>NC_133538.1:478560550-479856237 GCF_048544455.1 Silene latifolia | reverse complement strand
TATTGAAATTGAGATTGAAATTGGTTACTGGTATTGAGTTATGGGGCCGTTGTGCCATATTGTGTTTTATGGTCCAGAGGGACCTTGTTATTGAGTTATGTTCTACAAGTTTGAAATCGACGTTGAGATGGAAATAATGTTTCGCGGTCTTATTCGCTAGTTCACTCACCCCTTGTCCTTGGCTTAGGTGAGATGATGAGAATACTATATCTAGTTATTATGGAGTATTATATTATCAGACAGAGTTATGAGTAAGACGGAGTATTGAGTAAGACGGAGTAATGTGTTGAGACTTGGTTAACTTTTGGGACAAGAGAGTGTATTTTATTGTGGAAATAGAATGGAGTTTGTTTGAGTTTGAGACTAGTAATGGGGGAGTATTTTTATTATTCTGTTTGTTTATTTTTATTTTTACATGTGTATGTTTCCACGCCATGACCAAAAACTATTATGCTTATATTGAGGCATTATCTGTTACTCAGCTTTCCGGCTGACGTGTTTTGTCCCTTTGGGGCTATTCGTCATGGGGGTAGTCCTTTATGTCTTCTGATTTTATTTCAGGTTACTTCCGCTATTGTTCAAAAGGAATTTTATTTCAAGTGAAGATTTTATTTAAAGCTTTGTAAAAGTTTTGTTTTATTTTATAATTTATTGTGTAAAAGAGATTTGTAATGAGAGACTTTGTATATTAATTATAATATTTCTATATTTCGGCACGTTTTGTATGTAAAAGTTAAGTTTTGACTTAGCCGAAAATCAGGGGTGTTACATGCCCATTTCATAATGAATATGCATAACTCTTACCAATTTACCGTTTTCTCATACATCATGAATACCAATTAACCATATGATACAATACAATCCCAAAAACATAAAGACTCACAAAAATCCTCAAACATTATCAAGTGATACAGATCTGACTCATATTATGCAAATTATGCAAAAGACATATAAATATACACACACATTATTGAAACTGAGTAGGATTAACCTACCTTTTAACATTCTTCACAAACAACTCGAATCTCACAAAATTCCGTCTCGCGAGACCATCTTAATCTTATATAAATCATGTAATATCATCAAAAATAAATCCTATACTATTATATAATACAAACCTCCTTATTATAACTCACTAATTACCCATAATACACACACTAACTACTAATTTATTAACCCAAGTGAAAACCCCCAAAAGTTAGGGTTAAGACTTAAACGAGGGTGAATGGAAATCGACTTACAAGTGTGGATGTTGAAGAACAAGGTGAGAGATTCCTTAAATCAAGTTTGGATCCATGGAGGAAGAGGTTTATGGGGTTTTAGAGAGAAGGGAGAGGATTTGGAGAGAAAGGATAAGATAGAATGAATATAGATAAGGTTTGAGATTTCTTATCCCGATTTCAGATTCAGCGTTAGTCGAACGAGTCAGAGTCCACTCGGTCGAGGGTTACTCACTTGGTTGAGTGCCACCCACTCGGTTGAGTGTCAAACCACTCGACCGAGTGACACTCACTCGGTCGGTTAAACGACTTACTCGGTCTAGTTTGGGTCTCACTTACTTTAGTGTATTATCATACTCTCACTCTCGAGTACATCGTATCTCGTCCGATAATCCTCTCACGCAACCCAAGGTACAAATAAGGGTCCTAAAAGGTACGTGTATTGCAGACTCCTTGTGCTTGCTTAGGGGTTGATTAATTACATGTAGTGTAATACCCGTCCTTTTAGAGACCTGTTGACCGATGTTGACCGACCTTAGAGACATGCCTTGACCTTTGGAAGCCTTACGAGTGACGTCTTGTGGCGTTGTGAGCCTTGTCTTTTGTGTGGCTCGATCTAGCTGACGCTACTCGATCGAGTAGCTTGGGAGCTCGATCGAGTAGGGGTCACTCGATCGAGTAAGTCAGTTACTCGATCGAGTAACGGGTTTGCAGCGGGGAGTTATAAATCGTGTCTCATGAAACCTCAAATCATTTTTGCACCTTATTTCCTAAACCTAGATGCCATCTCTCCTTCTTCCCTTCACCATAGTTCCTTCTTTTGGAGTCCTTGAGGATGCTTATGCCATGGGGATGAGTTGCTTGAGTCAGGTAGCGGTCTTAACGCCGGATTGCTATGCGTAGGTATATCATCGTCATCATCATTGTCGTTGTTGTTTCCTGTTAGGTTTATAATGGTAGTGATAGATGTTTGTACTGTTTGTATAGGTGTATTGATTGGTTGATTGGTGTCATGTGAGATGACGTGTAATCGCTGCAGTTGACTAAAGGTAGGTTCGCCTACTCAGTACTGTTGGTTGTCTAGAGTGTGTTTTGATGTGGTTTGGTTGATGTAGTGTCGGTATGGTTGACTGATTGTGATAATTGGTTGGTGTTGTGCTGTTTCGTTTATCGTTGTTGTGGTGCAGTTGATTGTGATTGTTTGTCTATGGTTCTCGAGGTGCGTCCTCGGCTGAGTGAAGTCACTTGCGGGAGTGGCTTCACGCCTGTTGTTCGCCCTCCATGGAACCCGCCACGGGAGGGGATGTGCACATTAATGGACATGGGTTTATCGCTCGGTATAATGATTGGGGATTTGGTGAGTACGGTTGCGGTCCCCCACTGGCAGGGCTCGTCTAGTGGACAGTCGGCGATGGTGATTGGTTGGAAGAGATGTGATGTGTGTGTGTTCTGTTGTGCCTGTGTTGTGTCCATGGTTGTTGGTGTGTTTCTTCAGTTATGGAACTTGTGTGGTTTTGTTTTGTTGTTTTTTTCTGTTGTGTCTGCCGTGATCCCTTATGCTGAGCAGTCAGTCTTAGCAGGTTATGATTCGGATGATAGTTGGGTGCTTGGCGGGACGAGTCTCCACGAGTCACGATAGAAGTAGTTCACATAGTAGATAGTGGTTTTGAGTTGTATCTTTTGTATATCGTTGGTTGTGTTAATCACTCGTAAAATAACTTAGTTGGTCTTTTATCGACTTTTGATATTTACTGTCCTCGGGCAACCGAGATGGTGACGCCCTTATATACTAAGGAAGGTCTTGTTAAGGCTCCTGTGCATAAGGGGGTGTCACAAAGTGGTATCAGAGCGACGATTTTGGAACCTGTAAGAAATGAGCCTAATGAACGTAGTGAGTCTAATAAAATGAACCTGGTGTATGTATAATGGGAGCCCCAGCTGATGCTAGATTTTGGGTGAGTAGGCGCCCTCATTTCAAAATTATGGCCCCATTATGCTTAAGCTAGTCACCGGTTATGGGGATATGGAGTCGGGAATTATGTGCCTAGCGTGTATAATGGTTGTGTTATAAATGTTTGTGATGGAGTTTTATGGATGATAGCATGTATAACTGTGATTAGAACTGTGAAGGTAGTAATGGAAGTGGTGATATGTGTATAATGCATGGCGATGTGGTGTGATGTAGTGATGATCATGTTTCTTATATCGGTCCATGCAAGTTAGCTATAAAAGAATTGTGAGTTTTGTATGTGGTGATAGTAGTACGTAGCGAGTTTTGAATTAGTTGTAACGTCTGTCAAAGTAGTATTTGTTAGGTGTGATGGATGAATGGTTGAATGATTCCGTGTTATGGCACAGTTAAGTTGAGTAATCTAGTGGATAATTGTTATGACATGGTTAGATTATTAGTGAGCTTGGCTGATAAATAATGGTATGATGTCGGATGAATGTTTAGAGTAATATAACTGTTAGTTGTATTGTTGAAACTACGAATGCATGCTTGGAAGTGAAATAAAATGTTGGATGTATGTATGAGAAAGATAATAGTGTAGGCAATTGGTTGCGTGATATTTATCGTAGAATGAACTAAAAGGGTGTTGAATGAAGCGATATGTTTGTTAGATCGATACCTTGCATTAGTATAGTAGTAATATGTCGTGAATGAATATATAATAATCGGTGACGATTCCCGAATTCATTTTGGAATCGACACACATTGTTGTTTTGCAGGAACTGTTACTTTAATCCGTCACTTTTGACCTCGTTCTTATTCTTGCCCGACCGAGTAAGAGTATCTACTCCATCGAGTAGACCTCATTCGATCTAGTTAGGAAGTTATAACGTCGAAAAAGTTGGATTTGCCAGCAAAAACTCGACCGAGTAGCTCCAACTCGATGGTGTAGAGGCCACTCGATCGAGTATCCTACTTACTCGATCGAGTAGGTGAACAGTACGCGGGTGAAATCAGGATTCTTATACTCTTTTTCCCATCTTCTTTCTTCTTATTCTCATTCATCAAAAACCCTAAATTTCTATAACTCTCTCAAAGTTGCTCTTGTTCTTGTGATTTTGGTGCTTGAATCTTGTACTCTTGTTTGCTTAATTTGTTCCTCTTACATGCTAATCCTGCAAGATAATGATATTCATCTCCTTTTCTGTTTTAATTGATTAAAAGTATGTATAATAGTTAGTGTTTGTTGAGAAATCCGGTTTATATGCATAAAATCTTGCTTGTAATCGTTGTAATATGATCTATTTGCTTCAATTTGTTGATTAGTGATGTTGTGTATGCAAAAAATCAAATCAAATTGGGGGTTTATGCGACTCAAAATTTCCACGATTTGAGATTTTGAATTGAATTTTTGTTGTCTTTTGTATGTAAAGGGGGAAAATTTGGGTAATGTATGTTATATTTATCATGATTAGGGTTGATTTTGATGGTTTTCACTCAATATTTTACCTTAAAACTCTGTCTTGAAAGTGCCCCAAACTGAAATTCGTCGTACATTATTGTGAAATTTGTCTATTTATGAAGTTATTTTGAAGGTTTAATTTTCAGAAGTGGTAGTAGTGATGTTAATTGATGCCATACTTGTCAAAATTTTTACAACTGTGAGACTGTCTGATAGTGAATTTGAGAGTTCATACTTATAATTTCTGGATTGTTGGTGAAAGTGTGTACGTAGAAGCTCTTTTCCACGATCATACATGAATGGTTACATGTTTTCAAATATATGTGTTATGTGAATCTAAGATTGTGTCACAAAAAAGATGCCGAGACCAACTGTGGGAACCCGTCAGAGCAAAAGGGGGAGGGCTTCTGAGCCCGAGGTAGGAGAGGGGAGTGGGGTAGCTATGGTCCCAGCGGTACCCGAGTACCCGTCCATTGTCTTTGTGGACTTTACACAAAGAGATAATTTTGTTGCCTTACAGAGACGAAAAATGAGACCCACCCGTTGTATTGACACAACCCTCTTGACTGATTTGGGGATTGAGACCGATGTTAGGCATATCTTCGAGACTTTGGGGATGACTGGGTTATACCGCCTCCAGATGAATTCTTATGCTTTTCTGACCCTTGAGTTTATGAGTTCCTTTAAGTACGATGCAGTGGAGCAGACCGTTGAGTTCTGCCTTATGAACACAAGTTTCCTTCTCACCATGGACATGTTCGCCACCTATCATGGCTTGGCTAAACCTGCCAAGGGAGCTCTCAGAAACATCCCATCTAAGTGTGGGGTTAGTAGCCTTATGCCTTGCTTTTCTGGTAAACCCGCTCCCACTTCGAGCAACATGTTGATTAACTATGTCCAACATGTCACCTTGAAGATCTTCCTCCGTGCCTAGACTTATTTGCTTTATGAGAGGAAAGATGTGAGTAAGCTCAACTCACACGAGTTGATGTTGCTGGTGGCGTACCTTAACCCCACCCGATCTCAGAGAGTGACCTTTAGTGCCCTTGACATAGTGTGTGCCATTTTAGCCTTGATGGCCTCGTCTGACGCCCGTTTTCTGAGTTGTGGTGCCATTGCCACTCGGTTGGCAGAGAGGCTGACTACCTTTGAGGCCTCCTCGGCCTATACCCCGTTGACTCCTATGGTGCCTACCTTAGACATGGAATACTTCCTCGACCAGAAATGGTTGAGAACCTTGGCGGGTGGTGGGTTGGCATAGAGAGTGTGGGGTATGAGTAGGATGCGTATACCTGCTCCTGAGCACCTCCCAGCGACTGAGCCCTTACTGGCCGCAGTGGTAGCTGCCGGTTATGACGAGGAGGAGGAGGAGGCTCCCCAGAGATAGCTCTACCTCATAGAACCGGATATCTTGACGGTGATACCTGCGCCGAGGAAGGGGGACCAGGTGAGACTTGAGGATGCCCAGCCTAGAGTGGGGAGATGACCACATCGAGTGAGGGAGAGGGCGGCTGATACTCAGCCGGAGTAGCCTATGCCCCCATAGTACTAGTTTCCCGGTTACCCTTCCTACCTTAGCCCTGAGATGAGAGTGAGAAAGCTCACGGAGAGGGTGTCAACGACCTTGACACTCCGGAACCTCCATGAGTTGGCATATGTGCAGG
This sequence comes from Silene latifolia, assembly GCF_048544455.1. Lineage (NCBI taxonomy): Eukaryota > Viridiplantae > Streptophyta > Magnoliopsida > Caryophyllales > Caryophyllaceae > Silene > Silene latifolia. The sequence continues at coordinate 479,849,940 of NC_133538.1, read as the reverse complement.
GCATTGGGACCGAGGCAGCGCATCCCGTGTGGTGGAGGGGCGTTGGGGACGACAATGAAGTTTTTCACTCTTTCGACGTAGAGAGGTCTACTTATGGAGAGCCCCAGTCATATCCCTACTGTTGCTTGGCCCCGTGGAGCATGGGAGCAGAAGCTGGTGTTGCTGGTGTCGCGGGACATGATGCAGCTGGAGCGGGCACATCTGGTGGTGATGGTGGTGATGAGGTCTGGATGAGCAGGATGTGGAGTGATGATACTCCTTTCTTTTTCTATCGTTTCATGGTTTGTAGTGGATAATATTTGTTCTTGTTGGTGATACTTATTTAGACCTTGGTTTGTACGTTGGCCATAAAGCCGTATTTTGGATACTTTTAGACTGTTTATGCAGGATATTGGAGTCGACAAGGTCTTCCGACTCGTGTTTATATAGTTGTTTGGTCTTAACATGGTTTTGGAGGCTTTTCGACCTGTGGCTACTCGATCGAGTGCCCCTCACTCGATCGAGTAACTACAGGTGTGACAATTGAGGGGTGTTCTGATCTCAGCCTAGTCGATCGAGTAGCTGATGAACTCGATCGAGTAAGCCCAGCTCGATCGAGTGCCTAACCAACTCGATCGAGTAGCACTGTTACAGCTAGTTTTCGTTTTAATCCTTGCTTGATTCATCATATCTTTACATGTTGTTATATCATTTTTTGATGGGCATGTTTTATATCATTGTTTAACCTCAACGATAGTTATATATTTGCGTGTCGTCGTGAAATATATACAATTTTTGATGCTATGTATAACGATTGGAATGATACATTGAATTGCTTAAAGTGACGTAATATTTGACGCTTAATTCGTAGACACTTGGATGCTCGGCGATGTTGTTTATTTTCTTACTAGTTATGTATATATCGTGTGAGTCATGTTTGGGTGATGTCAAGAAGGTGCCATGGCTGTCGTAAGTCGAACTTGCATTTCGGTTATTGTGTACGACTATCAGAGGTATCTACATAATTTGTATTTTATATCAAGCTGTCATAGATAGGTAGTGTGCGATGATTATAATTTTGTGCACAATTGGTATGATTATATATCAAAGTAATGGATGACTTGGCTGCTAGTTGGTAATGATATGTCTTGCAAGGTGATACACACTTTTAGTGGTTTAACATTTATACAAGTTAATTTGTGTATTGTCAAAGAGTAAGTTGAGTCAGCATGAGTCAAAGTTACCTGGTGGTTTGTAAGTAATGTCAACATGGTATAATGTGTATCCGTTTGAGGGTTTGGAAAGACGTTTGATGGTGAACTCCGGGGACGAAGTTCCTTTTAAGAGGGGAAGAGTAATGTCGCAAAGTAAAAATGTCGTAATTATAACAACTTTCCAGTATGTTTATGATATTTTTATAGTATCTCTGTTATATTTACAGTATGAGTTTATAATTGTTTGAATAGTTTTATTGTGGGTATTGTATAATGGAGTGAGAGTTTATAATTGTTCAACATAATAGCATGTCGTTATACTTATTCTCAGTAATTATTCTTTATGTTGTTGTGAGAATATGATGTTATTAGCAGTAGTGGGGTTGCCATTAGTGGAATTGTGTTGTGCGGCTAGGGTGATAGAGTGGAATGAATCGTGCGTGGTGGTAAATCTGTGATAGGACCGTTGTGTTGTATGTTTTGTAGTTGGTAATTGTTAACAAGTGATGAATGAAAGTATAATCTGATGGTTGTGTTGGTGTATGTTTGAATAATATGATGTAGTAAGTGTAAGTGATAATCGAGTTGGTCGTCCTTATGGTTGGTATGTGTTCGGTGATTCAAAATGGAAGTTAATAATTCGTTGAGAGTCGTGTTGTGTATTGCATGCTAAGGTGGATGATGATGATGATGCATGATAAGCATACGTAGTGGGATAATATTTCTAGACGGTTGGGCTGACCTGTGTCGGGTAAACGGCGGTGATGTCCGTAGTTTCCTTGTTGTTGTGTTGCGGGAGTGGATGAGTCAAATTTCGGGGACGAAGTTATTTTTAAGGGGGAAAGGCTGTAATACCCGTCCTTTTAGGGACCTATTGACCGACGTTGACCGACCTTAGAGACATGCCTTGACCTTTGAAAGCCTTACGAGTGACGTCTTGTGGCGTTGTGAGCCTTGGCTTATGTGTGGCTCGATCTAGCTGAGGCTACTCGATTGAGTAGCTTGGGAACTCGATCGAGTAAGTCAGTTACTCGATCGAGTAGCAAGTTTGCTAATACGTGCATTTTATATAGCCTTTTTAGTCTTATATTGCACGTATTTCTATGCATTTATGTACTGTTATGTATTGCAATATGCCCCGAATTGGCTACTTTGGTTTGTTTTGTCTAAATTGCAGGAATGAACCTGAAAGTGGTGAAACCGTACTCTATTCGTCCTATTTAGCATGCATAGTGAGGGACGGAGATGTTAGAGCGATAGTCATGCCTTGGAGTGCGTGAAGGATGGTCAAGGAAGCGGTCAAAGACGAATTAGAAGCTGACTTTGACGAAAAGTACTCGATCGAGAAGCTTTATGGTTCGATCGAGTGGTTTGGAGGACACGAGTGGTCGATCGAGTACTTTTGTTTACTCGATCGAAATGCTGATTACTGGAAGTCCTCGATCGAGAAGGGTATTTAATCGATCGAGAAGAATAGCTGGAGAAGACCTCGATCGAGTGGTTTGAATCCACTCGATCGAGAGATTTTTAGTCTTAGGCGGGCTTAAGTGACCCGTGTTGTGTTATTTCGTCAAACCTTTTATTTTTCAAGTTTAAGCATTCACTAATTAGGTCATTAGTACGCTTGGATCATCTCTTAAACACCTTAATCTCTCTTTCATACTCTTCACTGTTAAACTCTCCCTTTAATCTCTTGCTTGGATATTGGATTGATCTTTACGCCGGATTGCTTGATATTGTAATCATACTCTTCTTCCTTAATCTTAATCTACTTATTTGTTTGCTTTAATTCTTGTTTTCTCTCCATATTAATTCTGCCCTAATTTAGTTGATGCTTAATCAAATGTCTTCCATTAGTATGCTTAATATTATTACTGTTAACACCACTAGTAATATGAGTAGCTAATTTCTCTTATGTCGGGATTAGGGAATCCATGGTAGGATTGTGACGATGTAGCGAATAGACTAGATGATTTGTTTGTGAGAATCTGTCCCATAGCAATTTAACTGTAATATCAACTTAGTTGAGTGCACGCTTCTAAGTTACCTTTAATATGGTTAATTTTACTCCTGGATCGGAAGATTGGATTAAATAGACCTGCTATGAATAGTAGACTACCCTAATGAGGACGAAAGTTAAATTAGTGGAATTCTAGGATAGAAAGTGGACCGGAAGGACCTCTCATGTATCCTTCTCACAGTAGATTGTCTAGGCTATTTGCAGTTGAGTCGATAGACTATCATGGTGAACGAAATCTTGGCATCCTTTCTTTATTTGATTATCTTTACCACATTTTCTACTTTTATTACTCTTGTTTAATTTCTCTTTCCCTTATTCTCTTATTAGTTTAGAAACCAAAATCAAACCCCCATTTTGTGACCTAATAGATGGACCTTTAACAGATATCTTGCCTCCCGGTGGATACGATCCCGACTTCCCTAGCTATATTAGTTAGAGACCAGTTGGTTATTTTATACGATTAGCTTGTCAAATTTTGGCACCGTTGCCGGGGAGGCAATAGCCCTATCTGTTTTTGTTTTCGTTTATTTTTGTCCAACTCAGGGTGTTTTTTATTCCCTGAGACAGTTCTCATTTATCTCTTTCAGTGTTGTATATGCCCAGGTCGAACAGGTCGGAATTAGTCCCAGTTGATCCTGAGCCAGAAAGACTGTTTCGGCATAGACTCCGTCTGCAAAGAGAAATTCGAAAGGAAGACCTGAGTACTTTCGAACCCGAGCTACAACACTTCTTATTTGCAGAAGACCAGTCTTGTGAAGAAGACAATCTCATTTCTGTTAACAAACCAGTAAAAATGCCTAACATTGCAAGTCACTCAGACCCCAAAGCATCCTCGATTCCTAAAGGTTTTAATCTCGCAACTGAGGACGGTAACACATTCGATATCCGTCCGTCTTATATAAATTTTGTGGAAAGAAACCTGTATCGAGGTGTGGTGGGTGAGGATCCATCAAAGCATATGGAAGTCTTTACTGACTATTGCTCTACTATTCCCGCCACTAAGGGAGTAACACAAGACAAGATAAAGGAAGTGATTTTTCCTTTTTCTCTGACTGACTCAGCCCGTGAATGGCTGACTGATCTTGACCGGACCGCTGCTGGTATCACTAACTGGGAGACTCTCGCACTTGCCTTCTAGAAAAGATACTTCCCTCCACAACGCACTAATCAGCTGAGGGGTAAGATTACTAGTTTCAAGTAGTCACCTGATGAGAATTTCTATGAAGCTTGGTGCCGGTTTAAGAAGTTGGTGAGGTCTCTTCCTCACCATGGTTTTGATCAGTGGTATTTATGCAACCAGTTCTGCAATGGGTTGTATGATGACCACAGAGTTATACTTGACGCCTCATCCAATGGGAGATTTCAAAAGAACATTGATGACGATAAGGGATGGGGCATTATTGAGGAGATGGCGACCCATTGTATGTGCTGAATATGGGAACCCCAGGGACGGAATTCGGACTGTTCACTCGGTCGATAACGCGGTCGTGGCTCAGCTGGAAGCCATGAATGCACATTTTGATAGATTAGAAATACAAGCTGCTGGTGATCAACAGACGGTTCATCTGTTGACTAGATAGGAAACTGTCGCCTGTAAGAGATGTGGGAGCAATGACGGTCATACTGCTATTGATTTTCTGACAGACAAAGAACAAGTCCTTGCCTTTTAGCAATATAGGCAAGGAGGAGGTTCTTATTACAATAATCAAGGGGTAGTCCATCCTAATTTGAGGTGGAGAAGTCAGAATGTTCTTAATCCAAATCCCCCACCGCAGCAGCAGCAAGCTTATGTCCCTTCTCATAAAGCTCAACAAGGCTTTCAGAGGCCTCCTTCTTTCCCTCCACCACATCAAGGAGCTTCATCCTCTAGTGGGGTAAGTGAGCTGACTGAGTTAAAGACCAATCATTAACAAAGCAATTGCAGATGAGTGACCAACAGAAGAAAGCTTCAATCAAGTCACTTGAAACTCAAGTTGCTCAGTTGGCCACAAGCCAATCCACAAGGAAACCGGGTCATCTGCCGTCCCAATATGAGAAGAATCCACATGAGACGGTAAACTTGATTAATTTACGAAGTGGTCGTTCTTATGAAGGACCAAAATTGTCGACTTTAGATGACATATCAGACCCGAGGGAAGCTACTATTGATGATGAAAAGGCGTATAATGCTGAAAATATGCCAAGCACGAAAGAAATACTCGATCGACTGATTTCTGGTGGTCGATCGAGTAGAAATGTTGAAGAAAGCCATCAATCGAATGGTAATGTTGCTCGATCGAGTGAATTGGATATTCATGGAATCGATCGAGAGGTTAAAGCCACTCGATCGAGTGGAAATTTTGAAGAGATTGTTCGATCGAGTGGAACTTTGCCTCGATCGAACACTATGCATATAGAGGAACTCGATCGAGAGACTGTTATTGCTCGATCGAGTGAAAGATCACCAGAAAGTACTCGATCGAGAGGTAAAAAGACTTGATCGAGTGAAAAAGAGCTTGAACCTGCTGAGACAATGGAAGAGAGGAACAAAGGGCTCGAGATTCCTATTACGGTGCCCTTTCCAAGGCGACTACAAAGCACCAAAGCTAATCAACGGTTCGGGAAATTTGTCGAGCTCCTGAAAAGCTTACATGTTACTATTCTATTCGCCGAGTTGCTGACTCAGGTACCCTCTTACTTAAAGTTTATGAAAGAAATTTTGTCGCGTAAGAGGCATATAAACGATCATGAGACGGTAGCTTTAACTGAGGTTGGGACTGCCCTAGTTCAAAATAAGTTGCCACCTAAACAGTAAGACCCGGGTAGTTTCTCGATTCCGTGTCATATAGGAACCCATTTGATTGATAACGTGCTATGCCATCTTGGTGCTAGCGTGAGCGTCTTACCTTTGTCTCATGCTAAGAGACTTGGTGTGACCAAATTTAATTGTACTAACATGACCGTACAGATGGCCGACTGTAGTATATCATGGCTATTAGGAGTTATAGAGGACATACCTGTCAAGATTGGGAGATTCTTTATTCCCGTGGACTTCGTAGTGCTTGATATTCCCGAAGACACTCACACCCCTATTATTTTAGGGAGACCATTTTTATTCACTGCTCGCGCAGTGATCGATGTCGGGGGTAAGACACTTACGTTTCAGGTAGGAGATGAAGAATTGATTTTTCATCAGTCTAAATCTCGTAGCGCTCCCATGCAAGCTCAACCTTGCAATGCCCTATCCTCTACTGACTCAGATATAGACACTCCAGCTGAGAATGTTGAATTTTGTGCTGCTATTGTAACCCTCCGCCTCGGGCTGAGAGCGAAAAGGAGGAACATTCTTCTGTTTTTCTCACTACAGGTACAGATAAAATAAATGCCGGATTTGTCAACAGTCAAAGTGTGATTAATGTCAATCAAAATGGAGATGCCAATGTCAAAGCTGATGGGAAAGACAAAGGGAAGCAGAAAGTTCGTGCATACGTGGACATCAATTACTCTCCCTCTACCAATTCAAATTCAAGCTCATGGAGATCGAAGAGGACGGTCAAAGATGCTGAAGGGACCTCCTCCAGTCAGAAACCCTCCTTTAGGCTACTGTAATGTTTTGGGAATTAAGCGGGGAATGCCCCGTTGTAACAAATTGTAAAACATTAAATTTCCGTCGAATTTCTTTATTGCATTTTTAGAACTGTTAGACTTTAGACTATTTAGCTTAGCTAGAAAAGACTATAGACTGTTATTTCGCGATTTGGTATTGTCGGGATGTGTTTTCGCGTATTTTTATGCAGGTTTGGGGAGATAAAGTCGCATTGGGATGAATTAAAGGAGAAAAGACCTCGATCGAGTACATTTTGTACTCGATCGAGAGAAATGCCCGAGGAAGTTTTTCGATCGAGAGGTTTTAGCTACTCGATCAAAATGGCAAAAATGAGGAGTTCTCGATCAAGTGGAATTCTGTTCGATCGAGCAGAATGAAGGTCAGACTTCTCGATCGAGTGATTTTAAATCACTCGATCGAGTTAAATTGTTTATAACACACAGGAAGTTACCCTTTTAACTTCTATTTTTCATTGATTTCATTCTTTCTTCATTTGCTCTTCCTCTTTTGCCATAATTACCCCAAATCCTCCATAAATATTGCCCCAATATTAAATCTTTGTGCATATTTCGACCAAAGCCCTCTACTTTCCCCCTCCAAATTTGTTCTTGTTGCGGTTGATTTTGGGATTTAGGGTTTGCGATTTTCGATTGGAAATCCGTCTTTTGCTGCTTTATTATGTCAATTTTCGTGCTTAATTACTGTGGGTGATCATCAAGTAAGTTTCCCCTTTGCTCTTTTGTTAATTTATTGATTGTTTCAAATTTATTTGAGTAATAAGGGTATAGGGTTTGCAAATTAGCTCGAAAAACCCGACTGAAATCGGGGTTTTGCGTTTAATTTGTTTGATTAATTATTTTCCCCTTTACTTACTTGATTAGGATGGAAAGTAGTTCACTGCCTTCGATTAGCTCGACCATTGCTCCATCCTCGACTGAGACGGTGGTCCCTGCTGCAACCATCGTCGTTCCGACTGTTAGTACCGTTGCTACTACCCCTGTTTTAGCTACTCTTGTTACTGGTACTACTGCTACTGTCACTAGTTCCGCCTCTGTCGCGGCTAGCTCTGTCTCTACCTCCGTCTCAGCTAGCTCTACTGCTAGCTTTGCCTCTGCTTCTACCAGTACAGCTGCACCTTCTACTTCTGGTACAATGACCACCCCTGCTGCGTGGTCACCAGCTGTCACAGCTGCTTACCGAGCGGCCTTAGTACCTCGTTCTGTCAGAGGACGGGCTTCTTCTTTAGGTACTTTAGGCCGGGGTCGCGGACGAGCCACGCCTGCTGCTGGCCACGTCACTATCCGAGTTGACGACTCACTTGACCCGTACCTCGACTACCCTGAGGTAATTTTCGTTAATGCTATACATCGTCAACGTTGCTTTGCCTAGAGAGCTGTGATTTTCTGACTACTAAATTTTTATGTCGTAGGTCACTTGATAGGTTAGGTATTTACGAGCCCGTACTTGAGATTTTGAGAGGGGAGGGGATGACGGGACTGATTACCATGAGTGCCTTGACCTTGAAGGAGCTGACCCTCGAGTTTTTTAGCTCCTTTACCTTGTCTTCTGGCGCCTACGCCACTGACCCGACCTGTTCTTCTGTTTCCCTCCAGTTGTTTAACCAGACTATTTCTTGGACTTTAGAGGAGTTTGGTACTAGGTTAGGTCTTTCTTTTACGGGTGACACTGCCCCTCCTACGAAGGTCATCCCCATGTTGTGGAGGACCTTGGCACAGACCAGTTACGAGGAGTGCAAGCTCGCTCATGTCCACTTTCCCCCGACCCGTTACTTCTTGCATCTCATTGGTGGGACCATATTTGGCCGTAAATAACCTAACAATGTGAACAACATTGAGTTGTCTATTATTGGTGGGTGCGTGAACATTGACAGTGAGGGACCCTTTGTGCTTAACATTGCTTACTTGACTGCCCAGTACTTTCACACGGTGGGGCAGAAGACTACGGGCACCATTATTTGCGGTGGCATAGCCACTTTTCTTGCCCGTTCTATCTTCGCCGCCTTTCCTCGTGACCTACAACACCTAGACACTGATAGGCACCTTGACTTGGCAGCTATGCCGTTTATGACTTGGCTTACTTATGACCATCAGACATGGAAGATTTGCGGTTCCTTGTCTGTTCCCTTACCTTGCACCACTCTGCCTCGTCTCGTTCCCCTGCCCATTGTTAGGGGCAGGATACCTCCACCACTACCCATGTACCACCTCCCACTTGGTCCACCTCCTACCATGTCCGCTTCTAAGAAGCGTAAGAGACCTGAGACCGGAGAGGGATCCACGCCTTCTACGGGTGGCCAGACTTCCACGGCTATTCCTACCCCGATCCTTACTCCTACTCCTACTCCTGCGCCCGACCGGACACAGCCGGTTTACCCGGCTAATTTTGTTCCTCCTCTACCCTTTGAGGCGTCAGCGGTCCTTGACCAAGGACGCCTTGACAGTTTGTTGCTTGAGCTTCTTAGTAGGCAGGCTCGTATGGAGCGGGACATAGCTCTTACTTTGTTCCCTCTATACGAGTATCACATGATGCGACGACGTCCTATTCCTGAGGGTTGGCCACACCCGTCTTTCTATCGGTACCCAGCTGAGGGGTACCCAGAGCCAGCCAGTGACGAGGAGGAGGGCATACCTAAGGAGGAGGCGCGTACTCAGGCTGAGGAGTCGAGGAGGAGAGAGCAGGAGGTGGACCCAGACTTCCCGTTGGGGGACATGGAGGACGAGGCTGACGAGTAGCTACTGGTCTACTCACTTCCCCAGTTTCAGGCTGGTTTGGGGAAGTTCGTGTTTTTTATGTACATTCTTGTTCTCTTATTTCTTTTGTCTCTTTTTATTTATTTATTGTTTTTCCAGAATTTATCGGTTGTATTTTCCCGTTCCCCTGTATATATCTGCTGGTGTATGCTGGAGGACAACGAGGGCGTTGTCCGTTTTGGTCTGGGGAGAGTAATGCATCCTTTGAGTCTGCATTTGCATTTGTTTTTGCATTCACGTTTCTATTTTCTGCTTGCATTGTCTTCATTTATTTCAAAAAAACATAAAAATCCAAAAGATTAGAAAATTCAAAAAATAATAAAATATTCACGTTTCATTTTGCATATAGGTTGAGTCGGAATGGTTGATTTTCGTGATGATATTGCACTGTAACATGTCATTTTTACTTGAGCCTTGCACTTTATTGTCAGTTATTAGTTGAGTCTTACGCATATCTACGAGTTTTTGTTCAAATTAAGCTGACCGAGTAGACTTGACCTGATAAATTTGCAACCTACTTTTCAATTTCTGAGATCTAGAGCCTTATAACTGGTGACATTCATGACCAGTTTAGATAGGAATTGAGAGTAGTACTCCTTGCATAACATATTTATCATTTTTGACATTCGATTTCTTGTCAAATGCATACATTCGGGTTTGTGGTCGGTGTCACATGCAGGGAGGTGGTTGCAAATTATCCTTTCTTATATTTTTCACCCATTTAGGTCCACTTAAGCCAAATTTAGCCTTTTTGACCCATTAGCTACACCCAAAATTAAGCCTGCCCAGTCAAGCTAGTTTAGTGTGTCATTTGTGGTATGTTGATCCATGTTGTGAGTTTGGCTCGATTTTGTTGTTTGGAGTTGGTGGAAAATGAGGAAGGATGATTGAAAAATGAGGAAAAAAAGACATGAAAAAGAAAAAAATGAAAAAAAAATGAAAAAAAAAAATGAAAAAAGAAGTTGAAATCACACGGGCAGAAAACAAAAGAGAAAAAGAAAAAAATATTGAAAAACTTGATTGGAATTGAAAATGAGACCGTGTTAAAAAAGGGAATTTTGTGACCGTCTCACTCCTCTGTTCTTTATTATATCTTTTTGAGGAGATAGTGTATTTGGTTAGTGAGATTTGTGCCATGAAGGGCACTTGTGTTTTGTTTTTCAGTCAGCTGAGATTTGGATGGTCTTATATGTTCTTGTTTAGGAGTTAGCTTGACGCTTTACCTTCACATTCCCATAATTTGTTTTGTCTTTTCTTACCTGAACCTCACTTTCCTATATCATTTGTAAGCCCTCGGCTGTGACATGACCTTGTTTGGTTGGAGTGTATGCATAGTACTTGAATCGTCTATGATTTTTGTTGCATGCATGTTATGTAGGTCGCAGTTTAGGTGCGTGACTGTTTCTCTTTCTCTCTTATACATATATAATTCACCCTTTGCTTCACGAGAGAAGAGTGACCACGTGAGAGTCCGATTTTGTTGGTCTTGCAAGGTCGATAGGTCAGCTTTATTTATGGACATCTTATAACTCGTTTGCGTATTGACTGTTGTAGCTATGACTGTTGATTTTTGTTTGCATTAAATTGGTTCAAGTAGACAAGTTATAGGTAGATCTGAGTTTCATTTCCGTTCTATTAGTTTGCATTTAGTTTACTCGAGGACGAGTAAAGGTTCGGTTTGGGGAGATTTGATACGTGCATTTTATATAGCCTTTTTAGTCTTATATTACACGTATTTCTATGCATTTATCTATTGTTATGTATTGCAATATGCCCCAAACTGGTTACTTTGATTTGTTTTGTCTAAATTGCAGGAATGAACCTGAAAGTGGTGAAACCGTACTCTATTCGTCTTATTTAGCATGCATAGTGAGGAGACGGAGATGTTAGAGCGATAGTAATGCCTTGGAGTGCGTGAAGGATGGTCAAGGAAGCGGTCAAAGACGAATTAGAAGCTGACTTTGTAGAAAAGCACTCGATCGAGAAGCTTTATGGTTCGATCGAGTGGTTTGGAGGACACGAGAGGTCGATCGAGTATTTTTGTTTACTCAATCGAAATGCTGATTACTGGAAGTCCTCGATCGAGAAGGGCATTTACTCGAACGAGAAGAATAGCTGGAGAGGACCTGGATCGAGTTGTTTGAATTCACTCGATCGAGAGGTTTTTAGGCTTAGGTGGGGTTAAGTGACCCGTGTTGTGTTATTTCGTTAAACCTTTGATTTTTCGTATTTAAGCATTCACTAATTAGGTCATTAGTACGCTTGGATCATCTCTTAAACACCTTAATCTCTCTTTCATACTCTTCACTGTTAAACTCTCCCTTTAATCTCTTGCTTGGATATTGGATTGATCTTTACGCCGGATTGCTTGAGATTTGTTTGTGAGAATCTGTCCCATAGCAATTTAACTGTAATATCAACTTAGTTGAGTGCACGCTTCTAAGTTACCTTTAACCTGGTTAATTTTACTCCTGGATCGGAAGATTGGATTAAATAGACCTGCTATGAATAATAGACTACCCTAAAGAGGACGGAACTTAAATTAGTGGAATTCTAGGATAGAAATTGGACCGGAAGGACCTTTCTTGTATCCTTCTCACAGTAGATTATCTAGGCTATTTGCAGCTGAGTCGATAGACTATCATGGTGAACCGAAATCCTGGCATGCTTTCTTTATTAGATTATCTTTACCACATTTTCTACTTTTATTACTCTTTTTTAATTTCTCTTTCCCTTAATCTCCTATTAGTTTAGAAACCAAAATCAAACCCCCATTTTGTGACCTAATAGACGGACCTTTAAACAGATATCTTGCCTCCCTGTGGATACGATCCCGACTTCCCTGGCTATATTAGTTAGAGAACAGTTGGTTATTTTAATGGGTATACGATTAGCCTGTCATTTGCAGTGGGGAGTTATAAATTGTGTCTCGTGAAACCTCAAATCATTTATGCACCTTATTTCATAATCCTAGATGCCGTCTCTCCTTCTTCCCTTCACCAAAGTTCCTTCTTTTGTAGTCCTTGAGGATGCTTATGCCATGGGGAAGGGTTGATTGAGTCGGGTAGCGGTCCTGACGCCGGATTGCTATGCGTAGGTTTGTCATCGTCATCATCATTGTCGTTGTTGTTTCCTGTTAGGTTTGTAGTGGTGGTGATAGATGTTTGTACTATTTGCATAGGTGTATTGTTTGGTTGATTGGTGTCATGTGAGAGGACGTGGAATCGCTGCGGTTGACTAAAGGTAGGTTCGTTTACTCAGTACTGTTGGTTGTCTAGAGTGTCTTTTGATGTAGTTTGGTTGATGTAGTATCCGTATGGTTGACTGATTGTGATTATTGGTTGGTGTTGTGATGTTTCCTTTATCATTATTGTGGTGCAGTTGATTGTGATTGTTTGTCTATGGTTCTCGAGGTGCGTCCTCGGCTGAGTGGAGTCACTTGCGGGAGTGGCTTCACTCCTGTTGTTCGCCCTCCGTGGAACCCGCCATGGGAGGGGATGTGCACATTAATGGACATGGGTTTATCGTTGGTTATGATGAGCGGGGATTTGGTGGGTACGGCTGCGGTCCCCCAGTGGCAGGGCTGGTCCAGTGGACAGTCGGTGATGGTGATTGGTTGGAGGAGGTGTGATGTGTGTGTGTTCTGTTGTGTCCGTGGTTGTTGGTGTGTTTCTTTAGTTACTGACCTTATGTGGTTTTGTTTTGTTGTTTGTTTCTGTTGTGTCTGCCGTGATCCCTTATGCTGAGCATTCAGTCTTAGAAGGTTGTGATTTAGATGATAGTTGGGTGCTTGGCGGGACGAGTCTTCCACGAGTCACGACAGAAGTAGTTCACATAATAGATAGTGGTTTTGAGTTGTATCTTTTGTATATCGTTGGTTGTGTTAATCACTTGTAAAATAACTTAATTGGTCTTTTATCGACTTTTGATATTTACTGTCCTCGGGCAACAGAGATGGTGATGCCCTTATATACTAAGGAGGGTCTTGTTAAGGCTCCTGGGTATAAGGGGGTGTCCCATGTAGTACGACTGAATCAAACATGTGCTTGCTTGGTTTGTCTTAGTTTTACTGTTAGCTTGGTTGGATTGGTTTGTGCTTGCTTGATTAAGTCCATCTAAGTTATCAAAAATATCAGCCTGGTTTCTTGTGCTTGCTTAGAAATTAGGTTGATAATTATATCCCAGTCCATAACTTCAATTTACAGGAAACAGTCTCAGAAGTCACCAGTCACAGTCATCCAGATAGTCTGTCTTGTATGAATTTTTAAAAATACTTCTGATCATCTACAAATCATCAAATTTTACCAGTGTTCAGTTCCAATATCAAAATTAATTGTCACCAAATTTCATGATTTTAGGAGTCCATTTGCTATTTTCCCTAATCTGTAAAGTTCATTGAATTCCCGAGAACTTACAGTTTGTCATTTTCTGAGAAGTGTCTGAGTTTACAGTGCACATCTCGTCTATTATTTTCCAGGTAGTATCATCCTTAGTGGTTTTTTGGAATCTTCCATTGGCAGAGTAATCAAGTAAGGCTATGTGATCATATTATAGTCCATTGTAAAATTGGTTGCAAAGGAATCAAATCTGAAAGCCATTGTGGGGAACAGAATGAACCAATCTTTTGAAGCGAACCCACACCTCATTAAGGTCTTCAGTAGGGGCTTGTTTAAAACTTGTAATCTGGCTTCTTAGTGCATTGGTTTTCTGGGGTGGAAAGTACTTCTTGTAGAATGAAAGATCTAATGTAGTCCAATCAGTAACACCATGAACCTCCATGTCAAAGTCTCTGAGCCATTCGGCCGCTCCATCACGCAAGTGGAATAAAACTACTAAGACTCGAACTTTGGACAGAAAATGAAGCTGAAAACCGAGACTCAAATGCTAAGGATCGAGTGAATTAGATATGAATTAAACCAAGCACTAAGCCAAGGTTTAAGACTAAGAGCTTGTTCAAGCACCTAGCAAAGAACTCACTCAACCCCTAGCACTAAGCATAGGAGGTTTTTCTAGCACAAAGCACAAAATTTGAAGAGAAAAACTAGGTTTTCACTTGTATTAATGTTCATTCAAATATGAAGTTCTCAAGTGCCTAGCTTGGTTTATATAGACCAAGGCTTACAATCTTGACCCTTGATTACAAGTTGCATCTAAGGGCCACAAAATGAGCAGCTAAAGAGCACAAAAACGGCAGCCAAGGACTCTTACAATGCTGAAATGAAAATGACATAAAGCAAAGAAAGTAAACTAATAGTCTAATCTTCCTTGTTTGTAGCTCAACTTCTTATTTATGATTATATGGACTGATTGGGGGCTTGAGAAACCGTGTAAGACTCCCATGCTGCACCCATAACGTCACTTGAGCTTTGTTGGAATAAAAGAAGAAAGATTGATAGCGACAATTAGCTCATTGTTCAAAACCGGGTCCCCTTGTACCTTCGCAATGTTTCTTCAATTAAAATCTGAATGGTACCTCTAGGAGATAAAAGATCCTACACAAAAATGTCCCAAAATCACCCAAGATAAGAATTAGGATGGTTGGAGCCATGACTTCTTAGACGGTTTTGGTGTTAGACCTCAAATTGTGACGAGGTCCAAAACCGGGTGAAATAAGGCCTTTCTCGGTTTGTTTCGTTTCAGTGTCCCCTTCTTGAAAAGGATTTGCCCTCAAATCCTCGAGCTTATCCTCCTCAATCTCTTCATAATAAGGACTTAAATATCCAATATTGAAAGTTCCATGGACTCCATATTCTCCGGGAAGGTTTATCTTGTATGCATTGGACCCAAACTTCTCAAGTACTTCGAATAGACCATCAGCTCTAGGCATGAGCTTATTCTTCCTTTTTTCTGGAAATATTTCTTTTCTCAAGTGTATCCAAACAAGATCTCCGGGTTCAAAGCTTTTGGTTCCCTTAACACCCTTGGATTTGGCCTTGTGAGCCTCATTAGCCTTCTCAATTTGCTTCTTGACTTGTTCATGGACATGGAGCATTTGTTCAACCCTTTTCTTAGCATCATAATCAATATTATTTCTTTTGATGGGTGCCAAATCAGTAGGCATCATAGGATTCACGCCATATACCACCTCAAATGGAGACTTGCCCGTGGTTGTGGAGGGGGTTCGGTTGAAGGCAAACTCGACTTGAGCTAGTTTGAGGTCCCAATCTTTCAATGACTTAGCAACCGTGCATCTAAGGATCCTCCCCAAGGTATTGTTGGTAACTTCCGTTTGCCCATCAGTTTGAGGGTGATGGGAGGTGCTAAACAAGAGCCTTGTTTTGAGTAGCTTCCATAAGGTCCTCCAAAAATGACTCATGAACTTGGAATCCCTATCCGAGACAATGGACTTAGGAATACCATGTAGCTTGACCACTTCTTTGAAATAGAGCTCGGCCACACTAGATGCATCTTCGGTTTTCTTGCAAGCAATGAAATGAGCCATTTTGATAAATCTATCCACAACCACCATGATTGAATCCTTCCCTCTTTGAGTTCTTGGTAAAGCAACAATGAAATCCATGCTTATGTCTTCCCATGGCTGATTTGGAAATGACAAAGGAGTGTAGGGGCCTGTTTGGAAGTAGGATTTTGATTGTTGACAAGGAGCACACCTCTTGATCACATCTTGGACATCCCCTAGCATCTTAGGCCAATAGAATTGCTCTTGGAGTATGTCATAGGTCTTTTGAATGCCAAAGTGCCCGGCAACACCATTGGAGTGAACTTCCCTTATCAATAAATTTCTATAAGGTCCCCTAGGCACACACAATTTGTTTCCAAAGAATAAGAACCCATTTTGAACCAAGTATTTGCTCTTGAGTTTGATTTGGCCAGATTGAAGGAGCTCCCATTCTTCTTTAAAATCCGGATCTTCCACATATAATTCTTTCATGTACTCGAACCTAAGGACCTGTTGGAGTAAGTGTCCCCGACAATAATGCGATCACAATTGTCGATCATATTGATCACATATTTAAATCTCATTACAAGAATACGAAAGGGATGATACATTACATATATAGTCAACTGGTCCACACATATCGGTAATGATTGGTGGCTAGAGTTTGACATTACTTGTCGTGCGACGGTGGTGATCGATTGATCCTTGAGGTCACACCTAAAGGACGATTCCCTTAATTGAAAAAGGTTAATTAATTGTATGTCGATACAGATTAATTAATTCCTTAAAATTGAACAAATTATTATCATAAGAGAGAAAATGACATCTTATTATAATGTGATTAAATAAGATTTTATTTAGTAATTGAAGAAATTATATTACTAAAATTAATCGGTGTTTGCGAAACACGCGAGATGAGAATGATAAATTAGTTATAATTATAAGATGTTGTGAATTATACTAACTAGTAATTAAATGACCATTTTATGTGAAAGTAATTTTGAATTACTTGTCAATTTGTTAAATGTGATTTATTTAATTTGTAAATGATATTTAATTTGTTAAATATGCATTTTAAATTAAAACATGACATAAGACATGTCACATGTCACATGACATACAATTGTACAATTGACAAAAATAAAATGGACTCCATATTACTACATATAAACCAAAATAATGGTGGGCTTGTGAGAAGTTTTGTCTTTTTCCTTTTGTCTTATTCATTTGTCTAATATGCTTGATAGTGACATGAATATGGACAAAGGCTTACACATTTTGTCTTGTGAAGACAAAAAGGAACAAGAAAAAGGTCCATAAACCTCTTATGCCCACCGGTTTTGAGGAGGGAAAATAGAGTGATTTGTCTCTATTATTATTCATTCTCTTAGGTTTTTATGATAAAAACACAACTTCTCTCTCTTGTTCTTGATAAAATTCATTTTTATGAATCTAATTTGTAAAAATCAATCACTAATAATACTAGTAGTAGTATATGAGTATTAGTAATCAATTTTAAGGTAAGCCACATTACAAATATCTAGTACATGCTAGTTTGTGGGATTTTGGGATAGTCTTGGGTGCTACTAATTGGATGGCTTCTATTTTGAAGTCATGAATGTTCATCCATTATTGGAAAGCTCAAGAACTAACAAGAAGGAGATCTTGTTGGTGCCCATAAGACCGAAATTATCATAGTAAGGGTTGATGATTTCTTCTCTTTTAATTTAAGTTTGCATGCATAAGATTTGTATTTAATTTTATGACAAAATTTCAAAATTTAAGTTTGCATGCATAAGTTGGTGCCCATAAGACCGAAATTATCATAGTAAGTTTTTTGAACATTATGAGTGTCATGGTATTTTTCCAGAATGTTCATGAGTTTAAAATTTCAAAATTTGAATTTATTTGAAATTTTTGTGATGTATTTGAAGTTTATAGCATTTTATTGTAATTTTGAGCCTATTAATGAACAATTTTAAGAAATATAAGTTAATTATTGTCAATATGTTAGTGGAGACTAATTTTGAGTCCTAAGTTGGTTAGGGTAATTAACTTGTGCATAAATATGATTTTATGTAATTTATTGTGATTTTAAAAGGTTAAATCACACAAATCCGTAAAAACCGTTTAATATACGATATTGGCTCCTTAAAGGCGATTTAGCATAAAATTGGGCATGTTCATACATATTATAATGATGCATTTTATTTATGATTGTCATAATTTTATTTTATGTAATTTTTTTGAATTATGTAATTTTACTTAGTATGGCCTTAGTTTTTTAATTGGTATTGCCCGAAATGTATGGGAATATCGATTCGGTTGTAATTTATTGTGATCTCGTATCACCGTTTTGTAATTTAATAGATTTATTTTATTTTAATTACAGATGTATAATAGGAAATTATGTAATTTGTTATGTAATTTATTTATTCCGGAGTTCCTTGAAGACGGTACCACTCAAGAAGGCGATCCATTAAAGAAAATGTTGCCTTGAAATGCGTGCCAAGACCGAAGTTCAAGGGACCAAAGGAGTTGATTTCCGAATTTGTAATAGTTTATGAGATTTACTATTTTAGGAAGGCCATACTAGGATTTTATTTATGCTTTGCATTTTATTTATATGTTGCATGCATCGCTAAATCGCCATAACTAAACATGCATTTTATTATATCGAGTTTATCGACCGTGTCAATTACAATTATCGTAGTTCACCGCTTTAGTTCACTTAAAACGTGATAGATAATAAATTGACATGACCTCTCGCTAAAATAAACAATTGAGACTTAGCCTTACCAAAAAGTAGAAACCATGAAAACCTATTTCATGAGGGAGTGCGCTCGGCCCTACCGGGGTACAAACCTTGTTACGTAGGGGAAGTGGGTGATAAATGTCTATCCACCGAATTCATGTTGATAAGGGATGAATCGGCCCTACCGTGCCCAAGTTGATGTGGATTTGGATCATGGACACATTTATTCGAAATTTAGATTGAGCTCAACGGAAGTATTCGTGACCGTAGTTGCATGTGTTCCGGGCTAAAGATAAATATTAATGTAATTTTATCGACCAAGAGTTCTAAAAGTAGAATCGATTAAAGCGTTAATCCACCGAGTTATATTGATAAGGGATGAATCGGCCCTACCGTGCCCAAGTTAATATGAATTTGGATCTTGGAATCATTTATCAAGTTGGGTAGAGGTCACTAGATAAATGCTATAAAACTTGTTTAAATCAAAATTTACAAGTATTAATAAAACGATAAATGTTAAGTTTTCCACTATTCCGTTATCATATTGTTCTATTTCTTTACAACAACTCAGATACGATATCATTTCGATTTTATTCAAATCTCCATTAAAACATCGTAACTAAAGACAAAATTTAAATTTTTCTTCTAAAAACCTCGTATTATCCATTGTAAGGATCTCTTGTGAAGAGTATAGATAAAAGTTATTCGTGATCAAAAGGGTTTTTGATTCTTGACTAACATATCTACTTACAATGAATTGTTTCTCATATGCTTAATTGAGTTAAGTACTTTGAAACGTTAAATCATTTTGGTAACTAGATTTGTTGGAAATCAAAATTGACCAAAATACCGCAACCACTTCAATGAAAGTTTTATGACTAAAACGATTGAATTGAAGAGTAGTCTTCATAAGATTCAACTTTGCTTCTCTAAAGTAAAGATTCATTGAATTGAGTGGGAGCATTCTCTTAAACCGTTAAGAAAAGGATAAGTTTTTTAAAGAAGTAAAATTAGAATGGAATTGATACAAGGTAATGTTAAAAGTAAAGTTATTGAGAATAACGATACTAAACCTGTCAATCCCGACCGATATAGTTTCCATTGTCTTAAATGTTGGACACTAGAAAGGAAACTACCCCAGATTATTGAAGAATCAACAAGTTAATTATGGGACATCTAATGGGACCTTCTTCTTTAAATGTTTATTTGATTGACATAAATTTTACTAGTACTACTTCGTCAATATTAGAAACCGGTGGTGGTTTTCATCATTAAACTTGATACATAGGATGATTAGAATATGACGACTAGCAACAATGATGTCGAGAGATAGAGTCATTGTGTAATCAATCTAGTTTAGGGTTTATATTTGTACTTAATTATGACTATTAAGTGCATAAACTCTAAATAAGAATATAAACTTGTTAAGATACAAAAGAGGTTTCACTTTTGTGATCCTATACACCATGATTTGATGTATGGCTAGCCCATTATCAAGGTTATTATATTCTAAACCAAACTAGAATGATATATCATGTAGATGATACAAGACTCAAATTGGTAACCCAAGATTGAACCTTAGATTCTGGAATGATGAACGCAAAGAGTTATCGAGTACTCTTGAAACCATTAGATCTTATGGTATATGCGTATCTTGTATTCAAAGCAAGATGTCTCCTGCCTTTTGGTTGAAAAGGAGATCGAGGTTGTAAGTCATTGATCCAAAATAGGTTGATCATTTTCTTTTACCAACGATTTAAGTTGACGCTAATGTGTTCACTTAATAAGGTAAATAGAGAAATCTTTGAAGAAGTTCAAAGAGTTCAAGGAATCACGATTTAGTCGTGATGGGATTATCAAGTGAAGACTTTGATGCAAGCCAAATGAAATGTGATATAGTATCACAAATTAATCTCTCTTGGCACACATTATGGGATAATGTGTGGTTGGATAAAGAAATCAAACGCTACTCGATATGGTTTGGACTTCGATCAAGTTACTTTGAGTTACTTGATTCTTTTGGGGATTTTATCATTTTGTCTAAATTATTTTTCCACTAAATCTAAAACGAATCATATGAGATATGAAATGGTAGGGTACCATGGTTGTAAGTATTTCAAAAGAAACAAATGCTCATTTTTCCTTATTATAATCACGAGTACAACGGGTTTGTGGCTCGTGAAGTTGTCTTTCTAAAATACAAGTTTATTTCTAGAAGACAGAGTGGGAGAAATTATTCAAGAGCCACAAAGAATGTTATGTCGCAAGAAACTGGTCTTTCTTGGCTACATGAGACGTTTTGTGTAAAACGTTGTTTCTTCAAAACCTAGGAGGTTAAAGTCGTCACTTGTTGAAGATGATGAATTTGTGTTACTTTTAGAAAGTAAAAAGCTTGCAACTTACTAAGAAATTGTTTGATTCAAGTTGATTACTTCTGGAAAGTAATGAACATATGACTTACCTGAGAATGTTTAAGTCACAACTCAATACAAGGCTTAGAGCCATGAAAATCCGAAATAAATTCCAAGTGAATTGTTAGATATCAAAGCTTGATTGGTTGCAAAGGGTTTTGCACTAGTTGAAATGCTAAATCTATTTGGATCTTCTTAGGGATTGTGTTTCATTATGATGATATACATATAGCAAGTGAATCTAAAACCCACTTCTTCAATTAGAAGGAATGTATTCAATACATGTCTTGAGTTTTGTAGATTCTTGCCATCCTAAGATAATGTGAAACTTAAGAGAGGGTCTTAAGTAGGACATCAATGAGTTGGAATCAACATTTTGATCATGTGATGAAACTTTTCTCAATAAGTTGAGAAGTTATGTTTATACATGAAGATTAGTGGGAGTTACGGAAATTTTAATTAGTCTAATATATGGATGACATATTGATCATTGGGAATGATTTAAGACTTGGAGTAATATAATACATCTTTAATATCCAGATTTATGTAGCTAAATCTACATGATATTAGCATCAAATAAGATGTCTTATGTTGATAAGATTCATGATTAGTTCAATCAAGTTGAACATATTTGATTGATTTCCTTTGCTTCCGCTGCCGAATCAATTAAATGAGTAATGATGTATAACATTTAATATAATTTGAGTATGATGAATTGTTTCAAATCGAATTTAAGTAATAGTTACCAAGTAAGCCATAAAAATTACCCTTATGTGCTTGTAGAACCATTAAGGATGTAATGCAAAGTGTTTTTTTTTAATGCAATTTTGTGTAAGGGTGTTACGCAAGTGACAATTGACAATTGAGATTGCGCATGGTTTCCGACAAAACCATAATCAAAACACATTAGGATGGTTAAGATACCAATGTGGCTATGTTATTTAAGAAATAGGTTTTCTAGAATCGTTGTAGGCAATAAAGAACAATGAGAGATACTTACAACGGAAATTGAGTACACTTGCAATCATGAGATGTGCGAGAGGGATGGGTCCCGCACACTGTGAAAACAGTGGGAGCTATTCTAAGGCTAGATAGCTTATGTCTAGATTGGATCTAGACACGTACTCAGAAAGTTTTGTAATGCAAATGTATACATTACAAAGGAATACGAGTATGTAGTAAGGTTGAGTAAGGTACAAGAAGTTGATAAAACCTACTAACCAAAGCCTTCTCATAGGCTTAACATGATGAGTCATTTCATTTCAATTAAATTGAGATGAACAACTACATTCAAGATCAAACTGGATTATAGAATATGAAGTAGTAATCAGGCATTGACTATTCATATGTGATAATCGCATTTGTCGTTCGAGTTTTACTTTAAAACTCTTTTATTATACTTTGTTACATCCAAACGGGTTGTAGAGACAATGTTGAACCCCGTTAAAGTGAACCCGGATTAACATAAGTATTCGCCCATAGTCACTTGTATGAGGTGACGTCTCGAAGTGACTAGAATGTGATGCGATTGATGGCAAGTTCAGTGCCATACAGTCATGTGAGATGACTAGTCGATCACATAGGCGTGACTTTTAGAACACTTTGTCGGGCAAAGGACCGCTTATAGAGATCTGGCAAATTTATAAAGCCTGGTCGTGGCGAGAGCTACTATAGTATTCTAATGAGTCGATTCTTTTGACTAAAGACTGTTCGCCTAAGATGGCACAGTTTCAGATTAGCTTTGATTTATGTTACTACGACTTTCGTAAATGGGGTCAAATGGGCATATTTTGGGTTATGATGGCTGCGGCTAGTCGAAGGGAATAAGTGCGATAGGAATTGTCCACCCCTTTGTCAGGGTTAAAACAATATCTCAGGGCCACTCGAGGAGCAATGAACTGGAAATGTGTGGCCAAGCTCAGAAGGTATCTATGGTAGATAAATTCCGGTCAATCAGTTATTCTCCAGATCGATGAAACCACTCTCGATATGATCACTTGCAAGTACGACCCGAAAGACACCTTGCATTGAGTGGGAGATAGTAATAGGACAAGAGAATTGGTGACGCACACTTGTCGAGGACAAGTGGGAGATTGTTGGAGTAAGTGTCCCCGACAATAATGCGATCACAATTGTCGATCATATTGATGACATATTTAAATCTCATTACAAGAATACGAAAGGGATGATACATTACATATATAGTCAACTGGTCCACACATATCGGTAATGATTGGCTGGCTAGAGTTTGACATTACTGTCATGCGATGGTGGTGATCAGTTGATCCCTTGAGGTCACACCTAAAGGACGATTCCCATAATTGAAAAATGTTAATTAATTGTATGTCGATACAGATTAATTAATTCCTTAAAATTGAACAAATTATTATCATATGAGAGAAAATGACATCTTATTATAATGTGATTAAATAAGATTTTATTTAGTAATTCAAGAAGTTATATTAGTAAAATTAATCGGTATTTGCGAAACACGCGAGATAAGAATGATAAATTAGTTATAATTACAAGATGTTGTGAATTATACTAACTAGTAATTAAATGACTATTTTATGTGAAAGTAATTTTGAATTACTTGTCAATTTGTTAAATGTGATTTATTTAATTTGTTAAATATGCATTTTAAATTAAAACATGACATAAGACATGTCACATGTCACATGACATACAATTGTACAATTGACAAAAATAAAATGGACTCCATATTACTACATATAAACCGAAATATTGGTGGGCTTGTGAGAAGTTTTGTCTTTTTCCTTTTGTCTTATTCATTTGTCTAATATGCTTGATAGTGACATGACTATGGACAAAGGCTTACACATTTTGTCTTGTGAAGACAAAAAGGAAAAAGAAAAAGGTCCATAAACCTCTTATGCCCACCGGTTTTGAGGAGGGAAAATAGAGTGATTTGTCTCTATTATTATTCATTCTCTTAGGTTTTTATGATAAAAACACAACTTCTCTCTCTTGTTCTTGATAAAATTCATTTTTATGAATCTAATTTGTAAAAATCAATCACTAATAATACTAGTAGTAGTATATGAGTATTAGTAATCAATTTTAAGGTAAGCCACATTACAAATATCTAGTACATGCTAGTTTGTGGGATTTTGGGATAGTCTTGGGTGCTACTAATTGGAGGGCTTCTATTTTGAAGTCATGAATGTTCATCCATTATTGGAAAGCTCAAGAACTAACAAGAAGGAGATCTTGTTGGTGCCCATAAGACCGAAATTATCATAGTAAGGGTTGATGATTTCTTCTCTTTTAATTTAAGTTTGCATGCATAAGATTTGTATTTAATTTTATGACTAAATTAAATTGAAACATATATGAATATGTTGTATAATGAGATATAGATTTCTAACAGGACCCTTTGCTCCATGAAACTCAACATAATGAACCTCCGTGACAATGCATCAGCCACTATATTGTCTTTCCCCTCTATGTACTTGCTTGAGAAGTTGAAGGATTGTAAGAACTCCACCCATTTAGCACGCCTATGATTGAGCTTGTGTTGACCATTAATGTATTTGAGAGCCTCATGATCATAATGGAGGACAAATGTTCGGGGTTTCAAGTAGTGACTCCAATGGGTTAAGGCTCGAACAATAGCATATAACTCCTTATCATAGGTTGAAGAATTGAGCTTGGCACCACTCAATTTCTCACTAAAGTAAGCAATTGACTTGTGCTCTTGAACAAGGACAGCTCCAATGCCAATGCCACTAGCATCACACTCAACTTCAAACAACTCATTGAAATTTGGCAAAGTAAGAATAGGAGACTCACAAAACTTCTCTTTGAAGATATTAATGGATGATTCAGCCTTGTCTCCTCATTTGAACTCCCCTTTCTTCATACATTCGGTTATAGGAGCCATAAGTGTGCTAAAATCTTTGATGAACCTCCTATAGAATGATGCCAACCCATGGAAACTCCTTACATCCGTTATGTTCTTAGGTATAGGCCATGATTTGATTGCCTTAACCTTCTCTTAATCAACCAATATGCCTCGGTCAGAAATGATAAAGCCCAAGAATTGGACTTCATTTTGCATAAAAGAACACTTCTCTAGCTTGCCATAGAACTTGTGCTCCCTAAGAGTTTCAAACAACACTTGCAAATACTTGAGGTGCTCTTCTTTGGAAGGACTATAGACCAAGATATCATCAAAGTAAACAACCACCAATCTGCCCAAGTAAGGTCTAAGTACCTCGGTCATGAGTCTCATGAAGGTACTTGGTGCATTAGAAAGACCAAAGGGCATCACAAGCCATTCATATAATCCATGCTTAGTTTTGAATGTCGTTTTCCATTCATCTCCTTCTTTGATCCTTACTTGGTGATAGCCTTGCCTTAAATCAATCTTTGAAAACAATTGAGCTCCACTAAGCTCATCCAAGATGTCATCAAACCTAGGTATGGGAAACCTATACTTGATGGTAATGTTGCTTATAGCTCTACTATCCGTACACATCCTCCAAGACCCATCTTTCTTTGGCACTAAGAGGGCCGGGACAGCACACGGACTAAGGGACTCTCTCACAAAACCTTTGCTCACAAGCTCTCTAATTTGTTGTTGTAATTCTTTAGTAGCTTTAGGATCACTTCTATAGACAGCCTTGTTTGGTAATGTAGCACCCGGAATGAAATCAATTTGATGCTCAATGCCCCTAAGAGGAGGCAAGCCACTTGGAAGCTCATTTGGGAACACATCTTCATTGGATTGCAGGAGCTCTTGGACCTCCTTAGGAAGTGAAACATTCTGCCCAAAAATAACATCTTTTGCAACAAGAGCATAAACATTGTCATCACCCTTTAACTCTTGGAGCATCTCGGCCTCATTGATCAATAATACCTCTCTTGAAGGCTCAAGCATGGATGGTGGTGTAGTATGCTTAAGGATGGGTGGAAGTGGTGTTAGAATGACCTTTCTTGAGCCAAACTTGAAGGTGTAAGTGTTGTCTCTCCCATGGTGTACCGAATCCCTATCAAACTCCCAAGGTCTACCAAGAAGAAGATGACAAGCATCCATAGGTAGAACATCACAAAGAGCCTCATCCGAATAGTTCTTACCAATGGAGAAGGTCACAAGGTATTGCTTATCCACTCTAACTTAAGCCCCTTTGTTAAGCCACCTTAATTTATAAGGACTAGGATGGTCTTGGGTAGGCAATGATAGTTTTTCAATGAGAGTACTAGAGGCTACATTGGTACAACTCCCTCCATCAATGATAAGATTGCAAACTCTTCCCTTAATGGTACACTTAGACCTAAATATTTGTTGTCTTTGGTCCATTTCCAAAGGTTGGGGTTGGGTATGCATCACTCTCCAAGTAACCAAGCTAAGACCCGCATCCGGCATAACCACATTAGCCTCCTCATGGTCCGTCCCCTCCTCATCCTCATCACACACAAGGATCTCATCATCACCCCAATGAACCACTTTAAAGCTACTAAGGGCTCTCTTAGTTGGGCATTCTTTAGCAAAGTGACCATAACCTTGGCATTGGTAACATTTTTTTAGAGGCATGGTCTTTTTTTGTGAGGTTTCGAGTGCTTCTCCTTTGTCAAGGATGGGGGTTTTGTTTTGAGAGGGTGGTTCATTAATTTTGAAACCGGTTGGGGGTTTAAAGGTGGCTGTTTTGGCGGCTGGTTTGGTGGTTGTAGCCTTCCCTTTTCCCAATTTCTCAACCCTTAAAGCCAAATTGACGGCTTCATCAAAGGACCATACTTGTTGCATTCTAACCCTATGAGCAATCTTAGTATCTAAACCTTCAACAAATCTAGCAATCTTTTGTTCGGGCTTTTCATTGAGTTCACATTTCAAAGTGAGTTGTTCAAAGTCTCTAAGATATGACTCAAGTGGTTGTTGGTCTTGTTTAAGTTGTGTGAGCTTAATGAAAATGTCTTAAGTGTACTCTTTAGGTATAAACTTCTCATTAAGCTTCTTTTTCAGTTTTAACCAAGACATAATAGGTTCCTTACCATCCCTTCTTCTCTGATTTTTTAAGTTCTCATACCAAAGGGAGGCATAGCCTTTGAGTTTCAAGATTGCAACTTTAAAAGCTTTGCTATCGGAATAACCTTTAAACTCAAAGACTCTTTCAATGGTCCTAAACCAATCTAACAAATCCTTGGGGTTTAAACTACCATGAAAATCAGGAATCTCTACCTTTAAGTCTTTGTTGGGCTCTCCTTGAAATGCCTCGGCCATGGATTCCTCCGATTCTGAAAGCTCCTCTTCCTCACGGCCACCATGAGCTCGTCCTCCTCCCATGACGCCACGACCTCTACCCCTGCCTCTGGGTGGTTTTCCTCTTCCTCTTGGTGGTGGTGTTGGAATATTAGCCATGATAGCATTGAAAGAATCTAGCAACAAATCACATTTTTCAGAAAGTTGAGTAACTTGTGTTTCAATTCCAGCAAGCCTTTCTTCACTCATGGTTGTTTTTTGTGTTTTTAATGTGGTTAGGGTATAATGAACTCACAAAGAAAGGATTTTGTGTTGTTAACTAAAGCTCTGATAACCAATTTGGAATAAAACTACTAAGACTCGAATTTTGGACAGAAAATGAAGCTGAAAACCGAGACTCAAATGCTAAGGATCGAGTGAATTGGATATGAATTAAACCAAGCACTAAGCCAAGGTTTAAGACTAAAAGCTTGTTCAAGCACCTAGCAAAGAACTCACTCAACCCCTAGCACTAAGCATAGGAGGGTTTTCTAGCACAAAGCAAAGAATTTTAAGAGAAAAACTAGGTTTTCACTTGTATTAATGTCCATTCAAATATGAAGTTCTCAAGTGCCTAGCTTAGTTTATATAGACCAAGGCTTACAATCTTGACCCTTGATTACAAGTTGTATCTAAGGGCCACAAAATGAGCAGCTAAAGAGCACAAAAACGGCAGCCAAATACTCTTACAATGCTGAAATGAAAATGACATAAAGTAAAGAAAGTAAACTAATAGTCCAATCTTCCTTGTTTGTAGCTCAACTTCTTATTTATGATTATATGGACTGATTTGGGGCTTGAGAAACCGTCTAAGACTCCCATGCTGCAGCCAAAAAGTCTCTTGAGCTTTGTTGGAACAAAAGAAGAAAGATTGATAGCGACATTTAGCTCATTGTTCAAAACCGGGTCCCCATGTACCTTTGCAATGTTTCTTCAATTAAAATCTGAATGGTAGCTCTAGGAGATAAAAGATCCTACACAAAAATGTCCCAAACTCACCCAAGATAAGAATTAGGATGGTTGGAGCCATGACTTCTTAGACGGTTTTGATGTTAGACCTCAAATTGTGACGAGGTCCAAAACCGGGTGAAATAAGGCCTTTCTCGGTTTGATTCGTTTCAATCTCCCCTTCTTGAAAAGGATTTGCCCTCAAATCCTCGAGCTTATCCTCCTTAATCTCTTCATAATAAGGACTTAAATCACCAATATTGAAAGTTCCATGGACTCCATATTCTCCGGGAAGGTTTATCTTGTATGCATTGGACCCGAACTTCTCAAGTACTTCGAATGGACCATCAGCTCTAGGCATGAGCTTATTCGTCCTTTTTCCGGGAAATCTTTCTTTTCTCAAGTGTATCCAAACAAGATCTCCGGGTTCAAAGCTTTTGGTTCCCTTAACACCCTTGGATTTGGCCTTGTGAGCCTCATTAGCCTTCTAAATTTGCTTCTTGACTTGTTCATGGACATGGAGCATTTGTTCAACACTTTTCTTAGCATCATAATCAATGGTATTTCTTTTGATGAGTGCCAAATCAGTAGGCATCATAGGATTCACGCCATATACCACCTCAAATGGAGACTTGCCCGTGGTTGTGAAGGGGGCTCGGTTGAAGGCAAACTCGGCTTGAGCTAGTTTGAGGTCCCAATCTTTCAATGACTTAGCAACCGTGCATCTAAGGATCCTCCCTAAGGTCTTGTTGGTAACTTCCGTTTGCCCATCAGTTTGAGGGTGAAGGGAGGTGCTAAACAAGAGCCTTGTTTTGAGTAGCTTCCATAAGGTCCTCCAAAAATGACTCATGAACTTGAAATCCCTATCCGAGACAATGGACTTAGGAATACCATGTAGCTTGACCACTTCTTTGAAATAGAGCTCGGCCACACTAGTTGGATCTTCGGTTTTCTTGCAAGCAACGAAATGAGCCATTTTGCTAAATCTATCCACAACCACTATGATTGAATCCTTCCCTCTTTGAGTTCTTGGTAAAGCAACAATAAAATCCATGCTTATGTCTTCGCATGGCTGATTTGGAACTGGCAAAGGAGTGTAGGGGCCTATGTGGAAGTAGGATTTTGATTGTTGACAAGGAGCACACCTCTTGATCACATCTTGGACATCCCCTAGCATCTTAGGCCAATAGAATTGCTCTTGGAGTATTTCATAGGTCTTTTGAATGCCAAAGTGCCCGGCCACACCATTGGAGTGAACTTCCCTTATCAATAAATTTCTATAAGGTCCCCTAGGCACACACAATTTGTTTGCAAAGAATAAGAACACATTTTGAACCAAGTATTTGCTCTTGAGCTTGATTTGGTCAGATTGAAGGAGCTCCCATTCTTCTTTAAAATCCGGATTTTCCACATATAATTCTTTCATGTACTCGAACCCAATGACCCTTTGCTCCATGAAACTCAACATAATGAACCTCCGTGACAATGCATCAGCCACTATATTGTCTTTACCCTCTATGTACTTGCTTGAGAAGTTGAAGGATTGTAAGAACTCCACCCATTTAGCATGCCTATGATTTAGCTTGTGTTGACCATTAATGTATTTGAGAGCCTCATGATCATAATGGAGGACAAATGGTCGCGGTTTCAAGTAGTGACTCCAATGGGTTAAGGCTCGAACAATAGCATAGAACTCCTTATCATAGGTTGAATAATTGAGCTTTGCACCACTCAATTTCTCACTAAAGTAAGCATTTGGCTTGTGCTCTAGAACAAGGACATTCTCAATGCCAATGCCACTAGCATCACACTCAACTTCAAACAACTTATTGAAATTTGGCAAAGTAAGAATAGGAGACTCACAAAGCTTCTCTTTGATGATATTGAAGGATGATTCAGCCTTGTCTCCCCATTTGAACTCCCCTTTCTTCATACATTCGGTTATAGGAGCCATAAGTGTGCTAAAATCTTTGATGAACCTCCTATATTATGATGCCAACCCATGGAAACTCCTTACATCCGTGATGTTATTAGGTATAGGCCATGATTTGATTGCCTTAACCTTCTCTTGATCAACCAATATGCCTTGGTCAGAAATGATAAAACCCAAGAATTGGAGTTCATTTTGCATAAAATAACACTTCTCTAGCTTGTCATACAACTTGTGCTCCCTAAGAGTTTCAAACAACACCTGCAAATGCTTGAGGTGCTCTTCTTTGGAAGGACTATAGACCAAGATATCATCAAAGTAAACAACCACAAATCTGCCCAAGTAAGGCCAAATTCGTTTCAGCAACGAAAACGGGAAGAGGACTTGCTTCACTTGATCTTGAGTTACTCCCGCAGTCATTGAAATGGAGCAACAATAGTCACTAAACTTCTCCATTTGCTCGGTAGGATCTTCATTAGCTCCTCCTCCAAAAACGGTTCACTCCACCAAGTTGATGTAGGATGGGCAGATCTCAAAGGTACTTTTATTAGTAGTAGGAAGCTTGAATCCGTTAGGGATAGAAGACAAAGTGAGCTCAAAGTGACTAGCAAGAGTAGGCATCTTTATTGGAATATTTGTGGCAGAAACTGGCTTGTCCTCTTCTAAGGACTGATCTTCTTCAAACGTAAATCGCTCGTAATAGGCGCCAAGTGTACTCAAGTCTTCCACCTGAATAATTTCTCTCTAAAAATTCCGTCTATACCAAAAAGCCCTCTCTGGTTCGGGATCAAAAGGTACAGTCACCGACCTGTTAGACCTGAGCGTACATAGAACTAACATGAAAAATATCAAATTATCTCAAGGAACTGATGCTCCATGAGGCGAAAGACAAAAATAAACAAAAACAAACAGAAAATATTTACCTCCCCGGCAACGGGGCCAAATTTGATAAGGATTTAGTCGTGTCACCTATATAAAAAAAAAACCTAAATTACTACTAACTAATAGCTAGTGGTAAGAAGGGTCGAGTCCACAGGGAGGCAGGGTAATTGTTCTAGTTTGTTAATATTTAAGTCCGTCTTAAGGTAATAGTTTTCTTGAAGGATTTGATTGTTTTGCTAAAACTAATCTGCAATAAATTAAATAACAAATTCAATAAGATTTAAAGGTCTATGGATCAGGTTCACTAGGTAGTTATCCGGGGGTGTGGTTTAATTGATTAACAGAGCATTTTATGTTGTTTAAGGTCATACTATCAGTCGATTCTAATATTTCCTTTAGATCTTACTTAACATGAGGTCGCTATCATTAAGTCAGTTCTATTCAGTTATCGTAGCTTATACTAGTCTTAACCCAGTCGGTGAAAATCCTAGTTGCAACACTAATTAATCAATCCTGCAGTAATCAATCAACTAGTTTCAAAACAACAACAACAACAACAACAACAACAACAACAACAACAACAACAACAACAACAACAACAAAGAAGCAATTTAACTATCAATTCATTAATTAAACCCCTTATAACAACCTAAATCCCTATTCAGCCTAGATTAAAAGCTTAGCTACTCATACTAAGAACAACAATAAAAATAAGACGAAAGGAAGACATATTTAAAGACATAAATAAGATGAACAACAATAATAAAGCAATTGTAGTAATGAGAACTTGAATTAAAACTAGGGAAGAAAGATTAATAAAAGTACTGCAAAAGAGTAGGATTTGATGAACAAGTGCTTAGATCCATAAATTAAAGAGTAGCTAAACAAAATTAAGGGTTTTCCTCAGAGATTTTATTGTAAACTAAGACGTAACAAACCATAACCTAATAATAGGACACGAGTTTGGTATTTATATAAAACATAAACCGACATTAGGAAATTGCACGGAAGGTCTTCATCTGAGGGTATACTCGATCAAGTATATGGAACTCAATCGAGTTGTGGACACAGCCACCCGCGCGTTGGTTTTGAGGCGGCGACACTTCTCCCACGGAAGTCCGGCGCGAGGCCAAAATACGTCATGGGCCGTTACTCAATTGTAAGGCATTGAAATCGGTGAAAGGTTTGACAAGCCTGCATTTGTGGAGTCGCCACCAATTTTTATGGAAAATTGGAACCGTTCCAATACTTCGCGTCATTTCAAGACACAATGTAGTGACATGAACACTAAGAAACTCGTTAACCTTAGCATTCTAAGTCTAGAATGACTCTTGTGATGCCAATGGACACGGATGTTAACAGAGATCTTGAGCAAGGGGTGAGGGTACGTATTAGGAAGCTCGTTTGTTTGATTACCTAATCCCGCCCGCCTCGATAGCGGCATCTACTAATGATCAGGGAAGTTATTTATACTTGATATGTTTTCAATTGTATGCATCCAATGCAACAAACGCGGATTAATCCTTGCATGTGAATATTAACTTTCTCGGTTGGCAAACAATTTAGCAGACAAGGGGGTCGAAGTTAGAATATTTAGATTAATTACATGTGAAAAAGTCATAGAAATAAATCATACAGAATATGACTATAAATACAAGGGAATAAATTACAGTGAGTACTGAATTTACATTATAAACATGCCTAAAAGAGTTTTAGAAATAAAAGAAAAAGAAATAAGGAAATTAAAAGAAAATAGGAAATTGAAAGAAATAAGGAAGTTAAAAGAAATAAGGAAATAGAAAAAAATAAGGAAATAGGAAAAAAAATAAGGAAATTCGAAAAATAAGGAAATTGGCAATTCAAAGACAATAAAGAAATAAAAATAAAATAGAAATATGGAAAATATGAATTATATGGAAAATATGTCGAATTATGGTGATAATAAGAATAATAGTTGATTAAAATCCTAATGAGGAAGGCCTACGTCAAAGCGGGACGAGTTCAGAGGCAGAAGACATCTCAGAATAGGCGAAGCATAAACTGCGTCCTCTGGAAGTAGCGCATCGGTTTGTGCAACTATTCTCGAGTTGGATTCTGACTGTGAAAGTCAGACTCGTTGTTTGTTATTGTTCATCGGTTAATTTACATTGATTATTGATAAATGACTCGAGTAGAAGTGGTTTAATCAAATTATATGCATCTAAGATAGTCATAAAATGAAAGAAAACGAATTAAAACGAACTAAGGATTACAAATTATGGTTATTTACGATGTTGGAATCGATTTATATACAAAACTTGAATTAATGACGGTTGAAAGCAAAAGAAAACAAAATCTGAAAAATAAAGAGAAATATGTACAAAAGATGAATTCGAGGGACTTGATATGGATAAATCGAGTCTCTAAAATCCGAGTTTAAATTTGTGACGAAAACCCGCAAATATTAGTTATAAGGGATTTAAGTCGGAAAATTATTGAAAAGGATTTAATAAAACAATTTGGAAACTAAAACTATTAAAGATTTGGAGAAATAAAGAAGAAAACACGAAAAGACGAGAAGATGAAAGCAAATAGTGGCACGAGGAAGAAGAAGAAGAGTACCAACTGATAAGCAGCCCCTAGAAGAGGCACAGCAGATGCTGCGACTATTCCAGAAGGCGCATCAGTTGATGCGTTTCTTCTCGACATCATATCGCTGCTATTTTTACCAAAACGGTTTGAAACTTGACTTTTGAAAACGGTTTGAGCATATATATCATATAAAATCTTACATTAATTATAATACATAAATAAAGTAAATAAAATTGGGATTTTACACCCTTAGACTTACATGTTAGCGTCGCGAGATTTAACTAAATCGACTTTTAGTGGTAACTCGACTCGATCTATGCAAATATGAAAGTGCCCTTGAAAAAGGAATTTAAAAGATTGATTAATTGATTGTGTAGTGGTCAAATTGGTCGATCGTGGAAACGTGACGGGTACCCAGAATGATCCGGGCTTACGTGGTCGCGTAAAGCAAGCACGTAGGCGTCGAAAAGCAAGAGCGCGGTCTTAGAATGCAAAGGGAGAAGAGAAGGGCAGACACTCGCGTGAAAAATATGTGAGGCGAACACCTCTATTTATACTAATCACGAGGGGTAGGGTTTAGGAAAGGTATATGGAAGGAAAGATTCGAAAACAACTGACTTAGGTCGAAACTCGAAAACTTGGACAAAGAGAAAGCCTTGAAAAAAGGCGTTGTAAGAGCTGTGCTCCCCAGAAGGCGCTCATCATTTGCTGCGTCCTTTCCCGGGTAGTATTTTAGGCATAACTTTCACTATAAGACTCGGATGAAGGTGATTTTGGTGGTGTTGGAAAGCTAAAAACAGACCTTGAACTTCCTGTGAAATAGGCCAGACCCAAAAAAGTCGTTATCACCTCGTAAAATGGGCCTAAAGGTCGGGTTGTCATTTTAGCTAAATGAAATGCACATTTTGCAATGTAAACTTAAGTTTAGCCTAAAGAAGTGACATGAGACAAGCACATTGCTTTTTAACTCGAGATTGACGGTTTTTAGAAATTGGAAACGGTTTTTGTCCCGGACTCCAAATGTAACCATAATGACACCCAGATGACAT
Source organism: Silene latifolia (assembly GCF_048544455.1). Taxonomy (NCBI): domain Eukaryota; kingdom Viridiplantae; phylum Streptophyta; class Magnoliopsida; order Caryophyllales; family Caryophyllaceae; genus Silene; species Silene latifolia. The sequence continues at coordinate 479,815,165 of NC_133538.1, read as the reverse complement.
CCCTTTTATTAACCGATTTACGAAATGTCATAAAATCACGACATATGCTAAACATGCGGCCTAATCATCACTGGGTGTTTAACGGGAGGTACAGAAACGAGGTGTCTACATATCCCCAACTTTTACTGAGGCTTGGACAAGGCGAAAGTCAAAGTATAGCCCTCAAGTCAATCAAATATTATCACCTGAAGACTATGGCGACGCGAGGCAGTTCAAGGGGTCTGAGCCAAGGACATGTCATCGCGAACATTTTAGAGTTTGTTGACTTTCGGGGAGGGCCGTTTAAAGTCCATTAGACTATGTGGGAAAGCTCGCGAGCCACAATAAGAAATCATACCTGAGACTTCTTTCCTGAGATGTTTCCGGAGGTGCGTAGGAGCTGAGGGTAAGAACTAAAAGATATGTAAGGATAATGCTAGGGTGTGGGGCCCTAAAGGAAAACATCGACTTGAAGGAGGCCAAATATAAGCTCAACCTAAGATGTAACAAAGGTTTGGGTGTAGGAACTCTATGGAAGTGTGATCCTAAATGATAGAATTGCTAGAAGTGTTTGAGCTTTAAGGAGTTTGGGAACCTAAAGAGCTGGGTGTATGAACCTGGGTGTAAGGACAGGCTGGTATGGGAACTTAAAGGCTTATGAACCTAAGAGGGCGGGCTGGGTATAAGTACTTAAAGGCTTATGAACCTAAGAGGAATTGGGATCCTAAGGTTAAGTTTAAGAATTATTGGGTTACTAATTCTTGTTTTGAACACATGCGTCCAGGCTTTTTAAGGAAAAAAGGTGTGAGAACTTCAAAACAATTTATGGGTTTATGAACCTAAGAACATTTGGTATGGGAGCTTTCAGGTTTACGAACCTAATGGAAGCTATTTTGGGATATAAGAATCTAGGGTTAGGAATCCTAATTTTGGGTTTACAAACTTATGGAAGGAGGTTCTAGTTTAGGAACTTCTGGAGAACGACACCTTTGCTGAACTCCATGAGGAAACAATAATATTGAGGGTAGCAGGACGTCGGTAGAAACTGCATCCCAGAACCGCTTGAAGAAACTTGACTTTATAGAAGGTGAGCCTTTCTGAGAACCGCTGGTAGGAACTTAACTTTATAGGAGGGCGAGACTTTGTGAGAACCGCTGGTATGAAGGCAAGACTTTTCGAGAACTACTAATAATAACCAAATTGGTCGTAGGCGGGACTTTCTGAGAACCGTTGAAAATTATTCTGCTTGCTTTGTCTCAAGCGCGTTTTTATTTTGATCGAGAAATATATAGGCTGTATAGCGGCAATGAACTCTCGCTGGGGAACCCATCGACGACTAGGAGCATCTTGATCGCCGGGGATAAAACCTTAAGCATTTATAGCGAATACTGATAGATTTGACTGCAACTGGGGAAAATGAAACTTGAGCGAAACCCCCAGTTGGAGCGAGCATTACTTAATTATCTGCATGGTTAGTGTTGGGAAACGTGTCCTCAACAATAGTGCGATCACATGATTTAAATATCATTATTAAATCTCATTTTAAGAATACATGTGGGATGTAATATTTTACAGTCAACTGGTCCACACATATCGGTAATGATTGGCTGACTAGAGTTTGACATTACTGTCGTGCGACGGTGGTGATCAGTTGATCCCCTTAGGTCATACCTATAGGGAAATACTCTTAATTGATTATTTAATTAATCGTATACCGATACGAGTTAATTAAATTGCTTAAAATTGACGGATGATTTTGTGAGTATAATTTACGTGTCTTATTGTAAATATGATTAAATGAGACACGGTCTAAGTAATCGAATTATTTTATTACTTAGATGAAATTATTGTTTACAGAAACAATTGAAACGGAATGAATAAATTATAATAAATACAGAATGTTGTAGTTTATAATTCGGGAACACTTTTGGCACAAGTAATTATGAATTACTAGTCGATTTTGTAAATGACATATTTTATGAGTATGTTGATTTTTAATATGATAAAAATACATTGCATTGTTACATGTCATGTAACATGTAACACATAACAAAATTGACAAATGACAAAGTTAATATGGACTACCATTTTATATGGTAACCGAAAATTAGAAGGGCATTAAGGGTTTGTATTGTTTAAATTTATTTTATTCAAAACACAATGATAACCCTAGAGTTGCATGCCTTGCCTCTTGTGAAGAGCAAAAATGAAATGCATTGGGCATACTACCCAATGCATTTTTTCGGCCATCCCACAAGAAAAGAGAGAAGTGCTTTTCTCTTACATAACATTATTCATTCTTTTCACCAAATAATTTTCTAGTGTAAGAAAATGTATAATCTCTACAATATGTGATTTTTCTAGAGAAATAAAATCTCACATATACTCCCTCTTGACCGATTTATTCAAGAGCCAAAAATACAATTTGTTTTGTGTCAATTTTATAGTAAAACTAATATTATTACTAGATCTAAATAATATTGGTTATTATGAGTTTCCTTGGGTATATGCTTTTGGGAGAGGTTCTAATTTGAACCTTGTTCATCCAATATTTGGAAGCTCAAGAATAAGTGAGTAGGTGAACTCACTTGTGCCCATAAATCCGAAAATCACAATGTAAGATGATGGTTTCTTCTTTATATTGTTTATTAGTTTGCATGCATAAGATCACAAATTAATTTTATGACAAATTCAATTAAAACATATATGAGTATGTTAAGTATATAGATCTACTTTTCCTTCAATCGGTATCATGAGCCATGGTTGTTTGCATGCAAATCGGTTAAAAGTTTTTCCGAGTTATAAAGATTAACATATAAAACTTGTATAATTTGTGTTATTATGATATATCACAAAATTAATTTTTGCATGATAAAGTTTCTGATCCTAAAATGTATTTAGGATATTTTGGTTAATTTATGGATTTTTATTGTTCATTTTATTTAATAATGGCATTAAAATGTGATTTTTATGATAAAAATGTCATTTTTGGACGAAAATTAGCTAAACTTCGAATTTTCGGGTGGTTTTTGGATATGTTTTCACATATATTGTTTTTAGATGATCTGGAAATTTTCATAATTTTATGAGTTTTTATGCTCGAAAAATGGATTTTTCATGATAAAAATCGGATTTAGATGAAAAATAGGTTAATATGAGAAATATTTCGAATCTGGTCATAGAAATTTAGTATGTTGTCACATGCAATTTTACAAGATGTGTGTAAAATAATAGGCTATAATGAAGTCTTCATGCATGATTTCTGGATTTTTGATGAAAAATAGCATAAATAGTGACTTAATTAGTGAAAAATTGCTAAAACATACTTCATGACTAAAGAAAAACGTCACATGTTGCATTTTATTATCTTTTTCAGATCTAAAATTGAAAAGTTGATGAATATAATTTTTCTCATGTCTTTATGATTTTTATTGATAAATCTGATAAACCGCAACATTGTTTTTTCCCGATAAATTTCGAAATTTTTAACCTAAGTTTTTTGAACATTATTAGTGTCATGGTATTTTTCCAGAATGTTCATGAGTTTAAATTTTAAATTTTGAATTTATTTGAAATTTTGTGATTTATTTGAAGTTTATAGCATTTTATTATAATTTTATGTCCATTATGAACAAATTTTAGTAATATGAGTTAATTATGGTCAAATAATTAGTGAAGACAAAATTTTGAGTCCTAAGAGGTTAGGGTAATTAACTTATGCATAAATATGAATTTATGTATTTTTTGTGATTATAAAATGTTGAAATCACGCAAATCCGTAAAAACCGAGTAATATACGATATTGGCTAATTAAAGGCGATTTAGCATAAAATTGGGCATGCTCATACATATTATAATGCTGCATTTTCTTTATGATTGTCATAATTTTATTTATGTAATTTTGAATTATGTAATTTTTACTTAGTATGACATTTGTTTTTAATTGGTATTACCCGAAATGTATGGGAATATCGATTCAGTTGTAATTTTATTGTGATCTCGTATCACCGTCTTGTAATTTAATAGATTTATTTTATTATAGTTACAAATGTATAATAGGAAATTATGTAATTTATTATGTAATTTTATTCATTTCGGAGTTTCCAAAGACGGATTTCTTCAAGATGGCGATACATAAAGACGGTGTTACCTCGAGATGCGTGCCACAACCGAAGTTCAAGGGACCAATGGAGTTGGTTTCCGAATATGTAATAGTTAATTAGATTTTCTATTTTAGGAAGGCCATACTAGGATTTTTTTTTATGCTTTGCATTTTATTTATATGTCACATGCATCGCTAAATCGCCATAACTAAAACATGCATCATCATCTAATCGAGTTTATCGACCGTGTCAATTAGAATTATCGTAGTTCACCGCTTTAGTTCACTTAAAACGTGATAGATAATAAATTGACATGACCTCTCGCTAAAACAATTAATTGAGACATAGCCTTACCAAATAGTAGAAACCATGAAAACCTATTTCGCGAGGGAGTGCACTCGGCCCTACCGGGGTACAAACCTTGTTACGTAGGGGAAGTGGGTGATGAATGTTAATCCACCGAGTTCATGTTAATGAGGGTTTCATCGGCCATACCGTGCCCAAGTTGATGTGGATTTGGATCATGGACACATTTATTCGAAATTTGGATTGAACTCAACAAAAGTTTTTCGATAAGGGTTTCATCAGCCATACCGTGCCCTTGTCGGATGTGTTTTGGGCTATAGATAATTATTAGAGTAATTTTATCGACCAAGAGTTCTAAAAGTAGAATCGATTAAAACGTTAATTCACCGAGTTATATTGATAAGGGTTTCATCGGCCATACCGTGCCTAAGTCGATATGAATTTGGATCTTGGAATCATTTATCATAGTTGGGTAGAGGTCACTATGTAAATGCTTTACTTGTTATTTACAAGTATTAATAAAACGATAAATGTTAAGTTTTCCACTATTCCGTTTTTATATTCTTCTATTTCTTTACCGCAATTCATATATGATATCATTTCGATTTTGATACAAATCTCCATTAAAACAGCGTAACTAAAGACAAAATTTGAATTTGCTTCTAAAACCTCAAACGAACCATTGCTAAGGATCTCTTGTAAAGAGTATAGATTAAAGTTATTCATTATCAAACAGGTTTTTGATTCTTGACTAACACTTCTACTTATAATGGATTATGTTTCATATACTTAATTGAATTAAGTACCTTGAAGCGATAAATTGTTTTGGTGATTAGATTTTCAGAATTCGTAATTGACCAAAATAACGCAACCACTTCAATGAAAGTTTTAAGACTAAAACGAATAAATGAAGAGTAATCTTCATGAATTCAATTTTGCTTCTCAAAGCAAAGACTCATTGAAATGAGTGGGAGCATTCTCTTAAACCGTTAAGATGAGGACAAGGTTCAAGAAGTAAAGATTATAATGGAATTGATACAAGGTAATGTTCAAAGTAAAGTTGTTGAGAATAGCGATACTAAACCTATCAATCCCGACCGATAAAGTTTCCATTGTCTTAAATATTGGACACGAGAAAGGAAACTACCCCAAATTATTGAAGAATCAACGAGTTAGTTGTGGGACATCTAATGGGACCTTCTTCGTTAAATGTTTATTTGATTAAACATAAATTTTGCTAGTATTACTTCGTCAATATTAGAAACCGGTGGTGTTTTTCATCATTATGTTTGATACATAGGATGATTAGAATATGACGACTAGCAACAATGAAGTCAAGAGATAGAGTCATTGTGTACTAAATCTAGTTTTCGGGTTTGGAGTTGTACTTAATTGTGACTATTAAGTACATAAACTCTAAATAAAAATACAATTTGTTAAAGATACAAAAGAGGTTTCACATTTGTGACCCTATACACCATGATTTGATGTATGGCTAGCCCATCATCAAGGTGATTATATTCTAAACCAAACTAGAATGATATATCATGAAGATGATGCAAGACTCAAATTGGTAACCCAAGATTAAACCTTAAATTCTGGAATGATTAACGCAAAGAGTTATCGAGTACTCTTGAAACCATTAGATTGTTAATGGTATATGCGTATCTTGTATTCAAAGCAAGATATCTCGTGCCTTTTAGTTAAAAAGGAGATCGAGGTTGTAAATCATCGATCCAAAATAGGTTGATCATTATCTTTTACCAACGATTTAAGTTGACACTAATATGTTCACTTAATAAGGTAAATAGAGAAATCTTTGAAGAATTTCAAAGAGTTCAAGGAATCACGATTTAGTCGTGATGGGATTATCAAAGTGAAGACCTTCATATAAGCCAAATAAATTGTGATATAGTATCACAAATTAATCTCTCTTAACACGCATTATGGAATAATGTATGATTGGATTAGAATTCAAACGCTATTCGATAAGGTTTGGACTTCGATCAAGTTACTTTGAGTTACTTGATCCTTTTGGGGATTTTATCATTTTGTCTAGATTATTTTTCCACTAAATCGAATCATATGAGATATGAAATGGTAAGGGTACCATGCTTGTAAGTTTTCACAAGAAACAAATGCTCATTTTTCCCTTTTCAATCATCACGAGTACGACGGGTTTGCGGCTCGTGAAACTGTCTTTCTAGAATACAAGTTTATTTCTAGAAGACAGAGTGGGAGAAATTATTCAAGAGCCACAAAGAATGCCACAGAGAATGTTATGTCGCAAGAAACTGGTCTTTCTTGGCTACATGAGACGTTTCGTGTAAAACATTGTTTCTTTAAAACCTAGGAGGTTAAAATTCATCACTTGTTGAAAATGATGAATTCATGCTACTTTTAAGAAAGTAAAGAGCTTATAACTTACAAAAGAAATCGTTTGATTCAAAGTTGATTACTTCTAGAAATTAATGAACATATGACTTACATAAGAGTGTTTAAGTCACAACTCAATACAAGGCTTAGAGCCATGAAAATCCGAAACAAAAGGGCTTGATTAGTGACAAAGGGTTTTGCACTAATAAAGAGAGAAGATTGGTTGCAAAGGGTTTTGCACTGGTTGAAATGCTTAAGTCTATTTGGATCTTCTTAGGGATTGTGTTTCATTATTATGAAATACATAGCGAGTGAATCTAAAACCCACTTCTTCAATTGGAAGGAATGTGTTCAATACATGTCATGAGTTTTATAGATTCTTGCAATCCTAAGATAATGTGCAACTTAAGAGATGGTCTTAAGTAGGACATCGATGAGTTAGAATCAATGTTTTAATCATGTTATAAAACTTTTCTCGATAAGTCGAGAAGTTGTGTTTATACATGGAGTTTAGTGGGAGTTACGGAAATTTTTTATTAGTCTTATATGTGGATGACATATTGATCATTGTGAATGATTTAAGACTTTTGGAGTATTATAATACATCTTTCATATCCGAATTTATAAAGATAAATCCACATGATATTAGCGTCAATAAGAAGTCTTATGTTGATAAGATTCATGACTAGTTCAATTAAATTGAACATATTTGATTGATTTCATTTGCTTCCGCTGCCGGATCAATTAAATGAGTAATGATATATAACACTTCATATACTTTGAGTATGATGAATTGTTTTCAAAATCGAATTTAAGTAATCTTTACCAAGTAAGCCATAAAGATAACACTTAAGTGCTTGCAGAAGCATTAAGGAAGTAAAGCAAAGTGTTTATGATGCAATTTTGTGTAAAGGTGTTACACAAGTGACAATTGACAATTGAGATTGCGCATGGTTTCCGACAAAACCATAATCAAAACACATTAGGATGGTTAAGATACCATTGTGGCTATGATATTTAAGAAATAGATTTTCTAGAATCGTTCTAGGCAATAAAGAACAATGAGAGATATTTATAACGGAAATTGAGTACACTTGCAATCATGAGATGTGCAAGAGGATGAGTCCCGCCGCACAATCGTGAAAACAAAGGGGAGCCATTCTTGGGCTAAAGGTCCTATGTCTTGATTGGATCTCGACACGTACTCAGAAAGTTTTGTGATACAAATGTATACATTACAAAGGAAAACAAGTATGTAGTAAGGTTGAGTAAGGTACAAGAAATTGATAAAACCTACTAACCAAAGCCTTCTCAAAGGCTAAACATGATGAGTCATGTCATTTCAATTGAATTGAAATGAACAACTACGTACAAGATCAAATTAGATTATAGAACATGAAATAGTAATCAGGCATTGACTATTCATATGTGATAATCGCATTTGTCGTTCGAGTTTTACTTTAAAACTCTTTTGTTATACTTTGTTACATCCAAACGGGTTATAGAGACAACATTAAACCCCGTTAAAGTGAACACGGATTAACATTGTATTTGCCCATAGTCACTTGTATGAGGTGACGTCTCGAAGTGACTAGAGTGTGATGCGATTGATGGCAAGTTCAAGTGCCATAGAGTCATGTGAGATGACTAGTCGATCACATAGGCAGACTGTTAGGAACACTTTGTCGGGCAGTGACCGCTTATAGAGTTATGGCAAATTTATATAGCCTGGTCGTGGCGAGAGCTACTATAGTATTCTAATGAGTCGATTTTTTTGACTAAAGACTGTTCGCCTAAGATGGCACAGTTTCAGATTAACTTTGATTTGTGTTACTACGACCTTCGTAAATGGGGTCAAATGGGCATATTTTGGGTTATGATGGCTGTGGCTAGTCGAAGGGAATAAGTGCGATAGGAATTGTCCACCCCCTTGTCAGGGTTAAAACAATATCTCAGGGCCACTCGAGGAGTAATGAACTGGAAATGCGTGGCCACGCTCGGAAGGTATCTATGATAGATAAATCCGGTCAATCAGTTATTCTCCAGATCGAGGAAACCACACTCGATATGATCACTTGCAAGTACGACCCGAAAGACACCTTGCATTGAGTGGGAGATAGTAATAGGACAAGAGAATTAATGACGCACACTTGTCGAGGACAAGTGGGAGATTGTTGGGAAATGTGTCCTCAACAATAGTGCGATCACATGATTTAAATATCATTATTAAATCTCATTTTAAGAATACATGTGGGATGCAATATTTTACAGTCAACTGGTCCACACATATCGGTAATGATTGGCTGACTAGAGTTTGACATTACTGTCATGCGACGGTGGTGATCAGTTGATCCCCTTAGGTCATACCTATAGGGAAATACTCTTAATTGATTATTTAATTAATCGTATACCGATACGAGTTAATTAAATTGCTTAAAATTGACGGATGATTTTGTGAGTATAATTTATGTGTCTTATTATAAATATGATTAAATGAGACACGGTCTAAGTAATCGAATTATTTTATTACTTAGATGAAATTATTGTTTACAGAAACAATTGAAACGAAATGAATAAATTATAATAAATACAGAATGTTGTAGTTTATAATTCGGGAACACTTTTGGCACAAGTAATTATGAATTACTAGTCCATTTTGTAAATGACATATTTTATGAGTATGTTGATTTTTAATATGATAAAAATACATTGCATTGTTACATGTCATGTAACATGTAACACATAAAAAAATTGACAAATGACAAAGTTAATATGGACTACCATTTTATATGGTAACCGAAAATTAGAAGGGCATTAAGGGTTTGTATTGTTTAAATTTATTTTATTCAAAACACAATGATAACCCTAGAGTTGCATGCCTAGCCTCTTGTGAAGAGCAAAAATGAAATGCATTGGGCATACTACCCAATGCATTTTTTCGGCCATCCCACAAGAAAAGAGAGAAGTGCTTTTCTCTTACATAACATTATTCATTCTTTTCACCAAATAATTTTCTAGTGTAAGAAAATGTATAATCTCTACAATATGTGATTTTTCAAGAGAAATAAAATCTCACATATACTCCCTCTTGACCGATTTATTCAAGAGCCAAAAATACAATTTGTTTTGTGTCAATTTTATAGTAAAACTAATATTATTACTAGATCTAAATAATATTGGTTATTATGAGTTTCCTTGGGTATATGCTTTTGGGAGAGGTTCTAATTTGAACCTTGTTCATCCAATATTTGGAAGCTCAAGAACAAGTGAGTAGGTGAACTCACTTGTGCCCATAAATCCGAAAATCACAATGTAAGATGATGGTTTCTTCTTTATATTGTTTATTAGTTTGCATGCATAAGATCACAAATTAATTTTATGACAAATTCAATTAAAACATATATGAGTATGTTAAGTATATAGATCTACTTTTCCTTCAGTTAGTAGATATACAAATACGCGGTCTAACAGGAAAATAACACGTAAACACATACACACGTAAGAAATTAGCAGATGACCTCAAATGAGGAAGCACATGGGTTTTGCAAAATTTGTTTCTTTATAAAAGTTGTTTAAAACTTGCTTAAAGAAATTTGTCGTTTATAATGCGCTATGAATATTCAATGGGCTTTAGACACATGAATAACGGGACGTAGACCTTATATGTCTGCAGACTAATAGACTGACGCAATATAAACTTTGGTTTTACGCGACATGGGGATGACTCTGACAGACTTTGTCTAAGCATGCACAACCCCTAGCCAAATATGGGTGACAACGCGTATCAGTTCTAAAGGTAGAACAAGTGCAAGAATGATGGGGACACATAACGGTAAGGCATGAGCCATGGATCAGCTGTCTACTTGGATATCTTTCGCCACCATCTCGCATAACGACACTCCTTCTTGAGGCACGATAACTAGGAGAATAGATCTAAGATCTTTGTCTTTGCCCAAACGGAACACTAGCTTGACTCAAATGAGACTCGAAGGAAGGAATAAATTAAGGGTGGCGCCTCTAAAGAGAACCCCCCGGGATGAGAATATGACTCTAGAATTTGGTAGAAAGGAGACTGGGCGACAAGAAGGAGCCCCCAGTTAAGAGGTAAACATGGATGGTTATGGTGAGGATGGTTATGAAATGGGAAGGGATGGTTGTAAAATGGGTGTCGATAATTGAGGTTAAAAGTCTATGGTTAGGGTGGTTGTGTCCTTGTTAGAGGACTGCCTACGAATTCACGTGTAGTGAATCAAACCAGATCATTGTTCTGAGCTAAATTTAAGAATTGAGGTCGAAAGTTAAATGTGGGGATGGTTGTGTCCTTGAGGACTGCCTACATATTCTTATGAAGTGAAATCAAACCAGATCGTAGTTCTGAGCTGACTTTGAGAATTGAGGTCGAAAGTCAATAGTGGGGATGGTTGTGTCCTTGAGGTCTGCCTACGTATTTACGTGAAGTGAAATCAAACCAGATCGTAGTTTTGAGTGTGTGCCTAGGCTATGCTGTTAGGGCCTTAAAATGTATGGGTCACAAAGGTATATTACTTTGGTTACTTGAAGAATCGATTTGAGACAAATCCCTCTGATCATAGGCCACAGAGGTATAATTTGTAAAAATTTCCTTGTCGGGTGAGCACACTCAAAAGTGGACCCTAAGAATGAATTGGGTACGTCCCTTCCTTGGGCAGCAAAGTATTTGAAGACTCCGTGTCTGAGTCAAGGTGAAAGTGGATTGGATATTTGGAATGTGGAGCTTGGAAATAAGAGGCTTTGATGAACAAATCTCTTGAGCTTGATTTTGTGGAGTTAAGGCTTTATGGGGTTATGACTTGTAATATGGCTTAGAATTGGAGTCTCCTTGCTTGATGTATCCGGAGCAAAATAATGGTAGGTTAAATGACGTGGGATCAAATTTCCATGTCTCGGCTCTAAAGGTTGGGTATACTTGACAAGCTTAAGAGGATTCTCAAAATTCCTAACTATCTCCCTGTAACGGTCTCGAGAAGGACTTAGGGTGTGTGATGTGTGAAAGGCTAAGTAACGGTGCTAGCCGACCATCTTCATCGATGTCTTGATTCTACCATGTAACTTGATTCTATATAGAATTGAGCATTATTCTGTTTAGTATTTGATTTCAGGCTTGTTCTTGATTCAGATTCAGATTCTTGGTCTGGAATATATCTCGACTTCTTGCTCAGATTCTTGATGCAGGTTTTTGAGGATAACTTTGACTTTGGATATTGACAATGACTTGCTTGATTGAGCCTTCTTCTTTTGGCTCTTTTGTCTTGGGTTACGTGCGGCTGAGCCTTTGTCTTTGATCATGGATCATATCGTCTTGGATTTGCTTGCTACCGTGGATTTGGGTCAGACTAGCACCTTTGTTGTGAAACGGGTTGGTCTTTACTAAACAGGTTGTTTATTGTGGGGAATGGGCTTCCCTTCCGTCATGGATCGTTAATAAGGGAGATGGTCTAGATTCATCCAAGAATCTCTTTGAGAAAGCTCATCCTAATCTAGGTAATATGTGGGTTTCTACTTCCAGACATGGAATAGTCAAGGAAAGAACACAGAGTTTCAGGTCCTCTACAACTTGGAACAAAAAATGTCGACTAAGTGCACTCACATTGACTTGGCATGTTGTTTCCGTTGTTGTTGTTTTTTTTTTTAAAATGTCTTAACTCAGTTCTTGTTATCACAGGAAATGGTAAAGGAAGAGATAGGATAAAATATGTGGATTAAAAATTGTACTTTCATTGCAATGATTAATGAATGAATTTAACATAGACTCGAGAAAACACGACTCGTGGGATAGCCCCAGGTTGCCACTAGGAAACGAAAACTAAGAAAGAGACACTAGAATAATTATGGGATAGAAAGCCTAGGACTCAGACTCGTACCATGACTCGATCTTAGATCCAGACTCGTAATCATCGGCCCATGCTTGAACATTTCCCCTTCCAGCAACTGGCTTTGGCATCTGGCATTGAGCATTCATCAATTTGTGCACTTCGTCCTCATTGTTGGAAACATTGGAAGGATAATAGTCTAGAAGACCTTCTTGTTGGTGAAGAGTAAAATTCCCATGAGGGTCATTCTTCCCTTTTAATAGATCTAGAAAAGATATCTCGCCATAATCGAACATATATTGGATGGTATCCCTGAGCTTAAAACACTCCTCAGTGTCGTGTCTTTTACCCCTATGATATTGGCAATATTGACAGCCATCCAAAAAACGACCTCTCCTTTCGGGACTAGAATCTGGAGTCGGACCAATTTGTTCGATTAGCCCTTTGGAGACCAGCCTTCTAAAGGCAACGGCATAGGTAATGCCCAAGTTGGACAGAGGCCTTCGCGGATGTGTGATCCTTTCGGGAGAAGGCTCAACAAACTTTACTTCGGTAATGTGGATATCTTGCTCACTAGGAGTTGGCATGGATGAGGAATCTCTTTGAATGACTTCACTAATACGAGCAATTTCTTCTGACAAATCTTCAATGGTTTAGACGCCACTTTTCAAGCGAGAAGCATAATTTGGCTGAAGAAAACTGATGACATTTACAGCTGCTGAAGCTTCCCTTGACTGACTTAATATTTGTGAAATGATTTTTCTTCTTTTCACCAAATAATTGGTGGATTGCTTATCTTCTTGATTGACGAATGATCCTTGAGGTTGTCCAGCTTCTGCATGTGGACTAGCTAGGAGCAAGAGGGAAATTCTACCATCCTTGATTCTATCTTGTATCGTGTGTTTCAAGAGAAAACACTCTTTGATATCAAGGCCTCTACCCTGGTGGTATAAACAATATTTGTTGCCCTTCCAGAGTTTTACTTGCTTTTCTAGAGGTGGATCCAGAGTTGGACCTACCGGATGTAGCTTGCCTTGGGCAGATAATCTTTTCAGTGCATCAGTATAAGACATGCCTAAATCAGAGAACACCTTTTGATGTCTCCTAGGTTTCCTTTCAGTTGTGCTTGTCTTCTTAGGACAACGATTATTGCAAGATGTAGGCTTTGGACGACCAAGGCTAGAGGTTTCTCGAGGTGGCGTGCTTTTTTTCAACAACTCATTCTCTAGGGTGAGGATGCAAATGCTCAAATTTTCAACTGTAGCTTGAAGGCGTAAGTTCATGGCATAAACGTCTTGGAGAGAGAAGGTGATTGTGGCTTGAGCAGCTTCATGACTTTGCTGACTGGTGGAATTTGCCGGATTCCTACTCGGCAGAACTGACGCGCGTTACAACTCGATTTGACATGGGATCACGCATACTATGGCGATAAGCAAAAACTGGTACATGAAGGGACAAGTATAAGGACAAGATGAGGATACTGGATTTGATTGTGAGTTCTTGAAATGTCGTGATTGACTTTTCGTGTTTGAGCTCACAGTGCTTGACTTTGACTTTAGACTCGAGTATTGACTTTGACGGAGTGACGTTTAGACAAATGACCTTATTAACGGATTTAAATATGGCATGACGTGTTTAAGACAGATCGAGGTTTGGGTATGTGTGTACCCGAACGTTTCATTAGGAGAATTCGAGACGGATTTTGTAATGACTCGACGTATTAGCCTCGAGTGTGTGAGTCGAGTTGTCAAAAATGTTTAGATCCTAACTGAATTGGGGTAGGGGGACCAAAATTACGGCATAACGCCTACGACTAAACTTGAATTTGAAATGACCAAAAATGTAAGGGAAGACGGGTTTATAACTCGACAGAATTCCGACTATGACATAGTCGATTTGAAAATTTTGATTCTGACTTAGCCCAATTGAACTAACATATTTATATTTACATGATTTGAAAATATTTTGATTAAAAACGTTTTTGGGATTTTTTACGTTTTTTTTTCTTTTGATTTTTTTTTTTTTTTGAGAATTTACAAAGGATTTTATTTATGGAGAATTTATCATTGAATGGAAGTTCACAAAGGGTTTTTTTTTTGTGTTGTGTAATTGGAAATAGATTTTACATCTACAGTTAATTGGACATTATTTAATTTAAAAAATGAATTTTTAAAAAGGATTTTTTTTGGAAAACGTTTTTTTTTAAAGTTGAATTTTTAGAAAAAATGAATCTTTAAATTTTGGCTATATAAAATTTGGTATTGTTTGGTTTATAAAAGCGACATTTGAAATGTTTGAAAATGAAGTTTATTTACACAAAAAATTTGACATTTATAAATGAGGAATTTAGACACATGATTGATTTGGAAAACACACAATATACACATACAAACAAGCATTATAACAGTATGTTAAGTGCATTTAAAAGGTTTTGGTTTAAAGGGTGGGTTGCCGTACCAAGCTATCGTACCCTGGTCTGTGGGGAGGTCCGTGCCAAACATGAGACAGGTCGGTTCCTACTCGATTTGCTCGAGTAGTGAAAGCTCTTGATACAAACATGAGTAAGCATCATGGTATGGTTGACGTCAATCGCTATCCATCTTTGGGCACAAATATGAACTTGCGCCCCCAGACATGATGATTGGGCGAATTGGTTGGGTTAAGCCTGGAAGGCTAGCTAAAATGACCTAAGAAGGTCAAGTATTGAAAACTGACAACTGTCTCATATAAATTATTCTCTAACCTTGCTCAAGTTTCACCCTAGGTAACACTAGACTTAGTCTAAGTGTAACATCCCCAGTGGAGTCTAAAACTGTGGACACAACCACCCGCGCCGCGCGCACCCGCGCGTTGGTTTCGAGGCGGCGGCACTTTTCCCACGGAACTCCGGCGCGAGGCCAAAGCACGTCATGGGCCGTTACCGATTTATAAGGCACTGAAACTAGTGAAAGGTTTGACAAGCCTGCATTTGTGAAGTCGCCACCAATTTTTATGGAAAATTGGAACCGTTCGAATACTTTGCATCATGTCAAGACACAAAGTAGTGACATGAACACTACACTACAACAAATTGTCACTTGCGCCATGAATTATGCCACGGGAATTTATAATTCGTGGCTGAATTCTGCTTAGCCACGAGAAAAACTTATTCATTATTTTGGAAAAACTTTTATGCCACGGGATAACGTTTTCGTGGCAAAAAATCACTTGCGCCACGAATTAGGCTACACCCATGGCAAATAATCATTTTAGCCACGAGCTATGTCACACCCGCGGCGAAAATTTATTTAGCCACGAAATGTTCCGTGGCAAATAGTTTTTTAGCCATGAACTAAAAAACACCCGTGGCGAGTATCTTTTCCGATTTAAATTAAGATGTTTTAATGTTAAGGCAAACCTAAAAATTGCTTGCTTAAAAAACATACAAAATGTGAATGAAATTTAATCAAATATAAATAATATTAAAATAAATTTACATATAAAATTTTGGAAACACTTTGATTAATTTAAACAATACTTTTTATTATTTTATTTACTTTAATAAGAAATTTTAAAATTTTATAAACTTATATGTAAGCAAAAAAAAGTTTATCGTCTAAATTTTTTGATTTTTTTTTCCAGATCACAATTATGTTTTGTAGGTTTTTCAAAACATTGATAATTTAAGAAATTTGTTTTAATATAAAATTTTGTTTATTAAAGTCGTGAATTTCTTTTACTTTTTTAAATAAAAATTTATAATCTTGATTAATAATCTTAAATGATTGTATTTAAAGACATAACATATCAAATTTAATAAATAAGTTATTTATCATCTATCTTAGAGAAACCTAAAATTAACATATTGCCAAACCGTTTCATTCAAAATTAGATTTACAACTTTATTTGTAAGATATTTATACAAAATTTTAAATTTGATATAAAATTTAACTTGCTGAAAAAAAAATACTAATAATCTAAAGTCACATGTGCAAATAATTTGAAAAATTTGAGAAAAGAAACGATAAATCATAACAAAGAGGAATCTGTTTAGGAAAATAAGCGATTCTGTTGTACGACAGTCTTTTTCGTTTTCTTTTGGGTAAAAAGTGACTTATTTTAGGTTAATAGTGACCACTTTGGGGAAAAAAGACCATTAATTATAAAAAGTGGTCATTATTTCACAAAACAATGGTCACATTTTTCATATCGCAGGTGTGATGGTCATACTATAGAATTTGCATAGAAAAATATACGAAAAAATGAGTACAAGGGAAATGAAAATAAGAATGTCGATAAACTAAATAAATAAAAAAATGTTTGAAAAACAAGATTAAATTTACTTTTAGGAGAAAATAGTTTTGTTGAGTTTAGCAAAAAAAAAAAATGACGTCAAAATCATTAATCGGGAGATTAACATCAAAAATTTGATTGTTTTGGCCAAATAATATTTTTCCCGCAAAAATTTGTAAATTATGTAGCATTTTTGTAATTAAATATTACTAAAGGTAAATTTTGAAAAAAAAAACCTAAAAGGATTCAAAGTGCTAATTATATCAATAAAGTTAACGTTCAATTTTGCTAGCACATCAAAAGAACTGTACAGTTAAGTGTGCTCAGGTGAGAGTAGTGTTGAGATGGGTGACCTCCTGGGAAGGCTCTCCGATGCGCACGGATGCATGATTGGTAAAACCAAATAACGTTCAAATGAACCAAATTAACTAGCGAAACAAGTACATAGATTGTCACGGTTCCATATATGATAAAATATCCATTGTCAAAAAAAAATTGTTTTACGTTTTGTTTATTTAATTTTCATATATATTGTTTGCCACAGAAATTATTTTTTCGCCACGGGAAATTTTTTTGGCCACTGGAGTTATTAGCCACGAGAAAATCCGTGGCCAAAAATTTAATAATAACCACGTTATTGTTTTTCCCGTGGCTATCTCTTTGCCACGGCCACTTGCGTCAAGGAATGTATTCCCATGGAAAAATGATTTAGCCACAAAAATTTAGCACTTGCGCCACGAATTTGGCCGTGGCCCAAGTGCTCATTTGTAGTAGTGCTAAGAAACTCGTTAGCCTTAACATTCTATGTCTAGAATGACTCTCATGATGCCAATGAACACGGATCTTCACAGAGATTTTCAATAAGAGGTGAGGGTACGTATTAGGAAGCTCGTTTATTTGAACACCTAATCCCGCCCGCCTCGATTGCGGCATCTACTATTGATCAAAGAAGTTATTTATACTTGATATGTTGTCAATTGTATGCATGCAATGCAACAAACACGGATTAATCCTAGCATGTGAATATTAACTATGTCGGTTTGCAAACAATTTAGCAGACAATTGGGTCGAAGTTAGAATATTTAGATTAATTACATGCGAAAAAGCTAGAGAAATAAATCATACAGAACATTACTATAAATACAAGGGAATAAATTACAATGAGTACTGAATTTACATTATAAACATGCCCAAAAGAGTTTTAGAAATAAACGAAAAAAATAAGAAAATTAAAAGAAAATAGGAAATTGAAAGAAATAAGGAAATTTAAAAAAATAAGAAAATAAGAAAAATGAGAAAATAGGAAAAAATAGGGAAATTCAAAAAATAAGGAAATAAGAAACTGGAAAAAAAAAAGAAATAAAAATAAAATATAAAATATGAGAAATATGAATTATATGGAAAATATGTCGAGTTATGGCGATAATTAGAATAATAGTTGATTAAAATCCTAATTAGAAAGGCCTGCGTCAAAGCGAGACGAGTTCAGAGGCAGAAACCATCTCAGAATAGGCGCTCATAAACTCCGTCCTCTGGAAGATGACTGTTCTCGAGTTGGATTCTGACTGTGAAAGTCATACACGTTGTTCGTTATTGTTCATCGGTTAATTTACATTGATTATTGATATATGATTCGAGTAGAAGTGGTTTAATCAGATTATATGCATCTAAGATGGTCATAAAGTGAAAGAAAACGAATTAAGGATTACAAATTATGGTTATTTACGATGTCGGAATCGATTTATATACAATACTTGAAATAACGACGGTTGAAAACAAAAGAAAAAAAATATGAAAAATAAAGAGAAATATGTACAAAAGATGAATTACAGGGACTTGATATGGATAAATCGAGTCTCTAAAATCCGGGTTTGAATTTGTGACGAAAACCCGCAAATATTAGTTACAAGGGATTTAAGGCGGAAAATTATTGAAAAAGATTTAATAAAACAATTTGGAAACTAAAACTATAAAAGATTTGGAGAAATAAAGAAGAAAAGACGAGAAGATGAAAGCAAACAGTGGCACGAGGAAGAAGAAGAAGAGTACCAACTAATAAGCAGCCCCTGGAAGAGGCGCAGCAGATGCTGCGACTATTCCAGAAGGCGCATCAGTTGATGCGTTTCTTCTCGACATCATATCCCTGCAATTTTTACCAAAACGGTTTGAAACTTGACTTTTCAAAACGGTTTGAGCATGTTTATGATATAAAATCTTACATTAATTATAATACAGAAATAAAATAAATAAAATAAATAAAATAGGGATTTTACACCCTCAAACTTACATGTTAGCGTCGCATGATTTAACTAAATAGGCTTTTAGAGGTAACTCGACTCTATTTATGCAAATATGAAATTGCCCTTGAAAATGGAGTTTTAAAAAATTGATTAATTGATTGTGTAGTGGTCAAATTGGTCGGTCATGCAAACGTGACTGGTACCCAGAATGATCTGGACTTGCGTGGTTGCGTAGAGCAAGCACGTAGGCGTTGAAAAGCAAGAGGGCAGTCTTAGAATGCAAAGGGAGAAGAGAAGGGCGGACACTCGCATGAAAAATATGTGAGGCGAAGTCCTCTATTTATACTAATCACGAGCGGTAGGGTTTAGGAAAGGGATATAGAAGGAAAGATCCGGAAACAACCGACTTAGGTCGAAACTCGGAAACTTGGAGAAAAAGAAAGGCTTGAGAAAAGGCGCAGTAAGAGCTGCGCTCCCCAGAAGGGGCCCATCATTTGGTGTGTCCTTTTTAGGGTAGTATTCTTCTACGCAAGAAAACGCATTTGACAGCCTGTGTAATACCCGCTCCGTTAGGGACCCGTTGACTTACCTTTGACACATGTCTAGACCTGTAGAAACCTTATTAGTTCAATCTTACGTTATGATAACTTTGAGATTAGGAGGCTCGATCTAGCGTAGGATACTCGATCGAGTATCCTAGTGACTCGATTGAGTAGATGCCACTCGATCGAGTAGGTCCCATACTCGATCGAGTAAGTCGAGTTCATCGGTAAAATATAAATCGTGGTCGTGAATCCAAAATCAGTTTTCATTTCTTTTCCTTTAAAACCTAATCGTTGATACATTTCATGTCACCCAACTTTCACCTCTTGAGATCCTTTATGCTTGGGGACACCATGCGAGCAGAAGTTTGAGTCAGTTAGCGGTCTTGTCGTCGAAATGCCGAGTATAGGTGAGACATCATCATCATACCTATATTTGTTTATGTTTAGGGTTGTTAGTAATAGGGTTTTTCCCTACTATTTTTATAGGTGTCTTTGGTGACTGCGTTGTCTTCGTACGGTTGTATGCGGTGTCGATGTTGATTGCTAAAGGTAGGTTTTCCTACCCAGTACTGTTGATTGTTTCGTATGTTGGTTGTGTGGTTAGTTCGTATTGGTTTTGTTTACATTGGTATTATGGTTGGTTTTTGTTGATTGTCTGTGGTTCGCGAGGTGTGTCCTCGGCTGAGTGGAGCCATCTCGGGAATGGCTTGACGCCCTTGATTCGCACCTTCTGGTTCCCGCCACAAGGGGAGGGGGGGTGCACATTAATGGACATGGGTTATGCGCTCGATGGAGATGAGCGGGACTTAGATGGGAAAGACTGCGGTCCCCCACTGGCGGTGTGGAATATCTGTTGCGATGGATATTCGGGCAGGACCTTACCTTCGGGTAGTCAGACAACTGATGGGTGATTAAAGGTGGAGTTGGGTTGTGTATGTCGTACTTTGTGTTTTGTATTTCTTGAGTTACTCACCTTGTGTGGTGTTGTCTGCGTTTCTTCTTGTGTTGTGTCTGTCGTGATCCATTATGGTGAGCAGTCAGTCTTAGCAGGTGTTGATATGTGGAGCTTAGCTGGTTGCTTTGGAGGGACGAGTCTATCACTGAGTCATGGCATGGATAGTATCACCGTAGTTGATAGTTGTTGTTATCAGTTGTACGTTTTCTTTTATTCAGTTAAACTTGTAATAAACTTAGTTGTTCTTTTATTGACGTTATGATATTTACTATTTCTCGGGCAACCAAGATGGTAGTGCCCTCATCTCCTTGGTAGATAGGGGTATTACAAAGTGGTATCAGAGCGACAATTTTGGAACCTCTAACCAATGAGCCTAATGAACATAGTGAGTCTAATAAAATGAACCAGGTGTATGTATATTGGGATCCCCTTAAAATTACTTGATTTTGGGTGAGAAGGCGCCCTCATTCCAAAATCCTGGCCCCAATATGCTTAAGTCAGCACTCCGAATGGGAACATTGAGTCGGGAATGGTGTGTGCGTATGTGTGCGTAATGTATGAAATTGATATATGTATATAGATGAGTAGGAGATGATGTCTTGTGTGTGCAAGTGATAAAATAGGAATGTGTAATTTTCTTGTATAGTTGGGTATGCGTAAGTGTATGTTGATGAATGGGGAGGTGTGTGGGAAGTATACATGAGGATACTTGGAGGTGACTTGAATGTTGGTAATGGTTTTCAAGTTTACCTTATTGATAGATTACATGAACATGCAAGGTAGTGTTGTAAAATTTGATATGTGGATAAGTGGAATGTCGTAATTGATATAAACGCATATATGAATTTAAGAGCTTGTTGCGTGTAGAATTGAAATGAAAAAGTACGAGTAGAAAATTGTTATTGTTATAAGTAGATGTGTGAGTTAAAGTATGTCATGGCCGGATTGAATTGTATGTTGGTTGGAGTGTAGTAGAATAGGAGTAGTAATGTTTGATTGCGGTAATCATGTTATATGCAAGGTAATGTTAAGGATAGTAATCGTATGGAAATAATTAGTGACGGGTTCTAAGTATACCTTAGACTCCGAATGATTCGTTGTTTTGCAGGAACGACCAATCGAATTGTTAAGCTTTTGTTGCTTGTTTTAATCTTACTCGACCGAGTACGAGTGAGTACTCGACCGAGTAGGCCTTACTTGATCTAGTAGGAGGGTCACTTGATCGAATTCGCTGGACAACAGAATCGTTGTATATTCTGCCCAGCGGAAACTCGATCGAGTACCCCTAACTCTATCGAGTAGAGGCTACTCGATCGAGTAACGCAATTACTGAATTGAGTACATCGCTACAGTACCCGGGATCCGTAAAATCTTTTCAAGTTATAACTTCCTTTCTCCCTATTCTTTCTTCTTATTACCTCATTTAAAAACCTAAAAACCTTCATAAAATTTCTTTCCCTATAAAACTTTGGTGAATTTGTGTTTGATTTCCTCCTAAATCCTTCTAGTTCATTCATTTAATCCATTTGCAAACTTATTCAAGGTAAATTTCTACTTCTCTTCTTTGATTTTAAATCAATTTGAGGCATGTTAGTTGTTGAGCCAGGATAAATCCTGTCCTGCCAAGGTAGGATGGCCATATCAGAGCCAGACAGGGGCACTAGTATCAATATAAGGCACCAGACAAGCATCTGCCAGGAGAGAGATATCAGGCCAGGGAAGTTGAAATGCCCTGGAGGGAGAAGCACACCAGAATCAATAAAGATTGCCTACCACAACCACCCCATATACGATTAATCTACAAGGTTGAAGAATAGTACCTATCTTTAAGGAAGACCAAGTCTACACACGCCTACATCCCATAAGTACGGATAACAAACCATAGAAGAATTCAACAACAACCTTGCCCACGTTACCTGTTTTCTAGTAACGGCCGCCTACATTCAAGGAAGCACCCGTTGAAGCCGAAATGGAGCCTATAAATAGATGGAAAGAGATCAGAAGAGACACACAAGACTTCTACTCTTACTCTAGCAATATTCTAGCATTTATCCATATTACGGTTGTACTTAATCTTATAATCAAATCATAGAAAGATCCCCTAATGGCTTGGTGCCCGTGTTTTTTTCCCATTCAAAAGGGTTTTTCCACGTATAAATTCTTGTGTTAACCTTCTTTTAATTCTTTTCTAACTCACTACACAGGCTAATCAGGCAATTATATTGAGCTAAATATCCCTACACTTACAACCCTGGCAAGATTCTAAAGTCGTGTAAAATCTTGCTAAAACAATTAGCGCCCACCGTGGGGCATCTAGCTCAAAAATAACCAAAATCCAATCACAAGACACATCCTCAAAACTCCACAAAAAATGACAGGCAAAAATATTGAACAGTAGCTAGAAGCAGCCAAGCAACAACTGGTAGAGATGGAAGCCCTGAACGAAAAAATGGCTCAGGCTGAAGCAGAGGTCCAGAAGCTAAGAGAATCTGAACTAAGCCTGAAGCAGATATTGTAAAATAAACCATCAGGTTCCAATTGCAAGATCCAACCTGGAACTCCATTCTCTTCCATCGTCAAGCAGATTAACTTCTCCAGCTTTGGAAGTCCCAGTCCTAAGAAGAACAAGGCAATAAACCTTGACTCAGATGCAGAGGAGAATCCTAATGAAACTGGGAATGTTGACAAGCTAGGAACAGCAATATTGTTAGCTATGGTCCAAGAAATCCAGAAACTTCATGAGAAATTCGAGAAGATACCTGTAGTACCCGCCAGTATAGAGGAAGTCGGCCTTGATAGCTATGCTGACTCACCCTTCATTGATGAGATACCCAAGGTGGATCTGCCAAAGAAATTCGTGGTACCATCAATGAGAACTTATGATGGGACTGCGGATCCACAGAACCACGTAGCCTTTTTCAAACTGAGGATGTTGGCAGCATCAGTGCCAAGCGAATTAAGATAAATCTGCATTTGCAAAGGCTTTAGAACAACCTTGTCCGGTCCAGCACTGCAGTGGTTCATCAACCTGCTTAATGGGAGCATTAAGTCCTTTGCTGACTTGGTGAACAGGTTCAATCAGCAGTTTGCCAGTAGCAGGAAACTCGAGAAAGATCGAGTGACTTTTACATAATAAAGCAGAAACAAGAGGAGTCACTCAGAGCATTCCTGACCAGGTTCAACAAGGAAAAAGTGTTTATTCCAAGGTGTGATGTTCAGACAGCCGTTGAAGCATTCAGACGGAGACTGCCATTGGACAGTGATCTCTACGATGAACTCACTATGAATCCCTGCCACACCTTTGAGGATGTCCAAGCAAAGGCACTCGGTTACATTAGGATAGAAGATGACAAAAGCTTCAAGTCAGATTCATCTAGCTACGAAAAGTCCAGCAGAAAGAGTACCAACCAAAGAGGAAGCAGTTTCAAGCCATCCCCATACTCAAGGCCTGACAGATCCGAAGTGAACCTTGCCTAAGATCAAAGAGGTAACTCCTATACCTTCCCACCTATTTAGGAATATTACTTTTCTGTTAACATTGCAGAATTAATCAAATGACTTGACAACATGGGAGATTTTATAGCAGGGATTTCACTAAATAGAAACATCATGCCAAGGAAAATTTGAGGGGGGGATCTAACTCAATTGATTTGCCTGACTAATATCACTAACTAAACAAATGAACAAAAAGTAAAGACACAAAGATTTATACGTGGAAAAACCCTGGGAATAAGGGAAAAAACCACGGGCACCAAGCCAGGAGGGGTCTTCACTATGATTTAAGTAACCTGACAGGGAATTTGTATGTCAGGCGTTATACTAAATAGGACAGGCTAAGAGTAATGCTTAATTATATGTTGATTACAAGAATGAGAGTAGTAATGTGATTGTGCGAGTGAATAGGCAAGTGTCCTTCTCCTTTCTTCTTCCATGCTATTTATAGTGGTTTTCCAACGGTCTTTTGGGAGTGGTTTAGGGTTTCCTGGTAAATAGGACTCGTGCCCTATTTACCTGGAGGTGGTTGTATGGATTTGTGCTATATTCTAGTTCCTGCCTTTGACAATTTCTTCTATGTTATTCTCTTGGACGTTTTAAATAGGCCTTCCTCGTTTATAGGGAGTTTGTTCACAGCCTGGTTATGCTTTTCTTGCCGCCTGACCAGCTTTGATGATGCTGCCTTTGTGCCTGTCATAATGTTTCTTTGGGCCAGGCTTACTGGCTGCCTTACCCGGTATTTCCCTCGTGCTTGGTGCCTGTCCAGGCACTCCAAATGCCTAGCTTTAAGTATTTCTTGTTCAGGTTTTGGCTTTGGACATTGCCTAATATCTGGTCAGGCAGGACAATTCTGGGCCCAACAATTGCCCCTTATCTTATTATTTCCTAATGGATCTGGCCAGGAATAAGGAGATAAAAATTCGGGCCAGGCAAAAATCGTATAGGAATATTTTACCGGAGTAGAGTTTGTGTTTGGTTCAACTTCTATAACGACTATTTTGCATTTAATGGGGTAGATTCACAAAACCCTAGGAGAGTTATGATTAGGTTTGTCCACTTGCTTTTGCCCGTTTCCTTTTGTGGCTATAAATACTTTGTTCCGTTTGCCCTTGCTTTCATATTCTTCTTCTCTAATATTTCCTTTCTTTCTCTAAAATTCTGTCTCTTCCAAAATTCCATTGTGAAATCAACCTTTCTTAAAAAACCAATTCTTCAATTAAATATGCTATAATGGTGGGGGGAGAAGAAAGACGGTTGTATCTAAAGCTCTTTTTGAGGTTGAGAAAGTTCCTGCTGTTGTTGATGTTCCAGACATCATTCCTGAGGATGAAGTTGTGGAGATAACTGCTCCCCCAGAAATTTTGTCTATGTCATACAAGGGGTTGAAAATACTCTTGTGAAGGCTTTGACTGCTTCTTTTCATTAGGCTAACCAGCTGAAGCCGACCTTTGAACATTATCTGAAGGGCAGGGGTCTTATTCCTGCTGAAGCTGACGTTTGGATCCCTGAGAGTGGCCTAGTCAGGGCCAATTGGGGTAGTCCAGGCTGGTTTTACATCTTTGAATGGGCATTTAAGGGTGGATGTCAGCTTCCACTTTCTCCCTTCATGGCTGAGGTTATCAGGGCTATCAAGGTTCCTCTATTTCAACTCATGCAAATGGTTTGAAAGATAGTCCATTCAGTTGAGCAATTATGTACTAAGCACAAGTAGGTCATCACTCTGGAGGATTTTAAGAACGTCCATCATTTGAAGAGTCATTCCCCTGGCCGGTTTAATCTTCGAGTCAGGTCGAAGATGGCTCATCTGATTACCAACTTCGATTGAGGAGATGATAAAGGATGGGCCCAGACCAACATGTTCATCAGGGCTAACTCTATTGTCCCTAATCTGGATTATCTCAATTACCCTGCCGTTGAGGGAGGTAATTTTTCTTTTCCTGCATTGTATTCTGGTTAGAGGTAATTCGTACTATTTTGAAATATGCTTACTTGATTTTGTCTTTATAGTGGCTAATTGGGCAAATGATCCTGATGTTGAAGGGGCGGCTGACCGAATTACATCTTTCATGGCATTGCCTGAAGAGGAAAGGACATGGGCTGCCTGTCTCGGGCATGCACCTATGTCTCATTTCAAGAAGGCTAAACTAAGCACCTACAAACCAGTGAAGGGTGCCAAAGCTTCAGAGGCTTCTTCATCAGGGAGTAAGTTTTGTCGCCTTTGCTTTGTAGATTTTTTTTGTTTGAACACGTGTTTATATTGCTGATGTAGAACCTCGTCGTGTAGCTACTAGGGCTTCTGCTAGGATAGTTAGTTTTGGTTTATCCCTGGTGAAGGCAGGTGTTTCCTAAATTACAGGGGAGAAATCCAAGAGTAGTGAGGCTACAGGAAGTGATAGTGTTGTGCATGTTCAGGAGCCTGTTCAGGAGGTACAACTGGTGTCTCCTGAAAAGGTTGTGGATAAGGTTGGTCGGGCTGAAAAGACGAAGAGGATTGATGAGGCTGCAGGTGGGGTCCATGAGGTTAGAGATGTTAGAGATCGGCTGGATGAGGTTCAGTTTGCCAAAGAACAAATCTAGGCTCAATCTTTTATGGTTGACGACCCTTATTATAAATATCAGGCCGAGGATTCTTCTGCTCGTGCTTTAGCTACTATGTACCGTACAAGGGATTATGCTGCCAATCTAATCACTATGCTGCAGGAGGTAATATCTTTTTGTCGGATTTTGTTTTGGTTATTTTTTGTTTTGCTTTGCCTAAATGGTGATATTTTTGGCAGAATGTAAATGATATGTTGAGGGGTGCCTGCCAGCTGGATTCTGTAACCAACCTCAAAGATGCCTTGGATTGGGAAGTGCAGTGCCTGAAGAAAGTCGATGTCAGGCTTAAAGCTGAATTGGAAGCGGAAAAAAGTGAGAATCATTCTTTGAAGGAGGATAATGAGGCAGGGAAGGCTCGGTTGGTGGTGGAGTCATCCAAGCTGAGTTCTGCTCAAAATGCCCTAAAACCTCTCCATGCTAAATTTGACACTGTTCAGGAAGAATTGAAGGCTGAGAAGCAGGCTACGCAGGAGCAACTAAAGGTAAATGAGGAGTTGGCTGTTGAGAGGGACTTGGTGCATGGCAGGTATAAGGATGTTGCTCTCTATTTCTTTGGTAGGGGTTGTGTAGATGCTATGAAGGCGCCTGTTGAAGTCAGGCCTTTCTGGGATCCTGACCAGGAGATAGCTAGTCTTAACGCTAATTACCCTGAGCTTTGCAAGCTGCATGCTCATGAGGAGGTAGATTCTCCACCGTCCAAAGAAAAGAGTGGTGATGTTGATGAAGGGGGGATGATGAAGGAGAGGAGGATGAGGAGCCTGTTGATGAGGGGATCGGCTCTGCCACTACTTCCAAGGCAGGCTAGTTGTTTTTGGTTCGTTTCTAAAGTGGTCATTTGAAGTAGTTTGTTTTAAATAGTTGTTTTGTTTTGGCCCATCCAGGGGGGGGGGGGAGGATGTTTCCTGGACAAACAATGTTTTTTTTTTTTAGGATGTTTTGCCCTATCCAGGAGGGGTGTTCCCTGAGCAGTTACATTTTTTTTTTTTGGTATAATTTGAATCCTCTTTTCTCCTAGTTTCTTTGAATGGCCTGATTTGTACCTGTAAACAATGCATTTTGAAGTATCATTTTAGAAGGATGCCTGTCAAGGGCTTATGGGCCGCAATCCTTATCATAAAATTATGGCTTTGTTGCCTGTCAGGAGGGCTTTTTAGTGAGAGGGGTGGTTGCCAGTCAGGAGGGCTTATGGCCCTCAGCCTGTCAGGAGGGCTTTTTAGACAAGTGGTCTGGTCTATTCCACCATTGAACTTGTCTTTTA
Source organism: Silene latifolia (assembly GCF_048544455.1). Taxonomy (NCBI): domain Eukaryota; kingdom Viridiplantae; phylum Streptophyta; class Magnoliopsida; order Caryophyllales; family Caryophyllaceae; genus Silene; species Silene latifolia. Next base: position 479,787,189 of record NC_133538.1, on the reverse strand, counting down.
TTTTTTGTACTGAGCTCAGTTTTTTGTGTGTGTTTTTTTGTGTCAGGTAGGCAGGTGCCTAGTTTTTGTATAACATTTCTGGGATGCTGTTCAGGTTGGGTGGAGTGGCCCTCAATCCTGAATATTTGTTTAAGCATGTGTGTGAAGTATAACTGATGGGAAAAAGGCGTAAAATAAGTTTTCAGGATTCAATATAGTAGGATTTAAACAGGCAGTAGTGTAAAAGAAAATAGGGAGATATTCAGGCAAGATAGCAGGTAGCAGGAAAACATAGTTTGCTAAGGTTATATGATTTTATTTGCGGGTTTGCTATATAAAGCTTATTCAGGCACAGATAGAGTTAATAGGTTTACCTGGTTTTAATTTAGACATGAAATAACCTTAGGTGGGAAATGTTCCAAGATCTGGGGATCATTTCTCCGTCCAAAGTTTGTAGTCTGTAAGCTCCCTGTCCTACTATTAAATCAATCAGGTATGGTCCTTCCCATGTCGGGGCTAGCTTGCCATTATTTTTGTCTTTAGTGTTGGGGAAGACCTTTCGTAGTACCAAATCTCCTTCCTTGAACACCCTGATGTTAACATTTTTGTTGTAGCTTCTTGCTACTGTTTGTTGATAGGAGGCTATCCTGATCTTGGCTGCATCTCTTAGTTCTTCACTCAAGGCCAGACTGTCTTGTAATAGTCGTTTGTTTTCCTCTATGGTATTCAGGCTACTTCTGCTGGTTGGTATATGGATTTCTGCTGGGATCACTGCTTCACAACCATAAACCAGGGAATTCGGAGTTTCGCCTGTGGATGTCTTAGGTGTTGTTCTGTCAGACCAGAGGACTCGTGGGAGTTCTTCAACCCATCTGCCTTTTCTTTTTTGTAGTTTTTTCTTTAGGCAGCTGATTACTACTTTATTGCTGGATTCTCCCTGACCATTGGCTTTTGGATACCCAGGTGTAGAGGTTACCAGGTTGATGTTCCATTGTGCACAAAAAGCTTTTGTTCTTTTTCCCATGAACTAAGTACCATTGTCACAGATTATCTCTGAAGGGATGCCATATCTGCAGATGATGTTGCGTTTGATGAATGATATGACATCCTTCTCCTTGACTTGCCTGTATGAGTCTGTTTCTATCCATTTTGAAAAATAGTCGGTCATGGCTAGCATGAAGACTTTCTGTCCAGGGGCTTGTGGTAGCTTGCCTACAATGTCCATTACCTATTTCATAAATGGCCAGGGAGCTGAAATGGAGTGAAGTAGCTCTGATGGTTGGTGGATGAAAGGAGAATGGATCTGGCAGGCTTTGCATTTGGAGCTGTAAGCTATGCAGTCAGCTCAGAGGGTTGGGCAAAAGTAGCCTGTTCTTAGAACTTTGCTAGCCAGACTTCTGCCACCTTTGTGATTTCCACAGTATCCATCGTGTATATCCTCTATGACTTGTTTATGAGGTTCCAGGCAACGCAGGTAAGGTCCAGCCCGTGACTTTTTGAACAACATGTTATTGATAATAGTATAGGTGGAGGCTTTGATCTTTAGGGCCCTTGCCTCATTCTTATCATTAGGGAGTGTCCCCTGTAGGAACCAATCATAGTATGGTTTGGTCCATGAATTTGTGTCCTCATGTATAGGACAAGTTTGGTCAGGTCTTTCAATGGTTGGTTCTAACAGGTGGACAATGGGTATTTTATCAAACGCAGCAGGGCTGAAATTTGACCCCAGACTGGCTAAGGCATCAGCCTGAGTATTCAAGTCCCTTGGTATTCGGTCAATGTCAAATGAACTAAATTTTTTGCAAAGGTTTTTGACGTAGTCTAAATAGAGAACCATTTTTGAATCCTTTGCAGCATATGTTCCTTTGACTTGATTGGAAATTAAAAGGGAGTCAGTTTTTACCTTGAGATTTGTCACACCAAGTTCTATACATACCTTAAGTTCAGCTATCAGGGCTTCAAATTCAGCTTCGTTGTTTGTTTCTTTTAACTCACAACTAATAGCCTGAGCAATTAGGTCTCCCTGTAGTGATTTTAATATTAGTCCTACGCGAGTTCCTCTCATATTTGTTGCTCCATCTACGTGTAAGGTCCATTCCTGGCCTGATTTACAGGTGTCTAGATAGTTGACCTCTTTTATGAGGCCTGGTTCTATTTTAGGGCTAAACTCAGCCACAAAGTCTGCTAATGCCTGAGATTTAATTGTTGTCCTGGGTTCAAAGATTATGTCATAAGTGCTTAGTTGCAATGACCATTTTGCTATTCTGCCTGAAAGCTCAGGCTTTTTCAGGACAGATTTGATAGGCAGGTTGGTCCTGACAATGATTGGGTGACTTTCAAAGTAAGGTCTAAGTTTGGTGCAAGACATAATTAGAGCAAATACGTATTTTTCAAGTAGACCATACCTTGTTTCTGCATCCAGGAGACTTTTACTTAAATAATAGACTGGGTATTGCTGACCTTCAAGTTTCTTGGTTAGGACTCCGCATTCTGCTATTTCAGTGACAGATAGGTAGACCGTCAGGGGTTCTCCTTTGTCTGATTTGGCCAGCAGTGAGGGGGTAATCAGGTATGCTTTTAGGTCCTGGAAGGCTGCTTCTTGTTCAGGCGACCATTTGAATGACTTGTTCTTCCTGAGGAGGTTATAGAAGGATCTGCATCTTTCTAATGATCTGGATATGAATCTGTTCAGGGCTGCACCTCTTCCTGTTAACTTTTGGATGTCTTTGACTGATTTGGGAGATTTTAGTTCCAGGATAGCTTTTATCTGTTCTAGGCTGGCTTCTATTCCTCTTTTGGTTACCATATATCCTAGAAATTTGCCTGAATAAAATCCAAAATGGCATTTGGAAGGGTTGAGCTTCATATTAAATTCTTCCAGGATCTTGAAAGCTACTTCTAGATCCCTAACATGATCTTCAGCCTTTTTTTATTTGACCACCATGTCATTAATATAGACCTCCATTGTATCCCTTATTTGATCTTTGAACATCATATTAACCGTGCATTCTTCAGGCCAAAGGGCATTGCTGCGTAGCAATATATGCCTCTTTCTGTGATGAATGCAGTGTGTTCCTGGTCAGATGAGTGCATCTTGATATGGTTGAATCCACTTGAGGCATCCATAAATGTTAGGAGTTTGTGTCCTGATGTGGCATCTACTATTGCATCTATATGAGGAAGTGGGAATCGGTCTTTTGGGCAGGCTTTGTTGAGGTCTGTGTAGTCTACACAAACTCTCCACTTGTCATTCTTCTTTTATACTGCCACCACATTTGCCAGCCACTCAGGGTACATGACTTCTCTTATCATTCCCATGTCTAGCAATTTGTCTACTTCTTCATTAATAATGGTATTGCGTTCAGAGGCAAATTTTCTTCTTTTATGTTGCACAGGCTTATAAGATTTGTCAATGTTGAGTTTATGGGTAACTAGTTGAGATCCTGTGCTAAAGCACGATATTTGAGAGCTAAAGAACGATATTTGTGAGTTTTGCTTATATACTGGTCACTTAAGATATTTGTATAAATGAGTTGTACTTATTATAAGTTCTAATGTACGTTATAATGTTAGTGATATATTTAAAAAAAGTGTACTATTTAAAAGGCTTTTAGATTAAATTATTTTTGTGCAAGCCTTTTTTATTATTACATATAATGAAAACCGATTATTATTCAAAAACATACTCTAATATAGGGTCACTACTAATATGGGATATGATCATTGAGTTAAAAACAAAATGTAAGTAAATCGCATATTAACGTTATAAACGGAAACAAATATAAAACTACTATTTGTTTTGTCAATAACTCAATACATCACTCCCCTTTCCAACCGACAAAACAAATAATATGATTTAAAAAATTCCCGACGACCACCGCCAGATTCCACCAACACCAAACAAAGCGCCGTCGATATATTTCTAATGCCGATCACTCAGCTTCATCTTCAACACACAAATAACCCAAGTGGATAAAACATAGATCGTCGATCACCAAACAAACTAAAAATAAATCCCATTTATGATGCCGATATCTTAGCTTCATCTTCAACCCCAAATCGATATTTTGATTGATATTGATAGATCTTAATTAGGGGAATGCTGAAGGAAAGTAGATGACGAATGGGTCTAAGATCCTCCATCCAAAATTGGAAATCTGGTAAGTAGTTGAAATGAATTTCATTAAATAGTACAACACTTTGGATCTAAAACTATTTGTTTTTGATTAATTATATATTACCGGTGCAATCAATGTACTGACCACTATTTCGACGACCTTGTTGCCATCAAATTAGGAGAAAGTGGAGATGGAGCTGTGAATGTTTGGGAGAAATTTTAATCAAGGTATGATATTAAATGTATTTCAAATATTGTATGTTATATCCTAATTGAATGTGTGATACTTCATGATTATTGTTTTATTTGTTGGTTTACTTATTCTATATATCTCCAAACTCTAGTTCATCATAGATCTATATCTCTAGTTCTTGCCTGTCGTGAAATCAATATTATGTGACAGAAGCTGTCTATGTCTAGTCGTTGACTGTTGATTGAGTAATACTTCAGACAGTTTAGTTAACATTCCAATACAATTATATGGTGAAAAATAAGGAAATAACATATGAGTTAAGATACTCTTAATTGCTTTTTGCTAAAATAGCTAGTATCTTTATCTTTATTTAATGTTAAATAAAAATCAACATCTTTATGTGTAATTATTTGGTTTGTTTTTCATATTTTGAAAGATTATATCTATGGCTATTTATCAGTTTAGTGATTGGTCGTGATCCCTCGTGGGGTTTAGTTTTCAGTACTTGTCGTTAGGAGCACCTAGACCAAAACACAATTTATAACTTCACAAACAACTCTACAATTAGTAAAGAGGAGAGTAAAGATCGGATCCCAAGGGACGGGAATTGAGATGAGATTTCTATTGCAACTAGTGGTGTCTAAGGGTGTCACAATTGGGGTTTGAAGTAGAAGATCACTAAACTAAATAGCAATGAAAGTAAACAAGCAAGATGGATTAAAAGGGATGTAAACAATTTATAAAAGGCACTAGGGTGTCATGGGATCATAGGGGATTCATGGGAATTGATCATACAACCATGTTCTCAAATTATAAGCAAGCAATTATTGTTGTGATGGATCGAGATGGTTTATATCTTATAATCCTAGGAAAGTTTGGGTCCCGGAGCCGAATCGATTAGATTGTACAACACCTACAAGTTGACTTAATCTTCCCTACTCAACAATATGCATGGTCTAATGAGACTCGAGTTGGTTTATGTCTTACAAGTCTCATTGAAAAGATAGGTGATGGGTAAAAAATGCAAGGATTCATAGGCTCGCATTTCATCAAACATAACATGTGGATAAGTTGAGATCACAACAAGCAAGCAAATAAACTATGAAAGCATATTAATATAAGCATGAATCATTCCACATGTTGGTTTCCCCTAATTACCCATTAACCCTAGCTAAGGAAACTACTCACTCATTATCATGTTGAACATGCTAGCAAGGTTGTCAATCATACCAACTAAGTGAAACATGATGAATAAATGAAAGTAATTAACAATAATTAAAAAGGGATTAAGAGAATTATACCTACTAATGATTCCAATAATAAAGCAAAGAATAAAAGAAGTACTTGATTCTTGATTGGAAGGTTGTCAATCTCCCAATAATAACCCAAATAATCTTCAATTACCCAAAATAAAGGATGAACAAGAGAGAGATTAATGAAATAAAACTTGTATTAGAACTTGATTAAATGTTGATTACAAGATTAAAGAGAGATTTGATTGATATTAACTACACTAAAGATTGCTAAGAAGAACATGCTCTTCTAAATAGACTAATGGGGTATTTATAGTGGGGATTAGGTACATAAATTAGGGTTTACTAAGGGCTTAAATGACGATTAAGTCCTTGAGGAATAGCCATTCTCTAGGGAGACTCCGGTCTCTTTTTCGCCGGTCTTAGAAAAAGATGTGCATCCTTCCTTGAAGCTTGTAGAAGACGAAATGGAACTGTCTGGGGATCCGGGCGTCTTTAGCCCGGGACGGGCGGATTTGGGAGCTTCTGGACGGGCGTCCAGAGGGTGAAGACGGGCGTCTTTGGGTGGTTTTGCCCGGGCGTCTTGCTGAGGAAGACGCTCGGATTGTGGGTGAGGGACGGGCGTCTTCAGGGCAATTCGCACGGATTGTCAGGCAGTTTCATTCCTTCTTCTTTTCTTCCTTTTTCTTCATAAAATCCTTGAGGATTTCTTCGGGGATGCAAGGAACTTTTCTCATCATTGCCCATCTACTATAGTATGTACAAAGGCCTTCTAATCTTGTCTCTCCTTGATGCTTGGTCATTGAATTCAATCAATTTAGCCTCATTTTGCCATGAAAATGCAAGGTTTGCACTCCTTTCCTACAAAGGACACAAAACCTCAAAGAATATGCAAAACAAAGAACTAAAGACAATAAATGACCCAAATATGCACTAAAAAGCAAGGGAACAAGGCTAATTCAGGGACTAAATATGCTCTAATTATGGTCACATCAAATATCTCCAAACCGAACCTTTGCTCGTCCCGAGTAAAGAGGTGACAAAGACTAGGACCATTATTCAAACTAATCTAATAACATAGCCGATATGAGACAATTAGCGGGTCTCACTCCGCCCCTTCAACTCACAAGAAGACAACCATGAGGTAGGATGCCTTCTTGCAAGGCAAGGTGGGTCTTGCCAAAATGGCGACACATCCAAACATTAAGCACACAAAATCAAGTGATGTATGCATCTACAAAAGAATAGCCACTTTCCTCATCTAAGTGGCAGAAATTATCTACAAGGGAAGCAATTCAAGGGTACACACTCCATAAATGCAATTTCTTCAAACTACTAAGCCTAGAAGGATACCAATAAATCACCTCCAAGTTATGTCAAGCTAGGGTACCTTTGTCCTCAATCGTTAAATGCTTTTGTCAAGAATAGACTCCCTATGGTGTTAGAAACACTGGAGGATCGCGGAATTCCCCCTCTTGCCTAGACAAGAAGAAGGGTCGTCCCCTCTCTACAAAGCACAAAAATGGATGCGATGGATAAAGGGATCAATAGATATTTGAGCTTCATTTTGGGAGTTTGCTTTTGTTTTTGTTTTTCCCCCAATTTATTGTGGCATTTGACATTTGAGAACACTTTCTTTTGCCATTTCTTTTGATTTTTGGCTTTTCAATACTTGACAACTTTTCCACTTTTTGCATTTCTTTTTGAACATTTTCAAAGTCACCCCATATGTAGTGAGGGTGCCTTATATTTGAAGGATTAGGAGTCTATTTTTTCTCCTCTTTTCATTTGATGCATTTTGCAAACTATCTTTCACTTTTCATTTTATTGAACTCAAATCAATTTCTTTTTGTGCCCATGCCTTTTGATGATAAAAATGTGGTAGAACATGGATGATGGATGCATGGTTTCAAGGGTCACCTTGGAATAAACGGTAGCCAAGGAGTTATCACACCACAAGGTACTCTTGACTAGGCCTTAATCCATGGGTCAAAGGATACTAGCATGACACATCCTAGGGTGTTTTACAAGCATTCTAACAAGCAAAGTTTTAAGAAGAAAAAGCATCTACTAGGGCCTATGTACACTTGTCAAGCTTCCCAAGTAGACGGTTTCGCAAAATTTTTCTAACATGCAACTACATGCCATGATGCAAGTAGCATATAAACATCCTAATGCATATGCTTCTACCAACTAGTATGACATATAAACTAAATGCAAGTCCTAGATTCACATTGTTATACCGCATCAATCAAAATAAAGCCACATAGTCATTAACATAAAGAGGAAAAATGAGATTGAAAAGATCATACCATGCGGTCTTCAATATCCTCATGTCTCGGATGTGGCGTAGTCGATCAATGTGAACAAGGATAAAACAAACACAATATATACAACAATATATACATGACTACACTACAAAGGAAATGAACTTGTTTTTGGTTTTTCAAATTTTTTCAATTTTTATGGTTTTTCGAAATTTTTTGATTTTTTTTGGATTTTTGAATAAAAGTTAAGTTAGAATTTCCCATCCCCACACTAATATGGGCATTGTCCTCAATGGCCAAAATGATGGGAAATTATGCAAACATGATGCATGAATTCTACACTAAATGCAAGCTATACTAATCTACACTACATGATGCATGGGTTTTTATTTATGACGGAGAACGTAATTTAGATTACCTCCCGTTGCGTATGCATGTAGTTCCCCAAACCGAGATAGGCATTATTTCTAATGTCCTAAAGTTGGGGGTAGTTCATGCACACAAGATGCAATGCATGAAACTAAATTTATCAATTTGGATTTTCAAAAGTGGGAACAATGAAATAAGAACACCTCAATGGGGCCGAGGTGTTAGTCCTCTATGTTGCTAGGACTCTCCAACCATGATCAAGATAAAATAAATAAAACAAAGAAAGAAGTAGACAAACCTCAAGAGGGTAGGAGCCTCCAAAGCTTGCTAGTCTTCCACCATATCATCATTGTCATCATCTTCCTCAATAGAAGTGGACTCATCTCCACTTCCCTCTTCACTTCCTTGCTCACTTCCTTCATCATCCTCTTCTTCTTCATTAGCCTCTTCCTCTTCATTTACCTTTTCATCAATGCTTTCATCAACAACCTCATCGTCACCCGGTCTCTCACCCCTAGATGCACTTGGAAAGAAGACTTCCCTATCCGCCCAACTAGGCAAAGGACATGAAGGATCAAGTAGTCCTTGCCTAGCTAAATGAAGGAGGGGTGGATATTGGGCTAAGTATGCATCTTCCCGATCCTTAAAAGCTTATTTGTGCATCTCTTGCATAAGTAGAGTCATGTAGTCATTGCTTGCTTTAACACCTTCGGGTTTGAACTCTTGATACTTGAATGGATAGGGTGGTGTGACAATGGAGGAGGAGGGCATTTCAATTTCACCCCTTTGTTGACAGATGATGTATTCGGCTTCTTTTGAAAGGGGAAGAAAGTAGTTGGTCCGATGGACACTCAAACGGCATATCTTGGAAGGCAAAGTAAAAGATCTAGCTTCATTGGTGACTCACCCATATTTGGTGTCAAGAGGGTTATGAGTGACCCACTTGTACTTGTTAATCATGGCATCCATGTCAATGAGATGACCACCCTTTTTCGCCACTTACTTGCTATCCTTGTTGAAATTCGGATCAAAGTACTTAGCCAAAAGAGTGACTAGACCTCCATTTACAATAAAACTGGTGCCTTGCTTTCCACAATCAACATTGAGCCATCTTTCCACCAAAAGCCTTAGAGAATTGTAAGGCTTGGTGAATTCCCTTCCAATATTTAAGGCCGACTCAAGTAGAAAACAATCGAGCTTGGTAAAGTGGTTAGTGTCTTTTCTTGAAATGATAATATTCCCGATGACCTTGTACCACACTCTAATGCCCGGATGGTGGACTAATAGAGCGCGACTAGCATGATAGTTCTCAAATTTCCTCCCGGAAATTGCCTCCCAAAGAGGAGCGGGGTCATACTTTTCGGGATTCTTGTAATAACTAGGTGAATCACTAAGACCCAATGCTTTACCCAATTCATCAAAGGTGATGCGCCTACTCACATTGGCAAGGCGGAACTCGATGTTTTCTCTAGTCTCTACCTTAGTCACTTTCAAAGAACTCAAGAATTCTAAGGTAAGGGAGGGGTATGTCAATTCTCTTGTAGCAAACAATTTTCCCAACCCCATGGCTTCAAAGAAAGCTTTTGTTTGTTCAAGGACACCCAATTCGTTCAAGGCATATTCACATATGAATTTGGTGGGTATAAAGGATTTTCTAGCATACTTGTAAAATGTATCCCTATGGGAGTTAGAAATGAAAATTACCTCCGGATAGTTTGATAATTGAGCAATTTCTGGAGTTGTTGATGTTGTTGCTTCCAAGGGAGGAATTTGTTGTTGTTGAAATTCCAAGTTTGAACTAGCTACCACCATAGCCAATGAGGGTTTATTTGCTTGAAGACATTGTTGTCTTGTTGAGAATGCCTTTGCCTTAGGTGCCTTTGTTGATCCTTTTGTCCTTGCCATTGATGATTATACCAAGAAAAGAGGGAAAATCTTCAATTTCCAAGGATACTCAAATCGATTTTAAGATGAAAGGCTTTGCCTTTGTAATTCAAAAATCGACTCAAAGGTTGAAGATTTTGGTGCTTGGTTTGATTTTTGTTGGAAGAGGAGTGATTAATTGTTGTTAAAAGGAAGTTTTGATTTGATTTTGTTGAATTTGGTTGAGGAAATCTTGTTTTGGTGATGGAGAGGATGAGGGTTTTGAGTTTTGGGGTTTATGGGTAGTGTTTTGAATGAATGAATGGAGAAATGAAGGTGGGATGGGGTATTTGAAATACCCGAAAAATTTTAAACTGCAGGGGAAGAAGGGCGTCTTTCCTTCGGGACGCTCGGATTCTGCCTATTTTGGGTTCAGGATTCTTGCCTAAAGACGGGCGTCTTTCAGCAAAGACGCTCGAATTCTTTGATTGCAGGACGAGCGTCTTCTGCTGAAGACGAGCGGATTCATAGACAACATGCTTTCTTGTTTTACACAGGCAAAAAGACGGGCGTCTTCCTGCAAAGACCGGCGGATTTCTAAAGACGAGCGTCTTCTCTACCAGGACGGTCGGATTGTCAGACAGTCCCAATATTTCAAATTCTCAGTTAAAATGGACGGGCGGATTCTGGCAAAGACGCTCAGGTTTACTGAAGACGAGCGGATTCCCATGAAGAAGCTCGGAGTCTCCCTATTTTACCCGGATTCGGTTCCATCCGTGCACTTGCATATCCCTTGTCAGTTTTCATTCTTCAAATCCCGTTTTCTTCATTGTAGGGCACTACTAAGGCATGAATAGCCTAGGCAATTGCTATCCCCACACTAAGCTTAAAGCACTACACATCAATAAAATCATTAGTCCCTCCCTCACTTCTCTCAAAAATGATAATTATCTTGATCAAAGCATAAAAATCCAAAAAGGACAAAAATGCAATGTAAGAATTAAAATGCAAGTTAGGGAGTTAGAAATATTTACAAATGGTGGTTTAGGGAGGACTCCACCAAACTCTTATCCTTAGTGAGATGTCATGGGGGCATGTCCAAGGTGTTGTTGATGTTGCTCAACACCTTGAAAAAGTTGTCAAAAGCTTGTTCATTATCATGATAAAGATCTTCAATAGACCTTTGCCCTTGTTGTCCTTCACGTCGATCTTTATCGATAGCATTACCAATATAGGGATTGAAAATCCCTTCGAACTCATCGTCCCAAAGACCACAAACTTCATCTACTTGGTCACTAAAGATCACTTGAGTTGATAGAGACAACTCTCCCACTTTCTTGTCTTCGCCAATGAGGCCATTCTCTTCATTGCTTGACTTTGGTGAGCTTTTCAAGCTCTCTTTGTTACAATTCACTTGCTCTTTGAATGGAGCATCATCAACTTTCTTCTTCCATTGGAATTCCGACTTCTTCCTATCATCCTTCCGGCTATAATAATCAATCATAAAACATGGTTCATGCAAACGGGGAGCTCTCATGGTCTTGTCAAGATTGAAAGTTATGCTCTCATCTCCCACTTCTAGAGTGAGCTCTCCATGCTTCACAACAATCACCGCACCCGCGGTGTGTAAAAAAGGTCTTCCTAGAATGATTGGAATGTTGGAGTCTTCTTCCATGTCAACAATGACAAAGTCCACCGGGATGAAAAATTTCCCAACTCTTACGGGAACATCTTTCCATATCCCTAATGTTGTCTTCGTCGATCTATCGGCCATTTAGAGTGTGATATTGGTGCATTTAAGCTCTTCCATCCCTAACCTTTTACTCACCGAGTACGGCATAACACTCACATTAGCCCCTAGATCACATAAGGCTTTGTTTATCGTGGTGTTACCAATGGTACACGGTATTGAGAAGCTTCCCGGATCTTTGAGTTTTGGAGGTGAACTCCCATGAAGGATTGCACTACTCACCTTAGTGAAGGCGATAGTCTCAAGCTTCCGGATCGACTTCTTGTTTGTGAGGATGTCTTTCATGTATTTTTCATAGGCCGGCACGTGATTGATTAATTCCGTGAAAGGAATCGAGACTTCCAAATTCTTCACAATTTCCATAAATTTTCCAAGTTGGTCATCAAATTTGGGCTTGGCTTGACGACTTGGAAAAGGAAGTCTAATCACAATGGGCTCCTTTTCCTTGACCTTGTCTTCATTTTTCTTTGAAATTTCTTCTTTTGATGGTTCTCCATCCTTGGAGTTTCGCACAATTTCTTCTTTGTCACTAGCTTCCACAACTTCATCCTCAACTTGCTTCTTCGGTGCTTCATAACTTGTACCACTCCTCAAGTGAATGGCACTAACCGTTTCATGTCTTGGGGGATTACTTTGAGGTGGTAGTTGCCCCTTTTGTCTTTGTGAGCTTGAAGATGCTAGTTGAGTCAATTGGGTTTCCAACATTTTGGTGTGAGCTAGGATGTTGTTGATGGTGATTTCCTTTGCTTGACTATCTTTTTGCATTTAAGTGAAAAACTCTTGTTGATTCTTTTGCATTTGGAGGACCGCTTTTTGAACATCAAAACCTTGGTCATTTTGTTGATTGTATGGAGTTTGATTTTGGTAACCTTGGTTTTAGTTGTAAAAGGGTCTTTGATTTTGGTTTCTCATGGGAGGTGGGGTGTATGTTGGTTGAGGGTTTTGAACATTTTGGCTTTTGTATGAGAGATTTGGGTGGAATTTGGTGTTTTTGTTGTAATAGTTTGAATAAGGGGTACCACTCTTGTATGCTTGGAAAGAATTCACTTGTTCATTTGTTCCCCTACATTCACTTTGGTCATGTCCCAAAGTTCCACAATTCTCACATATCCCACTTGGGATCGATGAAGATGCCGTCATGGCATTAACATGATGCTTTGGTTATTTTGAGGCTTCTTCAAGTCTAGCCATAGCTTTTTCAAACTTCAAATTGATGGTATCAAAGTGAGCACTAAGTTGAGCACCCAATTGAGTAATGGAGTCCACTTCATGCTTTCCTCCTCTAGTAGCCTTGCGAGGTCTACTATATTGTGAGTTATGGACCACCATTTTCTCAATTTTGTTCCAAGTTTGATTGTCATCAACTTCCCGTGAACATTCCATTTGATCCCATGTTGAGAATGTTCCTTGAATCTTCAAAAAGACTGTTCCAAAGTTGTTATACCAAGAACCACTTGCTAAGTCCATGGTGAGGACATGAGCGACAAATTCCCTTGTATTGCTCCCAAGCTTCATACAAAGATTCTTTATCCCTTTGCTTAAAGCCTGTAATTTGAGCTCTTAGCATGTTGGTCTTTTTCGGTGGATAGAACTTTTTGTAGAAAGCTAGAGCCAACTTTTTCCAAGAATAAATTCTGAGAGTAGCCTTATCAAGGCCTTTCAACCATTGTTTCGTGGTGCCAATTAGAGAAAAAGAAAATAAGACCCATTTAATTTGGTCTTGAGTTACACCGGTTTGAGAAATCGCATCACAATAGTCACAAAAGGTCTCCATATGAGAATGAGGGTCTTCACTTGGCATCCCCCCCAAATTGGCTTCTTTAGACTAATTGGATAAATGCGGATTTGGCAATAAAATTTCCGGTTAGATGTTGTGGTGTGGGAGTACCATTGGGTAGGTTCTCCTCGGTGGGTACGGAATGTGATGAAAACATAGGCATTCTGGGTTGATTTTGTGTTGGATTTTGTGTTGGGTTCTCCTCACCTTCTCTTGCAAAAGGGTTGATGAACTCAATAGTATTTGGTTGAATATCTACAACCTCACCAATACCTCTCAAAGTTCTCCTAGCAAGTCTTCTATTGGTTGTCAAAGTCCTTTCAATTTCGTGATCAAAGAGTAACAAGTTACCTTGTGATCTTCTAGACATGCAAAATATCAAACAACTCGAAAATAATTAGAACAAACCTTGAGGAGTTTTACTTCCCCAAAGCAAAGAAAGACACAACTAATAACAATATAAGAAAATCTAAATCAAGTTAACACCGTCCCCGGCAACGACGCCATTTTTGGTAGTGATCCCTCGTGGGGTTTAGTTTTCAGTACTTGTCGTTAGGAGCACCTAGACCAAAACACAATTTATAACTTCACAAAAAACTCTACAATTAGTAAAGAGGCAAGTAAAAGTCGGATCCCAAGGAACAGGAATTGAGATGAGATTTCTATTGCAACTAGTGGTGTCTAAGGGTGTCACAATTGGGGTTTGAAGTAGGAGATCACTAAACTAAATAGCAATGAAAGTAAACAAGCAAGATGGATTAAAAGGGATGTAAACAATTGATAAAAGGCACTAGGGTGTCATGGGGTCATAGGGGATTCATGGGAATTGATCATACAAACATGTTCTCAAATTATAAGCAAGCAATTATTGTTGTGATGGATCGAGTTGGTTTATATCTTACAATCCTAGGAAAGTTTGGGTCCCGGAGCCGAATCGATTAGATTGTACAACACCTAAAAGTCGACTTAATCTTCCCTACCCAACAATATGTATGGTTGTAGATACCCAGTATCTGATGAGACTCCAAAAAACACCCGATGATTTCGAAAATAAAACATCTCAAAACATTTCAAAAATACCTGGAGTGTTTAATGCACGGCGACGGGGTCGCAATGACACTAACTAGAGTAAAAACCGACACCAGACCAAAAACCGACGCGAAAATTAAAATACCGACTCCAACAACGAGTCAAACCGAGTCAACCACAAAAAAAAAAACAAACTTTTCAAACCTTCTACCTTAAGTTTTCCCGGATTCATGTTGGTCAAGTACCAAACATGTGACTACAAAACCTAGGATAGAACAAATCATGATTGCATTTGTTGTGAAAGTGACAACACAGCTCGAAGACGCGCGACGTGGCTAGCGCCTCTTTGAGCAGCCTAGGTGGCCACGTCGCTCAAAACTCACACAACCACTCATTCTCCTATAAATACCCCTCAAATGCCACCCATTTGAGACTTACGCGAGTGTCCGCCCCCTCTTTTCTCCCTTAAAATTCTCGACTCGATTTCATAAGTCACAACCCGACGCGTATTTACGACCCGATCGTAAACACGAGCCTTACACATTGTTTGGTACCGTCATCGTGCATTAAACCACTTGACCGACCATTTCGACCACTACACCATCACTAAACTTTTAAAACACTCTTTTTACTTACCAAAACGGTTTTAAACTGAGTTTTTTCCGATCAAACGAGTTGTTACACTTACGTCGGTCACTCGCCATAACCAAACGTGTAAGTATGAGGGTATAAAAATCCTCTTTTATTATGTTTTCATTTGCTTCATGACTCAAACATGCTAAAATATGCATAACATGAACCAAAACATGGAATAAACGAGCCAAAACTGATTTTTGGTCTGAGGCAGAAGCCCCTTAGGTCGCCAACTAGCTCGCGCCTAAATGGGGTATTCAGACCAGAAATCAACCGTGTTTATTCTCGTCATTTCCCTTAATCCATTTTTCATATTTGTAATCGGTTTTCACCATTTCAAATATTTTCGAACCCTTTTCATTTTATTTCACATGTTTTAACCATAAAACATTTTTCACCCTTGGTTCCTCATACCATGACGGTTAAATCCTTGTTTCGGTGATAATATTTGGTTAATGACATTTAGAAGGTATTTTAAAGCCTTTTATTTCATTTCTTTACATTTTCAAACCGACATATTAGTCACCAACACAAAGTCATCCTTGGTTCTACATACCATGCCGGATTTTAACCCGGATACGATGATGAGTACCGACTAATTACATTCAAATGGACTTAAAACAATTAGTCCATCATCATTTTCAAAACTATTCATGTCAAGTTTGTCAAATCGAACCCGACACCGAATATTATCAAAACAATGATGATTATTCGAGTCTAGTTCTTCAAATCAACAAATGCGGTCTAAACAACCCCTTCAAATCAAACCGGGTTCGAATACCCATTTTCAACACGTTTTATAACGTTTTCTAAAAGGTCAGAACACGGCACATAAACCGTGGGCTAAACCGCGCCTAAATAGGCTCTCCATTTCTCATTTTCAAAACCAGAGGGAGGCCCCTTACACCGCCGGCTGGCTCGCGCCTCATATAGCCGTCTGGTACAAGGCATGTTCCCTTCCAGCATTAGTTCAGGACGATCCTGACTCTGGTTAACCCGGATATAGGACGGATCAGATGACTATTTGATTATCCAAAACCATATTTGCAAAATGCCTTACTAAGACAAATGGATCATGTTATGCACCCTAAACCTAATACGGTAAATGGATGTTTAATTTCCGTCTTGCATGCAAATCAATCATTAATCCAACTCGACATCTTATACTTGATACTTGGATTAAATCAACCGACTTAGAAAGCTCTCACATGTTAGGTTTAAATCATTGGTTGCGCATTCATGCATTTAAACCGTTTTATCAACTTTTGCATTCAACCAACCAAGATCGATCAGTAGAGGCCGCTAAACGCGGGCGGGATTGGGTGTCTGATTAAAGGGCTTCCCAATAGGTACTTTCACCTCTTACTCAGAAACTTTGGATAGTGGACGACCTTATCCAGGGCGTACGAGAGTCATTCTAGAGATAGGATGCTAAAGAGGGACGATTTCCTTATCTTTAGTACCTATGTCAAACGCTGCTTTGTGCTTCGATTTGACCGAGGTATAACGTGGAATTCGAACGGGTTCCAGGCATCCCACAAATGCTTGGTGGCGACTCCGAACATCTCTAATCGTTTCGAGACCTTTACCGAGATGAAACCGACCAATCTAAAACGATCCGGTCGAAAGCATTTTAACGCCGTCGAGCGTGGCTTTCAAAAAGAGACCGATGTATGTCCACGGATCGAAGTGGGCTTGCAGGTGGGCCATGTCCACAATGGTCTAATGAGACTCGAGTTAGTTTATGTCTTACAAGTCTCATTGAAAAGATAGGTGATGGGTAAAAAATGCAAGGATTCATAGGCTCGCATTTCATCAAACATAACATGTGCATAAGTTGAGATCACAACAAGCAAGCAAATAAACTATGAAAGCATATTAATTTAAGCATGAATCATTCCCCATGTTGGTTTTCCCTAATTACCCATTAACCCTAGCTAAGGAAACTACTCACTCATTATCATGTTGAACATGCTAGCAAGGTTGTCAATCATACCAACAAAGTGAAAGATGATGAATAAATGAAAGTAATTAACAATAATTAAAAAGGGATTAAGAGAATTATACCTACTAGTGATTCCAATAAGAAAGCAAGGATAAAAGAAGTACTTGATGCTTGATTGAGAGGTTGTCAATCTCGCAATAATAACCCAAATAATCTTCAATTACCCAAAATAAAGGATGAACAAAAGAGAGATTAAGGAAATAAAACTTGTATTAGAACTTGATTAATTGTTGATTACAAAATTAAAGAGAGATTTGATTGGTATTAACTACTCTAAGAATTGATAAGAAGAATATGCTCTTCTAATTAGACTAATGGGGTATTTATTGTGGAGATTAGGGGGATGCATTAGGGTTAACTAAGGGTTAAACTAGTAATTACACTTTTTAGATTGAGCAGGGAGGAGCCGGTATTTTTCGAAGGAAGGGCTTCTTTCTTTGTAGCTTGGAGAAGACGAAATTGCGCTGTGCTGGAATCCGAGCGGATTAGAGTCGGTACGGGCGGATTCTGGTGGTGGAACACGAGCGGATTCAGGTGAATCCGGGCGGATTGTGGTGGCTAAACCCGAGCGTCTTGGTGGAAAACCGCACGGATTGTGCAGGTGGAGGACGGCCGGATTGTAGACAATCCGCACGGATTGTGCCTCATCAGTACTTGATGCTTGATTGGAAGGTTGTCAATCTCCCAATAATAACCCAAATAATCTTCAATTACCCAAAATAAAGGATGAACAAGAGAGAGATTAAGGAAATAAAACTTGTATTAAAACTTGATTAAATGTTGATTACAAGATTAAAAAGAGATTTGATTGATATTAACTACACTAAAGATTGCTAAGAAGAACATGCTCATCTAAATAGACCAATGGGGTATTTATAGTGGGGATTAGGTACATAAATTAGGGTTTACTAAAGGCTTAAATGACGATTAAGTCCTTGAGGAATCGCCGGTCTCTAGGGAGACTCCGATCTCTTTTTCGCCGGTCTTAGAAAAAGATGTGCATCCTTCCTTGAAGCTTGTAGAAGACGAAATGGAACTGTCTGGGAATCCGGGCGTCTTTAGCACGGGACGGGCGTCTTCAAGGCAATCCGCACGGATTGTCAGGCAGTTTCATTCCTTCTTCTTTTCTTCCTTTTTCTTCATAAAATCCTTGAGGATTTCCTCGGGGATGCAAGGATCTTTTCTCATCATTGCCCATCTACTATAATATGTTCAAAGGCCTTCTAATCTTGTCTCTCCTTGATGCTTGGTCATTGAATTCAATTAATTTAGCCTCATTTTGCCATGAAAATGCAAGGTTTGCACTCCTTTCCTACCAAGGACACAAAACCTCAAAGAATATGCAAAACAAAGAAATAAAGACAATAAATGACCCAAATATGCACTAAAAAGCAAGGGAACAAGGCTAATTTGGGGACTAAATATGCTCTAATTATGGTCACATCAGTGATAGGAATGCATTAAGATGATAGCATTTTATGTGAACTTTGTTTTCGTGATAGTTTATTAAATTTAATTTATATAAGACTATAACATTAATTTTTTTAGTAATAGTCTAACAAAATGCTTACCTCAAGTTTGCATTCCGTGTGTTCATCCGACACGACCTTAGCAGCTACTAAGAACTGGCAAAGGATGAAAATTTATATAAATACCGCAATAGTTATTAATTAATTAATAAATATTGTAGAAAATAGTCTAATTTGAGATACGCATAAGAAAAAAAAATTGAAATTTAAAGCATTACAAAGCTAAGTTCTTACCTCATTCTAAGTTCTCGAAAACTTCATTGTATACTACATTGTCCGCAGTATTCCCTAAAACATTATCATCGTTACAAATAAGTATCTTCAAACCCTGCCTGCTTGTGACACGGAACACAACAACATATAGATGTCCATGACTGAAAACTGGCCGAGGTAGAAACAATCCAACATGTGACAAAGATTGTCCTTGACTTTTGTTTATTTTCATTGCGAATGATACAACCATTGGAAATTGCTTCCGGCGTAGCTTAACATGAATTTGAGTAGTATCGGAAGGGCTCAATGTCATTCGAGCAATGACAACTTTATGGCCAATATTCCTGCCCGATATAATTTCTGCCTCAATTACTTTGTCACCTAGCTTTATTATCACAAGCGTGGTACCATTGCATAACCCACCAGCTTTGTCTAGGTTTCTCAGTAGCATCACCGGAACACCTACCTTTAGTCTTAATTCATGGTTGGGTAATCTAGAGCACCTTATACTGTTTAAGAATTCAGTTGAATATGCACTTTCGTCAAAAGCATCCAATATTGCGGATTTGCAGATACTATCTGAACTGAGGTAAACTTTTTCATCGCCCGGAACTAAACGTAGGATATAATCATTAATCATCTCCACTATTTCATGAGTGGGGGCAAGAATAGCTCTTTCTTGAAAATAGTCTCCATTCCATATTTGGTTTACAACCAATGGGTAAGTGCTTTCGCCAATAGCAGCAATCGGGTTGTCTCCTTCTTGGATAAGTATGTCATTTGGAATTTCAGTAGTTGCATCCCCATCGTCAGGCTCACCAAGTAAACCATCTCCTAACTTTAGAGTCTAATCTGAGAATTCTGCAATTTCAGTTAAGTTAACCTCTGTGTTGGTTGTTAAAAGCCTCATATTCTTGGTCAACTTCAGAACTTTAAAAAACCTCCACAGGTAAGATGCATTGATTGCGGAATGAACAATCTCTTCTCTGCTGCCTTTAGGAATGACAGGAATAATTTGCCGGAAATCACCGCCAAATACCATGACCTTGCAGCCGAATGACTTTTCAGACCGTAGGATATCCTGCAAACTTCTATCCAATGCTTCAAAGCAAAAAGGGTTAACCATAGGAGCTTCATCCCAAATAATAAGTTTAGTCGGGCGTATTATCTCTGCCAGCTCAGTTCCTGGTCTTATCTCACATGTAGAACTCTCGGTAGGAGTCAGAGGTATACGAAATGTTGGATGAGCAGTCTTTCCTCCGGGTAAAAGTAGTGATGCAATTCCACTTGAGGCCACAGGTAGTACAATGTCTCCTGCACAGCGTAATGCAGCATAAAGAGTTCTCCAAATAAAGGTTTTCCCAGTTCCACCAAAGCCGTAAATGAAAAATAATCCTCCATTTCCTTGTAAGATTGCTCCCAAAATTTCGTCAAATATTCCTCTCTGTTCATTGGTCATCTTTCCGAGAAGATGTTCATAGTCATGTTTTAAGGATGCTCGGTCATAGTTGCGCTCTGATTGAAGAAGCCTATTATGCGGATCATTTATTATGTCGTCGTGAGGGAGTGGCATATTAGGGTGTTTCCGCAGACTACTTCTATTCTTTTGAAGTATCTTCTCAATTTCGGCTAACACAATATTCTATTTTCGCTCATCAGTAAGCTCTAAATCTGCATATATAACCAATATAATTATGAAGTGTGACGTTATGGTATTGACATAATAAATTTGATTTTGATTGCGTATTGTACATTGATAGCAATAAACCTAATCAGTTTGTAATTATTAAATAATAAATGCTACCTTGATTCTGATGGAAACGCCTTTGATTGTATAAAATATCTTCAGAGAGTTTTTTCTAGCATTGTTCCCATACTAATTCAGGCTGTAACATACATCCGGCCAATAATAGTGTAGCAAAAAGATTTCGCATGTAATGCGCCGACCTCCATTTACTTGCCTCATCAATTGCATCAACGTACTCACGGTCGATGTCTAGTAGTCCCATTGCATAACATGCGTCTCTGAAACTATCATGTACCACTCCATTTACTTTCCTTATTTCTTCATAGCATGTAGGGCCTTTAAGATGGTTAAGCAATATTCTAAGGTAGTATTTTTCACCCGAATTTGGTGGAACATGATAAATTCTACCTATTGTAAACCCACGTTTTCTAGGAGTCCACTCTTTGGTGTCATTGTGTCAAACATATTTTGTTGGAAACTCAACGTATGTTTTGTTAGGTGTCAGGCATTCTTGTCTGCTTTATTACAATCAAGCCAAGCCAAAAACATTGTTCTATCTGTTGAAGGCCTGTCTATCACATCTTCAATTTCATCGTCATCCTCAAAAACCAAAGTTTGTTCATCAGGGAGGTGGAATCTCAACCTCTCTATAGGAGGCTATCTATAATGAATTGGAAACCAAAGAATACACCATACAGCTTCACATGCCGAAATGTACCGACAATCATAGTAGTTCTTAATTTCATCCATAACTTCTCCATTCTGTGAATAGATGCTGTTACACGATCCGGTCCTTTATTGATATATTTGAATAAGTACTTGATTGATGATGTTTGGTTGCACCTCTCTACATTGATGTGAGCACGATATTTGATCAAAAGGGCTGGATTATATGGTATCACGTATCTATTATCTAGAGATTTTTCATTCTTCATTATAAATCTTTTCTCATCCCTCCTTTTATAAAGGGGATATCCATCTATATCCATGGACGTGTGATCTGTGAACTCCTTTGGAAAGAACTTGGAGCATTTTTCGTCTATCATACATGGTTAATATTTGTGAGAAACACCACATGGACCATGCATCATAAACTCAGTAACAACATTATACAAAATCGGATCATTCTCTTTGTCCGGAATCTCGGCCTGAATGAATTTGTCAATGTCTTCTGTTTCTTTAATCTTGTCGTCTCGATGCAACCAAATCACAATATAAACATGTGGTAGTCCCCTTTTCTGGAATTCAACCGTGTACACAACTGCACATAAAATACAATTATATATATTCGATAGTGACACGGCTATCGCAACCCTATCAAAGATAAAACCTAACGGTCTCAACTAAAATGTAGCAGAGGCAGTCGAGTATCGAATCCACAGGGAGGTAATGCAACTATAGCTGTCTATTTCTAATCCTATGGTAACAATTGGGGGTTGTTTAAATTTCGTTCTAAACTACAAAGTCTGAAGGGAAGAGAAAAAAAGCAATAAAATATGATTAAACTATCAAGAAGAGAGGGACATGCCGGGATTTCGGTTCACTACGGTAGTCCAATAACTCAGCAGCAAATGACTCAGACGAACTAATGTGAGACGGATGTTAAAAGGTCCTTTCGGTCCACTTTCTATCCTAAAATACCACTAACTTAACTTTCGTCCTCATTAGGGTAGTCTACTGTTTATAGCAGGCCTATTTAGTCCAATATTTCGATCCAGGATTAATTTTAGCCAGTTTAATGGGTGACATAGAAGCGTGCACTCAACTAGGTCGGAAATTACAGTTAAATTGCTATAGTGACAGAATCTCGTAATCAGTTCATCTAATTCATTCACTACACCGTCATATTTCTACCGCAGATCCCCTAATCCCAACATGAAGGAGTTTAGCTACTCACAATTAAACTAACAGCAATTAAAGTTCCAGCAGAAAACATAATGAATAAATAATAAATTGCAATAACGAAAATTAGGGCAAAGGAAAATAAGAACATAAAAGAGAAATTAAAGCAAACAAATGATTATTATTAAATAAGGGAGAGAAAGGATTACAATCAGTGCGAATCCGGCGTAAAGAACAACTGAATCCGAGCCAATAATAACCCAAAGCAAGGTAACAGTGAAAAGAAAATAAGTAACGTGCTAAAGTTTCAGTAGTTTGATAGTATCAAAAGATGAGATAAAAAAGATGCTAATAACCTAGTAAATCATAGGTTAAATAGCAAAACAAACAATGTTTAGCGAAATAATTAAACACACGGACTGAATTAAAGCCCATTAGGACGAAACCACTCGATCGAGTGCATTAATACACTCGATCGACCAACTTCTCAGCAAACATTACTCGATCGACCATCAGGTTACTCGATCGAGGACTTGGTCTGGTGCAGCTTACTCGATCGACTGGGAAACCTCTCGATCGAGCATCAGGGGGTGTAGGAACCACTCGATCGAGTGGTAAACTCCTCGATCGAGCATCAGGGGGTGTAGTAACCACTCGATCGACTGGTAAACTCCTCGATCGAGTGACTATGTCTTCATTTCAGCTCACGTCTTCACCCAAGTGCCTCGTAGTGCGTGCCATGACGCTTCCAAGTGCATCACCTTACTCTGGGACAATCCCGTCTCCTCTAAATGCATGCAAAAAGGACGAAAAAGAGTATGGTTCCACCACTTTCGCGATCATTCCTACAAAAAGGACAAAATACACCAAAGTAGCCAATTCGGGGCAAAATACCATAAAAACAGTATAGAAATGCATAGAAATACGTGCTGAAATAGGCCAAAAAGACTATACATTAGGCACGTATCAAATCTCCCCAAACCAAACCTTTACTCGCCCTCGAGTAAACTCAAAACTAAACTAATGGAACGGAAATGATAACTCAGAGCTAGCTTAACTTGTCTACTTGAACCAATTTAATGCAACAAAAATCAACAGTTAAAGCCAAGCAGTCAGTACGCAAACGAATTATGGGCTGTTCAGAAATAAAGCTGACCTATCGACCTTGCAAGACCAACAAAACTGGACTCTCACGTGGTCACTCTTCTCTCATGAAGCAAAGGGCAAATGTATTATGTAAAAGAGAGAAGAAAAGACAGTCACTCACCTAACTGCGACCTACATAACATGCATG
This sequence comes from Silene latifolia, assembly GCF_048544455.1. Classification (NCBI taxonomy): domain Eukaryota; kingdom Viridiplantae; phylum Streptophyta; class Magnoliopsida; order Caryophyllales; family Caryophyllaceae; genus Silene; species Silene latifolia. The sequence goes on along the minus strand of NC_133538.1, from coordinate 479,763,329 downwards.
CAGCAAAAATGAAAGACAATTCAAGTACTAATGCACAAATTCCCACCGATAAAGTCCGTCACAGCCGAGGGTTTGCAAATAATATGGGAATAGTGAGGTTCAGGTGAGAAAAGGCGAAACAAGTTATGGAAATGTGGAGGTAAAAGCGTCAAGCTAGTTCCTAACATGACCATAATAAAACCATCCGGATCTCAACTGACTGAAAACTAAGTGCAAGTGCCCTTTACTTGGCACAAAACTCACTAGACTCAAGCACGATCTCCTCAAAAAACATGGGATAGAACGGAGGAGTCAGACGGTCACAAACATCCCTTTTAAAGACACCGTCTGAAACAACTAACTGAAACAAACAACCCTCGTCGATTGTACGTCTTCAAACATCTTCTCAACTCTGACAAGAGGGCACAACTATTTTCATGATTTTTCTTTCCTTCTTTTTTTTTTTCGTTCAGCTTTTTTCATATTTTTTTTCTTTTTTCTTTTTCTTTCTTTCACGTTTTCTTTCCTTTTTTTTTTCTTTTTAATATCTTTTTATTTTTATTTTTTTTTCTCCTTAATACAGACACCAACTCCAAACAAGAATTACGGACCAAACTGCAATGGAAAACATACCACAAGAGAACATACTAACTAGCTTGACTAGGCAGGCTTAGTTTGGAATGTAGCTAATGGGTCAAAAAGGCAAGTTTAGGCTAATGTGGAGCTAAACGGGTGAAAGGTATAAAGAAAGGGGAAATTGCAAGACCCTCCCTGCATGTGACATCAACCACAAACCCGAAAATGTGCATTTGACAAGAAATTGAATGTCATAAATGTGCAAATGAGAAGAACATGCTATGCAAGGAGTACTACTCTCAAAATTCCTAATGAACTGGTCATGAATGTCACCAGTTATGGCTCTAAAACTCAGAATTTTTAAGTTGTTTGCCGCCACAGGTCAAGTCTAAACAGTCAGCTTATATTTGAACAGAAATTCGTAGATTATGCGTACGACAAAGCTAAAAACTATCAATAAAAGTGCAAGGCTCAAGTAAAATGACAAGTTATAGTGCAGTTTCATCACGGGAATCTACCGTTCCGACTCAACCTATATGCAAAAATAAACGTGAAAATTTTTTTTGTTGAATTTTTGAAGTTTTCTAATTTTTTTTGGATTTTTTTTTTTATTATTGAAAATAAACAACAATGCAAGCTGAAAAATTAAACGTGAATGCAGAACAAATGCAGATGCAGACTCAAAAGGATGCAATACCCTCCCCAAACCAAAATGGACAACGCCCTCGTTGTCCTCCAGCATACACCAGCAGAAAAATGGGGGATGGGAGTATACAACCAGCAAAATAAAAATAAAGGAGACAAAATAAAAAGAGTAAGAGGTACATACAAAGAACGCGAACTTCCCCAAACCAGCCAGAAAACTGGGGAAGTGAGTAGACCAGTAGCTACTCGTCGTCGTCGGCACCGCCATCTCCCTGGCTCTCCGACCCAAAAAAAAACGGTTTCCCCAAACCAGCAACAAACTAGGGGAAACTCTAATCGTCATCTCCAGCCACATCCTCCGGACCTGGTGTGAACGGGGGGTCGCTCGCCTCCTCTCTGGCAGCTCGCTGTGCCACCTGCTCAGCCCGCAACCGCACCTCTCGTGCTACCGGTGTCTTCTCCGCCTCGTCCTCTGAGTCAGAAGGGAGTGGAGGGTACCCACCCTCTGGGTATCGGTAGAAGGAGGGATGCGGCCACCCTGCTGGAACCGGTCGCCGTGCTCGGATATGGAACTCGTAGAGCGGGAATACAACCAAGGCCATATCCCGTCTCATCTCAGTAAGGTACCTGCACATATCCAGAAGCAAGGCATCACGACGCCCTTGGTCCATGACCTCGGGCGCCCCTAAAACAGGAGGGCAAACAAAATTGGCCGGCAAGGCCGGACCAGAAGAAGGAGGGGTGAGTGAAGGTGTAGGCGTGCGAGTCTGAGTGGGTCTAGTCTGAGTCGGAGCCGGAGTCTGAACCTGAGGGGTAGATGACTCTCCGGCCTCCCGCTTCCTCTTCCTAGAAGAAGAAGTAGGGGTAAAGGTAAGGTGGTAGGTGGGTGGAGGTGGCCTCGCTCCCTCAGCAGCAGTCGGGAGCGGTAAGAGTGGAGGAAGGGTAGGGCACGGCAAGGTAACAGACGTGGAACCACAAATCTTCCACGTCCTCGCGCCCTTCACCTTCGGGAACCAGGCGAAGTCAGCCATGGCAGCCAAGTCAAGGTAAGCCTGCCTATCGGGCGCAGTAAGTCTAGGCTCAGTGGGGTAAAGATGGCGGGCAATCCTAGTCACTAGCCCGCCACAAACAACAGTGGTCTTGACCCTTGTCCCAATCCCGTTCCAATGCTGAGCTACCAAATATGAAATGTTTAGAATAAACGGGGTACCGTAGTCAATGTTGAGGTACCCCGCGAGAATCGCTAGCTCAGTGTTGGTCACGCTATTGGGCTCAGGTCGCCCAAAGATGGTCTCTCCTATCAGTCGCAAAAAGTAACGGGGGGCAGGTAAGTGTACATGGGCTCCCTTCCGTCCGGGGAAGGGAGTGTGAGAAAGTGCAGCCCAAAGTGGCTGAAGGAGATCCCGAGGTGGGTCGGTGGGACCGTCACTAACGAGGCCTAGAACCTCCCCAAACCTGGCCAAAGTCCAGTGGTGCGACTCATTGCGGAGTCGAAAGTGAATGCAAAGACTAGAGTGGTCGGAATCGTAAGAGTCGGTGTCAAAAGAGTAGGAGCTGAAAAACTCGTAAGTAGGGATACGAATAGCAGCTTCCTGCAAGGTAATCAGACCCGACATACCCGTCCCGTTCAACAAACTGCAGACCTCCTCATAAATTCCTAAGGTCTCTAGGTCAGTCCGCGCAAGGAAACGGGTGGAGGAGAGAGGGCAACGAAGTAAAGCGGCTAACCGAGTCCGGTGAGCCGTGGAAACAAAACGTACCGTGGGCATCCCTGGTAAAGGGGTAAGAGCGCCCTCTCCCGTAACAACAGCCCCAGAAGGGTTGGGAGTAGTAGCCAGCTGACTAGCCTGCTGATGCGGCCTAGGTGGCACCATACCAGGCGCCGGGAAATGGGGAATGAATCCTCTTTCCAGCATAGTGAGGGGCCTGGCAGGGGTAGAAGTGACAACTGAAGCCGCGGTGGTGACTAAGGCAGAGTTAGTGGCAACAGCAGAGGCCACTGACTCGCTCACGGGCGGACTGGAAGTGGTACTAGTAGAAGGTAAAGAACTAGTATCCATCCTGCAACATGGTAAAGGGCATGATAAGAGAAGACGGCTGCTAACCGTGGTTAAAACAACACGTTAACCAACATGTGACAGCACTTAAGGGCCCTATCAGTCGAAAGTTCGACTCTACAGCAGATAAAATCCATAAATTCCTCTGAAATTTCGAAATGCAGTACGTGAGTGGTGGTAAATTGACAAAATTATGACTGCTAATGGAGACTAAAAACAGCGTGAAAACTGCATACGAAAGCATGTAAGACTCCTAGCAGTCGAAAAGTCCGACTCACAGTGCAAGATTTCCAACAGTTTATAGCATGTAATGACGACAGGGGACGGAAAAACAGTTAACAGCAGCAGCAAGGAAGCATGGACTGAAGTTAAACAAAGCAAGACACCATAAGACCGTCTGACATCGAAGAACTCGACTCAGGAACCCTAATCGCGGAAATCTTGTGCAAAATTCGAATTAAGCATGTAACAATAGCAAGGGATTGGAATATGATCATCAAGCAAGCTAATTAAGGCCAAATAAACACAAGTAAATCGAAAGATACGACTCGATATGGCTTTTCGAGCCCTAATCAAATATCACCTCATGAAATCCGAATTAATCGAAGAGAGAATGCAAGGAAGATGAATGAACACTTACTTGATGATGATGAACCTACAAATGCAATTAATCCTCAAGCAAACAAGCAATAAAGGCGGATTTCAGTCGAAAAACCGCAAACCCTAATTCCATTTTAAAATCACGAAAATGGAAACAAAAAGAGGGGAAAACAAAGGGCTTTTGAAGATTAATATGCAAGGAATGAATGTAGGTGACGGATTTGGTGATTTGGGCAAGAAAATTGGGGATTTGGGGGAGTGAAAATCGCAATTAGGGAGGGGGTTAGACGGAATTAGGGATAGGAATGAATTTAGAAAAGGAAATAAGAGTTTAAGTTGTAGAAAACTCCCGTGTCCTGTTCACGCCACTCGATCGAGTGGTTTTAAATCACTCGATCGAGGACTTTTGATGTCCCCGTTGCTCGATCGAGTAAACATCCACTCGATCGACCTGTTCCTCTTTGGCTTTTCTCGATCGAGTAAACAGACTACTCGATCGACCATATTTCCACTCGATCGAGTACAAAAAGTACTCGATCGAGGACTTCTTCTCGTAGGCTCTCTGAATTTCGTCTTTTCCTCCTTGAATTGCGTGAAACTTCCCCAAACCTGCATAAAACAAGTGGACAGATTTCCCAAAAATACCAAAAACGCAAAAACACAGTCTATGGTCTTACGCCTATGCTGAAAATTGTCTAAACTAATTGTCCTAATTAAAACGTAATAAAGCAAAGTTAAAAGAAATTCAAAAATTGTCTATTACAAGGTGTTACACGAGGCATTTCCCCGTTTAGTTCTCATCAAATTTCAGTAGCCCCTTCGTGGGCTTCTGACTGGAGGACGTCACTTCGGCAATACTGACCGACCTCTTTAATTTCCATGAGCTTGAATCACTATTTGCAACAGTAGGAGGAATGTAGTTCCAATCCACGTAGGTTCGAACTTTCTTCGTTCTCGCTCCTCTGTCATCTTCTTTGGCATCCTTGGCTCCAGTTTGATTGATAATGGTAGCACCATGTCCATTGACAGCTCCTTTCTTGCTTTTATCCGTGCATCTGCAAAGAAGGAAAACAGACGAACTTTCCTCCTTTTTGCTCTCAGTATGAGGCGGAGGGTTAGCAATAACAGCAATGTTCTCCAAATTTTCATCTGGAGTGTCAATAATAGGACTAATAGAAGAAAGAGCATTGCAAGGCTGGGCTTGCATGGGAGCTCTCCGGGACTTGGACTGATGAAAAATCAGCTCCTCATCCCCTACCTGGAAGGTCAAAGTCTTCCCCCCGACGTCTATTACTGCACGGGCAGTGGACAAAAATGGTCTCCCTAAAATAATAGGGGTATTTACATCTTCGGGGATGTCTAAGACGACAAAATCAACGGGAATAAAGAACTTCCCGATCTGAACAGGTACGTCTTCTACTATACCTAATGGCCGTGATAGACTACGGTCGGCCATCTGGACAGTCATGTTGGTGCAACTCAGTTTTGTCAAACCAAGTCTCTTAGCGAGAGACAAAGGTAAGACACTTACACTAGCGCCTAAATCGCATAGTGCATTATCAATCAACTGCATACCGATACGACACGGAATCGAAAAACTACCCGGGTCTGATTGCTTAGGGGGTAACTTATTTTGAAATAGGGCTGACCCCACCTCAGTCAAAGCTACGGTCTCGCTGTCATTAATAGTCCTCTTACGTGCTAAAATTTCTTTCATAAACATTAAATAAGAGGGTACCTTAGTCAGCAACTCAGTGAATGGCACGGAGACTTCCAAGCTCTTCAAAAGTTCGACAAATTTGCCAAACTGTTGATTAACTTTGGTATTCTGCAGCCGCCTCGGGAAGGGAACCGTGATTGGTATCTCGAGCCCCTTGTTTCTCGCTTCCAAAGTGTCTTCTGGTGCAAGTTCGGTATCCTTTGGACGCTTCTTACCTCTAGAACGAGGTCTTTCCGGTGATTTCTCGCTTAAACGAGCACTAGCAGGCTCTCGAATAAGCTTTCCGTCATCAATATCACTCGATCGAACAATATGCTCACTCGATCGAGCAGTTTCCTCATCAAAATCAGTCGATCGAGTAACAGTTCCACTCGATCGACCAACTGCATTTTCCTGGTCACTCGATCGAGCAGGAAAACCGCTCGATCGACCACTATCATCCTCAATGCTACTCGATCGAACACCAGTCTTCAGTCGATCGAGTAGTTCCTTTGTCGTGAGCCCTTTTTTCTCGACAGTACACTGTTCACCATCAGTAATGGCTTCTCTAGGGTCTGATTTCTTCACTTCTGGTCCCTCATAAGAAAGACCGCTTCTCAATTCTATCAGGTTTACCGTCTCGTGGGGATTCTTCTCATTTTGAGTCGGTAATTGACCCGGCTTCCTCGAGGATTGATTTGCAGCAAGTTGGGCAACTTGAGTCTCAAGTGCCTTATGTGACGCGATTTGCTGTTGATTTTGTTGATCATTCAGCTGCAATTGCTTCGATATGGCTTGCATCATGGACTTAAGCTCACCCAATTCACTCACCCCACTAGAAGATGATGCACCTTGGTTAGGAGGGTTGAAGGAAGGAGGCTTCTGATAGCCCTGTTGATTCTTGTGTAGAGGAATATACTTTCTTTGGGTTGGAGGAGCAGTGGGATTGAGCACATTCTGACTACTCCACCTCAAATTGGGATGGACGTTTGGCTCGTAATAAGTGTTGTTCTGCCTGTAATGTTGAAAGGCAGCGCATTGCTCAAAAGGACTGGGACAATGATCTGAGACATGTCCCTCTCCCCCACATCTTCTACAGACGAAAGGACCGTCTGTCACAGCATTAACCTGGTACATGCCCCCCTTGGAAGCCCCTCCTAGCTCATACTTGTCAAACCTTGCGGTGAGGGCTTCCAAAGGTGCAAATGAAGAAGACTCAAGCAGCTCTTCTTTGATTTCCTCTCGAGTTCCCATATTCAGCCTTATGGATGGCCAAATCATCTATGATCTTCCACCCTTTGGTTGCTCCCAAGTTTTCAAAGAAATCGACCATTGGCTGCAGCATCCAAAATGGCTCTCTGATCGTCATACAATCCATTATAGAAATGATTGCATAGACTCCACTTTTCGAAACCATGGTGCGGTATGGTTCGCACTAGCTTCTTAAATCGAGTCCATGCCTCGTGAAAGTTCTCGTCAGGCCCTTGTTTGAAGCTCGTTATCTGAGCTCTAATGGCAATAGTCCTTGATGCAGAAAAGTACTTCTTATAGAACGCTAAAGCCAATGAATTCCGATCGATTATGGCGTGAGCGATTCGGTCCAAATCCCTATACCACTCCCTCGCAAAGATCGCGGAGTGAGAAAATGAACAAGGTTTCTTTTATCGATCACCACGCCAAAGAAAGGGGGGTATGGAGCAAGCAGTAATCAATAAAAGTCTCCATGTGCTTCGCCAGTATCCTCGTTTGCCCCCACCGAATCGATTCTTGTCAACCATATTGAGGTAAGAAGGTTTCGGCTCGAATTTCCGAGCTTCCCCGGTAGCTCGAACCCTTTGTAAAGATCCTCACTGTGGGTTCGAATGACCGGCAATGGTCGCTTCTTCGGCCATTTCGGGAAAGTCTGGAAAAATAACGGTTTCAACTGATGAATTAGAAACTGGAGAAGACGGTGGGTTGTCCTCGAACAGTTCGTTCTCGTAAAAGTTGGAACGAGAACTAGACTCTTCCTCTAACTGTTGATCTTGAAACAATCTCCTCTTTACGTGCAAAGATCTTTCAATCTCTGGATCGAATGGTAGTAGTGGACCACCTTGCGACTGCGCATAAGTAGAAACTACAATGAAAAATAAGAATAGTCCAAGGAACGGGTGTCCCTTAGACTGAAAAGGACTAAAAATAAAGCAACTAATAATTTGAACAATTGCCTCCCCGGCAACGGCGCCAAAATTTGACACCTGTCAAAAATAACCAACTGGCTCCAACTAAAATAGCTAGGGATGTCGGGTCGAATCCACAGAGAGGTAGGAATTTGTCGGCTAAATCTAAGTTCGTCAAGTAACCAAATTGGGGGTTTATAAAAATGTGATTTCTAAACTAAAAAGAACAAGGAGAAGAGAAATAAAGGAAGGGAATAACAGATAGAGGAAAATAGCTAAGACAAACGGTTCACCATAATCATCCGGTCAAGTAATCTAGGTTCAGGTCAATGCTAATACGGTCTAAGGGGTAGCGAACGTCACCTTTCGGTCCTTGATTCACCCTAAAGTGTAAACAGCTTAACTTTCGCCCTCACTGCAATACCCTATTGTTCGCTACTAGTCTCGCCTTTTCCAACCTTTCGGTCCAGGTCAAGGATCACTAGGAATTATAGGTCTAATTGCGTCGACTCAATCAGAAAGATACAATTAATTGTAGCATTTAATCAACAAAGACTATACTAGCATTAACCCGATAATTCGATTACTGTTCCTTCATGATTATAGATCCCCTATAGTCTTAGCCAAGGGAATTTAGCTACTCATTTCCATGGAATTAACAATAACGATAGATAAGGAATTGGGATTAAACATTATAACAATTAAACAAGATTCAAACGAAGCAATTATTGTGACAACGATAAATAGAGAAGAAACTAAGCAATAAATAAGATTAGAATAAGAGTAGACCGATAATACCGATTACAAAATTCCGATCCGAGTAGTAGAATGCAAAGGAAGAATAAATCCGAGAACAGTGAAAAATGTTGAATAAAACGTGAGGAAGCGAGAGGAGAGCGGTCACGTAGTTCACTCTTTCATCTTATACGGAAAAATATCCGAAAACCTAATCTATGGACTAATTACAAAAGCCCATAGCAAGATTAGGCGGAATTCAAATAAAGCACACGAAACCCCTCGATCGAGTAGGAGTAATCTACTTGATCGAGCAATATCATCACCAAATCACTCGATCGAGTAGGTACAACCACTCGATCGAGGACTTCTTGCAAAAACACCTCAATCGACTCCTTAAACTGGTCGATCGACCAATCCTGAGTATATAGAGCATTCGATCGAGTAGAAAACCACTCGATCGAGCTATGTAGGCACGTTAAACTTGAAACGCTTTCCGAATTCAGCTCATGCGTCTTCCAAGTGCTAGATTTCCCAGCTCCGGCTCCTTATTTTCCATGAATGCATACAATTGGGACAATTAAGGCTCGATTTAGCTTCTCTTCGGTCAATTCCTGCAAATTACAAATAACGGACCAAAGTAGAATATTCGGGGGTATTTGTAGCCGATGCTACATAAAGGCACGAAAATGCGTGTAAAAATGAGGTGAAAACCTTATATAAAAGACACGCATCTTGACACGGTTGTCGCGTACCTGTCAAAAATAACCAACTGGCTCCAACTAAAATAGCTAGGGAAGTCGGGTCGAATCCACAGAGAGGTAGGAATTTGTCGGCTAAATCTAAGTTCGTCAAGTAACCAAATTGGGGGTTTATAAAAATGTGATTTCTAAACTAAAAAGAACAAGGAGAAGAGAAATAAAGGAAGGGAATAACAGATAGAGGAAAATAGCTAAGACAAACGGTTCACCATAATCATCCGGTCAAGTAATCTAGGTTCAGGTCAATGCTAATACGGTCTAAGGGGTAGCGAACGTCACCTTTCGGTCCTTGATTCACCCTAAAGTGTAAACAGCTTAACTTTCGCCCTCACTGCAATACCCTATTGTTCGCTACTAGTCTCGCCTTTTCCAACCTTTCGGTCCAGGTCAAGGATCACTAGGAATTATAGGTCTAATTGTGTCGACTCAATCAGAAAGATACAATTAATTGTAGCATTTAATCAACAAAGACTATACTAGCATTAACCCGATAATTCGATTACCGTTCCTTCATGATTATGGATCCCCTATAGTCTTAGCCAAGGGAATTTAGCTACTCATTTCCATGGAATTAACAATAACGATAGATAAGGAATTGGGATTAAACATTATAACAATTAAACAAGATTCAAACGAAGCAATTATTGTGACAACGATAAATAGAGAAAAAACTAAGCAATAAATAAGATTAGAATAAGAGTAGACCGATAATACCGATTACAAAATTCCAGATCCGAGTAGTAGAATGCAAAGGAAGAATAAATCCAGAGAACAGTGAAAAATGTTGAATAAAACGTGAGGAAGCAAAGGAGAGCGGTCACGTAGTTCACTCTTTCAGTCTTATACGGGAAAAATATCCGAAAACCTAATCTATGGACTAATTACAAAAGCCCATAGCAAGATTAGGCGGAATTCAGCTAAAGCACACGAAACCCCTCGATCGAGTAGGAGTAATCTACTTGATCGAGCAATATCATCACCAAATCACTCGATCGAGTAGGTACAACCACTCGATCGAGGACTTCTTGCAAAAACACCTCAATCGACTCCTTAAACTGGTCGATCGACCAATCCTGAGTATATAGAGCATTCGATCGAGTAGAAAACCACTCGATCGAGCTATGTAGGCACGTTAAACTTGAAACGCTTTCCGAATTCAGCTCATGCGTCTTCCAAGTGCTAGATTTCCCAGCTCCGGCTCCTTATTTTCCATGAATGCATACAATTGGGACAATTAAGGCTCGATTTAGCTTCTCTTCGGTCAATTCCTGCAAATTACAAATAACGGACCAAAGTAGAATATTCGGGGGTATTTGTAGCCAGATGCTACATAAAAGGCACAGAAATGCGTGTAAAAATGAGGTGAAAACCTTATATAAAAGACACGCATCTAGACACGGTTGTCGCGTACCTGTCAAAAATAACCAACTGGCTCCAACTAAAATAGCTAGGGAAGTCAGGTCGAATCCACAGAGAGGTAGGAATTTGTCGGCTAAATCTAAGTTCGTCAAGTAACCAAATTGGGGGTTTATAAAAATTTGATTTCTAAACTAAAAAGAACAAGGAGAAGAGAAATAAAGGAAGGGAATAACAGATAGAGGAAAATAGCTAAGACAAACGGTTCACCATAATCATCCGGTCAAGTAATCTAGGTTCAGGTCAATGCTAATACGGTCTAAGGGGTAGCGAACGTCACCTTTCGGTCCTTGATTCACCCTAAAGTGTAAACAGCTTAACTTTCGCCCTCACTGCAATACCCTATTGTTCGCTACTAGTCTCGCCTTTTCCAACCTTTCGGTCCAGGTCAAGGATCACTAGGAATTATAGGTCTAATTGCGTCGACTCAATCAGAAAGATACAATTAATTGTAGCATTTAATCAACAAAGACTATACTAGCATTAACCCGATAATTCGATTACCGTTCCTTCATGATTATGGATCCCCTATAGTCTTAGCCAAGGGAATTTAGCTACTCATTTCCATGGAATTAACAATAACGATAGATAAGGAATTGGGATTAAACATTATAACAATTAAACAAGATTCAAACGAAGCAATTATTGTGACAACGATAAATAGAGAAGAAACTAAGCAATAAATAAGATTAGAATAAGAGTAGACCGATAATACCGATTACAAAATTCCAGATCCGAGTAGTAGAATGCAAAGGAAGAATAAATCCAGAGAACAGTGAAAAATGTTGAATAAAACGTGAGGAAGCAGAGGAGAGCGGTCACGTAGTTCACTCTTTCAGTCTTATACTGGAAAAACATCCTAAAACCTAATCTATGGACTAATTACAAAAGCCCATAGCAAGATTAGGCGGAATTCATCTAAAGCACACGAAACCCCTCGATCGAGTTGTAGTAATCTACTTGATCGAGCAATATCATCACCAAATCACTCGATCGAGTAGGTACAACCACTCGATCGAGGACTTCTTGCAAAAACACCTCAATCGACTCCTTAAACTGGTCGATCGACCAATCCTGAGTATATAGAGCATTCAATCGAGTAGAAAACCACTCGATCGAGCTATGTAGGCACGTTAAACTTGAAACGCTTTCCGAATTCAGCTCATGCGTCTTCCAAGTGCTAGATTTCCCAGCTCATGCTCCTTATTTTCCATGAATTCATACAATTGGGACAATTAAGGCTCGATTTATCTTCTCTTCGGTCAATTCCTACAAATTACAAATAACGGACCAAAGTAGAATATTCGGGGATATTTGTAGCCAGATGCTACATAAAAGGCACATAAATGCGTGTAAAAATGAGGTGAAAACCTTATATAAAAGACACGCATCAAATCTCCCCAAACCAAACCTTTGCTTGTCCCCAAGCAAATATGAATGCAACTAAGGGTGAATAGTGGAACGGGACCAACGCATCAGCTACAAATCATCCACTAGAACCAATTTAATGCGATAACATGACAAAGTGGCAATGAAAAGTGAAAACGAGTTAAATTAATGTTTCAATTTACTGAACCGTCGACCTTGCAAGAGTCAAAAGATATCGGACTCTCACGGATCACTCGTCACTCAAAATCAGGCACAAGGTGAGAATATATGTGGAAGATAGAGAGAAGTAAGACACTCACCTAACTCGACCTGTAAGAACATGCATGCAGTTAATCATGAATAAAGTCTCTACAACCGTACATATGCATTCCAACCATACTAATGACCAAGACACGTGCCGAGGACTTACATTTGGGTAAGTGAGGTAATGGGTAAGAAGGGGCTAAAATGAATTTGGATATGTGGGGTTAGCAGCCAGGCTAGCAACATCGGATCCAAATAGTAACTGTATCCCGACTTCGTACTTATGACATCAAGATAAAACGGTGCAAAATTGTGCACTAAGCTCACAAACACCAAAGGTCGTTAACTCCTCATAAAATATAGATAAGGCATGGGAGTGTGAATCATTATACAATTCTCATTCTTTTTCATATGTAATTTTTCTTTCTTTTTCTTCTTCTTTTCTTTTTCGCATTTTTTTTTTTTTTTTTGAACAATTCGACATTTTCCTTCTTTCTTTCTTTCCCTTCAATTCTTCCACCATCTTCGGAAATCAGATAATATAACCATATTGCAATAAACATTCCAAGAACTACTCGATACTAGCTCAGCTAGGGTAGGAAGTATTATAGAAAGTAGTCGATAGGACAAAAAGGGCAATTTGGCTATGTGAGGCTCATGGGTAGAATGAAATAAAGGGGACTGCCTCTCCTAACACGTGTCACCATCCACAGACCGAATGCATACGGGTATTAAGAAGACTAGACTCATGCTTATGCGAATTGATGTTACATGTCTTAGAGAGAGTACTACTCACATCCTAAATGAAACCGGTCATGAATGTCACCAGTTTATAAAGCTCTAACCTCAGAATGAATGTAGCCTGCCGACATAATGAATCAAGTCTATTCGTTCAGATAAGGGAGAAACAAAAACTCGTAGATTATGCACAAGACCACGCCAACTAAATGTCAAGAATATGCAGGGCTCAAGTAAGGATTCAAAGTAGCGTCAATGTTCAAACGTTCCGACTCAATTTAAACATGAAAGTTTTGTATGATTTTCTGAAGTAAAACGAACAACAATGCATGCGGAATTAATAAACATGGAAGTAGAAATGCAAGAAAACATGCAGACATAGATATGGATGCATACCTCCCCAAACCAAACCGTACAATGCCCTCATTGTACCAAAAACAGGGAAAGAAATGCAAACTGAAAGGAAAAGGAAGAGTGGAGTCGGAAAACTTACAAAACGTCGTAAGGAGGGATCTCCCCAAACCGACCATGAACATGGGAGGTGAAAGAAAGTCAAGCAGTAGCTCCAAAAACGTAAAACAACAGCTGGAAGTCAAAACCACTCGATCGAGCTCTTGGAGCAGCTCGATCGAGTGAACCAGTGCATTGGAAGGGCTCGATCGAGCAGACAACCACTCGATCGAGGCAACATGGGTTCGGATCAGGTCGATCGAGGATATTATCATTCGATCGAATGAAGGCTGCCTCAAAAAGTGCTCGATCGAGCACAATATCTGTCGATCGAGTACTTTGACCTGCAAAACACGCATAAAAAACAAGAAAACAACGTAGGAAGTTCATAAAGCAGTGTCTGAAGTTCAATGTAAAGCCAAAGGAAAATAAAAGGTTCGACAAAAGTACAATAAAATAGTCCGGGCTGCCTCCCGGAGAGCGCTGGTTTAAGAGGTCCCGCACGACCTTTCTGGCATCAATTAACTGGCGCGTCGAGCTCGTCGAAGCGCAAGACTTCAACGCGATTGTCTGCTTCAGTCGCCTCGTGGTAATGCTTTACATATTGGCCATTCACCTTGAATCTACGCCCCTCGGAATCTTCAAGCTCCACGGATCCAAATTTGGTGACAGCTGTCACCGTATAAGGACCACTCCATCTGGACTTCAGCTTACCAGGAAATAGTCTCAGCCGGGCATTAAACAGCAGCACCTTTTGCCCAACATGGAACTCCCGAAGTAGGATTCTCTTGTCATGCCATCTCTTCGTCTTTTCCTTGTAAATGCGCGAACTGTCATAGGCATTAAGCCTAAACTCCTCTAATTCATCTAGCTGCAAAAGACGATTCTGACCACACAACTTAGGATCATAATTAAGCTCTCGAATTGCCCACCAGGCCTTACATTCCAATTCAACAGGTAAGTGACATGATTTCCCATAAACTAACCTATAAGGTGATGCACCAATTGGTGTCTTAAAGGCAGTTCTATAAGCCCATAATGTGTCATCTAGCTTAAGACTCCAGTCCTTCCGTGATTTAGAAACTACCTTAGACAAGATCTCTTTCAACTCGCGATTACAGACCTCTACCTGACCACTAGTTTGGGGATGATACCCCAAACCACGCCGGTGTTGGACACCAACTCTAGACAGTATGGAAGTGAGTTTCTTTTCTTTAAAATGCATCCCCCCATCACTAATGACGACCCTAGGGACACCAAAACGGGGGAATATGATCTTTTTGAACATTTTTATCACGGTCTTAGCATCGCAATGGGGTGAAGCAATTGCCTCAACCCATTTTGACACATAGTCTACAGCTACTAAGATGTACCTGTTACCTTTACTGGATGGGAACGGTCCTTGGAAATCAATGCCCCAGACATCGAAAACCTCAACCTCTAGGATGCCGTTTTGTGGCATCTCATGTCTCTTTGAAATGTTCCCTGATCGTTGGCAAGCATCACAAGCTGAAACAAAAGACTTAGCGTCAGCAAACAAGGAAGGCCAGTAAAAACCAGACTGAAGTACCTTAGCCACGGTGCGCGATGGACCGTGGTGACCACCATATGAAGAGGAGTGACAGCCTTCTAGGACTATTTTGGTCTCCCACTGCGGAATACACCGTCTGTAGAGACCGTCTGCACATTCCTTAAACAAGTAAGGATCATCCCGTAAATCTTGCTTAGCGTTATACGTAAAACGCTTTTTGCGATGAGAAAGGTCGGGCGGCTTGCCACGACAACGAAGTTAGCTATATCTGTATACCAAGGTTCTTGGTTAACAATAGACGATATAACAGCAATCAAAGTATCGTCAGGAAAAGAATCATCAATGGGTAGAGAATCTTCCCCTTCTTGTCGCATCAGTCGCGACAAGTGATCAGCTACAACGTTCTCAGCTCCCTTCTTATCCTTGATCTGCAAATCAAACTCCTGAAGAAGGAGTATCCATCTCAGTAGCCGTGGTTTGGCCTCCTTCTTAGCAAGGAGATGCCTCAAAGCTGCATGGTCAGTAAAAACAGTGACTTCTGACCCAACTAAATAAGTACGAAACTTCTCTAAGGCATAAACTACAGCTAACATCTCCTTCTTAGTGGTAGTGTACTTCACTTGAGCCTCATCCAGAGTTCGGCTCGCATAGTAGATAGCATTCAAGGCTTTGTCTTTCCTCTGGCCAAGCACCGCTCCTAGTGCATAGTCACTCGCATCACACATGACCTCAAACGGCAAGTCCCAGTTGGGAGGCTGTATGATCGGCGCAGAGACTAAAGCCTCGCTTTAACCCGTTAAAAGCGAAAGACAAGCATCGATAAACACAAAAGGAGCATCCTTAAGCAAAGAATCGTGTAAGTGGTTTAGCAATTTTGGAGAAATCCTTGATAAACCGGCGATAAAAGCCGGCGTGACCAAGGGAGCTCCTCACCCCCTTAACATTAACAGGAGGTGGTAATTGCTGAATCACTTCCACCTTTGCTTTATCAACTTCTATTCCCCTATCAGAAACTAAGTGCCCTAAGACAACTCCCTCGTTGACCATAAAGTGGCACTTCTCCCGAGTTCAAAGACAAGGTTAACCTCAATACAAATACAAACACTTTCTCAAGGTTAGACAGACAGTTAGAAAAATCACTTCCATATACACTGAAATCATCCATAAAAACTTCCATGATAGACTCAATATACTCTGAAAATATCCCCACCATACACCTTTGGAAGGTGGCAGGGGCATTGCACAAACCAAAAGGCATTATGCGGTACGCAAAAACGCCCTTAGGACAGGTAAATGTAGTCTTAGCTTGATCGTCTGGGTGGATAGGGATCTGAAAGAACCCTGAATACCCGTCTAAATAACAGAAAAATTTGTGAGAAGCTAACCTTTCTACCATTTGATCAATGAAAGGAAGGGAAAGTGGTCTTTCTTAGTGGCGGCATTCAGCTGTCTGTAGTCTATGCACATCCGCCAACCAGTTACTACTCGAGTAGGTATTAATTCATTCTTCTCATTCTTAACTACGATTGTCCCTCCTTTCTTCGGGACCACCCGTCTGACTCACCCATCTAGAATTACCGACGAATAAATAATACCTACATCCAGCAGCTTCATTACCTCGGCCACGACATCTTGCATCTTCTCGGTTCACCGGCGCCGACTGTCTGCAAGGTTTGTGATCCTCCTCCACTCTATCATGTGCATACAAATATCGGGACTAATCCCGTGATATCGTCCGATGAATAGCCCATTGCTTTCCTGTTTTTCTTAAGTACAGCTAACAAAGAGGTCAGCTGATCATCACTAAGCTTGGCACTGACAATGACTGGATATTGCTCTGTATCGTCTAAGAAAGCATATTTAAGATGAGAAGGGAGAGGCTTACGTTCTGGTACCTTTACCTCAATGGAGCAAAGAGTGCTGATCATTTGTTCCACCTGCTCTCCTTCGTGCTCATCTAAATCATCAATAAGCAAATCCAACGCAGCGTCATCGTCGTCTGGGCTATCTGCACACTCATAAAAAAGCATAAGGGCTTCTAGTGGGTCCTTCATAAAAGAACCCGTCCAGAAGTCATAAATAGACTCGTCAATGATATCGACCGAATAGCAAGTGTCCTCTATTATTGGGTGGGCTAAATTACTGGGCAAACTGAATGTGATAGCGTCGTCCCCCACTGCAAGAGTCAGACGCCCTTGTCTGACATCGATAACGGCCCCAGCTGTACAAAGGAATGGTCTTCCTAAGATAATTTGGGTCCGAGTGTCCTCAGCTATATCCAAAACAATGAAATCTACTGGGATGTAGAGCTTGCCTATTTTCACAGGCACGTCCTCTAAGACACCTAAGGGCCTCCTAACAGATCTATCAGCCATCTTTAGGGTAATGTTAGTCACTTTGAAATGACTCATCTTCACTTTCTTGCAGACAGGAAGGGGCATGACACTGACACTGGCACCTAAATCGCAAAGGGCCTTATCAATAACCATATTACCTATGACACAAGTAATAGAAAAGCTGCCCGGGTCTTTCATTTTTGGAGGGGCCTTATTTAACAGCAAGTTACTAGACTCTTCCATAAATGAAATAGTCTCAAATTCACTCAAATTTTTCTTACGCGTCACAATATCTTTCATAAACTTAGCATAAGTGGGTACCTGAGTAACAAGTTCGGAAAAAGGGACAGTTACCTGGAGGTTCTTCACGATGTCCACGAACTTACCGTACTGTTGCTCGATCTTTGCGTCCTTCAGACGACTTGGGAAGGGTACCTTGGTAGCGATGAGCGGTCCCGCAACCTTTTCTTTACCCTTATCAATGCGTGACGTCTCCACAGCAGGGGAAGATGACACGGTGGCGGTATTAGATAGTGAATTAGGATTTCCGCCACTTAAAGTACTGGATCGAGTACTTTTATCGCTCGATCGACCATGTTCATCACTCGATCGAGTGATTTCTTCAGCAGGGTTGCTCGATCGAGTAAGATTATCGCTCGATCGACCAACTTGGAATTCTGCGCTTCTCGATCGACCACCATTTTCACTCGATCGAGTTACTGGACGATTAGAATCGCTCGATCGAGTAGAAGAGTCACTCGATCGAGTGGTTACAGCACACGCAGCAAGTATTTCCTTCAAAAACTCGTCTAAATCATCATCCGAGTTATCATCAGCTATCAAAACCTCGTCTTCTTCATGAATAAGGTCATTTTGAAAATTCACTACACTGACCGGATCACAAACTGGAAGAAGCTTGGCTTGGTCTGTCGCGAGTGTCAACTGCGCGACTTGTTCTTTCAATTCCGATATAACCGTTTCAGATTGCCGTGACATCTTTAACATACTCAACATAATGGATTTTAATTCGGCAATTTCTTCGTTTGAAGAAGGAAGAATCGGAACAGCTGAGAGAAAGGAACCCTTTGCTTGTACTTCTTATAAGCAAGGGCGCGCTCTATACTTGCCATACATTCATAAAGGTCGTGTCCTTCCTCGCCACATCTACCACACGGCTCTATATGCTCTGTAATCGTAGGCATCTTGTCAAATAAACTTTCAAGTCAAAAGTTAACCTGCAACTAATCAAACTTTTCAGAAATGAGATCGGCCTCAAGGAATAAATTCCCTGAGACGAGAGACAAACTTAATTAAAGCAACAAGTTTGTGCCACGTCCCCTGCAACGGCGCCAAAATTTGACACGGCTATCGCAACCCTATCAAAGATAAAACCTAACGGTCTCAACTAAAATGTAGCAGAGGCAGTCGAGTATCGAATCCACAGGGAGGTAATGCAACTATAGCTGTCTATTTCTAATCCTATGGTAACAATTGGGGGTTGTTTAAATTTTGTTCTAAACTACAAAGTCTGAAGGGAAGAGAAAAAAGGCAATAAAATATGATTAAACTATCAAAAAGAGAGGGACATGTCGGGATTTCGGTTCACTACGGAAGTCCAATAACTCAAAGAAAATGACTCGAGATTTAACTAATGTGAGACGGATGTTAAAAGGTCCTTTCGGTCCACTTTCTATCCTAAAATACCACTAACTTAACTTTCGTCCTCATTAGGGTAGTCTACTGTTTATAGCAGGCCTATTTAGTCCAATCTTTCGATCCAGGATTAATTTTAGCCAGTTTAATGGGTGACATAGAAGCGTGCACTCAACTAGGTCGGAAATTACAGTTAAATTGCTATAGTGACAGAATCTCGTAATCAGTTCATCTAATTCATTCACTACACCGTAATATTTCTACCGCTGATCCCCTAATCCCAACATGAAGGAGTTTAGCTACTCATAATTAAACTAACAACAATTAAAGTTCCAGCAGAAAACATAATGAATAAATAATAAATTGCAATAACGAAAATTAGGGCAAAGGAAAATAAGAACATAAAAGAGAAATTAAAGCAAACAAATGATTATTATTAAATAAGGGAGAGAAAGGATTACAATCAGTGCGAATCCGGCGTAAAGAACAACTGAATCCGAGCCAATAATAACCCAAAGCAAGGTAACCGTGAAAAGAAAATAAGTAACGTGCTAAAGTTTCAGTAGTTTGATAGTATTAAAAGATGAGATAAAAAAAGATGCTAATAACCTAGTAAATCATAGGTTAAATAGCAAAACAAACAATGTTTAGCGAAATAATTAAACACACGGACTGAATTAAAGCCCATTAGGACGAAACCACTCGATCGAGTGCATTAATACACTCGATCGACCAACTTCTCAGCAAACATTACTCGATCGACCATCGTTACTCGATCGAGGACTTGGTCTGGTGCGGCTTACTCGATCGATCGAAACCTCTCGATCGAGCATCGAAGGTGTAGGAACCACTCGATCGATCGTAAACTCCTCGATCGAGCATCGAAGGTGTAGGAACCACTCGATCGATCGTAAACTCCTCGATCGAGTGACTATCTCTTCATTTCAGCTCACGTCTTCACCCAAGTGCCTCGTAGTGCGTGCCATGACGCTTCCAAGTGCATCACCTTACTCTGGGACAATCCCGTCTCCTCTAAATGCATGCAAAAAGGACGAAAAGGAGTATGGTTCCACCACTTTCGCGATCATTCCTACAAAAAGGACAAAATACACCAAAGTAGCCAATTCGGGGCAAAATACCATAAAAACAGTATAAAAATGCATAGAAATACGTGCTGAAATAGGCCAAAAAGACTATACATTAGGCACGTATCAGATAGCAAGTTTTCGTATATTTTTTATTTATAATATGATTGTTAAATGATATCGGGTATATAACAACATACCAGCTTGCACTTTGCCGAAGATTTTGTTCTTCTTGATGTCATTGATAAATTGGTCAAGCTTTATCTTCTATACCCGAGTGATAATATCAGGTCTTTCATGGGGTCTAAGACCTCTCTCCTTTACGTGTCTTACAATTTCTGGCCACATTGCATTACATGTGAATGTAAGAAAAAAATCAGGGAAGCTAAACCATTTATAATTTGCCATAGCATCTCCATAATTATCGATTATAAACCTTTTACCATTGGGGAAGGATGAAGGTAACACCAGTCTTTTACCAATGGAAGAAGTATTTTCTCCTCTATTAATGGCATCTGTGAGATTCCTCTTAATGTCACTTCTAAATTTCTTTTGGTTTCTTCTAATGTAGGCAATCCTTTCTGTTTCCACCATTGTGAAAATATCAACTAAAAATTGATGGAATAATTTGCGTGCACATAATATAATGGTACTTATTCCCACGACTGCGACTCTGCCTTGACTTCTGCTGACATTCCCACGATCAAGGGCATGCTTGGTCTTGGTGACGGGGTGGATATTGCCATCCCTGAACCGGGTCATAAAGCTGATGCCCTTCATCTCGGATGGGTTTGTTTTTATCTGTACCCGTTTAAATATGGGCTCCGTTTTCCTTTCCCCAAACTCATCCAAGATTTCATCATTACGAACAATTTCGCCATGGCACAAATTTCTGCCACTGTTTGGAGGGTTCTCCTCTACTCCCTGGCCGCCGGTCAGAACACTTGTAATTCCATCTCCCTGGGCGATCTGGCCCATATGTACAACATCAGGTCCCTGGGTAGGGGCCAGTTCTCATTCCGGGGACGTAGAGAGTCTCCCTTCAGGCATGTGTCCAAATCCCGAGATGAGAAATGGTTTGAGAACTTCTTCTTCGTGAGGAAGGACTCCATTCAGCCACCTGCTGATTACATCTTTGAGAAATAGGTCATTACTTTGGGTAAGTAGCCTCGCTGTCACTTGATTTATTTATCTCGCTGCTTACTAGCTTACTTCATCGTCCTCTTGCAGGCCCCTGTGACCTGACTCGTATTGGTGCCAAGATCCCTGCCTGCAGCAAATTGTTCAGTATCTCTGAATCTGAGAGAAAGTTCCCTGACTTGCTTCCTGGTTTTTCACATGCTTCCTTTTCCAACTCTGTTCAGTCAGCTCACAGCATGTCTTCTGGTAAGCTTCCCATAATCGTTTCAGTTTGCAGCTTTTGTTAATGTTTTAATTGTCTTGACGCCTGAGACTACATCTGCTTGCAGGCTCAAAAGTTGATCCTTTAGAAATCATCCTCCAAAGCGCAAAAAGAAAGAGACCTTCTGCCAGTCCTGACGTGGCATTCGCCTCCAAGAGGAGTGCTCCTGCTGCCTCCTTCCAGACTCCTCCTACGCATTCCAGTTCCGCTGTACCTGAGCCCTTAGAGGTTGATCCGTTGTCTCGCCATCCGCCTACTCCTCCTGTTAGTCCTCGTGCTTCAGCTAGCGGAGGCACTATTGCTCACTTCCTAGAAGGTTTTGCGAATGTGAACAAGATACCATACTAGCCAGAGATCGACCAGCTGCTCTTCCCTCCTCTAAAGGAGACATTCTCAGAGTTTTCTCCAGAGGAGATGGCTGAGAATGACGTGCACAATGCCTTGATGGTGAATGATCTTCGTCTTCTACCTATTTTTTTTATTTTACCCTTTGATTTCTCTTGCCGACTTCTGACTGTTCCTGCCCCAAACCCTCCAGTCTGCACTCTACAATAGGAAGATGATCAACATAGTGCAGACCACCAGTCGTGATACCAACGCCAAAAACAAAAAGCTGAAGGGGACAATTGCCGACTTGGCGCAGCAGCGATCTGATCTGAAGGAACCCGTGGTAGAATTGAAGGCTGAGCTTGCTGTCACCAAAAAGAAGCTGAAGGAAGGAGCTGGCCTGCACTCAGGAGGGTGTGCAGTACCTTCTCTGACTCCCTCAAGCGTTCTGATGAGAAGATCAGTGAGCTGATCTCCCTGGCCACCAATGTTGTTGCCTATGCTACCTGGAGGGGAAAAATCAGCGGGATGCGTACTGCTCTTGAGGAGGCTTCCACCCAGCAAGCTATAGAGGAGGAGGAGAGACAGCTGGAGATGCTCTACACCACCCAACTTGATCAAAGTGCGCTGATGCCTGAAGTTGGTGAGGTGAATTCTCCTGCACTGGCTGAGCAAGCTGCTGGTGGAGATGCTGGAATGCCCCCAAGATGCTGCTGACGGAGCTCAGGATGCTATGGCAGCTGAGGGTGTGCAAGCTGGTGTGGTACCTGAAATAGAGGGACAACAGGCAGAAGAGGTGCCAGAAGTGGAGGTCATTAATGTGACCGATAATTAAGTATTTTTTTTAATGAACTTTTTTGGCAGTTTGGCCCAGAGGTGGCAGACTTGTAATTTTTTGAACTTTTTCTTGGTTGCTCCGCCAGGGTGGCGGTTTAACTCAGGGGCCGTATTTTGGCCACATTTTGGAATGCCCCTTGCCTTAATTTCTGGCAAGTTTCAGCTTATATTTTGTGTGCTTGTTTCTTAGGTTTCCTTAGTTTAGGAAGTTGCCGTGTCAGCCTACTGGCCGATTTAGGCGAGTCCTGTCATCCTGAAGAGGCTGACTTTCTGACTCAGCTAGCTGCCATTTCAGCCTGATGGCTGATTTAGGCATATGTCGCAACGTAAAGAGGAGTGGTCGTGTCAACCTGAGAGGCTGATTTAGACCAGTCTGGTCAGCCTGAAGAGGCTGATTCAGACTAAGCTAGATTCCGTGTCAGCATGATGGCTGATGTAGGCGTATGCCGTAGTTTTGGACTACTTAACCTTGTTCATGACGCAAGGTGTGTTCATCACATTTAAAGCCAACAGGGGCGTAATTTAGGCAAGTTTATCGTCATTCTAGGACCAATGGGACGCTGCAGGATTCTGGTAGTGCAGAGATTCCAACGTTCCATGTATGTGCATGCATGCTGGGCCCTGATTAATTGCGATTAGAGCGAGCTACGTCCAAGGGGTGGTATCATGGGTATCTGGGTAAGCATTTTTAGCTGTCAACCAGGCTCCCTTTCGTATGTTCCACAGTCCGCCTGGTGAGGGCGCTCCTTGTAGAGAAAATAGGTTAGGCATGTTGGAGTGCCATGTGCCTTGTCACCCAGCGATGGCAGTTGACAGTCCTGCTAGATACCCTTTCAACGTACCATAGACGCTAGGATTCAGAGTGATGTACCTAAAGAAGCCTGAAAATAGGAAAATCTATTAAAATGATGTGAAGTACTTGACGCCATCTGATATGTGCATTTTATATAGTCTTTTTAGCCTATTTTAGCACGTATTTATGTGTACTTTTGTACTATTTATATTGCATTATGCCCCAGATTGGCTACTTTGGTTCGTTTTGTCCGTTTTGTAGAAATGAACGCGAAAGTAGTGGAATCGTACCATTTTTCGTCCTTTTTGCATGCATTTAGAGGAGACGGGATTTTCCAGAGTGAGATACTGCATTGGGAAGCGTGAAGGCACGGTTTACGAGGCAGACAGGCATGGATTTGAGCTGAATTGAAGATAGAAGACTCGATCGAGTTGTTTTGTTACTCGATCGAGTGGTTTCTACATCCTTGGTTGGTCGATCGAGTGCTCTTCTACTCGATCCAGAAGTGCTGTAAGAAGGGGTTACTCGATCGAGTAACTATTTTACTCGACCGAGTAGATTTTATGGAGTTTTGCTCGATCGAGTGGTTTTATTCTACTCGATCGAGTGGTTTCTGCTAGCGTGGGCTTTAATTAGCCCGTGAATTTATTTTAGCTTATGGACTTAGTTGTTTTTCTATTTAAGCATTACGTTACTAGGTTATTAGCATCGAATTTTACTACTATCAAAGTTTATCTATCATTCAAGACTGCCTACTATTTTCTCCTTCACTGTAACTTATTTTGGGATTTATTTCGCTCGGATTTGATTGTTCTTTACGCCGGATTCGCACGATTGTAATCTCTTTCTCCTTTCTTAATAATAAACTTCATTTTATTTCCTTTAATTCTTCGTCTTGCTTTATTTACTTTTTGCCCTAATTTACTTTTTTATGCAATTTAATCATCGTTTTAATATGTTGAATGTTGATTATTTATCTGCTGTTAGTTTTGATAGTTTAGTTAGCGATATGAGTAGCTAAATCTAATTCATGTTGGGATTAGGGGATCTACGGTAGAAATGTGACGATGTAGTAAATAGGTTAGATGAATTAATTGTGAGATACTGTCACCATAGCAATATAATTGTATTTTACCGACTTAGTTGAGTACACGCTTCTGAGTCACCCCTTTAATCTGGCTAAAATTAATCCTAGATCGAAAGTTTGGACTAAATAGGCCTGCTATGAACAGTAGACTACACTGACGAGGATGAAAGTTAAGTTAGTGGTAATTTAGGATAGAAAGTGGACCGAAAGGACCTTTCCATATCCGTCTCGCATTAAGCTGTCTAAGTTGTTTACAGTTGAGTCACTGGACTACCGTAGTGAAGCGAAATCCTTACATGACCTTTCTCTATTTGATAGTTTAAATCTATTTTCCTGCCTTTACTGCTCTTGTCTTTACTTCTCTTTCCTTTAAACCTTCTAGTTTAGAAAACCAATTCAAACAACCCTCCTTTTGTGACCAAATAGACGGACTTCTACAGATATCTTGCCTCCCTGAGGAGATCGACCTTAGTTTAGTTAGTTTATTTTTGATAGGTATACGACAGATGTATCAAATTTTGGCGTCGTTGTCGGGGAGGCAATTGCCCTATCTGTCTTTGTTTCGTTTATTTTATCCATCTCAGGGAGTTTTTATTCCTTGAGGCAGTTCTTATTTATTTTCTTTCAGTGTTGTTTATGCCTAGGTCAGACAGGTTTGAGTTAGTTTCAGCTGATTCAGAGCCAGAGAGACTATTCAGGCATAGACTCCGTCTGCAGAGAAAATCACGAAAGGAAGACTTGAGTACTTTCGAGCCAGAGCTACATCATTCTCTTTTCGCAGAAGACCACTCTTTAGTAGAAGACATTCCTATTTCTGCCGATCAACAAGTAAAGATGCCGAAACTTTCCAGTCACTCGGTGCCTAAAGCATCCTCAATTCCAAAGGGTTTCAATCTCCAGACTGAGGATGGGAATACATTCGACATCCGTCCTTCGTATATCAATCTGGTGGAAAGAAATCTCTATAGAGGTGTGGCAGGTGAAGACCCAAGGAAGCACATGGAGGTCTTTACAGATTACTGTTCTACTATCCCCGCCACAAAGGGGGTAACTCAAGACAAGATTAAGGAGGTTTTGTTTCCTTTCTCTTTGACCGACTCAGCCAGGGAGTGGCTGACTGATTTGGACCGCACGGCTGCAGGAGTTACAGATTGGGAGTCTCTTTCTCTTGCCTTTTACAAGAGATATTTTCCTCCACAGCGTACCAATCAGCTGAGGGCCAAGATTACCAGTTTCAAGCAGGCTCCCGATGAGACTTTATATGACGCATGGTCCCGATTCAAGAAATTGGTGAGGTCTATTCCTCACCATGGTTTTGACCCATGGTTTATATCTAACCAGTTCTATAATGGGCTGTACGATGACCATATAGCCATACTTGATGCGTCATCTAATGGGAGATTCCAGGAAAATACCGACGATGATAAGGGATGGGCCCTTATTGAAGAGATGGTGAATCACAGTGCTGAGTATGGAAACCCGAGGGATGGTATTAGAACAGTTCATGCAGTCGATAAGCAGGTTGTGGCTCAGCTGGAAGCCATGAATGCTAGATTTGACAAGTTGGAGTTACATTCTGCTGGGAAGCCTCAGACGGTCCATATGCTTACTAGAGGGGAGACCGTCACATGTGAGAGGTGTGGGAGCAATGATGGTCACACTTCTGTTGGCTGTCTTATGGAGAAGGAACAAGTCCTCGCCTTTCAACAATATAGGCAAGGAAGGGGTTCCTATTACAACAACCAAGGGGCAGTTCATCCCAATTTGAGGTGGATTAGCCAAAATGTGCTCAATCCTACCCCTCCTCCGCACCAGCAGCAGCCGTATGTTCTTCCACATAAGAATCAACAAGGCTTTCAGAAGCCTCCTTCCTTCCCTCCTCCTAATCACGGAGCATCATCTGCAAGGAAACCGGGTCATTTATCATCACAAATTGACAAAAATCCACATGAGACGGTAAATTTAATCAATTTGAGAAGCGGTCGTTCATATGAGGGACCGGAAGTGTTGAAATCAGACCCGAGGAAGGAAATAATAGCTGATGAACAGTGTTCTGTCAAAGGAAATGAGCTGACGGCTAAGAAGGTACTCGATCGACTAGTTTCTGGAGGTCGATCGAGTAGATTTGCTGAAGAAAGTACTCGATCGAGTGGAATTTCTACTCGATCGAGTGAACAGGAAAAGCCAACTGCTCGATCGAGTGAATTTTCTACTCGATCGAGTGATGCTGTTGAAGAAACTACTCGATCGAATGGGAATTTTGGTCGATCGAGTAGTATGAACGACGGACAGCTTGATCGAGAGCCTGCTAGTGCTCGATAGAGTGAGAAATCACCTGAAAGACCTCGTTCGAGAGGAAAGAAGCGTCCAAAGGATACGGAGCTTGATCCGGCTGACACATTGGAAGAGAGAAACATGGGACTCGAGATACCCATCACGGTTCCCTTCCCGAGGCGTCTGCAGAATACTAAAGCTAATCAATAATTCGGCAAATTTGCCGAGATCCTGAGAAGCTTGCAGGTCACTGTACCATTCGCCGAACTGCTAACACAGGTACCCTCTTACCTTAAATTTATGAAAGAAATTTTATCGCGTAAGAGACATATTAGTGATAATGAGACGGTAGCCTTGACTGAGGTAGGGACGGCCCTAGTTCAGAATAAGTTACCTCCCAAACAGTCAGACCCGGGTAGTTTTTTGATTCCGTGTCATATTGGTACCCATTTGATTGATAACGCGTTATGCGATCTTGGCGCTAGCGTGAGTGTCTTACCGCTGTCTCTGGCCAAGAGACTTGGTTTGTTAAAATTTAATTGCACCAACATGACTGTTCAGATGGCCGACCGTAGCATATCACGACCACTAGGTGTAATAGAAGACGTACCTGTTAAGATCGGGAGGTTCTTTATTCCGGCTGCTTTCGTTGTACATTGATGTGAACATTATTTGCGCACATTTAGTCCCCTAATTTAGCCTATTTTGCATACCATTATAACATTCTATGGCCATTTTATCCGTCAAAACCTTCCTATTTGCTTTTCTATCGCATTTCATATGTTTTGTAGAAAAGGAGATAATAAGGCGGAAATTCCCGTCTTTTCATACACATTTGGAAGCTTATTGACGATAATGGATGGACTAGTATGAAGAGGAAGCAAGGACTAAAGACCAATCTCGCAAGAATAAAAATGGGAATGAGCAAAAAGGGGAAGAAAAGAAGATGAACCATGGCTGAAGAACAATCCGAGCGGATTGTCTTAAATCCGCCCGTCTCCACAAAACAATCCGAGCGTCCTGCTTTCTAATCCGCTCGGATTGCCCCACTAGAATCCGTCCGGATTCCCATGAATCCGCTCGGATTCCTTGACCAGATCCGGCCGTCCAGGACCCGATGCGCACGGATTTCTTCACAGCATAGTTTCGTCTACTCCAAGTTAAAAAGAAAGAAGCCCTTCCTTCAAGAGAGACCGGCTTCTCCTTGCTCAACTAAAAAAAGTGTAATTACTAGTTTAGCCCCTAGTTAACCCTAATGCATCCCACCTAATTTCCACTATAAATACCCCAATTGTAATAATCCTTGGCATGAAAGTTTTATTAGATTAGAAATTCCTCTTAGATTAGATTAGGAGTAGATTAGAATAGATTACTCTTTAATCTTTCCACAAATTACACATTAATCTCTTCTTAATTATTGTTCAAGTTTATTATTCAAGTTTATTATTGGGTAATTGAAGATTATTGGGTTATTATTGGGAGATTGACAACCTTCCATCAATCATCAAGTTTCTTCTATTATTCTTTGCTTTATTATTTGGATCATCTCAAGTTTGGTATAAATCCTTTACTCTTTACTCTTTATTGTTTATTTCCTCATTCTATTATCATGTTTATACTTGTTGTGATGATTGACACCATTAATGACATGTTTCCCATGATAATGAGTGAGTAGTTTCTTTAGCTAGGATTAGTGGGTAATTAGGGGAGACCAACATGGGATTGATTAATGCTTAATCTAATATGTTCACATGATTAAATTGCTTGCTTGTTGTGATGTCAACTTTATGCACATGTTATGTTTGATGAAATGCTAAGCCTATGAATCCTTGCATTTTTACCATCTCTTATCTACTCAACTTGACTCGTAAGATATAAACCAACTCGAGTCTTGTTAGACCATGCATAGAAGTTGATTAGGAGGAAAGTAAGTCGACTTGTAGGTGTTGTACAATCTAATCGATTCGGCTCCGGGACCCAACTCTTCCTAAGAACCGTAAGATATAACCCAACTCGGTTCCTCCACAACATTAATTGCTTGCAACTTTGTAAACATGTTTGTATGATCAACACCATGAATCCCCTTTCACCCCATGATATCCTAGCACTTTTAATCAATTGTTTACATCTTTCCTTTTATTGCTTGTTTATTATATTATTTGCACTAGTCTAGACACAACTACAAACCCAAACAAATCGTGACACTAGCATAAATTGAGATAGATAGACTTAGAACCCAAAGCACACCGTCCCATGGATCGACCTCGACTTACCGCTAACTAGTAGTTTGTTGAGTATTATAAATGTGTTTGATTGGATGTGACCCGACGACATCACCCCATCAAAATGGCGCCGTTGCCGGGGACGGTGCTATGTGATTAAGTTCTTACTTGTTTGTCTATTTTAATTTTGCTTTCACCTTGAGGAACTTGTTCCTCAAGGATTGTTCTTACCATTTTCGTGTAGTTTCCATGTTTGTAGTTATCTCCTTGTCTTAGTTATGATGACTCAAGACTTGGTTTATGGAGTATGTGGTGGATCTTTTGAGTATGACTATGGGTATGGGGAGTTTGAGGAGCAAGTCAACACAAACCTACCTTACTATTTAAATCCTAACCACTACCCCAATTTTTCCCATCAAAATTACCACACCCAATATCAACAACAACCACCCACCCAATACCCATTTCACAATGAACTTCAAATGCCACAATACAACCACTTTCACACCCACCCACAACAAAGAAATGAACCCATTCAAAACATGATCCTCCAAATGATGGGAGACCAACAAAACTTCTTCAAACAAATGCTAGAAGAGAGCCGAAAGGAAGAAGATGTTCTTAAAAACATCGCTATCCAAAGAAAGGAATTGGGGATTCAAATTGCCCAATTAAAAGAATTCCACGCAATCACCCACCACCATTCTTTGGGTATTGAGCATAAATGCGAGTTTGAAGTAGTGACCTTTGACATGGAAGATGAAAAGTGGGAGGAGCCAAATTCCTTGAGCTCTTGTGACTATGAGAGTGTTGTGTTTGATGAGGAAGACATGAGGTTGAGCAAACCAAATGTTCTTAGCCTTTGTGAGTATGAGGGTGTGTCCTTTGATGTGAACATTGAGGTGCTGGAAAAAGAGCTAAAAGAAGCCCCCATTCATGATTTACGTAAAGATAGCAACAATGATGATGAACCTAGAGGAGGGATTCACAATATTACCTTGCTTGAGGAGCCTATCCTTGAAACATTTGAGATACCTTATCATGAAGAAGAACGTCCTTCCTTTATCCTTCATGAAAACCACTTGACACCTATCATGGAGCCAATGATCATTGAAGAGGATATGTTAGATCTTCTTCAAAAAGCCAAAGTGTCTTACAAGAGTTATTTGGTGAAAAAGCTCAAAGAGAAAATTGCTCGTGAGGCTACTTGTGAAAATTTGGCACCCATAATCTCAACTCCTACGGTATCCAATCATCAAAGTCATGAAGACTCTCCTTCCACCTTGGAAGGATTGAAGAATCAAAATGCTATCCTCATCACCAAAATTGAAGGAGAAGTTGGTAAGTGGAAGTCCCCGGATGGAAAGGGACCACACTTCATGCTTAATCTTAACAAGAATCATGGATGTATTTACTTGAAGTATCGAGAAAGCTCTAGTGCCAAGGAGGAGACAAGAAAAAGAGCTTTTTAAAAACTTCCTTGGCCAAATTTCATCTTCAAGTGGAGCAACCCATACTTATGCTTATTTGGAGCTTGTTCACAAGCTTTCGATCTTCTACTAAGAGCCTTAAGCTCTATGGATAAGAATTTCTACAAATTGAACTAGTTTGGTGGAGTCCTACCTCAAACCACCATTTGTAAGATATTTCTTGAACCTCTTTGTTTTGTATAATATTGTACATTTTATTTTTGCATTTAATTTCTTGCATGAGAGGGAAGAGAGAGAGAGTCATCTTACATGATTTATGAGCAAATTTCAGAAAAGATAAGGAAAAAGGAGAAAATCAGTGAAAAAGGGGTTTATCATTTCACGAGAGAAGAAAGAAGAAAGAGAAAGAAGCAGAGACGCTCGGATCCAAGCAAATCCGCCCGTCCAAGGCCCACGGAAGAGAAAAGCTGAAACTGCTGAAGAATCCGAGCGGATTCGAAGAAATCCGCCCGTCCCTTACAATCCGTCCGTCTTATCGACGGGACGCCCGTCCCAAATGACGTCCAGAAGCAAGATTTTAATCTGCGCTATAATCCGTGCGGATTCGAAGGAATCCGCCCGTCCTGTTCAAGACGTCCGTTCCGTAAGAAATCCGCCCGTCTTGTTCCTGCTTCTCAACCGACAGATTTCTCTGTTCTAGAATCCGCGCGGATTTTACAGAAGACGCCCGTCTTGCCCATCGAGAATCCGTCCGTCCCGTCTGCAATCCGCTCGGATTGTACTGTTCACGTAAAAAAAAAAAAAAAAAAAAAAAAAAAAAACGGGTCAGGTCCAACCCTATCCGTTCGGATTCCCTTCTTTTTCTATATAAACACCCCCCTTCTCCCTCATTTCCTCATCTTATCAAACCCTAAAACACTCTCTTCAATCCTCAAAATCACCAAACCCACATCACCCACATCACCCACATCACCAACATGAGTTCCAAGGGAAAGGCCAAGAAATTGTTTGATTCGATCGGAAAGAAGCGCAAGGGATCATCCTCTTCGACACCACGAGATGTGATAATGAGGGGAGGTATTGAACAACTCAACAACTTCCAAGAAGTGATCTTCATCAACGACGACCACCGCGAAAATTTCGTCGAGCTTCTAGGTAAGAAATACGAACCTACTCAATTTGTTGACACTAGGGTGTTGGAAATCCTTAAGATAAGGTACCCTACCGAGGCGTTCTTCAATGGCCTTGGCATTGGGGACCTTTTCCATGCTCATGAAGAGACTTAGCTTAGTCTCACCCTTGAGTTCTTGAGTAGCCTTCGCATTGTGGCGGATGCCCGCAACAATTTAGGCATGGAGTTTAGGTTATGCAACCGAGACCATGTTCTTTCTCTTGAGGAATTTGCCTATGTTTTCGGTCTTCAAATACCCACCGCCTATACCGACAAGCCCGATAATTTTAGTGTGGATTTTCTTTGGAAAGCTATCTCCGGGAGGAACTTTACCCATATAAAGCGTTGCTATACATTTGCTATTCAACACCCGGTGATTCGATTCACCGAACGCTTTGTAGCCGGATGCATCAATGGGAGGTACGAGCAAGATCGGTGTACTATCATCGACTTAACTTTTCTTGAGTCTCATTTGAATGTTCGAGGGGTAAGGCGTTATAACTTCAATACGCTACTTGAGATACTCAATAGGTTCAATGACTTTGCTCAAGGGACATCTCAACTTAAAACCTTCGTGATGGGAGGTCTAATCACAATGTTGGCTAAACACCTTTGCCCCGGGTTCAATGCCCGAGGAACCTATGTTCCTCTTGAAGGGAGGACTTTGATTGATGAGCACACCATCTTCTATAGTCACCGATGGTGCAACTACACTCAAGATGAGAGCGTGGAATGGTACACCAAGGGTTGCACTTCGATGATCCTTGAAGGATGGAAGATATCGGGCATCGAACCACGATTGAGTCCATACTCTCCTCCACCAAGCTACCTCCTTGATATCCAAATTCTTGATAACCCCCCTCAAAGGGAAGAGCCACGCCGTCAACCACCTCGTGGAGGGCCGGGGATACAAATGCGCCCACCTTCCTATGTCCCTATCCCACCTTACCCTATTCTACATACCCCTTTCCAACCGGCAATCCCCAACACCCCGGATATTAATGATTTGATGGCACTCATGAATAGAGTGGACCTTGGGGTGCATAAAGGGAGGGAAGACAACTACCTAGCCCTCTACCCCCAATACTATAACATGGCTCAACAAGGGTATATTGACCCCAATGGTCCTAAGCCCTCTTGGGCACAACCGGAGCTCTTGTTCCCAAATTATGGGAACCAAGCTTGGGGTCGCGGCGATGGAGGGCATTCTAGCCAAGGTGGAGGGAACTCGGGTCAAGAAGGAGCTTTTGACCAAGGAGGATATTGGGGCCAAGCACCCGGACATGATCAAGCCGGAAGCTCTCATGGTTATGGCTATGACTATGATGAGGATGACGAGTGAAAGAGGCCTACTTCCACACTTCCACTTGTATGATATCCATCTCTCCCTCTCTCTTTTATATTTACATTGCATTTAGTATAACATTTAGCTTGCATTTATATTATATTTCATATTGCTTTTGCATTAGGTAGTTCACATAGTATAACTTGCATTGTAATATATCTCACATGATTCATGTAAATAGTTGCATATAGATTAGAATTCATGCATAATCACTAATGACCAATCCTATTCTTTTCTACACTAGAAATAGTGCTTAAATCGGTTTGGGGAGGTTTGATCATAAGTGACTTAAGCATTTATCATGCATCATATAGTATAGTTTAGATTGCATTCATTTGTTATATATGTCATATAGAATTGCATTTAGTTAGAGCATGCATTCATTCATACCATATCATTGCATTTATACTTTATTTCAAAAAAAAAAAATCAAAAAATCCAAAAACATGTATTTCTTTTTCATTCCTACTCCTACATGTACATTGAGGACAATGTCCAAAATAAAGTGGGGGATGGGAATTTATATTCCAAAAATGCATAAAAATTGAAAAATTTCGAAAAATCACAAAAATATGTCTTTTAATTTCATTAAAACACAAACCATAAAAATTTGAAAAAATTGAAAAATTCAAAAACATGTTCATTTCCTTTGTAGTGTAGTCTTGTATATATTGTGTTTGTTCATCCCTTTTCACATTGATCGACTATGCCACATCCGAGACATGAGGATATAGAAGACCGCATGGTATGATCTTTCCAATCTCCTTTTTCCTCTTTATGTTAATGACTATGTGGCTTTATTTTGATTGATGCGTTATAACAATGTGAACTTAGGACTTGCATTTAGTTTATATGTCATATTAGTTGGTAGAATCATTTGCATTAGGATGTTTATATGCTAGTTGCATCATGGCATGTAGTTGCATGTTAGAAAAATTTTGCGAAACCGTCTACTTGGGAAGCTTGACAAGTGTATATAGGCCCTAGTAGATGCTTTTTATTCTTAAGACTTTGCTTGTTAGAATACTTGTAAAACACCCTAGGATGTGTCATGCTAGTATCCTTTGACCCATGGATTAAGGCCTAGTCAAGAGTACCTTGTGGTGTGATAACTCCTTGGCTACCGTTTATTCCAAGGTGACCCTTGAAACCATGCATCCATCCATCATCCATGTTCTACCACATTTTTTGTCATCAAAGGGAATGGGCACAAAAAGAAATCAATTTGAGTTCAATGAAATGAAAAATGAAAGAAAAGTTTGCAAAATGCATCAAAATAAAAGAGGAGCAAAAATAGAACTCCTAAAGCTTCAAATACAAGGCACCCTCGTTACTAATTGGGGTGACTTTGAAAATGTTCAAAAAGAAATGCAAAAAAGTTGTCAAGTATTGAAAAGCCAAAAATCAAAAAGAAATGGCAAGAAAGTGTTCTCAAATGTCAAATGCCAATAAAATTGGGGGGAAAAACAAAAATAAAAGCAAACTCCCAAAGTGAAACTCAAATATCTATCGATCCCTTTATCCATCGTATCCATTTTTGTGCATGGTAGAGAGGGGACGACCCTTCTTCTTGTCTAGGCAAGAGGGGGAATTCCGCGATCCTCCAGTGTTTCTAACGCCATAGGGAGTCTACTCTTGACAAAAGCATTTAACGATTGAGGACAAAGGTACCCTAGCTTGACACATTTTGGAGGTGATTTATTGGTATCCTTTTAGGCTTAGTAGTTTGAACAAATTGCATCTATGAAGGATTGTGTACCCTTGAATTGCTTCCCTTGTAGGTAATTTCCGCCACTTAGATGAGGAAAGTGGCTATTCTTTTGTAGATGCATCCATTACTTGATTTTGTGTGCTTAATGTTTGGATGTGTCGCCATTTTGGCAAGACCCACCTTGCCTTGCAAGAAGGCATCCTACCTCATGGTTGTCTTGTTGTGAGTTGAAGGGGCGGAGTGAGACCCGCTAATTGTCTCATATCGGCTATGTTAGTAGGATAGTTTAAATAAAGGTCTAGTTTTAGTCACCTCTTTACTCGGGACGAGTAAAGGTTCGGTTTGGGGATATTTGATGTGAACATTATTTGCGCACATTTAGTCCCCTAATTTAGCCTATTTTGCATACCATTATAACATTCTATGGCCATTTTATCCGTCAAAACCTTCCTATTTGCTTTTCTATCGCATTTCATATGTTTTGTAGAAAAGGAGATAATAAGGCGGAAATTCCCGTCTTTTCATACACATTTGGAAGCTTATTGACGATAATGGATGGACTAGTATGAAGAGGAAGCAAGGACTAAAGACCAATCTCGCAAGAATAAAAATGGGAATGAGCAAAAAGGGGAAGAAAAGAAGATGAACCACGGCTGAAGAACAATCCGAGCGGATTGTCTTAAATCCGCCCGTCTCCACAAAACAATCCGAGCGTCCTGGCTTTCTAATCCGCTCGGATTGCCCCACTAGAATCCGTCCGGATTCCCATGAATCGCTCGGATTCCTTGACCAGGATCCGGCCGTCCCGACCCAGATGCACGGATTTCTTCACAGCATAGTTTCGTCTACTCCAAGTTAAAAAGAAAGAAGCCCTTCCTTCAAGAGAGACCGGCTTCTCCTTGCTCAACTAAAAAAAGTGTAATTACTAGTTTAGCCCCTAGTTAACCCTAATGCATCCCACCTAATTTCCACTATAAATACCCCAATTGTAATAATCCTTGGCATGAAAGTTTTATTAGATTAGAAATTCCTCTTAGATTAGATTAGGAGTAGATTAGAATAGATTACTCTTTAATCTTTCCACAAATTACACATTAATCTCTTCTTAATTATTGTTCAAGTTTATTATTCAAGTTTATTATTGGGTAATTGAAGATTATTGGGTTATTATTGGGAGATTGACAACCTTCCATCAATCATCAAGTTTCTTCTATTATTCTTTGCTTTATTATTTGGATCATCTCAAGTTTGGTATAAATCCTTTACTCTTTACTCTTTATTGTTTATTTCCTCATTCTATTATCATGTTTATACTTGTTGTGATGATTGACACCATTAATGACATGTTTCCCATGATAATGAGTGAGTAGTTTCTTTAGCTAGGATTAGTGGGTAATTAGGGGAGACCAACATGGGATTGATTAATGCTTAATCTAATATGTTCACATGATTAAATTGCTTGCTTGTTGTGATGTCAACTTTATGCACATGTTATGTTTGATGAAATGCTAAGCCTATGAATCCTTGCATTTTTACCATCTCTTATCTACTCAACTTGACTCGTAAGATATAAACCAACTCGAGTCTTGTTAGACCATGCATAGAAGTTGATTAGGAGGAAAGTAAGTCGACTTGTAGGTGTTGTACAATCTAATCGATTCGGCTCCGGGACCCAACTCTTCCTAAGAACCGTAAGATATAACCCAACTCGGTTCCTCCACAACATTAATTGCTTGCAACTTTGTAAACATGTTTGTATGATCAACACCATGAATCCCCTTTCACCCCATGATATCCTAGCACTTTTAATCAATTGTTTACATCTTTCCTTTTATTGCTTGTTTATTATATTATTTGCACTAGTCTAGACACAACTACAAACCCAAACAAATCGTGACACTAGCATAAATTGAGATAGATAGACTTAGAACCCAAAGCACACCGTCCCATGGATCGACCTCGACTTACCGCTAACTAGTAGTTTGTTGAGTATTATAAATGTGTTTGATTGGATGTGACCCGACGACATCACCCCATCATACATGACATCCCCGAAGATGCACATACCCCTATTATCTTAGGGAGACCATTTTTATCTACTGCCCGTTCAGTAATAGACGTCGGGGGCAAGACATTGACTTTCCAGGTTGGGGACGAGGAGCTGATATTCCATCAGTCTAAGTTCCAGAGGGCTCCCATGCAAGCTCAGCCTTGCAATGCCCTCTCTTCTTTTGACCCTATTATTGACACTCCAAATGAAAATTTGGAGCATTGTGCTGCTATTGTTACCCCTCCGCCTCAGATTGAGAGCAAAAAGGAGGAAAGTTCGTCTGTTTTCCTTGCTGCAGGTACAGATGAAAACAATGAATGAGGTGTCAAAGGGCATTATGCGATTAATGTCAATCAAGTTGGGAGTGACAGTGTTACAGCCGGTGAGAAAGGAGCGAGGGTGAGAAAATTTCGAGCATATGTGGATGTGAACTATTCTCCTCCAAATGATTCAAGTTCAAGCTCATGGAAGCTGAAGAGGACGATCAATGTTGCTGAGGTGACGTCCTCCAGTTAGGAGCCCTCCAAGGGGCTACTGAACTGCTTTGGGAAGTGAGCGGGGAAATTCCCCTTGTACCATCTTGTATAAATAATTTTTAATTTTTCGTTTAATTTCTTTTATTGCTTTTAATTAGGAAAATTAAAATTTAGACAATTTTTAGCGTAGATAGAGACTATAGACTGTTATTTGGCGTATTTGGTATTTTGGGATATTTGTGCAAGTGTTTTTATGGAGGTTTGTGGAATTTTTACGCAAATTTAAAGGAAGAATGACGAATTCAAGAGCTTACACGAGAAAAAGAGCTCGATCGAGTACTTTTTGTACTCAATCGAGTGGATTTTATTCGATCGAGTAATGTCATATCAGTCGATCGAGTAAAGCATAAATGGGGAGTTCTCGATCGAGTAAATTTCTACTCGATCGAGTGGATGAATTATCAATGTCCTTGATAGAGCAGTTCTAAACCACTCGATCGAGTGAAATTGCAAGAGACGCAGGGAGTTTTCCTTTAACTTCCCTCGTTTTCATTTCTATTTCATTTAACCCCTAATTTTCGACACCCTTCCCTTATTTGCGATTAAAACATCCCCAAATCCCTCATATTTCTTGCCCTTTTGCCAAATCCGTCACCTAAATTTTGCCCTTTGTTAATTAATCACTCAAATCCCTCTGTTTTCCCCTTGATTTGTGCTATTTTACACGGTTTAAGAGTGAGATTAGGGTTTGCGGTTTTTCGATCAAAAAATCGCCATTTTTGCTTGTTGTTTGAAGATTAATTGCAATTTGTAGGTTCTTTCTCATCAAGTAAGTTTCTCCTACACCTCTTTGCATTTTAATTTCACTAATTTCGCATTTTTATGAGGTAAATTAGGTTAGGGTTTCGAAATTCCTTGTTTAGTCGAGTTTTTCGACTTTAACTATCATTGCTTGCCCTTATCTGTATTGGTTGATGGTTATTCCCGTCTCCTCACTGTTTGTTGCATGATTAATTCGAACTTTGGGCGAAATTCGCGATTAGGGCTGATTTTCAGTCGAATTTTTCGACTGTCAACTGGGTTTACATGCTGTCATATGCTTAATTTACCTTAGTTGTTGCTTAATTGCTGCCATTGATGCATGTCCCTGCCCCTATCGCTGTTTACCCGCTGTAATTCAAATTTTTGAGGAAATATCGGGAATTTTCGGGCTGATGTCGAATTCTTTCGACTATTTGGGATTTGTCATGCTGTTACCATGCTGATTTTCATGTTGTTTAGCTGTTTTTCTTATCAAATCCCCTGCCCTTTGTATACAGGATGGATTCTAGCTCACTGCCCTCTACTAGCCAGACTTTTAGTCCATCCCTGACTGAGACGGTGGTCCCTGCTGTTCCCACCGCCTCCACTTCTGTTAGTACCGCAGCCCCTTTGTTCTTAGTCTCTGCTGTCGGTACTGTTTTTACCCCATCTAGCACTACTGCTAGCTCCGTTTCGGCTGGCATTTCAGTTACAGCCACCACCACTGCTAGCACTGCTGCTAGTCTTTCTTCGTCAGTGGTGGCCACAGCAGCCACAGCCTCTACTCCAGCCACGGTGATCACACCTGTAGCGGACTCACCTGCAGTTGCAGCTTGCTTTAGAGCGGCCCTAGTTCCTCGCAGCATCACTGGACGGGCTTCTACTTCGGGTTCTAGAGGCCGGGGCCGAGGTCGTGGACGTTCTCGTGCTACACCAGCTCGTGCTACCTCTACTTCGGCTGCTCCTTCTGGCACGGTCGCTGTTCGAGCGGATAACTCCCTAGACTCTTACCCAGACTACCCGCATGTAATTTTTATTAACGGTGTACATCGTAAGAGGTTTTATCACCTCCTAGGCTGTGAGTTTGTACCTTCCCGGTTTTTAGATAAACCGGCACTTGAGAGACTCGGCATCTACAAGTCAGTTTGTGAGCTTCTACGGGGCACGGGGATGGCCGGACACATCACTATGAGTGGTCGTACCTTTCTGGAACTGAGTCTTGAGTTCCTCAGCTCCTTCACCTTCTCCTCCGGGGCACACGATGCTGCCCCTACTAGTTCTTCTGTGTCTTTTCGGTTGATCAACCAGACTTTTCCAATGACTTTGGAGGAGTTTGGTCGCAGACTTAGCTTTTCCTCTACGGGCGACGTTACCGCCCCTAGGAGGGTCATTCTTCAGCTTTGGCGGACCTTGGCCCAGACCACCTTTCCCGAGCAAAAGCTCACACAGGTCCACCTTCCCCCTGCCCGTTCCTTTCTTAGATTGATGGGGAGCACCATTTTTGGCCGAAAGGAGCCGAATAACATCACCAACACCGAGCTCTCCATCTTGGACGGTTACCTGAAAATTGACTGTGAGGGTCCTTTTACCCTCAACATTGCCTATCTGACCTCCCAGTACGTTCAGGCCCAGGGGCTGAAGGAGACGAGATCTATTGCCTGCGGTGGCATAGCACCCTTCTTGCTCGTTCCCTTTTCCCCGTCTGGCCTCGTGACTTGCAGTACCTCGAGGGAGAGAGGTATCTGAGTCTGGATGCCATACTTTCTCAGCATTGGTTGACCACAGACTACCAGACATGGAAGATAAACGGTTCCTTGTCTGGGGACCTACCTTGTGACACTCTCCCCCGTCTAGCCCCTTCGCCTACTGTCGCTAGGGGAGACCGATTGCCACCTCCACCGGACTACCACCTTCCACTCCGACCACCTCCCACTTTACCCGCCGCCAAGAAGCGGCGTAGACTTGAGACTGGAGAGGGGTCCACACCTTCTGGGAATGCCCAGCCTTCCACGGCTACTCCCATCCTGACCCCTACTCCCACTCCTACTGCTGCACCCACCGACCAGACACAGGCACAGCCGGTTCTACCGGCTACTTTCGTACCACCTCCACCCTTTGTGGCGTCCGCGGTCATGGACCAAGGGCGACGTGACGGTTTGTAGCTTGAGATTGCAGAGAAATAGGCTCGTATGGAGAGGGACTTAGCTCTTACCTTACACCCTCTGTACGAGTACCACTTGAGGCGACACACTGTGACACCCTCAGACCACACAAACCTAGACTCTTTCTTCAGCAACTGAGTCATCGGCCTAGCAATCTTTGAAAAATCCTTCACAAATCGCCGATAGCAACCCGCCAAGCCAAGGAAACTACGGATTTCAGAAACATTGGTCGGACTTTTCCAATCAACAACGGCTTCAATTTTGGCAGGATCTACCATAACGCCCTCTTTTGAAATGACGTGCCCAAGGAAGGTCACTTTAGATAACCAGAATTCACATAGGCACGAGCTAGAACTTCTAATCTCCGGGTCTCTTTGATGGGAAAAGTCCGACCAATGTTTCTGAAATCCGTAGTTTCCTTGGCTTGGCGGGTTGCTATCGGCGATTTGTGAAGGATTTTTCAAAGATTGCTAGGCCGATGACTCAGTTGCTGAAGAAAGAGTCTAGGTTTGTGTGGTCTGAGGGTGTCACAGTTGGTATCAGAGCCAGGTTTCGATCCTGGGACCTGTGGGCTACGTCAAACTCTAGTCAGCCAACTATTATCGATTTACGTTAATCAACTGACGTGGATCAAATAATTAAATATCTGATGATATTCCATTAATGAGATTTATTATGTTAACGCACTATTGTGGAGGACACTAACTCCAACACCCATTTGACCTCATTTACGACAGTCGTAGAGTATAAATCAAAGCTAATCACAAATTTATGCTAACTTGGGCGAATAGTCTCGAGTCAAAAGAATTGACTCATAAGAATACTATAGTAGCTCTTGCCACGACCAGGCTTTATGAATTACCAGAACTCTATAAGCGGTCACTACCCGACAGAGTGTCCCATACAGTCTGCATATGTGATCGACTAGTCATCCCATATGACTTTATGGCACTTGAACTTGCCATCAATCGCATCACACTCTAGTCACTTCGAGACGTCACCTCATATAAGTAACTCGGGGCGAATACCATGTCAATCCAATTCACTTTAATGCGGTTCAATTTGTCACTACAACCTATTCGGATACGACAAGGTAACGGATGAGTTTAATGAAACTCAAATGATAAATGCGATTGTCACATATGAATAGTCAATACACTATTACTACTTCATACCCTATATCCATATATTCCAACTTTATCAATTGTTTCCCTTCTATTCAATGTTATTTCTAATATCCTATAATCTTAACTTGAAAGATGCTCCCACTATTATCGCATTACGTGTGATAAAGTCATTTGTAGATGGATTCACCCTTAATCCCTACGTTGACCATTTTATCACAATTTACTTTGATTCCTTTTGTAAAATTTGCAATGCAAGAAACCAAAACACTTTTCTAGTCTCTTACTCCTAAGTCAATAAGACATCCTAGGATTTCAACAAATCCCTTTTGAGTTTGAAAACTAAAGTTTGTGCAACCCTTCAACACCTAACTTAGTTTATAAACCAAACATACGAACAAGTCTTCAATTGTTCTTTAAGGCTTTCACAATACCATCTTATGAATTAACTTGTTATTGACTCATTATGCTCCTAGCATATGGTTCATCACAGCACGTGCGTCTGTTGGCATACATGATTGTTCTAATGGCGGAAACATTAGAAGTCGATTTCATTTAATCAACAACTTAATAAGTTCAGTGAGCGACTAAGACTCCATCATAGTAATTCCACTTCCATCAACATGAATAACCTATTCAACCTTGTTGATGTTAAGCAGATATGAAAGATCTTATCCTCATAAGACGCTTAACTCTATGCAAATATTCTCTCACATAGATTCAAAATCTAGAATACTTTGCATCATTTTCCAATCCTCATAAGAGAGCATTGGTACATTATTCTCAATAAGTGATATGTCATCAACATATAAGACATGGAAAAAACAATTCTAGCTCCCACTTAACTTCATGTATAATTATGATTGTTCAATCATGTGAATGAAACCATTCACTATTATCACATACACGAAAAGTATAATCCTTTAATGCTT
Source organism: Silene latifolia (assembly GCF_048544455.1). Classification (NCBI taxonomy): domain Eukaryota; kingdom Viridiplantae; phylum Streptophyta; class Magnoliopsida; order Caryophyllales; family Caryophyllaceae; genus Silene; species Silene latifolia. Next base: position 479,721,133 of record NC_133538.1, on the reverse strand, counting down.
GTTTAAGACCATTCTAGGATCACTTAAGAAAGCTACGCATAGAATGTTAGGATCCTTAGATCTTTATCTAAGGTTTTGTGTTCCAAACACATCCTTCTCTAAATTCCCATTTTAGAAAAGCGAATTTTAATATCATTTGCCATTCCTCATTAAAATGAAATACGGCAGTTCCTAACATAATTTATCTTGTTCAACATCTTTATGTTAATCTTATGCATTTGAGTACTCTAAAGCTCTATCTACCTTTAAAGAGACCCTCGCTTTAAATTAAATCTACTATTGAGTAACAATTTTCGGATTATAATACTACGGCTCGTATGTAACAAGTTCATAATACTATCACTTTCACAAATCAATATTTTAACCAATAAGACATGTGCCATAAACTCCCACTGAACTATGCTCCCACTCTATCATTATAGATTATAGTTCAACTATACTCCCACTTTATAGTTCCATTACTTTCACAAAGTAACACTATAAGGCATGTTTGTTACGATCTAATCTACTCCCACTCTATCTCTCAGAAATACATCTATCTTCTTAAAAGATAGCTTTGTGAGTTACAAACATATATATGGTGGAGTATTAGGAGTTTATCTAGACTATGAATTAACTTTCAAAAGGCCATCCCTATCATGGCAGTTTGATTCATGTAATATGCGAGTCTGATCCACGTCATTTGTTAAATAGACTCTCTATTTTAGGTATCTCCTGGTTGACCATCCGTTTAGAATAATGTGTCCGTTTGGTATCGCAAATTCCCTACTTAATGAGTTCAATAGCTCATCACAACTTTATAATTGATCTTACATTATTAAGTTGTTACTTTAAGTAACAATGGCATAAGGAGAATCAAATTCATAGCTTATGGACTTATAATGATCCAATCATCATATTTGTCTACTTGATCAATTTAAGTCGATAATCTTATGTTTCATGATGCAAGTAATGTATGAAGATAAATTTTAGAACAAACGATACAATAAAGCAAGAGACTTGGGTTGCAAACCAAGTCACAAATATCCAAAATACAACCCGTGTTTAAAGGATACAAACAAATTTCCAAGTCACACAAGGAAATCAAAATAGTTCTAAAATTTCAAAGTTCAACATGAAAATAAAGACAAAGAAACATAAAGCCAAGCTTCCATAGATCTAGCTCCATGGGCGGCTACCTCTAGCTTCGTTCAAGATCCTTCAATCTTGCTTTTCTTTGCCCTTGTCCTTTGCTAGGATGCCCTAATTACAATAAAAAGGACAATCATCACAACTTGTATCAACATACCAAAGTTGAGATTGAAACATGAAAGATAGGGATAGTCATATACCTACTGGAACAACCTTTCCAGCTTTGATATAGCCAAGATATTTTGAATAGTTTCTCTTCCAATGCCCAACACCACAATAGTAGTGGCACTTGTCCCCGGATGAGGCACTGTATCTGGGCTTGGAGGAACTAGCTTCACAAGCTTTAGCTTTGTTCCTGTTGGGAGTTCGCTTCTTTCCCTTGTTCCCACTTTTCTTCAAAGTTCCCTTGCTCTTATGATTGACATTGAGCACATATTTGGTGGAGCTAACACTTAGCCCCATATCCCTTTCGGCTTGCACAAGCACCTTGTGCAACTCATCAAGAGAAACCTTCTTATCTTGCATATTAAAATTCACCCGGAATTGAGCACATGCTTTGATTTTGTTGAGGGAATGAAGAATCCGATCAATCACGAGTTCCTCGGGAATCTCCACCTTATGCATTTTCAAGGTCTCAACATGCTCCATCAACTTCAGCACATGAGGGCTAACTTTTTGGCCCTCCTTAATGTTGAGATCAAAGAATGCGGATGCCGCCTCATATTGAATGATCCTTGGAGCTCGTGAAAACATGGTCACAAGTTTCGAATAGATCTCATGAGCGGTGCTAATCTTTATAGCACTTCTTTTGAGTTCGGCCTCCATTGCAAAGACCAACACGTTTTTGATCGCGGCCGACTCGTTTTGGTGAACCTCATAGGCTTGCCTAGCGGCGGCGGTGGACCTAGCATTAGGTTCGGTGGGAGATGCCTCGGTAAGGTAACGAAGCTTGTCGTCACCCTCCGCGGCCAAGCGAAGTTGCGCGTCCCAATCGGCGAAATTGGACCCATTCTTTTCTAACTTACATCGATCCATGAAGGATCGGAGCCATGACACATTGGTGAGCGTGTTGGAAATAGTGGTTGCGGACGTGATTGAAATTGGCATTGCGATTGATAAAACGATTTTGAATACAAAATAGGAAGTGAAGGAATTAATGAACATCTATCATTTTGACAATACTTGTAAACATTTTAAACAAGTTGTTGAGCATTTATATAGTGACCTCTACCCAACTATCATAAATGATTCCGAGATCCAAATTCATATTAATACGGGTACGGTGAGCCGAGTCATCCCTTATTAATATAACTCGGTGGATTAACCTCTTAATCGATTCTACTTCTAGAACTCTCGGTCAATAAAAATGACTCTAATTTTCATCTTTGGCCAGAAACACATGCGACTACGGTCACGAATACTTCCGTTGAGCTCAATCCAAATTTCGATGTAATAACATTTTGTTACCAACTTACCCAACGTATAAAGTTTAGTACCCCGGTGAGCCGAATCTACTTCCTTATGAAATTGGGATTCATGGTTTCTACTACTTGGTAAGGCTAATTCTCAATTATTAATTAGTGACAGGTCTTGTCAATTTATTATCTATCACGTTTTAAGTGAACTAAAGCGGTGAACTACGATAATTGTAATTGACACGGTCGATGACTCGATATGATATGCATGTGTTGTTATGGCGATTTGGCAATGCATGTAACACATTAAAAAAAATGCAAGGCTCTAATAAAATTCCTAGTATGGCTTTCCTAAAAATAGAAAATCAAATACATATACGGAAACCAACTCCTTTGGTCCCTTGAATCTTCAAGTGGCATGCCTCCTAAGACCACCGTCTTCGTCGGATCAGTTGGAATATGTGTCCTCCGATAATAATGCGATCAAAACTGTCGATCATGATGATCACATGTTTAAGTCTCATTTTAAGAATACATGTGGGAAGTAATATTTTACTGTCAACTGGTCCACACATATCGGTAATGATTGGCTGACTAGAGTTTGACAATACTGTCGTGCGACGGTGGTGCAGTTGATCCCCTTAGGTCATACCTAAAGGGTAACACTCTTAATTGATTATTTAATTGATCGTATGACGATACGGGTTAATTAAATTACTTAAAATTGACGGACGATTTTGGAAGTAATATTTACGTATCTCATTATAATTTGATTAAATAAGATACGGTCTAAGTGATCGAATTGTTTTATTACTTAGATGAAATTATTGTTGAAGGAAACAATTGCATTTGAATGAATAATTTATTATAAATACAAGATATTGTGATTTATAATTGGTAAATTATTTTGGGACAAGTAATTATGAATTACTAAGTCGATTTTGTACATGACGTATTTTATTAATGCGTTGATTTTTAATACGTTAAAAATACATGACAATTTTACATGACTTGTGACATGTGACAAATTGACAAATTGACAAAGATAAAATGGAATCCATTTTATCTTAAATGGACCGAAATAGTGGGTATATTAGGCTAAATATTGTGTTGATTAATTAAGTGCAAAACATAATCATTTTACTTTATTACTAGTCATGCAAACCTAGTTGTTTTTGTGCAGAGCACCTTGATCATGCATTGGCCAAAGCCACCCCATCCTACCCGGTTTTCCTAGTGAAAGAGACCAAAGGGTTTTCTCTATTATTCACCTAATACACTATATGATAAGTTAGGGTATTATTTATTCAATAAATCATCTAAAAATATAGAGTTTTAGGGAGAAAAAAAATCACTTCTTCTTCTCCTTTCTCCTAACCGAAATTAAGAGACCAAAACAATATTTTTGGGTCAATTTATTCAAAATTAATATTGTTCTAGTATCAATAATATTAATTTTATTAAGAGGTTATCTTGGGTATTATTCCTTGGGAGGGATTCTATACTTGAATCCTTTGTTCATCTATATTAGGAGAGCTCAAGAACAAGTGAGTAGGAGAACTCACTTGTGCCCAATAATCCGAAATTTCCAATGTAAGAATGATGATTTCTTCACTATATTTACTTATGTTTGCATAAATAAGATCTATTTAATTTTATGACTAAATTAAATGGAACATATAAGAATATGTCGAGTATTATGAGATATAGATTTCTAACAGGATCACCTTTCCAAATGGCACCGTCTTTGAAGATACTCCATAATTACAAATAATAATAAAAATACAATGCTATTCCTATTATACATTTGTAAAACGGAAAAACTAGTAAAAATAAAAGTGATACGAGATCACATTAAATTACAACCGAATCAATATTCCCTTTTATTACGGGTAATATCGATTAAAACTGCCAGTGGTTATGCCTGGTTGCAGGGGGGATCAGGTTAAGGTGTATTGGTGGCATCTGATCTCGAATAGGCTCAACCTACCTAAATACTCTTTTATTGGGTGGTTAATGATTAAGAGAAGGCTCTACACTAAGGACATGATGATGAGATTTGGTGTTATCTCTGATGGCCTGTGTGAAATTTGCAGGACACAGATGGAGGACCATCAACATCTTTTCTACTCATGTGATTTTAGTGTTAGATGTTGGACTCTGTTGAGGGATTGGCTAAGAGTACCTCTGCCTGCTACTGATATTCTGAATTGGTGCAGTGTGTGGAGGTGTAGGTCTCTGTTGAAGAAGCAGCTAGTATATGCAGCTGTGGTGGCTCTGGTTTACCATATTTGGATGGCATGGAATGTTTGCAGGGAGGAGCATAGGGTACCTACTCCAGGGTACATTCTTAATGAGACTATGAGATACATCCAAAATTTGTATAGGAGCAGGGAGGAATTGTCTAGATTTCAGCTATGTCTTGTGCTGTAAGTTTACATTGTGAGGTTGATCATATGTAAGAGTAGTGTGTAACAATGTTGATGTACTGGTGTATATATATATATATATATATATATATATATATATATATATATATATATATATTCACATTTCACCAAAAAAAAAATATCGATTAAAACTAAGGCCATACTAAGATAAAATTACATAATTCAAAATTATATAAATAAAAGACATTCACCAATTGAAATATGCAGCATTATAATATGTATCTATTATGCCAAATTATGTGCCAAATCGCCCTATTTCACTTATATCGTTTATATAACCCGGTTTTATAGAAATGCGTGATCGTAACTTCTTAAAATTACAAATTAATACTTAAATCACATCTAAGTTCAATTTAATTATCCTAACACTCTTAGGACTCAAAAATTAGTCATCACTCAATTTTTGACAATAATTCAACTTGATTTAAGTTTTATGCTCATTTTTTACCTTAAAATCATAATATTTATGAAATAAATCCAAATTCAACTAAAATTATTTCAAAATTTTAATTTTAAATTTTTAAACATTCTGTAATATTTCCATGACACTCATAATGTCAAAAAACATGGTTAAAATTTCCGAACTAATTTTGAGAAAATATAGTTGCATTTTATCGGTTTTATCTCATAAAATATCTAATGTATCCAAAAATTAATCCAATCATTTTTACAATCTTATATATGATAAGTGGGATATTTATACAACCTAAAATAATTTTCTCATGCCATGCAATTCGTTTTAGCTATTTTTGCTAAAATAGTCACTATTTATGCCATTTCTAAACTAAGAATTTATAAATCATGCTAAATGAGATCATTTAATCTCGTGATTTACATACACTCTTTAAATTATGCATGTGACAACATATTAAAGTTTCATGGCCCAATTCGAAATTTAACTATTTAACCATTTTACCTGTTTTAATAAATGTTTATCTCATAAAAATCATAAATCATGTAATATTAATCCAATTAATATGATATTTTACAAACTACTTGTAAAATATGCATGTGATATCATATAAAATTTTCAAGGTCATAGAATAAGTTTAAACATTTTTAGTCATTTTAACCTCCATTTATGCCCTTTTTACACTAAAAATTCATAAATCATGAAATATTAATCGCATTAATATGATATTTTACATTCAATACATAAAATATTCATGTGAGGTTATACTAAAATACCATGGCCAGTAGTGAAGGTTAACTTATTTTAGTGAATAAAAGTTCATTTTACTCATAAAAATGTAATAAAATCATTAAAATGAGATATAAATTTCCATAAATCATAAAAATGACCTAAAAAATTTTTAGGACCATAATATATAATATGCATAATTATTTCGGGGCTTACTCATATAAATCACATATTTTTAGTTTTATATGTTAACATTTTAACTCGGAAAAACAATAACTGATTATGCATGCAACATCCTATGCTCTGATACCACGTGTTAGGTTCATATACCTATTATTAGACTCCTTTAATAGTAAAATAATTAACTTCTTAATTATTTGTTCATTAGATCTAGTGCATGCATAACAAAATAAGAGATTTATAAGAAAAACAATGTCCCTTACATTGTAGGTTGGTTCGAAAATATGAGCACAAGTAAGGTCACCTTCCTTTACTTGTTCTTGAGCTTAATATGATGTATGATCCTCCTAAGACTCCAAGTATCCAATAAGTTGCACTCAAGATTCAATCCAAAAATTCCTACTAATATTAACTAGATATGTTGTAGAAATGCTACCTTAATATTTCTAGTATTGCTACCTCTAGTAATAGTTGGAGAGTATTAGTATTTGAGAGTGTTTGGAGGATTTTGCAGGTGAGGAAATATGAGTGCAAAAACAAGCATAAGTAAGAGTATAAAAAAGAGCAACAAGTGCTCCCTATTTGAAGAGCAAAATCGGTTGCTCCTTCATCATAAAGGAATCTTATTTCTCTTGTTTTTACTTGTTTGTATAGAATAGGTAGAGTGTAGGAAACAATTATGTAAGATGTGTCACAGAAGTGTCGCAATCATACTTTATTTCAACACAAATGAACAAGACAAAATTGAGCATCTTTTGCTCTTATATAGCCGACTATATGGAGCCTCTTAGGTCCATTTTTGCCTTTTGTTATTTGTCCCACAAATGCTTATAAGTCATATGTTCAACTATCTTACATAATTAATTATTAATATAATCATTTAACAGTTAAATATTACAATTAATAATACAATATACACTCCACTTTTTAGTATTATACTACCATTATATCAATATATAATGGGTCCTACAATTGCTAGTTAGTTAAAATTACAACTCTTTATAACTTTAAATAACCAATTACCTCTACCTCAAAACTTATATAAAACCTCAACTAATTTAGTAACTTAACACTTAATTACTAAATTAAATCTTATATAATCATATTACAATAAGACATAAATCGCACTCCCATAATTAAGGAATTAATCAATCTGTATCGTGTACAATTAATTAAAGATCTATTTGGGTCTCATCCTATAGGTGTGACCTAACGGGATCAACTGACCACCACCGTCATACGACAGTAATGTCAAACTCTAGTTATCCAATCATTACCGATTAATGATGATCAGTTGACTATATAATGAATCATCCATTTCGTCTTCTTAATATGAGATTTAATTATGATATTAAATCATGTGATCACACTATTGTTGAGGACACATATTACAACAAATACTTGATACAAAACTTGACTGAAAATCTTCACTTTAAGATCAACTCGAGCTCAACGAAAGCAAACCAGCTGAAAATTTAGAGAGAGAGAAGGATATACCCCCACGATGTGTAGCCCCAAAAGGGAGAAAGACGTCAGCCGGAAGCTGGTAACAAAGCTCATAACAGAGTAAAACCTCAATAATAGGGTGATATTATTTTTCTGTCATGGCACGGAAACACTAACACGTATAAAAAATGGAAACTATAATGTATTAATACTATTATTATAAACCACAACAAACTCAAAGATTTCTCAATACTTTCACATATTACCACACACTCACTAACTCCTTTATTTCATGTCTCACACTCACAACAACAGCTCGTCCCAAATATACTCATATTATGATCTCAACTTATAACCAGTACTATACTACCATCATCAACCCAATGACTCAAACAAGGGGCTGGGTGAACCAGCGGGAGTACTACCACGACAAAATACTTCTATCTCATTGTCGACTTCAAAATATTAATTATCTCAGCAATAGCCATGGTCACAATGGACCCAAAACTATAACTTGGAACAAAGGCCCCAATAAAAGTAACCAATCTCAATCCATACTGTCAAAAGGTACAAAGTACCCTGCCCAATCCCATAAATATCACAATCTCAAAACCAATGTGAAACTTAATATTCTTAAAATCTTTCTTCTGTCAAATATAAGTAATCAGCCTTCTAACAACATATGGACACCAACTTAATTCATAGCATGTTCTCCTGCACTCACATTCACTTAGCTAATACTCCTTAAATCTCCACATACATGACCTCCTTATCATAAATAACATATCTCTAGCTATAGCAAAATTACATTAGCTATCTCTATTTATTTATAAATAATATTACAGTGAGGATAATTCACCTTAGGACATAAATAAACAAAGTAGACAACAATTATATAGTAACAACTTTACTTCCTTGAGACTAAATGGTTAACAAGAAACGACTGGCCATAGACATAATGTGCACACCTCTATGTCAGGTCCGCGCCTAATAAGAGTAAGAGTATCTAATGGCAGATCGAGGTAGGATTCACTCTACCTCATACTAACTATTAAAGGCAATTTTGTATGTCCGGCTCGCCACTGCGAGTTGTGAGCTTACTATAATTCTGGCATTTTTGTATGTCGGCTCGCCACCGAGGGTTGTGAGCCAAACTATAATCCTGGGCATTTTGTATGCACGGCTCGCCACTACGGGTTGTGAGCCAAACTATAATCCTCTAATCTTATAGCTTTCAATTTTAGCGAATACGCTTAATAAATTGTAAAATTCTGAAACAAAGCCGAGTTGTCATATTATTAAGAATATAGTATAATTACTTCCAAAAATAATATCACTCGGAAACTTACTCACTTTGCTTAGATGATACTAAAAAATAAATAGAGGACAATCATCACTTACAAATCGATATTTTCACATCAATAGAGTTTAGTCCCTTACCTTCAAAGTGACAATACCTGTTCCCGTGGTTCAGAGAGATTCTTCTATAAACTCTTCGTCTCAGTTTTATAGTTATCCTTCTATTAGCCGCTAATCACCGCTATAATCTTACATAAATATAACTAAAGGAAACTTAATACCACTAATTAAGGTCAAATAAAACGATAATTTGAACACAATAATCAAATATCCTAATTATATTTTAATTTGACACAAATTATGATAATAAAACTCGTTTTGATAATGAAACAAAGTCAATTTCAAATGAAGCTAATTCACTCTTAAGATAACTAATATTGTACCCATAACTTGTGTTATCCTACTGTACGAATAGTTCACTTCAAATAGGAATCACCATCATGCTCTTAGTATAGCCATATACCATTATGACAATCCAACAAAATCAAGTTCTCTTTAATTATATGTGCTCCTCTTAAACTGTATGTACTAAAACACTCCCCGATAACTAATCACACAAACTCCTTTCTATTTCCATTATATAACACACTCTCTTATTCCAATAGTTAACCAAGTCTCATCTCATTACTTCGTCTCACTCATTACTCTATCTCATAATATAATAATCCAATGTAACCATGTATCGTATTCTCGTCGTCGACCCTAAGACAAAGACAAGGGATGAGTGAACTGGCGAATAAGACCGCGAAACAATACTTCCATCTCAATATCGATTTCAAACTCAAATCAATAACTCAATAACCATGGTCAAGCTGGACCGAAAAGATAACTCAGCTCAAAGGCCCCATTACTCAATAGCAGAAACTAATTTCTATCTCAAATTCAAATCGATATCGTCAAATATTCCATTAACGGAACTGCTCAACACTTAGAGTAAAACTCTAAGCTACTCACCCACAAGTCGAGATCATAGGAATTGGCAACGAAAACACAATACAAAGCAATAAAACCCAATCGTGGTAGTTGATACCATATAAGAGTACGAGCCTCAAAACTAAAGATAAGATTCATATTAATAGGCTAAGTAAACTCCCTTCGTGCCTGACAAATCATTACTTAGGTGCTAAGCTTGAATAAGGCATTAAAACCCCAAATTGGTGAACTCTCGTACACTCACATGTCTGATAGTCAATCTATTCTTTTCATTAGTCTTCCCTTGCAATAAACCGTATAAGCCTTGTACTCAACCAAATCATATATCATTCAAATCCAGCCAAATCCATCTCACCAAAACCCCCATGTTAACAGTAATATTTATAATAATACATACTTATCTAATTGCAAATAGAAATAATAACAATCATGACAATTACCATGTATAAATTCTAATTATAAAACAGTGACAAATAATAATATATACACATGCATCCCCGAACAATAATACGATAATAGGATCGGTAGAATTGTATTATCTTTCGACGAATAATCAATCTGAACTACTCCCAACACACTCCAAAACGAGACCAAAACATTCATATGACTTGACTCCATGTTGGCAAGGAGTACGAATTTGGATCAAAATAAATCGATACAGTGGCAACTGGCAAGGCAGTCAACCAGGAATTTGTTTGTTCTGTTTATTCAAACAGAGATCAATTAAGAATTGGGCACTTCCTTTTAATAATCAATGTTGTTGATCATCAATATTGTAGTAGACTAGTGGAAATTTTTGGTGGAGCGTGCTTCAGAATTGAGGGGATGAAGATAAGTAGAAAAAGAGGGTTTTCTTTGTCCATTGGGATTCCCAAAGTGATAAGCATTCCCCATCTTTAGAAAAAAAAAATCCCCCACCGACTTAAAACGGATGATGAAATTTTTAAGTTCTGAACCAATTCCGAATTCTTTATTATTATTATTATTATTATTATTATTATTATTATTATTATTATTGTAATTAAAGTATTAAAAAGAATATTTAAAATATATTGGGGTATTACATTTCCCAAAATACTTAGTGATACCAATATGCGTCGATACCCCTCTCACACTACCTGGATGATCTGCTTTGCCGATTGCCCTAGCAAGAATGTCTACACGTCCTTGAGGCTTCCATTTTCCATTATGTACCTCTTTCTCACGGATCCTCTATATACACATAAAACCATTAAGCAGTTCACAACTATATAACTCTGACCACCAGTGATAGGAGTGACATATTTATTCAAACGTACAATTTTTTCTTTGATGTCCTTATCATATTCAGTTTCCGTCTTTCCATTCTTAGGAGTGTGAACTTCCATCCAAGCGTCGTGACGAATGAATTTTCCAAGTTTTGCCTACAATTCATTCATCATATTGATATCCTCTCAAAATATGTATGATTATTATGAACATATATAACTCCGACTAAAACACCTAATAGTCTAATATTATAAGAATTATGTACTTACAAGTTTTGTCTTAATCAATCTATAACCACCTCGAGAGCCATAAAATATGGTCTTTTTCTTTGAAATGTTCGCATTGTTCCTCTCATTCATAGCCTTCATCAAATAAATTGTATTAAGAAACGCAAGCATGACCAAACACTAAACTAAGTATACTTCTTTACTTATTATTATTAAGTTACCTTAAACTTGTCAGACTGCCTATAAGCGATATAGCTATCCTAATGGTCCTGACTGACATAAGGATACTATCTTGTTCGCCTTGTTTCGTATTTTACTCAATTCACTGATACACGGCGTACCGAGAGGCACATAATGTCTTACACAACAACCAATCCAACTCGCAAAATACCCGACATTCTCACCATATGGCAGCCCCGTATCTTTATCCCATTGTAAAGGATTAGGTATCTTTGAATTTATTGCTTCTAGGGAAACCTTGTGGCACATTCGACCCGCAGTATGTTGCAAATTATTCTCATTAGCTTATGTTGGAGTATGTGTCCTCGACAATAATGCGATCACATGTTTAAATCTCATATTAAGAATATATAAGGGGATGTAACATTTTATTGTCAACTGATCCGCATTAATTGGTAAAGATTGGCTGACTAGAGTTTGACATTACTGTCGTGTGACGGTGGTGATTAGTTGATCCCTTAAGGTCATACCTCTAGGGAAACATTCTTAATAGATAATTAATTAATTGTATATGGATACAAGTTAATTAATTCATTAAATTCGACAAGTGATTTTGTGAGTTAGATTACGCATCTTATTATAATTCAATTAAATAAGATTCGGTCTACGTAATTTAAATTATTTTATTACTTAGATTTATTTATTGTTTATGAAACAATTATAATAAAGAATGAATTGTTTATTATAAATACAAGTAGTTGTGATTTATAATTTTATAACCCATTTTAAGAAATTGTAATTGTGAATTACTAGTTAATTTTTGTATGTGATTAATTTTGTTTATGTAATGATTTTTAATAAGTTAAAAATCCATTATTTAAACCACATGTCTAATAACATGTCCAATTGTCACACAATACAAATTAACACATTGACAAACTTAAAATGGACCCTTATAATATTAAGGGTGCCGTGTAAATGAAGGGGAGAGGGTTGTTTTGTGCTTATTATTTTAATTAGTGGGTAACATGATGATTACCTACTAATCATAGGTATGCATACCTACACTCTTGAGAAGAGAAAAATGCAAAAGGATTGGGCACTCTACCCATGCCAAAACCGGTGGCCTCCTCTATACACACTCTAGTAGTGCTTTTTCAAATATACTCTAATTCATTCTTATTCTACAAATCTTGAGAAAAAAATAGTATTCTCTCTAATTGTTGGAAAATTCTTAAGAAGATAACCTCACAAAATCACAATATTATTATTACTAAAGGTAGTAATTAAAATAATATTAAGTCTTATTCAAGTAGTCTTATACTAATTCTAGTATCAAATTAGTATTTGATTTAAGAAGGTTTTCCTTGGTACAAATACATAAGGTGTAGATCTTGCTATTAGATCTAAGTTTTTAGGGCATTTGGATTATTCTTAAGAAGACTAACTTGGTAGGAGACCAATTTAGTATAAACCAATTTCGGCCCTCCTTATAAGAATGTCTAAATTTCTTCTTTTTATTTAAATTGTTATGCATGCATAAGTTCCTTTAAGTTTATGACTAAACTAATAAACACTTAGTTATTAGATGTGTCTAATAAGAGATTAATGAATCTAAGTTCTAACAATTGGTATCAGAGTAAGAGTTGTTGCATGCATAATCGGTTTTATTTTTCCGAGTTAATATGTTAACATATAAGACTAAAAATTTGTGATTTATGAAGATAAATGCCACGAAAATTTTGCATGTTAAACATTTTGGTCCTAAATTGATTCTAGGTCATTTTTGATAATTTATGGTATTTTATTGCTCTTTAATATGATTTTAGTATTTTTTTTGCTGTAATGTGAGTAAATATATATCAAAGTCAAAAAATAATTAAAAGTAGGTTTCGGGATCGAGTCCCATTACAATCATATCAAATCACTCCCATGCTTTGCAGCCATAAGAAGACAGTCTGGTCATCAACTGCCCTAAATTTCTGTTTAACTCTACGTTTAGTATCCTCTTCAATACGCCTAGCAACTGCAACAGGTCTGAGTAGCCATTCATTGATCCGGGTATTATTTCTTTCAAACCAAATGAAGTAATGGAAGGCATTGAACATGGAAACCTTAATCCTCCACTGAATGATGTTTCTATTTTCTGCAATCAAGCTGTCAACCGTTGGGAAAGAGCCCCCATACCACTGTAACAGATGGTGCTGAACTCTGGTAGTATAGATACAACTTGTGAATAGATGCTCCACTGTTTTAGTCTCTCTCTGACAGAGAACACATAAGTCATCTTCACAGCAGCCAAATCTGAATAATTTGATTTTCACATTCATTCCTTCATGCATTATAAGCCAGGTACTCAGGGAGTGCTTTGGGATGTTCCAATTATTCCACACTATAGCAGACCAGTTAAAGGTCATGTGAGCAGGGCAAAGCCATTCATACCCACCCTTGATTGTATATCCTTTAGAGCTCGAGGTCCGGATGCTGTCAATAAAACCATCTTTGAGTTTTTCTTTCACTTTGCATATATGTTTCCATACCCAAGTTGCATCAGAAGGAGGACTATAATTATGCCAGTCCTGATTCTTGATATACACATCATTAATCCACTTGATCCAAAGCTTATCAGCTTACAATACACCCAATTAACTAACTTACCTACAGTAGCAACATTCCACACATCAGCCTTCTTAATCCCCAAACCTCCCTCTTTTTTTTGGTAAAGTGACCTTATCCCAGGCCACAAGGGGCACTCTATGGTAATCAGGGGAGCCATCCCAAAGATAGTTTCTGCAAATAGCTATAATACGATTAATGATACTCTTAGGAATTATGAACATTTGAGCCCAATAATTGTGTAGAGTGTTGAGAACAGCATTAATGAGTGTAATCCTGCCAGCATAGGAGAGCTTTTTTGCTCCCAACCCTCTTATCCTAGCCACAATATTTTCACTCAAAGAGGAGCATTCCTGCTTGGTAAGTCTGCCTGCTTTGATTGGAACCCCCAGGTACCTGAAGGGCATGGTACCTTCCCTGAATCCAGTCACCTGCTTTATACCCTCCCTAATGTCCTCAATTACTCCATTAAAGAATATCTCAGATTTAGCATGGTTCATAGATAGGCCAAAGGCATTAGAGAAAGAAGAGAAAGCTCTCATGAGTAACCGGATTGATTTAGGCTTACCCTTGCAAAAAAGGAGAAGATCGTCTGCAAATATGAGATGAGTGAGCTTCAGATTCTTGCAAAGGGGGTGATATTGGAATGGCCTGTTAGGAATCAATAATCTCATTAATGTGACATATTCATATATGTGAGAAATTATTTATTCATAAAATAATTACAAATCTTATGCATGCAAACATAAATAGAAATAAAGAAGAAATCGTTTTCCTTACTATGTGATTTAGGTTTTATGGGCACCAAAAAGATCTCCTTCTTGTTAGTTCTTGAGCTTTCCAACAATGGAAGAACAAGATTCAAGTTTAGAATCTCTCCCAAAAGCATATACCCAAGGAAACCTCTTAAGAACTAATATTATTTTGTACTAAAACTAATAAAAGTCTTAGTTAAAAATTGATACAAAATAATTTGTATTGCTCTTGAAAATTTCGGTCAAGAGGAAGTGATTATGTGAGTTTTTCTATCTCTAAAAAGTTTCACAAAAAATGTAGAGAATTCATTTTCTTACTCTAGAAAATATATGTTGAAGTTGTGTATGAATGATGGAGGAAAAACTCTCTTTTTCTCACTTGGAAAACCGGTTGGAGGAGCTCATTGGGGAGCCAATGCATGGATCCAACTTTCTTCCCAAGAAGTGTAGGCTTGCATGGCTACAAGCAAGGTCTTATCATTGTGTTTTCCACTCAAAAATAAAAACACAATATACACCTTAAACTCCCTCCATATTTCGGCACTTTTATAAAATGGATGATCCATTTTATTTTTGTCATTTGTCAATTGTGACAAATGTGACATGTTACTTGGCATGAGAAATTGTAATGTATTTTTAACATATTAAAAATCAACATACTCATAAAATATGTCATTTACAAAATCGACTAGTAATTCGTAATTACTTGTACCAAAATGGTTTATCAAATTATAAATTACAATGTCTTGTATTTATAATAAATTATTCATTCAATTACAATTGTTTCGTAAACAATAATTTAATCTAAGTAACAAGACAATTTAATTACTTTGACCGTATCTAATTTAATCGAATTACAACAAGACACGTTAACTTTACTCACAAAATCATCCGTCAATTTTTAAGCAATTTAATTAACTCGAATCGGCATACGATTATTTAAATAATCAATTAAGAGTATTTCCCTATAGGTATGACCTAAGGGGATCAACTAATCACCACCGTTGCACGACAGTAATGTCAAACTCTAGACAGCCAATCATTACCAATATGTGTGGACCAGTTGACTGTAAAATATTACATCCCACATGTATTCTTAAAATGAGATTTAAACATGTGATCATTATGATCAACACTTGTGATCGCATTATTGTCGGAGGACACTTATTCCAACAATCTCCCACTTGTCCTCGACAAGTGTACGTCACCAATTCTCTTGTCCTATTACAATCTCCCACTCAATGCATGGTGTCTTTCAGGCGTACTTGCAAGTGATCTTATCGAGAGTGGTTTCCTCGATCCGGAGAATAACTGATTGACCAGAATTATCTACCATAGATACCTTCCGAGCGTGGCCATGCATTTCCAGTTCATTAGTCCTCGAGTGGCCCTGAGATATTGTTTTAACCCTGACAAGGGGGTGGACAATTCCTATCGCACTTATTCCCTTCGACTAGCCACAGCCATCATAACCCAAAATATGCCCATTTGACCCCATTTACGAAGGTCGTAGTAACACAAATCAAAGTTAATCTGAAACTGTGCCACCTTAGGCGAACAGTCTTTAGTCAAAAGAATCGACTCATTAGAATACTATAGTAGCTCTCGCCACGACCAGGCTATATAAATTTGCCAGAACCCTATAAGCGGTCATAAGGCCCGACAAAGCATTCCTAACAGTCTGCCTATGTGATCGACTAGTCATGTCACATGACTCTATGGCACTTGAACTTGCCATCAATCGCATCACACTCTAGTCACTTCGAGACGTCACCTCATACAAGTGACTATGGGCGAATACCATGTCAATCCGGGTTCACTTTAACGGGGTTCAATATTGTCTCTACAACCCATTTGGATGTAACAAAGTATAAAAGGAGTTTTCAGATTTTAAAAACTCGAACGACAAATGTGATTATCATATGAGTAGTCAATACTTGATTACTACTTCATATCCAATTTAGATCTTGTATGTAGTTTTTCATCTCAATTCAATTGAAATGACATAACTTATCATGTTAAGCTTATGAGAAGGCTTTGGTTAGTAGGTTTTATCAACTTCTTGTACCTTACTCAATCTTACTACATACTCGTTTTCCTTTGTAATGTATACATTTGCATTACAAAACTTTCTGAGTACGTGTCGAGATCCAATCAAGACATAGGCCCTCTAGCCTTAGAATAGCTCCCACTGTTTTCACAGTGTACGAGACTCATCCTTCTTGCACATCCCATGATTGCAAGTGTACTCAATTTCCGTTGTAAATATTTCTCATTGATCTTTATTGCCTAGAACGATTCTAGAAAATCTATTTCTTAAATAATATAGCCACAACGGTATCTTAACCATCCTAATGTGTTTTGATTATTGTTTTGTCGGAAACCATGCGCAATCTCAATTGTCAATTGTCACTTGTGTAACACCCTTACACAAAATTGCATCAAAAACACTTTGCATTACATCCTTAATGCTTCTGCAAGCACTTAAGGGTAATCAATATGGCTACTTGGTAACTATTACTTAAATTCGATTTTGAAACAATTCATCATACTCAAAGTATATGAAGTGTTATACATCATTTCCTATTTAATTGATTTGGCAGCGGAAGCAAATGGAATCAATCAAATATGTTCAACTTGATTGAACTAGTCATTAATCTTATAAACATAAGACTTCTTATTTGACGCTAATATCATGTGGATTTATCTCCATAAATCTGGATATTAAAGATGTATTATATTTCTCCAAGTCTTAAATAATTCCCAATGATCAATATGTCATCCACATGTAAGACTAATTAAAATTTCCGTAACTCCCACTAAACTCCATGTATAAACAAAACTTCTCGACTTATCGAGAAAAGTTTTATAACATGATCAAAACATTGATTCCAACTCATTGATGTCCTACTTAAGACCCTCTCTTAAGTTTCACATTATCTTAGGATTGCAATAATCTACAAAACTCAAGACATGTATTGAATACATTCCTTCTAATTGAAGAAGTGGGTTTTAGATTCACTTGCTATATGTATATCATCATAATTAAACACAATCCCTAAGAAGATCCAAATAGACTTAAGCATTTCAACTAGTGCAAAACCCTTTGCCACCAATCAAGCTTTGATATCTAACAATTCACTTGGAATTTATTTCGGATTTCATGGCTCTAAGCCTTGTATTGAGTTGTGACTTAAACACTCTCATGTAAGTCATATGTTCATTACTTTCCAGAAGTAATCAACTTGAATCAAAAAATTTCTTTGTAAGTTGTAAGCTCTTTACTTTCTTAAGAGTAAGATGAATTCATCATCTTCAACAAGTGACGACTTTAACCTCCTAGGTTTTGAAGAAACAACGTCTTACACAAAACGTCTCATGTAGAGTCTTTCTTGTGACATAACATTCTTTGTGGCTCTTTGAATAATTTCTCTCACTCTGTCTTCTAGAAATAAACTTGTATTTCAGAAAGACAGCTTCACGAGCCACAAACCTGCTGTACTCGTGATTATAATAAAGAAAAATGAGCATCTGTTTCTTTTGAAAACTTACAAACATGGTACCTTACCATTTCATATCTCATATGATTCATTTTAGATTTAGTGGAAAAATAATTTAGACAAAAATGATAAAATCCCCAAAAGGATCAAGTAACTCAAAGTAACTTGATTGAAGTCCAAACCATATCGAATAGCGTTTGATTTCTTTATCCAACCACACATTATCCCATAATGCGTGCTAAGAGAGATTAACTTGTGATACTATATCACATTTCATTTGGCTTATATCAAAGTCTTCACTTTGATAATCCCATCACGACTAAATCGTGATTCCTTGAACTCTTTGAACTTCTTCAAATATTTCTCTATTTACCTTATTAAGTGAACATATTAGCGTCAACTTAAATCGTTGGTAAAAGAAAATGATCAACCTATTTTGGATCAATGATTTACAACCTCGATCTCCTTTTCAACCAAAAAGCATGAGACATCTTGCTTTGGATACAAGATACGCATATACCATAAGATTAACGATCTAATGATTTCAAGAGTACTCAATAACTCTTTGCGTTCATCATTCCAGAATTTAAGGTTTAATCTTTGGTTACCAATTTGAGTCTTGCATCATCTACATGATATATCATTCTAGTTTGGTTTAGAATATAATCACCTTGATAATGGGATAGCCATACATCAAATCATGGTGTAAAGGGTCACAAAAGTGAAACCTCTTTTTGTATCTTAACAAGTTTATATTCTTATTTAGAGTTTATTCACTTAATAGTCATAATTAAGGTATAAATATAAACCCAAAACTAGATTGAGTACACAATGACTCTATCTCTCAACATCATATGTTGCTAGTCGTCATATTCTAATCATCCTATGTATCAAACACAATGATGAAAACCACCATCGGTTTCTAATATTGACGAAGTAGTACTAGCAAAATTTTATGTCAATCAAATAAAAATTTAAAGAAGAAGGTCCCATTAGATGTCCCACAACTAACTTGTTGATTCTTCAATAATTTGGGGTAGTTTCCTTTCTAGCGTCCAACAATTAAGACAATGGAAACTTTATCGGTCGGGATTGATAGGTTTAGTATCTTTATTCTCAATAACTTTACTTTTAACATTACCTTGTATCAATTCCACTCTAATTTTACTTCTTTGAACCTTATCCTTTTCTTAACGGTTTAAGAGAATGCTCCTACTCATTTCAATGAGTTTTTGCTAAGAGAAGCAAAATTGAAATTCATGAAGACTACTCTTCAATTTATTCGTTTAGTCTTAAAACTTTCATTGGAGTGGTTGCGGTATTTTGGTCAATTTTGATTTCCAACAAATCTAGTTACCAAAATGATTTAACGTTTCAAAGTACTTAACTCAATTAAGCATATGAGAAACAATTTATTGTATGTAGATATGTTAGTTAAGAATCAAAAACCCTTTTGATCACGAATAACTTTTATCTATACTCTTCACTAAAGATCCTTGCAATGGATAATTTGAGGTTTTTTAGAAGAAAATTCATATTTGTCTTTAGTTACGATGTTTTAATGGAGATTTGAATTAAAATCGAAATGATATCATGTAAATTGAGGTAAAGAAATAGAACAATATCATAACGGAATAGTGGAAACAAAACATTCATCGTTATAATAATACTAGTAAATAATTTGACAAGTATGAGCATTTATATAGTGACCTCTACCCAACTATTATTAATGATTCCGAGATCCAAATTCATATTAACTTGGGCACGGGGTAGCCGATTCATCCCTTATCAATATAACACGGTGGATTAACTCTTTAATTGATTCTACTTTTAGAACTCTCGACCGATAAAATTACTCTAATATTTATCTATAGCCCGGAACACATGCGACTACGGTCACGAATAGTTCCGCTGAGCTCATTCCAAATTTCGAATAAATGTGTCCATGATCCAAATTCACATTAACTTGGGCACGGGGTAGCCGATTCATCCCTCATCAACATGAATTCGGTGGATAGACATTTATCACCCACTTCCCCTACGTAACAATGTTTGTACCCCGGGGTGGCCGAGTGCACTCCCTCGCGAAATAGGTTTTCATGGTTTCTACTTTTTGGTAAGGCTAAGTCTCAATTGTTTATTTTAGCGAGAGGTCATGTCAATTTATTATCTATCACGTTTTAAGTGAACTAAAGCGGTGAACTACGATAATTGTAATTGACACGGTCGATAGACTCGATTTAAAAAGCATGTTTAGTTATGGCGATTTAGCGATGCATGCAACATATAAATAAAATGCAAAGCCTTAAAATAAAATCCTAGTATGGCCTTCCTAAAATAGTAAATCTAATAAACTATTACAAATTTGGAAACCAACTCCTTTGGTCCCTTGAACTTCGGTCTTGGCACGCATTTCAAGGCAACACTTTCTTTAATGGATCGCCTTCTCGAGTTGCACCGTCTTCAAGGAACTCCGGAATAAATAAATTACATAATAAATTACATAATTTCCTATTATACATTTGTAATTAAAAATAAAATAAATCTATTAAATTACAAAATGGTGATACGAGATCAAAATAAAATACAACCGAATCGATATTCCCATACATTTTGGATAATATCAATTAAAATGATGTGACCATAATTAGCGCACATTTAGTCCCCGAATTAGCCTTGTTCCCATACTTTTTAGTGCATATTTGGGTCATTTGTTGTCTTTAGTTCTTTGTTTTGCATATTCTTTGAGGTTTTGTGTCCTTGGTAGGAAAGGAGTGCAAACCTTGCATTTTCATGGCAAAATGAGACTAAATTGATTGAATCCAATGACCAAGCATCAAGGAGAGACAAGATTAGAAGGCCTTTGTACATATTATAGTAGTTGGGGAATGATGAGGAAAGATCCTTGCATCCCCAAGGAAATCCCCAAGGATTTTATGAAGAAAAGGGAAGAAAAGAAGAAGAAACACGGCTGAGCAGCAATCCGCCCGTCTTCCCCTGAAGACGCCTGTCCCCAGGACCACAATCCGTGCGTCTTCCATCAAAGACGCCCGGGCAGGAGCACCTAGAAGACGCCCGTCTTATCTCAAAGACGCCCGGGCAGAGACTCCTGAATCCGGCCGTCCCGTATCTAAGACGCACGGATTCCTGGACAGCGCAAATCCGTTTCTTCAAGCTTCAAGAAAGATGCCCTTCCTTCAGAAAATACCGGCGTTTCCCTAAGTAGGGACTTAATCTTCATTTAAGCCCTTAGTTAACCCTAATGCATCCACCTAATTTTCACTATAAATACCCCTTTAGTCTAATTAGAAGAGCATGTTCTTCTTATCAATTCTTAGAGTAGTTAATATCAATCAAATCTCTCTTTAGTTTTGTAATCAACAATTAATCAAGTTTTAATACAAGTTTTATTTCCTTAATCTCTCTTTTGTTTCTCTTTATTTTGGGTAATTGAAGATTATTTGGGTTATTATTGGGAGATTGACAACCTCTCAATCAATCATCAAGTACTTCTTTTATTCTTGCTTTATTATTGGAATCATTAGTAGGTATAATTCTCTTAATCCCTTTTTAATTATTGCTAATTAATTTCATTTGTTCATCATGTTTCACTTTGTTGGTATGATTGACAACCTTGCTAGCATGTTCAACATGATAATGAGTGAGTAGTTCCATAGCTAGGGTTAATGGGTAATTAGGGGAAACCAACATGGGGAATGATTCATGCTTAAATTAATATGCTTTCATGGTTTATTTGCTTGCTTGTTTTGATCTTAACTCATGCACATGTTATGTTTGATGAAATGCTAAGCCTATGAATCCTTGCATTTACAACCATCACTTATCTTTTTAATGAGACTTGTAAGACATAAACCAACTCGAGTCTCATTAGAACATGCATGTTGTTGAGTAGGGAAGACTAAGTCGACTTGTAGGTGTTGTACAATCTAATCGATTCGGCTCCGGGACCCAAACTTTCCTAGGATTGTAAGATATAACCCAACTCAATCCATCACAACAATAATTGCTTGCTTACAATTTGAGAACATGTTCGTATGATCAATTCCCATGAATCCCCTATGACCCCATGACACCCTAGTGCTTTTTATCAATTGTTTACAACCCTTTGAATTCATCTTACTTATTTACTTTCATTGCTATTTAGTTTAGTAACCTTCTACATCAACCCAAATTGTGACACCCCTAAAACATCACTAGTTTCAATAGAAATCTCATCTCAATTCCCGTCCCTTGGGATCCGACCTTTACTTGCCTCTTTACTAATTGTAGAGTTGTTTGTGAAGTTATAAATTGTGTTTTGGTCTAGGTGCTTCCAACGACAATTGTTCCGAAAAATAGAATATAGCATCCGAAAATAGTACCGACCAAAAATGGCGCCGTTGCCGGGGACAGTGTTATCTTGATTTAGATTTTCTTATATTGTTATTAGTTGTGTCTTTCTTTGCCTTGAGGAAGTAAAACTCCTCAAGGTTTGTTCTAATTGTTTTCGAGTTGTTTGATATTTTGCATGTCTAGAAGGTCACAAGGTGATTTGTTACCTTTTGATCGTGAAATTGAAAGAACTTTGACAACCAATAGAAGACTTGCTAGGAGAAATTTGAGAGGTATTAGTGAGGTTGTAGATATTCAACCAACTATTGAGTTCATAAACCCTTTTGCAAGAGAAGGTGAGGAGAACCCAACACAAAATACAACACAAAATCAACCCACAATGCCTAAGTTTTCATCACATTCCGTACCCACCGAGGAGAACCTACCCAATGGTACTCCCACACCACAACATTTGACCGGAAATTTCATTGCCAAATCCGCATTTATCCAGTTAGTCGAAAGGAGCCAATTTGGGGGGATGCCTAGTGAAGACCCTCATTATCATATGGAGACCTTTTGTGACTATTGTGATGCGATTTCTCAAACCGGTGTAACTCAAGACCAAATTCGATGGGTCTTATTTCCTTTTTCTCTAATTGGCACCGCGAAACAATGGTTGAAGGGCCTTGATAAGGCCACTCTCGGAATTGATTCATGGAAAAAGTTGGCTCTAGCTTTCTACAAAAAATTCTACCCACCAGAAAAGACTAACATGCTAAGAGCTCAAATTACGGGTTTTAAGCAAAGGGATGAAGAATCTTTGTATGAAGCTTGGGAGCAGTTCAAAGGAATTTGTCGCTCATGTCCTCACCATGGACTTAGCGAGTGGTTCTTGGTACAACAATTTTGGAACGGTCTATATGAAGATTCAAGGAACATTCTCAACATGGGATCAAATGGAATGTTCACCGAAGTTGATGACAATCAAACTTGGAACAAAATTAAGGAAATGGCGGTCCATAACTCACAATATAGTAGACCTCGCAAGGCTACTAGAGGAGGAAAGCATGAAGTGGACTCCGTTACTCAATTGGGTGCTCAACTTAGTGCTCACATTGACACAATCAATTTGAAGTTTGAAAAAGCTATGGCTAGACTTGAAGAAGCCTCAAAATCACCAAAGCATCATGTTAATGCCATGACGGCATCCTCATCAATCCTAAGTGGGATATGTGAGAATTGTGGAACTTTGGGACATGACTCAAGTGAGTGTAGGGGAACAAATGAACAAGTGAATGCTTTCCAAGCATACAAGAGTGGTACCCCTTATTCCAACTATTACAATGAAAACACCAAATTCCATCCAAATCTCTCATACAAAAGCCAAAATGTTCAAAACCCTCAAACAACATACACCCCACCTCCCATGAGAAACCAAAATCAAAGACCCTTTTACAACCAAAACCAAGGTTACCAAAATCAAAATCCATACAATCAACAAAATGACCAAGGTTTTGATGTTCAAAAAGCGGTCCTCCAAATGCAAAAGAATCAACAAGAATTTTTCACTCAAATGCAAAAAGATAGTCAAGCAAAGGAATCCACCATCAACAACATCCTAGCTCACACCAAAATGTTGGAAACCAAATTGACTCAACTAGCATCTTCAAGATCACAAAGACAAAAGGGGCAATTACCACCTCAAAGTAATCCCCCAAGACATGAAACGGTTAGTGTCATTCACTTGAGAAGTGGTACAAGGTATGAAGCACCGAAGAAGCAAGTTGAGGATGAAGTTGTGGAACATAGTGATAAGGAAGAAATTGTGCAAAACTCCAAAGATGGAGAATCATCAAAAGAAGAAATTTCAAAGAAAAATGAAGACAAGGTCAAGAAGAAAGAGCCCATTGTGATTAGACTTCCTTTTCCAAGTCGTCAAGCCAAGCCCAAATTTGATGACCAACTTGGAAAGTTTATGGAAATTTTGAAGAATTTGGAAGTCTCAATTCCTTTCACGGAATTAATCAATCACGTGCCGGCCTATGCGAAATACATGAAAGACATCCTCACAAAGAAGAAGTCGATCCGGAAGCTTGAGACTATCGCCTTCACTAAGGTGAGTAGTGCAATACTTCAAGGGAGTTCACCTCCAAAACTCAAGGATCAGGGAAGCTTCTCAATACCGTGTACCATTGGCGACACCACAATCAACAAAGCCTTGTGTGATCTAGGGGCTAGTGTGTGTGTTATGCCGTACTCGGTGAGTAAAAGGTTGGGGATGGGAGAGCTTAAATGCACCAATATCACACTCCAAATGGCCGATAGATCGACGAAGACACCATTAGGGATATGGGAAGATGTTCCCGTACGAATTGGGAAATTTTTCATCCCGGTGGACTTTGTCATTGTTGATATGGAAGAAGATTCCAACATTCCAATCATTCTAGGAAGACCTTTCTTACACACCGCGGGTGCGGTGATTGATGTGAAACATGGAGAGCTCACTCTAGAAGTGGGAGATGAGAGTATAATTTTCAATCTTGACAAAACCATGAGAGCTCCCCGTTTACATGAACCATGTTTCATGATTGATCATTATAGCCGGAAGGATGATAGGAAGAAGTCAGAACTCCAATGGAAGAAGAAAATTGAAGATGCTCCATTCAAAGAGCAAGTGAATTGTAACAAAGAGAACTTGCAAAGCTGACCAAAGTCAAGCAATGAAGAAGATGGCCTCATTGGCCAAAACAAGAAATTGGGAGAGTTGTCTCTATCAACTCAAGAGATCCTTAGTGATCAAGTGGATGAAGTTTGCGGTCTTTGGGACGATGAGTTTGAAGGGATTTTCAATCCCTACATTGGTAATGCTGTCGATCAAGACCGACAACAAGGGCAAAGATCTATTGAATAACTTTATCACGACAATGAACAAGCGTTTGATTACTTTTTCAAGGTGTTGAGCAACATCAACAACACCTTGGACATGCCCCCTTGACATCTCATCAAGAATGAGTGTTTGGTGGAGTCCTCCCTAAACCACCATTTGTAAATATTTCTAACTCCCTAACTCGCATTTTAATTCTTAATTTGCATTTTTGTCAATTTTTGGATTTTTTATACCTTGATCAAGATAATTATCATGTTTGAGAGAAGTGAGGGAGGGACTAATAATTTCAATTAATGTGTAGTGCATTAGCTTAGTGTGGGGATAGCAATTGCCTAGGCTATTCATGCCTTAGTAGTGCCCCCCACAATGAAGAACACGAGATTTTGAAGAATGAAAAATGACAAGGGTTATACAAGGTACACGGATGGAACTGAATCTGGGTAAGAGGGGTAGAATCCGAGCGGTTTCAAGAGAATCCGCCCGTCTTCAGACAATCCGGGCATATTGGGCAGAAGACACCCGTCCTTCATGAGCTGAATTTTTGAAATTTTGTGACTGTTAACGAATCCGGGCGTCCTGCAAAGAATCAGCCCGTCTTCATAAAGACGCCCGTTCTGAAGAGAAGACGCCCGTCGTTTTGGCTGAGGAAAACAAGAAAAATCCCTGGAAAGGAATCCGCCCGTCTTGTCTGAAAGACGCCCATCCCGTGCTTTCAAATCCGCCCATCTTTGCTGCAACCGCCCGTCTTTAGGCGAGAATTTCCCAACCCAGAACAGGCAGAATCCGGGCGTCCCGAAGGAAATCCGCCCGTCTTCCCCCTGCATTTCAAATTTTTCGGGTTTATTATAAACCCCATCCCACATTCATTTCCTCATTCCTTCATTCAAAACACTACCCATAAACCCCATAACTCCAAAACCCTCATCCTCTCCATCACAAAAACAAGATTCCTCAACAACATTCACCAAAATCAAATCAAAACATCCTTTTAACAACAAATTAATCACTCCCCTTTCAACAAAAATCAAAACCAAGCACAAAATCTTCAACCTTTGAGTCGATTTTTGAATTCATAAAGGCAAAGACTTTCATCTTTAAATCGATTTGGGTGCACTAGAAATTGAATATTGTTTACTCTTTTCTTAGTTTATTCATCAATGGCAAAGACAAAGGGAGCAACAAAAGCAACAAAGGCAAAGGCACCAAAGGCAAAGGCACTCTCATCAAGACAAAAGAGTCTTCAAGCAAAGAAAGCATTGGCTATGGTGGTAGCTAGCCCAAACTTGGAGGTGCAACAACAACAACCTCCCATGGAAGCAACAACATCTACTACTCCGGAAATTGCTCAACTTTCGAATTATCCGGAGGGGTTGATGATAACATTGATGAAGAAGCTAGTGAAAAAGGAGAAGAGGAGGATGAGAAAAATGAACAACAAAGTGAAGAGGAAGTGGTGATAAGTCCACTTCTAGTGAGGAAGATGATGATAGTGATGATATGATGGAAGATTAGCAAACTATGGAGGCTCCTACCCTCTTGAGGTTTGTCTACTTCTCTCTTTGTTGTATGTTATTAATATTGATCATTGTTGGAGTAGTTCTAGCACCATAGAGGACTAACACCTCGGCCCCATTGAGGTGTTCTCATTTTATTGTTCCCACTTTTAAAAATCCAAAATGACAAATTTAGTTTCATGCATTGCATAGTGTGTGCATGAACTACACCCAACCTTAGGACATTAGCAATAATGTCTAACTCGGTTTGGGGAAGTACATACATACACAACGGGAGGTAATCTAAATTATCCTCTCCGTCATAAACAAAAACCATGCATCATGTAGTGTAGTTAGTGTAGCTTGCATTTAGTGTAGAAATCATGCATCATGTTTGCATAATTTCCCATCATTTTGGCCATTCAGGACAATGCCCATATTAGTGTGGGGATGGGGAATTCTAACCTAACTTTTATTCAAAAATCCAAAAAAATTGAAAAATTTCGAAAAAACCATAAAAATCTGAAAATTGAAAAACCAAAAACAAGTTCTTTTCCTTTGTAGTGTAGTCAAGTATATATTATTGTATATATTGTGTTTGTTCTATCCTTGTTCACATTGATCGACTACGCCACATCCGAGACATGAGGATATTGAAGACCGCATGGTATGATCTTTCCAATCCCCTTTTTCCTCTTTATGTTAATGACTACATGGCTTTATTTTGATTGATGCGGTATAACAATATAAACTTAGGACTTGCATTTAGTTTATATGTCATATTAGTTGGTAGAATCACTTACATTAGGATGTATATAATAGTTGCATCATGGCATTTAGTTGCATTTAGATAAAATATTTTGAAAAAATGCCTAATTGAGAACTTTGACAAGAGCAACTAAGCCACTACAAATACTTTTTCAACTTAAGACTTCGACTACTAGAATGGTTGTAAAACACCCTAGATAGTGTCATACTAGTGTCTTTTGACCCATGACCCAAAGCCTAGTCAAGGGTTTACATGTGAGTCACCTATCCAACCCCGTGATGCGATGTGGACTTGGTTAACTTGTCTAGGTGACCTTGATTGACCTTGTGGTACGGCAACCCAAAAATACTTTCTATCAATAAGTTTGAAGTTCTCATTTCAAAGATTTTGTATGTGGAAACGTTTTATTGCCAAGGAAACCTCAAATGTTATGAAATATTGAAATATTGAGAACTTTAGTTGTTTTGATGGAGGCGTACCACTTCGATGTGCTTTGGAGAGGGATCCATTGAATTGGGCCCCCACACGGTTGTGAATTCAACCGCCCAGAGACAGAGTGACTATCACCCCGAAAAGCTATTGTCTAGAGGTTAACCGGTTGCCTAATAAGCGATTGGCGAAAGCAAAGGACATTAGCACGGAAGGGACAAACCCCATCTCTAATTTTGAAATGTGAAAGTTGAATGAGGTCAAATTTTGAATACTAGTCATATCCACCCTTGTTTATAAAGATTTGAGCATTTTATTCCCAAAAAGCCCTTTTGTCAAGCCACTTTGTCGAGCTTGGGACGATCCATGACCTTTACTTTTGTAGAGAACTTGAGACTTGTCATGTCATATGCTACTAGCATCATGGGGATCATCATTACATAACCATCCGATCGCTCTTGACGAAAGTATTTGGAAATTGAGGACGAAAGTAGTCTAGTTTAACACCATTTGGAGGTGATTTAGTGCCATCCTCTTAGCCTTAGTAATTTGTTGAACTAGTATTTGTGACGGAATATATGCTCTTAAATTTGTTCCCTTTTAGTTGCCTCCGCCACTTGATGAGGAAGTGGCTATTCCTTTTGTAGATGCATCCATTATTTGATTTTGTGTGCTTAATTTTTGGATGTGTCGCCATTTTGGCAAGACCCACCTTGCCTTGCAAGAAGGCATCTTACCTCATGGTTGTCTTGTTGTGAGTTGAAGGGGCGGAGTGAGACCCGCTAATTGTCTCATATCGGCTATGTTATTAGGTTAGTTTAAATAATGGTCCTAGTCTTTGTCACCTCTTTACTCGGGATGAGCAAAGGTTCGGTTTGGGGATATTTGATGTGACCATAATTGGCGCACATTTAGTCCCCGAATTAGCCTTGTTCCCATGCTTTTTAGTTCATATTTGGGTCATTTATTGTCTTTAGTTCTTTGTTTTGCATATTCTTTGAGGTTTTGTGTCCTTGGTAGGAAAGGAGTGCAAACCTTGCATTTTCATGGCTAAATGAGACTAAATTGATTGAATCCAATGACCAAGCATCAAGGAGAGACAAGATTAGAAGGCCTTTGTACATATTATAGTAGTTGGGCAATGATGAGGAAAGATCCTTGCATTCCCAAGGAAATCCCCAAGGATTTTATGAAGAAAAGGGAAGAAAAGAAGAAGAAACACAGCTGAGCAGCAATCCGCCCGTCTTCCCCTGAAGACGCCCGTCCCCAGGACCACAATCCGTGCGTCTTCCATCAAAGACGCCCGGGCAGCAGCACCTAGAAGACGCCCGTCTTCTCTCAAAGACGCCAGGGCAGAGACTCCCGAATTCGGCCATCCCGTGCCTAAGACGCACGGATTCCAGGACAGCGCAAATCCGTTTCTTCAAGCTTCAAGAAAGATGCCCTTCCTTCAGAAAATACCGGCGTTTCCCTAAGTAGGGACTTAATCGTCAATTAAGCCCTTAGTTAACCCTAATGCATCCACCTAATTTCCACTATAAACACCCCTTTAGTCTAATTAGAAGAGCATGTTCTTCTTATCAATTCTTAGAGTAGTTAATATCAATCAAATCTCTCTTTAGTTTTGTAATCAACAATTAATCAAGTTTTAATACAAGTTTTATTTCCTTAATCTCTCTTTTGTTCATCCTTTATTTTGTGTAATTGAAGATTATTTGGGTTATTATTGGGAGATTGACCACCTCTCAATCAAGCATCAAGTGCTTCTTTTATTCTTGCTTTATTATTGGAATCATTAGTAGGTATAATTCTCTTAATCCCTTTTTAATTATTGCTAATTACTTTCATTTGTTCATCATGTTTCACTTTGTTGGTATGATTGACAACCTTGCTAGCATGTTCAACATGATAATGAGTGAGTAGTTCCATAGCTAGGGTTAATGGGTAATTAGGGGAAACCAACATGGGGAATGATTCATGCTTAAATTAATATGCTTTCATGGTTTATTTGCTTGCTTGTTTTGATCTCAACTCATGCATATGTGATGTTTGATGAAATGCTAAGCCTATGAATCCTTGCATTTACAACCATCACTTATCTTTTTAATGAGACTTGTAAGACATAAACCAACTCGAGTCTCATTAGACCATGCATGTTGTTGAGTAGGGAAGACTAAGTTGACTTGTAGGTGTTGTACAATCTAATCGATTCGGCTCCGGGACCCAAACTTTCCTAGGATTGTAAGATATAACCCAACTCAATCCATCACAACAATAATTGCTTGCTTATAATTTGAGAACATGTTCGTATGATCAATTTCCATGAATCCCCTATGACCCCATGACACCCTAGTGCTTTTTATCAATTGTTTACAACCCTTTCAATTCATCTTGCTTATTTACTTTCATTGCTATTTACTTTAGTGACCTTCTACATCAACCCAAATTGTGACACCCCTAAGACATCACTAGTTTCAATAGAAATCTCATCTCAATTCCCGTCCCTTGGGATCCGACCTTTACTTGCCTCTTTACTAATTGTAGATTTGTTTGTGAAGTAATAAATTGTGTTTTGGTCTAGGTGCTTCCAACGAAAATTGTTCCGAAAAATAGAATATAGCATCCGAAAATAGTCCGACCATAAAACTAAGGCCATACTAAGTAAAATTACATAATTCAAAAATTACATAAAATTAAAAATGACAATCATAAATAAATTGCAGCATTATAATATGTATTAACATGCCTAATTTTATGCTAAATCGCCTTTAAGGAGCCAATATCGTATATTAACCGGTTTTTACGGATTTGCGTGATTTAACCTTTTATAATCACAATAATTACATAAATTCATATTTATGTACAAGTTAATTATCCTAACCAACTTAGGACTCAAAATTAGTCTCCACTAACATTTGACAATAATTAACTTATATTTCTTAATATTGTTCATAAATGGACTCAAAATACAAAATTTTGCCATAAACTTCAAATTAAATCATAAAAATTTCAAATAATTTCAAAATTTGAAATTTAAACTCATGAACATTCTGGGAAAAAACATGACACTCATAATGTTCAAAAACATAGGTTAAAAATTTCGAAAATTTATCGAGAAAAACAATGTTGCGGTTTATCGGAATTATCAATTATTACCATAAAAATATGAGAAAAATTATTTTTATCAACTTTTCACTTTAAGATCTGAAACATATGATAAAATGCAACATGTGACGTTTTTCCTTAGTCATGAAGTATGTTTTAACATTTTTTACTAATTAAAGTCACTATTTATGTGATTTTTTATCAAAAATTCATAAATCATGCATAAAGACTTCATCATAGCCAAATTTTTTTACACACATCTTGTAAAACTTCATGTGACAATATACTAAATTTCCATGACCATATTCAAAATATAACTCATATTAACCTATTTTCCCATTTAAATATGATTGTAACTTGAAAAATCCATATTTCGAGCATAACAACTCATATTATTATGAAAATTTACAGGCCATCATTAGATAATATATGTGAAAACATATCCAAAAACCACTGAAAAAATAGAAGTTTAGCCAATTTTCGTCGAAAAATGACATTTTTATCATAAAAATCACATTTTAATGTCAATATTATATAAAATGAACAATAAAATCCATAAATATACCAAAATATCCTAAAAATCACTTAGGATCAGAAACTTTTAACATGCAAATAAATTTCGTGATATTTCATAATAAATAAAAATTTATAAGTTTTGTTTGTTAATCGTATAACTCGGAAAAACAATAACCGATTTGCATGCAAACAACCCAAGGCTCTGATACCACTTGTTAGGAATCAATAATCTCATTAATTTGACATATTCATATATGTGAGAAATTATTTAGTCATAAAATAATTACAAATCTTATGCATGCAAACATAAATAGAAATAAAGAAGAAATCGTTCCTTACTATGTGATTTCGGTTTTATGGGCACCAACAAGATCTCCTTCTTGTTAGTTCTTGAGCTTTCCAACAATGGAAGAACAAGATTCAAGTTTAGAATCTCTCCCAAAAGCATATACCCAAGGAAACCACTTAACAACAAATATTATTTTGTACTAGAAATAATAAAAGTCTTACTTAAAAATTGATACAAAATAATTTGTATTGCTCTTGAAAATTTCGGTCAAGAGGAAGTGATTATGTGATTTTTTCTATCTCTAAAATATTTCACAAAAAATGTAGAGAATTCATTTTCTTACTCTAGAAAATATATGTTGAAGTTGTGTATGAATGGAGGAAAAACTCTCTTTTTCTCACTTGGAAAACCGGTTGGAGGAGCTCATTGGGGAGCCAATGCATGGATCCAACTTTCTTCCCAAGAAGTGTAGGCTTGCATGGCTACAAGCAAGGTCTTATCATTGTGTTTTCCACTCAAAAATAAAAACACAATATACACCTTAAACTCCCTCCATATTTCGGCACTTTTATAAAATGGATGATCCATTTTATTTTTGTCATTTGTCAATTGTGACAAATGTGACATGTTACTTGGCATGAGAAATTGTAATGTATTTTTAACATATTAAAAATCAACATACTCATAAAATATGTCATTTACAAAATCGACTAGTAATTCGTAATTACTTGTACCAAAATGGTTTATCAAATTATAAATTACAATGTCTTGTATTTATAATAAATTATTCATTCAATTACAATTGTTTCGTAAACAATAATTTAATCTAAGTAACAAGACAATTTAATTACTTTGACCGTATCTAATTTAATCGAATTACAACAAGACACGTTAACTTTACTCACAAAATCATCCGTCAATTTTTAAGCAATTTAATTAACTCGAATCGGCATACGATTATTTAAATAATCAATTAAGAGTATTTCCCTATAGGTATGACCTAAGGGGATCAACTAATCACCACCGTTGCACGACAGTAATGTCAAACTCTAGACAGCCAATCATTACCAATATGTGTGGACCAATTGATCAGAAAATATTACATCCCACATGTATTCTTAAAATGAGATTTAAACATGTGATCATTATGATCAACACTTGTGATCGCATTATTGTCGGAGGACACTTATTCCAACAATCTCCCACTTGTCCTCGACAAGTGTACGTCACCAATTCTCTTGTCCTATTACAATCTCCCACTCAATGCATGGTGTCTTTCAGGCGTACTTGCAAGAATATCGGTTTCCTCAATGGCAAGAGGTCCATTTTGGATGATGTTCCAACATTGATGATCGATACTTCTGATGTAATGTTCCATTTTGAGTTTCCACCATCCAAAATTCGAACCGGTAAAGACCGGGATCTTGGAGTGTTTCTCGGAATCCATTACCCACGAATCAAACTCTAAGGCGGTTAGCCTCGATCAAGAGCACGAGGCTCTGATACCAATTGTTGAGTTTATGGATTCAAGTACCTAAGAGGGGGAGGGGGTGAATTAGGTACTATTTTAAAAATTTATAACTTCAACTTTATTGAATTAAAGTGAGTTACGAGAACAAAAGAGATTAGAGGATACTTTGAATAATATAGAAGATTGAACAAGTATCACGATGGATGTTTGCTGAAGTATGAAAGCAACAATCGTTCTGACTGTATCTATTTATCTCAGTTAGTGGAGTATGACTGCAGACCAAATGCGACAGTATGATGAACTGTTACTTCTAAGGTTAAGCGAAACAAAACAAACAAAGTAAATTGCAGCGGAAATAAAGTAAAAACAATGAACACGAGATTTTTGAATTGGTTCGGCAAATACTCAAGTGCCTACGTCCAATCTACCTTTTTATTGCTTTTCTTTTAGTGATCTACTCCGACAACTAAAAGACCCTTAAAATAAAAGACACCAACCTACTCCAGTTGTAAAGCTAGTACAAGAACTACTCCGTTCTTATGACAAGCTAACTCGCAACCTACTCCGGTTGCCAACTCACAACCTACTCCGGTTGTCAAGAGTTAAAGACTACTCCGTCCTAAACTCTACTAACACACTTAGAATGTTATAGGATCAAGTTTCCACTAACACATTCTTAACAAAGAATAGAGGTGGACAACTTTTACAAGATCAACAATTCATAAGCAAGAGAGTTTAGTATAGAAAAGCAACAGTAGCCACGACTGTAACAACTTGAAGACACTTGAAGACTTTTAAAGGATTTTGCAAATAAAACACGATTTTAAGCTCTTAAAATTAATTTGCAAAGATGGAAGAATTATTTCAGAAAAGTCTTAGGAATTTAAGAGGAGGGACACGGTTTATATAGAGGAGGTGAGTGAAGGGGTTGCTAGGGTTTTGAAGGGTCAAAGACCTCACATGTGAAGGGCAATAGCAACCACCCAAAACTTGCACCAAAGAGGGCTCTTTTGCAAAGGCAAGAATAGAGAAAGAAGGTTTGAAAGATATCCTTAAAAGCTCATGCAAATTCAGAAAACAAAGGGAGAAAAGACAAGTCACATGATGACAAGTTAACACTAAAATGGCAAAAAGCATTCTTTGTTTTCTTAAAGAGCCAAAGGATTGAATTTGCATAAAGAGGAAACATTTTGAAAATAATAATTCAAACCACTCTTTATTGAAGACCACCTCCTTAATAAAAATCTGATTTTTATCTTTGAAAAATATGAGTCACGTGAAAGCATTTGAAAGATAAAAAGAGAGCTTCAAGTTTTTACGAGTTGTGGCAACAATCCACTCAGCTGTTTACTTGTTAAAGCAACAGTCGTCTGGACCGTTTCTATTACTCTAATATACTCTACTTTCTCACTTGTACATTAGATGACACTTGACTAAATACAATGGGATTAATAACAACTTCAACACTTCTTAATCCAAGCTTGATTACATCATTAATCCTGAAAAGGTAAACTAAGATAACACAAATCAAATGGGCATGTTATCATCAACATAAGGAACCCAACAAATTCCCCCTTTGATGATGACAAGCCCCAAATGAATGTATAAGAAATGTAAACACCTTGATTCAAGATTTTTAAGCAAGCAAGATCAAATGATAGAGAAGGGACAATGTTACCTTACCTAAGGCAAAAGTTAGAATCAAATGACAATTTTACATTGCCCCAAAACAAGAATCAAGCTAAGAAGGTTAGACAAGCCATTAGTTTAACCAATAAGCAAGGAGATTCAAAGCATGAGTTTACCTTTTCCCTCTCTTGACATCATCAAATGGATAGGGATGTCACAAGCATTAGAGTGCAGATATTTCATAAGAAAACACAA
The DNA here is from genome assembly GCF_048544455.1 of Silene latifolia. Taxonomy (NCBI): domain Eukaryota; kingdom Viridiplantae; phylum Streptophyta; class Magnoliopsida; order Caryophyllales; family Caryophyllaceae; genus Silene; species Silene latifolia. The sequence goes on along the minus strand of NC_133538.1, from coordinate 479,685,377 downwards.
AAAGACACATGTAATTGTAACAAGGTAACAAGGTCAACATAAACAAAGATTAAGCATAAGTTAATCAAAGTTCAACATAGCTAAAGAAAGTTTAAAGTACACCACCAACTGTCCAAAATAACGAGCAAGGAAAATATTGTTTTAGAGGGGCACAACCAAGGTGGAACAAAATTAAGGGATACGGGTAAAAGGTTAATAGGCCGAGAGGAAAGGGAAAGGCTAAGGAGAGGAGGCTTGTTCACCATCCGAGCCACTACCCAACGGGTCATCATCCACATGATCATCACCAACTTCTTTTGTTGACACAAGGGTGGAAATGATATCCACCTCTCCACGGATGAGGTCCATTGTAGAGGCAAGGGCCGAGATTGCCAAGTCCTTTTGACGAGCATCTTCCTTAAGCCACGCACCCAACTCAGCCACGGCATTAAGCACTTCCCGCATACCACCCGTATTCACTTGACTTGATGACCCAACTTCCGGGTCCTTCTTAATTTTCACAGAAATTAATTCATCATTTTCAATCTTGATAAGCATCTTCCCCATTTGCCCATCACTCATAACATCACACATATCCAACGAACCCAAGCTAGTATTCACTAATACCCCTTGTGCCTTGAGCACAACCGATAACCACATGCCATAGGGTAAGTGAATCATGCTAGAAGAAGGTCTACGAAGCTTGGTCGAAATAAGGTGAAAGCGTTTAAACATTAACCCGACTAGGTTCACCTTCTTATGGGTAGCAATGTGATAAATAAGGTATTGTTGGGCTATGGTGAGTTTTCCCCTATCACCCGAGGGATAAATGGAGCGACACAGCATATTAAAAATGATACGGAGAGGAGGGGGCAATTGGGTATTTCTAATTGGACCAGGGGAGACAGCTTTGGGACACACGGTTTGAGCAACACTAAGAGGTGAGGCATACGGTAGAGCAACCCAAGTTTCGGAGGGGAGTTTGTCATAACCTCCGACTGGAATATCAAGGGCAGTAGCGAAATCAGATTGAGACAGTTTAAGGGGCTTACCGTTCACCTTAGCCGTAAGAGTTTCACCAGATTTATCAACCCGTACCGTTGCAAAGAACTGAATCACCTCGCTCACAAACACCGGTTCACGCATTTCCAAAAGCTTCTCCCAACCTTGAGCTAAGACCATATCACGGACTGAGTGAAATGCAGGCGGCTCAAACTAAGTTTGGTTGTAAACCCGAGGGGAGTGAATTGCTTTGATGTTCATCAACCTCTCACAATTTTTGTAAATGGAAGTAGGGAGGTCAATACTCTCAAGGTGATCCCAAACAATGGCCAAGTCCCATTTCGAGGTTAGGGAGACCGGATCAGAGGGAGAAAGGTATACAAGCTTTTTCTTTAAAGGTTTCGATTTTTTCTGGGGAGGTTCACTAGGATTTTCAATTGGGGTATCAACAATGGGGTTATCGACATTACTTTGCTCGATATTTTCTGACATTGGGGGTAATTGGGATGAAGAGGCTTTTTCTTTTCTTTTGAGGTTCTTTTTCGCCGGAGTCGGGTCAGACTCGCCGGACTTAGACGGATTCTCATTTAAATCAAATTCGGTTTCTTCTTCAACATCTTCAACAATTACTGGTTCAGAGGAAGAGCTTGGAATAGTGGAGCTTTTCTTTCGACCACCTCGCGTGCGCCGTCCTACCATAGTGGAGATAGGGATGTCGTCGGATGATGGAGGGTCAGTGGGGTTCGGAGATGGTTGAGGGTTTGGTGGATCTGGGTTTGATGAAGGGATCGAGTTTGAGGTTTGAGGTGGGAATGCGTAGGATGTTTTGACTGGAGTCATGGTTGGAGTTGTTGATGTCGGTGGATTTGATGTGACAGGTGGTGAGGTAATTTTTGTGGGTTTAATGGGTATAATTGTGTTAAGGGATGTTTTTACCATGGTGGGTTAGGGTAGGTGATATGGTGAGTTTAGGGAGATGAAGAGATGGACTTTGGGTTAGTGAGTTTGGACGGGTAGGAGTGGAAGGTGGGTTGAGGTAGTTAATGGCCCATTTAATGAGGTAGGTGAGATGGTTGGCCCAACTAGACAAATTTAATCACTCGAAATAAAAGAACGCAAGGTAGCATATAATAAACGTAAATTTAGATATGAGGTTGAGTGATTACCGACTCACAAATACGGTGTCAATTTTTGGTCTAAACATGATGTCAATGCACTTAGAACACTTGATAACATATATCCAATTTTAATTTAATCAATTAAGGAATTTTGTAAAACTCACAATAAAAATCACAAGCTATTAATTAACCCAATTTCTAGTCTAAATTTCTCAAAATGTTCTCTTGCAAGTGGCTTAGTAAAAATATCGGCGATTTGATTTTCGGTTTTGCAAAAGATAAGTTTAATATGTCCTTTTTCCACATGATCACGAATAAAATGATGACGAATATCAATATGTTTGGTTTTAGAGTGTTGAATAGGATTTTTGGAAATATTTATTGCACTCGTATTATCACACATTAAAGGAATGGAGTCAAAAATAATACCAAAATCCAAGAGTTGTTGTTTTACCCAAAGGAGTTGAGAAAAACAATGTGCCGCACTAACGTACTCACTTTCGGCCGTAGAAAGAGCTACCGTGTTTTGTTTCTTTGAGGCCCAAGAAGTCAAGCAAGGACCCAAGAACGTTGCAATTCCGGAGGTACTCTTTCTATCCACCGTGCACCCCGCATAGTCCGCGTCCGAAAAGCCTATAAGATCAAAAGGACAATGTAAAGGGTACCATAGGTAAATATTTTGTGTTCCAATCAAATATCGAAGAATTCGTTTAACGGCTTTGAAATGTGATTCTTTCGGATTTGCTTGGAACCTAGAACATAAACAAACACTAAAGAGAATGTCGGGACGACTTGCGGTCAAGTAAAGAAGTGAGCCTATCATACCTCTATACACCTTATCACTAACATTCTTACCGAGTTCATCCTTGTCCAATTTGGACCCGGCTACCATAGGTGTTTCATGAGGCTTACCATTAGTCATTCCAAATTTCTTAAGCATTTCCTTAATATACTTTTGTTGATGGATCATGATTCCATCCTTTGATTGCTTAATTTGGAGCCCAAGGAAGAATCCTAGCTCACCCATCATGCTCATTTCAAACTCCGATTTCATTAGTTCCGAAAAATATAAGTAAAGGAGTTCATTTGTTGCACCAAATATAATGTCATCAACATATACTTGTACAACCAACAACAGTTCACGGATCATGTTGCTTCAAGAACAATGTTTTGTCAACGGAGCCTCTTTTAAAACCATTTTCAATAAGAAATTTAGACAATCTATCATACCAACATCTTGGTGCTTGTTTTAAACCATAAAGAGCTTTGTCTAATTTGAAAACATGGTTAGGCAAATCATTGTTCTGAAAACCCGGTGGTTGCTCTACAAAGACATCTTCTTCCAAATATCCATTTAAGAAAGCGGTTTTAACATCCATTTGGAAGAGTTTAATACCTTTGTGAGCCGCAAAAGCTATAAGCAATCGTATGGCCTCAAGTCTAGCTACCGGTGCATAGGTTTCATCGTAATCAATACCCTCTTGTTAGTTATAACCTTGCACCACTAGTCTAGCCTTGTTCCTTACAATTTCTCCCGAGTCATCAAGCTTGTTGCGAAAGACCCACCTAGTACCAATGACGGTACGATTAGGCGGTCTAGGGACTAAGTGCCATACCTCATTTCTTTTGAATTGATTGAGCTCATCTTGCATGGCAAGCACCCAATCTGCATCATCAAGGCGATTACATTTGAAGGCTCAATTTGAGATAGGAAGGCATTATGAGCACAATACTCATTGAGGTGAGCGAGATTGTTGATGGATGATCTTGTTCGAATTCCCGAGTTGAGATCACTTGTGAGATTAGTGAGTGGATGAGAGCTTTGATGTTTCCACTTCTTTGGAACAATGGTTTCTTGTTCCCCTCAACAAAGATCGATTCTGATGCTGGATCTGTTTCAATTGGCCTGGTGGGTTCTTCATCCTCACTGTTTTGGGTTACTTGATTACGAGGTGGATGCAACAATCGTTGGGTCTGTTGCTTCCGAGAGAAGAATCGAGGGTGCTACGTGTTCCCCCGAGTTGCTGATCTCCTTTGAAGGTGACAGTCTCGTGTCTGTTGCAATTCAATTGATCTTTGGAGCTTCTTCATCCGTGAACACGAAGTCTTTTCGAACAAGACCAATCTCAAACTCATCATCCTCGTCCTCATCATCATCATCCATGTTTTGTACCTGTCCAAGCACACTAGATTCATCAAAAATGACATGGATGCTTTCTTCAATTAGCAAGGTTCGTTTATTGTAAACTTTATAGGCCTTGCTATGATCGGAGTACCCAATAAATACTCCTTCATCACTACGTGGATCGAACTTACCCAAGTTGTTTTTACCGTTGTTGTGAACAAAACATTTGCTTCCAAAACATCTAAAATATGAAATGTTGGGTTTTCTTCCACGTAATGATTCATAGGGAGTTTTATTTAAAATACTCCTTATCATGACACGATTATGAATGTAGCAAGCGGTATTTACCGCTTCGGCCCAAAAGTTCTTAGGCAACTTACTAGTTAATAACATTGTTCTAGCCATTCCTTCAAGGGTTCTATTCATCCTTTCAACCACACCATTTTGTTGTGGGGTTCTAGGAGCCGAGAAGTTATGGTCTACACCATTGTCATCACAATAAGCACCAAATGATGAGTTTTCGAATTCGGTTCCATGATCGGTTCTCATTGAAACAAGTTTTAAACCAAGTTTATTTTGAATCTTTCTTAACCAAATTAGAAACTCATCAAATGTCTCATCCTTAGAGCTTAGGAAGAGTGCCCAAACAAACCTAGAGTAATCATCAACAATGACACACACATAACGACTACCACCTCTACTTCTAGTTCTCATTGGTCCACACAAGTCGATATGTAAAAGTTGCAAAGGTTGAGATGTACTCATAATTCTTTTGGATTTGAAGGAACTTTTAACATGTTTACCTCTAGCACATTCATCACATACTTTATCAAAGTCAAATTTTATATTAGGAATGCCTTCAACTAAGTCACGTCTTTTAAGGGTATTAAGAGTTTTTGTACTAACATGACCAAACCTTTTATGCCATAACCAAGGATCATTGTTCATTACACTCATGCAAGACATGGTGTGACCAGATAGAGAGTTCAAATTAGTTAAGTAAACATCTTTGACACGTCTTCCTTCGAGTATTAGTTCATTAGTGGTGGCATCAAAAATTCGACACATATTGGCACGAAATTCAACAACATTACCCTTATCACAAAGTTGAGAAATACTAAGGAGATTATGTTTCAAACCTTTGACAAGCCGCACATTGTCGACACAAAGTAAGGATGACTTACCAACTTTTCCAATACCAATTACTTCACCTTTCTTGTTGTCACCAAACCTTACCGTGCCACCATCATACGCTTTAAGTGAGAGGAATTGGCTTCTATCACCCGTCATGTGACGAGAGCATCCACTATCCAAGTACCAATTGCGGCCTTTGTCACCAAGCCCTACACAAGATTAGTTTTTGAGTTTAGGAACCCAAATGAATTTGGGTCCCTTTTTGTGATCAACATAACTTGTGGTGTCTTTCTTAATGTTCATTTCTTTTAATGTTTTGGTGTTCTTATCAATGTCATCAAATCGTTTTGTACATCCATTAAAAACATGACCATTGTCACCACAATAATTGCAAATGATGTATTCGGGAAGACCTACATACTTCCTTCCTCTAAAATCATTTTTAGGCTTACGGATGCAACAATCACCGACTGCTCCATTTGAACCCCAAACCAAAGATTTCTCACATGTCTCGGTTTGATTCGTGAGGAAGTTTAACACGGTTTGACTTCCTTCCCATTTTTCAGTGATGTTCTTAGCATTAACAAGTTCATTGGTCAAGTCGTTGACACGTGAGAGAAGATGCAAATTCTTTTCCTTTTCTCTTTTAAGTTCATCATTGTTAGTACTTTCTATGGACAATCTTTTCTCAACAATGAAGTCATGGGTGTGATTGTTGAGTTTAGACACGAGATAAATGATTCTTTCTTTAGACTCTTCATATTTAGATGTCATCTCGTCAAGTCTCTTGCTTAGATCAACGACTTCATCGGATCTATGGTGAGGAGAAGACCTAGAAGTGCTACATTCGGGCATACCTTTTTGAAAGAAAGTAAGCCTATCATGGAGATCTTCTATTTCATTCTTGAGACAAACAACCTCACTTTTAAGACACTCATTTTCATTTTCCAACCATTCACTTTTTCTTTTAAACTTGTCTAAATCGTGGTCAGAAGCAACAGTCTTAGAAACTGTTTCTCTCAAGTCTACAACTTCAACTACAAGGTCATAGATCTCATTTTCAAGAGCATCTTTGTCCTTCAAAATGTCATCACGTTCCTTGGTTAGTTGGGAAACTTGCATCACCAAAGTTGTGTTGACATTTTCAAGGTCAGAGACGTCCGTGGGGGTCAACCTAAGACGCTCTAGTTCTTTAGTCAAATGTTTGTTTAACTTGTTGACTCTTTTGACTTCATTATATGCCTCGAAGTGACAAGAATTGCATCTGTTGCTTTTTTAGTTCATTTTTCAGATTAAAGTTCTCTTGAGCAATTTCCTCAATCTCATTTTGCATTATATCAAGCTTATTAGTTTGAGACCGACACTTATCAAAAAGTTGGTCAAGAAGCTTACATACTTTCTCTTTGGAGTAAGTTCTAGCCTTGGCCTTTAGATGATTTACCTCGTTGTCGGAATCGGAGTCGGAATCGTCGGGGTTAGCCATGAGACATCTTAAGTGTTCAAGTTTTGAGGTTTTTAACACTTTTTCTTTACCATGATTTGCAAGACACATTTTAGCCTCAAGTTCCTCCTCGATGAGTTCCTCATCTTCCTCGGAGTCGGACATTCCCCATATAGCACTCATGACTCTATGTTTGTAGTCCTTTTTAACCTTTTCTCTTCTTTCCTTAGATTTGATTTCTTCCCACTTGGGACATTCTTTAATTTGATGAGTTTTATCACCACATTTAAAGCATCCCACGGTGGAGGTAGGTCGTTTCTTAGGAAAGCGTTTTTTCGAGTAATTATTAGTGAACCTTTTGTTACCTTGTCCATTGACCAACCCGGCTAAGTTCCTTGTGAACATAGCAAACTCGTCTTCCTCCTCATCTTCTTCATCACTTGGAGAAGATGTGAGGGCGAGACTCTTTCCCTTTGATGACTCACTAGAATGCTTATCGAGGTTAAACTCGTGAGCCATTAGTGATCCCATTAGTTCATGAAGAGATAGGGTTGACAAGTCTTTAGCTTCCTCTATGGCGGTGACTTTAGGTTGCCATTTAGGGGTTAGACTACGAAGGATTTTTCGAATGATGTCCTCGGACTCGAAATTCCTTCCTCGACTTTTAAGCTCATTAATAATACAAGAAAAACGTGAAGAGAAACTATTTAAAGACTCGTCCTTTGACATTCTAAACATCTCATATTGTTGCATGAGAAGGTCAATACGGTGTTTTCTTACTTGGGACGTCCCTTCATATGCAAGTACAAGGGAATCCCAAATAGATTTTGCCGTAGGACACCCGGAGATTCGACTAACTTCCCCCTCACCAACACAACGTTGAAGAATCGACAATGCTTTGGAATTCTTTTTGGCAAGCTTGAAGTCGTTCTCATTGTAATTTCTTTCCTCTTTTGTCTTGGTGAAACCGTTAAGAATATCGGTTTCCTCAATGGCAAGAGGTCCATTTTGGATGATGTTCCAACATTGATGATCGATACTTCTGATGTAATGTTCCATTTTGAGTTTCCACCATCCAAAATTCGAACCGGTAAAGACCGGGATCTTGGAGTGTTTCTCGGAATCCATTACCCACGAATCAAACTCTAAGGCGGTTAGCCTCGATCAAGAGCACGAGGCTCTGATACCAATTGTTGAGTTTATGGATTCAAGTACCTAAGAGGGGGAGGGGGTGAATTAGGTACTATTTTAAAAATTTATAACTTCAACTTTATTGAATTAAAGTGAGTTACGAGAACAAAAGAGATTAGAGGATACTTTCAATAATATAGAAGATTGAACAAGTATCACGATGGATGTTTGCTGAAGTATGAAAGCAACAATCGTTCTGACTGTATCTATTTGTCTCAGTTAGTGGAGTATGACTGCAGACCAAATGCGACAAAGATGATGAACTCACTTCTAAGGTTAAGCGAAACAAAACAAACAAAGTAAATTGCAAATAAATAAAGTAAAAACAATGAACACGAGATTTTTGAATTGGTTCGGCAAATACTCAAGTGCCTACGTCCAATCTACCTTTTTATTGCTTTTCTTTTAGTGATCTACTCCGACAACTAAAAGACCCTTACAATAAAAGACACCAACCTACTCCGGTTGTAAAGCTAGTACAAGAACTACTCCGTTCTTATGACAAGCTAACTCGCAACCTACTCCGGTTGCCAACTCACAACCTACTCCGGTTGTCAAGAGTTAAAGACTACTCCGTCCTAAACTCTACTAACACACTTAGAATGTTATAGGATCAAGTTTCCACTAACACATTCTTAACAAAGAATAGAGGTGGACAACTTTTACAAGATCAACAATTCATAAGCAAGAGAGTTTAGTATAGAAAAGCAACAAAGAGCCACGATCAGTAACAACTTGAAGACACTTGAAGACTTTTAAAGGATTTTGCAAATAAAACACGATTTTAAGCTCTTAAAATTAATTTGCAAAGATGGAAGAATTATTTCAGAAAAGTCTTAGGAATTTAAGAGGAGGGACACGGTTTATATAGAGGAGGTGAGTGAAGGGGTTGCTAGGGTTTTGAAGGGTCAAAGACCTCACATGTGAAGGGCAATAGCAACCACCCAAAACTTGCACCAAAGAGGGCTCTTTTGCAAAGGCAAGAATAGAGAAAGAAGGTTTGAAAGATATCCTTAAAAGCTCATGCAAATTCAGAAAAAAAAGGGAGAAAAGACAAGTCACATGATGACAAGTTAACACTAAAATGGCAAAAAGCATTCTTTGTTTTCTTAAAGAGCCAAAGGATTGAATTTGCATAAAGAGGAAACATTTTGAAAATAATAATTCAAACCACTCTTTATTGAAGACCACCTCCTTAATAAAAATCTGATTTTTATCTTTGAAAAATATGAGTCACGTGAAAGCATTTGAAAGATAAAAAGAGAGCTTCAAGTTTTTACGAGTTGTGGCAACAATCCACTCAGCTGTTTACTTGTTAAAGCAACAGTCGTCTGGACCGTTTCTATTACTCTAATATACTCTACTTTCTCACTTGTACATTAGATGACACTTGACTAAATACAATGGGATTAATAACAACTTCAACACTTATTAATCCAAGCTTGATTACATCATTAATCCTGAAAAGGTAAACTAAGATAACACAAATCAAATGGGCATGTTATCATCAACATAAGGAACCCAACAGTTGCCTATTATTACGAATGTAGTATAATGACTCGAACTTGGATGATTGATGCAAATATGAGTGACCGCACCTACAAGGATGGTTTAGCTGAATTTTATGAATTCGTTTCGAACAATTTGAAAGGTTCTTCTAGTATTGCATGTCCTTGTGAAAGATGTGGTAATATTAGCTATATGGCTTTTCCGGACGTTAAAATACACCTAGAAAAGTGGAGATTTAGTCGATCCTATACACGTTGGATTTTTCATGAGGAATCATTAGAGGAAGAGAATAACTCTAAAGACGATGATGTTGAGGTACACGAAAGGCTAACTGATGATCCTGAGTTTGCCGAGTTTTTTGAGTTGGAAGAGTTGGAAGTAGAGAAGTTGAATGTTGGGTCTATAGATAATGAAGAGAATGATGATGAGTCCATTGCTTTTGAAGATGTAGGTGATGACACTAGTAATTGGGATGACCTTAACAACATGTATGAGAAGTTGTGTGAGTCTGAAGCACCTCTATATCCTGGTTGTAAGTTCACAAAAATGTCGGCTGTGGTGAAATTGTATAATATCAAGGGGGCAAATGGGGTGAGTGACACGTGTTTCACTAGTTTTTTAGCCTTGATAAAGGAGTTGCTTCCTGATTGTAATGTTCTACCTGTTAAGACATATGAGGCGAAAAAACTAATAAGAGGAGTGGGTATGAAATATGAGAAAATACATGCATGTCCAAATGATTGCATATTGTATCGGAAATTATATCAAAACTTAACCAATTGCCCTAAATGTTTGGAGTGGCGTTATAAGGATAAGGAAGGGATCTCGGCTAAGGTGTTGTGGTATTTTCCATTGATACCAAGAGTCATAAGGATTTATGCGAATCTCGATGATGCAAAAATATTAACTTGGCAAGAAACAGGAAGAATAAATGATGGAAAGCTAAGACACCCGACAGATGGTAAGCAATGGAAATCGTTCGACGCTAAGTATCCCGAGTTCGGCAATGAACCTAGAAACTTACGTCTAGCGCTGTCCACTGATGGAAAGAACCCACGCGAAAACATGAGTAGCCAACATAGTACTTGGCCAGTAGTGTTGGCTATTTATAACTTACCTCCATATGTGTGCATGAAAATAAAGTATTTGATGTTGTCGTTGTTAATTTCCGGCCCTAAACAACCTGGAAATGATATAGATGTATATTTGGAACCTCTTCTAGATGATTTGCGATTGTTGTGGGATAATGGGATAGAAGTATTTGATGCATATAAGAACGAAACTTTCAATTTGAGAGCGATGTTATTGTGTACAATATATGACTATCCGGCTTATGGCGACCTTTCTGAGCACACAGTTCATGGGAAAGAGGCTTGTCCATTGTGTGGGGAGGATATCGAGTCTGAATACTTGAAGTCTTCTCGTAAGTATGTGTATATGGGAAATAGGAGGTTCTTGTATCATGACCATTGTTATTGCAAGATGCAGAAAGCATTCAATGGAAGACAAGAACTTCGCCAACCTCCTAGAATTTTGAGTGGGCATGAATTTTATCAGAAAGTAAAGCATATTGAGATAGATTATGGGAAGAAGAGCGGCTCTAAATTGTCTACTCGTGGGTATAAGAAAAGATCCATATTTTTTGATAAACTTCCATATTGGCCTGACCTAGAGGTCAGGCATTGCCTCGATTTCATGCACATTGAGAAAAATGTCTGTGATAATATTATCAATACCCTTCTGAATGTTCCTGGTAAAACAAAGGATAACGCCGCAGCTAGGGAAGATATGAAAATGATGGGTATTAGGCTAGAGTTGGCACCACAGAAGAGAGGTAATCATACATTTTTACCGCCAGCAGCTTATACCCTTTCACGGAATGAGAAAAAAGATTTATGTGCATGCTGGAATGGAATTAAAGTGCCACATGGTTATTCGTCGAATATCAAAAGCCTAGTGTCGATGCAAGACCTAAAACTCACCGGGTTAAAGTCACATGATTGTCACACTTTGATGCAACAATTACTACCTGTGGCTATTCGTTCCATTTTACCTGAAAAGGTAAGATATGCTATAACTAGATTCTGTCTCTTCTTCCACCATATGCGAAAGTCATCGATCCCGATGACGCGGATTCATTGCAGGACCTCGTTGTAACCTCTCTTTGTCAGTTGGAAATGTATTTTCCACCCTCTTTCTTCACTATCATGATTCATCTGACCATTCACTTGGTTAGGTAGATTTTGTACCTTGGGCCCGTGTACTTGAGATACCGGTATCCTTTCGAAAGATTGATGAAAGTCTACAACGACTATACATCTAATCGGTATCGTCCGGAAGGTTGTATTGCTGAACGCGCTATTTTAGACGAAGCTCTTTCATATTGTTACGCTCATCTCTCCCCTGAGGAGTTGATTGGCGTTCCTAAGAATCGTCATAGTGACTGGATGACCGGAAAAGGTATTAGGGGCCGGGTTGAAAAAATTGTGACACGTGAAATGTTGCATTTAGCACACACGTATGTGCTAAACAACGAAGATGAGGTGCAACCTTATATTCAACAACACAAAGATGAGCTCAAATACGATCACCCAAACAAGACCGAGAAGTGGATTGCGAACGAGCATACGAAGACGTTTGCAGAGTGGTTTAGGAATATTGTCTTAGAGTGTACTGATCAAACTGGTGATGACATCTCTCCTAGGTTACTACGTCTTGGTTTAGGTCCAAATGCCAGGGTCACCTTTTACAACAGTTTTGCCATTAATGGATATACTTTTTACACCCGCGAGCAAGATGAGTTGAGCACAATGCAAAATAGTGGTGTGAGTTCTGAATTTGAGGAAATGCACTTTGCTACTTCAAAAGATAAAAAGCCTATTTGGGGAAAATGCCTTTATTATGGTGTTATTCAAGAAATATTGGTACTAGATTACATTGATTTCACAATGCCTTTCTTTCGATGTAACTGGGTTGATAACAACATCCATTGTGTCCGAAAGGATAAGATGGGATTTACTTTGGTCAATCTGGGTAAGGTTGGAAATAATAAGGATGATCCTTTCATAATGGCATCCCAAGCTAAACAAGTGTTCTATGTCACTGATCCTATGGATAAGAAGTGGTATGTTGTACTGTCTATAAGGAGTAGAAGGAGTAGTCCATCCGATAATGGTGATGATGATCAGGATGTCGTTTTTGAGGGAATGGATCAGTCTACCACTGTATCTTATTTCGACGATGTTGACACTGATCATGAGGACACTGAAAGCATCTATATGCGTGATGACCATGGTGAAGGTATTTGGGTTAACAAAGAAACTATGACATCCAAGAAACGTCCCCGATCTTGAGATAGTTCAGCAGGACACAGTGATATGGACGACCAACATTTTGAGTCATTTTCAGACCAATGATTTGATGGTTTAATTTATTGGTAAATCAATAATGGTCATTGTTAAATAAAAATTCCCAAATTTGCATGGCATGGTAAATCCTGTAGAGCTTAGATATGCAGATGCATGCATGCTTTGGTGTTGTCTTATTTTCTTGATCTTATTATTAGATGTGGATCTTTGGTGTTAAAATTGTGAATAATGTTGCAAAGATATGGTGCTTCACATTATTACAGTATGTATTGTTACAGGTTTGGACTGTAATGGAATTACAGTAATTTAAAGAAAAAAAAAGGTTCAACAATAACAAGGGTTATATTTAAATTACCCGTTGTTAATACTTTCAACAACGGGTATAGTTACATTACCCATTGTTAATACTTTCAACAACGGGTGTAGTACCTCTACCCGTTGTCAATGATTTTTTTGACATATTTCATTTTGGCGCAAATTTGGTGAAAATATATTACAACGGGTATATTTTAACCGTTGTAATAAAGTTTTGACAACGGTTGAGTTTTATTGACCCGTTGTTATTAACATATAACAACGGTTTTTCTTTGAGCACCCGTTTTCAATAGTTTGTCTTAATAAAAAACTAATTTACAAACCCATACAACATACCATATACAAACACACACAACATTAGTTCAACCGTTGGTATCCTGAGTTAATTCTTCTCTCTTCCTCGCTTTCTACATTTTCGCTGCCGACCGTCACCCAATTTCCGATGCCCAGATTCCGTTGCCTTCCCTTATCATCCTGCTCATTCTCTTTATCATCATCATCATCAGGTATGTTCACTTTAATTTTGTGTTTTGTCATTAGGGTTTTAAGACGATCATCTTTTTTCTTTTTCATGCATATGTTTGTTTTTCGTCTTCTTTGCTATCTTTATCATCCCGCATCATCTACTTCACTCCTCTTATTAGGGTTTAGGATTTTAGAAGCTCAATCTGTTGTTTTAAATTTTCATTCCTATTAGGGTTTAGGATTTTAGATAATACTCTGCATGTACGTTGTTAAGTTGTTCATTTCCTATATCATTCATATTTGAGTTTTAGGATTATCATGGGTGAAAAACGTAAAAGAAGTCAAAATAATAATAAGCCTGAGGATAATAAGCCTGGTATGAGGGGTGCTACGAAGTGCCAGAAAGTCCTTGCAGCTATAGCCGCTAAACAACCGTTGGAAATAACATGGAGTGAGAAGGGTTTCCCTGCTGGTCCAAATGCGGGTTATTTCTCCAGTTGGATTGGTACTTACACAAGACAGTTTGTGCCTATCCATTTAGATGATGTTAGAACTTTGAATCCAAAATTGGCGGAGTTATACTTGGCTCGTGTAAAGTAAGGCTTTATTATACCCGATGAAAGCCATGATAAGTATTTAATGCATAAGGCAGCGGATGTCCGCAGGCAGTGGAGGTGTGACGTTGCTAGGGATTGGTTGTATGTGGACAAGGCAACGGGGGAGATGCGTAAGAGCCCACCGGAAAACAAGTGTCCCACCATCAGTCAGGAACAATGGGATCTTTTCAAAAAGATGAGAACTACTGAGAAGTTTCAGGTTAAATATCCTCGCCTTTTAACGATTTACCTATCATTTTTTTAATTAATGAGTCCTTTATATAATCTTTTTATTATCTCATCTACTTGCACTTTTTTATAATTATTTGAAGGCCGTTAGCAGAAGAAATCGTGCTAACATTTCATGCAAGAAGGGGAAATGGTATGGTTCTCGAGGCGGTTCTGAGAAAGATAGAAGAGGACCTCGTAAGTAGCATGCATTATTGCCCCGTGAGACTTTATTTTTTTAATCACACTTGGACTTGCATTGATACACATTTACGTGTATAAATGTTACCATGTTAATGTGTAGGTGGCAAAGGGAGTGAAAGAGGTGGATCGGCATGTAACTTATAAAGAAGGGCACACGCCTAAAGGATCCCGGTCGCGTGACAAATATGATGAGGAAGTGTTGGCCAGCATAGTAAGCATTATTTTATTAAGACGAGTTCATTACTAACTTTATTATTTTAGTCACAAATATAATTTGAAGTTTATTTAATATATTATAGGACAACGTATTGAAAGAGGTAGAAGAAGGGAAATTCACTCCCAGTGGTCGTAATGACATTCTTGCTAGAGCGATCGGCCGACCCGAACATCCAGGTCGTTTGAGGGGCGTCCCGTTACAGGTTGGAGTAACGAAATATTATGGGACAACTGCCCCGATAAAGAAGAAAAGGAAGACTAAGTCTGAGAAGGCTGACATGGTAACATTTATTCTATTATTTTCATTTAAGTTCAATTCACATGTTATTGGTGGGATAAAAATTGCTGACACATTACATTCTTGGCACGCAGCTTCAGTTAATGGCATCCGTACTACTAAAGCTGAATGCTGGAGGCAAGCTTTTCGAAGAAGAAGTGAAGATGATGGAGGATGTCATTTATAAAGGGGGTAATAATAAGGTACAACAGATTGGTCAAGAGGCCGCTACTACCTTGGCAATACCTGAGAAGGAAGTATCGGTCAATGAGATTCAGAAAGATCAGGTACCTAATAATGCTTCTGAAGTTGTTGATACGTGCATTTTATATAGTCTTTTTAGCCTATTTTATGCACGTATTTCTATGCTTTTATCGTGGTTTTATGCTACGAAATGCCCCGAATATGCTACTTTGGGTTATTATGTCTTATTTGCAGGTATGGACCCGAAAGGAGTGAAATCAAGCCATTTACCGTCCATTTTGCATGCATTTGGAGGAAGAGATGATTTGGAGCAGGAAATGTTGCTGTCTTGAGATGCGTGAAGGTGTTCCGGGAGCTAAAAGGACAAGTCAAGGCGAACTAACAAGAATTCTAAGCTGCTGAAGTTAATTATCACTCGATCGAGGACATTCTTAGTCGATCGAGTGGTTTTAGGATGAATAAACAGTCGATCGAGCAGTTATATGGTCGATCGACCAGTTCTCTATATGCCCTTACTCGATCGAGCACTATTCTAGGTCGATCGAGCCGCTTTTCGAGTGAAGTTCACTCGATCGAGTGATTTAAGTGGTCGATCGAGTGGATATTGGCTTGACGGGTGGGCTTTTTAGTTATATTCCGTCATTAGGTTTAATCCTACTCCTAATTTCTTATAAATAGGAGTTAGGGATTTCATTTGTGGGGATCTCTCTTTACCCGGAGGCAGGGATCACGTTATTCTTCTCCCTACCTTTGCTACTGTTGCTTTTATTTCCGGATCAATAATTAGTATTAACTCTTTCTCTTCTTTTCTTACTGTTATTTATGTTTATTTCTTCTCCTTTATTTCTTGTTTCCCCCATTCCCATGTCTAGCTAATTTCCCCTAGTATGTTAGGATTAGGGAAGCCGTGGTAGCATGCCTTAACTGTATTAAATAGATTAGCCTTGCGATAGGAATTGTATTAGGCAATTTAATTGTTATCCGGTCAAATGAATGCATGCAGGAGACCAATAATTCTAGTTAACCCCGACCTAGATCGAAAGATTGGAAGGGAAGGCTTGCTTAATTACAATAGGGTATTGCAGTGAGGGCGAAAGTTAAGCTGTTTACACTCTAGGGCGGTTTAAGGACCGAAAGGTGACGACCATAGCTCTTCTTATCATTAGTCTAATCGCCTTAATATTCCCGATAGTATAGATCTGATAGCTGCCACGGTGGACCGACTCTTAGCATACTTCTTCCTTTCTTGCTGTTAATTCCTTTTATTTTCCTCTCTCGCCTATTAGTTTAGTTGAATCAATCAAAACCCCCATTAGTGACATTAGACAGATAGATAGACAAATAGATAGTACACCGCCTCCCTGTGGAGATCGACCCTACTTACCGCTGACTTCTGTTAGTAGTACTTAGGTATTTTATTTTTGGTACGAAACGACAAAAGATCAAATTTTGGCGCCGTTGTTTGGGAGGCAATCTATTTATTTATTTGTTTAATTTTATCTGTTTTTAGCCTCAGGGGATTTTACCCTTGAGGCTGTTTTAATCTTTTGTTTAGTGCTGTTTTGATAGGCCTTACAGGTACTACCTAGACAGTTCTAGGTGAAAGACAGTCAAAGGGAAGGCTTGAGTACCTTTGACCCACCACCGATGTCCCATTTTATGGAACAGACGGTGATATACGGCGGGAGATGTGGTTCTGCTGAGCACAATGCAGCTGTAGTTGTGCCGCCACATCCGCCCTATCAATGGCCACCGCAACAAGATTCCCCTGAGATACAAGAAGAAGACCTTGCGGAGCTGAAATTCTTGATGGAGGAACTTGCATTCCAAATGCAAGAATATGTCTCGCGATTTGATGAGCTCGAGTCTGCAGTTGCTCAATTAGCAGCTGAGATGGAGAGAGAAGAGATCGCGGAGCTGACATATTTAACGAGAATGCTTGTATCACAAATGCAAGAGAGTGATAGATATATGGACGCTCGAATCCCTGAACTGGAGTCACAAATAGCTCGGTTAGCAAAATGAGATGCAAGAAGAAGAGGTTTATCTTCTGCGAGAGCGATTTTTCTCGTAAGGAAACCGTGTTGCCCAATGATGAGGATGACTTCTATGACTCGGACGACGAGTTCCTATCATATTTCACTACCCCACGCGAAGATTTCAGCGCAGACAGAGGTATCACTTGATCGAGTGACAATTATTGGTCGATCGAGTGATTTTTCAGAAGAACTTGCTCGATCGAGTGATATCACAGCTCGATCGAGTGGAATGCAGGAGGATAGTCCTCGATCGAGTGATTCTGCCACTCGATCGAGTGAATTGCGGGAAGAAATTGGTCGATCGAGTAATAATTCTGCTCGATCGACTGATTTGGTCATTGGGAGCTGTAATTCGTCATTTGAGCTTAATTTAGATGACGATTTTAACGATGATAACGGTTACGGTGAATCTCCCTTATTCAAAGCCGAGCTGGATGCGCTTGAGGCTGCGATTTACGGGACGAATTCCACTGAGGATGACAAGGAGGTAGCTGAGTCGGTAGTCACTCCTAGCACGGAAGAGGTAATGAATTCTTTTATCTATGATTCCGTCATTGAGAGTGATCAACTTGAGGTATTGAACGATAATTTATTTATTGTTTGTTTTAATAGTAAATTGCCTCAGTTGACTTTTGCTGCGCATCCCAATGCCTTACCCTTCCCGGAGGTCGCACAATTTAAAGATTTCTCACCGTCCTTATCATTATAAATTCGTTAATCTGAAATGGAGCCCTACTTTATTGACAATTGCTCCCGCGCTCCTATATTTTGTGGATAAATTTAGGAGCGCCCACAGGAAATTTGTTAGACTTAAATGCTTACATATTTTTATTTCCTATTTCTGTAATCCACTTTTGTGCTACTTATGCTTTTGTGTAGCACATGCGCAGCTATTTGACAGGTTGCTGCGCGCTTTGAGTTGCTTTGATTGTAACTAATTATAAGGCTCGAAGAAAAAGAAGGTCGAGCTGGGACTGATCGAAGCTAGCGCTACCCGGAGGCAACCCTGGCGTTTTTATTTTGTTTTTATTTCAATTTCAGTTGTAATAAATGGTTCTAAAACCATAAAAATTTCTCAGCATGCTTGTTTTGGTTAGTTGCGGGCTGTTTGAATTGCATTTTGCAGGAATTCATCGAGCATCATTCGATCGAGTGTTTTGCTTACTCGATCGAACACTGTAGCAATTTGATTCACTCGATCGAGTGATTAATCACTCGATCGACCACCTGCATATTAGAGAACCACTTGATCGACCACTATTCCAGTCGATCGAGTAGTTCGTGGACGCCCACTCATTCGATCGACCACTGTTGGACGGATATCGAGTGTTATTGACTTGGATTAGCTTCCTGAGACGGTTTTCCGGGCCCTTAGCAACCTCCCATTTCATGGTCGGTTTGGGGAGGTCCCCTTATTTCGCGCATTTTGTGAGTTTTACCGCTTTTACTCTCTTCCTCCTTCAGTTTGCATTTCCTTTCCATGTTTTGGTACAATGGGGGCATTGTACGGTTTGGTTTGGGGAGGTTATGCATCCATATCTGTGTCTGCATTTTGTTTTTATTGCATTTCTGTAATCACGTTTAATTTTATGCTTGCATTGTTGTTCATTTTTGTTAAAATTCATAAAATTCCATAAAAATTTGAAAAATTGTTAAAATTAAAAAAATTTCACGTTTATTTTAGCATATAGGTTGAGTCGGAACGGTAGATTTCCAGGATGATATTGCTCTATAACTGTCTTTTTGCTTAAGCCTTGCATTAAACTGTTATCTTTTAGCTTTGTCTTTTGCATAATCTACGAGTTAATGTTTAATTTAGCTGAACGAATAGACTTGACCTGAAATTTTGGCAACCTACTTATGATTTCTAAGGATTAGAGCCTTATAAACTGGTGTCATTTATGACCAGTTTCATGTAGGATTGTGAGTAGTCACTCCTTGCATATCATGTATCATCAATTTGCACATATATGAAATTCAATTGCTTTTTGCCATCATACATTCGGGTTAGTGGTTGGTGTCACATGCAGGGAGGTGCTTACATTCCCTTTCTTTCATTTTTACCCATTTAACTCCACATTAGCCAAATTTGCCAGTTGACCCTTTAGCTACATCCAAATTTAGCCTGCCTTGTCAAGCTAGTCTAGATTGTTGTTTTGCGGTATATATTTCATTGTATCAAGTTGGCTTGTATCTATTGTTTTGGAGTTGGTATTTATGAAGAAAAGGAGTTGAAGAAAAAAAAAACGTGAAAAAGAAAGAAAAAAAAAACGTGAAAAAGAAAGAAAAAAAAGAATCGAAAAAAAAAAGAAAAAGAGAAGTTGAAAAAAAAGGAATGAAAAAGAAGAAACCAAAAGAAATAGAAAGAAAAGAAAAGGAAAAAAAGATGTTGGTTGGTTGACGGTTTCTACTCCTATGTTCTATCTTATTTCATATGAGGAGTATGTTCAGTTTGGTTTGGTGAGATTTTGTGCCAAATGAAGGGCATGTGCTTATTCCATAATTGAGTTGAGAATTGGATGTTGTCATATGGTTCTGTTTAGGTACTAGCTTGATCACCTATACCTCCACATTCCCATAAATGTTTTGCCTTTTCTTACCCATTGCCTCACTTTACCATATCTTTGTAAGCCCTCGGCTGTGACGGACCTTGTTTGGTTGGAATGTATGAACGGTAGCTAGAATTGTCTATCATATGAGTTGCATGCATGTTTATGTGGGTCGTAGTCTAGGTGAGCGACTATTTTTCTTCTTCTCTCTCACATTCATTTGCTTACCCTTTGCTTCATGAGAGAAGAGTGACCCGTGAGAGTCCATTATTAAAGGTCTTGCAAGGTCGACGGTTCAGCTTTATTATAAACATCTTATAACTCGTTTGCTTTTGACTGTTCAGCTATAAGTGTTAGTTTGTCTGCATTAAATTGGCTTAAGCGGGCATTTGTAGCTAGCTTTGAGTTATTTTTCCGTTCCATTAATTGCATTTTAGTTTACTCGGGGACGAGTAAAGGTTTGGTTTGGGGAGATTTGATACGTGCATTTTATATAGTCTTTTTAGCCTATTTTATGCACGTATTTCTATGCTTTTATCGTGGTTTTATGCTACGAAATGCCCCGAATATGCTACTTTGGGTTATTATGTCTTATTTGCAGGTATGGACCCGAAAGGAGTGAAATCAAGCCATTTACCGTCCATTTTGCATGCATTTGGAGGAAGAGATGATTTGGAGCAGGAAATGTTGGTCTTGAGATGCGTGAAGTTGTTCCGGGAGCTAAAAGGACAAGTCAAGGCGAACTAACAAGAATTCTAAGTCATTGAAGTTAATTATCACTCGATCGAGGACATTCTTAGTCGATCGAGTGGTTTTAGGATGAATAAACAATGATCGAAAGGCTTATATGGTCGATCGACCAGTTCTCTATATGCCCTTACTCGATCGAGCACTATTCTAGGTCGATCGAGCTGTTTCTGAGTGAAGTTCACTCGATCGAGTGATTTAAGTGGTCGATCGAGTGGATATTGCTGACGGGCTGGGCTTTTTAGTTATATTCCGTCATTAGGTTTAATCCTACTCCTAATTTCTTATAAATAGGAGTTAGGGATTTCATTTGTGGGGATCTCTCTTTACCCGGAGGCAGGGATCACGTTATTCTTCTCCCTACCTTTGCTCACTTTTTTTTATTTCCGGATCAATAATTAGTATTAACTCTTTCTCTTCTTTTCTTCTTATCGTTATTTATGTTTATTTCTTCTCCTTTATTTCTTGTTTCCCCCATTCCCATGTCTAGCTAATTTCCCCTAGTATGTTAGGATTAGGGAAGCCGTGGTAGCATGCCTTAACTGTATTAAATAGATTAGCCTTGCGATAGGAATTGTATTAGGCAATTTAATTGTTATCCGGTCAAATGAATGCATGCAGGAGACCAATAATTCTAGTTAACCCCGACCTAGATCGAAAGATTGGAAGGGAAGGCTTGCTTAATTACAATAGGGTATTGCAGTGAGGGCGAAAGTTAAGCTGTTTACACTCTAGGGCGGTTTAAGGACCGAAAGGTGACGACCATAGCTCTTCTTATCATTAGTCTAATCGCCTTAATATTCCCGATAGTATAGATCTGATAGCTGCCACGGTGGACCGACTCTTAGCATACTTCTTCCTTTCTTGTTGTTAATTCCTTTTATTTTCCTCTCTCGCCTATTAGTTTAGTTGAATCAATCAAAACCCCCATTAGTGACATTAGACAGATAGATAGACAAATAGATAGTACACCGCCTCCCTGTGGAGATCGACCCTACTTACCGCTGACTTCTGTTAGTAGTACTTAGGTATTTTATTTTTGGTACGAAACGACAGTATCAGTTGTAACAACTAAAGCCAATCAGGTACCTAATACTTCGCTATTTTTCTTTTTTTTTTTTGGGTAAGATCAGGGGGTGTGTTCCCCGCCAGCTCTAATGCTATAACTTCTGACATGGTATAACTTCTGAAAAGGAAATGCAACTTGAGAAGACGGCTGATGGACAACAGCATACATCCCCTTCAAGTCAGTTCCCTGTTTTCAGTAAGGTATGCATGAAGTGTTTAATTAGTTAAATTTATATGAATTCTATTAAATTTTGGGATATAATAATGTATGTGTATATTCTTCAGGCCGTAAAAACAATAGGCCGCTTATTCTTGCGACCCTAAAACCGAAAAGCCACATGTGCGTGTTGGTCAGGGTCTCGTAGAAATGCACACCAAATCTGCAGCGAAATCGTAGTTCATGGCGAAAAACTTTTGCCGAATCATACCAAAGTAGAGATAACTACGGTCTTTCCAGGCCATGAAAACTTTCAACCGCTCGTCCCATTCGGACGACATTACCATTCTGGGAGATGCGGTTGGAAGTTTCATCCAATGGCCTGAAACTCACATCTACTTGGCTCGGCCGTCTCCGCCTCAGCATCAGAAAGCAGTTGGGGTTAGAAGAAATACCTTTATATATATGTTAAATTTTTAATTGTTGAATGTTTTTATATGTTATATTTTTTTTGTAGGGAACAAAAAAGCCGGCTTTGGCGGATAAGCCTAAGTCCACAGACATGCCAACGACCTCGTCGAGACAACAACTTGATGAGGTATTTAATTAACTTCTCCATTTTTTTAAAAACCTCGCTCCCTTTATTTATATTTTGTCTGTATTTATAAAAAGCATGGTAATTTTGTGTAGGGGACAAAAAAGACTGATAAGCCTAAGTCCCCAGACTTACCTGCTACTACTACATCATCATTGAAAGAGCAGGTTGACGAGGTATTTAATTAAGTACGCTTTTATTTTTATTACTCCAACTAGGATATGTTACCATTGGATTTTTTATTATTTTAATTATCTACTACATGTGTAGGCTGGTGGTAGTAGCACAAAATCAAAGACTCATTCTTTACCGGGCCTGAAAGAAGTTAGGAGTTTAAACTCCACACAATATACTGGGAAGGATTACATGCAAAAAGTAAGAACGGTGACGATGAGGAAACTGCATGAGGAGGCTGGCCATCGTATAGCCACCGAGCAATTGATAGTTATTCCGCTCGAGGAGGATATTCTAGGGGTTGAGCGCCAAGCACTTCTATCATGGGATATGCTAGCCATTTGGGCTGGCCTAGACCAGATTGATGTCCAACACCTATTTGTTTGGATGAAGTAAGTTTTTTAATAAATAATTTCATATTCTAATATTCTGACTACTAGATAGTGTTTTAAATACCGGAATTAATACCGAAATAATGTAGGATATTGAAATTGAGAGTGATCTCCGAGAATAGGATTCCAGGTGATCAATACGGATTCCTGTGCCCCTTTGTTTTATCTTTATTTATTACGGAATTCTCGTTCGAAGATCGGGTTGATTATATTGCTCAGCAATTGGCCACAACCAAGAAGCTGGTTTTTGCCGCTTATAATGAAAAAGGGTAATAAACAAATTAATATTACGTTTCCCCCTACAATTGCATTTTCATAACTAATATATATGTGTACTTGTTAATAATGATGATGTCTCTTGATGTAGGACTCATTGGGTGCTAGCATCCATCATGCCGACAAGGAATAAAGTTTTCTGGTTGGACTCTTTACATAATCAACCAAGCGAGACTTTTAAGCACTTGATTAATAAGTAAGTTTATAATACTGATTTATTTATAATAACATTAAGTTTCAATTTTTATTTATAGCAAAAAGCTCATTTTTGCCCCTAAAAAAATGAGTGTCTGCCTCCTTTTGTTTTTTTTTTTTTTTTTAAAATAAGGGCCTTTGAGAAGAGAAGAGCTAACGAGCAGGATCAACCCACGAAAGATTCTGATGATGGCCCTAATTTTATTACGATAACAGGGGTACATGCTCAAATACAATCCATTAAGTGCAAAAATCTGTGTTTAATACTAATACAATACCTAAAGTTCAAGATTCTGATGTGAGCCTTCTCTCGTCTGTTTGTTTTTATGTAATAATAGGCCCCTCGCCAGCCAGATAGCATACAATGTGGATACTACGTTTGTCGGTTCATGTTAGAGATTATTAGGCGAAGATATATCATTATTCCAGAAAAGGTTAGTAATTTAATAATGTGTTTATTACTTTTTTAAAATTAGAGCTAATGTTGTCTTGCTTGCTGCTATATATACCATGATGTTGCTATGCAGTAATTGATGTTGTTACAATAATGTCTTCTCTTTGTTTTTTCCGCAGTATGTAATCAACCCGTCACAACAGATTGAGCAGTACTCAAGTATAGATATAGACGAGGTAAGGGACATGTTGGGCAAATACGTCTTAGAAAATAGAAATGCATAATACTCAAAGTTTAGATCAACTTATTAGTAAATTTTTTGTTGAAGTTAGGGAATGATTAGTTCATGTAAATTCAACTCCTTGTAAGTATATATATATATATGATGCTGCTGTTGTGGTTGAATTGAATCTACTGAGTTCTGATGAACCCAGCTGTGATTTATGCTGGTGCTGGTATATGGTGCTGCTGATATACGCAGGTTTTTGAATGGCATGAAACAAATTTAATTTTTCAAAACATTAGGAGTTCGTAATAAAAACGGTTACTAAAAAAAACCGTTGTGAAGACCTTTCACAACGGTTAATAAAAAAAACACCATTGTGAATGACTTTCACAAATACTGCGCATAATATTCAACAACAGGTTTTAAACGAAGAACCGTTGTTAAAAGTCTTCACAATTTTGGAGGTAAAGTTACAACAACGGGTTTTAAACTAAGAACCGTTGTTACTAACAATTTCAACAACGGGTATGTAGCATAAACCCGTTGTCAAAAGACTTCACAATTTTGGAGGGAAAGTTATAACAACGGTTATACATATGACAACCGTTGTTATATTATTCCCTCCAAATTTTTGAAACACTTTCCACAACGGAGAACACCCAACAACAACGGCTTTTAACCGTGGTGAATACTTTCGACAACGGTTTCATTAAATAACCAAACCGTTGTAAATACCTTCTACAACGGCCGCTTTAACAACGTCCGCTTTTTGTTTTTACAACGGTTTTTACCCGTTGTTATAGCCTGTATCTGTAGTAGTGGATATATGATAGCAAGACAATAATTATACATGACGTAAGGTATCTTGTTTGGCTTGCTGATATTTTCATGGTTGCCGGGAATATTTTTTGGATTTGCTAGTCTCTTCATTAACCCAAATACCATCATGATCATCTCATGTATATATGTTTGGAATGTTAACATTTTCAACATCATTACCAAATAGCGATAAAGCACTGTGATCAAGTCCTCCAAATTCGACGTCTTCATCATCTGGAATTCGGCGATGGCAAGATAGAACAACAGACCACTTCAAATCCATAGGATCGGTAACATAAAACACTTGTTTTGCTTGTGAAGCTAATATAAAAGGATCGTCCTTGTTTCCAACCTTGTCAAAATTTAGTAATCTGAATCCTAAATCATCCTTTCTAACACCATTATTATTGTCAACCCACTTGCACCAAAATAGAGGTATCTCAAAATCCATGTAGTCGAAAACCAATATCTGTTGAATAACTCTATAATATTGCATTGTACCCAAAATAGGATTTTTATCCTTTGAACTAGCAAATATATTGCCTCAGAATCTGCGCAAACTACATTGTTTTGCATTGTGCTCGCCTCATCTTGAATGCGGGTGTAGAAAGTGTAACCATTGATCACATACCCGCTATAAAAAGTTGCACGAGCATTAGAACCGAAAGGGAGATGGCGTAGGCTGGTTGAGCAATCGACAATTGGGTTGTCATCATCGTAAATAATATCCTAAAACTAGTCACTAAATTGCTTCTAATGCTTATTTGCATACCACCTTTCGTTCTTATGAGGGTGTTTTCCCTTAAGGTAACGCTGGTGTTCCATACTATAAGGCTGGACATGATCATCATTAAAAAGAACGTATATATGAGGTCTATGTCACATGTCAGATGACATATCCATGGAAACATGACCCCTTACACCTTTTCCATTCATCCAGTCACTATGACGATTTGTAGGAGCTCCAATTAACTCATCTAAGGACATGTACGCGTAACAATACGAAAGAGCTTCATCGATAACTGCTCGCTCAACAATACACCCCTCTAGACGATACCTATTAGATGTGTAATCCATATAAACATTCATCAATCGTTCGAATGGGTACTGATATCTCAAATACACTGGCCCTAGACACAAAACCTCCCGGACTAGGTGGACAGTCAAATGAACCATGATAGTGATAAATGAGGGAGGAAAATACATTTCAAACTGACAAAGACTGGTGACGAGGATGTCCTGCAAAGTTTCCGCTTCATCGGGATCAATGACTTTATTGTTGATTTATTTGAAGAAATAGCAAAATTTAATTATAGCATGCCGAACCTTTGGAGGTAGAATGGAATGAACGGCCACAGCTAGTAGTTATTGCTGATGTGACCAATATTTGAGAATATTTATTCCCTGAATTAGCCTTATTCCTATGCTTTTTAGTGCATAATTGGGTCATTTACTATATCTAGTCTTTCGTTTTGCATATTCTTTGAGGTTTTGTTTCCTTGGTAGGAGAGGAGTGCAAACCTTGCATTTTCATGGAAAAATGGAGCTCAATTGATCGAATCTAATGACCAAGCATCAAAGTGAAGACAAGACTAAAAGGCCTATGTAAATAATGTAGTAGATGGGCAATGATGAGAAGATCCTTGCACCCCCAACAAGATCCTTGAGGATTGTTTGAAGAAGAAAACAAGAAAAGAAGAAGAAGCTTTCTGAGCTACTATCCGAGCGTCTTGGCCACGGGACGAGCGTCTTGCTGGCTACAATCAGAGTGTCCGTAGCCAGTCCGCTCGTCCTAGCCCTCTACAATCCGAGCGTCTCATACCTCAGGCCGCTCGGTTTCCTTCCCAGTGCAAGCCGTCTCCTCATCAGTCCACTCGGGATGCACATATTCCTTGAAGACTAGCGAAGCGGAGATGAGCATCTCCTTCGAGAGAAGCACTTCCTCAACTTTTCTTAAAAGTCTTAATCGTCATTTGAGCCCTTAGTAACCCTAATTTATGTACCTAATCCTTAGTATAAATACCCCATTGTACTAATTAGATTATCATGTTCTTCATATGCAATCTTAATCTCATTCTAGTCTTGTAATCAACTTTTAATTAAGAATTACTTCAAATCTCATTTCCTTAATTTCTCTATTGTTCATCATTTATTTTGGGTAATTGAAGATTATTTGAGGTTTATTTGGAGGATTGACAACCTTCCAATCATTCATCAAGTACTCCTATTATTCTTTGCTTATTATTTTGGAATCATCATTAGGTATAATTCTCTTAAACCCTTTTTAATTATTGTTAATCATTTCCATTCATTCATCATGTTTTGCCTTGTTAATATGATTGACAACCTTGTTAGCATCATAAACTTGATAATGAGTGATTAGTCTCTTGACTAGGGTTAATGGGGAATTAGGGGACATCAATATGGGGGATGATTCATGCTTAATCTAATATGTTCACATAATTTATTTGCTTTCTTGTTGTGATCTCAACTTATGCACATGTTATGTTTGATGAAATGCGAGCCTATGAATCCTTGCATTTTTTTACCCATCACTTACTGTTTCAATGAGACTTGTAAGACATAAACCAACTCGAGTCTCATTAGACCATGCATATAGTTGAGTAGGGAGGATTAAGTCGACTTGTAGGTGTTGTATAATCTAATCGATTCTGCTCCGGGACCCAAACCTTCCTAGGATTGTAAGATATAAACCAACTCGATCCTATCACAATAATAATTGCTTGCTTATAATTTGAGAATATGTTTGTATGATCAATTCCCATGAATCCCCTATGAACCCATGACACCCTAGTGCTTTTAATAAATTGTTTACATCTCATTTTAATCATCTTGCTTGTTTATTTACATTGTTATTTAGTTTAGTGATCTTATTATCTCAACCAAAATTGTGACACCCTTAGACACCACTACTTGCAATCGAAAATCCTACATCAATACCCGTCCCATGGGATCCGACCTTTACTTACCTCTTTACTAAGAGTAGAGTAGTTTGTGAAGTTATAAATATTGTTTTGGTCTAGGTGCTCCTAACGACAAGTAACAGAAAACGATAGTTCGACCAAAAATGGCGCCGTTGCCGGGGACGGTGTTATCTTGATTTGATTTTCTTTGATTGTTCTTAGTTGTGTCTTTCTTTGGCATGGGGAAGTAAAACTACTCAAGGTTTGCTCTAATTGTTTTCAAGTTGTTCGATATTTTTCAAGATGGATCTTTTAGATTGTTTTGTTGAGGACCACTTGAGTATACCTTTCTTCAAAGACCCCTTGCAAGCATTGGAAGCCTTAGAAGCAAGTGAGGCCAAAAATATGCATTGAGAATTGGAGGTAGATCTTCTTGAGGCCGCTCTAGTCAACAAAGAACTTACTCATGAGCAATCTGAATTAGTACATAACATCCTTATAGAAGTATATCAACCCATAGAAGAAGAAAAGGCAATCGAGGATGACATCAAACATGCCGAAGAGCAATAAGAATTTGTCATGAAATTTGAGTATGATGAGATTTGTGAGCTTGAAGAGCAAGTTGAATATGCCATGAGAATGGAATGTCTAATGGAAATGGAGCAAGTTCCTAATGAATCTTCAATGGAGGAACGTGAGGTACAAGTTCCAACTCTAAAACCCCTTCCCCCAAATTTGAAATATGCTTATCTTGGTGAATCTAAGACCAAACCCGTGATTGTTAATGACAAACTTGATGAGAACCAATTGAAAAAATTGCTTGATGTGTTGAAACAACATGAAAAGGCTATAGGTTATAGTCTAGATGATCTTAAGGGGATAAGTCCCAATTTTTGCATGCATAGAATTCATCTAGAAGAAGACCATAGACCTACCATCCAATCTCAAAGGAGATTGAACCCCTACATGCAAGAAGTTGTTAAAGGAGAGGTTATGAAATTACTTGATGCAGGAATTATATATCCCATATCGAATTATTTGTGGGTTAGCCCCGTTCAAGTGGTTCCTAAGAAAGGAGGTACCACGGTGGTAACAAATGATAAGAATGAGCTAATACCCACAAGGAAAATCACCGGTTGGCGTATGTGTATTGACTATCGAAAATTGAATTCCGCATCAAGAAAGGGTCATTTCCCCTACCATTCATTGACCAAATGCTTGAGAGGTTAGCCTTTAACAAGTTCTTTTGCTACCTTGACGGGTATTCGGGATTCTTTAAAATCCTCATACACCCGGATGACAAACACAAGACCACCTTCACATGCCCTTATGGTACTTTTGCTTATAGGAGAATGCCTTTTGGCTTGTGTAATGCCCCCGCTACTTTCCGTAGATGCATGATGAGTGTCTTCTTTAACTACCTAGAGACCATAATGGAAGTTTTTATGGAAAATTTTAGCTTTTATGGAAAAGACTTTGACTCTTGCTTGCACAACCTTTCTCTTGTATTGCAAAAATGTGAGGACGTTAGTCTCGTTTTGAATTGGGAAAAGTGTCACTTTATGGTCAATGAAGGAATTTTTTTAGGTCATTTAATCTCGGAAAAGGGCATCGAGGTCGATAAAGCTAAGGTTAAGGTGATAGAGAAACTCCCACCCCCCGTGAATGTAAGAGGGGTGAGAAGTTTTCTCGGTCACGCGGGTTTCTATCGCCGTTTTATAAAAGATTTCTCAAAAATCGCGAAACCCCTCACTCAACTTTTACTTAGAGATGCCCAATTCCATTTCACTAATAAGTGTGTTGAAGCCTTTAATAGAATTAAGGAAGCACTAATCTCAGCACCGATCATTCAACCACCTAATTGGGAACTACCATTCGAGATTATGTGTGATCCTAGTAACTACGCCGTTGGAGCGGTTCCTGGCCATTGGGTAGGAAAGGCTTTGCATTATATCTACTATATAAGCAATACTCTTGATTCCTCCCAAGTGAAATATGATACCACCGAGAAAGAGCTCCTTGCCATTGTCTATGTGTTAGAAAAATTCCGCTCTTATTTGGTTGGATCCAAGGTGATTATTTTTTCGGACCACCGTGCTCTTCGACATCTCTTGATAAAGAAAGAAGCAAAACCAAGGTTGTTGAGATGGATTTTACTACTTCAAGAATTCGACTTGGAAATAAGAGACAAGAAAGGGGCCGAGAATGTAATGGCGGATCACTTGTCAAGGATCCGGTTTCATGATGAAGAAGGAGAAACACCGATCAATGTCTCTTTCCCCGATGATATCTTAATGGCCATTCAAACACAACTTGAGAGGCACATTACTCCATGGTTTTCCGATTATGCCAACTACATTGTTGGAAGAGTACTCCCTCCAAACTTAAACTACAACCAAAGAAAGAGATTTTTGTTCGAAGTCAAGAGGTACTTTTGGGATGACCCAAATCTTTATAAAGAGTGTAGTGATGGGCTCTACCGAAGGTGCATCCCTCAATGGGAAATTCAAGGAATTTTGGAAGGATGTCACTCATCCCCTTATGGTGGACACCACGGAGCAAGAAGAACCATTGCAAAAATCCTTCAATCGGGCTTCTTTTGGCCAACTATGTTCCAAGATGCTAGGGAATTCATCCTTCATTGTGATGCTTGTCAAAGAAAGGGAAATATCTCCTGGAGGAATGAGATGACACAAAAGGGGATACTAGAAGTAGAGATCTTCGACGTTTGGGGGATCGACTACCAAGGGCCGTTTGTGACATCCAAAGGGAACAAATACATCCTTGTAGCCGTAGACTATGTCTCAAAATGGGTGGAGGCAATTGCCACCCATATCGATGATGCAAGAACGGTCACTAAACTCTTCAAGAAAATAATCTTCCCAAGATTCGGAGTCCCTAGAGCAGTCATAAGTGATGGAGGAATGCATTTTCATGAAAAGAAGCTCACATCCCTTTTGACCAAATATGGTGTTCAACATAGAACCGGCTTGGGATATCACCCTCAAACAAGCGGTCAAGTTGAAGTCTCAAACAGAGAGATCAAGCAAATTCTTGAGAAATTTGTTAACAATTCTCGTAAGGATTGGGGCATGAAACTTGATGACGCTCTTTGGGCTTATAGGACGGCCTATAGGACTCCCATAGGAGCCTCCCCTTACAAACTTGTCTATGGGAAAGCATGCCACTTGCCGATTGAGTTAGAATACAAAGCTTTTTGGGCAATCAAAGCTCTCAACCTTGATCTCAAACTAAGTGGTCAAAAGAGGATGATGCAAAATCAAGAGTTGGAAGAATTCCGACTACAATCTTATGAGAATGCCAAGATCTACAAAAAAGGACAAAGTTGCTTCATGACAAGAGGATCAAGCAAAAGGCCTTACACAAGGGAGATAGAGTCCTTCTATTCAACTCCCGATACTGTCTCTTTCCCGGGAAGTTGTAATCTAGATGGATGTGTCCTTATGTGATCACCGAGGTAGGAAGGTATGGAGACCTCGAGATAAGGTCGGAAGATGGAAGCAAATTTAAAGTTCATGGCCAAAGATTGAAACCATATTATGAAGGAGCATTTATTGGAGAAGTCGAGGTCACCTACCTCGGGCCTCCTCCTCCTTGAAAAGATCATCAAAAGGAAAGTTTGGTGGAGTCCTCTCCAAAACATCACTTATAAATATACAAACCCCTTTAACTTGTATCTTTAAGTTTATTGCATTTTTAATCATAAAGATGATTCTTGCCATGAGAGTAAGTGAGGGAGGGTCACTAATCATTTTGACGAATGAAGGAATTAGAATTCAAGTGTGGGGAAGCACCTACACCGGAGTGGAGGAAAAATAGGATCAATTTTTGCATCCCGTGAGAAATCCGCTCGTCCAGGCAAGCAACCCGAGCGTCCCGCTAGTGAGCCGCTCGTCCTAAGAGAGCTGAGAAGCAGCTGTTTTGTTCTAACACGAGATCCGAGCGTCCTCAGTAACAATCCGCTCGTCTTAGTCAAGACGGTCGTCCCAATGAAGAATTCGCTCGTCCTGGTGGATCAATTTCTGGCATTTCTCCGTGGAAGAGAATAAGAGCGTCCTCTATAGAATCCGCTCATCCTACTACAGCAAGACGCTCGTCCCGACTAGCATACGCTCGTCCTGGCTACTTTAGAATCTGGGATCTGTCCTGGATGACAATCCGAGCGCCCCACAAAGAATTCGTTCGTCCCCGTGGTCAGAAATCCGACTGGCCCAAGGCAGAATCCGCTCGTCTCCCTGCGTCTTATTTTCCGGTTTTTCGCCAATTAAAAAACCTCCCCACCACACAATTTGTGACACCTCATCCTTCCTTCCACTCATAATATAAAACCCCCCTCTCTTATGACCCCAATCCTATCTCAAGCACTCATTCACCCACCAAAAACGAAAATCCCCAAAATCTAGGGTTTCAAAAATATTCACAAGGAGATCTAATTCACAAAGAGCATCCCCATATTTTAACAAGTCAAATTCCAAATCTACATCCAAGAATGGGACCAAGAGGATCATT
Source organism: Silene latifolia (assembly GCF_048544455.1). Taxonomy (NCBI): domain Eukaryota; kingdom Viridiplantae; phylum Streptophyta; class Magnoliopsida; order Caryophyllales; family Caryophyllaceae; genus Silene; species Silene latifolia. Next base: position 479,652,920 of record NC_133538.1, on the reverse strand, counting down.
ATCTAGAGAAAGAAGAAGACCAAGGGTAAGAGGAAACTCATCTACTTCTCACATCAACACTTTAAGAAGAGAACATGAGGAGATAGTTGACCTCACCAAGCTTGATGAATTTTCCAATGTAGAGTTTGTCAATGATGTTCAAAGGCTCGTTTTCCACCAACTACTTGGTAAGAATATTCTTCCTACCAAATTCATGTGCCATAAAACCTTGAGAAAACTTGGAATCTATCACCAAACGGAAGCTCTCTTCGAGTTATTTGGTCTTTCTACTTTGTTCCATATGCATGAACGAACCTATCGGTCTCTTATCCTTGAGTGCTTGAGTTTCTTAAAGATTACCACTTTGAACAAGACAATTTGTGTAGAGTTTAGATTGGAAAATGTAACAAGGATGAGGACTCTTGTCGAGTTTGCAAATGTGCTCGGTCTAGATGTTTCGCCCACCCGAACATCAAGACCAAAGAAGTATAATGTAGCACCATTGTGGAGAGCCATGACGGGACGAGATTTTTCATATATTAAGGAATTTTTGGCCTTTCACATCCAAAACCCCATCCTAAGGCTCACTTACCGATTCTTATCCGGAACTATTCTTGCTCGCCGAGATCCGGCGATAGTGAACGAACTAGACTTCGTTTTTATGGAGTCATATCTTGAGATCCAACGGAGAAGAGGATATCATTTCAATGCACCGCTTGTTCTCCTAGAGAAATGGGCAACATTCCGAAACGGGGATGATGATGGTATGAAGCATATTGTCAATGGAGGACTCATCACAAGACTTGCAAAGCACTTCAATCCCAAATTTAATGAAAACAATGAGTATACTCCACTTTCGGGAAATACGAGAATCAACGAGGATCTAATTCTTATTGAACACCATTGGATAACCCATGAGGGTTATGAGAAGAGGATTAAATGGATCACCATGGGGATCAACCCCATTTACTTACCAATGAATGGTTTGCCAAGAATTTCACCCAAAAGAGGTCCTCTTTCTCCAATCCCATCTTATCTCGTCTCCACAAACTCAAATCAAGCTAATCAAGCACCACCCCCAACACAACAACAACATGAGCAACCAAGAAATGCAAATGAGAAGATTGTGATACCACCCTACCCCTTCAAATACCAACCCTATAACCACTCAAATCCTTTCATCCTCCCTAGGGATGATTTCGTGACGGGGATCCTTCAAGATATACACCTCCGCTAATTCGAGGCCAATGTGGATATTTACTATGCCTTGTATCCACAATTTCACCAAATGGCTCGACAAGGGGTTATTAGTGAAGAGGGAATGTTTCTCTCTTAGGCTCAAATGAATATTCTCTTCCCAAACTCGGAGAGGGCTCATGAGGGAGCACATGGTCAAGAGGGTGAAGGGAGTGACAAGTCAAATGGTGGAGATACGGTGGAGCTTGTAGTGAGGATGATGAATTTATGGATTTCAATGGAAGCGATGCATCAAGAGGAGCTCGGGATAGCGACTTGGAAGGGGATGATGGTGACCATTGAAGAACACTTCGTAAGCTAAATGGAGCGGGCGCGAGGCACCCATCAAGGCCAAAGTGAAGTTTCTTTTACTCCCCCCTCATTTCTTTCTTTTTCATGACAAGAATTTCATATTTTGTTAACTTACTTCATATTTGATTGTTTCATTTTTGGTGTCCTCGCAAAAAGTATGACTATTTTTCCACCTAGGCAACATTTGGGTGATGATAAATTAATTGTTCCCACTTTCAAAATCCAAAATAATAAATTTTAGTTTCATGCATTGCATTTTTTTTGCATGAACTCCCCCAAATTTTTTGACATTAGAAATAATGTCTATTTTGGTTTGGGGAAGTCTATGCATATGCATTGGGAGCTAATCTAAATTATGCTCTCCACCATAACAAAAACACATGCATCATGTGGGATAGTTTAGTCTAGTTTACATTTAGCTTAGAAATCATGCATATTCATGTAAATTGCATAATTTCCTATCGTATTGGTTATTGAGGACAATGCCCATACTAGTGTGGGGATGGGAAATTCTAACTTGACTTTTTAAAACAAAAACCAAAATAATTAAAAAAATTCGAAAATACAAAAAAAATTTGAAAAATTGAAAAATCCAAAAACATGTTCATTTCTCTTGTAGTGTAGTCTTGTATATATTGTGTTTGTTCATCCTTTTTCACATTGATCGACTACGCCACATCCGAGACATGAGGATATTGAAGATCGCGTGGTATGATCTTTCCAATCTCCTTCTTCCTCTTTATGTTAATGACTATGTGGCTTTATTTTGATTGATGCGGTATAAACAATGGGAAATTAGGATTGCATTTAGATTATTTGGCATACTAGTTGGTAGAAGCATATGCATTAGGTTGTATAAATGTTAGTTGCATCATGGCATATAGTTGCATTTAGGAAAAATTTTGTGAAACCGTCTATTGGGGAAGCTTGACAAGTGTATATAAGGCCCTTGTAGATACTTTTTCTTTTTAAGACTTCGCTTGTTAGAATACTTGTAAAACACCCTAGGATGTGTCATGCTAGTATCCTTTGACCCATGGATTAAGTCTTAGTCAAGAGTACCTTGTGGTGTGATAACTCCTTGGCTCTTGTTTATTCCAAGGTCACCATTGAAACCATGTGATCGGTCCGTTTCGTGTTCACAATTTAAGGTGTGGTCGTTGGGTCACGTCCGAATCAAAACACAATTTATAGCTTCACAAACAACTCTACAATTAGTAAAGAGGCAAGTAAAGGTCGGATCCCAAGGGACGGGTATTGAAATGAGATTTCTATTGCAACTAGTGGTGTCTTAGGGATGTCACAAATTGGGTTGATGTAGAAGGTCACTAAACTAAAATATCAATGGAAATAAACAAGCAAGATGAATTAAAGGGTTGTAAACAATTGATTAAAAAGCACTAGGATGTCATGGGGTCATAGGGGAATCATGGGAATTGATCATACAAACATGTTCTCAAATTATAAGCAAGCAATTATTGTTGTAATGGATTGAGTTGGGTTATATCTTACAATCCTAGGAAAGTTTGGGTCCCGGAGCCGAATCGATTAGATTGTACAACACCTACAAGTCGACTTAGTCTTCCCTACTCAACAACATGCATGGTCTAATGAGACTCGAGTTGGGTTATGTCTTATAAGTCTCATTGAAAAGATAGGAGATGGTGGTAAATGCAAGGATTCATAGGCTTAGCATTTCATCAAATATAACATGTGCATGAGTTGAGATCAAAACAAGTAAGCAAATAAAACATGAAAGCATATTAATTTAAGCATGAATCATTCCCCATGTTGGTTTTCCCTAATCACCCATTAACCCTAGCTAAGAGACTACTCACTCATTATCATGTTGATCATGCTAGCAAGGTTGTCAATCATACCAACAAAATGAAACATGATGAATAAATGAATAATTAACAATAATTAAAAAGGGATTAAGAGAATTATACCTACTAATGATTCCAATAATAAAGCAAAGATAAAAGAAGTACTTGATGCTTGATTGAGAGGTTGTCAATCTCCCAATAATAACCCAAATAATCTTCAATTACCCAAAATAAAGGATGAACAAAAGAGAGATTAAGGAAGTAAAACTTGTATTAGAACTTGATTAATTGTTGATCACAAAATTAAAGAGAGATTTTATTGGTATTAACTACTCTAAGAATTGATAAGAAGAACATGCTCTTCTAATTAGACTAATGGGGTATTTATAGTGGAGATTAGGGGGATGCATTAGGGTTAACTATGGGCTAAACTAGTAATTACACTTTTTAGATTGAGCAGGGAGAAGCCAGTGTTTTTCGAAGGAAGGGCTTCTTTCTTTGTAGCTTGGAGAAGACGAAATTGCGCTGTAGAGGAATCCGAGCGGATTAGTGTCGGGACGGGCGGATTCTGGCGGTGGAACACGAGCGGCTTGGGAGGAATCCGGGCGGATTGTGGCAGTGCTAACCCGAGCGTCTTGGGATGAAACCGCACGGATTGTACAGGTTGAGGACGGCCGGATTGTAGTCAATCCGCACGGATTGTTCTTCAGCAAGATTTCTTCTTCTTTTCTTCCCTTTTCTTCATAAATTCCTTGTGGATTTCCTTGGGGACTCAAGGATCCTTTCTCAACATTGCTCATCTACTATAATATGTACAAAGGCCTTCTAATCTTGTCTCTTTTTGATGCTTGGTCATTGGATTCGATCAATTTAGTCTCGTTTTGCCATGAAAATGCAAGATTCTTACTCCTTTCCTACCAAGGGATCAAAATCTCAAAGAATATGCAAAACAAAGAACTAAAGATAAGAAATGACCCAAGTATGCACTAAAAAGCATGGGAACAAGGCTAATTCGGGGGCTAAATATGCGCTATTTATGGTCACATCAAATATCCCCAAACCGAACCTTTGCTCGTCCCGAGTAAAGAGGTGACAAAGACTAGGACCATTATTTAAACTAACTTAATAACATAGCCGATATGAGACAATTAGCGGGTCTCACTCCGCCCCTTCAACTCACAACAAGACAACCATTAGGTAGGATGCCTTCTTGCAAGGCAAGGTGGGTCTTGCCAAAATGGCGACACATCCAAACATGAAGCACACAAAGTCACATAATGGATGCATCTACAAAAGAATAGCCACTTCCTCATCAAGCGGCGGAGGCACTAAAGAGGAACAAATTTAAGAGCATGTAATCCTTCACAAATACTAGTTCAACAAATTACTAAGGCTAAGAGGATGGCACAAAATCACCTCCAAATGGTGTTAAACTAGACTACTTTCGTCCTCAATTTCCAAATGCTTTTGTCAAGAGCGATCGGATGGTGGTGGAATGATGATCCCTATGATGCTAGTAGCATATGACATGACAAGTCTCGAATTCTCTACAAAAGTAAAGGTCATGGATCGTCCCAAGCTCGACAAAGTGGCTTGACAAAAAGGCTTTTTGGGAATGAAATGCTCAAATCATTATACACAACGAGTGGATATGACTAGTATTCAAAATTGTCCTCATTTCACTTTCTCATTTCAAAAATTTAAGATGGGGTTTATCCCTTCCGGGCTAGTGTCCTTTGTTTTCGCCAATCGCTTATTAGGCAACCGGTTAACCTCTAGACAATAGCTTTTCGGGGTGATAGTCACTCTGTCTCTCAAACCCGAATTCACAACCGTGTGGGGGCCCAATTCAATGGATCCCGCTCCAAAGCACATCGAAGTGGTATGCCTCCATCAAAACAATTTAAATTTCTCAACATTCAACAATTCATAACATTTGAGGTTTCCTTGGCATTAAATTACTTCCACATGACAAAATTCTTTGAAATGAGCACTTCAAGCTTATTGATAGAAAATATTTTTGGGTTGCCTTACCACAAGGTCAATCAAGGTCACCTAGACAAGTTAACCAAGTCCACATCGCATCACGGGGTTGGATAGGTGACTCACATGCAAACCCTTGACTAGGCTCTGGGTCATGGGTCAAAAGACACTAGTATGACACTATCTAGGGTGTTTTACAACCATTCTAGTAGGCAAAGTCTTAAGTTGAACAAGTATTTGTAATGGCATAGTTGCTCTTGTCAAAGTTCCTAATTAGGCATTTTTCAAAACTTTTATCTAAATGCAACTATATGCTATGATGCAACTAATATAAACATCCTAATGCAAGTGATTCTATCAACTAATATGACATATAAACTAAATGCAAGTCCTAAGTTCACATTGTTATACCGCATCAAACAAAATAAAGCCACATAGTCCTTAACATAAAGAGGAAAAAGGGGATTGGAAAGATCATACCATGCGGTCTACATGATCCTCATGTCTCGGATGTGGCGTAGTCAATCAATGTGAACAAGGATAGAACAAACACAATATATACAATAATATAAACAAGACTACACTACAAAAGGAAATAAACATGTTTTTGGCTTTTTAATTTTTTCAATTTTTATGATTTTCAAAATTTTTCAATTTTTCTCATTTTGTAGTATAAAGTTATTCTAATATGGGCATTGTCCTCAATGGCCAAAATGATGGGAAATTATGCAAAGATGATGCATGATTTCTATACTAAATGCAATCTACACTAGTCTACACTACATGATGCATGGTTTTTGTTATGACGGAGAGGATAATTTAGATTACCTCCCGTTGTGTATGCATTAACTTCCCCAAACCGAGTTAGACACTATTGCTAATGTCCAAGGATGGGTGTATTTCATGCACACACTATGCAATGCATGAAACTAATTTGTCATTTTTGATTTTGAAAGTGGGAACAATAAAATGAGAACACCTCAATGGTACCGAGGTGTGAGTCCTCTATGGTGCTAGGACTACTCCAACAATGATCAAGAAAATAATTAAAACAAAGAGAGAAATAGACAAACCATGAGAGGGTAGGAGCCTCCAAGGCTTGCTAATCTTCCATCATTTCATCACCATCATCACTTTCCTCATTAGAAGTGGTCACATTGCCACTTCCCTCTTCATTTGCTTCTTCACTTGCTTCTTCACTTTGCTCATCATCTTGCTCACCATCCTCTTCTCCTTCTTCACTTATTTCTTCATCAATGTTATCATCAACCTCTTCATTACCGACAACCTCATTGTCACCCGAAACGACCCTAGATGCACCCGGAAATAGGACTTCTCTATCCGCCCAACTAGGCAAAGGACATGATGGATCAAGTAGTCCTTGCCTAGCTAAGTGTAGGAGGGGTGGATATTGAGCCAAGTAAGCATTTTTCCGATCCTCAAAGGCTTGCTTGTGCATTGCTTGCCTGAGAAGAGTCAAATAATCATTTCTTGCTTCAACACCTTCCGGCTTGAACTCTTGGTACTCAAAAGGGTAAGGTGGCGTGACAATGGAAGAGGAGGGCATTTCAAGTTCACCCTTTTGTTGTCGGATAATATACTCGGCCTCTTTTGAAAGGGGAAGTAGATAATTGGTCCGGTGGACGCTTAGACGACAAATCTTTGAAGGCAAAGTAAATGATCTAGCCTCACTAGTGAGCCATCCATACTCGGTGTCAAGAGGGTTATGGGCAACCCACTTATACTTGTGTATCATAGTATGCATATCAACAAGATGACCACCCTCCTTTGCTTTATACTTGTTATCCTTGTTGAAGTTAGGATCAAAGTATTTAGCTAGGATAGTGACTAGGCCGCCATTGACAATAACGGTAGTGCCTTTCTTCCCACAATCAATGTTGAGCCATCTATCTACCAAAAGCCTTAAAGAGTTGAAAGGCTTGGTGTGTACTCTTCCAATGTTCAAAGCCGATTTAAGAAGAATAAAATCAAGTTTGGTGAAATGGTTGGTATCTTTCCGTGCAATAATGATGTTTGCTATGACCTTGTGCCATACCCTTATGCCCGGATGGTGGACTAAAAGAGCACGACTCGCATGAAAATTCTCAAATTTCCTTCCGGAAATTGCCTCCCAAAGAGGGTCGGGGTCATACTTTCCATAATTCTTAAAATAACTCGGTTCATCACTAAGACCCAAAATTTCACCCAATTCCCTAAAGGAAATGCGTCTACTAACATTAGCTAGACGAAACTCGAGGTTCTCCCTAGTCTCAACTTTGGTGACTTTCAAAGAACTCAAAAATTCCAAGGTAAGGGAGGGGTATGTCAATTCTTTTGATTCAAACAATTTCTTCAACCCCATGGCTTTGAAAAAGGCTCTAGTTTGCTCAAGGACACCCAACTTATCTAAGGTATCTTCACAAATAAACTTGGTGGATTGAAATGATTTCCTAGCAAACTTGGCAAAAGTATCTCTATGGGTTTCAGAAATAAAAGTTACCTCCGGATAATGCAAAAGTTGATCAATTTCCGGAGTCGTAGATGTTGTTGCTCCCATAGAAGGTTGTTGTTGTTGTTGCACTTCCAAGTTTGGGGTTGCTACCACCATAGCCAATGCTTTCTTTGCTTGAAGAGCCTTTTGCCTTTGTGAAAGTGTCTTAGCCTTTGGTGCCTTTGTTGCCTTTGTTGCTCCCTTAGTCCTTGCCATTGATGAATTAACCAAGAAAAGAATGAAAAATCTTCAATTTGTAGTGTACCCAAATTGATTTAAAGGTGAAAGGCTTTGCCTTTATGAATTCAAAAATCGACTCAAAGGTTGAAGATTTTGTTCTTGGTTTTGATTTTTATTGAAAAAGGAGTGATTGATTTGTTGTTAAAAGGATGATTTGATTTGATTTTGGTGAATGTAGTTGAGGAATTTTGTTTTTGTGATGGAGAGGATGAGGGTTTTGATGTTTTTGAGTAGTGTTATGAATTAATGAATGAATGAATGAAGGTAGGAGGGGTTTTATAAAGCCCGAAAAATTGAATCAGGGGCAATCCGTGCGGTTTACGCTCAAAACGGCGGATTCTCGCACTTTCAGGTTGGGAAAAACTCGCCTAAAGACGGGCGTCTTTAAGAGAAGACGCTCGGATTCGCTGACATGGGACGTGCGGATTCTTCAGAAGACGGACGGATTTCAGTCCAGGAATTTTTCTTGTTTTCCTCAGCAGAGAAAACGGGCGTCTTCCTCACAAGACGGGCGGATTTTCAGAGACGAGCGGATTGTTGTTCAGGACGCCCAGATTCTCTTACAGTCAAAAATCTTTCAAAAATTCAGCTCATAGGGACGTGCGTCTTCTACCCAATACGCTCGGATTGTCTGTAGACGGGCGGATTCTCAGGAATCCGCTCGGATTCGGCCCCTTTGTACCCGGATTCAGTTCTATCCGTGTACAATGCATATCCCTTATCATTCTTCCATTCTTCTTTATATCTTGTGTTCTTCATTGTGGGGGCACTACTAAGGCATGGATAGCCTAGGCAATTGCCATCCCCACACTAAGCTAGAGCACTACACATCAATTGAAATTATTAGTCCCTCCCTCACTTCTCTCAAACATGACACTTATCTTGATCAAAGTAAATAAAAATCCAAAGATGACAAAAATGCAATACAAGAATTGAAATGCGAGTTAGGGAGTTAGAAATATTTACAAATGGTGGTTTAGGGAGGACTCAACCAAACTCTCATTCTTGATGAGATGTCAAGGGGGCATGTTCAAGGTGTTGTTGATGTTGCACAACACCTTGAAAAAGTAATCAAAAGGTTGTTCATTATCATGGTAGAGGTCTTCAATGGACTTTGGCCCTTGTTGTCGGTCTTGATCGATGACATTACCAATGTAGGGATTAAAAATCCCTTCAAATTCGTCGTCCCAAAGACCACAAACTTCATTAAGTTGATCATTGAAAATCTCTTGATTTGATGGAGACAACTCTCCCAAATTCCTCTCTTGGCCAATGAGGCCATCCTCTTCTTATTTGATTGATTTTGATGAGCTTTGCAAGCTCTCCTTGTTAAAATTCACTTGCTCTTTGAATGGAGCATCTTCAATTTTCTTCTTCCATTGGAGTTCCGATTTCTTCCTCTCATCCTCTCGGCTATAATGATCAATCATGAAACACGGTTCATGAAAACGAGGAGCTCTCATAGTCTTGTCAAGATTAAAGGTTATGCTTTCATCTCCCACTTCTAGAGTGAGCTCACCATGTTTCACATCAAGCACCGCACCCGCGGTGTGTAGGAAAGGTCTTCCTAGAATGATTGGAATGTTGGAATCTTCCTCCATATCAACAATGACAAAGTCCACCGGGATGAACAACTTCCCAATTCGCACGAGGACATCTTCCCATATCCCTAATGGTGTCTTCGTCGATCTATCGGCCATTTGGAGTGTGATGTTGGTGCATTTAAGCTCTCCCATCCTCAACCTTTTGCTCACCGAGTACGGCATAACACTCACACTAGCCCCTAGATCACATAGGGCTTTGTTGATCGTTGTGTCGCCAATGGTACACGGTATTGAGAAGCTTCCCGGATCCTTTAGTTTTGGAGGTGAACTCCCTTGAAGTATTGCACTACTCACTTTAGTGAAGGCGATAGTCTCAAGTTTCCGGATTGACTTCTTATTTGTGAGGATATCTTTCATTTATTTCGCATAGGCCGGTACGTGATTTATTAATTCCGCGAAAGGAATTAAGACTTCCAAATTCTTCACAATTTCCATGAACTTTCCAAGTTGGTCATCAAATTTGGGCTTGGCTTGACGACTTGGAAAAGGAAGTCTAATCACAATGGGCTCCTTCTCCTTGACCTTGTCTTCATTTTTCTTTGAAATTTCTTCTTTTGATGATTCTCCATCTTTGGAGTTTTGCACAATTTCTTCCTTATCACTAGCTTCCACAACTTCATCCTCAACTTGCTTCTTCGGTGCTTCATACCTTGTACCACTTCTCAAGTGAATGGCACTAACCGTTTCATGTCTTGGGGGATTACTTTGAGGTGGTAATTGCCCCTTTTGTCTTTGTGAGCTTGAAGATGCTAGTTGAGTCAATTGTGTTTCCAACATCTTGGTGTGAGCTAGAATGTTGTTGATGGTGGTTTCCGTTGCTTGACTATCTTTTTGCATTTGAGTGAAAAATTCTTGTTGATTCTTTTGCATTTGGAGGACCGCTTTTTGGACATCAAAACCTTGGTCATTTTGGTGATTGTATGGATTTTGATTTTGGTAACCTTGGTTTTGATTGTAAAAGGGTCTTTGATTTTGGTTTCTCATGGGTGGTGGAGTGTATGTTGTTTGAGGGTTTTGAACATTTTGGCTTTTGTATGAGAGATTTGGGTGAAACTTGGTGTTTTCATTGTAATAGTTGGAATAAGGGGTACCACTCTTGTATGCTTGGAAAGCTTTCACTTGTTCATTCGTTCCCCTACATTCACTTTGGTCATGTCCCAAAGTTCCACAATTCTCACATATCCCACTTGGGATTGATGAGGATGCCGTCATGGCATTAACATGATGCTTTGGTGATTTTGAGACTTCTTCAAGTCTAGCCATAGCTTTCTCAAACTTCAAATTGATTGTGTCAATATGAGCACTAAGTTGAGCACCCAATTGAGTAACGGAGTCCACTTCATGCTTTCCTCCTCTAGTAGCCTTGCGAGGTCTACTATATTGTGAGTTATGGACCGCCATTTCCTCAATTTTGTTCCATGTTTGATTGTCATCAACTTCGGTGAACATTCCATTTGATCCCATGTTGAGAATGTTCCTTGAATCTTCATATAAACCGTTCCAAAATTGTTGTACCAAGAATCATTCGCTAAGTCCATGGTGAGGACATGAGCGACAAATTCCCTTGAACCGCTCCCAAGCTTCATACAAAGATTCTTCATCCCTTTGCTTAAAACCCGTAATTTGAGCTCTTAGCATGTTAGTCTTTTCCGGTGGGTAGAATTTTTTGAAGAAAGCTAGAGCCAACTTCTTTCAAGAATCTATTCCGAGAGTGGCCTTGTCAAGGCCCTTCAACCATTGTTTCGCGGTGCCGATTAGAGAAAAAGGAAATAAGATCCATCGAATTTGGTCTTGAGTCACACCGGTTTGAGAGATAGCATCACAATAGTCGCAAAAGGTTTCCATATGAGAATGAGGGTCTTCACTAGGCATCCCCCCAAATTGGCTCCTTTCGACTAATTGGATAAAGGCGGATTTGGCAATAAAATTTCCGGTTAGATGTTGTGGTGTAGGAGTACCATTGGGTAGGTTCTCCTCGGTGGGTACGGAATGTGACGAGAATTTAGGCATTGTAGGTTGATTTTGTGGGTATTGTGTAATGGGTTCTCCTCTCCTTCTATTGCGAAAGGGTTGATGAACTCAATAGTTGGTTGAACAACCTCACTAATACCTCTCAAATTCCTCCTAGCAAATCTCCTATTGTTCGTCAAGGTTCTTTCAATTTCACGGTCAAAAGGTAACAAATCACCTTGTGACCTTCTAGACATGCAAAATATCAAACAACTCGAAAACAATTAGAACAAACCTTGAGGAGTTTTACTTCCCCAAGGCGAAGAAAGACACAACTAATAACAATAAAAGGAAATCTAAATCAAGTAAACACCGTCCCCGGCAACGGCGCCATTTTTGATCGGTCCGTTTCGTGTTCACAATTTAAGGTGTGGTCGTTGGGTCACGTCCGAATCAAAACACAATTTATAGCTTCACAAACAACTCTACAATTAGTAAAGAGGCAAGTAAAGGTCGAATCCCAAGGGACGGGTATTGAAATGAGATTTCTATTGCAACTAGTGGTGTCTTAGGGGTGTCACAAATTGGGTTGATGTAGAAGGTCACTAAACTAAAATATCAATGGAAATAAACAAGCAAGATGAATTAAAGGGTTGTAAACAATTGATTAAACAGCACTAGGGTGTCATGGGGTCATAGGGGAATCATGGGAATTGATCATACAAACATGTTCTCAAATTATAAGCAAGCAATTATTGTTGTGATGGATTGAGTTGGGTTATATCTTACAATCCTAGGAAAGTTTGGGTCCCGGAGCCGAATCGATTAGATTGTACAACACCTACAAGTCGAATTAGTCTTCCCTACTCAAAAATATGCATTGTCTAATGAGACTCGAGTTGGGTTATGTCTTACAAGTCTCATTGAAAAGATAGAAGATGATAGTAAATGCAAGGATTCATAGGCTTAGCATTTCATCAAATATAACATGTGCATGAGTTGAGATCAAAACAAGCAAGCAAATAAAACATGAAAGCATATTAATTTAAGCATGAATCATTCCCCATGTTAGTTTCCCCTAATCACCCATTAACCCTAGCTAAGAGACTACTCACTCATTATCATGTTGATCATGCTAGCAAGGTTGTCAATCATACCAACAATATGAAACATGATGAATAAATGAAAGTAATTAACAATAATTAAAAAGGGATTAAGAGATTATACCTACTAATGATTCCAATAATAAAGCAAAGATAAAAGAAGTACTTGAATGATTGAGAGGTTGTCAATCTCCCAATAATAACCCAAATAATCTTCAATTACCCAAAATAAAGGATGAACAAAAGAGAGATTAAGGAAGTAAAACTTGTATTAGAACTTGATTAATTGTTGATTACAAAATTAAAGAGAGATTTGATTGGTATTAACTACTCTAAGAATTGATAAGAAGAACATGCTCTTCTAATTAGACTAATGGGGTATTTATAGTGGAGCTTAGGGGGATGCATTAGGGTTAACTAAGGGCTAAACTAGTAATTACACTTTTTAGATTGAGCAGGGAGGAGCCGGTATTTTTCGAAGGAAGGGCTTCTTTCTTTGTAGCTTGGAGAAGACGAAATTGCGCTGTAGAGGAATCCGAGCGGATTAGTGTCGGGACGGGCGGATTCTGGCGGTGGAACACGAGCGGCTTGGGAGGAATCCGGGCGGATGTTGGCAGTGCTCACCCGAGCGTCTTGGGATAAAACCGCACGGATTGTGCAGGTGGAGGACGGCCGGATTGTAGTCAATCCGCACGGATTGTTCTTCAGCAAGATTTCTTCTTCTTTTCTTCCCTTTTCTTCATAAATTCCTTGGGGATTTCCTTGGGGACTCAAGGATCCTTTCTCAACATTGCTCATCTACTATAATATGTACAAAGGCCTTCTAATCTCGTCTCTCCTTGATGCTTGGTCATTGGATTCGATCAATTTAGTCTCGTTTTGCCATGAAAATGCAAGATTCTTACTCCTTTCCTACCAAGTGATCAAAATCTCAAAGAATATGCAAAACAAAGAACTAAAGATAAGAAATGACCCAAGTATGCACTAAAAAGCATGGGAACAAGGCTAATTCGGGGGCTAAATATGCGCTAATTATGGTCACATCACCATGCAACCATCATCCATGTTCTACCATATGTTTGTCATCAAAGGGAATGGGCACAAAAATTGTTCAAATTTGAGTTCAAGAAATGAAAAGAAAAGAAAAAGTTTGCAATTGCATTAAAAGAAAAGGGGAGCAAAAATAGACTTCTAAAGCTTCAAAAATAAGCACCCTTACTACAAATGGGGTGACTTTGAAAATGTTGAAAAGAAATGCAAAGAAAAGTTGAAAATTGTCAAGTATTGAAATGCCAAACATCAAAGAACTGCCAAAAGGAAAGTGTTCTCAAATGTTATATGCCCCAAGAAATTGGGGGGGAGGGGGGGGGGGGGGGAACAACAAAAGCAAACTCCCAAAATGAAACTTAATACTATTGATCCCTTTTTCCATCGCGTCCACTTTTGTGCGATCCTCCAGTGTTTTTAACACCATAGGTAGTCTACTTTTGACGAAAGCATTTAATGATTGAGGACAAAGGTACCCTAGCTTGACACAACTTGGAGGTGATTTATTGGTATCCTTCTAGGCTTAGTAGTTTGAAGAAACCATATCTATAATGGAATGTGTACCCTTAGATTGCTTCCCCTTTAGATATTTTCCGCCATTTAGATGAGGAAAGTGGCTATTCTTTTGTAGATGCATCCATTACTTGTTTTGTGTGCTTTAATGCTTGGATGTATCGCCATTTTGGCAAGACCCACCTTGCCTTGCAAGAAGGAATCCTACCTCATGGTTGTCTTGTTGTGAGTTGAAGGGGCAGAGTGAGACCCGCTAATTGTCTCATATCGGCTATATTAGTAGGTTAGTTTAAATAAGGGTCCTAGTTTTGTCACCACTTAAATCGGGATGAGCAAAGGTTCAGTTTGGGGATATTTGATGTGACCAATATTTGAGAATATTTAGTCCCCGAATTAGCATTGTTCCTATGCTTTTTAGTGCATAATTGGGTCATTTACTATGTTTAGTCTTTCGTTTTGCATATTCTTTGAGGTTTGTTTCCTTGGTAGAAGAGGAGTGCAAATCTTGCATTTTCATGGCAAAATGGAGCTAAATTGATCGAATCTAATGACCAAGCATCAAAGTGAAGACAAGACTAGAAGACCTATGTAAATAATGTAGTAGATGGGTAATGATGAGAAGATCCTTGCATCCCCAACAAGATCCTTGAGGATTGTTGGAAGAAGAAAAGAAGAAGAAGATTTCTAAGCTACTATCCGGGCGTCTTGGCCACGGGATGAGCATCTTGGCTGGCTACAATCCGAGCGTCCCGTAGCCAGTCCACTCATCCTAGCCCTATACAATCCGAGTGTCTCATGCCTCAGTCCGCTCGGATTCCTTTCCAATGCAAGCCGTCTCCTCCTCAGTCCACTCGGGATGCGCATATTCCTTGAAGACTAGCGAAGCAAAGATGAGTATCTCCTTCGAGAGGAGCACTTCCTCAACTTTTCTTAAGGGTATAAATCGTCATTTAAGCCCTTAGTAACCCTAATTTATGTACCTAATCCTTAGTATAAATACCCCATTGTACTAATTAGATTATCATGTTCTTCATATGCAATCATAATCTCATTCTAATCTTGTAATCAACTTTTAATTAAGCATTAATACAAATCTCATTTACTTAATTTCTCTATTGTTCATCATTTATTTTGGGTAATTGAAGATTATTTGGTGTTTATTTGGAGGATTGACAACCTTCCAATCATTCATCAAGTACTTCTATTATTCTTTGCTTATTATTTTGGAATTATCATTAGGTATAATTCTCTTAAACCCTTTTTAATTATTGTTAATCATTTCCATTCATTCATCATGTTTTGCCTTATAAATATGATTGACAACCTTGTTAGCATGATAAACTTGATAATGAGTGAGTAGTCTCTTAACTAGGGTTAACGGGGAATTAGGGGAAACCAATATGGGGGATGATTCATGCTTAATATAATATGTTCACATAATTTATTTGCTTGCTTGTTGTGATCTCAACTTATGTACATGTTATGTTTGATGAAATGCGAGCCTATGAATCCTTACATTTTTTACCCATCACTTACATTTTCAATGAGACTTGTAAGACATAAACCAGTTCGAGTCTCATTAGACCATGCATATAGTTGAGTAGGGAGGATTAAGTCGGCTTGTAGGTGTTGTACAATCTAATCGAGTCGGCTCTGGGACCCAAACCTTCCTAGGATTGTAAGATATAAACCAACTTGATTCTATCACAACAATAATTGCTTGCTTATAATTTGAGAATATGTTTGTATGATCAATTCCCATGAATCCCCTATGAACCCATGACACCCTAGTGCTTTTAATCAATTGTTTACATCTCATTTTAATCATCTTGCTTGTCTATTTACATTGTTATTTAGTTTAGTGATCTTCTTATCTCAACCCAAATTGTGACAACCTTAGACACCACTACTTGCAATCGAAAATCCTACATCAATACCCGTCCCTTGGGATCCGACCTTTACTTACCTCTTTACTAATAGTAGAGTAGTTTGTGAAGTTATAAATATTGTGTTTGTCTAGGTGTTCCTAACGACAAGTAACCGAAAACGATAGTCCGACCAGTTGCATCAATGTATGACAGTCATGTGACTTTAAATCAGTAAGTTTTAGGTCCTGCAACGAAACAAGGCTTCTAATATTAGACGAATAGCCCTCTGGCACCTTAATACCATGCAAGCATTCGCAAAACTCTTTTTTCTCCTTTTTTGAAAGAGTATGAGCTGCAGGCGGCAAAAAGTCCGATTTCCTTTGGTTTTAGCTGCCAGGTCGGGCCTAATACCCATCTCAACCATATCATCCCTAGCTGCCTTGTTGTCTTTTGTTCTACTGTAGATACCTCATTTCTGCACCTCCCGCAAATCACCCGGTGATGATTGGGCCGCATGTTTGGTACACGGAATGATTTATGACAGTTCGTAAGTTTATCATCAAGTGATAGCTTAAAAACTTGTGTCTACTCCTTGGTCGTCAGCTACGCGCCATTACGGTCGTTTTGACATTAATTAGAGTTCATTAGGAGTCCGGGTCAAAACCCGTCTTCATTTTCTAATAAACCGTTTAAAATGCCGAGTCGGAATGTTTTGGAATATTCCGGATATTTCTATTCCATAATTTTAATCTTTTCATCTTTTGGTAAAATATATCCCGAAATTTTATGATAAAGAATAAGGAAGTTGAGATCTACCGCAATTCTATAACAGAAACGCGGAAAATCTTTCTTCCGCAGGAGGAAACTTCTGGGGAAAGGACGCAGCATTCGTAGCTCTTTTCTGCGTGTTTTCAAATCTTTTCGAGATTTGTTTCCAAAGTTTTACCGTAACCCTAATTCCTCCGTGTGATTAGTATAAATAGGGACCTTCGTTCCTCATATTTCTCACGCTAGTGTCCGCCATTCTCTTCTCCCTTTGCATTCTAAGACCGCACTCTTTGCTTATTGACGTCCACGTGCTTGAACTTTCGACCACGTAAGCTCGGATCCTTCTGAGTACTAGTCTCGTTTTGCAAGACCGACCAATTTGACCAACTCCACTCAATTAATCAAATCAATTTAATTTAATTCCTCTTACGAGAGCACTTTCATCATACATTCGAGTCGAGCAATCACTAATCATTAACTTAGTTAATCTCGTTTCGTCCAACATGTAAGTCTGAGGGTGTAAATCCCATGTTTTATTATTGTATTTTGTTATTTTATAAATTATTGTAAGGTTTACGTGGAAAAGATGTTTAAAACCGATTTATAAAACCCTTTTATCAAACTTATTTTTGCGGATTAACAGAAGACAGACGGCGAGAAGAAACGCAGCAACTTGCTGCGCCTCTTCGAAGAGTCGCAGCATCTGCTGCGCCTCTTCCTGAGGCTGCCGCAGTTTCTGCCTTTCTTCTTCTTCCTTTGTTCTTTGTTGATTCGTCTCGTTTATTCGTCATTTCTTATTTTCTTCATAATTATAATACATAATTCATAAATATTTATCACCCCTTTAAATATCCGATTTAAATCCCAAGTAGTCAATATTTGCGGATTTTCGTCATTAAAATCAAACCCGGGTTTTAGAGATTCAATTTGTTCTTATCAAATCTTTGGAATTCGCTTTTTGTATATTTCATCTATTTATCATCATCTAACCTCATTAATTTGTATAAATAAACCTAATTAATTTGTAATTAGTCTATAATTCACCTTAGTTCGCTATAACTAATTCTAAATTCGTTCTAATTAATTTAAATTCGTTCTTTATTGCTTTTATGACAAATTCGCATGTAAATAATCTGTTAAATCACCTTTACTTGAGTCGAATGTCAATAATCGATCATTAAAATCACCAATGAACACTAACGATATGCAGTTCTGGCTTCCCAGCCAGAACTCACCTCAGGAACAGACGCAGTGACCACTGCGCCTCTTCCAAGGGACGTTATTAGCTTATGTATTTATCGACTATTAATCATAATATCACCACTAATCTGTTCGTTTTCTAACCTTAATTATTTTCCTTTTTTCTTTTCTAAAATTATCCATTTTAAAAATATTTTCGACGTAAATCATTAAACCAATGTAATTTTTGTAATTTTTTTTATTGTTTTTTATTTTATTGTACTCTTTATTATCGTTTGTTTGCTTTCACATGTAATCAACCTTAAATCCCTACCTCGACCCTAATGTATGCTAAATTACATGTTCACCGACTTAGTTAATTCTTACATGCTAGGTTTAAAATGTTGGATGTTGCATTGCATTGCATGCATATAATCGACAACATATCAAGTATAGATAATTTCCCTAATCATTAGTAGAGGGCGCTATCGAGGTGGGCGGGATTAGGTGTTCGATCAAAAGAGCTTCCTAATACGTACCCTCACTCCATACTCCAGATCTTTGTGAACATCCGTTTTCATTGGCATCCACGAGAGTCATTCTAGACATAGAATGCTACGGGTAACGAGTTCGTAGTGTCTATGTCACTACTTTGTGTCATGACCTGACGCGAAATATTCGAACGGTTTCTAATTTTCAACAATAAATTGGTGGCGACCCCAAAAATGCAAACACTTTTCTTCCCAAGCGACCCCGTGGGCCCCCCTGTGCCCACAGTTTGGCGACTCCGCTGGGGAGTAATACACTTACGTGTTTCCAAGGGTGAAACTTGAATAAGCTTAGGTAGGGATGTCATTGGGGCGGGGCGGTGGTGGATATAGGCTCCCCCGTACCCGTACCTACCAAGAAAAACTCGTACCCGTCCCCGCCCCACCACCCGTGGCGGGTACAAGTTTCCAAAACTAGCCCCGCCCCAACGGGTGGAAATATAAAACCATACCTGCCCCGCTTATCCATTAACCCGATACACCATGATTTTATTCCATAAATTTTTTCGCAAATGTTGATTTAATCATTATTAATTTCCATTTTTTTTGAATTTTTCTTTATAAGTTTAGTTTTTTCACAAAAGAAGATAGTAAAGAACTTTATAAAATAGCTTTTATTTACATTATATCTTAATTATAACTAAATAAGATTTAACAAATTGTCATAAGCGCACTAATTTTTTTAACAATTGGCGGGTAGGCGGGTTTGAGGCGGGTAAGATGCAAAATCCATCCCCGCCTCATTACCCATGGTGGGTAAAATTTTCATGCCCGGACCCGCCCCACAACCCGCCAAAGCTCTACCCATCCCCGCCCCAACTGGGGCGGGTGTGGGGCGGTACCCACTTGTACCCGCCCCGCTG
This sequence comes from Silene latifolia, assembly GCF_048544455.1. Classification (NCBI taxonomy): domain Eukaryota; kingdom Viridiplantae; phylum Streptophyta; class Magnoliopsida; order Caryophyllales; family Caryophyllaceae; genus Silene; species Silene latifolia. The sequence continues at coordinate 479,633,410 of NC_133538.1, read as the reverse complement.
ACATCCTTAAGGTTAGGAAATAGTTTATATGAGACAGTTGTCGGTTTTCATTACTCAATCTTCCTAGATAGTTTTATTCGGCCTTCCTAGGCCCAGCCCAACCCATTCGACCAATCGTCCCGTCTGGACGGTCCAAATTCTTATTTGGGCCTAAGGATGGATAGCGATTGACGTCAACCATACCATGATGCTTACTCATGTTTGTATCAAGGGCCTTCACTACTCAAGGGAAGGGATTAGGAACCGTCCTTACTCATGTTCGGCATGGGCCTCTCCACATACCCGGGTTTGATTGCTCGGTATGACAACCCACCTTTTTAAGCCAAAACCCTTTAAATGCACTCAGCATACCTTTATAATGCCTTCTTGAATGTTTGTATCATATGTGATCACCATTTTCTAAACCAAACCATGATGAATTTTGTAAAATCGAAAACCATTTTTTTTTTTCAAAATGTAAATATTTTCGAAAATGGCCCAAATTAGCGCAAAATGAGTTGAACCTCTGTCCAAATATCGAGTCAAAATTCGGGCCTCAAAACCCATTTCAAAATCTCACTTCGAGTCAACACTCCTACAACTACACAACAGGTGACTAGGACAAACATTTCAAAACTTTGTCATTTTCTAAACTCACTTGACACAAGTGGCACACTCCCACTTCACAATTCGAGTTTTTTCTTTGAGTAAGTGTGCTAGAGTGGTCGATCATATTTTGATTCGTCGTCGATCTCTTATCCAGTTTCCAAGATGCCTGAAACTAGTACCACAATCGCCAACAGTCAACCCCAAAATGGTAATGATTAAATCCTAGCAGCGCTCGCTTGTCTCCAAACAAGCCAAAACCAAGTTTATGATCGCCTCAATACAATCGAGGGCATAATTGTTGCTGTAGAGACTAGGCTACCTCCTGCAGAAGATGAAGTTCCTAGTGAATTTATGAATGACAACCTTCCACCCTATGTTGGACAAGCAGAAATCAACCCTCCTGTAGATCTTACTGAAGCTGAAAAGCGACTCCAATACTTGAAGGTGCAACTAATGTACCTCAAAGGAGATGATATCTATAGAGAAAACAAACGCAAATATGAGGTCGTGAGCGCCAAATTACCAACCAACTTCAACATGACTGATATCCCAAAGTTCAAGGGACATGAAAACCCTTTGAACCACATTCGTGCTTTCAAAGACTACATGTCTATCAAAGGCATCAAACCGAGATATTCTTAAGGATCTTTCCTTCATCTCTTGACACCATTCCTAAGCAATGGTTCTACTCTCTAGAACACAAGAAGATTGCCATCTGGGATGATGCTGCAATCGAGTTCGCTAAGATAATACTGAAATCCAAGTCAATATGCGCACTCTAGAGGTTCTTACCCAAAATGAGAAAGAAGGCTTCACCGACTTCCTAAGTAGGTGGAGGAAGACTAGTACACAACTTGTCGAGCGTCCAGATGAAGCTACCCTCGTGGAAAAATTTATGGATAACTTAAGACCCATCTATGCAAATCACTTAAGGTACCAAAACATTAAGACCTTCAAGGACTTAACTGTGCTAGGGACAAGAATCGAAGATGACATCCGTAAAGGACTCTTGTCCAAAACGGTGGGTCGTGGATATCAAGGCTCGACGAGTCGTTCTTATGGCTCTACTAGCAAGACTGATGAGGGTAATCTTCTCGAATCATCAAAGAAGAATAACCCCCAAAGGAAGTTCACAAACATTAGTGACACATACTCCAATGCTTTGAAGAGATTGATGAAGCAGGGTAAGCTCTAACCCATAGGGCCTACACCTGATCCAGAAAAGAAGTCCAAGTTCTGGGACGAAAATTCATACTGCGAATATCATAGAGGTAAGGAAAACGATACAGAGAAGTGTTAAAAACTAAAACATGTCCTTCAAGATATGATCGAAGACGGTCGCCTTCCCATACCTCCTGGAGGTAAGCGTAACAATACTCAAAATCCTCTTGGAGTTCTGATGATTACAAATGAAGAATCTACCTTAGATTGTTCGCACCTCATTTCTCCAATCGAAGATGAGATCCATGCATTAGAAGATGAGGGGAGTTATTCCACCATTTCTCCTACCATCGCCGACTTTATTGCATGGGCAAGGAGTGTGAATAGACAAGTCTCAGAGCTAGAAGATGTGGTAGCATCCCTCCGCAATCCAAACACCATACGTAGGGAGAGCATGCCACTAAATCTCTCTCAAAATTCTACAATGCAAGAAGTGGTAACCATGGTTAATGGCCTAATCGATCAAATAATCTATTTAGAAGTTGAAATCATCAGGTTGAGAGAACTTGCTATAGTCAACGGCATATGTGGCGATGACGATGAAGACGAATACCTCACCGAACACTACCTAGTCAAGAGTAGTGAGGACATAGTCAAAAATAGTGAAGACCAAGATATAGACCACCTTACTCGTTCAGGGCGTCCATATCAAAACATTTCATAAAATGGTCCCATAGCCAATGGTCCAGTTACTAACACCAACTTCGTCACACCAAATGATGGCGAAGATAAATCTACTGACCACTTGCTAAAGCAACTACAGAAGGCAAAGGCTGATCTTTCAATTTGGCAACTAGTTGCAAACTCATTCCCTCATCGCCAAGCTCTACTGCAAGCCTTGGCTAAATTAAACGTGGCACATAACTCTACACCTGATGACGTAGTCAACTTGGTCTTCCAAGATTCAACTAAGCTAAGTAACCCGGTTACTTTCTCAGATGAGGATTTACCACCTTTCGGCGCTAGTCACAACTTGGCTTTATACATTTGCTTAAAGAAGAATGTACCAATGACTTTGGTAGATGATGGCTCTGCAATCAATGTTATATCATTAAAAACGACATATAAGTTGGGCATGAAAGAGTCGGATTGGACCCCTACTACCAAGGCGTTCGTGCATACGGCGGTACATGACGTAAAGTAGTAGGACTAGTCAACCTCACCATAGCCACCGGGCCGATTGAGCGAAAGGTTAACTTTCAAATAGTTGATATCGAAGCATCATTCAACATACTTCTGGGAAGGCCTTGGATTCACGCTTCCAAAGTAGTAACATCCACCCTCCACCAGAAAATCAAGATTCCACTAGATGGCAAAGTAGTGACGATCACTTCGTCACCTATCATAGCAGTGATAGAAAAGATGTCAAGCAACCAAGTGGTTACAGATCTAGTATACGAACTTGGGGGCTTTCATAGCATAAACCTTGTAGAAAGCAAACTGGCACCCTTAAACTTCAATCCATATTCCAATTTAGTGGTCAACCACATACTCAAGTCTCAGGGATACTTCCCGGGAATGCCACTGAATCCTGTCCGAAGAAATACATTTGCACCGTACAAAGAAGGAAACGATCAAAGGATAGCATTAAGATTGGGATACAAACCCACGAAAGAAGAAGCTTTAGAGATGCTCACACAGTTTCAAAACCGCAAGACCGTGGGAATCCAAATGCGACCCTACCTCCATACCCTAAATGGATACTTTCTTAGCGAAGGGAGTCACGAACACTTTCATGGGTTTCCCGAACCTTGGCACTTCAAAGGAAGGCAACTAGCTGGAATCGAGATCTTTCACGATTTCTACTTCATTCCTTCAGAAACGATTCCTACCGTCAAGACTCGTCAAGCACCTTGCTTAGACGAACAGGCTGTTAGCCTTCTATTTGGAGAAGATCAATTTGTTAGAGCTGCGCAGGACGAGATCATTACCATGATACTTCAGGATGACCATTTCAACCCTGCAGTGTTAATCACCGAAACCAGTTCGAATCAACAAAAAGGATGGAGAAAGTCGATCAAATGGACAAACAATCAAGGAAGTCTCTTCAAACTCACTACTGGAGAAGGAGAGATGTTCAAAGGAGAACCCGAAGATAACGAATTCGAGTTAGAGTCGGAGTCGGAGTCGGAGTCGGAATCAAAGTCGAAGTCTAGAGAAGTCCCTAGAGAGTCTGCTCCTGTCGTCACTCCCAATCCCCTTGTTTCTCCTAGCATAGTATCAAGTAGTAACAGTAGCTTGGGAAATGTCCCAACAGTTGTCCCTTTACCGCCACTAACTACTGAACATATGGCTTCTTTGTTTCAACTATTTTCAAAATTTAATATGAATAAATATTACAAGGGGAAGGGGCGCCAGTTATAGAGAACACTTAACCCATCAACGTAGGAACCGAACTAGAACCCCATGAACATAGGATAGGGAAAACCTTAAGCCCAACCGAAAGGGCCAGTTTCATAGACCTCCTACACGAATTCAAAGACGTTTTTGCTTGGTCCTACAAAGACATGCCAGGGATCGACAGGGATATTGCAGAACACAGAATTCCAATCAAACCAGGTTTCAAACCTGTAAAACAGAAGCTTCGTCGGATGAGGACAAAATGGGCTCTTAAAATCAAAGAAGAAGTCGATAAACAATTCAAAGCCGGGTTCATCAAAGTTTCCAAATATTCAGACTGGGTGGACAATATAGTACCCGTACCCATAAAGGATGGGAGAATCCGAGTTTGTGTTAATTTCAGAGACTTAAACAAAACGAGTCCCAAGGACGACTTTCCTCTACCACATATCGACATATTGGTAGACAATACAGCAGATCACGCGTTGTTATCCTTCATGGACGGATATGCAGGATATAATCAGATCAAAATGGCCATAGAAGACATGCATAAGACTGCCTTTGTTACTCAATGGGGCACCTATTGTTATACTGTTATGCCATTCGGGTTAATCAATGCTGGAGCTACGTATCAACGCACTGCAACCACACTCCTACATGACATGATGCATAAAGAAGTAGAGGTGTACGTGGATGATATGATTGTCAAGTCCAAGGATAGGAAGGGGAACATTGATAACCTTCGCAAGTTCTTCCTAAGACTACGAAAGTACAACATGAGGCTCAATCCTCAGAAATGCGCATTCGGGGTAACGTCAGGCAAGCTTCTGGGATATGTCGTCAGTCAACGGGGAATAAAAATTGACCCTTCCAAAATCAAAGCTCTAATCGAAATGCCACAACCTCAGACAGAGAAAGAGGTTAGGGTATTTTTAGGCAAGGTGCAATACATAAGTCGATTCATATCGAAACTTACCATGATCTGTGAACACATCTTCAAAAAGCTTGGACTAAGATCATACATATGGGATGACGATTGTCAAAAGGCGTTTGACAAAATCAAGGAGATACTAGCCAAACCACCAGTTCTGATGCCTCCACAATGAGATCAACCTCTTAGTTTATATCTCACAGTGACCGAAACAGCCATGGGGGCTATGCTAGCACAAACCGTCGGAAAAGAAGAAAGAGTTATCTACTACCTTAGTAAGAAGAACTTGGACTAAGAATGCAAATACAAACCTCTCGAAAAGACATGCCTCGCTCTTGTGTGGGCAACAAAGAAACTATGCCATTACATGCTTAGCTACTCCGTCAAGGTGTACTACAAAATGGATCCAATCAAATACCTCTTCGAAAAACCCGTTCTCAATGGACGCTTGGTAAGATGGACCCTAATGCTCTCAGAGTTCGATCTCAAATACGTACCTCTGAAGGTTATAAAAGCGCGCGCCGTCACCGAGTTCTTCGCAGATAATCCCATCAACGACACCCAAGTGGTAGACACATGGTCATTCCCAGACGAAGATATACTACAAACCAATGTAGACTCTTGGGACCTTTATTTTGATGGAGCATCGAACCTAAGAGGATTTGGGATAGGAGTATTGCTCATTTCTCCTGAAGGTGATCATACACCACTTTCTGTCAAACTCGACTTTGAGTTGACAAATAACGCAGCAGAATATGAAGCTTGCCTCATTGGGCTACAAGAAGCAATAAGTTTAGGAATCAAAAATCTTCGAATTCACGGAGATTCATCCTTGATCATCAACCAAATTACGGGATCTTGGAAAATTTGAAGTGAAAGTCTAGCACCCTATCAGGCTAGGATAGATCAGGTTGCCCAATTCTTCAATCAAGTGACCTACCTACATGATGCGATCCCGCTAAGTGTTCACAAATTAAGATGTGGTCGTTGGGTCACGGTCGAATCAAAACACAATTTATAGCTTCACAAACAACTCTATAATTAGTAAAGAGGCAAGTAAAGGTCGGATCCCAAGGGACGGGAGTTGAAATGAGATTTCTATTGCAACTATTGGTGTCTAAGGGGTGTCACAAATTGGGTTGATGTAGAAGGTCACTAAACTAAAATAGCAATGAAAATAAACAAGCAAGATGAATTAAAGGGGTGTAAACAATTGATTAAAGGCACTAGGGTGTCATGGGATCATAGGGGGATCATGGGATATGATCATACAAACATGTTCTCAAATTATAAGCAAGCAATTATTGTTGTGATGGATTGAGTTGGGTTATATCTTACAATCCTAGGAAAGTTTGGGTCCCGGAGCCGAATCGATTAGATTGTACAACACCTACAAGTCGACTTAATCTTCCCTACTCAACAACGTGCATGGTCTAATGAGACTGGAGTTGGGTTATGTCTTACAAGTCTCATTGAAAAGATAGAAGATGATAGTAAATGCAAGGATTCATAGGCTTAGCATTTCATCAAATATAACATGTGCATGAGTTGAGATCAAAACAAGCAAGCAAATAAAACATGAAAGCATATTAATTTAAGCATGAATCATTCCCCATGTTGGTTTCCCCTAATCGCCCATTAACCCTAGCTAAGAGACTACTCACTCATTATCATGTTGATCATGCTAGCAAGGTTGTCAATCATACCAACAATATGAAACATGATGAATAAATGAAAGTAATTAACAATAATTAACAATAATTAAAAAGGGATTAAGAGATTATACCTACTAATGATTCCAATAATAAAGCAAAGATAAAAGAAGTACTTGAATGATGGAGAGGTTGTCAATCTCCCAATAATAACCCAAATAATCTTCAATTACCCAAAATAAAGGATGAACAAAAGAGAGATTAAAGAACTAAAACTTGGATTAAAACTTGATTACAATATTAAAGAGAGATTTGATTGATATTAACTATACTAATTATTGATAAGAAGAACATGCTCCTCTAATTAGACTAATGGGGTATTTATAGTGGAAATTAGGGAGGATGCATTAGGGTTAACTAAGGGCTAAACTAGTAATTACACTTTTTAGATTGAGCAAGGAGGAGCCGGTATTTTCCGAGAGAAGGGCTTCTTTCTTCGTAGCTTGGAGAAGACAATCCGTGCTGTGCTGGAATCCGGGCGGAATACGGTCGGGACGGGCGGATTCTGGCGTTGGAATCCGAGCGGATTCAGGGGAATCCGGTCGGATTGAGGAGGGGGAATCCGAGCGGATTAAGGCAAAGCCGCTCGGATTGTGCTGCTGCGGGACGGACGAATTGGTGACAATCCGCTCGGATTGTCAGTCAGCAACAAATCTTCTTCTTTTCTTCCCTTTTCTTCACAAATTCCTTGGGGATTTCCTTGGGGACTCAAGGATCCTTTCTCAACTTTGCTCTTCTACTATAATATGTACAAAGGCCTTCTAATCTTGTCTCTCCTTGATGCTTGGTCATTGAATTCGATCAATTTAGTTTCGTTTTGCCATGAAAATGCAAGATTCTTACTCCTTTCCTACCAAGGGATCAAAATCTCAAAGAATATGCAAAACAAAGAACTAAAGATAAGAAATGACCCAAATAGGCACTAAAAAGCATGGGAACAAGGCTAATTCGGGGGCTAAATATGCGCCAATTATGGTCACATCAAATATCCCCAAACCGAACCTTTGCTCGTCCCGAGTAAAGAGGTGACAAAGACTAGGACCAATACAAACCTATCCTAATAATATAGCCGATATGAGACAATTAGCGGGTCTCACTCCGCCCCTTCAACTCACAACAAGACAACCATGAGGTAGGATGCCTTCTTGCAAGGCAAGGTGGGTCTTGCCAAAATGGCGACACATCCAAACATTAAGCACACAAAAACACATAATGGATGCATCTACAAAAAGAATAGCCACTCCCTCATCAAGTGGCGGAGGCACTAAAGAGGAACAAATTTAAGAGCATGTAATCCTTCACAAATACTAGTTCAACAAATTACTAAGTCTAAGAGGATGGCACTAAGTCACCTCCAAATGGTGTTAAACTAGAATACTTTCGTCCTCAATTTCCAAATGCTTTCGTCAAGAGCGATCGGATGGTGGTGGAATGATGATCCCTATGATGCTAGTAGCATATGACATGACAAGTCTCGAATTCTCTACAAAAGTAAAGGTCATGGATCGTCCCAAACTCGACCAAGTGGCTTGACAAAAGGCTTTTTGGGAATGAAATGCTCAAATCTTTATTCACAACGGGTGGATATGACTAGTATTCAAAATTGTCCTCATTTCACTTTCACATTTCAAAAATTTAAGATGGGGTTTGTCCCTTCCGGGCTAGTGTCCTTTGCTTTCGCCAATCGCTTATTAGGCAACCGGTTAACCTCTAGACAATAGCTTTTCGGGGTGATAGTCACTCTGTCTCTGGGCGGCCGAATTCACAACCGTGTGGGGCCCAATTCAATGGATCCCGCACCAAAGCACATCGAAGTGGTACGCCTCCATCAAAACAACTTAAATTTCTCAACAATTCATAACATTTGAGGTTTCCTTGGCATTACATTACTTCCACATGACAAAATTTCTTTGAAATGAGCACTTCAAGCTTATTGATAGAAAATATTTTTGGGTTGCCTTACCACAAGGTCAAACAAGGTCACCTAGACAAGTTAACCAAGTCCACATCGCATCACGGGGTTGGATAGGTGACTCACATGCAAACCCTTGACTAGGCCTTGGGTCATGGGTCAAAAGACACTAGTATGACAATATCTAGGGTGTTTTACAACCATTCTAGTAGGAAAAGTCTTAAGTGGAACAAGTATTTGTAATGGCTTAGTTGCTCTTGTCAAAGTTCCTAAATAGGAATTTTTCAAGACATTTCTAACATGCAACTACATGCCATGATGCAACTAATATAAACATCCTAATGCAAGTGATTCTATCAACTAATATGTCATATAAACTAAATGCAAGTCCTAAATTCACATTGTTATATCGCATCAATCAAAATAAAGCCACATAGTCATTAACATAAAGAGGAAAAAGGAGATTGGAAAGATCATACCATGCGGTCTTCAATATCCTTATGTCTCGGATGTGGCGTAGTCAATCAATGTGAACAAGGATAGAACAAACACAATATATACAAGACAATATATACAAGACTACAAAAGGAAATAAACATGTTTTTGGGTTTTCAATTTTCAAATTTTTATGATTTTTGAGATTTTTCAATTTTTTTTTGGGTTTTTGAATAAGAGTTAAATGTTAGAATTCCCATCCCCACACTAATATGGGCATTGTCCTCAATGGCCAAAATGATGAAAATTATGCAAAGATGATGCATGATGTCTATACTAAATGCAATCTACACTAAGCTACACTACATGATGCATGGTTTTTGTTATGACGGAGAGGATAATTTAGATTACCTCCCGTTGTGTATGCATTAACTTCCCCAAACCGAGTAAGACACTATTGCTAATGTCCAAGGATGGGTGTAGTTCATGCACACACTATGCTATGCATGAAACTAATTTGTCATTTTGGATTTTGAAAATGGGAACAATAAAATGAGAACTCCTTAATGGTACCGAGGTGTGAGTCATCTAATGGGGCTAGGACTACTCCAACAATGATCAAAATTAGATAAAATACAAAGAGAGAAATAGACAAACCATGAGAGGGTAGGAGTCTCCAAGGCATGCTAATCTTCCATCTTGCTATCACCATCACTTCCCTCATGAGAAGTGGTCACGTTGCCACTTTCCTTGTCATTTGCTTCTTCACTTTCTTCCTCATCTTCCTCATCTTCATCTTCACCATCCTTTTCTTCTTCACTTGCTTCTTCCTCAATATTATCATCAACTTCTTCATCATTTCCAACAACCTCATTGTCACCCAAAACGACCCTAGATGCACCCGGAAATAAGACTTCTCTATCCGCCCAACTAGGCAAAGGACAAGATGGATCAAGTAGTCCTTGCCTAGCTAAATGTAGGAGGGGTGGATATTGAGCCAAGTGGGCATTTTTCCGATCTTCATAGGCTTGCTTGTGCATTGCTTGCATGAGAAGAGTCACATAGTCTTTCCCAACTTCAACTCCTTCCGGCTTGAACTCTTCATACTTAAAGGGGTAAGGTGGTATGACAATGGAAGAGGAGGGCATTTCAAGATCACCCTTTTGTTGTTGAATGATATACTCGGCCTCTTTGGAAAGGGGAAGTAGATAATTGGTCCGGTGGACGCTGAGACGGCAAATCTTCGAAGGCAAGGTGAACGATCTAGCTTCACTAGTGAGCCATCCATACTTAGTGTCAAGGGGGTTATGGGCAACCCACTTGAACTTGTGAATCATAGTATGCATATCAACAAGATGGCCACCCTCCTTTGCTTTGTACTTGCTATCCTTATTGAAGTTAGGATCAAAGTGCTTAGCTAGGAGTGTGACTAGGCCGCCATTGACAATAACGGTCGTGCCCTTCTTCCCACAATCAATGTTGAGCCATCTATCTACCAAGAGCCTCAAAGAATTGTAAGGCTTGGTGTGTACTCTTCCGATATTCAAAGCCGATTCAAGGAGAATAAAATTAAGTCTTGTGAAATGGTTGGTATCTTTCCTAGCAATTATGGTGTTACCCACGACCTTGTGCCATACTCTTATGCCCGGATGGTGGACCAAAAGAGCACGAATCGCATGAAAATCCTCAAATTTCTTCCCGGAGATTGCCTCCCAAAGAGGTTCGGGGTCATACTTTCCATAACTCTTAAAATAATTCGGTTCATCACTAAGACCCAAAATTTCACCCAATTCCCAAAAGGTAATGCGTCTACTAACATTAGCTAGACGAAACTCGATATTCTCCCTATTCTCAACTTTGGTGACTTTCAAAGAACTTAAAAATTCCAAGGTAAGGGAGGGGTATGTCAATTCCCTTGTTTCAAACAATTTCTTCAACCCCATGGCATTGAAAAAGGCTTTTGTTTGCTCAAGAACACCCAATTTTTCTAAGGTATCTTCACATATGAATTTGGTGGATTGTAATGACTTCATAGCAAACTTGACAAAGGTATTTCTATGGGTATCGGAAATGAAAGTTACCTCCGGATAATGCAAAAGTTGATCAATTACCGGAGTAGAAGGTGTTGTTGCTCCCATAGAAGGTTGTTGTTGTTGTTGCACTTCCAAGTTTGGTGTTGCTACCACCATAGCCAATGCTTTCTTTGTTTGAAGAGCCTTTTGTCTTTGTGAGAGTGCCTTAGCCTTTGGTGCCTTTGTTGCTCCCTTAGTCCTTGCCATTGATGAACTAACCAAGAAAAGAATGAAAAATCTTCAATTTGTAGTATGCCCAAATCGATTTGAAGGTGAAAGGCTTTGCCTTTATGAAATCAAAAATCGACTCAAAGGTTGAAGATTTTGTGCTTGGTTTTGATTTTTGTTGAAGAAGGAGTGATTGATTTGTTGTTGGAAGGATGGTTTGATTTGTATTTGGTGAATGTTGTTGAGGGTTTTTGTTTTTGTGATGGAGAGGATGAGGGTTTTGATGTTGTGAGTAGTGTTTATGAATGAATGAATGAATGAATGAAGGTGGGAGGGGTTTTAAAGAGACCGAAATTTTCGAATCTGCAGGGGCAATCCGTGCGGATTCTGCCCAATCCGTGCGGATTCTGCTCTTTCTGGACTTTACAAAACTCGCCTAAAGACGGGCGGATTTGTGACAATCCGCTCGGATTTGCTGAACACGGGACGGGCGGATTTGCTTAAAGACGGACGGATTCCAGTCCAGAAAATTTTGCTTGTTTTCCTCAGCTGTAAAGACGGACGTCTTTCTTACAAGACGGGCGGATTCTTCAAGACGGGCGGATTCTTCACAGGACAGGCGGATTCTGTCACAGTCAAGAAATTTTCAAAATTCAGCTCAGTTCAGGACGGGCGTCTTTTCTGCAATACGCTCGGATTCTTCAAGACGGGCGGATTCTCAGGAATCCGCTCGGATTCTTCCCCTGTGTACACGGATTCAGTTCCATCCGTGCACAATGTATTTCCCATACCATTCTTCCATTCTTTCTTCAAGTCTTGTATTCGTCATTGTGGGGGCACTACTAAGGCATGGATAGCCTAGGCAATTGCCATCCCCACACTAATATAAAAACACTACACATCAATAGAAATTGTTAGTCCCTCCCTCACTTCTCTCAAACATGACAATTATTTTGATCAAAGTAAATAAAAATCCAAAGATGACAAAAATGCAATACAAGAATTGAAATGTAAGTTAGGGAGTTAGAAATATTTACAAGTGGTGGTTTAGGGAGGACTCCACCAAACTCTCATTCTTGATGAGATGTCAAGGGGGCATGTCCAAGGTGTTGTTGATGTTGCTCAACACCTTGAAGAAGTGATCAAAAGCTTGTTCATTATCATGGTAGAGGTTCTCAATAGACCGTGGCCCTTGTTGTTGGTCTTGATCGATGGCATTACCAATGTAGGGATTAAAAATCCCTTCAAATTCGTCGTCCCAAAGACCACAAACTTCATTGAGTTGATTATTGAAAATCTCTTGCTTAGATGGAGATAACTCTCCCAATTTCTTCTCTTGGCCAATGAGGTCATCCTCTTCTTCCTTGGTTGGTTTTGATGAGCTTTGCAAGCTCTCCTTGTCACAATTCAGTTGCCCTTTGAATGGAGCATCTTCAATTTTCTTCTTCCATTGGAGTTCCGATTTCTTCCTTTCATCCTTTCGGCTATAATGATCAATAATGAAACATGGTTCATGCAAACGAGGAGCTCTCATAGTCTTGTCAAGATTAAAAGTTATGCTTTCATCTCCCACTTCTAGAGTGAGCTCACCATGTTTCACATCAATCACCGCACCGGCGGTGTGTAGGAAAGGTCTTCCTAGGATGATTGGAATGTTGGAATCCTCCTCCATATCAACAATGACAAAGTCCACCGGGATGAAAAACTTCCCAATTCGCACGGGGACATCTTCCCATATCCCTAACGGTGTCTTCATCGATCTATCGGCCATTTGGAGTGTGATATTGGTGCATTTAAGCTCTCCCATCCCCAACATTTTACTCACCGAGTACGGCATGACACTCACACTAGCCCCTAGATCACATAAGGCTTTGTTGATCGTTGTGTCGCCAATGGTACACGGTATTGAGAAGCTTCCCGGATCCTTTAACTTTGGAGGTGAACTCCCTTGAAGTATTGCACTACTCACCTTAGTGAAGGCGATAGTCTCAAGCTTCCGGATCGACTTCTTCTTTGTGAGGATACCTTTCATGTATTTTGCATAGGCCGGCACGTGATTGAATAATTCCGTGAAAGGAATTGAGACTTCCAAATTCTTCACAATTTCCATGAATTTTCCAAGTTGATCATCAAATTTGGGCTTGGCTTGACGACTTGGAAAAGGGAGTCTAATCACAATGGGCTCCTTCTCCTTGGCCTTGTCTTCATTTTTCTTTGAACTTTCTTCTTTTGATGATTCTCCATCTTTGGAGTTTTGCACAATTTCTTCCTTTTCACTAGCTTCCACAACTTCATCCTCAACTTGCTTCTTCGGTGCTTCATACCTTGTACCACTTCTCAAGTGAATGGCACTAACCGTTTCATGTCTAAGGGGATTACTTTGAGGTGGTAATTGCCCCTTTTGTCTTTGTGAGCTTGAAGATGCTAGATGCTAGTTTAGTCAATTGTGTTTCCAACATCTTGGTGTGAGCTAGAATGTTGTTGATGGTGGTTTCCTTTGCTTGGCTATCTTTTTGCATTTGAGTGAAAAATTCTTGTTGATTCTTTTGCATTTGGAGGACCGCTTTTTGGACATTAAAACCTTGGTCATTTTGGTGATTGTATGGATTTTGATTTTGGTAACCTTGGTTTTGATTGTAAAAGGGTCTTTGATTTTGGTTTCTCATGGGTGGTAGAGTGTATGTTGTTTGAGGGTTTTGAACATTTTGGCTTTTGTATGAGAGATTTGGATGGAATTTGGTGTTTTCATTGTAAAAGTTGGAATAAGGGGTACCACTCTTGTATGCTTGGAAAGCATTCACTTGTTCATTTGTTCCCCTACATTCACCTTGGTCATGTCCCAAAGTTCCACAATTCTCACATATTCCACTTGGGATTGATGAGGATGCCGTCATGGCATTAACATGATGCTTTGATGATTTTGAGTTTTCCTCAAGTCTAGCCATAGCTTGTTCAAACTTCAAGTTGATTGTGTCAATGTGAGCACTAAGTTGAGCACCTAATTGAGTAACAGAGTCCACTTCATGCTTTCCTCCTCTAGTAGCCTTGCGAGGTCTACTATATTGTGAGTTATGGACCGCCATTTCCTCAATCTTGTTCCATGTTTGATTGTCATCAACTTCGGTGAACATTCCATTTGATCCCATATTGAGAATGTTCCTAGAATCTTCATATAAACCATTCCAAAATTGTTGTACCAAAAACCATTCGCTAAGTCCATGGTTAGGACATGAGCGACAAATTCCCTTGAACCGCTCCCAAGCTTCATACAAAGACTCTTCATCCCTTTGCTTAAAACCCGTAATTTGAGCTCTTAGCATTTTTTGTAGAAAGCTAGAGCCAACTTCTTCCAAGAATCTATTCAAAGGGTGGCCTTATCAAGGCCCTTCAACCATTGGTTCGCGGTGCCGATTAAGGAAAAAGGAAATAAGACCCATCTAATTTGGTCTTGAGTCACGCCCGTTTGAGAGATAGCATCACAATAGTCGCAAAAGGTTTCCATATGAGAATGAGGGTCCTCACTAGGCATCCCCCCAAATTGGCTCCTCTCAACTAATTGGATGAAGGCGGACTTGGCAATAAAATTTCCGGTTAGATGTTGCGGTGTAGGTGTACCATTTGGTAGATTCTCCTCGGTGGGTACGGAGTGTGACGAGAATTTAGGCATTGTAGGTGGATTTTGTGGGGTATTGTGTAATGGGTTTTCTTCTCCTTCTATTGCGAAAGGATTGACAAACTCACTAGTGGGTTGAACAACTTCACTAATACCTCTTAAATTCCTCCTAACAAGTCTCCTATTGTTCGTCAAAGTTCTTTCGATTTCACGGTCAAAAGGTAACAAATCACCTTGTAACCTTCTAGACATGCAAAATATCAAACAACTCGAAAACAATTAGAACAAACCTTGAGGAGTTTTACTTCCTCAAGGCGAAGAAAGACACAACTAATAACAATAAAAAGAAATCTAAATCAAACAAACACCGTCCCCGCAACGAATCGCCATTTTTTATGCGATCCCGCTAAGTGTTCACAAATTAAGATGTGGTCGTTGGGTCACTGTCGAATCAAAACACAATTTATAGCTTCACAAACAACTCTACAATTAGTAAAGAGGCAAGTAAAGGTCGGATCCCAAGGGACGGGAGTTGAAATGAGATTTCTATTGCAACTAGTGGTGTCTAAGGGGTGTCACAAATTGGGTTGATGTAGAAGGTCACTAAACTAAAATAGCAATGAAAATAAACAAGCAAGATGAATTAAAGGGGTGTAAACAATTGATTAAAGGCAATAGGGTGTCATGGGATCATAGGGGGATCATGGGATATGATCATACAAACATGTTCTCAAATTATAAGCAAGCAATTATTGTTGTGATGGATTGAGTTGGGTTATATCTTACAATCCTAGGAAAGTTTGGTTCCCGAAGCCGAATCGATTAGATTGTACAACACCTACAAGTCGACTTAATCTTCCCTACTCAACAACGTGCATGGTCTAATGAGACTCGAGTTGGGTTATGTCTTACAAGTCTCATTGAAAAGATAGAAGATGATAGTAAATGCAAGGATTCATAGGCTTAGCATTTCATCAAATATAACATGTGCATGAGTTGAGATCAAAACAAGCAAGCAAATAAAACATGAAAGCATATTAATTTAAGCATGAATCATTCCCCATGTTGGTTTCCCCTAATCACCCATTAACCCTAGCTAAGAGACTACTCACTCATTATCATGTTGATCATGCTAGCAAGGTTGTCAATCATACCAACAATATGAAACATGATGAATAAATGAAAGTAATTAACAATAATTAAAAAGGGATTAAGAGATTATACCTACTAATGATTCCAATAATAAAGCAAAGATAAAAGAAGTACTTGAATGATTGAGAGGTTGTCAATCTCCCAATAATAACCCAAATAATCTTCAATTACCCAAAATAAAGGATGAACAAAAGAGAGATTAAAGAACTAAAACTTGGATTAAAACTTGATTACAATATTAAAGAGAGATTTGATTGATATTAACTATACTAATTATTGATAAGAAGAACATGCTCCTCTAATTAGACTAATGGGGTATTTATAGTGGAAATTAGGGAGGATGCATTAGGGCTAACTAAGGGCTAACCTAGTAATTACACTTTTTAGATTGAGCAAGGAGGAGCCGGTATTTTCCGAGAGAAGGGCTTCTTTCTTCGTAGCTTGGAGAAGACAATCCGTGCTGTGCTGGAATCCGGGCGGAATAGGGTCGGGACGGGCGGATTCTGGCGTTGGAATCCGAGCGGATTCAGGGGAATCCGGTCGGATTGTGGAGGGGGAATCCGAGCGGATTAAGGCAAAGCCGCTCGGATTGTGCTGCTGCGGGACGGACGGATTGGTGAGAATCCGCTCGGATTGTCAGTCAGCAACAAATCTTCTTCTTTTCTTCCCTTTTCTTCACAAATTCCTTGGGGATTTCCTTGGGGACTCAAGGATCCTTTCTAAACTTTGCTCTTCTACTATAATATGTACAAAGGCCTTCTAATCTTGTCTCTCCTTGATGCTTGGTCATTGAATTCGATCAATTTAGTCTCGTTTTGCCATGAAAATGCAAGATTCTTACTCCTTTCCTACCAAGGGATCAAAATCTCAAAGAATATGCAAAACAAAGAACCAAAGATAAGAAAGAACCCAAATAGGCACTAAAAAGCATGGGAACAAGGATAATTCGGGGGCTAAATATGCGCCAATTATGGTCACATCACTACATCTACCTCGAGAAGAAAATCAGTTTGCAAACGCTCTTGCAAAACTTGCATCATTGATTAACATGCCAGACGATGTGGTAGAAATGCCTTTATGCATCGAACGATGGTCAAACCCAGCATATGTGCACCAAATTACAGATGAAGAGGAAAACCCAGGGGAGCCTTGGTTTCAGGCCATTCTAAACTTCAAGCTCAAGGGTACATATCCACCAGACATGGATAAGAGGGGACAACGTGCTATACGCCTACTCGCCTCTTAATATCTCCTCATGCAAGGAGAGTTGTATAAAAGAACACCTCTGGGTGTAGTTTTATGTTGCCTTGATCATTCACAGGCGCAGAAAGTGATGGAAGAAGTTCATGATGGAGAATATGGCCCTCACATGAGTGGACCAATGATGGCAAAGAAAATCGCACGTCTGGGGTATTATTGGACCACAATGGAATCCAATTGCATCAAGTATGTCAGACATTGTCATAACTGCCAAATCTTCGGGAATGTGCAATATGTCCCTCCTTTACTACTCTACACCATGACATCTCCTTGTCCATTTTCTGCTTTGGGAATCGACATCGTCGGGAAGATCACCCCAGCCAGAACAGGAGGTAACTGTTTCATTTTGGTGGCGATCGACTATTTCACAAAATGGGTCAAATCAGCATCCTACACTAGTCTCATAGCCAAAAACGCGGCAAAGTTCATACAAACCAATATCATCTGTCGATATGGCTGCCCACATGAGATCATCAGTGACAATGGATCACATTTCCAGGCTGAGACTGAAAAATTGCTAGAAAACTACAAGATTAAACACCACCATTCTTTGCCATACAAACCACAAACTAACAGCGCGGTGGAGGCAGCCAATAAGAATGTTGTCACAATCCTCAAGAAAATGATCGATAATTATCGCGATTGGCCCAGTAAGATACCCTTCGCTTTATGGGGTTATCACACATCCGTTAGGACGCCCACTGGGGCTACTCCTTTCTACTTAACTTACGGCATGGAAGTTGTACAATAAGTTGAACTAGAGATCCCATCCTTGCGTATCCTGCTCGAAGTCAAATTCCAGAAGCCGATTGGAAGAGAGATAGATGTGAAGAACTCATCCTCTTGGATGAACGAAGATTGCATGCATTACATAATGTGCAAACATACCAGGCACGTATCAAACGAGCCTTCAACAAAAGGGTTAAACCTAGAAACATCAAAGAAGGAGACTTAGTCCTCAAATCAGTTAGAGCTCTTCTACCTGTCGACCCACGAGGAAAGTTCAAAACCAACTGGGCCGAACCATTCTTGGTCAAGTCCATACTCCTGGGGGGTGCGGTTAGGATCACAGACCTAGATGGGAATGAATTTGCCAACCCACCTAACCTCGACCAACTAAAGCGATATTATGTTAGCATAGGACAAAAATGCGCCTCGCGTAACACCCACGTGCCGCTTATGCGACACGAAATAAAACGGCCCCTGGCCTGCTGAAATAAAAGCTTATGTCACCTTGCTCTTGCATCCTGACAATTCGTCATCCTCATATCATCAAATAAATTGGATTATATTCTACGAGTAAGAAAAGCTTATGCTCATTTTCTAGTTTGCTACAAGCTCTTGCTTAGAATAATTATTCTTTTACATTTACTCGAACTACGTGCAAGGGTTTGATTTCATTTTTTTAAATGAATACGTAGGCAATCCTTCAGAGGATACGACCCACTATTTTAAATGTAAATAGACGGACATTTGTATTTGCATCTGAAATTCGACAAGAGTAATAAAAGAAAATCACAATAGTTTCATAACTAATTAATCTTTTATTTATAAATAATAATAATAGTACGCCACATAATATAAAAATGCTGAAAAACGAATAGTCTAGGATTCTAAAAACCCCACCGCTTATTACAAAAAATAATAATAATAAATAATACTACGACTTAGGCTATGTTTCCATCTTTCCTTTGCCTTTGTCATTTTTATCATACTTCTTGTCTCGACCACGAGCCGAGCGATCCTGTGCTATTTCGGGTCTGATCACCAAAGGTCTCTCTCGCGGTCTAGCTTTACCATTTCGATCAACCACCATCTCTACGGAAAGAGAGGTCTTTGGTTTCTTCGACGGGTGAACGACTCGTAATCCGGCCTCTTCCTCCCTCTCAGTCAAATACTTCTGGTTCTCCTTTGCTCCCTCATGAATCTTGTAGTTAACGGGCTCGCGCTTCCTCAATTTCTCGCGCTCCTCACGAGTAGTAGCTTTCCTCCATTGCAAGTATGAATCTGATACCCATAATAAACTAACAGAAGGATGTATGAACCACATGTTCCCTGAGCCCACTTGAGAGCCCACTCTCTACGACTCTCGGTAGTATGTGCCAATGCAATCTGAGGAACGGTATCAAGCTTAGGAATTTTCTGTCTCAAGTCCACCTGCCTCATCAATCTCTCCAGGAAGATGCATATCATGAATTTTAAGCCAGGAATGCGAACTGACCGAGTAGGATCTAAGGATGACACTCTAGTGACTGACTTGAGATGCCACCATGGCACAACCCATCTGATCAAAGGACCACCTTCCTTCTTCAACTTGTTCTCCCAATAGTTGCAAACCCGAGCGAAGTCCACCATGTAGAGCCTGGTCCTCATCGCAATCGGCCGAGCATGATATCCTGGCACATTAACTGGAGGCTCGATCAATCGTAGACGCTCCATGAGCCAAACCTACCAGAAGGACGGGAATTAATATCAGAAAAAAGACAAAGAAAAAAATCGAAAAAGAAAAAATCGAAAAAAAAAGAAAACGAGAAAGGGGTTCTTACCTGCAAAATGATAGGACTTCCTAAGTAAGGAAGCTCGCGGTTGGCTTTTTTATTATCCAGCCCCAAAATGATCTCTCCTAGACACAGACAAGTCGTGTTACTGCACAGCTCCATCTGTTCAACCAAGCTCAAGTAACGAGGATCTCCTCTCATTTCCTTATCAACATGCCCACGAAGGACATAACCATGCAGTAGGCAAAACCCGAATGCCCTACGCCTCGCCACATAAGAGATAGAAGGGTCTTCCCTGTTTATAAATCGATCAATAAAGTCAAGCATACGGACTCCTTTCGAGGTCACAAGACAGTCAACCTCAGCTTTATTTAGTCCAAGCAAATCTCTAAACTTGCTTTTATACCCTTGAGAGCTAGAGGGTATGGCAGGCATATTTTTTGGATCCCATCCTCCAATTGCAGCAATTTCCTTAGGAAAAGGACAGATATCACCTCCAGGGAAGGCAAACACGTGGAAATTAGGGTCCCAATGTTCAAGACAAGCATCCAAGAATGGTTTCACAATCTTCACCAATTTGAGACTCAAAATCGGCCCTAAATTGAAAGAACCCATGTCATACTTCTCAACGTTTGTAAATTCATTTGTCCAATCTTTGAGACGGTTTTCAAAGGCATCCATGATTTGTGAATTTTTCAATGTAAATAGGAGGGTTTTATATAATAGACGGAAGAAGGATAGAGGAATTATATGAATAAAAGCTCCCTCGACGTCTATATTTATACTAAAAGCTGTTTCCTAATTTCCGTCAGAACTAAGACATGGGGAAATGGCGCAGCACCTGTTGCGCCTCTTCGAAGGATCGCAACTCGTGATGCGCCCCTTGCTCAAGGAATTTCTGTGATTTTTCCACTTTGGATCTTTCCCAAATTCCTTTTGCCTATAATTTCCTATTCCTATAGGATATTATTTTGGTAATTCCATCAAATTGCCATATTTTATGTTTCCTAATTTTTTGGGCACGTTTGTCGAGACAAAATCAACATTTTCACCACATAAGCACACTTACCCATTTCATTTTATTTTCTTTCTTGGGGGAATCATTTCACTCCCCGTTTCACATTTTATTTCAAACTTATACATTTCTTTTTTCGTTTTTTTTTAGGGGGTAACCCTCCCTACCGTCCGGTCATTTTTTGGCGTTTTCGTCACTTCCCGCTCATTTCTTGGCAGGTTTTTGCATTTTTTAGGTCTTTTTCTCGTTTTGCGTTAGTTTAAGCCATATGTACGATATGTATTTATGTGTAATTCTATGTAAATTTTGGCAGCATGACGGCGTAAACCGTCATCTAACAAACCTGTTCTAAGCTAACCTGCAGGAACAAACATATAACCCAGCAGCAAAGGCACTCAGGCCATCATATATACAATCAAAAATGCTATATGTACATCCAACTGGGGGCTCCTGTCCAAAACAAGTCCAAAAATCCAAAATGAAGTCATAAATGTACAAAATATATACAACACATCCGACGACAACACAAGTAAAAACGACTACTCCTGGTCGCCACCTCGCTCGGTGACCGTAGCCTCGAGGGCAGCGATATCGGCGTCCCTGACCTCCAACTCCCTCAACAGGCGAGCCGTCTCCTTATGGGATTATGCCAGCTCCCACTCCAGGTCGCGTTCCATCTGCAAATGACAAAGAAATGCCTCATTTCAATCATAACAAACAAAATGCGAGAAAATTACAACAAAATTCGAAGTAAAGTAAATGAAAAGTTCATACTTGTCGTCCTCGGCCACCAGCAAGCGTCTCGATGGCTGTAGCCTGTAGCCGGTTGGCCACCCTCCAGAACGCCACAAGTCGAGGCGGTGCCACCTGCATTTCAATAAACAAGGGATTTTCAATGAAATGAACAAATGTATTCTTATACGATAGTAAAAGTCAACTGAATCCGGGGCTTCCCCTCCGAACCAAATGCTTCCACTCCTCCAGGCCACCATCAATCACCGCCCCGCCGAAGTCGCGGAGCTCGGAGATCGTCGTCATCCCCGCAGCGTCAGTGTACTCAAAGGTCTCGGGGTACACTAGGGGCTCGACGCCCGCCTCCTCAACCTCCTCCAAAATTCAAAACAAGTCTTTATTCGATGATCATTAATCATTTTGTCAAGTCAATTCAAAAAGGGAAAATGAAGCACTTACCACGACCGGCCAGTACGCCAACCTCTGGCGAACAAACAGAGAGTACTCCTCACCAGGAAGGAGAAGAGCGTCGCCACCGACGTCTGCCAGGTCGGCCTCCCTCTCAGCATCAGAAGGCTCCCTAAACATCGTTCGAGGAGGATCAATGGGAACCGTGAAGGCATCACAAGAGCACTGACGAGTCAAACGCTCGCCCAGATACCACACTGGACACATAGACGTCCTCAACAGTAACCGACTCGAACTCCTAGGTCAAAGGACCTCAGCCACGAAAGGAGGGACGTCGGGGTAGTCCACCCAAGGCCTGGGCACCCACTAAGACAAGCGAACAAAAGGTCATTCTTATGATCGCTTCTAAGAAGCAATAATAAACAAATGAAAGAAAAGTGATCAAAATACTTACGTCACTCAAATTCAGGGCATTCACGCCCCGTCGACAGACATCGTAAGAAGAACGTTGGCTCTTCTTACAACACATCACCAAGTCCCGCACAACTGGGTAAGCCCTCGGCCCAGGCTCCATCGTCTTGGGCGCGAAGCCCGGAAAGTAGGATTACACCCACGCCTGCAAAGCAATACAATCGATGATGATCTTTCACGATTCGATAAAAAGAAGAAGCAATTATTTTCATGATACAAAAGGAAGGTTCATACCTCCAACAACAGTCCAGGGCCGACAGTAGCAGGAGAAGTCCCCTTCTTCAGCAGCTCAAGACGAACCATGGCACTCATGTAGCATGTGAGGACTGCAAAGCCAGGAGTAACCCAGTCCCAACGACCTAGGTCACTCAGGTCATAAAGGAAGGGAAGAAGCTTCATCAACAGCCTCTCCCCCTTGTCTCCAAGGTAGAGTGAAGAAAAGAACCACCAGAGCCACAGGCGGGCTCTCTGCTCCGCAGTACGAGGAGAAGGAGCCACCCCCCTCCCATCCATCGTCACCAACGTCGGGGTCTTACCCGCAAAGTAATCCCTGACGTAAGTGCTCGGCACTAGCCCGAGAAACATAGCAGCGCTCGCCGCCAAGTTCCAACCAATCAGCCTCCTGGCCTCAGTCGAGTCCACCCTCACAGCCGTCGACGGCCACACCACAGCCTCCTCTCCACAGGGCAGACCAGAAATCATGTCGTAGCTCTCCCACGTGACCCCGACCTCACCAAAAGGCATATGAAAGGTCGAGGTCGTGTCCCAGTACCGATCGACGAAGGCTCGAATAAGGCAAAGGTTAGCCCGAAGCTTCCTTTCCTTGATCTCCCTCCATGCTCCCACCAAGACTCTGAAAGCTCCAAGCTCGATGATTGCCTGCTCCTCCTCCGACAGCTTCCCATTGGCCTCCATCATCGTCGTGTATCAAGAGAAAGACCTCAATTTCCCGGCCTCCTATATCGATTCTGTGGGGTAATATCCGTATAAGACCCTTTAAATTTAAGGATTATAACGCAAATTTAACATGTGAAATATGGTCATAAACGAAATACAACAATGAAACGATAAAGATTAAGAATCAACCTCGGGTCCTTTATAGTGCGGCGTAAAGAATAGAAATCAACAGAGATTTCCTCCTAATCGTTGCACCCAAGACCGTCTGAGACTATGCCCTTGTGCTAGAAATGCTCTCTAATTGACTTGCAATATCGAGAGAGCTATTGTGAGGTTTTACAGATGTGAGATCTAGGAATTTCAGAGAAAATGTTCCGAAACCCTAATATTTTCGAGAATGAATGATTAGGTTTCAAAAGGAGAAGAAACTCTCCTTTTGTTCCTTCATTCAGCCGTGGGTTTTAATGAGGGGGAGTGGGCTTGTCCACTTCCTCCTTATTAAACTCGTGGTCCGATAAATTTCGCTAAAATGTATACGACGCGGTTTTTATAAATCGTCATCGGTTATCGGCTATTAAAACATCAACTAATAACACGGGTTAGTTGAAGTATTAATATATGTCCGACAAAGACGATATTGTATAATTTATTCAATATGCATTAATTAAATATAATCGTTTATATTTAATTTACGAATTAACTGTTTAATTCGCCTTAACCCATTTTATTTAATCCGTATTAAATATAATATCTCAACATCACATTTTGACTAATTACTAGTCAAATAACTCGGACTAACTGGTTAGTCAAAATTGGCATCTACATGACTGTATTTTCATACTGTCACGTCTCTCAAACGTATCCTATAGGTGTGACTTTTAGGGACCATTTGATCACCGCCATCTGTATGACAATAACGTCAAACTTATCTAGCAAGCCAACCGTTATTGATAAACGTGGATCAACTGATAATAATACCAAAAGTATGCCCTTTGATCCTTTTAGAGATTTATAAGTCCTTGCACTAACTGTTAAGGACACCAACCCCAACAAGCTCCCACTTGTCCATACAAGTGTATGTGCAATGACGTTATCCGCACTAACTGGAGGACACAAGCTCCAACAAACTCCCACTTGTCCGTACAAGTGTATGTGCGATAACCGATTCTCATATTCATTTAAAATTTCTCCCACTCAATGTAAAACAATTTGCAGATCCGGATCCGCAAAGGTCGTATTTTACAATCGATCTGTATCTAGAGTGGTTTCCCCGACTAGAGAGTAACTTAACTGATAAAACGAATCCGTATCCGAGCATGGCCATGCATTTCGATTCTGACTCCTCGAGTGGCCCTGAGAAATATCGAGTACCTGATAAAGGCTGAATATTTCCTTCAACTCGACTCCTTCCGATCTAAGCACAGCATGAAATGACCCAGAAAAAATCTACTTGGCCCCCTGTTACGGATGACCGTGAGAAAGAAACCAAAGTCACCCAAAATCTGCCTTAGTCTCAAGAGACAGTCGATAGTCAAAAGAATCGACTCTTAGGATCACCATGGAGGTCCTATCCACGACCGGGCACTGAATGTTATAAAACATTTAGGACTCCACGTCGATGTCACAATTGTGTCCTACGAAATATCCGTATAAATCGCCTCTGTGATTGGTCAGTCAACCGGTTAACTTATGGCTCGTTGAACCCGCCATCAACCAACGTCACAAAATAATTGCCAGAGTTATCAGCTCATGTGGGCAATTAAGGACTAAAAATATAATGTTTGTTCAGTTCACTTTGTGGTGTTCAAAATTGTCGTACAATTCCACATGAAAAACAGAATATATATAAATATCAAAACGATGATGTTGTATAGAGTACAAAAGGGAATGAATCTAATCCATAAAAGAGTACTACAACTTAGGAACACGTTTAATTCCCATGGAAGTAACGTGCCCTTCATGCTTATCTTGTCGTAATGGTTTAGTGAGAGGATCTGCTATGTTATCATCATCATCGTAGCAATCTTTTCTATCACTACTTCCTTTTGCTCCACGTAATCTCGGATTAGATGAGCTTTCCGTTGTACATGTCTAGACTTGTTGCTAGACTTTGGCTCCTTAGCTTGGAAGATGGCACCACTATTGTCGCAATAGATGGTGATCGGGTCATTCGAACTAGGCACTACAGATAGTCCATGTAAGAATTGATGCATCCATATCGCTTCCTTTGTAGCTTCAGACGCGGCATAGTACTCGGACTCAGTCGTAGAATCTGCTGTAACAGTTTGTTTGGAACTCTTCCAGTGATCGCAGCGCCATTAAGAGTAAAAACGAATCCAGATTGAGATTTAGAGTCATCCCGATCCGTTTGGAAGCTAGCATCTCTGAACCGGTTGCGCATAGCTTTTGTTCGCCTCCATAAGTCAATGCCCAATCTTTAGTCCTCCGTAGGTACTTAAGAATGTTCTTGACACCATCCAATGTGATTCACCGGATGCTTTGTTGGAATCGACTTGTCATACTCAATGCATATGCCACGTCCGGACGTGTGCATATCATGGCATACATGATTGATCCTATAGCCGAGGCATAAGGAATCCGTGTCATGCGCTCTTTCTCTTCCGGTGTCTCGTGACCGAGACTTGCTCAAATGCACCCCTGGAGCCATAGGAAGAAACCCCTTCTTGGAGTTAGTCATGCTGAATCTCTCTAGGACTTTGTCTATGTAAGACTCCTGACTGAGAGATAGCATCCGTCGTGATCTATCTCGATAGATACGGATGCCCAGAATTCTTTGTGCCTCACCCAGATCTTTCATCTGGAAATGGTTTTTCAACCATACTTTCACCGAAGTTAAGAGAGGTATGTCATTCCCAATCAGGAGTATGTCGTCAACATACAATATTAGGAAGACAATCTTGCTCCCACTCGACTTGATATATAGACATGGTTCCTCGACCGATCGAGTAAATCCATTTTCTTTTATCACATGGTCGAAGCGATGATTCCAACTCCTTGATGCTTGCTTAAGTCCATAAATGGAACGCTTAAGCTTGCACACTTTCTTAGGATGTTCTGGATCGATGAAACCTTCGGGTTGTACCATGTACAACTCTTCCTCCAAAAAGCCATTTAAGAAGGCGGTTTTCACATCCATTTGCCAAATTTCATAGTCATGAAAAGCGGCGATCGCTAAGATGATCCGAATGGAACGCAGCATGACTACGGGTGCAAAAATTTCATCGTAGTGCAAACCTGGCACTTGGGTGAAACCTTTAGCAACTAGTCGTGCTTTGTAGATATCTTGTTGACCTTCCACAGAATGCTTTATCTTGTAAAGCCATTTGCATTGAAGGGGACGAACCTTAGCAGGTAAGTCAACAAGATCCCACACGTTGTTCTCATACATAGAGTCCATCTCGGATTGCATGGCCTCAAGCCATAGCTTTGAGTCAGAACTAGTCATGGCACCTTTATAGGTTGCGGGTTCACTACTCGTTAAGAGTAGAACGTCATCTATGTCATGTTCCTCGACCATACCAATGTATCTGTCCGGAGGAATAGAGACTCTTCCCGACCTCCTAGGTTCCTCAGGAATGTTAACCGCAGCCGGGATTGAAGGAATAGGTTCCTCCAATAGTTGCTCGGTACTTGGTTCTTGAATCTCCGACAGTTCGAAGGTTCTATCACTCTTTGCATTCTCGAGAAATTCTTTCTCTAAGAATGTCGCACTAGCCGCAACAAAAACACGTTGTTCGGTTGGCGAATAAAAGTAATGACCAAGCGTTCCTTTAGGATAACCTATAAAGTACGTCTTGACCGATCGCGGGCCGAGCTTATCCTCGTGTCTCCACTTGACATAAGCCTCGCAGCCCCAAACCCGTATAAAGGACAAGTTAGGGACCGTTCCCTTCCATAGTTCATATGGAGTCTTGTCAACAGCTTTAGACGGACTTCGGTTAAGTATTAGAGCGGCTGACATAAGAGCATAACCCCATAATGAATCAGGTAACACCGTGTGACTCATCATGGATCGAACCATATCAAGTAGTGTTCGATTTCTCCGTTCGGACACACCATTCAATTGAGGTGTTCCAGGTGGAGTTAACTGTAAGGCAATCCCACAGTCCTTTAGGTGTTGATCAAACTCGTGAGAAAGATACTCGCCACCACGATCTGAACGTAGTGTTTTAATCTTTCTACCCAATAGGTTTTGTACCCTATTCTGGTATTCTTTGAATTTCTCAAAGGATTCACTTTTATGTTTCATTAAGTAGACATAGCCATATCTACTTAAATCATCCGTGAAAGTGATGAAATACCTATAGCCTTCTCGTGCGGTGATTGACATAGGTCCACATACATCCGTGTGTATGGGTCCTAATAGGTCGCAGCCGCGCATTCCAACACCTTTGAAGGAAATACGAGTCATCTTACCGATGAGACATGATTCACACGTGCCAAATGATTGAAAATCAAAGGCCGAGATAGCTCCATTCTTGATGAGCTGTTTAACGCGTTTCTCATTAATGTGTCCCATACGGCAGTGCCATAGATACGTTTGATCTTTGTCACCAACCTTTAACTTTTTATTCATTACGTGTAATATTTCGGTTGTCTGATCTAAAACATAAATTCCGTTCATGGAGACCGCCTTGCCATAAATCATATCGTGTAATGAGAAAATGCAAGTATTATTCTCTATTACAAATGAAAATCCAAGTTTGTCAAGTGCGAAACCGAAATAATGTTTTTCAAAGACTCGGTTCATAATAGCGATTGTATAAAAATAACTCAAATCCGCTAGGAAGTTGGATCACATATGTTCCCCTCGAGACGGCGGCCACTCGTGCTCCATTCCCGACACGCAGTCCACCTCACCCTTTACGAGGGGTTCGATGTTTCGAGCCCCGCACATGATTACACAGATGAGAACCACAACCAGGATCTAGTACCCAAGTTCCGTAACTTGCGTGGTTAATCTCAATCATATGAATAAAAGTAGAAGAGGAAGAAAACATACCAACAGGGTTTAACGCGACCGCCTTTATGTCCTCATGGTATACGGGACATGTACGCCTCCAATGCCTAGTCTTGTGGCAATGGTGACACTCCATGTTACCATCCTTGCTCTTTGTCGTGCCTGATGAGTTGCTCGACTCACCAGGACCACTCTTACCCGAACCCGACTTCTTAAACTTCGGTTTACCTCGCTAGGTTTGCCTCGAGCTTTGCCCTTACCTTTCCCCTTGTTTGTCACAACGAGAACATCCTGTTTCAAGCTCCCACTGAACTTCATGTCCTTCTCGGTGCTGCGTACGAGAAGGGAGTGCAGTTCATGGGGACTTTTCTTCAAATCATTCATATAGTAATTCGCTCTAAATTGCGAAAAACCATCGTGGAGTGAGTGAAGCATGCGGTCGATCACAATGTTCTCGCTGATCTTACAATCAAAGGTCTCCAGCTTCTCGACATTCTCAATCATGCTTTGAGAATATGTGGGCTAACTGGTTGGCCCTTTCTCGGAGTCTCGCATCAAAGAAGCGAGTGGTATGCTCATAGGTCACGATTCTCGGTGCTTTCGAGAATTCCTTGGTGAGCGTGGTGAAAATCTTGTTTGCACCATGGGCTATGAAGCGTTTCTGCAAATTGGGTTCCATTGCAAAAATGAGTACGTTTTTAATCGCACCCGCTTCCATACAGAAATCATTAAACTTGGTGATTTCAAAGAAGCTCTAGCCGTGGGAACTGGGTTTGCCGGGATGGGCTCTAATAGATATTTGAGCTTCCGTCGGCGGCGGCAAGATTCCGTAATGCCGCCTCCCAGTCCGCGAAGTTTGATCCATCATTCTTCAGTCGAGTGGACTGATTCATCTGATTCATGAAGATCCGAAGCCAGGACTCACGGTCCAATGTGGCACTTGGCATTGGGTTGTCTGTAGAACCAGCCATTTGTTTTTAGCAGTTTAAAAGTTCGTGATCTACACTGAAAAGAAAGAAAAACAAAAACGAAATAAGCAACTCATCGAGGTGATTTAAGTCTATTTAATTTATATTAACGTGTAGACTCAAGCACTTGCATAATTGATCTCCCTCAAGAACAATACAAGTGATCCCAAGACTCAATTTCTGTAAATTGATAAGCCAACTGTTTAGCTAATTCTTCCGTAAGAACTCTTGGTCGATAGATTTCCGTAAATCCTATCTATAGTCCACCATGATCACAGGATCGTACGAGTGACCATAGTGTTGAGATAAAATAGGTCAATCGGTTCCAACTTACCCGACGTAGAAGGGGTCATATTATGCCTACCGACGAAGAAGGGACTCATTGGAGTTTGACCTATAAAGACCGTTCTCAATTTTGGTTTATACGAGGAAGATCCCATCAACTTAATTATAATTCATATTAAGTGAACGAATAACTAGCGTCTGCGTGAATGAATTAATTTAGGTGATGGCTTAGCAAAGATCGTGTGACATGAGAATGTCAATGAAAACTAACTCGAGACCTCTATATGTGTCAGTTTTCATGCAATTATTAGGTGGTTTGGTTTTAGGCGGAATATGATGCAAATTATCGTTACGAAAAATAAATAAAAGAATGCAATACGTAAATAAAATTCCTAGTGTGGCCTATCCTAATAAAAAGAACATAAAACAACTTTGGAATCCACTGTTGGACCCGAGAAGCTTGTCTTGATGTTCCATCTTGATCCATGTAGCGGGAGTGAGCATCCGGTCTCCATCTTTGGTCTTCTCAAAAATTACAATTTAAAATTTACAAATATAAACCTATTTACATTCTAAATACAAAAACTGTAATTACAAGTGAAAAATCCAAAACGGAGATACGAGATCTCAAAATACAACCAAGACCGTGTTCCATCATTACGGTAACACGTTCTACTAAGGCCACACTAAGTTACAACCGTTTGTAAAAATAAATAAATACGTAATTAAAAGCATTCAAATTAAACAAGAACGATAAATAAAATGCATCAACTAAATTTAAATTTATTCGTGACATAATTCCGTAATTATGTTAAATTTATCCAAACCACCTTTTAACGATTAAAATTTATGTGATAAAACTGCTTCTATCAATTTCATTTTAATCTATTACAATCCGTTACTTTAAATACGCTTTAAAATAACTATATGGTACGTGTGTGAACCGTTTCACAATCATAGCGAGTGTACAATATCCGTATAAAGTACATATTAAGGCCAAAAGAAAATTTAAAACAAAAAGAATAAATTTTCAAAGCTGCCATAACAAAAATCCCTCGATCCAGGGACAAAAGTGCTCGATCGAGGAACAAAAGGGCTCGATCGACTGAACTGCTAGTCGATCGCGAAGTATGCTAATCAGAAAGTACTCAATCGACAGTACTGGAGGTCGATCGAGAGCTTTTATCAGCAAATCTGCTCGATCGAGTACGAGGACATCTCGATCGAGCAGTGGGGTTTTGAAAATGGTCGATCGAGCACATCAAGAACTCGATCGAGTAAAAACAAAACAGAAAAACCTCTCGATCGATAAAAAACATGCTCGATTGAGAACAAAAATTTCTGAAAAACAAAACCCTCGTGAAAACTGTTTTGACGAAACAAAACAAATGCAATTTTGATCAAAAACGCATAAGAACAATTTCACAATCTGACAAAACTTGACATATTGTTATAATCTCCGTATAAAACAACAATATGCACAAAAACAAATCGAAAATAAGATGAAACAACCGTGTAAAACATGTCACGGTTTCAAAAAAATTTCAGCCGTGTAAATAAGGCACGGTTTTCTAGACAAAAACAACCGTTTCAAATCGTTTTATGAAAAATCACAATGAAAATTTACGTGGCCTCGCTCTGATACCACTTGTGGGGTAATATCCGTATAAGACCCTTTAAATTTAAGGATTATAACGCAAATTTAACATGTGAAATATGGTCATAAACGAAATACAACAATGAAACGATAAAGATTAAGAATCAACCTCGGGTCCTTTATAGTGCGGCGTAAAGAACAGAAATCAACAGAGATTTCCTCCTAATCGTTGCACCCAAGACCGTCTGAGACTATGCCCTTGTGCTAGAAATGCTCTCTAATTGACTTGCAATATCGAGAGAGCTATTGTGAGGTTTTACAGATGTGAGATCTAGGAATTTCAGAGAAAATGTTCCGAAACCCTAATATTTTCGAGAATGAATGATTAGGTTTCAAAAGGAGAAGAAACTCTCCTCTTGTTCCTTCATTCGGCCGTGGGTTTTAATGAGGGGGAGTGGGCTTGTCCAATTCCTCCTTATTAAACTCGTGGTCCGATAAATTTCGCTAAAATGTATACGACGCGGTTTTTATAAATCGTCATCGGTTATCGGCTATTAAAACATCAACTAATAACACGGGTTAGTTGAAGTATTAATACATGTCCGACAAAGACGATATTGTATAATTTATTCAATATACATTAATTAAATATAATCGTTTATATTTAATTTACGAATTAACTGTTTAATTCGCCTTAGCCCATTTTATTTAATCCGTATTAAATATAATATCTCAACATCACATTTTGACTAATTACTAGTCAAATAACTCGGACTAACTGGTTAGTCAAAATTGGCATCTACATGACTGTATTTTCATACTGTCACGTCTCTCAAACGTATCCTATAGGTGTGACTTTTAGGGACCAGTTGATCACCGCCATCTGTATGACAATAACGTCAAACTTATCTAGCAAGCCAACCGTTATTGATAAACGTGGATCAACTGATAATAATACCAAAAGTATGCCCTTTGATCCTTTTAGAGATTTATAAGTCCTTGCACTAACTGTTAAGGACACCAACCCCAACAGATTCAATGCAAAGGTATCTTTAGCCCAAATCAAAAGAGAAATGAAACGAAAAATGAATAAAGAAAGACGATGAGAGAATGACAAGCTCGCGGCTTACCAAACTCTTCACCGTCCTGTAAGACAGCTGACTCTCCGCTGCCCAAATGAGATGGTGACCATCCCATTTCTCTGCCTACTCAGGTGCCCTTGCTAGCTGGCGAGCGCCTTATCCGACGTTAGCCCGCCTCGGAACCTCCTCCTCAGCAACCTGCTCAGCAAATGCCTCCTCGAACACCTCCTCAAAAGTAAGAGAATGGTCAAAGTCGGTGTCCACGTCCATGGGAGCCCTCCCTGACGTAGAAGCAATGTCACCTGCAAAATTAGAGCAAATCAGGCCGCGTCAAATGACGACGGGCCTCGGTCAAAGTGAATTCCATGCCTTTCAAGCTATGAATATGGTCTTTTCCCGCCATCTTTGGCCATTTCCTTCAAAACCCGATCACTCATGTGGTAAAATGGATCAAGTCAAGTCTAAGTTCGAGCCTAGTTTTGGGTTTGAGTCAAAATTTCGGCAGCATGTCGCTATAACGGCGATTATGCCCTAGAAAAGTGTCCTGAATAGGCCGTCACAAATCAGAAATATAGGATGGTAGGAAGTTTACCCATCACACAAGGATCCCAAATACCAAATTTCATCACAAATCAGCAATCCTAAGGCCATTTTCGAAGCAATTTTCGAAACAGTTGAGAAACCGTCTCAATTCTACTCAAATGCTCAATACTCAATGAAAATTCAAAAAGAATACATGCTTATGTTCCTTACACTACCAATTATCCATTTCTAATATCAATTTCACAAGGCAAATCCATTTGGAGGAAAAGCCCCAAATTTTCGAATTAATTGGGTTAAAAACCCTAATTTTTTCGGTCCAAATTAAGCCAAATGCGGATGTTTAAGCAAGGATAAGACACATACCTCGATTAGTCATGATTAATGCAAGATTTTGATCAAGTTTTGGCGGAATGTCGTTGGAATTTGAGAATTTTAAGAGAATTTATGTTTTGTTATAATGAATAAACACGGGTTCTGTCGAGTTTTTACTCAGACAGGGACGAACCAAGGAAAGGACGCAGCAGATACTGCGCCTTTTCCAAGAGTCGCAGCTCTTGCTGCACCTCTTCCTCAGCTTCCCTCCAATTCAATTTTCAAAAATTCGTTACAAGTTCGTTATTCGTGGGCCCATCTTTGGTGCGCCTATTCTCAAATACCATATATCGTGGATTTGGTCTGTTTGATATTTATTCTTTGTCCGGACCCTTACCTTCGAGCAGACTGTGAATTGTTGCAGTACCTTACATTCGAGCAAACTGTGAATTGCCGCAGTATTTCATCAAGACTTCGCTTGCAACAACGAGCGGGTTTTCTCTGACGGTGTTTTGACATGCCTCGATTATTTTCCCAGCGAGAGTTCATGATAGCCAATTGTTCTTCTCGAGATATGGAGTTCGCTTGAGACCGACGCAAGCAGATTCAACCTCAAGTTTTCTTTGCCGGAGTTCGCTTGAGACGACGCAAGCAGATTCCACCCAGCAGTTTCTACCGACGTCCTGCTGCCCTTCAATATTTCCCCTCGGAGTTCGACACAGAAAGAAGTATCACGTATGGTTTTTTCTTCTTTATGTAGTCTAATGGACTTTAAACGACCCTCCCCGATAGTCGACAGACTCTAAAATATTCCCGACGACAGGTCCTTGGCTCAGACCCCTTGAGTCGCCTCGCGTCGCCATAGTCGTCAGGTTGTAATCTTCGATTGACCCGATAGCTATACTTTGACTTTCGCCTTGTCCAAGCCTAAGACAAAGTGGGGGCTCTGTAGATACCTCATTTCTGCACCTCCCGCAAACCACCAGGTGATGATTGGGCCGCATGTTTGGTACACGGAACGATTTATGACAGTTCATAAGTTTATTGTCAAGTGATAGCTCAAATACTCGTGTCTACCCATTGGTCGTCATCTACGCGCCATTACGGCCGTTTTGACAGTAATTAGACTTAATTTGGAGTCCGAGACAAAAACCATCTTCATATTCTAATAAACCGTTTAAAATGCTGAGTCGGAATGTTCTGGAATATTCCGGATATTTCTATTCCATAATTTTAATCTTTTCATCTTTTGGTAAAATATATCCAGAAATTTTATGATAAAGAATAAGGAAGTTGAGATCTACCGCAATTCCATAATAGAAGTGCGGAAAATCTTTCTTCCGCAGGAGAAAACTTCTGGAGAAAGGACGCAGCACCTGCTGCGCCTCTTCCAAGGGTCGTAGTGGTTGCTGCGCCTCTTCCCCAGCTCTTTTCTGCGTATTTTCAAATCTTTTCGAGATTTGTTTCCAACGTTTTACCGTAACCCTAATTCCTCCGTATGATTAGTATAAATAGAGACCTTCGTTCCTCATATTTCTCACGCGAGTGTCCGCCCTTCTCTTCTCCCTTTGTATTCTAAGACCTCGCTCTTTTCTTATTGACGTCTATGTGCTTGAACTTTCGACACGTAAGCTCGGATCCTTCTGGGTACCAATCTCATTTTGCAGGACCGACCAATTTGACCAACTCCACTCAATTAATCAAATCAATTTTATTTAATTCCTCTTACGGGGGAACTTTCATCATACATTCGAGTCGAGCAATCATTAATCATTAACTTAGTTAATCTCGTTTCGTCAAACATGTAAGTCTGAGGGTGTAAATCCCATGTTTTATTATTGTATTTTGTTATTGTATAAATTATTATAAGGTTTACGTCGAAAACATTTTTAAAACCCTTTTATCAAACTTATTTTTGCGAATTAACAGAAAACAGACGTCGAGAAGAAACGTAGCAACTGCTACGCCCCTTCGAAGAATCGCAACATCTGCTGCGCCTCTTCCTTAGGCTGTCGCAGTTTCTGCCTCTCTTCTTTTTCCTTTGTTCTTTGTTGATTCGTCTCGTTTATTCGTCTTTTCTTATTTTCT
This sequence comes from Silene latifolia, assembly GCF_048544455.1. NCBI lineage: Eukaryota > Viridiplantae > Streptophyta > Magnoliopsida > Caryophyllales > Caryophyllaceae > Silene > Silene latifolia. The sequence goes on along the minus strand of NC_133538.1, from coordinate 479,598,129 downwards.
TCATAATTATAATACATAATTCATAATTATTTATCACCCCTTTAAATATCCGATTTAAATCCCAAGTAGTCAATATTTGAGGATTTTAGTCATTACAATCAAACCCGGGTTTTAGAGATTCGATTTGTTCATATCAAATCTCTGGAATTCGCCTTTTGTATATTTCATCTATTTATCATCATCTAACCTCATTAATTTGTATAAATAAACCTAATTAATTTCTAATTAGTCTATAAATCACCTTAACTCGCTATAATTAATTCTAAATTCGTTCTAATTAATTTAAGTTCGTTCTTTATTGCTTTTATGACAAATTCACATGTAAATAATCTGTTAAATCACCTTTACTCGAGTCAAATGTCAATAATCGATCATTAAAATCACCAATGAACACTAACGATATGCAGTTCCGGCTTCCCAGCCAGAACTCACCTCAGGAACAGACGTAGTGACCACTGCACCTCTTCCAAGGGACGCAGCACTGCTGCGCCTTTTCCGGGGTGATTTCTGTCTCTGAACTTCCATTCTTGCTTTGACCTAGTTTATTAGCTTATGCATTAATCGACTATATATCACCACTAATCTGTTCGTTTTCTAATCTTAATTATTTTCCTTTTTTCTTTTCTAAAATTATCCGTTTTAAACATATTTTCGACGTAAATCATTAAACCAATGTAATTATTGTAATTTTTTTTGTTATTGTTTATTTTATTGTACTCTTTATTATCGTTTGTTTGGTTTCACATGTATTCAACCTTAAATCCGTCCCTCGACCCTAGTGTATGCTAAATTACTTGTTCATCGACTTAGTTAATTCTCACATGCTAGGTTTAAAACGTTGGATGTTGCATTGCATGCATATAATGGAATACATATCAAGTATAGATAATTTCCCCTATCATTAGTAGAGGCCGTTATCGAGGCGGGCGGGATTAGGTGTTCGATCAAAAGAGCTTCCTAATACGTAACCTCACCTCTTACTCCAGATCTTTGTGAACATCCGTGTTCATTGGCATCCACGAGAGTCATTCCAGACGTAGAATGCTAAGGGTAATGAGTTCTTAGTGTCTATGTCACTACTTTGTGTCTTGACATGACGCGAAATATTTGAACGGTTTCCAATTTTCCATAATAAATTGGTGGCAATTTCACAAATGTAAATGCTTGTCTTCTCAAGCGACCCCGTGGGCCCCCGTGTCCACACCTACCCGGAACATTCAGCAGAGTATTGATTATATTATCACAAAAGTTCTTTTCAATGTGGATAAAATCTAGGCAATGTCTAACCGGGGGGTCACGAGAGAACGGAACATTGGTAAAAAATATGGTTTTTTTTTTAATAACCACGAGTAGACAACTTAGGTCCTTTCTTCCCATACGTTATCTCAATATATTTCACTTTCTCATACAGTTCATGACCATTCAAAATATGAGGACTCCCACATTGCTGAGGACACCCATTAAACGCCTTGTGAAGCTTACGATAATGATGATGAGGGCATAACCATCGACGATTTCCCCTGTACACATGCTTGCGATAATGCTTCAAATATTATGATTCAACATCCCCCCCCCCCCACACACACACACAATGGGCAAGCCTCCTTCCCAAGTACAGTTGATGTGACCATAATTAGAGCATATTTAGTCCCCGAATTAGCCTTGTTCCCATGCTTTTTAGTGCATATTTGGGTCATTTATTGTCTTTAGTTCTTTGTTTTGCATATTCTTTGAGGTTTTGTGTCCTTGGTAGGAAAGGAGTGCAAACCTTGCATTTTCATGGCAAAATGAGACTAAATTGATTGAATTCAATGACAAGCATCAAGGAGAGACAATATTAGAAGGCCTTTGTACATACTATAGTAGATGGGCAATGATGAGAAAAGATCCATGCATCCCCGAGGAAATCCTCAAGGATTTTATGAAGAAAAAGGAAGAAAAGAAGAAGGAACGAAACTGCCTGACAATCCGTGCGGATTGCTTAGAAGACGCCCGTCCACCACCCCGCAATCCGAGCGTCTTCCCCCACAAGACGCCCGGGCAGAACCTCCAGAAGACGCCCGTCTTCACCCTTTGGACGCCCGTCCAGGAGCTGCCAAATCCGCCCGTCCCGTGCTAAAGATGCCCGGATTCCCAGACAGTCCCATTTCGTCTTCTACAAGCTTCAAGGAAGGATGCACATCTTTTTCTAGAGACCAGAGTCTCCCTAGAGACCGGCGATTCCTCAACAAGGGACTTAATCGTCATTTAAGCCCTTAGTTAACCCTAATTCATGCACCTAATCCCCACTATAAATACCCCATTAGTCTAATTAGAAGAGCATGTTCTTCCTAGCAATCTTTAGAGTAGTTAATATCAATCAAATCTCTCTTTAAACTCGTAATCAACATTCAATCAAGTTTTAATACAAGTTTTATTTCCTTAATCTCTCTCTTGTTCATCCTTTATTTTGTGTAATCGAATATTATTTGGGTTATTATTGGGAGATTGACAACCTTCCAATCAAGCATCAAGTACTTCTTTTATTCTTTGCTTTATTATTGGAATCATTAGTAGGTATAATTCTCTTAATCCCTTTTTAATTATTGTTAATCACTTTCATTTATTCATCATGTTTCACTTTGTTATTATGATTGACAACCTTGCTAGCATGTTCAACATGATAATGAGTGAGTAGTTTCCTAGGCTAGGGTTAATGGGCAATTAGGGGAAACCAACATGGGGAATGATTCATGCTTAAATTAATATGCTTTTATAGTTTATTTGCTTGCTTGTTGTGATCTCAACTTATGCACATGTTATGTTTGATGAAATATGAGCCTATGAATCCTTGCATTTTTTACCCATCACCTATCTTTTCAATGAGACTTGTAAGACATAAACCAACTCGAGTCTCATTAGACCATGCATATTGTTGAGTAGGGAAGATTAAGTCGACTTGTAGGTGTTGTACAATCTAATCGATTCGGCTCCGGGACCCAAACTTTCCTAAGATTGTAAGATATAAACAACCTCGATCCATCACAACAATAATTGCTTGCTTATAACTTGAGAATATGTTTGTATGATCAATTCCCATGAATCCCTTATGACCCCATGACACCCTAGTGCCTTTTATCAATTCTTTACATCCCTTTTAATTCATCTTACTTGTTTACTTTCATTGCTATTTAGTTTAGTGATCTTCTACTTCAAACCCCAATTGTGACACCCTTAGACACCGCTAGTTGCAATAGAAATCTCATCTCAATTCCCGTCCCTTGGGATCCGACCTTTACTTGCCTCTTTACTAATTGTAGAGTTATTTGTGAAGTTATAAATTGTGTTTTGGTCTAGGTGCTCTCAACGACAAGTACTGAAAACTAAACTCCACGAGGAAACACGACCAAAAATGGCGTCGTTGCCGGGGACGGTGTTAACCTGATTTAGATTTTCTTACATTGTTATTAGTTGTGTCTTTCTTTGCCTTGGGGAAGTAAAACTCCTCAAGGTTTGTTCTAATTATTTTCGAGTTGTTTGATATTTTGCATGTCTAGAAGATCACAAGGTGACTTGTTACCCTTTGATCACGAAATTAAAAGAACTTTGACAACCAATAAAAGACTTGCTAGGAGAACTTTGAGAGGTATTTCTGAGGTTGTAGATATTCAACCAAATACTATTGAGTTCATCAACCCTTTTGCAAGCGAGGGTGAGGAGAACCCAACACAAAATCAACCCACAATGCCTAAGTTTTCATAACATTCCGTACCCACCGAGGAGAACCTACCCAATGGTACTCCGACACCACAACATCTAACCGGAAATTTTATTGCCAAATCCGCATTTATCCAATTAGTCGAAAGAAGCCAATTTGGGGGGATGCCAAGTGAAGACCGTCACTCTCATATGGAGACTTTTTGTGACTATTGTGATGCGATTTCTCAAACCAGTGTAACTCAAGACCAAATTCGATGGGTCTTATTTCCTTTTTCTCTAATTGGCACCGCAAAACAATGGTTGAAAGGCCTTGATAAGGCTACTCTCGGAATTGATTCTTGGAAAAAGTTGGCTCTAGCTTTCTACAAAAAGTTCTATCCACCGGAAAAGACTAACATGCTAAGAGCTCAAATTACGGGCTTTAAGAAAAGGGATGAAGAATCTTTGTATGAAGCTTGGGAGCGATTCAAGGGAATTTGTCGTTCATGTCCTCATCATGGACTTAGCTAGTGGTTCTTGGTACAACAATTTTGGAATGGTCTTTATGAAGATTCAAGGAACATTCTCAACATGGGATCAAATGGAATGTTCACCGAAGTTGATGACAATCAAACTTGGAACAAAATTGAGGAAATGGCGGTCCATAACTCACAATATAATAGACCTGGCAAGGCTACTAGAGGAGGAAAGCATGAAGTGGACTCCATTACTCAATTGGGTGCTCAACTTAGTGCTCACATTGATACCATCAATTTGAAGTTTGAAAAAGCTTTGGCTAGACTTGAAGAAGCCTCAAAATCACCAAAGCATCATGTTAATGCCATGACGACATCTTCATCAATCCCAAGTGGGATATGTGAGAATTGTGGAACTTTGGGACATGACCAAAGTGAATGTAGGGGAACAAATGAACAAGTGAATGCTTTCCAAGCATACAAGAGTGGTACCCCTTATTCAAACTATTACAATGAAAGCACCAAATTCCATCCAAATCTCTCATACAAAAGCCAAAATGTTCAAAACCCTCAACCAACATACACCCCACCTCCCATGAGAAACCAAAATCAAAGACCCTTTTACAACCAAAACCAAGGTTACCAAAATCAAACTCCATAGAATCATTAAAATGACCAAGGTTTTGATGTTCAAAAAGTGGTCCTCCAAATGCAAAATAATCAACAAGAGTTTTTCACTCAAATGCAAAAGGATAGTCAAGCAAAGGAAATCACCATCAACAACATCCTAGCTCACACCAAAATGTTAGAAACCCAATTGACTCAACTAGCATCTTCAAGCTCACAAAGACAAAAGGGGCAATTACCACCTCAAAGTAATCCCCCAAGACATGAAATGGTTAGTGTCATTCACTTGAGAAGTGGTACTGCACCGAAGAAGCATGTTGAGGATGAAGTTGTGGAAGCTAGTGACAAAGAAGAAATTGTGCAAAACTCCAAGGATGGAGAACCCTCAAAAGAAGAAATTTCAAAGAAAAATGAAGACAAGGTCAAGGAGAAGGAGCTCATTGTGATTAGACTTCATTTTCCAAATCGTCAAGCCAAGCCCAAATTTGATGACCAACTTGGAAAATTTATGGAAATTGTGAAGAATTTGGAAGTCTCGATTCCTTTCACGGAATTAATCAATCACGTGCCGGCCTATGCAAAATACATGAAAGACATCCTCACAAAGAAGAAGTTGATCCGGAAGCTTGAGACTATCGCCTTCACTAAGGTGAGTAGTGCAATACTTCAAGGGAGTTCACCTCCAAAACTCAAAGATCCGGGAAGCTTCTCAATATCGTGTACCATTGGCGACACCACGATCAACAAAGCCTTATGTGATCTAGGGGCTAGTGTGAGTGTTATGCTGTACTCGGTGAGTAAAACGTTGGGGATGGGAGAGCTTAAATGCACCAATATCACACTCTAAATGGCCGACAGATCGACGAAGACACCATTAGGGATATGGGAAGATGTTCCCGTAAGAGTTGGGAAATTTTTCATCCCGGTGGACTTTGTCATTTTTGACATGGAAGAAGATTCCAACATCCCAATCATTCTAGGAAGACCTTTCTTACACACCGCGGGTGCGGTGATTGATGTGAAGCATAGAGAGCTCACTCTAGAAGTGGGAGATGAGAGCATAACTTTCAATCTTGACAAGACCATGAGAGCTCCCCGTTTGCATGAACCATGTTTTATGGTTGACCATTATAGCCGAAAGGATGATAGAAAGAAGTCGGAATTCCAATGGAAGAAGAAAATTGAAGATGCTCCATTCAAAGAGCAAGCGAATTGTAAAAAGAGAGCTTGAAAAGCTCACCAAAGTCAAGCAATGAAGAGGATGGCCTCATTGGCCAAGACAAGAAAGTGGGAGAGTTGTCTCTATCAACTCAAGAGATCTTTAGTGATCAAGTAGATGAAGTTTGTGGTCTTTGGGACGATGAGTTTAAAGGGATTTTCAATCCCTATATTGGTAATGCTATCGATCAAGACCGACATGAAGGACAACAAGGGCAAAGGTCTATTGAAGATCTTTATCATGATAATGAACAAGCTTTTGACTACTTTTTCAAGGTGTTGAGCAGCATCAACAACACCTTGGACATGCCCCCATGACATCTCACTAAGGATGATAGTTTTGTGGAGTCCTCCCTACACCACCATTTGTAAATATTTCTAACTCCCTAACTTGCATTTTAATTCTTACATTGCATTTTTGTCATTTTTGGATTTTTGTGCTTTGATCAAGATAATTATCATTTTTGAGAGAACTGAGGGAGGGACTAATGATTTAATTGATGTGTAGTTCTTTAGCTTAGTGTGGGGATAGCAATTGCCTAGGCTATTCATGCCTTAGTAGTGCCCCTACAATGAAGAACACGGGATTTGAAGAATGAAAAATGACAAGGGATGTGCAAGTGCACAGATGGAACTGAGTCCGGGTAAAACAGGGAGAATCCGAGAGTCTTCAAGGAAGATCCGCCCGTCTTCAGGCAATCCGGGCGTCTTTGTCAAAATCCGCCCGTCCATTTTGATCTGAAAATTTGAAATTCTGGGACTGTCGAAAAATCAGAGCGTCCTAGTAGAGAAGACGCTCGTCTTCAGAAATCTGCCCGTTTTGGAAGGAAAGACGCCCGTCTTTTTGCCAGTGTAAAACAAGAAAGCTCACTGTCTGAGAATCCGCCCGTCATCAGCAGAAGACGCTCGTCCTGCAGTCGATAAATCCGAGCGTTTTTGCTGAAAGACGCCCGTCTTTAGGCGAGAATCCTGAACCAAAAAAAGGCAGAATCCGAGCGTCCCGAAGGAAAGACGCTCGTCCTCCCCTGCAGTTTTTGAAATTTTCGGGTATTTTAAATACCCCATCCCACATTCATTTCTTCATTCCTTCATTCAAAACACTACCCATAAACCCATAAACCCCAAAACTCAAAACCCTCATCCTCTCCATCACCAAAACAAGATTTCCTCAACCAAATTCAACAAAATCAAATCCAAACTTCCTTTTAACAACAATTAATCACTCATCTTCCAACAAAAATCAAACCAAGCACCAACATCTTCAACCTTTGAGTCGATTTTTGAATTATAAAGGCAAAGCCTTTCATCTTAAAATCGATTTGGGTATACTTGGAAATTGAAGATTTTCACTCTTTTCTTGGTATAATCATCAATGGCAAGGACAAAGGGATCAACAAAGGCACCTAAGGCAAAGGCACTCTCAACAAGACAAAAATTTCTTCAAGCAAAGAAAGCCTCATTGGCTATGGTGGTAGCTAGTTCAAACTTGGAAGTTCAACAACAACAACCTCCCTTGGAAGCAACAACATCAACAACTCCGGAAATTGCTCAATTATCAAACTATCCGGAGGTAATTTTCATTTCTAACTCCCATAGGGATACATTTGCCAAGTATGCTAGAAAATCCTTTCTATCCACCAAATTCATATGTGAAGATGCCTGGAACAAATTGGGTGTCCTTGAACAAACGAAAGACTTCTTTGAAGCCATGGGGTTGGGAAAATTGTTTGCTACAAGAGAATTGACATACCCCTCCCTTACCTTAAAATTCTTGAGTTCTTTGAAAGTTACTAAGGTAGATACTAGAGAAAACATCGAGTTCCGCCTTACTAATGTGAGTAGGCACATCACCTTTGATGAATTGGGTAAAGCATTGGGTCTTAGTGATTCACCTAGTTATTACAAGAATCCCGAAAAGTATGACCCCGCTCCTCTTTGGGAGGCGATTTACGGGAGGAAATTTGAGAACTATCATGCTAGACGTGCTCTATTAGTCCACCATCCGGGCATTAGAGTGTGGCACAAGGTCATCGGGAATACTATCATTACAAGAAAAGACACTAACCACTTTACCAAGCTCGATTGTGTTCTACTTGAGTCGGCCTTAAATATTGGAAGGGAATTCACCAAGCCTTACAATTTTCTAAGGCTTTTGGTGGAAAGATGGCTAAATGTTGATTGTGGAAAGCAAGGCACCACTTTTATTGTAAATGGAGGTCTAGTCACTCTTTTGGCTAAGTACTTTGATCCGGATTTCAACAAGGATAGCAAGTATGTGGCGAAAAAGGGGGGTCATCTCATTGACATGGATGCCATGATTAACAAGTACAAGTGGGTCACTCATAACCCTCTTGACACCAAATATGGGTGGCTCACCAATGAGGCTAGATCTTTTACTTTGCCTTCCAAGATATGCCGTTTGAGTGTCCATCGGACCAACTACCTTCTTCTCCTCTCAAAAGAAGCCGAATACATCATCCGTCAACAAAGGGGTGAAATTGAACTGCCTTCCTCCTCCATTATCATACCACCCTATCCATTCAAGTATCAAGAGTTCAAACCCGAAGGTGTTAAAGCAAGAAATGACTACATGACTCTACTTATGCAAGAGATGCACAAACAAGCTCATAAGGATCGGGAAGATGCATACTTAGCCCAATATCCACCCCTCCTTCATTTAGCTAGGCAAGGACTACTTGATCCTTCATGTCCTTTGCCTAGTTGGGCGGATAGGGAAGTCTTCTTTTCAAGTGCATCTAGGGGTGAGATTCCGGGTGACGATGAGGTTGTCCGTGATGAGGTTGTTGATGAAAGCATTGATGAAGAGGTAAATGAAGAGGAAGAGGCTAATGAAGAAGAAGATGATGAAGGGAGTGAAGAGGTAAGTGGTGATGAGTCCACTTCTATTAAGGAAGATGATGATAATGATGATATGGTGGAAGACTAGCAAGCTTTGGAGGCTCCTACCCTCTTGAGGTTTGTCTACTTCTTTCTTTTATTTATTTATTTTATCTTGATCATGGTTGGAGAGTCCTAGCAATATATAGGATTAACACCTCGGCCCCATTGAGGTGTTCTTATTTCATTGTTCCGACTTTTGAAAATCCAAAATGACAAATTTAGTTGCATCTTGTGTGCATGAACTACCCCAACTTTAGGACATTAGAAATAATGTCTATCTCGGTTTGGGGAAGTACATGCATACGCAACGGAAGGTAATCTAAATTACGCTCTCCGTCATAAACAAAAACCCATGCATCATGTAGTGTAGATTAGTATAGCTTGCATTTAGTGTAGAATTCATGCATCATGTTTGCATGATTTCCCATCATTTTGGCCATTGAGGACAATGCCCATATTAAAGTGGGATGGGGAATTCTAACTTAACTTTTATTCGAAAACCCAAAAAAATTAAAAAAATTTCGAAAAACCATAAAAATTTGAAAAATTTGAAAATCCAAAAACAAGTTCATTTCTTTTGTAGTGTAGTCATGTATATATTATTGTATATATTGTGTTTCTTTTATCCTTGTTCACATTGATCGACTACGCCATAACCAAAACATGAGGATAATGAAGATCGCATGGTATGATCTTTCCAATCTCCTTTTTCCTATTTATGTTAATGACTATGTGGCTTTATTTTGATTGATGCGGTATAACAATGTGAACTTAGGACTTGCATTTAGTTTATATGTCATATTAGTTGGTAGAATCATTTGAATTAGGATGTTTATATGCTAGTTGCATCATGGCATGTAGTTTGCATAATAGAAAAATTTTGCGAAACCGTCTACTTCGGAAGCTTGACAAGTGTATATAGGCCCTAGTAGATGCTTTTTCTTCTTAAGACTTTGCTTGTTAGAATACTTGTAAAACACCCTAGGATGTGTCATGCTAGTATCCTTTGACCCATGGATTAAGGCCTAGTCAAGAGTACCTTGTGGTGTGATAACTCATTGGCTACCGTTTATTCCAACGTGACCCTTGAAACCATGCATCCATCCATCATCCATGTTCTACCACACTTTTGTCATCAAAGGAAATGGGCACAAAAAGGAAATTGATTTGAGTTCAATGAAATGAAAAGTGAAAGAAAGTTTGCAAATTGCATCAAATGAAAAGAGGAGCAAAAATAGACTCCTAAAGCTTCAAATATAAGGCACCCTCACTACATATGGGGTGACTTTGAAAATGTTCAAAAGAAATGCAAAGAAGAGTTGAAAGTTGTCAAGTGTTGAAATGCCAAAAATCAAAGAGAAATGGCACGAAAGTGTTCTCAAATGTTATATGCCACAAGAAATTGAAGGGAAAAACAAAAACAAAAGCAAACTCCCAAAGTGAAACTAAAATATCTATTAATCCCTTTATCCATCGTATCCATTTGTGTGCATGGTAGAGAGGGGACGACCCTTCTTCTTGTCTAGGCAAGAGGGGGAATTCCGCGAGCCTCCAGTGTTTCTAACACCATAGGGAGTCTACTCTTGAAAAAAGCATTTAACGATTGAGGACAAATGTACCCTAGCTTGACACAACTTGGAGGTGATTTATTGGTATCCTTCTAGGCTTAGTAGTTTGAAGAAATTGCATCTATGAAGGAATGTGTACCCTTGAATTGCTTCCCTTGTAGATAATTTCCGCCACTTAGATGAGAAAAGTGGCTATTCTTTTGTAGATGCATCCATTACTTGTTTTATGTGCTTAATGTCTGGATGTGTCGCCATTTTAGCAAGACCCACCTTGCCTTGAAAGAAGGCATCCTACCTCATGGTTGTCTTGTTGTGAGTTGAAAGGGGGAGTGAGACCCGCTAATTGTCTCATATCGGCTATGTTATTAGGTTAGTTTAAATAATGGTCCTAGTCTTTGTCACCTCTTTACTCGGGATGAGCAAAGGTTTGGTTTGGGGATATTTGATGTGACCATAATTAGAGCATATTTAGTCCCCGAATTAGCCTTGTTCCAATGCTTTTTAGTGCATATTTAGGTCATTTATTGTCTTTAGTTCTTTGTTTTGCATATTCTTTGAGGTTTTGTGTCCTTGGTAGGAAAGGAGTGCAAACCTTGCATTTTCATGGCAAAATGAGACTAAATTGATTGAATTCAATGACCAAGCATCAAGGAGAGACAAGATTAGAAGGCCTTTGTACATACTATAGTAGATGGGCAATGATGAGAAAATATCCTTGCATCCCCGAGGAAATCCTCAAGGATTTTATGAAGAAAAAGGAAGAAAAGAAGAAGGAACGAAACTGCCTGACAATCCGTGCGGATTGCCTAGAAGACGCCCGTCCACCACCCCTCAATCCGAGCGTCTTCCCCCACAAGACGCCCGAGCAGAACCTCCAGAAGACGCCCGTCTTCACCCTTTGGACGCCCGTCCAGGAGCTGCCAAATCCACCCGTCCCGTGCTAAAGACGCCCGGATTCCCAGACAGTCCCATTTCGTCTTCTACAAGCTTCAAGGAAGGATGCACATCTTTTGCTAGAGACCGGAGTCTCCCTAGAGACCGGAGTCTCCTTAGAGACCGGCGATTCCTCAATAAGGGACTTAATCGTCATTTAAGCCCTTAGTTAACCCTAATTCATGCACCTAATCCCCACTATAAATACCCCATTAGTCTAATTAGAAGAGCATGTTCTTCCTAGCCATCTTTAGAGTAGTTAATATCAATCAAATCTCTCTTTAATCTTGAAATCAACATTCAATCAAGTTTTAATACAAGTTTTATTTCCTTAATCTCTCTCTTGTTCATCCTTTATTTTGGGTAATCGAAGATTATTTGGGTTATTATTGGGAGATTGACAACCTTCCAATCAAGCATCAAGTACTTCTTTTATTCTTTGCTTTATTATTGGAATCATTAGTAGGTATAATTCTATTAATCCCTTTTTAATTATTGTTAATCACTTTCATTTATTCATCATGTTTCACTTTGTTAGTATGATTGACAACCTTGCTAGCATGTTCAACATGATAATGAGTGAGTAGTTTCCTTAGCTAGGGTTAATGGGTAATTAGGGGAAACCAACATGGGGAATGATTCATGCTTAAATTAATATGCTTTCATGTTTTATTTGCTTGCTTGTTTTGATCTCAACTCAGGCACATGTTATGTTTGATGAAATGTGAGCCTATGAATCCTTGCATTTTTTACCCATCGCCTATCTTTTCAATGAGACTTGTAAGACATAAACCAACTCGAGTCTCATTAGACCATGCATGTTGTTGAGTAGGGAAGATTAAGTCTACTTGTAGGTGTTGTACAATCTAATCGATTCGGCTCCGGGACCCAAACTTTCCTAGGATTGTAAGATATAACCCAACTCAATCCATTACAACTATAATTGCTTGCTCATAATTTGAGAACATGTTTGTATGATCAATTCCCATGATTCCCCTATGACCCCATGATACCCTAGTGCTTTTTATCAATTGTTTACAACCCTTTCATTTCATCTTGCTTATTTACTTTCAGTGCTATTTAGTTAAGTGACCTTCTACATCAACCCAAATTGTGACACCCCTAAGACACCACTAGTTTCAATAAAAATCTCATCTCAATTCCCGTCCCTTGGGATCCGACCTGTACTTGCCTCTTTACTAATTGTAGAGTTGTTTATGAAGTTATAAATTGTGTTTGATTGGATGTCTGACGACCAACTCTTGTCCTATCAGTGACCCCGCCATTGTTAATGAACTTGATCTCACTTTTATGGAGTCCTACTTGAAAATCCAAGGAAAGAGTGGTTATAAGTTCAATGCCCCATTAGTTCTACTTGAAAGATGGGCGCCATTTAGAAATGGGAATGATAGTGGGATGAAGCCCTTCCTTCGAAAAATACCGGGTCCTCCTTGCTCAATCTAAAAAGTGTAATTACTAGTTTAGCCCTTAGTTAACCCTAATGCATCCTCCCTAATTTCCACTATAAATACCCCATTAGTATAATTAGAGGAGCATGTTCTTCTTATCAATAATTAGTGTAGTTAATATCAATCAAATCTCTCTTTAGTTTTGTAATCAACAATTAATCAAGTTCTAATACAAGTTTTATTTCCTTAATCTCTCTTTTGTTCATCCTTTATTTTGGGTAATTGAAGATTATTTGGGTTATTATTGGGAGATTGACAACCTCTCAATCAAGCATTCAAGTACTTCTTTTATCTTTGCTTTATTATTGGAATCATTAGTAGGTATAATCTCTTAATCCCTTTTTAATTATTGTTAATTACTTTCATTTATTCATCATGTTTCATATTGTTGGTATGATTGACAACTTGCTAACATGATCAACATGATAATGAGTGAGTAGTCTCTTAGCTAGGGTTAATGGGTGATTAGGGGAAACCAACATGGGGAATGATTCATGCTTAAATTAATATGCTTTCATGTTTTATTTGCTTGCTTGTTTTGATCTCAACTCATGCACATGTTATATTTGATGAAATGCTAAGCCTATGAATCCTTGCATTTACTATCATCTTCTATCTTTTCAATGAGACTTGTAAGACATAACCCAACTCGAGTCTCATTAGACCATGCATGTTGTTGAGTAGGGAAGATTAAGTCGACTTGTAGGTGTTGTACAATCTAATCGTTCGGCTCCGGGACCCAAACTTTCCTAGGATTATAAGATATAAACCAACTCGATCCATCACAACAATAATTGCTTGCTTATAACTTGAGAATATGTTTGTATGATCAATTCCCATGAATCCTCTATAATCCCATGAAACGCTAGTGCCTTTTATCAATTGTTTACATCTCTTTTAATTCATCTTGCTTGTTTACTTTCATTGCTATTTAGTTTAGTGATCTTCTACTTCAAACCACAATTGTGACACCCTTAGACACCGCTAGTTGCAATAGAAATCTCATCTCAATTCCCGTCCCTTGGGATCCGACCATTACTTGCCTCTTTACTAATTGTAGAGTTGTTTGTGAAGTTATAAATTGTGTTTTGGTCTAGGTGCTCCTAACGACAAGTACTGAAAACTAAACCCCACGAGGGAACACGACCAACAGTATGTCCAGAAAGATCGTCGTACGCCGGAAAGTCAGTTATTGTACACAATAACATAGCTCTCAGATTGAAACTTTCCTTCTTATAACCATCAAACACTGGTACCCCTCTTTCCCACAAAATCTTCAGATCATCTAGAAATGGTTCCAAATACACATCTACGTCATTTCCAGGTTATCGAGGGCCAGATATCAACAAAGATAACATCAGATACTTCCATTTCATGCAAACCCGTGGGGGAAAATTATAGATGGCCAACACAACTAGCCAAGTATTGTGTTGGGTACTCATGTTTCCATGACGGTTCATTCCATTTGTGGAGAGCGCTAGACGCAAGTTCCTTGCTTCTATGGCGAAGTCAGGATATTTAGCGTCAAACTCTTTCCGTTGTTGACCATCCGCTGGGTGTCTTAAGTTTTCATCTTCAATCCTTCTATTATGATGCCAAGTCAATGATACGGTCGTTTTGTACCAAAAATAAATACCTAAGTTACTACTAACAGAAGTCAGCGGTAAGTAGGGTCGATCTCCACAGGGAGGCTAAGTTGCTATCTATTTGTTTAATTCGGTCATGTCGGTGTCACGAAATGGGGTTTTGAATTGATTGTGAACTAACTAAACTACTAAAACTAAAGGCAAGAGAAGGGAATAAAGGAAATTAAAAATAAGAGAAAGGAAGTATGCTAGAGTCGGTCTACCGTGGCACTATCGATCTTATACTATCGGGAATACTAAGGCGATTAGACTATTGATAAGAAGAGCTATGGTCGTCACCTTTCGGTCCTTAAACCGCCCTAGAGCGTAAACAGCTTAACTTTCGCCCTCACTGCAATACCCTATTGTAATTAAGCAAGCCTTCCCTTCCAATCTTTCGATCTAGGTCGGGGTTAACTAAATTTATGGTCTCCTGCATGCATTCATTCGACCGGATAACAATTAAATTACCTAATACAATTCCTATCGCAAGACTAATCTATATAAGTCAATTAAAACATCGCTACCACGACTTCCCTAATCCTAACATACTAGGGGAATTAGCTACGCATAATTAAAGGGAAACAAGAGTAATAGAAATAAGAACAATAAATAAACATTAAAAAGAAAGAGAAAAGGAGAGAAACAATTACTTTGAATTTTGATCCTAAAAGAAAGAGCAAAACAACAGTGTAAAGGTGACAGAGTATTAAGAGTAATTAGAGAGGTGAAGAGGGAGAGGGGTAACGTATGTTCTACCCTTTTTTATTTATAGCCTAAAAACATAAAACCTAATCTAAGCTTAACGTAAATTGAGGCCCAATAGCTTGTAATTGCTCGATCGAACAGTTAAGTCACTCGATCAAACAGTTCCTGCGTCTGTTTACTCGATCGACCAAAAGATAAAGCTCGATCGAACAGTTGGCCACTCGATCGAATAGTTCCTTCGTCTGTTTACTCGATCGACCAAAAGAAACTGCTCGATCGAGTGGTTCCTGGTTCCAGCTCGTGTTGGTCTTGTAATTTGGTCTTTGACTTGGCCTTTTAGCTCCCGAAACACCTTCACGCATCCCAAGACAGCTATATTTCCCGCTTCAAATTATCTCTTCCTCCAGATGCATGCAAAACGGACGGTAAATGACTTGATTTCACTACTTTCCGGTCTATTCCTGCAAATAAGACAAAATACACCAAAGTAGCATATTCGGAGCATTTCGTAGCATAAAACCACGATAAAAGCATAGAAATACGTGCATAAAGTAGGCTAAAAAGACTATATAAAATGCACGTATCAAATCTCCCCAAACCAAACCTTTACTCGTCCCCGAGTAAACTAAATGCAACTAAAGGAACGGAAAAAGATAACTCAGAGCTAGCTACAAATGCCCACTTAAGCCAATTTAATGCAAGCAAACTAACACTTATAGCTAAACAGTCAAATGCAAACAAGTTATAGGATGTTTATAATAAAGCTGAACCGTCGACCTTGCAAGACCTTTAAAATCGGACTCTCACGGGTCACTCTTCTGTCATGAAGCAAAGGGTAAGCATATATGTATAAGAGAGAAAGAGAAATAGTCGCTCACCTAGACTACGACCCACATAAACATGCATGCAACTAATATGATAGACAATTCTAACTACCGTACACACATTCCAACCAAACAAGGTCTGTCACACAGTAGGGGCTTACAAAGATATGGTAAAGTGAGGCAACGGGTAAGAAAAGGCAAAACATTTATGGGAATGTGGAGGTATAGGTGATCAAGCTAGTACCTAAACCAAACTGAACTTACTCCTCAAATGATGTAAGATAGATCATAGGAGCAGAAACCGTCAACGAAACAACATTTTTTCTCGAATTTTTTTTCTTATATTTTTTTCGGTTTCTTCTTCTTTTTCTTCGAATTTTTTTTTCTTCTTTTTTTTCAAATTCCTTTTTTTTTCAACTTCTCTTTTTTCTTCTTTTTCACGTCTTTTTTCATCATCCTCCTTTTCTTTATTATTGCCAACTCCGAATCAATATGATATGAGCCAAGATTTGATACAATAAACAGTATACCGCAGAACAATCTAAACTAGCTTGACAAGGCAGGCTAAATTTGGGATGTAGTTAAGGGTCAACAGGCAAATTTGGCTAATGTGGAGTTTGTGGGTAAAAATGAAAGAAAGGGAAAATGTAAGCACCTCCTTGCATGTGACACCAACCACTAACCCGAATGTATGAAGGCAAAAAGCAATTGAATTTCATATACGTGCAAATTGATGATACATGTTATGCAAGGAGTAACTACTCACAATCCTACATGAAACTAGTCATAAATGACACCAGTTTATAAGGCTCTAAATCTTACAAATTGTAAGTAGGTTGCCAAAATTTCAGGTCAAGTCTATTCGTTCAGCTAAATTAAACATTAACTCGTAGATTATACAATGAGACAAAGCTAAAAAGATAATAGTTCAATGCAAGGCTTAAGCAAAAAGACAATCGCAGTGCAATTTCATCATTGAAATCTACCGTTCCGACTCAACCTATATGCAAAAATAAACGTGAATTTTTTTTTTAAAAAAAATTTTGAACAATTTTTTTGAATTTTTATGGAATTTTAAATTTTTATGAAATAAATAACAATGCAAACAGAAAATTAAACGTGATAACAGAAATGCAAATAAAAACAATATGCAGACACAGATATGGATGCATAACCTCCCCAAACCAAACCGTACAATGCCCCCATTGTACCAAAACATGGAAAGGAAATGCAAACTGAAGGAGAAAGAGAGTAAATACGGAAAACTCACAAGATACGCGAAATAAGGGACCTCCCCAAACCGACCATGAAATGGGAGGTTGCTAAGGGCCCGGAAAACCGTCTCAGGAAGCTAATCCAAGTCAAAAGCGTGAAAGGGCATTCAAAAACTGCTCGATCGAAGAGAATTGCTGTCGATCGAGTAGTTCCTCATCTTGCAGGTGGTCGATCGAGTAGATTAATCACTCGATCGAGTGAATTCATCAGCAAAACTGCTCGATCGAGTAGAATGACTACTCGATCGAGTAATTCCCAGCGTGATCCTGCAAAACGCAATGAAAAACAGCCCACAAACTAACTAGACAAGCATTCTGAGATAGTTTATGGTACGAGGACCATTTATTACAACTGAAAGTAAATAAAAAGCAGAATAAAATCGCCGGGTTGCCTCCCGGGTAGCGCTAGCTTCAGTCAGGTCCCAGCTCGACCTCCTTTTTCTTCGAGCCTCTATAATTAATCACAATCAAAACAGCTCAAAGCGCGCAGCATTAAATCATAAACCTGCGCATGTGCTACAAAAAAGCATAAGTAGCCCCAAAGTGGAATAGCAAAATAGGAAATAAAAATGTTTAACTTTTTAAGTCGTACAAATTTCCTATGAGCGCTCCTAAATTTATCCACAAAATAAAGGAGCGCGGGAGCAATTGTCAATATATTAGGGTCCCGATTCAGATTAGCAATTTTGACATGACAAGTACGGTGAAAGGCAGTTAAGTTATACGTCCACATGGGAGGGGGTATAGCATTAAAACAATTAGCACGAGTCAAATGAGGTAGCTTACTTTGAAAATTAACAATAATAAAATTACCGCTAATTACCTCAGGTAGGTTGCTCTCAATGGAGTCATCGACAAAAGAATGTAATACCTCATCCGTGCTAGGAGCAAATACCGACTCAGCTGTCCTTTCGTCGCTCTCAGTGGAATTCGCCCCGTAAATCTCAGCCTCAAGCGCATCCAACTCGGCTTTGAATAGGGGAGACTCACCGTATCCATTGTCATCGTCAAAATCGTCATCTAAATCAAACCCACATGACGAATCATAGCTCCCAATGGCCAACTCAGTCGATCGAGCAGAATAATCACTCGATCGACCAACATCCTCCCGAATTCCACTCGATCGAGTGGAATTATCACTCGATCGAGCACTTTCTCCTGGCAAATCACTCGATCGACCTATATTAGTCACTCGATCGAGTGATTCCTCCTGTACAGGGCTGAAATCTTCGCGTGAGGCATTGAAATAAGATAGAAACTCGTCATCCGAGTCATAGAGGTCATCCTCAGCATTGGGTAACATGGTTTCCTCAGGGGAAAGACCGCTCTCGGAAGGTATACCTCTTCTTCTTGCATCTCACCGCTAATCGAGCAACTACAGACTCGAGCTCATCAACTCGCGAGTAGAATTGTCTATCATAATCTTGCTGAGCTTGCATTTGAGATGCAAGTGTCTCCAATAAAGATTTCAGCTCCGCAAATTCTTCTTCTTGTATATCAGGAGGATCTTGTTGCGGTGGCCATTGATAGGATGGATGTGGCGGCACAACTACAGCTGCTTGACTAACTTGACTACGCTGCCTGAACGCGTAAACTTCGTCATTCTCTTCCAAACAAAGAACTGCATTATGCCCAGCAGCACCACATCTCCCGCAGTAAATCACCGGCTGTTCCATGTAATGGGACATAGGTGATGGGTCAAAGGTACTCAAGCCTTCCCTTTGACGGTCTTTCACCTAGAACTGTCTAGGTAGTACCTGTAAGGCCTATCAAAACAGCACTCAAGGAAAAAGATTAAAACGGCCTCAAGAGAAAAATCCCCTGAGGCGAAAAACAGATAAAATTAAACAAATAAATAAATAGATTGCCTCCCCGGCAACGGCGCCAAAATTTGATACGGTCGTTTTGTACCAAAAATAAATACCTAAGTTACTACTAACAGAAGTCAGCGGTAAGTAGGGTCGATCTCCACATGGAGGCTAAGTTGCTATCTATCTGTTTAATTCGGTCAGTCAGTGTGTCACAGAAATGGGGGTTTTGAATTGATTGTGAACTAACTAAACTACTGAAACTAAAGGCAAGAGAAGGGAATAAAGGAAATTAAAAATAAGAGAAAGGAAGTATGCTAGGAGTCGGTCTACCGTGGCAGCTATCAGATCTTATACTATCGAGAATACTAAGGCGATTAGACTATTGATAAGAAGAGCTATGGTCGTCACCTTTCGGTCCTTAAACCGCCCTAGAGCGTAAACAGCTTAACTTTCGCCCTCACTGCAATACCCTATTGTAATTAAGCAAGCCTTCCCTTCCAATCTTTCGATCTAGGTCGGGGTTAACTAAATTTATGGTCTCCTGCATGCATTCATTCGACCGGATAACAATTAAATTACCTAATACAATTCCTATCGCAAGACTAATCTATATAAGTCAATTAAAACATCGCTACCACGACTTCCCTAATCCTAACATACTAGGGGAATTAGCTACGCATAATTAAAGGGAAACAAGAGTAATAGAAATAAGAACAATAAATAAACATTAAAAAGAAAGAGAAAAGGGAGAGAAACAATTACTGAATTTTGATCCGGAAAAGAAAGAGCAAAACAACAGTGTAAAGGTGACAGAGTATTAAGAGTAATTAGAGAGGTGAAGAGGGAGAGGGGTAACGTATGTTCTACCCTTTTTTATTTATAGCCTAAAAACATAAAACCTAATCTAAGCTTAACGTAAATTGAGGCCCAATAGCTTATAATTGCTCGATCGAACAGTTAAGTCACTCGATCGAACAGTTCCTGCGTCTGTTTACTCCATCGACCAAAAGATAAAGCTCGATCGAACAGTTGGCCACTCGATCGAACAGTTGGCCACTCGATCGAACAGTTGTTCCTTCGTCTGTTTACTCGATCGACCAAAAGAAACTGCTCGATCGACTGTTTCCTGGTTCCAGCTCGTGTTGGTCTTGTAATTTGGTCTTTGACTTGGCCTTTTAGCTCCCGAAACACCTTCACGCATCCCAAGACAGCTATATTTCCCGCTCCAAATTATCTCTTCCTCCAGATGCATGCAAAACGGACGGTAAATGACTTGATTTCACAACTTTCCGGTCTATTCCTGCAAATAAGACAAAATACACCAATGTAGCATATTCGGAGCATTTCGTAGCATAAAACCACGATAAAAGCATAGAAATACGTGTATAAAGTAGGCTAAAAAGACTATATAAAATGCACGTATCAGTCAACATTCTTGCATTTTCTTCATTCAAATAAATCCTTATGAATCTTGGTATTATTGGAAAATACCACAACACCTCAGCGGGGATCCTTTCCTTAGTCTTATAACGCTATACACAGCAGCGTGGACAATATGATAATTTCTCATAATCTTTACGGTACAATATGCAGTCATTGGGACAAGCATGTATTTTCTCATATTCTATGCCCAATTCTCTAATCATTTTTTAGCCTCATATGTCCGACTCGGAAGAACATTACCGTCAGGAAGCATGTCACATAGCAAAGCTAGAAGATCCGTAAAACTCTTATCACTCCACCCATTTGCCCCCTTCAATTTATATAACTTTACCAGCGCGGACAATTTGGTATACTTCTTACAACCAGAAAATAAAGGCATTTCAGATTGACTCAACTTCTCAATTAAATCATCAGCATTTATTTCTCCATCACCGGTAGCTTCAAAATCATCGAATCCATCATCTTCAGCAAACTTCTCAGCTAAAACAACTCCAGGTGTAGGTGAACGATTGTTTACACATACATCATATCCCCCCATCCCCTATATCTAAACCAGCAGCTTTAGGTGTATGATTATTTACCTCTACATCAGATTCCCCATCCTCATCCTCTAATTCTCTATGAAAAATCCAACGCCTATAATCTCTACTGAAAATATTCTTTTCTAAGTGTATTTTGACATCTGGGATAGGCAAAACCCTAATATTACCACATCTATTACAAGGGTAGGGGATTGATGAGTGGAGATGAAAATTTTCACTAACGAAATTGTAAAATTCATCAATTCCATCATTATACATAGGATCACCAATTTCACCATCAATCATCCAAGTACGACCCATATATAAGCCAGCAGCTATGAAAATGAGATTACCTTTTTTAAGCTATAAAGATTAATGATGGCGACGATGGCAAAGGTGACTTATTCACCATCATTCATTCTATTATTAATACCTTTGAATTTTCATTTATTTTTAGAGTTGCATAATCTAAGAAGGTTCTTATAAGAACCGTTGTAATTGTGCATGCATGCATGAGGTGAATAATGGCCAAACAACCAATAATAATAGGGCATGCATTGGTAAACTAAAATCACAAACTTTTCAGTTTTCACAATGGATCTGTTTTACAACGGTTTTAAGAAACACCGTTGTTAATTGATGTAAGATGAGAACGGCTTTATAATAACCGTTGTTGATATATGTAATATGATAACGGCTTAACAAAGAACCGTTATCATTTTGTCTTATTATTATTATTATAACGGTTCCAATTCTTATTATCTTATTATGCCGTTTCCATTCTTTTTTATTATTATAAGTAGAAAGTTAGTCATTATAATATTTTATTTGGTGGATTGCCTTTGAGTGTAGGGAGTACCATACTAACGGAGGACACAAGAATTTTTCTGGTGATATTGTCTCTGAATTACAGAGGATGGGGTAACAAAAAACGTAACAAGTAAAATAAATAATTAAACGTTAATTCAAATAACTACCATAATCCAAATACAACTCATAATGTCAAATAATAATTAAAGACTTAATTAGACTCTGATGAAGTATTACGACAGTCTTCATGCCCAATTCCGGTATAGATCAAGTCATAGATCGACACTTCATCATCAGCGGGCAGCGCAGATAGAATGGCCTTTTTGTCCCATGACATAGGCACAGTGGCAGGAATGTGATGCCTCCTGTAATGTCTCAGCAGAATATGATCAACATGGGTCGCAACCCATAGATAAGGGCCCTTTTGTTCAGCATCCGAATAGAAGTCCTCTTTCCCCGCATCTTCCCCCGCAAATCTAGCCCCTAATTTTCTTGCCTGGCGAAAACTATCATGGCAGTTGGCTTCGTCAAACTCGATAAAATTGAAGCCTACAAAACCTTGTTTGTTTGTAGACACATGGTACACTTTTTTAACCACAGTGAAACCGGAGTCATGAAGCATTTGCGTCAACCACCCAAAATTAGGGTTTAAACCCTTTCCATTCACATCATAACGAAACGGGAGATTATGGAGAATGCAAGTAAAAGGTTGTGCCTAACGAGAACGTGATTGTAGCTTCGATACACCAGGCATATTTTTTTAGAGAGAAATTAAAGAGTAAATGTTTGATAATTTAGATTTATGAAGACATATTTATAGAATTATTTTTGTCAAATTGAATATTATTGGTCAAATTGAATATTTATTAATGTTCTGATAAAGTTTTGCATGCAAGGGTCAAACTGAGAAATCTAATCAAATAGTGACAACGGTTGAATTGAAGAACCGTTCTTTCATAATTGAAAATGATAACGGATTACAAGAAACCCATATCTATTACATAACAACGGGTACCACAAACCGTTGTTGATGTTAATTTAGTAACGGTTTTCGAAATGTCATTTTCTTAAACTGGTAACGGTTGTCTAACAACCGTTGATAAGAGAGATTTTATAACGAGCTTTTGGAAACCGTTAAACGGTTTTGATAACGGTTTGTTAACTAGCCGTTATCACATTATAATAACAACGGTTTTCGTGGGAAACCGTTACTCTCATTATCGCGATCTAGGTTTCCGCCAAAATTTGGAAAACGGCAATCTAAGTGTTGTTATTAAATGCATTAAACTGTTGTGATACGCTCCTTATAGATTGCCAGATTTAGCGTAGTGAAAGGCATCCCTTTGTTTGAAATAGGCAAAGATTACCGTCGGATGCTCAGGTACTGGTGGAACAACGGGCCATTGGCTCCCCTCACTTACCTCCTCCGCGGTGGCAGTGTTAGCTCGGGTCCTCTTTGTTTATCGTGTAGCAGCAGTTTTCGGCATCTGTTCCAACATAGTTTAGCCACATATCGGGTTTTACAAATTCAAAGTAGAAACTTTCAATTGTCACATACGAAAAAGACTATGCTTAAGATGGATTTTCTTTTACCAAAACATGTGAAATTTGAGAGCAAAACATGATTTTAACAACTCCTCCTACCCTTTGCAATTCATAAAAGACGGTTTGAAATCTCAAAATATGAAGTTTAAGCAAGTCATAGAAAATTTCCGGGTTGATTTCTACCTTAATTAAGCTCAACAATGCAACTTTAATAGTAAATTTGGGACAAAATTTCAGACTTGTACACTCAAAAGATGAAGCTTTAAGACAGAATTTTCGATGAAAATAGCTAGAATCAAGCACCAAACATGATAATATCAACATCTCATACCCTTTTTCAACCTTTAAAGATGAATAAAATGAACAAAATCGAAAATTTGGGGCAAACACTAGAAAATCCGGGTTGAGTATTGTCAAAAATCGGGCTTAATTTGTAGGTCCTAACATCAATAACAAGGATTCAAGGTAGTTTCTATCCAAATCTAGCAATTACAGCACAATCTTAAGGCATAAAAATCGAATTTTTAGAAGTTTCCAACACTACCACATGTTTCTATTTGTATCAAATTAAAAAAGAAGTAAAAAAGTTTACCTTAAATTAGTTTGCAAACGGATTAGACGGATGAACTAGAAGGATTTAGGAAGAAATCAAGAACAAATTACACCAAGTTTTGTCGAGAAAGAGTGTTATGAGAGTTTTAGGGTTAGAAGGAAAGAAATGGAAAATAAAGAATGAGAAGATTGAGGTTATAAGCCCCGAATTTTTTTTGAAGAACCCGTGTTCGGTAGCAGCGGTACTCGACCGAGTATCTGTGGTACTCGATCAAGCATCTGCGGTACTCGATCAAGAAGCCTTTACTCAATCGAGCTAAGGTTGCTCAATCGAGTTTTGACGTTGGCAGAATTAACATTGATTCTGTTTTCCAGCAAACTCGATCGAGTGACCCATCTACTCGGTCGAGTACTTCCTCGTACTTGGTCGAGTAAGTCAAAATACCCAAAGAAAGATTACGAATTGATTGGGCTCCTGTAAAATAACAAATCGTTCGGAGTCTAAGACATACTTCGGACTCGTCACTAATTATCTCTATGCTAATACTATCGGTTATCATTACTTTACACATAACACAAGTACCACAACTATAACATTATAACTCTACTCTATTACATGTCATACAACATACGATCTTGCTATTACGTACCTTAATTAACATATTCACACATATCGATAACAGTATTCTGCCTTATTCATATGCATATCGAATTATACGGCACAACATGCTCATAAAATTTCACCAACCATTGCAAACTTGTAAACCCGTTACCACTTTCATGTGACCACATATCCTCATTTATACTTCTAACACATCCTATCGTCCATCCACATACTTACGCATACATAACTACACAAGCAATTACGCATCATATGCACTATCATCTACACACAAGACATTATCGTTATACATATATATTGCACATTACACACACAGGCACAAGACATTACACTTAGACATTTTATTTGACTCACTACGTTCATTAGGTTCATTGGTTACAGGTTCTAAAATCGTCGCTTTGATACCACTTTGGAACACCCCCATCTACCTAGGAACCTTAACAATACCTTCCCTAGAAAATACGGGCATTACCATCTCGGTTGCCCGAGGAATAATATATCATAACGTCAATAAAATAACTATTTAAGTTTATTACAAGTTTTAACCTAACAAAAGAAGGATACAACTGATTAACAAACAACTAACAACTATGGTGAAAATACTACCTGCCAAGACTCGGTGAAAGACTCGTCCCTCCAACGCACCCAGATCAGCTTAACATATCAACACCTACTAAGACTGACTGCTCACCATAATGGATCACGGCAGACACATAACAATAAAGAAACACAGATAAAGCACACAAGGTTCGTAACTGAAAAACAACATACAAAAATGGTAAAACACACACATACACACCAATCTCCAACTCCATCTCATCACCAATCATCTCACTACACACACACTAAAGTGTGTAGTCCAGAATACCCATCGCAACAGATATTCCTCGCCGCCAGTGGAGACCGCAGCCGTGCCACCTAAGCCCGCTTAACACCATAGAGCAAATAACCCATGTCCATTAATGTGCACATTCCCCTTGTGACGGAAACCACAAGGGGCGAATTAAGGGCGTGAAGCCACTTCCGTAGGTGACTCCACTCAGCCGAGGGCGCACCTCGTAAACCATAGACAATCACAAACAATCACAAATAGAAATACCACGCATCACATATGATAATTAATCAACAGTACTGAGTAGGAAAACCTACCTTTAGCAATCAGCAGCAACACCGCATACAGCCATACGAAGGCAAGACAACCGCTATCAACACTTATCACAATCAGTAGGGAAACCCCTATTACTAACAACCATAGCCACAAATAAACCTGAGGATGATGATGATGACTTACCTATGCTCGACATTCCGGCGACAAGACCGCGACTCAACTCAGTTTCCATCCCCATAGTGTCTCCAAGTGTAAGGGATATCAAAGAGGTGACAGATGGTGACAGATACGATGTATCATCGATTAAGTTTAAGGAGAAAAGAAAATAAAACTGAATGGTTTATGACTCGCGACTTATTTACTTATGCTGAACTCGCCATACTCGATCGAGTATGGGACTTACTCGATCGAGTGGCCTCTACTCGATCGAGTAACAAGACTACTCAATCGAGTAGCCTATAATAGACCAAGTTTCTACACTTCAAAGTTTACTATGACGTAAGACCGAACTAGTAAAAGTTCCAAGAGGTCTAATATGTGTTTAAGGTCAGTCAGCAAACAGTCAACGGGTCCCTAACAGGGCGGGTATTACAAGCAACCCTTTGCTGCAAGTTATTCACTTCACCTATAAGGTGAGGAACCTCTATGCAGATGAACATGTTCAGTTCAAGGCTCTGCAGGGATGAGGGAAACAGTGGTCACTGCATCAAGTACAGGCCGAACAGAAACAACTGAAAAAAGGGTAAACACTTATAGCAAAATCAGTCTCCACCGAGATATCCAGCATCTCTAGGAGGGGTTTTGAGCCGTGGTTATGAGCAGCAGCGGGTGGGAGGAACTGTTCCATTTGAGGCCAGAGCGGGACATCAGCACTACCACCGTAGCCACGAGGGAAGCGGGGGAGGGTTTTGCAGTTAGGTAGAGATGCCTTGGGTTGAATTGATGCAAGATGAGGAATGGATTTTGGTTTTGGCTCTGGAATAGGGCCATCTCTCTTCTTTGGAGTTGGCTAAGGGGCAGAGGAGGCGAGCTTTCGCTTCTTCATAACCATCACAGAGTCAAGGGATAAGGGAGTTTTACCTAAGGAAACGTTCATAGCACTAGTTATGCAATACAACGCGATCCCAACAAAACAAAAAGGAAAAACAAAGCACGAAAGCCTCTCCAGATGACATCGACGGTTATGTCTCGGGGTCCTTCTCTAAGTTGGTGGAAGTTCCTTCCTCTTCTTATTCATGTGCTTCCTGATCTTCTTCGTCGTCCACCCTGAGTGGATGAGAGGAAGAACGTATGGGTTGAGCTGCGAGGAAGGCAAGTGATACAAACTAAAACTAGAGAGATGGAACTTGGAGAATATGCATTAATAGTAGGACAGTGAACAACATTACAATCAAGTATCGATTCCCAATGTCGGGGCTTAATGACATATTAGATGAACTACATAGGTCCGTTATTTTCTCAACGAACGATTTAAGAAGCGGTTACCATCAGATTCGAATGAGAGAAGGTGACGAATGGAAATTAGCCTTTAAGACTAAGCATGGGTTGTACGAGTGGACCGTGATGTCATTCGGGCTTACAAATGTTGCAAGTACTTTTATGAGGTTAATGAAAGAGGTGCTTAAACCATTCTTGGGCAGGTTCGTTGTTGTTTATCTAGACGACATTCTTATTTACAGCATAAGATTGGGGGATCATCTTGCCTATCTTAGACAAGTATTCGAGGCCCTTAGAACACAACAACTCTATGGGAAACTGGAGAAGTGTACGTTCTTGGTTGATAGCGTGGAGTTTCTCGGCTATGTCGTCTCGAAAGAAGGAGTTTCAATTGATCTTTCTAAGATCGAAGCAATCAAGTCTTGGCCTAATCCTAAGTCCGTGACTGAGATGAGATCGTTTCATGGCCTTGCTTCATTTTATCGAAGGTTTATTAAAGACTAGTTTGAATGTCCGTGTGTTGGAATGAGGTAATTAACTTATTTATAATGCAAAACAAAAACGTTATAAGGGTTTAATGTTTACGTTCTATGTCTAATGATTTGTTTGCATATTATTAAAATATCTCTTTCAAAAAAAAAACAAAAGATTAATATATACGTGGGTTAACTCTTATTTATAATCATATAATCACCCCACCTTATACTAATCTTTCGATGTGGGACAATTCTACTATTTATAAGTAATATATTCACCAAACTTGGATTATTTTTCTAATGTGGGACAATTCTACAATTTATACGTAGTATATATTCATCAAACCTGCATTATTTTTCAATGTGGGACAAATAACATACTCAGAATTAAACCATCTTTTTTGCACTTAGTTCGACATCCAACCAGATCCTGAATACCAAATACGAACAATTGCTACTCATTATATCTAATAGTTATATTTAAATTTAATAAAATAATCAAGTACTCTCCATTAATATTTGTACGTTGTTTTTCTTCAATTTTTTTTTCATAATTGATATACGGAAATTTCCTGTGGTACCCCTTAATTTTGTCAGATTTTCCATGTTACCCCTACTTTTAAGAAGCTGCCTATGGTACCCTTGACGTTCCATTTTTTCCCCATGGTACCCCCTAATGTAAAGGCTGTTAAATGGACGTTAAGTTAGATGGCGTGGCAATAAAATAATAATTAAAAAATATTACCCCCTTTATTGTTTTATTGATACGGATATCTCTCTCTTTTAAATAAAAATTTAATTAACTATATCATTATAATATTGGAAATTTCTTATGGTAACCTTGAACTTTGATAGATTACACATGGTACCCCTTATTTTAAGTTTCTACAAATGGTACCCCTGTGTTCACCTTTTTCTTTCCCAAAATACCATTTGACAACTTCCGTCATAACGCCATTACTCCTATGACTTGTGAAGCCTTTTTCTTTTATTATCTATTACACAAACACTTCATCATCTAATTCCTAAATCCATATTTTATTTAATAAACTAACATTTAATATCTATACAACAAAACACAAATAGCATGGCATGCTCAATTACTCATCTAGTTACTTATAGGAGTAACGTTGTTATGAAAAAAGTAAACACAAGAGTATTATATGTAGAAACTTAAAATTAGGGGTATTATGTGTAATCTACCAAAATTCGAGGGTACCATAAAAAATTTCCGTTATAATATTGACCATTTTATCGCTCCTCCCACCTAAAAAAATGTTACAACTTTAAAATTTAACATTTAATTCAAGATTATGTTTAAAGTCTCTTATATAATAAGTATACTTTGAGAGATTCAATATATTTGGGGTGATACCTAAGTTCCAAGTATAAATCCTATTTATAATGATAGGATCACCCCACCTTATGATAATCTTCTGATGTGGGACAATTCAACTATTTATACGTAGTATATATTTATCACACCTACATTATTTTTCAATGTGAGACGAATAACATATTTAAAAGTACACCATTTTTTGAACCTAATTCGACATCAAACCCGATTTAATAATAAGCAAATACTATATTATCTATTAATATTCATACGTTTGTTTTCTTTTTTTTTTATCATAATTAAAATATGTGCAAATGATATGAACATTAAATGGTACTGGAGGAAAGTGTGCCAAGCTAAGGACTCTCTAGAAGATGCGTATCATCAGCCGGAGTGGTCTAACCAAAATGGACGAGAATACACTATAGCTAAAGGATACGAATGGTTAAGAGAGAAAGGAGTCGAAGTTCAATGGAGTGTATTAGTTTGGAATAAATGGTCCATACCTAAACACAATTTTCTCGCGTGGCTTTACCATTATAGAAATATGAATACGAATGCTAAATTATTTAACTTGGGGATAAAGAGGATGATACCTACTATCTTTGTGGCTGCGGTAGGGAGGATCTTGAGCATTTGTTCTTCAGTTGCGATTATAGTACAGAGATTATTGAGCTGGTGAGGATACAACTTGGAATCAGAATTCCGCAAGAAGATATTTCGTGGTAGATTGAGTAGAAGAGGGACAATAGAAGATAAAGGAGCGATGAATGCAGTGATAACTGCGTGTATGTACCTGATTTGGCAACAAAGAAACTCTTGCAGGGAAAATGCATGCATCTTAAGACCGTCAAAGCTCATGGATCAACTCATTCAGGTGCTAAAAATCCGTTTCAAAGCTCTGACTGGAGGGGGACGGGTTTGGTTCGAAGGTGCATTGATGGAGATGAGCAATCTTCCCAGTGAAGATGAATCATAGCTGAATGAAGATGGTGATGATGAATGATTTCGATTGTTTTTTTTTTGGGTTGTCTAATTTGGGGATTTTCCCTGTATTTGTTGTCTGCCCATTTTGTTTATGTTTGATAACGAATGAGATTGGGCCTGACCCATCTCCTTAGACGGTTGAATGTTGAGCCCGGATAGGCGCTCGGTTGTCCGTGTATGGTTACGTTTGCGTAAATATATATACGACTTACATTTTACCACCAAAAAAAATGAAATGAACATATACTCTAATGGTAGAATTTTTTTTAACACAATTCTAATTACATTATTTAAACGTAGTATATTTACCACACCTACATTATTTTCAATGTGGGACATATAAAATCTATAGGTAGAAAATATAATGATATAAACTTTTAAGAGCTCTCAAAGACAATACTTAAGAAACTCAAAATATTTTGGGTTGATGCCTAAGTTTCAAGGATGCCTCCTATTTATAATCATGTAATCATCCATCTTATGCTATATTTCGATGTGGGAAAATTCTATTTTTTATATGTAGTATATTTGTCACACCTATATTATTTTTCAATGTGGGACATATAACATACTATGAAATACACCATCTTTAATATGTGTAATTTATATGAAATCTATATATACTCTAATGATAGAATTTTTTACCATGAATCTAATAATATTATTTTTATAATTGTTTTACCGACATTATTTTGTCAAATGAAATGTAAAAGTTTTTGTATAAAAAATAGAAACATCATTTGAATATAAAATAAGAAATATAGAGTATATATTATAATAAATAAAAGATTTTTCCAAAGATTAACTTAGGTTAGAAATCATTATTGTAGAGACAGTAATACAAACTCTTTTAAGAGCTCTCTCTGACAATGCTTAAGAGAATCAAAAGATTTTGGGTTATGACTTCTATTTATAATCATAAGATCACCGTGCCTTATGGTAATCTTCCGATATGGGACAATTCTAATATTTATACATACTAAGTACACCATTTTTTTTCGCACCTACTTTACTTTTCAATGTAGGACAAATATAGGACAAATAACATACTAAGTACATTACTTTTCAATGTAGGACAAATAACATACTAAGTACACCATTTTTTTTCGCACCTACTTTGACATCAACCCGACTTAATAATGACAAAATACAATACAATCTACACTCTAATGATAGCATTTTTTTTGTCACAATCTAATTATATAATTTTCATACGATACTTTTTTGTCAAATGAAATATAAAGTTTTATATTAAAATTATAAACATCACTTTAGTATAATATAGAAAATGTATATATATATATATATATATGACAGTTCTATTATTTATACATAATATATTCACCACACCTACATTAATTTTCAATGTGGGACATATAACATACTAAAAAGTACATATCTTTTATATCAAAAAAATTTGGGTTAATACCTAAGTTTCAAGGATGCCTCCTATTTATATTTATACAATCACCCTACCGTTTACTATTCTTTCGATGTGAGCTACATAATTTAATTATTTAGATGTAGTATTTTCATCATGCCTACATTATTTTTCAATGTGAAAGATATAATATACCAAGAAGTACATGTCTCTTCTTAAAAAAACCACTATTGTATTCATATTATTTTTCTTTGGAGGTAAAACCACTTAGTCTCGATCATTAGATAGGGATCTCACGACTCATTAACGCTCTTTTACTGCATTCAGACGACAACCATTAGTAAAATCTTTAGTTTTGTAGTGTGTTAGGAGACTACCATTAGTAAAACCTTTAGTTTTGTATTTTTTGATTTTCTTGTTCATGTTCTTAACTCTTTTCTTGGTAGTTCCCAACGATTTCAACTTTATTTTTTATATCATATCGTAGATAATGATAGAAAATCTTAAGAGCTCTTTAAAACAATATTTATGAGACTCGAAAAATTTTGGGTGGATACATAAGTTCCAAATATCCCTCCTATTTATAATCATAGGATCACATCACCTTATACAAATCTTTCGATGTGGGACAATTCTACTATTTATATGTAGTATATTCACCACACCTACGTTATTTTTCAATGTGGGACAAAACACACTACTACAAAACTCGTTATGGACATCAGTCGATGGACATCAGATTATCTGGAAAACCGATGTACATAACATGCACATCGGTTGTTTGCAAAAAACTGTTGTGCATATAATTATATGTACATCGGTTGCGTTAGAAAACACATGTCCATTTTCTGATTTTAAAGGACATGTGATATTTAATAAAACCCATGTCTATATAAAAATCATGGACATGGAACATTGCATTTAACCGATGTGCATCTAAAGTCACTAGTAGAAAAACTACTTTTGGCAAGCACAAATAGCTACGGTTGTAGTTAATAACCGTAGCCTTAATTAAAAATTTTGAGAATAGGCTTTTTAAAAGGCTACGGTTGTGTCAAAAAGACCGTGGCCAAAAATGAAAAGGCAACGGTTACATTGAATAACCGTAGCCAAAACCATGTTGAAAAAAATAAAAAGCAACCGTTGCTTGATAGAACCGTAGTCATAAATTTTTGTAATTTTTTAAAATCCGAAAATCATGAAAACCTGATAGTAAAATCGGAACCGCCAAACACAGATTCACTTCCCTCCAGAAAAAAAACATAATCACTTCATCATAACCTAAAAACCCAATCGCTGACACACTCCCTCAAAACCTAAAACCCAATCGCCGACACACTCCGATGACCACACCATCGTTGGGGATGTCGCTACCGCCGCTGTCACGCACTGATCTCGTCCTTCATCCAATTCAGTGGATTGTACTAATCTCATCTCCCTTTGTCTCCTTTCAATCCATAGGTAATTCGATTATTTATTCTCTTTTATTAATCATAGTCACAAGTATTTCGATCTATTGCGATGACTCTTTTCTTTCCCTCTCCGAGACTTAGTTTTTACCTTAATTGAGGGAATTAGGGTTTTCTATTGAGCAATAAAAGATAGAACATGGTGGATTGTAGAAGGGTACAAAAATATTAGTCGTCTATTTGGTCATGCTGCTAAATAATGTTGCAATTTTCAAGCTTATTCGTTACTTTATTACGGCATAAACTTCACATTTAACATATTAGCTTATCTAGAGGTTTGTTCTCAATTTGAGGCCAAGATTGCAAGTGAGTTTTTTTTAACCATGGTACACTTGCACGTAGTTTGAATCTGTTTCACACATGTTAGTGTAGATCCGGCAAACACAAAACTACCTGGAAACAAACCTACGAATTAGTACAAAGGGATTAAAGCAATAATATAGGAACTCAGCTTGAGAAAGCAACGTATAAAGGAACTTGAACTCAAGGAACGGCAAGTGAATGAAGAGGTAGCTATAATGCTCTTTCACAGGCTCACTTGCTTGTTAGTTTTCCCATTTACATTTCGAGGATTCTTGAAAACCGGTATTTATTAGTTGATCAAACCAATATCTTTAATATAGTCATTCACTCTTGCTTTAAATTCTTATAATGGATATGCTACTGCTGAAGAGGAAATTAAATTACTAGATGGAAAGGGGTAGTAGAACAAGAAGCTGCAGCTGGAAGTGCTGTTGAGTAGGAATTTCTCGCTCAGGATTTTTCCTACTCAATATTCATCCTTTACTCCGATGACGTTGTCCTTGTGGAAAAATTTGATTGCATGTTGCTGATCATTCTAGACTTTATGTCAACCATGTGACTGTCTTATTATTTGCATCTGTATTTTCTTGTGTTTTAGAAATAGAAACACGTTTCTGTTTGGTGTATATTATCTTTAAATACGTGTTCTTGGTTTTCCATGAGGGGAAGTTACTCTTGCTTCAATGTCCCCTTATCCATTTTTGGGCTTTCGGAACATAGCTAGTTAGTGAGTGCATTTAGCATTTGAGTTCTTAGTATTTGACTCTGATTAGAATTTACTCCTGCTTCAATGTCTCCTTATCCATTTCTCAGACTCAATCTAAATGAGTGAACTCACTAGCTTTAGTAAGTTAGCCTCTAAGAATTGATGTTCTTTTCTATTTCTCCCCCATCTTTGTGTACATCAAATTTTAAAACTTAGTAACTTGAATAGGGAATGAGTAATTACCTTTGCTCTTAGAATATTTAAATTAACGAGAATTATTGATAATGAATGGATTGCACACATTTTACACTACAAGTTGATATCTGATTTGGGTTTTTTGGTTTCGTATTAAATTGAACTAGGTAATTGTTAGTTTTTCTTATTATATTTAGTTTTTTTAATTAATTTGATGCAAAAGTTGGATATTCGTTAAGTAAACTTTTTTGCAGGACCATAGTTGGTTTGTCTTTGAACATAATGTAGCAACCTAGTTTATTCATTTGTCGAAAATAGTGGGGTGAAATGGTCGCTTTGTGTTGGGTAAGGATGCGCACATTAAACCACACCTTAGCGCAGGATGTGGGAGAATTTGAGGCATCTGGTTTGATCGGTTAAGGCTATTTTTTTGCTAAATTTTCAATGGATGCAAGACAATGTGTTTAGCTATCTGACACCCGTTTATTTGACAGTTGAATGAGTGTCACATGTGTAAGACAATAACTCTGATCTTCTTTGTTTCTTCTTGTTACGAGACCGTAAAAAGGAATCATTCAAGCTATACTCCCACTCACAGTTGGAGACATACATATCCTTCTTATACAGTTAGATTTTAAATGTCTGACTGCATATGTATATGTGAGTGTCGTAAATTTCAGTTCTGTCCAGTTATGTCCTGATTGGCACTGTTGTCCAGTTCTGTCTTGATTGACACCGTAAACTGATTTTTTCCATTACAAATATGACGTCTTTTTTGCTAACATATGGTTGAATATTATGACATGCAAACCTGTTTACTCCCTCCCTTTTTCTTACCAATCTTCAATTCCTTGTGTTGAACCAGATTCTCTTGGCTATATGCCCAATAGGAGATGGGCAAATCTGAAGCTGCCAAGTAGTCTTCTCTCTTCGGCCTTTTTTTTAAACAATTAGTCAGTTTACATATCGGTTTATATTTTTGTATAGTTTAGTCGTCTAAGTAAATTTGACACATTATATAGATGAAATTTTTTTTGTAATTGGCTTTGGATAACCGATCATATTGTATACAGATATTTTTTGTTGATTATGGAATCATTTTGCATTGTCATTATGTGTACGACTAATATGAGCAACAACGTAATATTTATTTTTTTATAAAAAATAATAATTATAGACATCGGATTTTTGCAAAAAACTGATGTCCATTGATCAAATGGACATCGGTTTTCCTAAAAATATGATGTCCATTGATCAAATAGACATCGGTTTTCCTAAAAATCCGATGTGCAAATTTTGATGGACATCGGTTTAAAATCCGATGTCAATTAATCCACAATGGACATGACCAAACTCTACATCGGTTGTGTATCTGATGTCCATATAGCGAAAAGTCCGATGTCCATCACAAGTTTTGTAGTAGTGACATACTAAAAATTACACAATTTTATATAATAAGAAGTTTTAAGATGTGCAAATAATATGAAATCTATACTCTAATGATAGCATTTGTTACCACGGAGCTAATTATATTATTTTAATAATTTTTTAACGTTCTTTTTTGCCAAGTGAAACGTAAAAGTTTGATATAAAAATTGGAAATATCACTTGAATATAATTTAGGAAATATATATTATTATAATTAAAAGATTCTCCACTTTATTTTTTACATCAAAAATTATTATTTATGATACTTTCCTAAATTAATTTTTGATGATGTGGACGCTCTCAGATCGCTCGAAAAAACTTTCTTTTATATAGATATATAGATTTTAGCACTGTAACCAGCCCAATCACGGAGTTGTTGAAGAATGGACGTTCGTTTGGAGTGAAGATGCCCAAAGGGCGTTCGAGGAGATCAAGAGACGGCTTTGTGAGGCTCCTATTTTGGCCTTATCTAATTTTACTCAACCTTTCAAAGTTGAATGTGATGCTAGTGGTGTTGGAATTGGAGTCGTGCTTATCCATGGTAAGCGTCCCATTGCTTACTTTTCTGAAAATTTGGGAGGGGCGGGGCTTAATTATTCAACTTACGATAAGGAATTCTATGCTATTGTGAGAGCACTTGATGATTGGAGTCATTATCTTCGTCCGAGTCTTTTTATTTTACATTCGGACCATGAATCGTTGAAATATATAAACGGGCAGCAGGAGTTAAATCCGAGGCATGTAAATGGGTTGAGTTTTTGAAATTGTCACACTTTTCTTCGAAGTATAAGGACAGTAAGAGTAACGTAGTTACTGATGCTCTATCTCACCGTTATACTTTTCTCTCTATACTCAATATTCGATTTCTCGGGTTGGAAACTTTAAAGGATTATTATGTCGAAGATGAAGATTTCAGCAAATTATATGGCACTTGCAAGGTTGGTGCGTTTAAAGACTTTGCATTGTAAGACGGCTTTTTGTTTAAAGGTATACAATCAATAAAAGAAAAGCTACTTGGCCCGAATTTGGATTAAATTAAATAGAGTATAGAATATACTAATTACTAATGTCATTCTAACTCATTCTGAAATCTAAATTTATAAACATCCTCTTACATGTGAATTATATCTATCTATGAAAAAATAAATGAGAAGTCCTTGTTTGAATTTATTTTCTTTGTTTATTTAGGTAAAACCTAGGTGAAAGGGAATAAGAATAATCTCTATTTATATTATTTTTATATATAGAATAGAATTAGATAATTATAAAAAAATGCGGTGGAATGGAGAATAAAAGATAAAAAATATTCAAGTCAATCACGTTTGAGATTAGACACAACAAATGAAACTTTTTTTATAATAAATTTTTTATAATAAAGAAGTCGTTCGCTCAAAATTTATTGTTGTTTTGACTAAGAAGTTATGGATAACTTGACAATTTGATAGGATAAGAGTTGGTCGTTACACATCCAATCAAACACATTTATAATACTCAACAAACAACTAGTTAGTGGTAAGTCGAGGTCGATCCATAGGACGGTGTGCTTTGGGTTCTAAGTCTATCTATCTCAATTTATGCTAGCGTCACAATTGATGGGTTTTGTAGTTGTGTTCTAGACTAATGAGAGTAATGAAGTAAAAGGAGATGTACACATGTATTAAAGAGTACTAGGATGTCATGGGGTCATGGGGGATTCATGGTGTTGATCATACAAACCAAAACTCAAAGTTGCAAGCAATTAATGTTGTGGAGGAATCGAGTTAGTTTATGTCTTACGATTCATAGGAAGAGTTGGGTCCCGGAGCCGAATCGATTAGATTGTACAACACCTACAAGTCGAATTACTTTCCTCCTATTCAACTTCTATGCATGGTTTAACAAGACTCAAGTTGGTTTATATCTTACAAGTCTTGTTGAGTAGATAAGAGATGGGTAAAAATGCAAGGATTCATAGGCTTAGCATCATCAAACATAACATGTGCATAGGTTGACAACAAGCATGCAATTTAATTCTGAAAACATATTAGATTAAGCATGATTAATCCCATGTTGGTTTACCCTAATTACCCACTAATCCTAGTTAAGATACTACTCACTCATTATCATAGGAAACATGTCAACAAGGTTGTCAATTATCACAACAAGTGTAAACATGATAAGAGAATGAGGAAATAAACAATAAAGAGTAAAGAGTAAAGAGATTATACCAAACTTGAGATGATGCAAATAATAAATCAAAGAATAAAAGAAGAAAACTTGATTGATTGATAAAGGGTTGTCAATCCTCCAACAATTACCCAATAATCTTCAATTACCCAAAAGTAGTAAACTTGAACAATAATTAAGGAGAGATTAATGTGAAATTTGTGGAAAGATTAAAGAGAAATCTATTCTAATCTACTCCTAATCTATTCTAAGAGAGTTTTTCTCATGTGGAAGCCCCCTTTGATAATCATCAAAATGGGGTATTTATAGTAGTGCCTCATTAGGTTAACTAAGATTAAACTAGTAATTAACAATTCTAAGTTCTAAGCAGGGAATCGCTAGTATTTCGGAGAGATGGTCATCTTTGCTGAGGACGCCACGATTCGCTCGTCCAAGAGGTAGGACACTCGTATTCTTGCATGGAGGGACGAGCGGCTAAGTGGCTGGGACGCTCGGATTCGGGGCTCCTGGGACGAGCGTCTTAGCTTCTTGGACGCTCGGATTCCTCTTCAGAATCCGGTCTCCCAATCAAACTTCTTATTCTTGCAATGTTGATCCTTAGTTCTTGCCCTTCCTTCAATACCCGTTCAACCAAGATCGTCGATGTCCTTCCGAATAGGCTCAAGAGACGGAAATTTTCCGCCTAATTATCTCCTTTCCTACAAATCAAACACAAGGCAATAGGAAAGCAAAATAGGAAGCATTTGACGGGTAAAATAGCTATGGGACGCTATAATAATATGCAAAATAGGTTCAAGTAGGGGACTAAATGTGCGCAAATAATGTTCACATCAAATATCCTCAAACCGAACCTTTACTCGTCCCGAGTAAAGAGGTGACAAAAACTAGGATCCTTATTCAAACTAACCTACTAATATAGCCGATGTGAGACAATTAGCGGGTCTCACTCCGCCCCTTAAACTCACAACAAGACAACCATGACGTAGGATGCCTTCTTGCAAGGCAAGGTGGGTCTTGCCAAAATGGCGACACATCCAAACATTAAAGAACACAAACTCAAGTAATGGATGCATCTACAAAAGAATAGCCACTTTCCTCATCTATGTGGCGGAAATTATCTACAAGGGAAGCAATTCAAGGGTACACACTCCTTCATTGATGCAATTTCTTTAAACTACTAAGCCTAGAAGGATACCAATAAATCACCTCCAAGTTGTGTCAAGCTAGGGTACCTTTGTCCTCAATCGTTAAATGATTTTGTTAAGAATAGGCTCCCTATGGTGTTAGAAACACTGGAGGATTGCGGAATTCCCCCTCTTGTCTAGACAAGAAGAAGGGTCGTCCCCTCTCTACCATACACAAAAGTGGATATGATGGATAAAGGGATCGATAGAATTTGAGTTTCATTGGGGAGTTTTCTTTTGTTGTTGTTTTCCCCCCCAATTTCTTGTGGCATATAACATTTGAGAACAATTTCCTTTTGCCATTTCTTTTGATTTTTGGCATTTCAATACTTGACAACTTTCAACTTTTGCATTTTCTTTTGATCATTGTCAAAGTCACCCCATATGTAGTGAGGGTGCCTTATATTTGAAGCATAGGAGTTTTCATTTTTGTTACTCCTCTTTTCTTTTGATGCATTTGCAAACTTTTTCTTTTCTTTTCTTTTCATTTATTGAACTCAAATTTTGAATAATTTCTTTTTGTGCCCATTCCCTTTGATGACAAAAATGTGGTAGAACATGGATGAATGATGGTTGCATGGTTTCAAGGGTCACCTTGGAATAAACGGTAGCCAAGGAGTTATCACACCACAAGGTACTCTTGACTAGGCCTTAATCCATGGGTCAAAGGATACTAGCATGACACATCATAGGGTGTTTTATAAGTATTCTAACAAGCAAAGTCTTAAGAAGAAAAAGTATCTACTAGGGCCTATATACACTTGTCAAGCTTCCCAAATAGATGTTTTCATAAAACTTTTCCTTAATGCAACTATATGCCATGATGCAACTAACATATATACATCCTAATGCATATGCTTCTGCCAACTAGTATGCCATATAATCTGAATGCAATCCTATAATCACATTATTTATACCGCATCAATCAAAATAAAGCCACATAGTCATTAACATAAAGAGGAAAAAGGAGATTGGAAAGATCATACCATGCGGTCTTCATGATCCTCATGTCTCGGGTGTGGCGTAGTCGATCAATGTGAGAAAAGGATAAATAGACAAACAAACAAATAAACAAGTATATACAATACTACACTATAAAGGAATGAACATGTTTTTGGTTTTTCAATTTTTCAAATTTTATGGTTTTTGTTTTTGAAACAAAAAGACATGTTTTTGTATTTTTCAAAAAATTTCAATTTTTATCATTTTTGGAATATAAATTCTCATCCCCCACTTTAATTTGGACATTGTACTCAATGTACATGTAGGAGTAGGAATAAAAAGGAAATACACTTTTATGGATTTTTGATTTTTTGAAATAAAGTACAAATGCAATGATATGATATGAATGAATGCATGCTCTAACTAAATGCAATTCTAAATGACATATATAACAAATGAATGCAATCTAAACTATACTATATGATGCATGTTTCTAGTAAACTATGGTCATCTATGATCAAACCTCCCCAAACCGATTTAAACACTATTTCTAGTGTAGAAAAGAATAGGATTGGTCATTAGTGACTATGCATGAATTCTAGTCTATATGCAACTATCTACATGGGGTATATCACAATGCAAACTATACTTTATGAAAATGCAATATGAAATATAATACAAGCGCATGTGAAGGCTAAACTCAATGCAATGCACTATACAAAAGAGAGAGGGAGAGAAGAGTATCATACAAATGGAGGTGGTGAGGTAGGAATCTCTCACTCGTCATCATCATCTTGGTGGTAGCCATACCTACTAGAGCTTCCTTCTTGGTCATACCCTCCTCCTTGACCAGAGTATCCTCCACCTTGACCGTCAAAATTCCCGGCCCGGTTCCCTTGATTAGGGAATAAAAGGTGTGGTTGAGCCCAAGATGGTCGAGGACCATTAGGGTCGATTTACCCTTGTTATGCCATTTGGTAATACTGAGGATAAGGGCCATGTAGTTATCGACCCTCCCTTTATGCACCCCAAGATCAACTCTATTCATAAGTTTCATCAAGTCATGCATATCCGGAGCATCGGGGATTTGTGGTGTGAATGACGTATGAGGAGTAGGGTACGGTGGGATAGGCACATAAGATGATGGGGGAATGGGCTTTGCCGGTATCCCACCAGGTTGTGGAGGTTGGCGGGGTACTTCTTCTCTTAGAGGGGGGTTGGCGAGGATTTGGATGTCGAGAAGGTAGCTCAGCCTAGGTGAATACGGGCTCAACCTTGGGTCGGTACCGGGTATATTCCACCCCGAAAGAACAATAGAAGTGCACCCTTTTGTGAACCAT
This sequence comes from Silene latifolia, assembly GCF_048544455.1. Lineage (NCBI taxonomy): Eukaryota > Viridiplantae > Streptophyta > Magnoliopsida > Caryophyllales > Caryophyllaceae > Silene > Silene latifolia. The sequence goes on along the minus strand of NC_133538.1, from coordinate 479,557,066 downwards.
TCTACACTCTCTTCTTGAGTGTAGGCACACCACCGGTGGTGGTTGAAGACGGCGTCCTCATCAATCAAAGTACTCCTCTCAAGGGGTGTATAAGTCCCATGGGTGTTGAACCCGAGACAAACATAGTTTGCCAAGATAGTAATTAGACCTACCATCACGAAGGTCTTAAATTGGGTGTTCCCTTGAGAGAAATCATAGAATCTCGTAAGCATCTCAAGGGGGTATTGAAGTTGTACCTCCTTGTCCCCCGGACATTTAGATAGGACTCAGGGAATGTCAAATCGAGGAGAGTGCACCTATCTTGCTCATATCTCCCATTAATTGTGCCGGCTATGAAACATTCGGTGATCCGAATCACCGGGTGTTGAATAGCAAAGGTGTAGCATCGTTTTTGGTGAATGAAATCCCTCCCGGAAATAGCCTTCCATACTAGGTCCACAACAAAATCGGAGGGTTTATTGATGTTGTTTGTTGGTACAATAAGACCAAAAATTTGAGCAAATTGGTCAAGTGATAGGCTATGGTCAATGTTGCACAACCTAAACTCCATACTAACATTCACCCTCGTGTTCGAAACAATACGAAGGCTACTCAAAAATTCCAAGGTAAGGCTAAGGTACGTCCCTTCATGGGCATGGAATAATTTCCCTATCCCGAGACCGTCAAAGAACATTTAGGTATGGTACCTTATCCCTAGGGTTTCTAACACCCTAGAATCAATAAACTGAGTCAGTTCATAATGCTTACCTAGCAACTTGACGAACTTGGTACGGTGGGCATCGGATGTGAAGAGTACCTCCGGAAAGTACTCAAGTTGCTTCACCCCTCCTCTTATCACGGGATGAAAGTTTCTTGGTACCATCATTTATTGAGGGGATGAAGAAGATGAGCCCTTGCGTTTCTTGGTAGTGGCTTCAACAAGCTTCTTGGCTTTTCCTTGAGGTTCATCATTTTCGATTTGGGAGAGTTAGGGTTTTGTTGGTTTTTGTTGAGAAGGGAGTGTTTTGGGGATGAAGATGAGTAGATTGTGTTTAGATAAGATGAGGAAATGAGGGATGGCGGGGGTAGTTTTATAGAAAAGAGGGGTAGGTCGAGCGGCTTCAGGTCGGGCCTGAGCGGATAATATGAGGAAAACGCAGGAATCCGAGCGTCTTCGTGTACGGGACGAGCGTCTTCTCCAGGCGGTCCGAGCGTCGTGTGAAAAATCCGCTCGGATTTCGTTACAAGATCTTGCCTCTTCTGGGAGGAGCAAAAGATGAGCGTCCTCGCTTTGGGACGAGCGGCTAAAACGGGACGGGCGTCCTCTTTAGAATCCGCTCGGATTCTAGTTCAGTCCAAAATTTTCTTCAGGTGTCAAGCAGGACGAGCGTCCAACTTGGAATACGGGCGTCTTTCTCGGGACGAGCGTCTTAGGCAACAATCCTCTCAGATTTTGTGTCAGAACTGAACACCACCTGGAGGGAGGCTGAGGACGAGCGTCCAGGCCTCAGGACGAGCGTCTTCCGCTGCTCTTCAAACTTTTCTTTCTTTTCTTTTGCAAGATCGTACCCTTGCACCCTTTTGATATTCCTCCTTATCGTTCTCTGAAGTTTTGCTCAATAAAAATGTAAGAAAACTCTCTCTCACTAGTCTCATGTAAGAAGTTGTAAATAAAAATGCGAGAATGTACAATATTATACAAGGTAAAGATCCTAGAAATATCTTACAAATGGCGGTTTGAGATAGGACTCCACCAAACTAGTTCAAATTGTAGAGATTCTTGTCCATAGAGCCAAGGCTCTTAGTAGAAGATCAAAAGCTTGTGAACAAGCTCCAAATAAGCATAAGTATGGTTTGCTTAACTTCAAGACGAAGCTTGGCCAAGGGAATTTGTCATTCATTCTTTTTTTCTTCCTCTTCTTGGCACTTGAATATTCATGATGCTTCAAACCAATTAGCCCACGATTCTTGTCATTATACGGTAAGAAGTATGGTTCATGGTTGTCCGGAGACTTCCACTCACTACCTTCTTTTTCAACTTTGGTGACGATGATAGCATTCAAATTTATCAATCCTTCAAGAGTAGAAGGAGAATTCTCATGACCTTAATGACCGAGTTCCTTAGAAGTTGACATTGTGGGTGCCAAATTTCCACAAGTAGCTTCACGTGCAAGTTTCTTTTTGAGCTTTTCCACCAAGTACCCTTTGTATGATGCTTTGACCTTTTGAAGAAGGTCCACCATATCATCTCCAACAATCATTGGCTCCATTGTAGGTGCCAAGTAGTCTTCATGGGAAATAGGGAAGGGACATTCATCTTCATGATAAGATATCTCGAATATCTCAACGATAGGCTCCTTAAGCAAGGTGATATCATAAGTCCATTCCTCTCACCTATTCCAAAGGTCCTTGTAAGACACGTATTCTTCGTAGGCCTCTTTTATGGTCTTGTCATCATTGTTATCTTCATATGAATCATAAGTGGGCGCTTCATGTAATTCTTTCTCCAATATCCCAATGTTCACATCAAAAGACACACCCTCATACTCACAAAGGCTAAGAGCATTTGGCTTACTCAACCTCATGTCTTCTTCATCGAATATCACACTTTCATACTCACAAGAGCTCAAGGAGGTCGGCTCTTCCCACTTCTCATCTTCCACATCAAAGGTTACGCCTTCAAACTCACATTCATGGTCAATGCTCAAGGATTGGCGGGGAGTGGTTGGTTGGGTGGTTTCTTGGGTTGCCTCCATTTAGGCAATTCGAATTGCCAACTCCTCACCATGGATAATAATGCTTTGAAGAACATTGTCCCTATTTTAGCTCTCCTCTAGCACTTGTTTGAATAAATTTTGTTGACCCCCCATCATTTGAAGAATCACATTTTGAATGGGTTCATTTTCTTGTTGTGGGCGGGTGTGAAAGTGGTTGTATTGTGGCAATTGAAAGTCATTATGAAGTGGGTATTGAGTGGGTGGTTATTGTGGATATTGGAAGTGGTGATTTTGGTGAGAAAAATTGGGGCAGTAGTTAGGATTTTCATTGTACAAATAGTAAGGTAAGTTTGTGTTGACTTGCTTCTCAAACTCCCCATACCCAAAGTCATACTCAAAAGATCCACCACATACTCCATGTATCAAGTCTTGAGCCATCATAGCTAAGACAAGGAAACAACTACAAGCATGGAAACTACACAAAAATGGTAAGAACAATCCTTGAGGAACAATCTCCTCAAGGTGAAAGCACAATTAAAATAGACAAACAAGTAAGAACTTAATCACATAGCACCATCCCCGGCAACGGTGCCATTTTGATAGGACAAGATTTGGTCGTCACACAACCAATCAAACACATTTATAATACTCAACAAACAACTAGTTAGTGTTAAGTCGAGGTCGATCCATGGGACGGTGTGCTTTTGGTTCTAAGTCTATCTATCTCAATTTATGCTAGCGTCACAATTGATGGGTTTTGTAGTTGTGTTCTAGACTAATGAGAGTAATGAAGTAAAAGGAGATGTAAACATGTATTAAAGAGTACTAGGATGTCATGGGGTCATGGAGGATTCATGGTGTTGATCATACAAACATGGTTACAAAGTTGCAAGCAATTAATGTTGTGGAGGAACCGAGTTGGTTTATGTCTTACGATTCATAGGAAGAGTTGGGTCCCGGAGCCGAATCGATTAGATTGTACAACACCTACAAGTCGACTTACTTTCCTCCTATTCAACTTCTATGCATGGTCCAACAAGACTCGATTTGGTTTATATCTTACAAATCTTGTTGAGTAGATAAGAGATGGATAAAATTCAAGGATTCATAGGCTTAGCATTTCATCAAACATAACATGTGCATAGGTTGACATCACAACAAGCAAGCAATTTAATTATGAAAACATATTAGATTAAGCATGATTAATCCCATGTTGGTTTCCCCTAATTACCCACTAATCCTAGTTAAGAGACTACTCACTCATTATCATAGGAAACATGTAAACAAGGTTGTCAATCATCACAACAAGTGTAAACATGATAAGAGAATGAGGAAATAAACAATAAAGAGTAAAGAGATTATACCAAACTTGAGATGCTGCAAATAATAAAGCAAAGAATAAAAGAAGAGAACTTGATTGATTGATGAAGGGTAGTCAATCCTCCAACAATTACCCAATAATCTTCAATTACCCAAAAGTAGTAAACTTGAATAATAATTAAGGAGAGATTAATGTGAAATTTGTGGAAAGATTAAAGAGAAATCTATTCTAATCTACTCCTAATCTATTCTAAGAGATTTTTTCTCATGTGGAAGACCCGTTTTATTATCATCAAAATGGGGTCATTAGGTTAACTAAGGCTAAACTAGTATTTAACAATTCTAAGTTCTAAGCAGGGAATCGCTAGTATTTCGGAGAGATGGGCATCTTTGCTGATGACGCCACGATCCGCTCGTCCAAGAGGTAGGACGCTCGGATTCTTGCATGGAGGGACGAGCGGCTGAGTGGCTGGGACGCTCGGATTCGGGGCTCCTGGGACGAGCGTCTTAACTTCTTGGACGCTCGGTTTCCTCTTCAGAATCCGGTCTCCCAATCAAACTTCTTATTCTTGCAATGTTGGTCCTTAGTTCTTGCCCTTCCTTCAATACCCGTTCAACCAGGATCGTCGATGTCCTTCCGAATAGGCTCAAGAAACCGGAATTTTCCGCCTAATTATGTCCTTTCCTACAAATCAAACACAAGGCAATAGGAAAGCAAAATAGGAAGCATTTGACGGGTAAAATAGCTATGCGACGCTATAATAATATGCGAAATAGGTTCAAGTAGGGGACTAAATGTGCGCAAATAATGTTCACATCACAATTCTAATTCGGAATCAACCAATTAAAAATATTTTCCAAATTCGTGAGGAGTCTGTCTATGTTTATACTTTATGAATATGACATTTTCTGGGCACTTTTAATAATATCAAGCGTTTTTCCTATTTTAGCATTTCTATTTTCCAGAATTTTAGCGCCTAGTAGCAAAGGTCCAAAGAAACTTTCTAGCTATGAATCGGGTATAGAACCGATTGGGGATGGTTGGTTACAATTTAGAATCCGTTATTATATGTTTTCTCTAGTTTTTGTTGTTTTGATGTTGAAACGGTTTTTCTTTATCCATGGGCAAGGAGTTTCGATATATTGGGCGTATCTGTATTTATAGAAGCTTTAATTTTCGTGCTTATCCTAATTTTTGGTTTAGTTTATGCATGGCGAAAAGGAGCATTGGAATGGTCTTAATCCCCGAAAATTTATACAATAAAAAAAGTAAAAAAAAGATGGAAATAGTTATGAATTCTATTGAGTTTCCACTACTTAATCAAATAACCCAAAACTCAGTTATTTCAACTACATCAAATGATTTTTCAAATTGGTCAAGACTCTCTAGTTTATGGCCGCTTCTCTATGGGACCAGCTGTTGTTTCATTGAATTTGCTTCATTAATAGGCTCGCGATTCGACTTTGACCGTTATGGGCTGGTACCAAGATCGAGCCCTAGACAAGCGGGCCTAATTTTAATGACAAATCGATAACAATGAAAATGGCGCCTTCTTTAGTGAGATTATATGAGCTAATGCCCGAACCTAAATATGTTATTGTTATGGGAGCGTGTACAATTACTGGGGGATGTTCGATCCGATTCCTACTGATCTTGTTCGGGGTCGATAAACTAATTCCCGTGGATGTCTATTTGCCGGGCTGTCCTCCAAAACCGGAAGCAGTTATAGATGGTATAACAAAGCTTCATAAGAAAATATCTAGGGAAATTTATCAAGATAAGATTAAGTCTCAACAGAAAAATCGATGTTTTACTATCAACCACAAGTTTCGGGTTGGGCGGAGTATTCATACGGGAAATTATGATCAAGGATTACTTTATAAATATAATTCTCCATTTACTTCAGAGATTATTCCCGAAACATTTTTCGAATACATGGAGTGAGTTATTGGTTCGAGAAGCCCATGGTGGAAGTTTGGCTTGCCATTTCGGTATTCAAAAAACATTGGATGTTCTCCGAGAGCATTTCTATTGGCTAAAGATGGAAGGCAATGTTCACGATGTCGTAAGTAAGTGTGTTACTTGTCACCTTGCAATGAGTACTTTTTAAATCGGGTGAGTATCCTCCGTTACCAGTACCGAGCAGGGCATGGGAAGATGTGTCGATGGATTTTATCGTTGCTTTACCTCGCACTCAACGAGGTAAGGATGCTATTATGGTAGTTTTTGATCGATACTCGAAGATGGAGCATTTCGTGGCTTGTCATACGACCGATGATGCGAGTAATGTGGCTGACTTGTACTATCGCGAAATAGTTCGTTTACATGGAGTGCCCAAAACGATTGTCTCTAATCGTGATTCCAAGTTCCTAAGCTATTTTTGGAATACTTTGTGGAGAAAGGTTGGAACTAAGCTCTTGTTTAGTACATCGCATCACCCTCAAACTGATGGACAAACAGAAGTAACGAATCACATTTTGGATACTATATTGCAAGGATTAGTAAGTAAGAGTCAAAAGCATTGGGATTTGAAGCTTGCACATGCTAAGTTTTATTACAATCGTTCTCCTACTTTCGCTACTACGCACTCCCCGTTTGAAGTAGTGTACGACATGAATCTTTACTTGCCATTGGACCTAATTTCCTTACCTAAAGCCAAGTTGGTGCATAAGTATACGGAGTCTACGCTGAAATCAATGATTAAATTACATGAGCAGGTACGAGATCGAATCAAGTCTGTGAATGAAGCATATAAGAAGAAGTCGAACAAACATATGAAGCCAAGGTTGATCGAACTAGGGAACTATGTTTGGGTGCATTTGAGGAAGGAGAGATTTCCGAGCAAGAGAAAGAACAAGCTTATGCCAAGGGCCGAGGGCCAAGGGACCATATAAGATCGTGGCTAAAGTGAATGATGATGCTTACAAAGTCGAGCTTCCAGGCGATTATGGAGTACATGCTACGTTCAATATAGGTGACTTATCTCCTTATCTTGATGAAGACGGGATTGCTAAATTGAGGACAGTTCTTTTCAAAGGTGAAGGGGATGATCCAAAAATGATAAGCTCAAATGAAAATGACGAGGTTGTGCTCGATGTTAAGGGAGTGAACGATTCATCAGTGCACGCAATTCAAGGTGACAAGCTAGCTTACTTGGGTTCGAAATTCAACAAGGCTCGAGGAGTTCTAATCCAGCTCAGAGTAGAGTAATATCATAGTTCTAATAATATTAGGAGTAGTATATTATGCAAGAATAAGGTTTCCTAAAACCAGAAAGAATAGCTTTCCTAATTAGTTTATTATTAGTTTATGTTATTTCCTAATTACAGAATAAGACAAGGGAATTAGAATAGCTTTAGGAAAGTCAAATTTAGAAAAGTGTGCTATTGTTTTCTTATTGTTTTAGGCATGTGGAACCTGATTCTATGTCGGTTTATAAGGACTATAAATAGGATATTTGTGTTGTTATTTTTCATCATTCAAGTTATTAATAAAAACCAGAATCTTTTGCCTTGTAATTGTGTTTTTCAGTTCGACGCGTTTTTGATCCAAACTTGTTATAGTTTAACGCGATCAAGCTTTAATATCGATCAAGGAGCAATAGGTCTTGCAAATTGGTCACCATTGTTCAAGTTATTGGTCTAACTTGAGCAAATATCCAGTTCTCGTGTTGGTTACTATTGATGTAACTCTTCACCGTGTCACTATTCACGTGTTACTGTTCATCATCCTTTCTATTCTTTCATTCATTAGCTTCCTTAGCTTATCTACCCTTGTTAACTTGGTTCATTTACAATAAAAATCACATAAAAACTACCTAAATTTTTTAGCAAATCAGGCATGTTCACCTCTTATTTCGTGCTTGATTCCCCTACCAACGAAAGTTGTTAATTTTCGTATCAGCAGGGTAGGTTCTATCTTGGGGGGGGGGTCAGGTGTGGCAGATCTGCAAGAAAATACAAGTAAGAACAGTTAGATTAAAGAGGAACTGAGACACAAACACCAGAGAATACCTTCTACAGGACCCCACTTGTCAAACAAGTAACCAGAGGTAGGGAAAATTGAGTCAATCTTCACAAAGATATAACGCTTGAACCAACCTTCATCCCTCACTTTAGGAGGGAGGAGTACTCCGGCGTTATTTTATTGCAGGACCTCAGGGTGACGTGATCGTGACCTAGAGGCCTATAGGTGTTCATGGCGGCCAAATCCCCAAAGCCCAGACCTAGATGATAATCTTCATCCAGGATACAGAGGGAGACCAACACCCACCATGCTTGTGGAGTAAACTAGCAGATCGCCAATTTGTTGAAGGCTAGGACTTGTTGGACTAGCGGAGGCAATGGGAATGAAAAGCCCAACTGAAATGGGTGCTCGTATAAGCAGGTCTACAAGGGCGGTAGAATTCAGGCGCCTCGTCAGGTTGGGGAAGATGAATCACCACCTGCTCACGCAACCCAAATTTTTCTCTCACCTTTGAGTGTTCAGAGTGAGCATAATAATATTCACACAGGTACAGCTTAGTGAGGATCCTGAAGGATGCAAAGGGCTGGATGAAGTGGACAGTGATGGAGGGGATGAGGAGAAGGTTGTCGGGTGGATTTCTTAGTCATGGTGAGTGTAGAGAAAAAGAGAAAGAGGGAAGCTACTGGGGAGAGAAGTATTTTCGGACAAAATAGAGAAGAGAGGGAGGTTGGGGGTATTTATATTTGTGTAAAAGGAAGGTTAAAGTAAAACGGAGTGTTGGAAGTTGAGGCAAAGTTGGAAACTTGCGTGATAGGGGTAGTAATGGCGATAAGTAGCGTAGGGTGATGGGACGGTTAACAGTCCGCCTCTTTGGGGAAAGCAATTACCATGATTATTTTGGATAATCAATGGCAATTATTTGGGTAATTTTCCACCACAAAATCACTTGGTGACGTGGCCATAAGCGATTGGAGCAAAGCATTGGCTAAGGATTGATGACATGGCCCAAAAATATCTCAAGCAAGTAAAGCATAACTGATTCAAAACCCATTAGTCGGTCAGCACAACAAACTCCATGAAAAGAAGGAAGTTGAGCGAAGATATGAGGTAGGCGTTCAGGAGGAGCGCATGAGGGGAAGTGGCTATAAATACCAAATAAAGTTAAGTAGCAAAGCACTCATTCTCACAATCACAACTCCAGAAAATCATTAGCTATCACTATCCAAGAACATTAGTCTTAATTTCTGTCATAATTGTATTAGCACCTCGTTCCTCCTCAGTTCCCCAGAAAGTTATAGTGCATACTGTAGATACCCAGTATCTGCTGAGACTCCAACAAATACCCGATGATTATTGGACTACAACATGTTTTGGAATCGCGGCGTTTGATCGACGGTTTATACACAACTTTACGTCGGGAAACTTAAAACGATTTCGAAAATAAAACTTTTCAAAAGTACCTGGAGTGTTTAATGCACGACGACGGGGTCGCAATGACACTAACTAGAGTCCAAACCGACACCGGACCAAAAACCGACTCAAAAATTCAAATCCCGACTCCAACAACGAGTCAAACCGAGTCAACCACAAAAAACAAACCATTTCAAACCTTCGATACTAAAATTTCCCGGACTCATGAATGGTCAAGTACCAAACATGTGACTACAAATCCTAGGATAGAACAAATCATGATTGCACTTGTGTGAAAGTGACAGGACAACTCGAAGACCCGCGACGTGGCTCGCGCCTCTTAGAGCAGCCCAGGTGGCCACGTCGCTCAAAACTCACACAACCACTCATTTTCCTATAAATACCCCTCAAATGCCCCCATTTGAGAACTTACGCGAGTGTCCGCCCCCTCTTTTCTCCCATAAAATTCTCGACTCGACATCTTAAGTCACAACCCGACGCGTATTTACGACCTACCGATCGTAAATACAAGCCTTACACATTGTTTGGTACCGTCATCGTGCATTAAATCACTTGACCGACCATTTCGATCACTACACCGTCACTAATCTTAATAAAACACTCTTTTTACTTACCAAAACGGTTTTAAACCGAGTCTTTTCCGACCAAACGAGTTGTTACACTTACGTCGGTTTCTCGCCATAACCAAACATGTAAGTATCAGGGTGTAAAAATCTTTCTTTTATCATGTCTTTGCGTGTTTTATGACCATAACATGCTAACACATGCATAACACGATCCAAAACATAGGATAGACGAGCCAAAACTGAGTTTTGGCCTGAGGCAGAAGCCCCTTGTTCTGCACAGAGGCCCACGTCTCAATGGGGTGCCCAGGTCAGAACTCAACCGTGTTTGTTCTCGTCCTTCCTCATTAATCTATTTTCATATTTGTAATCGGTTTTTACCATTTCGAATGTTTTCAAACCCTTTTATTTATTTTTACAAATTTTAACCATAAAACATTTTTCACCCTTGGTTCTTAATACCATGACAGTTTAATCCGTGTTTCGGTTATAATATTTGGTTAATAACATTTAAAAGTTATTTTAAAGCCTTTTATTTCATTTCTTTACATTTTGAGAGGTATTTTAAAGTCTTTCATCGTTTCTTTACATTTCTAAAATAAACATATTAGTCACCAACACAAAGTCGTCCTTGGTTCCAGATACCATGCCGGATTTTAACCCGGGTACGATGATGAGTATTGACTAATTATATTCAAATGAACTTAAAACAATTAGTTTATGATCATTCTCAAAACTATCCATGTCAAGTCGAACCCGACACAGAATATCATCAAAATAATGATGATTATTTCTCAAATCAACAAATACGGTCTAAACGACCCTTTCAAACCAAAACGGGTTTAAATACCCACTTTTCAACACATTTCATAAACGTTTTTCAAATGGTCAGAGTACGGCATATAACAGTTGAGTGACCCGCGCCTAAATAGGCCTTTTCTTTCTTATTTTCAAAACCAGGGGAGACCCCCTTGCACCGCCAATTGGCTCGCGCCTCATGTGGCCGCCTGGTGCAGGGTCTGTTCCCTTTCCAGCATTAGGCTAGGACGATCTCAACTCCGGCCCACCCAGATATAGGACGGATCAGAAGACTATTTGCTCATTCAAAAATCACATTTGCAAAATGCCTTACTAAGACAAATGGATCGCGTTATGCACCATAAACCTAATACGGTAAATGGATGTTTAATTTCCGTCTTGCATGCAAATCAACCATAAATCCAACTCGATATCTTATACTTGATACTTGGATTAAATCAACCGACTTAGAAAGCTCTCACATGTTAGGTTTAAATTATTGGATGCGCATTCATGCATTTAAACCGTTTTATCAAGTTTTGCATTCAACTAACCAAGATCGATAAGTAGAGGTCGTTACCGTGGGCGGGATTGGGTGTCTGATTAAAGGGCTTCCCAATACGTACCTTCACCTTTTACGCAGAAACTTTGGATAGTGGAGAACCTTATCCAAGGCGTATGAGAGTCATTCTAGAGATAGGATGCTAAAGAGAGACGATTCTTTATCTTTAGTACCTATGTCAAACACTGCTTTGTGCTTCGTTTGACCGAGGTATAAAGTGGATTCGAACGGGTTCCAAGCATCCCACAAATGTTTGGTGGCGACTCCGAACATCTCTAATCGTTTCGAGACCTTTACCGAGATGAAACCGACCTATCTAAAATGATCAGGTCGAAAACATTTTTACGCCGCCGAACGTGGCTTTCAAAAGACCGCTGCACGTCCGCAGATCGACCGGGCTTGCAGGTGGGCCGATGTCCACAGATTAGCGACTCCGCTGGGGATAACTAGGACACTTACGTCTTTGTGATCCCTAGATGGTGAGACTCGAACGAGGTTTTGGTTGGAATGCATTAATTAATATTACGGTCACGGTCGGGTTCCTTGTCCGGACCCACAACCTAACCCTCTTCGACCAATTCGCTCGTCTTGTCGGCGTGAGTTTTCTCATCCCCGCGTTTCGAATCCCAATTGAGTCAAGCATACCGTTGACGTTACACATTTTTGTTTCGTCAAAGGGCTTTCATCACCTTCGACCACGAGGCTAGGGCACCCTCCTTACACATTTTTTTTGGATTGGTATCCCTCTCGCAAATCGGGGTTTGATTGCTTGGTGTGTAACCCACCCTTCTAAGCCAAAACCCGTGTCAGCATTATGCATAATATAATGAAACTGTGAGTACTTATCTGCTACTTGATCATAAGTCCTTCCGTGTCATTTTCAAACTTTCAAAAATACCCTTTTGCGCGGTTATAATGGCCATTTCAAACTTCGGTCTTTCGCCGACCGTTACACGCCTTTCTAGGCCGTCGTAATGACGACTTTCAAATCGGTTTTTATAACAACTTCAACACGCCTTTCTAGGCCGTCGTAATGACGATTCTCAAACCCGGTTTTTATAACCATTTCAACACGCCTTTTTAGGCCGTCGTAATGACGATTTTCAAACTCGGTTTTTTACAACCATTTCAAATCACCTTTTTACGCCGTTATAATCGCCGCGTCTAGACACGGATTTTAACCTGTTTCGCGCCGACATTGGCTCTTTCAAAACCCGAGAAAAGAACACCCTTTTCTCGAGACACTTTCGAGATCCTGAGGACCATGCACCGTCCCGAGAGCTCTTCAAACATTTCAAAATCGATTTTCAAAACATACAATTTTGAATTTCAAAAAACCGTCTTGGAAGACTGTACAATGTTTTTCGAGCCGATTCAAACTCAAAACCGTCTTTTGCAAATAAACTCAAGACAACCCTTTCAACTGACCGACTTGCGGGGATCTCTAACTTCGGAAGCCGTCCATAAAGCGACAAACGAATATTTTTGGAAATTTCTATTTTTCGAAAACTTCAGTCCACCGTTCCAATTCCGCCTCGTGTCTATCGAGTCGAAGCAAACGTACTTATGGGTCTTTACTTATGAGTCGTCTCACCACAAGACTCGTCCAATGGTGCCACGCCACTACATTGGACGCGTGTCAAAAGTTCGGTCAACACCGTCACGTCATAAATCGAGTCAGCACCGAGGTACCACACACGGTCATCCTCGTCTTGTTGAGTCTGATCCTTGTCTCGCCCTTTGTGTTTTCTACATACGGTCTTTGAACCGTGTCGGATTGAGTTGTAATGTGAGCCGTTTTTCTGCCTCAGAGCCATGGCCCCGTCTTCAACTTCGTCTGTCAACAACAACAACAATGATAACAACAGAGATGTCACGACTGATCAGCTAGCCAGCCTGCTCACCGCTCTTAAGGTCACCCTGGATCGTGTCGAGACCCGTATCGACGCGCTGGAATACAAAGAAGCTGGAGAACATAATACTCCACCTTTGACTGAAACCGAGAAGAGGCTAAAGCTCTTGGAAGAACAGCTCCTAGCCCGGGGTAATAATATCCATCTTGAGAACAACCGAAGGTTCGAACTTGTTGGGGATCAAATACTTGACAACTTTACCCTGACTGATGTGCCCAAGTTCAAAGGAGTGGAGGACCCACTCAATCATATCCGTGCCTTCAAAGACTACATGGCCATAAAAGGTGTCAAACATGAACTTTTCACCCGGATCTTTCCGTCTTCTCTGGAACCGATCCCTCGCCAATGGAACTACTCCCTTGATCCGAAGAACCTTACTACTTGGGATGAGGTCGCAATTGAAATTGCCAAGAAATATGCCGACAATGTTGAAATCCAAGACAATACCCGTACTCTTGAGGTCCTAATCCAGAACGACAAGGAGGGATTCACCGAGTTCTTAACCTGTTGGAGGAGGGTAAGTACTCAGCTGGTCAGTAAGCTGAGTGAATCAACCATAGTGGAAAAGTTCTTCAACAATCTCCGCCCAGTGTATGCCAACTTACTAAGGTACCAAAATATTAAGACCTTTCAGGATCTGCAAATCCTCGGGACACGCATTGAACATGACCTCCGGAAGGGCGTCTTAGCCAAAACCACTGGTAGAGGCTACAAAGGATCCACATCAACCGGATCTCGCCCTTATGGTCAAACGAACAAGATTGATGAGGTAAACCTCCTTGAACCAACCGCCAAGAGAGCTGAGCGCCCCCAGAGAGTGTTCACTAATATAGGGTCAACTTATGCAAGTGCCTTGAAGAGGCTCATGGACCAGGGGAAGTTACAACCAATCGGACCCACCCCGGATCCGACCGATGCTAACAAATCCCGTTTCTGGAACCCCAATGCCTACTGTCAGTACCATCAAGGGAAAGGGCATGATACGGAAACCTGCTTCAAACTCAAACACATCATCCAAGACATGATTGAAAAAGGGGATTTGACTTTACCCCCCCCCCCCCCCCCCCACCCACCCCACACGCGCCGACTAAGCCAAACAACAAAATAAACTCTCTGGGAATCCACGCTATCTCCAACGATGAGCAAACTCTGGACTGCTCACACCACATCCTGCCAGTTGATAACGAGGTGAATGCCTTGGAGAAAGATCCCTTGGACGGGGTATTTGTGTTCAGTGCCGCCACTATGCTCACCATGTTCCAACAGGTTGAGGAAGCCATAGCCAGTCTCTCTGAAAGGATCACCCGACTTGACGATGCCTACCATCGACTTATCTTCAATCCTCCACCACCACGCCCGAGGTAGAGTCCCTCGAGCGCCCAAAACTACCCTCACCAGGATGGATTGTTCCCGCGGCCATTCTGGCATGCACCTCACGATAACCACCCCCACAATAATCAGCCTCACAATAACTACCCTCACAGGTATCACCCCCACAAAAATGTCCCTCACAAAAACTACCCACCGAGGAATACCCCTCCAAGGTACCCTCGGAATTCGGAAATTAATGGCATCTGGAGAGATGATGTTGAGGATGTCTATATCGTCCCAGGGAAGCAGGCGAAGGAGATTGGTCACCTTACCCGATCTGGACGCCCCTATCAGAACCCGAACAATCCAACGGTCATTTCAACAACTAATGACCAAGTCATCCCGGACATGGGCACTCAACCAAAGGCTCCCGAGCATTCGATCCTCAAGCAGCTCCATAAGGCAAAAGCCGAAATCTCATTTTGGCACCTGATCGCGACATCCTTTGAGCAGTGACAGTCTTTGCTACAGGCCTTGGGAAAATTAAATGTGCCCTCCACCTCCTCCCCTGAATAAATAGTGGCACACATGACAAGGGACATCCCTAACTTGAACAACCCGGTCGTCTTCTCTGACGAGGATATCCCTCCCTTCGGAGCCAATCATAATCTTACCCTGTACATTACCTTACAATGTCTCAAGAAGAATGTGCCCATGGTCCTTGTGGAAGACGGGTCCGCAGTGAATGTCATTCCCCTCAAGACGGCTCACAAACTGGGTATTAAGGAAGCTGACTTGGTCCCGACAAATCAAGGAGTACGCGCCTACGACGGCACTCGTCGCAGAGTTATCACTCTAACTATCGTAACCGGACCACTGGAAAAGATAACCAGTTTTCAGGTGGTCGACATCGACGCCTCCTTCAATATGCTCCTGGGACGTCCCTGGATTCACGCCGTCAAGGCAGTTACCTCAACTCTCCACCAGAAAATCAGGGTCCCCTTCAACGGGAAAACGATCACGATTCCGGCTTCCCCGATCAAAGCCGTCAAGAGAAAGGGAATAGCCTCCCAAGCCATTGTGGAGGATGATAATGAAGTGTGGGGATTCCAAGCCGTGAACGCCATAACTGATGAATCAACACCCTTTGATTGTGACCCGTTTGCCAACCTCACAGTCAACCGCATCATGATGCGCCAGGGTTACTTCCCGGGTTTACCCCTCAATCCACTAAAGGATACTTTACCTCCCTTGAAACAGGCTAAGGTCCCCAACATCCCCTTTGGACTGGGCTATGAACCTACCGATGAAGATATCCAGGAGATGGACCTCCTAGTTCGAAAACGCAAGAAGCACGGGGTTATCCTCCGTCCCTATCATCTGACTCTCAATGGATACTTTGTCCCCGAGAAAGTGTCCGAGCTCTACCATGGCTTTCCGGAGCCGATCTATGACTCTGTGGCCAAGACCAGGTATCCGGGTGTGGAAGTCTTCCAGGACTGCTACTTAATCCCCGACAACATCGAAGCTGCATCAACCGAGTCTAAGCCGTCGTCATGCCTCGATGGACAAGCTGTCACCCTCCTCTTTGGAGAGGATAACATCAAGCACCTCGACTATGAGGACATCATCAACATCGCCCTGAAGGACAACCAGTTTGACCCAACCGCCTTGATCTCCGACACTGACTCGAAGAAAGTTGCACAAGGCTGGAGGAAGACCATCAAGTGGACCGATCGCCGAGGCCGTATTCTCAAGATCACAACTGTAGAAGGCCCTATGTTCAAAGAGGAAAGTGAAGAAGAATCTGAGTCTGAGTCGGAGTCAGAGTCTGTCATAGCTCCTAACACTCCTGATGTCCCAGCCAAGGTCCCCTTCCCGCTGTTTTATCACAAAGTCGTGGCTGATTCAGAGGCTGAGTCTACTAGGGTCACCCCCACTCCCATGAAAGGTGACAACCTGGAGCTTGTTCCAGGGGCCACCTTCTCTGCTGTGTCGCCTCTGACCGACCATGAGATGTCTGTCCTCTCCGAGCTTTTCGCTCGTGTCAACTTAATGAACTCTAAGTTTGCTTACGACTCGTCTCAATTTAACTGCAATTCTATTCTGAATGACTATGAGGAATTTGACTTGAGTGAATACCCACCTCACTTAGCCAAAGAATTTGACAAATGGGAAACCAGAACCCCTGTCATTGAGGAGACCAAACCTATTAACGTAGGAACCGACAACACACCTCAAGAACTTAGGATAGGGACAACCCTGGACCCCTCGGAAAGACAACAGTTCATTGATATCCTCCACGAATATAAGGACGTATTCGCCTGGTCCTACAGAGATATGCTTCGGATTGACAGGGAAATTGCGGAGCACCGGATACCCATTAAGCCCGGAGCTAAACCTGTGAAGCAGAAACTGCGTCGAATGCTTCCTGAATGGGCCCTGAAAATCAAGGAAGAAGTGGATAAACAGTTCAAGGTTTTCATCAAAGTGTCTGAACACTCGACCGGGTGGCCAACATTGTGCACATGCAGAAGAAAGACGGAAGAATTCGGGTTTGCATCGACTTCAGGGATCTGAACAAGGCGAGTCCAAAGGACGACTTCCCTTTGCCACATGTTGACATTCTGGTGGATAATACTGCCGAGCACGCCCTCCTATCATTTATGGATGGGTATGCTGGGTACAACCAGATTAAAATGGCTGAGGAAGACATACACAAGATGGCATTCACTATGCAGTGGGGTATATATTGCTACACGGTCATGCCTTTCGGTCTCATCAACGCCGGAGCAACCTATCAAAGAACCGCTACCACTCTCCTACATGATATGATGCACAAGGAGGTAGAGGTATATGTCGATAACATGATCGTCAAGTCAAGAGAATGGGACGGCCCCATCGGTGCCCTTCGAAAATTCTTCGCTCGTCTGCTGAAATATAAAATGAGACTAAATCCTCAGAAGTGTGCATTCGGGGTCACCTCCGGAAAACTCTTGGGACATGTCGTCAGCAAAAGAGGCATTGAGATTGATCCAACCAAAATCAAAGCCCTCCAACAAATGCCACGGCCTAAGAACGAGAAGGAGATTCGGGGATTTCTCGGTCAGGTCCAATACATCAGCCGCTTCATTGCCAAGCTCACCATGATTTGTGAACCAATATTCAAGAAGCTTCGCGCCTCCGATCACACCGATTGGGACGACGACTGTCAAAAAGCCTTCGACAGGATAAAGGAAATCCTATCCAAGCCTCATGTCCTCATGCCACCTCAACCGGGGATTCCTTTATCCCTATACCTGACTGTTACTGACACAGCCATGGGAGCAATTCTAGCACAAACAGTGGACGGCGAAGAACGAGCCATCTACTACATCAGCAAGTTCATTGAGTACGAGACAAGGTACACCCAACCTGAAAAAACATGCCTTGCCCTAGTATGGTCAACAAAGAAGCTGCGGCATTACATGCTCAGCTACACGGTCCACATATACTCCAAGATGGACACAATCAAATACATCTTCGAGAAACCCGTACTAAACAGAAGGCTGTCTAGGTGGACACTCATGCTGTCCGAGTTTGATCTCAAGTTTGGACCCCTCAAGGTTATCAAAGGAAGGGCAGTCGCCGATTTCCTGGCAGAAAATCTCGTCAACGAGGATCCAACGACCGACACGTGGTCACTTCCTGACGAAGACATCCTTTGTGCCGACTCCGACGCATGGGACCTATACTTCGACGGTGCATCTAATCAGAGAGGCTTCGGGGTAGGAATCCTTCTAATATCACCAGAGGGAGAACATGTTCCGATCTCGGTCAAACTAGACTTCATCGTCGCCAACAATGCCGCTGAATATGAAGCATGCCTCATCGGCCTACAAGCAGCCATCACACTTGGCATCAAGAGACTGAGGGTCCACAGCGATTCCTCCCTCATTATCAATCAGGTGTCCGGATCATGGAAAATCCGAAGTGACAGCTTAGCTCCCTACCGAGCAAAGATCAATCAAGAGGCCGAGTTCTTCGACCAAGTCGACTACTTCCATTTGCCGCGAGAGGAAAATCAATTTGCTGATACCCTGATAAAACTTATCGCGCTCGTCAACATACCTGACGACATGACATCGATGCCCCTATGTGTCAAGAGAAGGAGCGAGCCAGCTCACATTTGTGTCATCAACAACGACGAGGAAAGCCATGTCGAACCTTGGTACCAAGCCATCCTCAACTACAAAACCAAAAACGAATTCCCTCCTAACTCTGATCCAAGAGGACAAAGAGCCATCCGTTTACTTGCATCACAATTCGTGATAAACCAAAATCAATTATACAAAAGAACACCCCAAGGGATTCTCCTCCTTTTCATTGACCATCACAAAGCCAAAAAAGTCATGGGAGAGGTCCACGGCGGATAATGTGGCCCTCACATGAGCGCAATGACGCTTACCCGAAAAATCATGCGGCTAGGTTACTACTGGACCACCATGGAAGCCGATTGCCGTAACTACGTCAAACATTGCCACAATTGCTAAATCTTCGCCAACATACAACACATACCACCATCCCTTTTATACACCCTGACATCACCCTGGCCTTTCTCGACCTGGGGCATCGACATCATCGTGAAAGTTAACCCGGTAGGCACCAAGGGGCATTGTTTCGTCCTCGTCGCCATCGACTATTTCACCAAATGGGTAGAAGCGCAATCATATGCAGTCTTGACCGCCAAACAAGTGGCCAAGTTCATCAAAAACAACATCATCTGCCGATTTGGGGTACCCCATGAAATCATCAGCGATCAAAGCTCTCACTTCCGGGCGGAAACACAGACCTTGCTGGAAAAATACAAGATCAAACGACATCGATCATCCCCTTACCTTCCCCAAACCAACGGAGTGGTGGAGGCAGCGAACAAAACTCTTGTCACCATTATCAAGAAAATGCAAGACAACTACCGCGATTGGCCGAGCAAACTCCCATTTGCACTCTGGGGATACCGAACCTCCATTCGAACACTAACAGGCGCCACACCCTTCTACCTAGCATACGGCATGGAGGCGGTTCAACCGGTAGAGTTAGAGGTCCCTTCTCTACCTATCCTGTTAGAGATTCAAGTTCCTGAGGCGGAATGGACCCGTCAAAAGTACGAGCAACTCACTCTTCTAGACGAGCGGCAACTCAACGCCTTGCACAATGTCCAGCTATACCAACGACGTATACAACGGGCATTCAACAAGAAGGTCAAACCTAGGAACATTAAGAAGGGCGACTTGGTCCTCAAGTCGGTCCGAGCACCGCTACCAGTCGATCCGAGGGAAAAATTCAAACCCAACTGGGTCGGACCATACCTGGTCAAGAAAATACATTCGGGAGGCGCAATGAGACTGAGCGACCTAGACGGGGAGGATTTTACAAACCCGACCAACCTAGACCAACTCAAGAAATACTACCCTTGAAACATAGGAACCAACGACCTTAGCCTAGTTTTACAGCTAGCGTTCACCTTAACCCTTTTTCAAGTCAAGTTCCTCAATGCGTTCTGATTTGAAATTGCATGTTTTATCGAGTCTAAGTTGTGGCACCTTGCCCGTTTCGAATGTCCTTTGATCTGTCAAAGGCAACATCCATTTGCACTAAAACAAATTCACAAAAACACTCTGAACTACGAGCATGGTTTGATTTCACCTCTTCAGGTGGATACGTAGGCAGTCCCTCTTATGCATGAGGGATACAACCACAAAACCCAATCAAATTTACAGAACATTTCGAACTACGATCATGGTTTGATTTCACCTCTCCAGGTGGATATGTAGGCAGTTCTTTCCTACACAGGAAGGATACAACCATCCCCATAATAAAAAAAAACCCCACATACAAAAAAACATCACCTTCAAAAAAAGAGAAAAGGGAACAACATTCCCTTTTCCCCACAAAAAATACAAAAATAAGCCTTTCTCCCTTCCTCCCAAAAATTCCCCTTTCCCAAGTGCAAACGTTTAGGACGATTCAAATCGAATTGCCTTTATAAAATGGATGGAAGAAACAAGCGTTCACAATTTTTGACACAAGAAATCCTCTTATTTAATTAATAATGGGAGGGAGTACAATTTCAACAACAAATAAAGCTCGACGAGTCTACAACTTGTCAAAGCTAAGGTGTCGACTAAAACACCTCACATAATAAAACTAGCACAAAACACACAAAACATAGCTAGTACAACATAATAAAAACTCACAACAATAATACAACATAATAATAAAGTGGGTAATGGAGGTCTTCACTCTTCCATTCAACCCTTGCCTTTTCCCTCGGGGTACATCTTCCCCTTGTTTTTCTTGTTGGCCCGCCTAGCATGGATTTCCTCTTCAGAACGGATCCTCAACGGATCTACAATGGCAACAGCCTCCGGTCTAGTGCAAGACCCCATGTTCGGCCCGAAATGAGCCCATGCATGGCCCACCACATTTTTGGGACCCGTACTTCTCCTCTTTGGTGGTCTCATCACATCGGGGCTAGCTCCATCAACATAATCCTCAAAAAAGGCACGGTTGGCCTTGCCAACCTCTCGATACTTCAAGTAGACAGCCTCGTCATTACGGAATTTGGACCTCTCTTCCAAGGACGAAGCTCTTGACCACTTGACATAAGCGGGAGTCACCCATGTCATGGCAACGGGGTTTGGTACCTCCCAAAGCGGCCGAGTGGCCCACCATCTTTTGAAGACCTCCACAAGCTCGGAATTCTGGAAAACATTCTCTTGGACGAGGGTATCTTGAACGGGCACCTTTTGTTGACACCCCATTTGCCTCATGAGCCTTTCGGGATAAATGAAGGAGGCAACCTTCAAACCCGCCACCATCAAAGAACGAGGACTAGCACCCAAAGCGGGCAACCCCGTAAAGGACCTCAAGTGCCACCCTGGCACCACCCAACGAATGTGAGGACCACCCTCCTCCGCCAATCTTGCGACCCAATAAGCCTCGGTGGAAGCAAAGCTATCCGGGTACAACTTCTTCCTCATAGTAAGGTGACGGAAGGAATAAGAAGAAGAATCAACCGGAGGCTCTACATACTTTAGCCTCTCCAATAGCCACACTTGGAGGATCCTTGGGGACCCAAATGAAGGAGCCTCTCCACAAAAGCCTTCCTTGTCCAAAGCTTGGATGATCTCGCCAAGCACCAACCATGATGGATCTCTACCATGATCCATTTGCTCAACCACATAAACAAGGGTCATGCTACCATAGCATTTCGGCCCCTCCTTCTTCAAAGCAACAACAAAGAGGTACACATGGATAAGGCAAAAGGCAAGAGCCCTTCTCCTAGCCACCTCTAAAACATTGGCGTCTAATCGGTTTGAAAAGATGTTGATAAGAGCCAACATGTCCACACCATACGGAGCAAGAAGGAAGTTGACTTCACTTGTCGACAAGCCCAACATTGAACGGAATTTCTCCTTGTAGCACAACCGAGTCGGAGGAAGCACCGGAACACAACCCGGCCACCCACCAATGGCTCCAACTTCTTCGGCAAGAGGACAAATTTCACCTTTCGAGGAAACGAAAACATGGTGTTTCGAATCCCAAAACCGAGAACATGCTTCGAGAAATAAGGATTGCACCTTGACTTGACGGAGCACCAACAATTGACCAACTCCCATGCAAAAAAGTTGATACTTTTCGGGAGGCAACAAATCCCGACACCATTGTCGCAACGCATTCTCAAAGGCATCCATGAAATATTTTTGTGGAAAAGGAAAAGGTTTTATAGAGATGTTTTTGTGTTTCGGATGATGAAACAATGAAGCGCAAACATCACTATTTATACAAAAACAATTAGCGTGTTTTTCAAAAAAAGGGGAGAGCTGGCTCCCATCGCCAGGCCGCTCGCGCCTCTTTAGGCCTTCTCCCCAGAATTCCCGCTTTGACTTGTCTCTTTCAAGTTGTGTTTTCTCCTGACGCCTCAAACCTCCCGCCAGAACGCTCGCGCCTCTTCGGGATGATCCAAGACATTTTGTGTTTCCTCACACTCACATTTCGTTGTTTTCGCGTTTTACGAAATCCGACACGGTTTCCATGACGCATCTTTAAACATACGGATTTTTCTTTCTTTTTTTAAGGGGGGAAGGGCTAGTCGCCCCGATCCGCGACGGATCGTTTCCATGTCAGTCGAAATTCCGAAATTTTTTTGTTTTTTCGCAATTTTGTAGCAAAAATAAAAATCGAGAAATGATAACACGACATCAGTTTTCCTCAAAATTCAAGCGCTCGCAAATTCGAGTCTTGACCTCACAAAAATCAAATCAAATATACTCGTAAATTTGTTTTCTAAAATTCATCCCTGAAGGTTTAAATTTTTTTTTATCGAGTTACAAATCAATTTCAATAATTTCGATGCAATTTAATTCAAGACACGAGTTAATTGCTCAATTTTCAAATCAATTCCTTTTGAAGTCCAAACGTGACGACTTGTCGCGGAATTTTCAAAATTCATTTCAAATTCCAAAATTCAATTTTAACTGCGAATCACTGTGGTTAACTCTGTTTTCAAATGTGTGTTATGTGTTTGCGTGCTACCTGTTGCCTGTTTTTTACACTGATGATGCAGGAACTAGTGTGAAGCAAAAAGGAGAATTGACATCCGACAGCGCTCCTCCGAAACACAACACAAAAAAGCCAAAAAATCACAAAATGAACCACAATCCAAAAACACATATATACAAACCGCCTCACGCAAAATACATCGACACACGTTTGATACGAACAACTGACCATACAAACAGGATCCAGTACAGACATCTATCATACAGACACTGGCCTAAGACAACAAACTGGGGGCTACCTGCCACCTACCGAACTAAGCACTCCCTATGCTTCCAATCGGAAAACAAAAGGAGCAACACGGGGAACAGAGGAGAAACAGCGGAAGCAGAGGTGGTTACCATGACGGTAACACCACGTTCCTCCTCCATAACAAAAAGAAAATTGATGTCTGGCAGACTTCGGACGACACGACAACCGAGGATCGTAACTCAGCACGTCACCCTGACGTTGACCTCCAATCATCGGAATTCAAGAGCAAAAGGGGACCAGGACAACGGGCGCTACCCCGATGTTGACCCCCAATCACCAGAACTCGACAATGATCAAAAGTGGCAACATGGGATAACACGCCCGTATTGAACCCCACTCATCGGACATCCGAACCTCTGCAGACAACGACCAACGATCGATACCCGATCATTGGTCGGGTAAAGGCCGCCAGGAAGAAACACAACCAAGCCTGTAACAAAAAACAGTCGCCTCACCTCCTCCACGATCATCCTCTTCCTCCAAGACCTCCACAACGGACCCCATAGGTCCCAAATGGTACCCTGCAATCAAAGGCAAACAAAGAACGTCAGCCTAAATTTCTACATTACGACGGCGTAAAATGGACAAATCCAAAAAAAAAAACCTGCAAAGCAAAACAAGGGCAATCCTGCCCAGGCCCAACCAAACCAAAAACAATTTATAAAAAAACGCAAAAAAAAACGACTCGCCCTTCTTTTCAAGCAAAAGACGAGTCAAAACAACCACAACAAAAAACGGCACCCCAAGACCCATGCAAGGTCCGCCAACAATCAAAATACATTCCCGATACAATGGGGTATTTTTTTACAGGCTCAAAAAGGCAATTTCTACGCTAATTTGAGCGCAAACCGGTCAAAAATTCAAAATACGACCACAACGAGACAACGTGATTTTATTACGCCTCAATGCGACCTAAACTACCAATAAGGTCCATTTCAAGGCAAACTGACTCAATTCAAGCTCAAACAGGCGCTTATTCCATCAGACATAAGATCGTCACAAAAGGCAAAAATTCCAATTTTGCCCACAATACCCAACAAAGGTTCACAATGGTAAATACGGTCTTTCCCGACTACAATGCAACCTAGTAGGACCCACTACTCAAGCAAATAAACTTGGCATTATGAAATGAGACGGTTTCTTCGCCTCACTCACGTTTTTCGAGCATAGGGAACGGGAACCAAAATGCAAACTAAAAGCACCCCCTATACTCCTAAACAGGTTTCTAACCTAATACAATCATCAATTTCACTCAAAATGGGCTAAATCAAAAATGCCCAAATCGATTTTCTAGGGCAAAATTCTCGCCCTAATTCAATTCAGCTAAAAGACCAACAAATTTAAATGGATTCAAGAGGAAATACATACCTTGAAATGACATTTCTGATAATGGCACGAATGGAAGCATGCTAAAGACCAACAATGGCGGTTTTTTGGTTTGTTTGTGTCGAAGGTTGAAGACGAAGTGAGAATGGTATGCGAACCATTCTCGCGTCTTTTACAGAAAAATAGGGAAGCTCCCTTAACTCGCCACGTTCCTCGTGCCTCAATGAGGTGCTCCCTGCTCTTTCAGCGAAATTTTGGGCTTTGGCCCAATTTCCCATAACAAACTTCAAATTTTCAATGACGACATTAAGGACCGTCATTTTTCAAATACAACAACAAATAGTGAAATCAAAATTCACTATTTTCCTTCAAAATTCCAAACAAACGGCGATTATAACCGCTATTTTTCAAATACAAAAGCAAATAGTGAAAATTCAAATTCAGTATTTTCCTTCAAATTTCAACGACGGCAATTAAAACCGTCAATTTTCAAAATAATAGTGAAAATTTAAATTCACTATTTCGTCAAATTTCAACGACGACAATTAAACCCGTCAATTTTCAAAATAATAGTGAAAATTCAAATTCACTATTTTCCTTCAAATTTCAACAACGGCAATTAAAACCGTCAATTTTCAAAATAATAGTGAAAATTCAAATTCACTATTTCGTCAAATTTTAAACGACGGCAATTAAAACCGTCATTTTCAAAATAATAGTTGGAAATCAAATTCCACTATTTTCACCACACATGTCAACGGCGGCACATAAACCGTCACTTCAAACGTAATAGTGAAGATTCCAAATTCACTATTTCCTTCACATGTCAATGGCGGCACATAAACCGTCACTTCAGACGTAATAGCGAAATTTAAAATTCGCTATTTCCTTCAAAAAATTCAAACAAACGGCGATTGAAACCGCCACTTCAAATTCAAAAAACGGGTAGTGAAGATTCAAAATTCACTATTCCTTCAAAATGTCAACAGGGGGCTTCCTCGCGGGACCCGCTCATTTCAACAACATTGATAGTGAAATTAAAAATTCACCATTTCCACAGCGGCATCATGAGTCCACTACCTTCAAAACAAGCCCATCCGATGCGGCTGTTCTCACGATCAATTAACCGACCGCCCCATGGCTGGCGAGCCTTACTACGCGTCGCGGATGGCGAGCCCTCCTCATATACGCACCATGGCTGGCAAGCCTTACTACGCATCGCGGCAGGCGAGCCCTCCTCATATACGCACCATGGCTGGCGAGCTTACTAAGTATCGCGTCTGGCGAGCCCTCCTCATATACGCACCATGGCTGGCAAGCCTTACTACGCACCGCGGCTGGCGAGCCCTCCTCATATACGCAGCATGGCTGGCGAGCCTTACTACGCATCGTGGCTGGTGAGCCCTCCTCATGTACGCACCACAGCTGGCGAGCCTTTGTCTGCAAACACGCAAGGACGTATCCGAAGATGCCTCAGGTATGACTCATTCTTATGGCTGACGAGCCTTTTTACGTAGTCTAACGGACTTTAAATGACCCGCACGGACAGTCGACAGACACTAAACTGTTCCTGACGACAGGTCCTTGGCTCGTACCGTCGAGTCGCCTTGGCGTCGCCCTTCCCGACGGCAGGTCCTTGGCCCGAATCCTTTCGAGCCGCCTCGACGTCGTTTGGGTCTCCAGGTTGTAATCTTCGATTGACCTGGGGGCTCTACTTTGACTTTCGCCATGTCCAAGCCTCAGTCAAAGTGGGGGCTCTGTAGATACCCAGTATCTGCTGAGACTCCAATAAACACCCGATGATTATCGGACTACAATATGTTTTGGAATCGCGGCGTTTGATCGACAGTTTGTACACAAATTTACGTCGGAAAACTTAAAACGATTTCGAAAATAAAATATTTCAAAATTTTTCAAAAGCACCTGGAGTGTTTAATGCACGACGACGGGGTCGCAATGACACTAACTAGAGTCAAAACCGACACCGGACCAAAACCGACTAAAAAATTCAAATCCCGACTCCAACAACGAGTCAAACCGAGTCAACCACAATAAACAAACCATTTCAAAACTTCTATACTAAGATTTTCCGGATTCATGAATGGTCAAGTACCAAACATGTGACTAAAAATACTAGGATAGAACAAATTTGTTGGAAATCATATTTTAAATATCACATATTTTGGTTTAAAGTTTTAGTCATAAAACTTAAAGATCTTATGCATGCAAAACAAATGCAAGAGTAAAGAGAAAAACGGTTCCTTACATGTGAGTATTTCGGATATTTTGGGCACAAGTGAAGTCTCCTACCTCACTTGTTCTTGAGATTTCCATATGTTAGGATAATCCTCCAAAGACCTCAAGTATAGAAGCCACTCCTCTTGATTGCACCCAAGATTATCCCTTATCCCCACTAAATAATATTAGCTAGATATTAGTTTAGCAGTTTACCTTAAAATTAATTACTAATTCTCATATATTACACTAATAATATTAGTAATCTTATTAATCAATATTCATGTAATCTAAAACAAACATTTTAGAGAGAAAAAGAGAGAGATGATAAAAATTGCATGTGTAAATGAATGAATAATGGAGTAGTAAAAAATGAGAACAAAATTCTCATTATGATGGAGGAAGTGGACGGGTGGTAGAGGCCAAATAATGGCATCTTCTTTTTGCTTTTTCACTTCTCCAAATTGTAGGCATGTGAGTCTACTTAGTGTAGGTGTGTAAGCTAATTTTAGGCTAGGCATGATTACATTATTTTATCTCATAAAATAATTCACCCACTAACTACTTCCATACCAATATTTCGGTCCATATACATAAAATGGACTACCATTTTATTTTGTCAATTTGTCATTTGTCACACAATATGTCACATGTAGTATGCTACATGTTATTAATTAATTTTAATGCACATTTATCACATAAATATCATTTTATAAATTAATTAAATTACATTCAACAAATTGACTAATGATACTTGATCACATAAATAAAATGGGTCATTTAATTATAATTCACAACATCTTGTAATTATAATTAACCATTCATTTTCATCTCTATTGTTTCACAAATAATAAACAATTTTAGTAATAAAATATTTCAATTACTAAAATAAATCTTATTTAATCCCATTATAATAAGATATCAATATTCTCTCTCACAAATTGAATTGTTCAATTTTAAGGAATTGATTAACTTGTATCATCATACAATTAATCAATTTTACAGATTAGGGCGTCATTCTTTAGGTGTGACCTTAAGGGATCAACTGACCACCACCGTCCCACGACAGTAACGTCAAACTCTAGCAAGCCAATCGTTACCGATTAATGTTGATCAGTTGACTATATAATGAATCATGCCTTACGTATTCTTAAAAATGAGATTTAAACATGTGATCATCATGATCGACAATTGTGATCGCATTATTGTCGGGGACACTCCAACAATCTCCCACTTGTCCTCGACAAGTGTGCGTCACCAATTCTTTTGTCCTATTACTATCTCCCACTCAATGCAAGGTGTCTTTCAGGTCGTACTTGCAAGTGATCATATCAAGAGTGGTTTCCTCAATCTGGATAATAACTGATTTGACCGGAATTATCTACCATAGATACCTTCCGAGCGTGGCCACGCATTTCCAGTTCATTACTCCTCGAGTGGCCCTGAGATATTGTTTTGACCCTGACAAGGGGGTGGACAATTCCTATCGCATTATTCCCTTCGACTAGCCACAGCCATCATAACCCAAAATATGCCCATTTGACCCCATTTACGAAGGTCGTAGTAACATAAATCAAAGTTAATATGAAACCATGCCACCTTAGGCGAACAGTCTTTAGTCAAAAGAATCAACTCATTATAATACTATAGTAGCTCTCGCCACGACCAGGCTTTATAAATTTGCCAGAACTCTATAAGCGGTCACTGCCCGACAAAGTGTTCCTAACATTCTGCCTATGTGATCGACTAGTCATCTGATATGACTCTATGGCACTTGAACTTGCCATCAATCGCATCACACTCTAGTCACGTCGAGACGTCACCTCATACAAGTGACTATGGGCAAATACCATGTTAATCCGAGTTCACTTTAACGGGGTTCAATATTGTCTCTACAACCCGTTTGGATGTAACAAAGTATAAAAGGAGTTTTTATATTTTAAAAACTCGAACGACAAATGTGATTATCTCATATGAATAGTCAATACTTGATTACTACTTCATATTTTTATAATCAATTTTCATCTTATATGTAGTTGTTCATCTCAATGCAATTGAAATGACATATGACATGACTCATCATGTTAAGCCTATGAGAAGGCTTTGGTTAGTAGGTTTTATCAACTTCTTGTACCTTACTCAACCTTACTACATACTCGTTTTCCTTTGTAATGTATACATTTGCATTACAAAAGTTTCTGAGTACGTGTCTAGATCCAATCTAGACATAAGCTCTCTAGCCTTAGAATAGCTCCCATTGTTTTCACAGTGTGCGGGATCCATCCTCTTGCACATCTCATAATTACAAGTGTACTCAATTTTCGTTGTAAATATCTCTCATTGTTCTTTATTGCCTAGAATGATTCTAGCTAATCTATTTCTTAAATAACATAGCCACAATGGTTCCTTAACCATCTTCACGTGTTTTGAATATGGTTTTGTCTAAAACCTTTCGCAATCTCAATTGTCATTCGTGTAACACCCTTACACAAATTAGTTAATTGCATCAAAAACACTTAACTTTCCATCCTTAATGCTTCCTCTAGCACTTAAGAATAATCTATATGGCTACTTGGTAACTATTACTTAAATTCGATTTTGAAACAATTCATCATACTCAAAGCATATGAAGTGCTATACATCATTACTCATTTAATTGATCCGGCAGCGGAAGCAAATGGAATCAATCAAATATGTTCAGCTTGATTGAACTAGTCATGAATCTTATCAACATAAGACTTCTTATTTGACGCTAATATCATGTGGATTTATCTACATAAATCTGGATATTAAAGATGTATTATATTACTCCAAGTCTTAAATCATTCCCAATGATCAATATGTCATCCATATATTAGACTAATTAAAATTTCCGTAACTCCCACTAAACTCCATGTATAAACACAATTTCTCGACTTATCGAGAAAAGTTTTATAACATAATCAAAACATTGATTCCAACTCATTGATGTCCTACTTAAGCCCCTCTCTTAAGTTTCACATTATCTTAGGATTGCAAGAATCTGCAAAACTCAAGACATGTATTAAATACATTCCTTTTAATTGAAGAAGTGGGTTTTAGATTCACTTGCTATATGTATATCATCATAATGAAACACAATCTCTAAGAAGATCCAAATAGACTTAAGCATTTCAACCAGTGCAAAACCCTTTGCCACCAATCAAGCTTTGATATCTATCAATTCACTTGGAATTTATTTTGGATTTTCATGGCTCAATGCCTTGTATTGAGTTGTGACTTAAACACTCTCATGTAAGTCATATATTCATTACTTTCCAGAAGTAACTTGAATCAAACAATTTCTTTGTTAAGTTGTAAGCTCTTTACTTTCTTAAAAGTAACATGAATTCATCATCTTCAACAAGTGATGAATTTAACCTCCTAGGTTTCTATGAAACAACGTCATGTAGCCAAGAAAATACAGTTTCTTAGTTTCTTGTGACATACAATTTTTGACACAATTCTTTTGTGGCTCTTGAATATTTTCTCCCACTCTGTCTTCTAGAAATAAACTTGTATTCTAGAAAGATAGCTTCACGAGCCACAAACCCGTTGTACTCGTGATTATTGTAAGGAAAAAGAGTATTTGTTTCTTGTGTAAACTTACACATGGTACCCTACCATTTCATATCTCATATGATTCGTTTTAGATTTAGTGGAAAAATAATTTAGACAAAATGATAAAATCCCCAAAAGGATCAAGTAACTCAAAGTAACTTGATTGAAGTCCAAACCATATCGAATAGCGTTTGATTTCTTTATCCAACCACACATTATCCCATAATGCGTGCTAAGAGAGATTAATTTGTGATACTATATCACATTTCCTTTGGCTTATATCAAAGTCTTTACTTTGATAATCTCATCACGACTAAATTGTGATTCTTTGAACTTCTTCAAAGATTTCTATATTTACCTTATTAAGTGAACACATTAGCGTCAACTTAAATCGTTGGTAAAATAAAATGATCAACCTATTTTGGATCAATGATTTACAACCTCAATCTCCTTTTCAACCAAAAGGCACGACACATCTTGCTTTGAATACAAAATACACATATACCATAAGATCTAATGGTTTCAAGAGTACTCGATAACTCTTTGCGTTCATCATTCCAGAATCTAAGGTTCAATCTTGGGTTACCAGTTTGAGTCTTGCATCATCTACATGATATATCATTCTAGTTTGTTTTAGAATATAATCACCTTCATAATGGGCTAGCCAACATCAAATCATGGTGTATAGGGTCACAAAAGTGAAACCGCTTTTGTATCTTAACATGTTTATATTCTTATCTAGAGTTTATGCACTTAATAGTCATAATTAAGTACAACTATAAACCCAAAACTAGATTGATTACACAATGACTCTATCTCTCGACATTATTTGATGCTAGTCGTCATATTATAATCATCTTATGTATCGAATACAATGATGAAAACCTCCACTGGTTTCTAATATTGACGAAGTAGTACTAACAAAATTTATGTTAATCAAATAAACATTTAAAGAAGAAGGTCCCATTAGATGTCCCACAACTAACTTCTTGATTCTTCAATAATTTGGGGTAGTTTCATTTTTAGCGTCCAACAATTAAGACAATGGAAACTTTATCGGTGGGGATTGATAGATTTAGTATCGTTATTCTCAATAACTTTACTTTTAACATTACCTTGTATCAATTCCAATCTAATTTTACTTCTTTAAAACCTTATCCTTTTCTTAACGGTTTAAGAGAATGCTCCCACTCATTTCAATGAGTCTTTTCTAAGAGAAGCAAAATTGAAATTCATGAAGACTACTCTTCATTCGTTTGTTTAGTCTTAAAACTTTCATTGAAGTGGTTGTGGTATTTTGGTCTATTATGATTTCCAACAAATCTAGTCACCAAAATGATTTAACGCTTCAAAGTACTCAACTCAATTAAGCATATGAGAACCAATTTATTGTTAGTAGATATGTTAGTCAAAAATCAAAAACTCTTTTGATCACGAATAACTTTTATCTATACTCTTCACAAGAGATCCTTACAATGGATAATACGAGGTTTTTAGAAGAAAAATTCAAATTTTGTCTTTAGTTACGATGTTTTAATGGAGATTTGAATCAAAAATCGAAATGATATCGTATATGAATTGTGGTAAAGAAATAGAACAATATGATAACGGAATAGTGGAAAACTTAACATTTATCGTTTTATTAATACTTGTTAATAACAAGTAAAGCATTTACATAGTGACCTCTACCCAACTATGATAAATGATTCCAAGATCCAAATTCATATTAACTTGGGCATCGGTAAAGCCGAATACACCCCTCATCAATATAACTCGGTGGATTAATTCTTTAATCGATTCTACTTTTAGAACTCTTGGTCGATAAAATTACATTAATATTTATCTTTAGCCCGAAGCACATCCGGCAACCGTCGAGAATACTTTCGTTGAGTTCAACCCAAATTTCGAATAAATGTGTCCATGATCCAAATTTACATCAACTTGGGCATCGGTAAAGCCGAATACAACCCTTATCTTTATAAATTCGGTGGGTAGACATTTATCACCCATTTCCCCTACGTAACAAGGTTTGTACCCCGGTAGGGCCGAGTGAACTCCCTCATGAAATAGGTTTTCATGGTTTCTACTTTTTGGTAAGGCTAAGTCTCAATTGTTTATTTTAGCGAGAGGTCATGTCAATTTATTATCTATCACGCTTTAAGTGAACTAAAGCGGTGGACTACAATAATTGTAATTGACACGGTCTATAAACTCGATTTAAAATGCATGTTTAGTTATGGCGATTTAGCGATGCATGCAACATATAAATAAAATGCAAAGCATAAAATAAAATCCTAGTATGGCCTTCCAAAAATAGTAAATCTAATAAACTATTACAAATTCAGAAACCAACTCCTTTGGTCCCTTGAACTTCAGCCTTGGCACGCATTTCAAGGCAACATTTTCATTAATGGATCGCCTTCTCGAATGGCACCGTCTTCAAGGAACTCCGGAATAATTAAATTACAAAATGAATTACATAATATCCTATTATACATTTGTAATAAAATAAAATAAATCTACTAAATTACAAAACGGTGATACGATATCACAATAATTAGAACCAAATCGATATTCCCATACATTTCGGGTAATATCAATTAAAACTAAGGCCATACTAAGTAAAATTACATAATTCAAAAATTACATAAAATTAAGATATGACAATCATAAATAAAATGCAGCATTATAATATGTATGAACATGCTAAATTTTATGCTAAATCGCCTTTTAAGAGCCAATATCGTATATTAATCGGTTTTTACGGATTTGCGTGTTTTAACTTGTTAAAATCACAATAATTACATAAATTCATATTTATGTACAAGTTAATTACCCTAACCATCTTAGGACTCAAAATTAGTCTCCACTAACATTTTGACAATAATTAAACTTTTTTTTTTAATATTGTTCATAAATGGACCTAAAATACAAAATTATGCTATAAACTTCAAATTAAATTATAAAAATTTCAAATAAATTCGAAATTTGAAATTTAAACTCATGAACATTCTGGAAAAATACCATGACACTCATAATATTCAAAACTTAGGTTATAAATTTCGAAAATTTATCGTGAAAAACAATGTTGCGGTTTATCGATTTTAACAATTATGACCATAAAAAATATGAGGAAAAATATTTTCATCAACTTTTCACTTTTAGATCTTAAATATATGATAAAATGCAACATGTGACGTTTTTCCTTAGTCATGAAGTATGTTTTAGCATTATTACTAATTATAGTCACTATTTATATGATTTTTCATCAAAAATTCATAAATCATACAAAAAGACTTCATTATATCCAAATATTTTACACACATCTTGTAAAATTGCATGTGACAACATACTAAATTTCCATGACCAGATTCGAAATATAACTCATATTAACCTATTTACCCATTTAAATACGATTTTAATTTTAAAAATCGATATTTCGAGCAAAACAACTCATTTTATCATGAAAATTTACAGGCCATCAGTAGATAATATATGTGAAAACATATCCAAAAACCACTGAAAAATTCGAAGTGTAGCGATTTTTCGTCCAAAAATGACAGTTTTATCATAAAAATCACATTTTAATGCCAATAATATATAAAATGAACAATAAAAATCCATAAAACGTCCCATATGATATAAAATCTATTTAGGACCAGAAACTTTTAACATGTAAAATTATTTCATGATTTATCAACATAAAACACAAATTTCAAGTTTTATTCGTTAATCGTATTATCTCGAAAAAACGATCCCGATATTGCATGCAATAAC
Source organism: Silene latifolia (assembly GCF_048544455.1). NCBI lineage: Eukaryota > Viridiplantae > Streptophyta > Magnoliopsida > Caryophyllales > Caryophyllaceae > Silene > Silene latifolia. The sequence goes on along the minus strand of NC_133538.1, from coordinate 479,522,735 downwards.
CATAATGCTCTGATACCACTTGTTGGAAATCATATTTTAAATATCACATATTTTGGTTTAAAGTTTTAGTCATAAAACTTAAAGATCTTATGCATGCAAAACAAATGCAAGAGTAAGGAGAAAAATGGTTCCTTACATGTGAGTATTTCGGATATTTTGGGCACAAGTGAAGTCTCCTACCTCACTTGTTCTTGAGCTTTCCATATGTTAGGATGATCCTCCAAATACCTCAAGTATAGAAGTCACTCCTCTTGATTGCACCCAAGATTATCCCTTATCCCCACTAAATAATATTAGCTAGATATTAGTTTAGCAGTTTACATTAAAATTGATTACTAATACTCATATATTACACTAATAATATTAGTAATCTTATTGAACAATATTCATGTAATCTAAAACAAACTTTTTACAGAGAAAAAGAGAGAGATGATAAAAATTGCATGTGTAAATGAATGAATAATGGAGTAGTCAAAAATGAGAACAAAATTCTCATTATGATGGAGGAAGTGGACGGGTGGTAGAGGCCAAATAATGGCATCTTCTTTTTGCTTTTTCACTTCTCCAAATTGTAGGCATGTGAGTCTACTTAGTGTAGGTGTGTAAGCTAATTTTAGGCTAGGCATGATTACATTATTTTATCTCATAAAATAATTCACCCACTATCTACTTCCATACCAATATTTCGGTCCATATACATAAAATGGAATACCATTTTATTTTTTCAATTTGTCATTTGTCACACAATATGTCACGTGTAATATGCTACATGTTCTTAATTAATTTTAATGCACATTTATCACATAAATATCATTTTATAAATTAATTAAATTACATTCAACAAATTGACTAGTGATACTTGATCACATAAATAAAATGGGTCATTTAATTATAATTCACAACATCTTGTAATTATAATTAACCATTCATTCTCATCTCTATTGTTTCACAAATAATAAACAATTTTAGTAATAAAATATTTCAATTACTAAAATAAATCTTATTTAATCCCATTATAATAAGATATCAATATTCTCTCTCACAAATTGAATTGTTCAATTTTAAGGAATTGATTAACTTGTATCATCATACAATTAATCAACTTTACAGATTATGGCATCATCCTTTAGGTGTGACTTTAAGGGATCAACTGACCACCACCGTCCCACGACAGTAACGTCAAACTCTAATAAGCCAATCGTTACCGATTAATGTTGATTAGTTGACTATATAATGAATCATCTCTTACGTATTCTTAAAAATGAGATTTAAACATGTGATCATCATGATCGACAATTGTGATTGCATTATTGTCGGGGACACTCCAACAAAATCATGATTGCACTTGTGTGAAAGTGACAGGACAACTCGAAGACCCGCGACGTGGCTCGCGCCTCTTTGAGAAGCCCAGGTGGCCACGTCGCTCAAAACTCACACAACCACTCATTTTCCTATAAATACCCCTCAAATGCCCCCATTTGAGAACTTACGCGAGTGTCCGCCCCCTCTTTTCTCCCTTAAAATTCTCGACTCGACTTCTTAAGTCACAATCCGACGCGTATTTACGACCTACCGATCGTAAATACTAGCCTTACACATTGTTTGGTACCGTCATCGTGCATTAAATCACTTGACCGACCATTTCGACCACTACACCGTCACTAATCTTAATAAAACACTCTTTTTACTTACCAAAACGGTTTTAAACCGAGTCTTTTCTGACCAAACGAGTTGTTATACTTACGTCGGTTTCTCGCCATAACCAAACATGTAAGTATGAGGGTGTAAAAAACCTTCTTTTATCATGTCTTTGCTTGTTTTATGACCATAACATGCTAAAACATGCATAACACGATCCAAAACATAGGATAGACGAGCCAAAACTGAGTTTTGGCCTGAGGCAGAAGCCCCTTGTTCTGCACAGAGGCCCGCGCCTTAATGGGGTGCCCAGGTCAGAACTCAACCGTGTTTGTTCTCGTCCTTCCTCATTAATCTATTTTCATATTTGTAATCGGTTTTTACCATTTCGAATGTTTTCAACCCCTTTTATTTATTTTTATAAATTTTAACCATAAAACATTTTTCACCCTTGTTCTTAATACCATGACGGTTTAATCCGTGTTCCGGTGATAATATTTGGTTAATAACATTTAAAAGATATTTTAAAGCCTTTTATTTCATTTCATTACATTTTGAGAGGTATTTTAAAGCCTTTCATCATTTCTTTACATTTCCAAAATAAACATATTAGTCACCAACACAAAGTCATCCTTGGTTCCAGATACCATGTCGGATTTTAACCCGGGTACGATGATGAGTATTGACTAATTATATTCAAATGAACTTAAAACAATTAGTTCATGATCATTCTCAAAACTATCCATGTCAAGTCGAACCCGACACAGAATATCATCAAAATAATGATGATTATTCGAGTCTCGTTCCTCAAATCAACAAATACGGTCTAAACGACCCTTTCAAACCAAAACGGGTTTAAATACCCACTTTTCAACACATTTCATAAACGTTTTTCAAATGGCCAGAGCACGGCATATAACCGTTGACTGGCCCGCGCCTAAACAGGCCTTTTCTTTCTTATTTTCAAAACCAGAGGAGAGCCCCTTGCACCGCCAACAGGCTCGCGCCTCATGTGGCCGCCTGGTGCAAGGTTTGTTCCCTTTCCAGCATTAGTCTAGGAAGATCCCGACTCCGGCCAAACCGGATATAGGATGGATCAGATGATTATTTGCTCATTCAAAAATCACATTTGCAAAATGCCTTACTAAGACAAATGGATCGCGTTATGCACCATAAACATAATACGGTAAATGGATGTTTAATTTCCATCTTGCATGCAAATCAACCATAAATCCAACTCGACATCTTATACTTGATACTTGGATTAAATCAACCGACTTAGAAACCTCTCACATGTTAGGTTTAAATTATTGGATGCGCATTCATGTATTTAAACCGTTTTATCAACTTTTGTATTCAACCAACCAAGATCGATCGGTGAGAGGCGCTACCACTACATGGGGGATTGGGTGTCTGATTAAAGGGCTTCACAATACGTACCTTCACCTCTTACTCAGAAACTTTGGATAGTGGATGACCTTATCCAGGGCGTACGAGAGTCATTCTAGAGATAGGATGCTAAAGAGGGACGATTCCTTATCTTTAGTACCTATGTCAAACACTGCTTTGTGCTTCGTTTGACCGAGGTATAAAGTGAATTCGAACGGGTTTCAAGCATCCCACAAATGCTTGGTGGCAACTCCGAACATCTCTAATCATTTCGAGACCCTTACCAAGACGAAACCGACCGATCTAAAACGATCCGGTCGAAAGCATTTTTACGCCGCCGAGCGTGACTTTCAAAAGACCGTTGCACATCCGCAGATTGACCGGGCTTGCAGGTGGGCCGATGTCCACACATACATTGGCGGGAGACCGACTCCTCCCGCTGTTTTTCCCATATTCGGGTTTTCTGCATCACCAATTTCCTTGTGTTGTTTACATTATTCGCACCTTTTATTTTGTTCCTTCAGTTTGTCAATCCATTCAAGTTGCCGTTAGATGGACTCATAATTGACTGCTTTAACCCACCAAAGATAAAATAACTAGTCGATAATTTTTACCAAAGCAACCGCTAAACTCAGAAACAACATATAAACAAAATGGAAAAGGAGATGTAATTTAACTAGGGGTATAACAGAGAGTTCACTAATTTTAATCACTATATTTAAAAATAGGACAATTAATTTGGAATATAAATTGTACAAAAAGTGGACAATAAAAGTGAAATGGAGGGATTAATAAATAAGTAGTGAGATACATGAAAGATGTCTTTGTAATATTAGCAAAAAAAAGTCGGATAGTGATGAGAATTCAACACTAAAAAGGTGAAAGAACATCATAAAAAATTGTTTTTAAAATAAATAATTAAATAGTGAAAAATAGAAAACCTATGTAAAACCGAGTGTATAAATTGTATTATGTACTCCCTTCTATATGGTGTAAAATGTTACACACTTTAGTTTTAATAATTGAATATTTGCAAGATTTATAATAATATCACGATATGATATCCGTTAGATAACAGGTAACGGGTTAAGTGGAGCTTTGCTTAAATTATTAGTAAACTAGTGTAACACCCGTGAAAATTCACGGGATTGTTAAAAAAAATTAGTAACTAAATTTATTTGTTAAAGTTGTGAGATGAATGCATTACGGATTCACTATTTAACTGGTCATTATAAATATATATTAATACGTCTATGTACATAAATTAAATGGTCTAGTAAAACGGTTTGAGTTACTTAGACGTTCTAAACTCCAAGCCAATCATTGATCAGTGACTTTATATTAGCTATTCCGGCTAAAATTGTTTGTTTACCTTTTTTTATTCTTTGTAAAAATTATTTAATTTAAATGTAAACAAATGGATGATATAGAGGTCATGGAGAATAAGTTAAATGTATCAAAGGCAAACATTATCACTGTGTGCGGAGAAATTTAACAAAATTTACTATATGTATATTTGTATTCAATCGGGTTCTATTGATGATAAAAGTGTTGAAGAGGCACATGCTTTTTCGACTTGCTCTTCTTCTAATGCTTATTTGTACTCTCGTGTTGTAACACCCCGGTTTATGAAGGAGCCTTAGGCAAGACATTCCCTAATAAACCGGACTGTTACCAACTCGGTTTCCCGAGGTAGTGAATAACAAATTAAACTCCAAGGCAAATTATATGAATACTTTAACTTAATTATAACAAAACTTCTTACATCAAATTACAAGAATTAACATGAAAAAAAGTGAAAGTCTTCTAAATAGTGATCTAGCTACTAAGTCTTCCGATCCAGTGCCTCACGCCCATCCAGCTCCCGTCCTATCTCTTAAACCTGTCAAGTCTGCTCGCCAATAATTGGGTCGTCACAGGTGTTCACGAATACACAAGGTCAACCTCGAGGTTGAGTAGGGAAAACAATGAAACAACAAAATATGATATGTATGATGCATGCTCCTCCGTCACCTCCATCTCCATCTCAACTCACATCTCATAACTCATAACCCGAACGCCCCGGCCATACCGATCCCCTAGACTATATATATCGACCGTAGTCGATCCGCCCGACTTCGCACAGAGGACACCAGGGCAAGTCCTTCAGAACCCGCCTGGGCCTTATCACAACATCACCATCACCACACCACGTCACCACAACATCCTCCATCTCCAATGCATATGAATGCTCAAAGAAGAACAATGCAATACAATATGTATACCAATGAATGAGAAATCATGTCGGTACCAAATGTTGTGATAACACACTCAACACGAACCATTCAATCGACCATATTATAGCGGAATCAACAACCACGAATCAAGTCACGTTCACAACTTGGTCATATGAAACACAAACAAGTCAACACAATTCAATAACACGATAAGAAGTCAAGTGTATTTCCCTACCTCCAAGTGCCAAAAATCCAAGCTCACACAAGCAATCAATTATGAACCTTCACATATCCATCACCTACATAACATAATTATATATAATTACCACCTACTCAATCAAATAATCATGCACATAACCTAGACTCATCATAACTTAGTAGGAATATCAACTTAAAGAACAAACACGATTTTTCCTGATTTTCCAGCACATGACAGACTCGGAATAAAATACATAACTAATTCCAGAAAAATAAAATTGATACAAGGCCAATTGAATTGGAACCCCATGAGTCTTAGCTACAAATTATATCTAACGTGTTTTTCCCAAATTCCATACTTATCAAGGGTTTCCAGACTGATTTCCAAAAACTGACAGAAACCGTCGCATAAAAAGTATTGATTAATAAAACGAGTTTAAAACATTATTTTTCAGAAATTCCAAATCCTATTATCATCTAGACTATACAAAGATTATGTATGAAGAAGCCTCATAACTGAATCGACATAAAAATTAAGGTTTCAAATCATTTTCCACAACCAAATCAGATTCGCGGACTTTTCAGCGACATGTTCATAAATAAATCACCTAGGACAAACCACAAAGAATTTGACTATGATATTTTATATGAATAAACTAGACATCAAATAAACAGGACTCTCTTTTCAAACTTTTCGAAAAAAACGACTTTAAAATAGTATAAACAATGGAATGAAATCGACTTACAAACAGGGAATCGAATTAGGTTGGAATCGATGAGCAATCTTCAATCAAATGCAAGGATCGTGTGTGTGTGTTGGTGTGCGTCGAAAAGAGGGAGGCGGGTGAGATGAGGGTTGTGTAGTGTTAGGGTAAAAATTAGGTTAAGAATTAGGTAAAAACATGATGTTGGGTGTTGGGTTAAACATGTTATTGGGTAAACTCCAATGGGTCGAGGGTAAATGGGTTAGCTCACATCTCGAATTCCATGTAAACCCGTCTCAATTAACTTACGAAACAACTCGATCTTACGATACAACGCGAGTCAAGTAAAATAACTTAACGTAATTATCGTCTAAACAATTACCCGACTTAAATAGTAAAATAAAATACGGAGTATTACAGTCTTCCCCCTTAAAATGAACTTCGTCCCGAAGTTCGCTCATCTATCAAACCTCCAAGCATCACCGTGGGTACCAAAACAGATTTTCTAGTATAAGAACTCAAGAACTAACTTAGGCCCATAAAACAAAATGTTACATTCTACCCTCCTAAAAAGAAAGTTACGTCCCGGAACTTACTTCATGCAAACATATCACCACGAATCATTCCATCATCCTACTACCGTTGTTCACCTCGACCTATTAGAGCACCATACCAGTAGTTTAACTACACGCTTCTCTTACACATCAACCAACTAACATAAGTAAGAACACAACATAGAGAACTCATTTGCATGGGTACACCCAACGAAACATCAACTTAATCAAACCACAATCTATACACAAGTGCAACATAACATTAAGATTTTACAATCCTACCCAACTAAAAACATGGTTACGTCCTCGTAACCTCTTTTCAACTTTCATATACGTATGCAACAAAATCACTTTGTCAACAACATGTAACGAGAAAGAACACATGATAAGAGATCGCCTTAACATTAAAGTCGAAAACAAGGTTTTATTATGGAATTAATTGATTGTCAACAAGTAACACTTATTACTTAGCTCATGCTTAACTTAAAAACACAACATCAAACTAAAAGAACAACAAGAAAGGAGCTAAAGGTTTACACGGTTTCATAACAGATCGATCATGGTGTTACTAGCTCTAACCTAACGGTCTAGGTCGTGCTTACTTCGATTCTCGTGACTTCTATGTCATTCCCTTCCTGGTTCACCTCTTCCCCAAAGTCCGGTTTGGATGGTTCGATCGTACTTTCGGCATCGGTACATTAGCATAAAATTCGTATCTCAGTCGCTGATATAAAGTCAAAGGTATGCTCGGGCGGGTAATTGGCCCCGCCATGATGGTGGGGTCACGGCATAACCTCATGCAATGGGTGAACAACTCTCTCATATAGAAGTGTTTGCTGTCCCTTAGTATGCCGTAGTCGGGGATAGTATCAATAAGGGTATACGCTCTTAATCGAGTATTAGTTAAGTACTCGGGTGCCCATTATGGCCATACTTGTCCATGGCGGACAAAGTTTCTCACAATGCTCATTGAAGTCGGTATCAAGTGACATGTAACGATCTCGCGGTGTACATTGTAGGGATCCATCCTACAGAGTTGAAAGCTAAACAAATTAGGACACAAGGGTGATACCGTAGAAGGTGTTAAGATAAGGATTCATTCACGTGGTTTAAGTGTGCGAAAGTTATATAACAAGTTTTCGAGTAGTCATTTGTAGTACCAGGGTTTTGGTCAACTCAAGATTATCACAGTTCGCATTATCTACTAGAGAACAACAACCTTAGAAAGATCAACCATAAGGATATACATATACCAAAGATACAATTTTAACATTGACCCCACCAAATTCCTCTCTCAAGTCAAAACTATTACTAATTCCGAACAATTGATCCATATGCGCATTCATTCCGCCCTACCACTAACAATCACCAGGAGTATTAAAACATGCTGCACATACGCACTACTTAAACACTTTGAAACCACAGAAAACATAACATGTAATCAAAACCATTTGACTCATCAGCTATGCAACACGAATTAGTCAGTTTGCATGATGTAAATTCTGAAAACATATTTCCCAATAAAAGTAACAACATATGATCCATGACAACAACAACATTACTTCCATATCACACATGTGTTTAACATTTTAGCAACCTTATCGTTCAATTGTGTCCAAAGAACGTAGTATAACTCATTTTCAAAGAAAACAAAAGATATCGCATAATTAGCTTAAACATACACATTTGCCTTCATATACTTTGTAGAACATTATCTATGATAAAAGATTAGCAACTTGAACAACTTCTCTGATTTGCACAATTTGAATAATTAGGCAAATCGTAGGCTCAACTAATTGTATCTATAACGACTATCATTTAAACCAACGCATATCATGTGAATCATAAAAGGGTTATCCCATCATAATTAGCCAACATAGCTGACGTAAGAAAATTTTCGTCAAAATAATCACCTTAGCATTTCGTGACAATACAACTATGAACATATCCAATAAGGAACAACGACACTATTTTATTATCATATCATAAGTTTAGGTTCAATCAATAAATTAATGCAATGAAAGTAATAAGTATAACTATAGGCACACAGACTCACATAAAAGACATTAGAACCCAGATGACATCGTACATGTGAACATTTAGACATACTCATTACTACCATCCATGTGTAAACATTTAAACATAATTATTATAAATATTCACGCGAGTATATTAGAACAGTCAAGTTAACATTTAACGCCACCAACTTTACCAAGATATGACAATATAGTTTTATATTTATATATATCCGACCACTATACAAGTATGATGAACACACCAGAGATATTACAACATGCCAAACATATATAAAATATGCAACAACTGGACTCGTATAAAATATTTCACCCTCGATTAAGGATCAGATTAAGCTATTCAATTTCACTCATACTATCATGCCAACAATGTTATAAACTAAACTTTAATTTTTTTATCACTTGTTAAGATACATAACCAATGAATATGTGTGCTACTATCATCATATAAGGACACTATAATTTCACATTAATAAGGCTCATGAAATAATCGAACAACTGTATGAAAACTCAACATAGAATTCACATTTTAAAAGTTATGATTCACGTGGTAACTTCCAAAAATCACGAATAAATAACCGTTCAACGAAAACTTGAGTTATATTACATTTTTATAACATACAGAGAGTTAATAATTCGTGAGAAAAAGAATGAGGTCCAAAGCTCAAGAATTCAATTTTTAAAGGATTTTACAACTCAGTTGGTCCAAACAAGTATGTGACAGCAATTGGTCCGAAACTTGGGTCAATTTGCAAAACTTACCATTTAATATAGAGACATCAAGAATTTTCGTGGCTTATCAATTTGAAAACATATGCGAATCTTCTGATCGATGGAGTTGGAATTATGCAAAAATTATTAATACAATTTAAATGAGGATTTTTACAAAATCGTTGGTCAAAACATCACTGCACAGGAACTTCCTGACCACAGCCCACTAAAATATTTATTACTCCTAATCCGTATATCCTATAAGCATGAAACCAACGCCAAATGAACACTAACTCACGAGGCTATCTCTCAGAAAATTTTCATCCATAGGCGACAAACAGAAAACGAATGGCAGTAAGATCAATTAGAGAGTAAAATCAAACAAAACGTGTTTCAGCACTAGGTCATTCATTTACTATGTTCCAAGCTCTTACAACCACACTATCGATACTAACCCATCCTAACTTAAATCTCACACTTTGTACTTACGTAAACATCTATCCCATAGCATCCCTAAGCATCTCGATATACTCCTTACATCTAAATCACGATTGCTATGACTAGAAACATGCAATTCAATAGTGTTTCTCATTACTATCACAATACTATACTAGCATGGCTTCGGGATCACATAACCGCATATCACGAGACATAATAGCACTATCAACACGTCATTCGACATCCATCCAGATAAATATCATCAATTCGCAATTATTTTCACGCTCACGATTACCACAATCCAACAATTATCAACCTGAACACGAAAATTTTAATTCTCATCTCCACAACATCACATGATCACGCCATCATTCATACAAAATACTTACCGTAACGTTGTCCTGCAGCATGGTTAGAATATATGGGTCTCAAGGTGTACATCCACTCGATTATATCCAAGGTTTTCCTTTTAACTACCCCATTCACTAAATTTCTCTCGGGTTACCTGGTTCAAAACTGAGAGGGCAAAAGAGCACGCATTAAGGGCGCCTTCTTAACCGCACTATGAGCTCCTAGCAGTTTATTCCCAGGGGTTCATTTTATTTAGACACATCCTACGTTCATTAGGTTCATTGGTTTAGGCCTGAGGATCGTTCGCTCTGATACCACTTTGTAACACCCCGGTTTATGAAGGAGCCTTAGGCAAGACATTCCCTAATAAACCGGACTGTTACCAACTCGGTTTCCCGAGGTAGTGAATAACAAATTAAACTCCAAGGCAAATTATATGAATACTTTAACTTAATTATAACAAAACTTCTTACATCAAATTACAAGAATTAACATGAAAAAAAGTGAAAGTCTTCTAAATAGTGATCTAGCTACTAAGTCTTCCGATCCAGTGCCTCACGCCCATCCAGCTCCCGTCCTATCTCTTAAACCTGTCAAGTCTGCTCGCCAATAATTGGGTCGTCACAGGTGTTCACGAATACACAAGGTCAACCTCGAGGTTGAGTAGGGAAAACAATGAAACAACAAAATATGATATGTATGATGCATGCTCCTCCGTCACCTCCATCTCCATCTCAACTCACATCTCATAACTCATAACCCGGAACGCCCAGCCATACCGATCCCCGGTAGACTATATATATCGACCGTAGTCGATCCGCACTCCTTGCACTGAGGACACCAGGGCAAGTCCTTCAGAACCCGCCTGGGCCTTATCACAACATCACCATCACCACACCACGTCACCACAACATCCTCCATCTCCAATGCATATGAATGCTCAGCAGTAAACAATGCAATACAATATGTATACCAATGAATGAAATCATGTCAGGTACCAAATGTTGTGATAACACACTCAACACGAACCATTCAGTCGACCATATTATAGCGGAATCAACAACCACGAATCAAGTCACGTTCACAACTTGGTCATATGAAACACAAACAAGTCAACACAATTCAATAACACGATAAGAAGTCAAGTGTATTTCCCTACCTCCAAGTGCCGAAAATCCAAGCTCACACAAGCAATCAATTATGAACCTTCACATATCCATCACCTACATAACATAATTATATATAATTACCACCTACTCAATCAAATAATCATGCACATAACCTAGACTCATCATAACTTAGTAGGAATATCAACTTAAAGAACAAACACGATTTTTCCTGATTTTCCAGCACATGACAGACTCGGAATAAAATACATAACTAATTCCAGAAAAATAAAATTGATACAAGGCCAATTGAATTGGAACCCCATGAGTCTTAGCTACAAATTATATCTAACGTGTTTTTCCCAAATTCCATACTTATCAAGGGTTTCCAGACTGATTTCCAAAAACTGACAGAAACCGTCGCATAAAAAGTATTGATTAATAAAACGAGTTTAAAACATTATTTTTCAGAAATTCCAAATCCTATTATCATCTAGACTATACAAAGATTATGTATGAAGAAGCCTCATAACTGAATCGACATAAAAATTAAGGTTTCAAATCATTTTCCACAACCAAATCAGATTCGCGGACTTTTCAGCGACATGTTCATAAATAAATCACCTAGGACAAACCACAAAGAATTTGACTATGATATTTTATATGAATAAACTAGACATCAAATAAACAGGACTCTCTTTTCAAACTTTTCGAAAAAAACGACTTTAAAATAGTATAAACAATGGAATGAAATCGACTTACAAACAGGGAATCGAATTAGGTTGGAATCGATGAGCAATCTTCAATCAAATGCAAGGATCGTGTGTGTGTGTGTTGGTGTGCGTCGAAAAGAGGGAGGCGGGTGAGATGAGGGTTGTGTAGTGTTAGGGTAAAAATTAGGTTAAGAATTAGGTAAAAACATGATGTTGGGTGTTGGGTTAAACATGTTATTGGGTAAACTCCAATGGGTCGAGGGTAAATGGGTTAGCTCACATCTCGAATTCCATGTAAACCCGTCTCAATTAACTTACGAAACAACTCGATCTTACGATACAACGCGAGTCAAGTAAAATAACTTAACGTAATTATCGTCTAAACAATTACCCGACTTAAATAGTAAAATAAAATACGGAGTATTACACGTGTCACGATATGCAACCAAATCCAAGACACTCTTAAGACACAACTTTTGCAGCAATGGCAGCTCTCGCAACTTGCGCCATCTTAACAGCTGATTAAGACGGACATCAAATTTGAAACAATTGGAAACATTTTAGATGACTTTGTGTTACTTATAACTAAATAAGAGGAGAATAAGTAAACAATCATTGCATTTAGAACCTTATTTCCAAAAATAATTTACAAACACATTGACTCATAAGAAGTTACAACTTTGAAGCTTTACTCTTGTCTCTTAAACTGGAAAGCAAAAAATAAATCTCAGGTCAAGAGCACTCGAGGAGTTAAAAGACCGTAAATATAACCGTAACCCCATGAACTCCAAAACCCAATGTTACAAACCTACAAACATTAAGCACAAATTATAGACTAAAACGGTCTCACACAGTGAGACGGTACGGTCGATATTAATAAGAAAACTATTAATTTAATGCTAAGAAATAAGTTTTCTTTATACACAATGGAACGGTCTCACCGGTCTAAGACCGTCTCACACAATAACTTCTGAACTTAGAGAAGATCCAACTCAAAAGACTTTACCACGGTTGGAATACAAAGTACAAACTCTAAAAAGAAGTGTGCTTAAAAGGGTTTAAGACATATTCTTAAACACTACTCATCCTCTTCCTTAATAATAAAGGTCCAATTTGATGGCCACTATATTCACATTGCCCCCCCAAGACCCTCAACCAATCACCGTGTATTTGACATGGCCAGTTGAAGAGCCATTCACAACCCTTCTAGACTTAAGTAGATCGTCTCAAAACTGGTGATATTGCATTGTCCATGGAGATTTGAGGAGGCTGGCCCATGACATGGTCATCATACAAACTGCGCAACTGTGACTTCAAAGACGGGTATGCATTGGAAATTATTGGCAAGATTATCAATAGACGTGGCCTGCAGCTCGTTCTGAGGTCGTAATATGAATAGTTGTAAGCAGTTTGTAAAGGATGGTTATAGAATTATCACTATATAGTACTTCACATTCCCTCACAAACCCATGTCCAATAGCTTCATGAAAATAGGAGGCGGACCTAGCAATTTACAGGATAACAATAAAAACAACTGACAGAGATAAAACTGTTGCATCGCGCCAACTCGCTAAGTGCTCAAACTATCTATAATGCAATGTTTTGGTCCAAATGTCTGCATGATTTCATTTCCAAATTTGTAATTGATCTAATTCTCTAGTTTGGGAACCTATTAAAATTCGGATTTCGATTTGGCCCAAATCCTGCCAAATTCAGCCATGAACAAAATGAATCCACTCCAAATAACACCTAACCCCCCTGTCATCTCAGAATCATTTTCACAGAAACTACTCATCCTCCACCACATTCAATGCTTTAATGAAGGTATTCTCTCATGCTCCAATCTTTTCATCTCGTTTTTTATTCTCACATGATTATGTTTCAACTCTCCACTATTATACTGATAATATTTTTTCAAAAATTAAACTTCTTCATCATTCAATGCTAGATCATATTTTGCTTCAATTGAAGTTTTTTTTCTTCATATAATTAACCTTTTAAATATCAGATTTTCAAATTCTTTGTTATCCCAAACAAAGTGTTTGGATTTATATCGGTAGACAATAAATCCTAGCTTGATTATGATGGATTATGTCAATAAACAACTATGTGGGAAATTAAAATCAAGAAGACTGACCTTAAGTGAAATGCAAGTGAATATTAAGCCTTCCCAAAAACAAATCCACCATTTTTTATCCTGAAATTTAATAGTACAAAATATACCGAAAGAAGAAAATCGCGACATATTTATTACTAATATAAGATAGAGAATCACAAACTCAACAGTGATGCCTCTCGAACTGCTTCACACGCTTCGTCACAATCTCCTTGTCAAACTTTGGTACTGCCATGGCGCCATTGTTGCTTCCTTCACTGATTCAATTCACATACAAACTATAGTTATAAAGTAGATAAAACTATAGTAATAAAGTAAATTAAATAGAAGTAGCAAAAAAAACGAAATAAATGAGATACTTACAGTGTGGCAATTGAGAGATAGCGGAACCCTAGAAATTAATGGGTTCGTCTCACTTGTGAGATCGTTTCATATAAGTTTTGAAGATTATCCTGACGCATCTGTTGGTTTGTCATTTTGATTGCAGCATCTAATCTTCTATTTGTTGAGTCACCTGCTGGAGTTGGATGGTCTTACTCAAACACAACATCTGATTACAATGCTTGTGATGCCTCCTCTGGTACGGATCGTTTTTTTATACCTGGATTTCCTTTTCGGTTAATTGTCAGTCGTGAAAACAATACACCATTATCTGAATTCAACCTCTTTTTTTCTCGCAGCTAGCGACATGCTCACGTTTCTGCTCAACTGGATTAAAAACCTTCCTTAATTTAAATCGAGGGATCTATTTCTTACTGGCTAAAGTTATGCAGGTTTGTTTCTTTACTTTTACAATTTCTTTCATCAATTTAGCCCAAAACTATTTTTAAAATATCATCGTGCTGAAGAATTGAAGGACGGCAGGATTTGGATTGTATCATGTTGGATCTAGATTGGTGATCCAACTTAGATTTATACCCTACCAGAAATTGCCAGGTCTGAATTTATATCCTACTTTTAAACAACAATATTTTACTCTGCATAAACACAATTATATTAATGTCAAGCCCTAAACTAACCAGAAGCTGATGAACCCCAGTTTTTTATCGCAAAATAAAACAATTCATCACAAATTAGCAGTGAATCGAACCAACTGACCTTTGAAATTCAACAGAAGGCGCTCCAAATATGACTGCTTCGGCATGGGAGTTGATGACGAAGACTCAAACAACTCCATAAACGCTCATACATGTGACCACTTTGTTGCTGTTCTACATCACAAAACCTAAACAAATCAAAATCAAAATAATAATTAGAAAACTAATTGAGAATTTAAGTAGTTTTCGGTGAACTAAAGAGAGCGATTTCTAATGTCAAAGAAACCAGGTAGAATATCAGGTGAATTTGACAGATTTCTTTTATTGGAGTTCTTCATCTGAAAATTGAGATTGTTGGGGATTTAAAAGTTGGAGAGTAGAGATGGTTGTAAATTAAAATTTTGTTTTTGGGAAAGAATTGATTAGTTGAGATAATGATGGTGAGATGGTGGGTGGAAGACGGAAGTTTGAGAATTTATTTTTTTTTTAATTTTTTTGGGAATTGTAAAGCATGTTTTTCTGGAAAATTGTTCATTGTCATTCTCAAGTAACATAGAGAATGACAAAGAGTACGTTAAATCAGATTTAATTGGACTTTTTTTTTTGCTGATGTGGCCATATTGCAAAACCGTGATTGGCTCAAACAAAACTGATTTTGTGAGGTTGAATGTGAGGGCTGCATTACCTTAATTCTCAAAGAAGATTGCGCCACATCAGCGATTTTACAAGATTCTTTTATATATATAATGATGACTTCACCCGATACACTAGATATTTGTTGTCCGCTATCCGTTATAGTTGTACAACCCCTTTTCATTTGTACATGTTTAATCTTTTACCCCATTAATCATTACCCACCATACGGGGTTGGGTGGATAATGTTTTACCCTTTCATGAGGAGATTACATGTTGAATATTACTCTAATATCAAACATAGAAAAAGTACCTTATATATTACTCCCTTGTTCATTCCCAATATTTTTACCTTCTGTCCAAGGAAACCCTTAGCCTTAAATAAAGATAAAGGTAAATGTTTTAATAAAACTATTTATGACCTGTATTTAACCGAGAATGTGACCCGCATCTAACCAAGCATGTATTAGACCCAATTTTTATTATGATTCGATTCACATTACCCGCCCCGTTTACTAGATCTAATATAAATACGGAGTAATAAAAAGCCCACTAAAAAAACATCCAAAAATTTGTAGACATCAAATAGATTAGAGGTGCAATCGGGTCAGTCGAACCGGTCAAGTCGGATTGGGGTCGAGTCATATCGGGTCAGCCAACCCTTTCGGGTCGGAACAGGTCGAATCGGGTCATTTAGGGTCAAATGATGTATCAGGCGGGGCCGGGTTTGAGTCGGGTCATTATCGGGCCCGGTTACTTTCATATTACTTTAACTTTTGACTATTAAAATTAGTTTCTAACCATTATTTGGTTTAATTATTTCATTCTTAAGTCAAACATATCAATCTAAACATAAAATCTCTTTCATTTTGATCAATTAAGCTTAATAATTGTCTGTTTATCAATTTAATCGGGTTAGTATCGGGTCGGATCTGGGTCGGGTTCGGGTCACTGATCATCCGATCATGTCGGGTTATGGGTCGTCGTCGGGTTGGGTTGGGACGGTTTCAGGTCACTGATCATCGTGTCATGTCAGGTTACGGGTTGTTCTCGGGTCGTGCCGGGTCGGTTTCGGGTTGTAATATTCTCGAATTCTGTTGAGTTGGATTTGATCGGGTTCAAATCGGGTCACTCGGGTAAGGTCAGACTTGCCGCCTCTAGACATCACCAAGAAATAACTCGAATGAGAATCCATGGGGACGAGGTGGGTATGGGATTCCAAGGGGTTGGGGTGGAATGAGAATCCATGTCTAACTCCATTCCAACACCCCAACCAAACACTAGAATGACTAGAATCCATTCCATTCCTTTCCAACCTCCCAACCAAACACCCCCTTAAGGGGCCGTTTGGTTCAATCAATTGAAATGGAATGGAATGGATTCTAAAACCAAGGTAGTATGGAGTTAGAACCCCATACCATTTAATGCTTATTTGGTTTGATCTTGTAATAGATTGTAAGTGTTTTTTTTTTTTTTTTTGTAACTTGATCCATATTTAGAATGAATTTCAAATCAACTTGTTTTTTTTATCATTATAACTAACGACTACAATATTATTTGTTATTAAAATTAATTAATATAAGATTATAAGAAAATCAAAAATCCCAATTATTCCATAAAAATTTATCATAAGCGTACAAATTCAATCGAAGAGTAGCTTATATATAATTAGGTATCAAATTGCTTTAAATAAATTATGTGCTAATGATCAATCATATGTTTGTATGTATGAAGAATAAACTATTACAAAAAAAAGCATCATAATTGAAGAGCAAATCCAGTACTATGTATCGATGTACGTACCCATATTTTAATCAAACAAAAAAAAAGAAACTTGCAAGCTAATTACGTACATGACAATGAAAATTTAAGAAAATATCAATGGAGAGTTGGACTATTGGAGATATTACGTTGAATATTTAAAGTTTTTTTTTTCTTTTTCTTGCCTTTTGCAATTTTAGGGTTTGTATATGGTGGAATGGAGTTAGAATCATGAGTTGAGAACAAGGAAACTAGTTTAGGAGTCCTAATGAATCAATTTTATCAGCTCTTCTGTAGCATACACAAGGTTTATAATAAAATGACTCTTCAAGCATAAAGTGTGCATAACTATCAGGGTATAAGTTCATCCAATCAATATTGACTAAAAATCTGTCAATTATAGAAAAAGTTCTTGTACTTGGTTCTGGTTTATTGGCCAACCTAAGAAAAGCGCCCTTGGCTTTAACGTCTTCCATACCACAGTAAGCAACACATGCCCTAATGTAACACCCCGTATTTTATTAAGTTGGATAAAATTATTTTAATTGCTACTTTGTATTTAATTATGTTGGTTAACGATTTATATATTTATTTTCTCAGCTAATTAATTAATTTCATTATAATTCGTTGCGTTAAATTTTAATAATCGTTAATAAATTATGTTCCTTTTACGAGTCCTTTATGAAAGTCGAGCTAAGTGGGATCAAGACGGACTTGAGAAGAATCGTCTAGTTAGCTATTTTGAGTTTGTTCAGCTAAATTAACCAACTTCGTTAAATTCCGCTAATTTAGTAAAAATCACTAAGAATTCCAATTCGATCCGATTTCGTATTATTTCCGTTAACAAACTGAGTTTATTTTTATTTTCACTCAGTAAATAAATTAACTATTGATTCCATTTATTTCTCAAACTTTTACTTAAATGAGTTTAATTTAATTCGAGACGGTTTTAAAAACTAGCGAAATTTCTTAACGATGAAGAAACGTACGTATAATAAATAGCTAGCTAGCTAGCTGCTCCCTCATTTTCTCACGCATCACCTTCTTCTCCCTTTCTTTTTTCTTCTTTTTCGTTCTGTTTAAAAAAATTTAAATTTTAAATTGATTCTGCCACTCCGTTTGTCATCCGTTATCAATGATTTGTGTTCCATAGTGCTGCTCTCATCATTCATGTCAATCCGTTGTAAGTAAAATTCATTTTCGACATGTATTTTTACAAACCCAATTTATACTTTCAGCTTTATTTATTATAAGACGGTTGTAGATGCTGAGATAGACGGTCTTGTATAAGATTTGTTAGTCATGAAGGACTAGTTCGATCAGAAAAAGGTAACGATGACAGGTTACTCAATATTACTTGTTAAATATGTGTATTTTGAAAGCTGGTTAGTCTGTTTTATAGTTGAGACGGTGTATAATTATATATAGGGATCATTATGGATGTTAATTAGTCAGTTGTATAGTTGAGACAGTGTATACTGATATGTGGAGATGATTGAGACGGTGTATACTGACCTGTAGGGATCATTTGGGATGCTAGCTAGTAAGTGGTATATTTAAGACGGTGTATGCTGACATGTATGGATTATTTTGGGTGCTAATTGGTGTCTTTTATAGTTGAGACGGTGTATACTGACATGTAGGGATTGTTTTGGGATGCTATTTGGGATCCTGTTTAGTTGTGGTATATTTAAGACGATGTATACTGGCGTGTAAGGATCGTTTTTGGATACTAGTTAGTCCCTTGTATAGTTGAGACGGTTTATATTTACATGTAGAGATTGTCGGATACTAGTTAGAGTATTGTATAGTTGAGACGGCGTATACTGGCAGGTAGGGATTGTTTTGGATGCGGTTTTGATAAAAGAAAATGGTATATTATTTTGTGGACTTGTCTTGCTATATTTGTACATTGTTGCAGGTGAGACGGTAAGCATTATGGGCCGTATATGTACTTTAATTATGTTGGAACAGGTACGAGATGCTAGATAGATTGGTCGGCCAATACATGGTGGTATTTTCATATTTAGGTGTGTTTATTCCAATTCTCGTATTGCATGGTTGTTACCACATTTTGGATTGTTTGGTTAGTCCATGCTAGATATGTACGCAGCGTACATTGGGTCTGTGTGTGTTTATCGTTTTAGTTCTAATCAATGTCATTTGTTACGATCGTTTCAATTCGGATCCTAGCTCATGTGTCGTGGACTATGCGACCAGATTGAAGTTAATCGTCCGTGGTTATGTGTTGTAGCCCGGTTACAAGTCTCGGGGTTACGGGAAGTTACCGTAGCCGTTGAATCGGATACGTGTTGTATTCCGAGAGTATAATGTCGGGTTACCGAAAGGCCGGTACTGTACTTAAGCCATGACTGCTTATATCGGCTATGTGTTGTAGTCCGATGATTGTCGGGGTATGTGTTGTATCCCGAGAGCGTGATGCTATTTAGCCGTCCTACCGAGATATCGTTGGTTATTCTTTATAGTTGATTAGCATTAGTACTTTGGGACCCGTCCACTATGTCATCTTTGGTCAGGCGGTGCTTCCTTTACTATGATGTCGTGTTTGGTCGTAGTAAAGTGGGACACGTTTTGGTTGTGTAAGTTCCGTTATCACATGATTTATTTATCTTTTCTATGTTCTATGTTTGATAAACTGATAGATTTTGTGTTGTACTTACGTTATTACATTGTAATAGGGCTGGTAAGACACCTGAGTTACTCCTCACTGACCGTGGCATTCATTTTTATGAATGTCAGGTGACAGGTCGGTGTTATACGTGGTTTTATATTGTTGGGGTTACAAGATGAGTGGCTAGCGAGCGTTGTTGAGGCAACGATACATCCTTTTAATTATTGTTCGTTATTACATTTTTTGAAATTTGGAGGGATCCGAGATCCCTTGTATATTTCTATTTGTATTATGTTTTTATTTTGTAAAAGTAGTAATTAGGTTAAATAGTTTTCAAAGGTTTTCAGTGAACTCCGCGGCCATGCCTCGAAGTTTTAAAATTTTACGTATTTTCCGCTGTTAATTATATGTTTATTCTTTTGTATAACCGCGGGGGTTCGCACCTAAAACTTTCAATTTCATACCAAGTGACATTCCATCTAATCCTCTCACGGTAATATAAGATACATTTGAAGTCCCCACATAGGCACCATGGTCTAGATATTTTATCTATAATATTATTTATTTCCTGCCACATATTAATTCTATCCTCTTCTTCATTAAAGCCATATACTACTGTCATCCAAAAAGGTTCAACAGACTCAATATCAGTCACCTTAGCGTGAATGAGTTGGGCTTCACTCTCATGAACACTTACATTAAATAGTTGAGGAAGCTAAATGATCCAAACTCTACCACCTTCATACCAGATATGGCCCCCAATTACAATGAAATTTAATTTCTACCTCTCAGCTAAGCGATACCTTACATTGTGAACTTATTACTAATTCCTCACTATAGACTATACAAGTCCTACCTTCGAGAGTGGTGATTCGCACGGTTGATCGATTAGATGGGCTTTATTACCTTCGTCGTGACCCGGACGTTGTTGATTCATCGGTTAATGTTGATTCATCTGTTGTCCTTTGGCCTCATCATCTTGGTCATCCGTCGGAGAAAGTTGTTATGTTGCTTCTTTTATAGTACGAATAATAGCTTACCCAAACCGTGTGAAGTTTGTCACCGTGCTAAACATATTATGGATATCTTTCCTTCCAGTTCTAGTAATAGTTTTAGCGCTTTTAGTCTTGTGGATTGTCATTTATGGTATGGGGACCCTATGATCCACCGGCTTATTGTGGTGGTCGATATTTTTAAAATTTGGTTGATGCTTTTTCTTGCGTTGTATGGATATTTATGATGAATGATAAGAAGGAAGTATTTGGAAAATTTATGTCCTATTGCTAAGATCAAAAATCATTTCTCTACCACTATTAAAATCGTTCATAGCCATAATGGCACTGAGTTTAATTGTCTTCAATCTTATTTTCATGACAATGGTATTCTGTTTCAAATGTCATGTGTAGGTACCCCGCAACAAAACGGTAGAGTTGAGCGTAAACATCAACATATCCTAAATGTTACGCGAGCCTTACGTTTTCAAGCGGGCCTATCAATTCAGTTATGGGGTGAATGTATATTGGTTGTTGCACATCTAATCAACCGTACTCCGTCTATTTTACTTAAATGCAAGACTCCATATGAATGCATGTTTGGTATTATGCCCTCTTTTGCGGAGTTTCGGATGTTTAGATGTCTGTGCTTTGCCCATAATAAAAAAGGTGGGGGTGACAAGTTTTCTAGCCGATCTTGGAAATGCGTGTTCTTGGGTTATCCTAATCAAAATAAAGGGTGGTATATATGTGATTTGGAGCGAGGCGAATTTTTTGTGTCTCGTGATGTGAAATTTTATGAAGAAATATTTCCATATCTTAAACCTGAGACCGTTAACATAAATCCTTCTCTGACTAGCAGTTCGGATCAAAGGGGGGATATAGCCGTACTGTTGTGTGGGATGATGATTATGACTCTTCTTATGCGGTTTCGACACCTTTTTGGCTGATGAAAGTGCGGTGTCTACACCTTTTATGCTTATGACATCTTTAACACCCTTACATCGGGTTCGTCCACTACTGATCTAGTTAATACTGAAGCTGCCGTAACCACTGAGAGACTTGGTCGCGGTCATCATACCAAGTATCCCTCTACAATACTTAATGATTATGTCGGCAATTTGTTAGGACATGGTAATAGCCCATCTAACGCCGCTCTTGTCACCGTTGTTATGCCATTCTCAGGCACGACCCCTTATCCTACAGCTCACTATGTTAATTGCGATACGTTCTCATTGGATCACCGTATGTTTTTGGCCGCCATTATTACTAATCATACTCCATACAATTTTAAAGATGTTGTGAAGTATACAGGTTGGAGAATGGCTAAGAAAGCTTAAATACATGCACTTGAGGCCAACGGTACATGGACGTAAGGACGTTAGAGCCTTTACCCCCCCCCCCCCCCCCCGGCCCCGGCCCCGTAAGAAAAATCTTATTCGACCATTGAATAGTTAAAAGCTCGACTTGTGTTTTTTCCAAACCATCAAACTGAGGGCCTTGCTTATGATGATACGTTTGTTCCTCTTGCTAAGATGACTAGCGTGCGTACATTCCTTGTCGTTACTTAACCTAAAAACTTGGTCCTTCATCAGATGGACGTGCATAACATATTTCTTCACAGTGACTTGGAAGAAGAAGTGTGTATGCACCTACCAGCTTGTTTCTCCTTCCCTATTATGGGTACCATATGTCGTCTAAGGAAGGCTTTATATGGTCTCAAGCAGGCTCCAAAATGTTAGTTTAATTTGGTAAACTTATCTCTACTTGGAAAGAATATGGGTTCTTACAGTCCTATTCAGACTATTCTTTATTCACATACACTAAAGGTACAGTTCAATTAAATATTCTTGTGTATGTCGATGACTTGCTTATTTCTGCAAATGATATGGTGGCTCTGACATCTTTTAGGAATATTTGAATACATGCTTTCATATGAAGAACCTTGGCGTGCTTAAATACTTCCTTCGTATTGAGATTGCTCCCAATTCCGGGGGTTTTTTCTTATGCCAGCGCAAGTATGTTGTATGTCATTGACATATTATCTGAAACCGGATATTTAGGATGCAAGCCTGCGACGACGCCAATGGACCTGAATCATCATCTTAGTCGTTCGTCGTGTCCAATGCAAATTGACCCAAAACCTTATCGTCGTCTTGTTGGTAAATTGTTATACCTTGCTATTACGCGACTTGATTTATCGTAGCTCTCGTACATGTCCTATCTCAGTTTATTTATGGTCACGGGAAGACCATTGGGCTGTCGCGCTCCATGTTGTCTGATACTTGAAAAACACACTTGATCAAGGTATTCTATTACTCTTTGACTCTGATTTGACTTTGACTGGATGGCGTGACTCGGACTGGGCTTCTTATCCCAATACACGTCGCTTTCTTACAGGTTGGTTTATTTTTTATTTTTTGGGTCAATCTCCAATAACCTCTTGGAAAACTAAGAAGCAGCAGATGATATCTGGCTCGTGTGCTGAGGCAAAGTACAACTCTTTAGCTGCTATTATGTAATACCCCGTATTTTATATTGCCTATCGAGTCGAGTAATTGTTTAGTCGTGTTGATATCGTAAGACCAAGTTACTCGTAAACTTGTTGAGACGGGCTTAACTGAACGATAGCTTACCCATGACCCATATCACGTTACCCATACCCATGACCCATTTACCTTCTAACTTGATTGTTTAACCTAAGTTTTTAACCTAATTTTACCCTAACCATACACACCCCTCATCTCACACGCCTCCCTCCTTCACCAACACCAAAACACCAGAATTCACGCATAGAGAGGGAGAGGGTGTGGCCGTGAGTGTTGACAGCAAAGCAAGGAAGGGCTAGGGACTTTTGTCGACGGTCGTGGGTGGCCGTGGTGGCTGTTGTGGTGGCGGCAAGGTAAGAAGTTAAACTCCCTTCTCTGTTTTTGTTTTATGTCGAGTTATTGGCAGTTGTTGTGTGTCTTAGGGAGGGGATAATGGTGGCTGGTGTCTGGGTATACGTAAAGGGTGGTTGGTGACGAGTGCTTTGGTGGCGGTTAGGGTGGTCGTAGGTGGTTGTAGGGGCGAGAGAGGCGGTGTCGATAAGGGGGTAGGAAACGAGGTTTATACACGGTTTTGGGGAGTTTAGACCGTGGGTTTTGGGTGGCACCACCGTCGACTAGGGGAGGTCGACGAGGTGGTCTTTGTGTTGTCGGTGTTCATGGGTTGGCGGCGAAAAGAATGGTGGTGGTTTGGGCAGGGATTAGTTAATAGGAGCGGTGGTGGTGAGTGGAGAAAAGGGATGTTTGGTGTTGCGTGGTGGTGAACCAGGTGTTTTGGCGGCCGTGGTTCACCTCGCCGGCGGGAGTCGACCCTCGGAGGTGGTCTCGGGTGGCTGGGTTGAAGTGGGTGTTGGGGCTGGTGGTTGACACGGCCTCACGGTGGCTTTGTGGTGGTGCGTGGGTGAGTGTGAAGGGGTACGGGCTGTTTTGGTTGTTTGAAACGGTTTTTATTGATTTAATCGTTATATTTCGTATCGGGTCGTATTCTAAATTAATTAATTAATTCCCGAGTGCATTAAAATAATTAGAGATGGACTTTGAGTCGGGACTGGTTAAAATGGAAAGTTACTATAAGGGGAAAGTTTCTATTTTGGGAGATTGCTATATTTAGTAGTTAGTAATTATAAATATTATAATGGTTTTAGGTGACGGACTCGTGAAGGATCGATAATCAAATTCATTGCCTTATTTCTGGACTGCTTAACTGCTTAGTTGGATTCGCTGGCACTTTGAGGTAGGGGAAACACACTTGACTCCTTACCGTATTATTGAATTGAGTTGACTTGTTCGTGTTTCATATGACCAAGCTGAGATCGTTGACTTGTTCGTGGTTGTGATTGATGTTATGTTTCATGTAATGAGGTGGGGTTGACTGAACTGTTAGTGTTGAGTATGTTATTCCAATCTTTTGATAGCTGGCATGATTTCATTCATTAATATACACATTGTGTTGCATTATTACTGTTGAGCATTTCATATGCATTGGAGTTGGAGGATGGTGTAGGAGTGACGATGTTGAGATACGATGTGGATTGTGATAAGGCCCAGGCGGGTTCTGCAGGACTTGCCCCGGTGTCCTCAGCTGCGAGCTGGCAGATCGGCTACGGTCGATACATATAGTCTACCGGGGATCGGTATGGCTGGGTTGTTCGGGTTATGAGATATGAGAAATGAGATATGAGTTGAGATGGAGATGGAGGTGACGGAGGATCATGCATATCATATTTTGTTGTTCAATTGTTTTCCTTACTCGCCTTCGGTGACCACCCTGTGTATTCGTGTACGCTGTGATGATCCAATTATTGGGGAGCAGATTGACAGGTATTTCAGAGACTGATAGAAGCTGGCCGGGAAGAGAGCTTGGATGACGGACTTAGTGCTTAGCCCACCTTAGTCTTATTAGTAGTTTTAACAGACTTCCTCTTTTGGGTCATATTTTGGAGGCTTTGTTTTATTCAAGTTGTAATCTCACTATAAGAAATTAATAAAGTAATCTTGTTTCTTTCCTTTGTTATCTACTGCCTCGGGTTTCCGAGATGGTAACACCGTCATTTATCTGAGGAGTCCTAGTTCAGGCCCTTAAATAAATGGGGGTGTTACAAAGTGGTATCAGAGCGAACGATCCTCAGGCCTAAACCAATGAATCCAATGAACATAGGAAGAGTCTAAATAAAATGAACCCCGGGATAGAACTGTTAGGGGCACACTAAGGTAAGGTATGAGTTAGGGGCCCCCTCACACCGAACCAAATGCCCCCTCTCGCTTTGATCCTAAACCACGAGTGTATATGAGGGAAAGGGTAGCAAAGTGGCTTGAGGTAGAGCATGAAATTCTTACATCGTTGTCTAAGTGTTAATCGATTGATACATTGATTATTGCATAACCGAGTAATGTATACCTTGCGACCCATATATTCTAACCATTCTCGCAGACAACGCTACGGTAAGTATTTTGTATGAATGACGACGTGAGCATATGATGTTGTAGAAATGAGAAATAAAATTTTCGAGTTCAGGTTAATAATCAATGAAGTGTTGTGGTAGCCGTGAGTATGAAAATAATTGCGAGTCGATGATAGTGCCTAGTTGGATGTTGAATGATGTGTTGATTGTACTATTATGTCTAGTGATATGCGGTTATGTGACCCCGAAGCCATGCTAGTATAGTATCGTGATGGTAATGAGAGGCACCATTGAATTGCTTGTTTCTAGTCGTAGCAAACGTGATTAGATGTAAGGGGTAGGTCGGGATGCGAAAGGATTTCTATGGGATAGATGTTTACGTATATACAAAAGTGCGAGATTTAAGTTAGGATGAGTTAGTGTCGATAGTATGGTTGTAATAGGGTGGAACATGGAAAATGAATGATTTAGTGTTGAAATCCGTTTTGTTTGATTTTACTCTGTAATTGATCTTGCTGTCATTTCCTTGCTGTTAATTTTCTATGGACGAAAATTTTATGAGAAATAGCCTCGTGAGTTAGTGTTCTTTTGGCGTTGGTTTCATGCTTATAGGGTATACGGATTAAGAGTAATAAATGTTTTAGTGGGCTGTGGTCGGGAAGTTCCTGTGCAGTGACGTTTTGACCAACGTTTTTGTAAAAATCCTCATTTAATTTGTGTAAATGATTTTTGCATAATTCCAACTCCATTGACTAGAGGTTTCGCACACGTTTTCAAATTGATAAGCCACGAAAATTCTTGATGTCTCTATATTAAATGGTAAGCTTTGCAAACTGACCCAAGTTCCGGACCAATTGCTGTCACATACTTGTTTGGACCAACTGAGTTGTAAAATTCTTTAAAAATTGAATTCTTGAACTTTCGACCTCATTCTTTTTATCACGAACTATTAACTCTCTGTATGTTATGAAAAGTAATGTAACTCAAGTTTTCGTTGAACGGCTGTTTATTCGTGATTTTCGGAAAGTTACAACGTGGATCATGACCTGTAAAATATACGTTTTATATTAAGTCTTCATACAGTTGATTGATAAATTCATGAGCCTTAGTGATGTGAAATTATAATGTTTTATATGATGGTAGTAGCACGCATGTTCAGTAGTTATATACCTTAACAAATGATAAAATTTAAAACTTAGTTGATAACATTGTTGGCATGATAGCATGAATTAAATTGGATAGCTTAATTTGATTCTTAATCGAGGGTGAAATGTTTATACGAGTCCAGTTGTTTGCATACTTTGGATACTTTTGGCATGGTGTAATGTCTCTGGGTGTGCATCTTATTTGCATAGTGGTCGGGTATATATATAAATATAAAACTATATTGTCATATCTTGGTAAATTGATGGCGTTAAAAGTTAATTGATCGTTCTAATATACACACATGAATAATTATAATAATTGTGTCTAAATGTTCACACGTGTAGGATGTCATTCGAGTTCTCATGTCTTTTATGTGAGTCTGTGTGCCTATAGTTATACTTATTACTTTCGTTGCATTAATTTATTTCAGTCCAACCTAAACTTATGACATGATAATAAACAGTGTTGTTATCCTTGTTATTGAATATGTTCGTTATTACAATGTCGTAAGGTACTAAAGTGATTCTTGCAAATGCATGGGTATGATATAAAGGAAACTGCTTGATATAACACGACAATTGGCATATTTATATTCTCGTGTCGTTACTATCAATTATATTAACATGAAGATTGTTATGATAACTATGTTGACAATTATAATAGGATAACCCTTTGATGATTCACATGATATGCATTGGTTTAAATGATAGTCGTTATAGTTACATTTAATTGAGTCTACGGGTTGCCTAAGTATTTAAGTCGTGCAAATCGGTGAAGTTTCCAAGTTGCTAATCTTTTACTATAGCTAGAATTCTACAAAGTATACGATGGTGAATGTATGTTTAAACTATTTATGCGATATCGTTTGTTTTGCTGAAAATGAGTGGTACTAAGTTGCTGGACACAATTGAACGATATGGTTGCTATGATGTCAAACACATGTGTGATATGGAAGTAATGTTGTGTTGGCATGGATCATATGTTGTTACTTTTATTAGCGAATATGTTTGAAATTTATATCAAACAAGTTGGCCAATTCGTGTTGTATGCCTGATGAGTAAAAAGGTTTTGATTACGTGTTATGTTTTCTATGGTTTCGAGGTGTTTAAGTAATGCTCATGTACCGCATGTTTTAATACTCCTGGTGATTTATTAGTAGCAGATTGTCCAATTATTCGGAATTGGTAACAGTTTTGACTTGGGAGTGGAATTTGGTGGGGTCAATGTAGATTGTATGCTGGTTTACGTGTATTCTTGCAGTTGATATTTCTAAAATGATTGTTCTCTGGTAGATAATGCGAATTGTGATGATCTTGAGTTGACCAAAACCCTGGTATTACAACAGTTACCCTGAAAACTTGTTATATATCTTTCGCACACTTAAACCTCGAGGATGAATCCCTTGTCTTAACACCCTTGTGTCTAAATTTGTTAACCTTCCATTTTGTAGGATGGATCCCTACAATGTACACCCGCAAGACTGTTACATGTCACTTGATGCGACTTTAATGAGCATTGTGAGAGACTTTGCACCGCCATGGACATGTATGGCCATAATGGGCACCAGTAGTATTTAACTAATACTCGATTAAAGGCGTATACCCTTATCGATTCTATTCCCGACTGGCATACTAAAGGACAAAGAAACGATTTTATATGAGAGAGTTGACCACCCATTGCATGAGGCTATTCCGTGACCCCAATTCTGCGGGCGGGGCCAAATACCCGCCCGAGCATACCTTTGACGTTATAGCGGGCGACCCGAGACACGAATTTTACGCTAATGTACCGATGCCGAAAGTACGACCAACCACCCATGCCAGACTTCGAGGAAGAGGTGAACCAGAAAGGGAATGACATAGAAGTCACCAAAAAGAGGAAGTGCGACCTAAGGACCGTTAGGTTAGGGCTAGTAACACCATGATTGGTCTGTTGTGAAACCGTGTAAACCTTTGGTTCCTTCTTGTTGTTCTTTTAGTTCGATGTTGTGTTTTAAGTCAAGCATGAACTAAGTAATAAGTGATACTTGTTGACAATCAGTTAATTTCATAATAAAACCTTGTTTTCAACTTTAATGTTATTTACGCAATCTTTTGGTCATGTGTTCTTTTCTGATTACATGTTGTTGACAGTGTTTTGTTACATTGGAATATGAAAGTTGAGAAGAGGTTACGAGGACGTAACCATGTTTTTAGTTGGGTAGGATTGTAAAATCTTAAGGTTTATGTTCCACTTGTGTATAGATTGTGGTTTTGATCAAGTTGTAGATCGTAGTTTGTTCAAGCTGATGTTTCGCTGATGTTTCGTTGCGTGGTACCCATACAAATGAGTTCTCTATGTTGTGTAATTAAACTGCTGCTGTTATGGCGCTCCGATAGTTGCACGAGTTCATGAGTGGTGATAGATTTGCATGAAGTAAGTTCCGGGACGTAACTTTCTTTTTAGGAGGGTAGAATGTAACATTCCGTTTGATCCGCTTGAGTTCATGAATCCTCGTACTAGAAAATCTGTTTGGTAGTTGAGCGAACTTCGGGACGAAGTTCATTTTAAGGGGGGAAGACTGTAATACCCCGTATTTTATATTGCCTATCGAGTCGAGTAATTGTTTAGTCGTGTTGATATCGTAAGACCAAGTTACTCGTAAACTTGTTGAGACGGGCTTAACTGAACGATAGCTTACCCATGACCCATATCACGTTACCCATACCCATGACCCATTTACCTTCTAACTTGATTGTTTAACCTAAGTTTTTAACCTAATTTTACCCTAACCATACACACCCCTCATCTCACACGCCTCCCTCCTTCACCAACACCAAAACACCAGAATTCACGCATAGAGAGGGAGAGGGTGTGGCCGTGAGTGTTGACAGCAAAGCAAGGAAGGGCTAGGGACTTTTGTCGACGGCTGTGGGTGGCCGTGGTGGCTGTTGTGGTGGCGGCAAGGTAAGAAGTTAAACTCCCTTCTCTGTTTTGTTTTATGTCGAGTTATTGGCAGTTGTTGTGTGTCTTAGGGAGGGGATAATGGTGGCTGGTGTCTGGGTATACGTAAAGGGTGGTTGGTGACGAGTGCTTTGGTGGCGGTTAGGGTGGTCGTAGGTGGTTGTAGGGGCAGAGAGAGGCGGTGTCGATAAGGGGGTAGGAAACAGGTTTATACACGGTTTTCAGGGGAGTTTAGACCAGTGGGTTTTGGGTGGCACCACCGTCGACTAGGGGGAGGTCGACGAGGTGGTCTTTGTGTTGTCGGTGTTCAT
Source organism: Silene latifolia (assembly GCF_048544455.1). Classification (NCBI taxonomy): domain Eukaryota; kingdom Viridiplantae; phylum Streptophyta; class Magnoliopsida; order Caryophyllales; family Caryophyllaceae; genus Silene; species Silene latifolia. The sequence continues at coordinate 479,492,165 of NC_133538.1, read as the reverse complement.
GGGTTGGCGGCGAAAAGAATGGTGGTGGTTTGGGCAGGGATTAGTTAATAGGAGCGGTGGTGGTGAGTGGAGAAAAGGGATGTTTGGTGTTGCGTGGTGGTGAACCGGTGTTTTGGCGGCGTGGTTCACCTCGCCGGAGTCGACCCTCGGAGGTGGTCTCGGGTGGCTGGGTTGAAGTGGGTGTTGGGGCTGGTGGTTGACACGGCCTCACGGTGGCCTGTGGTGGTGCGTGGGTGAGTGTGAAGGGGTACGGGCTGTTTTGGTTGTTTGAAACGGTTTTTATTGATTTAATCGTTATATTTCGTATCGGGTCGTATTCTAAATTAATTAATTAATTCCCGAGTGCATTAAAATAATTAGAGATGGACTTTGAGTCGGGATGTTAAAATGGAAAGTTACTATAAGGGGAAAGTTTCTATTTTGGGAGATTGCTATATTTAGTAGTTAGTAATTATAAATATTATAATGGTTTTAGGTGACGGACTCGTGAAGGATCGATAATCAAATTCATTGCCTTATTTACTCGACCGCTTAATCGCTTAGTTGGATTACGGCACTTTGAGGTAGGGGAAACACACTTGACTCCTTACCGTATTATTGAATTGAGTTGACTTGTTCGTGTTTCATATGACCAAGCTGAGATCGTTGACTTGTTCGTGGTTGTGATTGATGTTATGTTTCATGTAATGAGGTGGGGTTGATCGAATCTGTTAGTGTTGAGTATGTTATTCCAATCTTTTGATAGTCGGCATGATTTCATTCATTAATATACACATTGTGTTGCATTATTATTGTTGAGCATTTCATATGCATTGGAGTTGGAGGATGGTGTAGGAGTGACGATGTTGAGATACGATGTGGATTGTGATAAGGCCCAGCGGGTTCTCGGACTTGCCCCGTGTCCTCACCGCGAGTGGCGGATCGGCTACGGTCGATACATATAGTCTACCGGGATCGGTATGGGTCAGGTTGTCGGGTTATGAGATATGAGAAATGAGATATGAGATATGAGTTGAGATGGAGATGGAGGTGACGGAGGATCATGCATATCATATTTTGTTGTTCAATTGTTTTCCCTACTCGGCCTTCGCGGTGACCCCGTGTATTCGTGTACGCCGTGATGATCCAATTATTGGGAGAGCAGTTGACAGTATTTCGTAGACCGATAGAAGCTGGCCGGGAAGAGAGCTTGGATGACGGACTTAGTGCTTAGCCCACCTTAGTCTTATTAGTAGTTTTAACAGACTTCCTCTTTTGGGTCATATTTTGGAGGCTTTGTTTTATTCCAGTTGTAATCTCACTATAAGAAATTAATAAAGTACTGTGTTTCTTTCCTTTGTTATCTACTGCCTCGGGTTTCCGAGATGGTAACACCGTCATTTATCTGAGGAGTCCTAGTTCAGGCCCTTAAATAAATGGGGGTGTTACATATTACCTATGAAATTAAATGGCTCAAATGTCTTCATTTGAATTTGGATATTAATCAACCGAAGGCTGCTCCTATTCATTGCGATAGCCGGTCTGTTCTATATCTTGCGCAAAATCCAGTATTTTATGAACGTACAAAGCATATTAAGATCGACTGCCATTTTATGCGTGATGTTATTCAGCATGGCCTTATTGCACCATCCTATGTTTCTACTAATGATTAGCTGACAGATATTCTTATTAAAGCACTTTTAAACAAGTTGGGCACCGCAAATTTTGCATGCTCCCATTTGAGGGGAGGTGTTATAATTATATTTATGTGATAATTATTGATATATTCTAGCATACCTATAATGCCCTTATTGTAAACTATATATATTCTTGATATGATTATTAATAGAAGCATGCTATTTACAACCTAATAGTACAACGTCTATCCTAATTATTTATGTACCTTTTTTAATTATTTGTGAGGATATTTTTATCGAAAGACAAAATGAGTATACCATTCATTCATTTTGATGGAGTCGATACTCCCTTAGCTAAAAATTATATATCCTCTCTATTCTGAATGTAAACGTTGATTAGCAATTATTCTACGTAATTTATTTTCGCAGTACACATTTTACTCATTTCAGTACTTTTTGCACCAAACTTTCCATTTCTCTACCCTTGACTAAAAAACATGAAACCTAATTCTCTCTACCTTCTCTCTATTGTTATCCTTAATTTCCTTCAACCTTCTCTAAACTATTCAATTATGAATGATTATTAAATATAGAACATGTATATACTGAAAATTAAGTTGACTTTGTGGATGTGTATCGGAGACTATAACAAAATTCTGTTTGCTATGGAGATGAAGGGAGGTAATAGGCCGCAGTGGCAAATGAATAACTTTCGCAACGTTGTGGATGAGTGCGGTCTTAGGGATGTTGATTTTGATGGGTATAAGTTCACTTATGATAATGGGCAGGAGGAGGGCGATAACAGGCAATCTAGAATTGATCGTGCTATGGGGAATAAGAGTTGGTTTGAGTTGTTCCCGAGGCCCAAGTTGTTTCATATGGATAGAGAATGGTCGGACCACACTCCGATCAAGCTCACTCTTTACGCCAATGAGGTTCGTGATATGAGGGAGGGAGGCCTTTTCGGTTCGAACATATTTGGATTGTCGAGGATGGTTGCGAAGATACGATACGGAGAGCTTGGGAGCTAGGGGGAGGGGATTTGTTTGACACCCTTGCGAAATGTTCTAATGATTTGCAGGCTTGGAAGGGGGTGGGTATTGGGAAAATTCTACGAGACATCCAATGGAAGAGGCGAAGGCTGGCGAGACTAAATGAAGGGAGTTGGTCGAGTAGGGCAATTCGGGAATGAAGGATTTTGGTGAAGTATATTGTGCAATTGCTTAAACAGGAGGAGATTTTCTGGAGGCAGAGGTCGAGAGCTCTATGGCTCAAAGAACGGGATAGGAACACAAAATATTTTCATTGCAAGACTGGGCAGAGGAAGAAGAAAAATTATATTTCGAAGCTGGTCGATGACGAGGGATGGGAACATGTTGGCACGGAGGCTGTGGGGGGCGTGGCCATCCGTTATTTTGAGAATCTTTTATTGTCTGAAGATCCTATGGTTAGGGCTGATGTTCTTGAGGTGGTGGCTGGACGGGTTATCGACCAAATGAATGACATTCTGAGGGAGGATTATCGGGAGGATGAGGTAACTAGTGCCTTGAATCAGATGCATCATTTGAAATCTCTAGGCCCGGATGAGATGAATGGCTTGTTTTATCAGACGTACTGGCATATTGTGGGCCCTTTGGTTACGAAGACGGTTTTGAGTATACTTCGAGGGGCTCCTTTTCCACCTGGACTGAATAAAACGCAGATTGTGCTTATTCCCAAAAAGAAGGCTCTGAATAAAATTTTTGATTTCCGCCACATTAGTTTATGTAATGTTGTTTACAAACTCGTCTCGAAGGTGCTTGTTAACCGTCTGAAAGTGTTTCTTGGTGATATATTTTTGGAGAATAAATCGGCATTTACCCAGGTCGGTTAATTACGGATAATATTCTTGTTGCTTTTGAACTTTTCCACTATATGAAGAATGCCAAGGTAGGGGTGGGTCATATGGCTCTAAAATTGGATATGTCTAAGGCTTATGATAAGGTGGAGTGACCTTTCCTTGAAAGGGTGATGCGTAGTATGGGCTTCGATGGCGCGTGGATAGAACGGGTAATGACATGTGTATCTACAGTTTCGTTTACTATTATGGTAAATGGTAAACAGACGCACGCTTTTGTTCCGAGTAGAGGTATACGTCAAGGAGATCCCTTATCCCCATACTTATTCATTCTTTGTGCGGAGGTTTTTTCGAGCCTTATTCGAAGATCGGTCGAAGTGGGGTCTTTACATGGTATACAGGTGGCGCCGGGGGCACCAGTGGTTTCTCACCTTTTCATCGTAGATGACAGCATACTTTTTGTCAAAGCTAAGGTAATTGAGTTCCAGAAGGTCAAAGAAATTCTCACTTGCTACGAAGAGGCTTCTGGACAACGGGTCAATTATGATAAAACTACAGCTTCTTATAGCCGATGCACTCAAGACGAAAGACGGAATCAGGCGGCCAGTTTATTGGGTTTGTCGTTAGTGGTTGAGCAAGAAAAATATTCGAGTCTTCGGACGGTTGTTGGACATTCGAAATAGGTCATAGCACGGGTGGTTCGAAAGAAATTGTGTAGAAAATTACAAGGTTGGCGAGGAATGCTTTTGTCGAAGGCGGGTAAGGAAGTGTTGATAAAGGTCGCGACTCAATCAATCCCTACATATGCGATGAGCGTCTTCAAGCTTCCGGCAAATTTTTGTGATGAGCTACGTTCAATGGTCTCTAAATTTTGGTGGGGCGCGGAGAATGGGGAGAGGAGGATACCTGGATGGCGTGGTCGAGACTGTGCCAGCTAAAGCACCTCGGTGGGTTGGGTTTTCGAGACTTCCACGAGTTTAATATGGAAATGCTAGGCAAGCAGGCGTGGCGGCTGTTTACTGTGAGGGTTTGTTTGATGACAAGAGTCCTCGGAGGTAAGTATTTTCCAAATTGTTTGTTTTTGAAATCTCAGTTAGGGGCAAATCCGAGTTACACATGGCGTTGTATTTTCGATGCGAAGAATGTCTTGGGTCTGGGGATTAGGCGGTGTATAGTTAATGGACTAAGCACCAATGTTTGGTATGACCCATGGATTGCAGGAACTGAGTCTCGTATAATTATTTCACCGAGACGAGAGGCGGATGCCGAGATGCTTGTTGCTGAACTCCTTAAGACGGATGGTAGTGGATGGAATACTAATAAGATTCGACATTACTTTCTCCCCTTTGAGCAGTGTCGGATTCTAAATTTACGGGTTAAGAACGACGGACGGGAGGACGGATGGGTGTAGGAGTGGGAAAAGAATGAGGTTTACTCGGTGAAATCGGCTTACAAAAGACTCGTGGGTGATTTTGGTGTTGAGACTCGAAAGTCGGAGTGGGCTCGGGAGAAATGTTTGTGGTCGCGTATTTGGAGTGCCCGTGTTTTACCGAGGGTGAAGATGTTTTTCTAGCAATTTTGCAACGATGCCATTGCAACAAGGTACAACCTAGCTAGGAGAATGCCTTCAACTAATACGACGTGTCCGTTCTGTGAGTGTGAAATGGAGACTTATCTCCACTCACGGGGTTGTGGTTGGGTGGGAGAGCTATGGGAGGGTTTGGGGGTGGAGATAAGGACATCGTTGGGGTATGAGAGGGTGAGCGAGTGGGTGGAGGATGTTTGGAGGGAGTTGGAACAAGGTGAGGCCGAGCTGTTAATGATAGGAGTGTAGGCGATTTGGGAGATGTGTAATAAAGTTTGGTTCGATAAGGAAATTGTTAGTCTAGAGAAAGTGTTGAGGACGGCGCGGGATATTAAGAGGGAGATGTATGATGTTGAGAGGGAGGGTGAGGTTTAGAGGTTGGGTGTCGGGTGTCGGGTGTCGGGTGTCGGGTGTCGGGTGTCGGGTGTCGGGAATGTTCAGGCGAGGGAGACGGAGGAGAGGAGGAGATGGAAGTGGCCTAGTAGGGAGATGCTAAAGATTAATACGGATTTTGGTGTGAAAGAAGGGAGGGGGATGGGCATCGGGGTGGTGTGTCGAAACCGTGAGGGTGGTGTTTTGTGGGGTCTTGCTGAGAGGCGAAGGGTGGAGTTTGAGCCCAGACTTGCGGAGGCCAAAGCTGTGCTCAATGGTATTCGCATGGCAAGAAGGAAGGGGCACCAACATATTATCATGGAGACGGATTGCAAGGATGTTGTCGAGGCTTTGCAGCTCAGGAAGACGGGTAGAAATCAGTTCTTCGCATCGATTGAGGAGATTCTAAAGTTATGTGATGGATTTACGACGGTAGTTTGGTCTTTTACTAGTAGAAATTACAATTGTGTAGCACATGAGTTATCGCAGCTTTGTCCTGTTGGTAGCGAGATGGCTTTTGACGCTACGACGATCCCACGTTGTATCGAGAACTTCGTTTTTATTGATCGGCTTAATAGTGAGTGTAACACCCCCGAATTTTGGCTAGAGTTAAAACCTTTATTGTTACAAATAAATTGCCAAAACTCAGAGATGTTAACTAACAGTAACCAAAGAAGTACAATCTCAAACCAAAACAAAAGTACTTTAACTTAAATAAGTATAAAGTTTACAACCCTATTAAAAAAATAAAAAAATAAAAAAAATAAAAACCAAATGGTAAATATCCAAAATCTGACAATATAAAACTTGAAGTCTAAAATCAAGTGTGTGTTTGGCCAAGTTTGTAAAAGTGTTTTTGGACTCGAAAATACTTTTTGGCCAAACACATAGTTTTCTAAAAGTTAAACAAAATTTCTCAAAAGCTAAAAATCCATATTTTTGCCCATAGAAATAGAAGCAACTATTTGTTGTTTCTGCTTTTGAAAAATACTTTTGAAAAATTAAGCTTGAAAAACAAAAACTCATTTTTGAGAATCGAGGCCAAACATGCTCCAAATTACCTTTATTAAATAGCTTAAGAAAATCCAAGGCTAAGCTAGATCGCATCTCACAACCCTTTTTCCCGCGCTAATCTTGCATACCTGCAGCAAGTTATTTAAATAAAACAAACATCAACAGAAAGGTTGAGTATAGTCAAAATATTTTAGTCAATCCATATATGGAATATTTCTACTACAATATTCTACACAATCAATAATAATATTCCATATATGGAATATTTCTACTACAATATTATACAATATTCTACACAATCAATAATTACGTAATAATATTGCCTTCAATCACTATGCCCCATATATGGAATATTTCTTATGGTTACTTTTATATATAAAAGTACATTTACATTAAATTAAATTCATATTCAATTTACTAAAATAATATTAATACACTAAATAACGTTTTATATATAAAAGTACATTTACATTAAATTAAATTCATATTCAATTTATTAAAATAATATTAATACACTAAATTTCTAGAATTAACCTTTATAAAATTACCGTGCTGTGGCACGGGTTGCTATACTAGTAATTATTAAAGGAATAATTAATAACTATCACAAATTCTATACAGTACTATATAACCCGATTAAACAATTACTAGTTAAGCTATCCAACCAAATGTAGTATACCCGTCTCATTATACACTATATTATATGGAGCAAGTCCTTACTAAATAAGTGAGTTCGCGTTATAAGCAAATTATAAAAACTCGTATCAGACCATGTTACTAACTAGCCATCAATACTATATATTAATTCCAGAAACCAAGGGACTTCAATGTAATTAAAGAAAGTTATACAAATTAATTATACTATATAGTTTTAAATCAATAGCACCGTGTGATGGACCCGATTAAGGGATCTCAATGCAAATATTATAAAGTTTGGGTTAAAATTAAATTATATAGAAGCTTGGTAATTTTCCTAAACATGGTCAATTTCCTTAAAATAAAATAATTAATTAGTATAAACATGCACACTTATGGTTTTAATTATTATCATCATAAAATTATATATTAAATTTAAATCTATGCAATTTTATTAAACTTTATAATTTATTAGATGTGTAGAGATGTTAATTATTTAACATACAAAAATGTAATAAGTAGGTTATAAATAATTAAAGTTAGATTCCATAATATATAATATTGCATAATTCTTTCGATTTGATTTAATGCATATATGTAATATATTTATATAAATATATAATCCTCTTAAAATTGCATGCCTAAGTAGTAAAAGTAATTTCGTCGGTAAAGAAAAGAATTGTAGTAATACTGGATATAGTTATATGATAATAATCACTCATTTGAATAGTAAAAGGAACAATATTATCAACGAGATTAGTGAGAGTGGTAGAAACAACGGGAGTAGTGAAATAATCAATATTAATGCCGCAATAGTGAAAGTAACAATAATTACGACGGGAGTTGTGAAATTATCAATATTAATGCGGCAGTAGTGACAGTAACAATAATTACGGCGGGAGTAGTGAAAGTAACAATGGTTACGGGCAAGTAGTGAAATGTTATTACTATTGTTTCAATAATAAGAGTAAAATATTAATAGCGGGAATAGTGAATTTGTCTCAAAATTACTTCATCGTAATTTTAGGATATGTTATAAAAAATATATTAATGATAAATTTATGGGTTATGTAACTTTACGTAATTTTATTTACTGAAAAAAAATAATGGTAATAGAGGTAGCCCGGGCGAAGCCGGGCACCAATACTAGTATTAATAATAACCACGTACCTCTGCTCCAATGATTTCCCGTACTACATCTTCCACATTCTACTCAAGCTGACCACGTACTATACTACACTCCTTTACTACGTCCAACAACCAGCAACACTATACTTAAGATGGACAAACATTTTAACGAAGCATCACCACTATCCCATATTTAACCAACAGAAGCACCACAAAATACCCACATCCCGACGACACCATTCGAGTAAGGAGAAAACAAATTAGCACAAAACAACTCCTCAAATCCGACACCATTGGACAATCACCAAAATCGAATAACAATCATGTACACACGGTCAACACACACCCATATACACCTTAAAATTCACGCTCAAACCAAGCTAAACCCGCCAACAACCTCGGTCACAACCAGCCCCTAGTACCACCAATCAAATCTCGGGAATACCATAAAATGTTCCAAGTTCACTCCTAACAACTTAGCAAACAACAACGGACGTCCACAATTCAAACCCAAATCGTCCCGAAACACGCCCAAAACAGAGCAGTTTAAATCTTCACTAGCTCACGAGATTTTAATCAACAAAGACCAATATTAGGTGCTCTATAATCATACCCACACGTCCCAAAATTCTCAGATCTAACGATGCTAAAACGAAGTCATGCGGTATGACGAAACTTTACCGACGTCGATATAAAACAGAGTATACCACTGCCACTTTTGAGTACGTTAAATAAACATCACACAACAGTCCTAAAACATTATAAAAGACTCCTTAAGCCTTCCTATACAGAGAAAGACGATAGAATTGTCACGCCAAGTTACCCCAATCCCGACTCGGATTATTATTAATTGACCAGACAATAGCGAGTATGATATAAAGTATGCGAAAATAGAGATGAAGACTTACATCAAGGCACGAAAAGGGGGAAATAAGGCAGCGGTGTTGAGAGGACTAGGACGACAACGAGCAAGACGGTTCTGTGTGCAATAATTTATGCGCGAGGGGTGGAAGCGGTTGCTTGTGCAGTTTATGTTTTACGAAAAGAAGGACAATCCCGAGTATGTAGTATTTATAGCTAGGGTTAAAGAAGATTACGGAAAGCGTAATAATATTAATTGCCTTGAGAAATAAGGTAGAAGATTTGAGTTAAATATGGAAACGGAGTTGAAATAAGGGAAGGTTTACGAAATCCCAGTGTGAAATCTTTCGTGTGAAATCATGCGTGAAACCATACGTAATATCTTTCACTATTACAGATACAGGCTATAACAACGGTTAAAAACCGTTTTTATATAAAAAAAGTGGACGTTGTTAAAGCGTTCGTTCTTAAAGGTGTTAACAACGGTTAGTTTTTCTAAGAAACCCGTTGTGAAAACTATTAACAACGGTTTAAAGTAGAAAAAACCGTTGTGGAAAAGTGTGACTTAATTTTGGTGGGAAATTTATAACAACGGTTACACTAGAAAAAACTGTTGTTATAACTAAAGACAATGGGTTTTTTTTTTAAAAAACCGTTGTTGTTGATTTTAAAAAAGAAAAAAAAAATTATATATTACTATAGATGCATGCATTATTACTGCAATTTTGATGCATAATATGCATTATTACTGCCAAATCCCTGCATATGAAAGGACACAATAATATATGGAATGAGAAGGGTTATAAGATTTGGCACAACTTCCTAAACATATATTAATTAAAAAACAACTCAAAGGACACATTACTAAGTATAAATTCATGCATTATCTCAATAACCATTCCATTATCTCACTATCTCACGTCTTAAACTGCTCCAAACCCTAAATCTTTAAAACAAACTTCAAACTTCCTTCAACACTTCTTTCAACAATGAATTATACCATCCGTAATACATGCATTATGACCGAGTACAACAAGAGTTTCATCCGCCGGTTGCTGGACATCGAGGGCAGGTACAAGAGCTACCTTGAGGACGCTCGGACCGCACTCAAGGACGCCAAAAAAAATGGCTTGACAGAGCAGAAGATGTTGCAGCTATATGACGATATAGCAACTACGGAACGAAACCGGACTCCAAATAGCAAAGGAGGAGAGGATGGATATCATAGAAGAGAATAAGACTCTCTATGCATATCTAAGAATTGCATTTTTAGCAATGTAATACGTTTATTTATTTATTTATTTATATATTAATTAATTAAGTTTATTATGCATTCCTCTCCATCATCTTCTTCTTTTGTTTTATTTTATTTAATTTGTTTTACAAGCTAATAAACGCAGAAAAACAACAGTAACCATTCACTAATTAAGCGAATAATACTTAGAAAAAGAACAATAATGATCGATAAAAACACATGCAAATGAAATAATTAGAGAAAGAAAATAATGACTGAGATGATGACAAAACCTAAAATTATGCATATAAATTAAAGCGATACCTGATAATTAGAGAAAATAAGAGACGGCGACAACAACAGTGACGGAGATGATAAAGCGACGATGAGAAAGAGAGAAAGAGACAATGAGAAAGTTTGTGTTTGTGTTAGGTTTGTGTTTGTGGTTGTAGCTGATTTGTTGTGTTTGTGTGGTTTATATTATGGAAAGTATTGAGAACGGTTTTTACACAAAAATCCGTTGTCATTAGAGAATATATTAACAACGTGTCCTTAGAAAACCGTTGTTAAAAAGTATTAACAACGGGTTCTAATATAGCTTTTATAATTACTTTTCACTAATTTTCGCCAAATTATTAACAACGGTTATAATGTATTACAGAGTAAACTGTTGTTATTAGTTATTATATTAACAACGGTTGTGAAAGCTTGACCCGTTGTTAAAACCTATAACAACGGTTATCAACACATAACCGTTGTAATTAAGTTTAGTAAAATTCGCGTCATCCATTCTACAACGTCTTATGGTGATTTTCGTGAATAAGCGTTGTTAAAGGGGTGTTGTAGTTGCCTAGATTTGTAGTAGTGTTTAAATAAGAAATTAATAAATTATTAATAATAATAATAATAATAATAATAATAATAATAATAATAATATAATCTACATATAAAATATGAAGGATTATTATTATTATTGCTAGTCATAACTCGAGTCAAATATTTACGCTTCTCTTTTAAAAATCTATAGTATTATAAAGTTTTAAGACGATAAATAACTTTTGACAAATTTTAAAATGACGTTAAATAAAATAATAATTAAAAATGACGGAGTATTACAGTGAGTAATCCCTTTCCGGGGTTTTTTCAAAAAAAAAATCAAATTGACTTTTTCTTATTGTTTTGTATCTTTTTGTAATTAGGGTTTATGTATCTCTTTACTTTTCCCAAAATCAAAACTTTAAATTTTCAATCAAATCACATTCCATACCAAAACCATCATCAAATTTGTTATCATCATTATCATCAATGTTTTCCTGAGCACCTCCATCCATACAAACAAAACCATTATCAGTTTTGTTTGTTTGCTTAGGAAACATATTGTAATATAAGTATGGTTGCAGGATGAATTTTTAGACATATACTTCATTAATCAAGTACGACGTACTTCTTCATATGGAGATAGGGTTTTTAGCATTGTTAATTGTTGATTTTAGCATCTCTGGCAGAAAAATCATAAGTTTAACTAAGAACCATTAATGTTGTACTCCCTCTATACCAGATCAATGGTAACATGATAAAAAAAAATGGGGTTTTTAAGAAAAGAGGGTAAAAGTAAGGGTAAAGAGAGAAAAAATAGGTGGGGTATGTAATTGTGAGTTTAATTGTGGGTTGGTAGATGGGGTATGTAATCGCATTTTGTGTAAATATTAAATGGGTATAAGGATAATTAGGTAATGTTGTGGGCCAAATAAGGAATGTTACCATTGGTGTGGTATGGCCGTATTAGGTAAGTGTTACAATTAGTCTGGTATGGAGGGATTAGTACACAGTGTGCTCTTGTAGTTAAACTGGGGATTTTTTGTGCTCTTGTAATTAAACTGGTGATTATTTGTATATTGTTAATGGTTGATTTTAGCGTAGATCTTATGTAAATTTATCAACGTAGTACATATTAATCTACGTAAAATGATCGTCAATGTAGTATATTAATAAAGTAGTACAATATAGTTATCACAATCGTAAAATTATTGTGAACGTAGTACGTATATTAGAAAAGAATGGTATGTGAAATTAGAGAAAATAGATTAGAAAGAAATTGGAGAGATAAATTAGGAGGGAAATGGGAGAGGTATAACCGTTAATAGAGTACTACGATGAGTAAAATGTGTACTGCGAAAATCAGAACCCATATTCTAAATATATGTTATGTGAAAGTACATGGTATAATAATAACATTTGATTAAAAGAAACTGTCATTCTCATGTTATGCATTTTAAATAATAACTATGAAGTATAATATACTAGATTTTATGTCCGTGCGATGCACGATATTAAATAATGTCATCTTATAAATATTTTCGTCCAAGACTTGTAATAAGATATATATGCAAAAAATATATGAAATCCAACTTAAGACGATAATGAAAATAGAGAGGTGACAATAAAAATGGAGATGCACGGGTTCCTATAACTTAATATGTACTTTTTCAAATATGTTATTTCAGATTAAAGTGAACTCAATTACGGAGTATATTTTAATCACATTGATATTGACTCGATCTAAACCTAACCGCTGTGACCAGTCTATTTTTGTTTATTTAAGTGAAACGTATACTCTAGAGTCGTTTTGTTAAGTTTCTTATACAAAACATCTGTGAATGAATAAGCCTGTACTATATAACTACATGAGATTATACCTCATTTGGGTTTTTCCCCCTTGTCCGAATTAATTTTGGTTGGGTGATGTTTAACTCTTGCTACTGTAAAATATAAATATCATCTATAAAAAAAAAAAAAAAGAATAAATTAGCATTGTGTGAAAATTAATGATTTAAGATTATTCTAATACTCCCTCCCATCCAAACCAAATGTTACATTTGACTTTTTGGCACTATTCATGATTGTAGATAATTTTTAGTATTATTAGTAATGTATAAGAGAAAACATAGTCATGCGAGATCTTGTTTGATTCATCGTCATGAATTCTATAAGAATATCAAGTTTTTATAATTTTTAATAATGTGTAACTAAAGATATTCACGTTGCAAAACGCACCTCGGCATGCGTAATAAAGTCAAATGTAACCTTTGGTTTGGATGGGAGGGAGTAATTACTACATAAGCTACCGTGAGGAGAGCACATAAAATAGAAGGTAATAGAAGCATGGTTATTTATCAAAATGGATCCTCTCCATTTCCTCTCCATTTTCTCTCTTAAACTCATTTAATAATATTTTTCCCACCAAATTTTATTATCCCTTTATTTTTACCCATAAATTTTGAGCCGTTCGATGATGCCAGAATACGATCTGGACCACCGAAAGAAAATAGTCTCTCCATTTCTTTTTAGGAAATGGAGAGAAACTCTCCTCGTCATTTATAATTTTATACCCTGTATTATTATTAAGATTTGCTTGCTCTACTATGACTGTGACACTGAGATTCAAAATATTATTAAGATATTCAACACATACACTGATAAGCATTATATTTCTAATCTTTCTTAGATTGAGTTAGAGAACCTTACGTAAATTATGATTATTTTTATTTAGTATGCCCCGATTTTATTATATGGTACTCATTTTATTATTTTTGATACCATTTACATCGAATTGTAACCGGTCTACCAATGTACTTTTCTAAATATATTACTTCTAATCAAAGTAGACTCAATTGTATTTTAATCATACTTATATTGACTCGATCTAAATCTACCCGTCTAACCAATTTCATTTGTTTATGTGAAACGTATTCTCTAAAGTCGTTTTATTCGTGCTAAAAGTTCCAATGCATAAAGGTGTTATAATTCCTTATTGTATCGTTTAGCCCATATGAGTATCCCATCATGAATATCTCAAATTGTATTCGACAAATTTGTATATGTTTGACCCGACTTTGTATTACGTGCCAACAGTTAAGTAATTCAACACTTGTAGTAGAAAATTAGACTGTTACGGAAAGCTCTCAAATATCATTGAAATCTATACGAAAAACTCTCAAATATCAATGAAATCTATAAAATCTCAAATAAATTTGTTCTAATTAAATCTGTTTTGAACTCTCTTCCCGTCTTTTATTTATCCATTTTCCAGATACCTAAAGGAGTCTTGAAGAAAATTGTCAATTTACAGAGACAGTTTTATTCGGGAAGCAGTAATGAGAGGAAGGTTGTCCATCTGATCAACTGGAGTATTATTCAAAGGTCAAAGACAATGGGAGGTTTAGGTGTGACGGATTTGCGGATAAAAATGCAAGCATGCTCTTTAAGTGGTGGTGGCGTTTTTCAATGGAACACGAGTCACTTTGGAAAAGAATTATTTGTTCAATACATGAGCTCAAACTAGATGGAGTGTTTAGAAGTGATGGTAAAGTTGCTAAGTATGGATTATGGAAATCTATATGCTCTACTAGTGACTGGAATCTGCACATTGAACAAGTCACAAAACAAGGTATCAAATTACAAGTCGGGCGAGGGAATATAATCAAATTTTGGGAGGATCTCTGGATTGGAAATGTAACACTCAAAGAAGGATTTTGTAACACCCCCATACTCCAAGTGCCTTACCAGGACCACTTAAGGAATGAGAATACTACCATCTCGGTTACCCGAGGCAATGTTTATCAAATAGACAATTAAAAAACATACTTTAATAAATAAGTTTAAGTGATTACATAACAATACCAACTGTAGAGTAAAGTACAACTGTTCTACAACCAAACTACAACTGAAGTAACAAAAGTATAAAGACAACACAGCGGAAGACTACTATCAGACTCGTGGCAACTCCATCCCAAACTAATCCCGCGTAAAGAACAAATCCACTAGCAATAGATTAAAGGAAGAGCAAAGTTACAGTGGAGAGAGATTAGAGAGATTCAGAGATGAGAGAAGCGTAAGTAAAAAAGTGTGTTTATGACCTAATCCCGGCTTTCCTTATATAGGGAAGTAATTGTTAACATAAAATAAACCAAATACGGGATAAAAATCCCGAGTATAATAGCTAAATACTCGATCGAGCAACTTTATATCACTCGATCGAGCAAAACCAAGCTAAAACCTCTTGATCGAGTACTTTAGGTACTCGATCGAGCACTTATTAAATAGGCACTACTCGATCGAGTAGAAAAAGGAGTCGATCGAACACAATTGTACTCGATCGAGCACTTTCCAGCGCACAATTCCTACTTCGTGCACTGAACTTCAAACGGCTTCCATTTCTTCGTTACTTGGGCAAACAGGGGGATTCCGGTGGAGTTGGAAATTTAAGAGGACAAACTTTCATCTCCAACTTGAATCACCTGAAAATCAGTTGTAGAACTCGAGATATGGCTCTTCAAAGTAGGCACTAGCAATTTTAAGTTCTTTCTTTACTCGCCTAGCTATCTTACTTCTTTGCGTATCTCAAAATAGTAGTCTTAAGGCTCCGACTCAACTCATCTCCTAAATGCATGCATAGGGACATGTTTTAGGCTTGATTACGCTCCTTTCCGGTTCATACCTGCAAATAGTACAAGACAAACCAAAGTAGCCAATTCGGGGGACATTTGTAGCTAAATACTACACAAAATGCATAGAAATACGTGCAAATAAAGTATAAAATACCTATATAAAATGCACGCATCAAATCTCCCCAAACCAAACCTTTGCTTCTCCCCAAGCAAACTAAATGCAAACTAATGGAACGGAGAAAGAAAGCTCAGAGCTAGCTATAACCTGTCTACTTGAACCAATTTAATGCAACAGAAATCAACAGTCATAGCTACAACAGTTAATACACAACGAATTATAAGATGTACAAATCCACTAGCAAGAGATTAAAGGAAGAGCTAAGTTACAGTGGAGAGAGATTAGAGAGATTCAGAGATGAGAGAAGCGTAAGTAAAAAAGTGTGTTTATGACCTAATCCCGGATTGATTAGAGCGTCGCACGATTATTTGGGTTTTGTAATTTGTGTTTAGAAACTGTTTAACAAAATATATAACGCTCTAATTACTTCCGAATCAAACTACTGAAATATTACTCGCCAGACCGGATACTCGGTCGACTATAGAGTATACTCGGCCGAGTATCCTCTACTCGGTCGAGTATTCATTATACTCGGCCGAGTGTTCCTCAGCAGTAGCCAAACAGACTACACGACACACACTACTCGACCGAGTAGGCCATACTCGGTCGAGTACCAGCCTATAAAATCCGTAGTATTACAGTCTTCCTCCCTTAAAAAAGAACTTCGTCCCCGAAGTTCCAACCCAACCTATAAAACCTGGACACCTAACACTAAGTCCACCAACCACGCTTACTTCCACAACACGGCTCACGGTAACATCTCAACTACAACATAGCCTCCTAATACTGACTGCATAATATTACCGAATAACCACAATATAATGTTGCCAACTCTGTCTGACTTCTATAGCACTTACTAGCAACTCAATTACCAAGACAATCCACCGGACAAGATCAACCATCAAGACGGAATGTTACACTCACCACCCCCGAATGGATCACCACAATTTTTAAAAACATTTAAACGGGGTCAGTACTGATTACACAAAACAAACAGTTGCAATAAAACAATACCACAACCAATTCAATTAACCCAAAATCCATCACATCTCCACACACCTGACTACACACTAAAGTGTGTAGCCTTGGCAGAATACTCATCGCAACAAGTATTCCACACCGCCAGTGGGGGACCGCAGCCGTTCCCACCTAAGCCCCGCTCATCTCATCCGAGCGATAAACCCATGTTCATTAATGTGCACATCCCCTCTGTGGCGGGTTCCACAAAGGGCGAATCACGAGCGTGAAGCCACTCCCGCAAGTGACTTCACTCAGCCGAGGACGCACCTCGAGAACTATAGACAAACAATCACAACCAATCACAATATACAATACAATCACCAATTATTAATTCCAATACGATACAAACCAACAACAATTATCAACCATCAACAACATTATATAATCAATACTGAGTAGGAAAACCCTACCTGGAAAGCAATCATCAAGATCGTCACAATCAGCTAAGCATAATCGTTCTTCAACGAAATCACCTCCTATAAACACACAATCATACAATCACAATCTAACATCAACAATACTCCCCAAAACCCCCAAATTACCCAATTAGGATTTCAACTAAAATTAATGAAACGATATAAAAACTATACTAGGATCTTACCCACAATGCGACGGTCTCAACGGCGTAAAGAACTCAACGATCCGACGACTCTAGCCCTTAGGATTTGATATCAATGTGAGAGAGGAGAGCTACATAACCTTGTTTTCTCTTTTATGAAACTTATAATGAGGTAATAGTGAAAAAGAAATGACGAAATATTTTTTTATAACCTTCTGGTGTTGCTATCAAAATCCGGCAAATAACCCGCAAAAATACACTTACTCGATCGAGTAAGTGACTTACTCGATCGAGTGCCACATGTACTCGATCGAGTACCCATCAGGTCAGCTACTGTTTTGCGTAAATTCATACTTCACGACAGAGTAAGCTCCACTCGATAGAGAGTACCCATAGACATAGAAAATTGTAGTATTACAGATTTCCCAGACTCTTTAGTGTTTCAGTTCAAAAAAGCAACAAGGTGGCTGACATGGGTACTTGGCAAGGTGACGAATGGGTTTGGTAACTGCAATGGAGAAGACAACTGTTTCAATGGGATTTGCTACTGGTTGACCAACTAATTTTTATTATTGTCGGCTTCAAACCTGTAGGAGATAAAGACGATAGACAATTCTGGTGCTTTGAGAAGTCAGGTTACTACACAGCTAAGTCTTTCGTCGATGCCTACTACATATTGAAGTATAGCTCACTGGATCAAAGGATTTGGTTCAACCAACTTTGGAAAGGACTCGCAGCACCAAGGTATGAAATACTTATATGGGCAATAATGTGGAAAAGGGCAAACTCAAGAGATAGGATACAGAAGTGGAAAGTAATGAATTGGGATGAAAAAAAATGTAATTTTTGTGGTAAGTGCTTGGAGACCGTCTGTCACCTATTCTTGCATTGTAAATTCTCGTGCCAACTATGGACTGATACTTGTGATGTGGGGGAGGGGGTGACTTGGATTTGTCTCTTGGAGGTTGATGATGCTTTTCTTTTTTGGAATAACTCTCATTTTGTTGGATTTAAGAAACGACTCTGGGAAGCATTTTTCATTGCTATAGTGACGATTATATGGGAGGTGAGAAATGAAGCTATCTTTGAGAACAAGATGCCTTGCTGGCCCTCCATAATGGATAAATTGCTTTTAAGGATTGGTGTGTGGTGCAAATCATGGAAGGAAAATATACCTTATACGTTGGAGGAATGGTTGAACAACTGGAAAGCGTTGCGATCGTGGAAGTAACAAAGGATTATGGAAAGAAGGGCTCCGAGGGTTGGTGCTTAAACCCAATATGCAAGGCTTCTGATTTTGTTTTTTGGAAAGGATTCAATGTTTTAATTGTCATGATTTTTTCGGTTTTCTTGTGAACTTTTATTTGGGACTCTACTCGCTGTAGGTCGCCGGGTTTTACCCTTTCTGAATAAAAAAAATATATAACACTATAATGTTTCTTTTAAACACCAAACTAAATTAAAGTACGATATTGCCCCGTGTACCGTACCAACCTTTCTCTCATCTACAAAAAAAAAATTCATTAGTAAATGATCATCCAGAAAAATCTAAAGAGTATACCATTGTCAATAATGAAAATACTTTAATCACCTTATTTTAATGCTTATCAAGACTCACCATCATTCTTGTCGATGACTATCATCTTTTAACAGTCCCTGCTTCCTAAAAAATTAAAAATTAAACTTTATAAGTAAAAGCAATCGAAACTACATAGATTTAGTATTAGTATTAGTATAAGAGACTAATCTGATTATTGAGTACTGAACATCGTATTCTAAAAAAAAGATGATGATAATCATCAAAACGTCAATAAAAGGAAACATCAACTTATACAATTGGTCTTCCTTATGACGGGTTACTATTTGTGGCGGATATTTTGTGAGATAAAATGGTAACAAAATGGGTTAGTGGAGAAAGGGGACCACATGAATAGTGTTGCAGAGAGAGAAAAAGTGGGTACTTTGTGAGGTAAAATGGTATCCGTCACTCAAGAGTGACGGATATGGTGCCGTCACAAACAAGAATTTGTGCATCTTATAATAAAGCAGCTAAAACTGAAAAAACATGTATTTCTATTGCTTAATAATTGCCTAATTTATAGGCCTACTTGTTAGAACTGTAGCTTTTGCATTAATCGGGAATTTATGTCCTACTACAATTGTCCATCAAATCAACTTTTAGTGGGTAAATTGAATCTCGACAACCAACGGAGTACTTAACTACGTAACATATTTATCTCAATTTTGAATAGAATCTCACATATTTTAATATGATTATATTATACGTAGCTTTAAAAACTTGGAAACTACCACGTGTTTCGATAAAAGTCTCTTTTATATATATACTAAATTTAATGCCCGTGCGATGCACGGGCCTATATATAATGCTCTGTCATGTATAATTTAAAATTATCGTATGTTTTTTAACTTAGTTTTAATTTAATATCACTTGTTAAAAGTACGTCTTCCATCTATATTCTTTTATACTATTATTAGACTATCGATTAATGTATAGGCTATAGCGAGATAAGACTCTTCTTTTGCCTTATCCCTACTACAATTGAAATGTAATCAAACATAATTAAAATCAGTTCTCACTCAATGTTACGGAAGGACTTTATAAATTTACAAAGTAAGACAACAATAGAACTATAATAATTAAAGCATACCTTGGCTCCGAGAAAAAGGAACATACATCGGATGTACTACATCCAACTTTTTTGTTTTTTGAGCATATATGTATTTTTTTTAGCTTATTTCCTCAAACTTTGTTTATTTTTGAGCATAATAAAGTTTATAAGTTAGATTTTAATATTTTTTCCGTCAAAACTCAAATTTAACTAAACTTATATGTAATGTTTTTGAGTTTTATTGTAATTTTTTAGAGCTTAATGTTTAAGTGAATAAGCTCAGAAACTTCATATTGAAACTCAGAAACTTTAAAACAAAACTCAAAAACTTTATTATAATGCTCAGAAACTATAAAATTGGAGGTAGTACATCAGATGTATAATCCTCTTACTGCTTGGCTCCTACTGTTTACTTAGATAATTGACATAGTTTTTATTTATCATAAATGACTTACTTGAACATAAATGCCACCTCTTGTAAAATAATTAGATTTTAAGGACGCATATTCAATGTAATCAATGATAAAGAAAACATAGTCAACAAAAAAAAAAAAAAAAAAGACAAAATACGGAGCAATCTCTAACTCTCTATCTACAGACGTAAAGAATGAAAAAACTCAATCTTGATACCGGCCTTCTGCATCGCAAATCAACTTCCCATATAGCCTGAATGTTACATTGCACTTTTGCTAATTTATCTCGAAATCCTGAAAACGGTGATTTTTTCAAACTAAAAGGGTTAATAACACAATCATATCATACGGAGTACTACATTAAAATTAATGAAATAAAATAATAATATGCTATGCAATTGTACGTAAGTATGTAAGATTAGGGTTACATTGAACTTTGAAGTTGATTGGCTATTGCGTTGATTGAACTGTAAACATGTATACGTGTATTTGTCAACTTACCAAAAAAACATTGATATGATTAAAAAAATATTAATTTTTTGTTGTTGCAACTATCCAAATCCTTTTTTCATATTTCCTGAAAAATCATAAAAAATATACAATTAGATTTCTTAATTTAGAACTACATTAGATGCATGTAACAAAATTAATCTGCACAATAGAAATTAATAAGTTTATGTCAATTCGTGATTAATCCATGGGAGTGGGGATGACCGACTAATGGCAGATATTCAACCTTGGATTTATATACTAATTTATTTTAGTTTTAATTTCTAATCAATTTAGAATGCATAAAAGATACCCCGTAATAGAATTCTATTAGCTTTACAATTTCTGTACGGTTGCTTATGATCATGATGTGATAAAATATTATCTCTAAATAAAAATATTATTATTATCTCTAAATAAAATAATAATTTAGGTAGTTTCGAAAACTTGGGGTCTCTGTAATCGCTCGAAAAAAGCTTCCTTTAATAATATAGATAGATATACTAGATTTAATGCCCGTGCGATGCACAGGCCATTTGTAATACTATGTTATGTAAACAACGGATAAACATTGCAGTCTAGACTCTAGAGTTGAGTAACCTATGCATTCTCATATATTTTATCGAGATACATGAGCAATTAAACTAATTTTTAGGCACTATAAATTTATGGAAAATGATAAATACAACCCTTAAGGTGCCAAAAAAGGAGTGAAAACCTTAAATGAAGCATTAATGACATCAATTTACGCGTAATTGTGTCATAAATTCTTAATTTAATTCCATTTTGGGAAGTAATTTAGTTCTTAAATACAGCCCTTAGGGCTGTACTTATCATTAACGTAAATTTATTAGGTTTCTTTTACATGACAACTTTTTTTCTATAATTCGATGTAGTGCCTTTTCCTGTAAAAAATAAAATAAAATATAATAAAATTAAAAATAAGTTCTATGAATAGCTAAGGCGACCCTTAGTGTTAAATGCATCACTTTACTTTGTTTATGTAGAACACACTCCTAACTCCTTTGATCTTTATTTTTAACGTTGACTTTAATTGTTGACATACTTTATTTCGAAAACATAGTTTGCATGTGACACCAAAATTTAATCAAAATCGTGATTAATCCAACCTAGTTACATTAAGTGGATTATACGTTTAATGTACTACATTAGATGGTGCAGACTCAGAAACTCATTAAGTGTGAGGTAGTACAGATGTACACCCTATTAGTTAGATAAGGTTGTATTTTCTAGGTTTATTAGATTTGCTAATACCTTCAAAATTTATTAATATATGTAGATTAAGTGGAATAATTGTGTAGTTGAAATGAAATGTACAAGGTATTGAAAGATATTTCAGAAACAACAAATTTGGGGTTGTTTGGTTAATCAAGGAACTTAATTTTTCTAGGAAAATGCAATTCATGAGAATTAAGTTCCCTCATCCAATTCGGGTGAATTTCTGCAATTCATGGGAATTAAGTTCCCTCATCCAATTCGGGTGAATTTCGGAAAAATGTTTGGTTGCTCATGTAGAAATTAAATTCCACAGAAACTTCCAATGACCAAGGGGGGAGTAGGTAAGCAACTTCCCACATCATGTAGGCATTGGAAGTTCCTGGTAAGTGTTAATTCCTACATTTTCCAAAAATTAAGACAAACAAACAACCCATGTGTTTTCAAAATCATGGGATTTTTCAATGCCTATGTTTTCAAAGTGACAACCAAACGACCAAAGTATTAAAATGCAAAAGGTATATTTTGAAACGGATCCTAGAATAATAATAACAATAATAATAATAATAATAATAATAATAATAATAATAATAATAATAACAATAATAATAATAATAATTAGTTACGTATTATTGGACTTTTATTAGGAAACAAATTGTTGTTAACTTTCCACTAATTAATGAACCTAACAATCTTAATGCAACAAAACCATATAATTATTACCGTTTCACTCGATCAAACCAACTTCTTCTATTGACATTAACAATTATCTCTTTGGCTATACATTTGTTTGATCCATTGGTCGTTCTAATACAATTGGAATTTTATAGTTAGGGCCTCTTATTTCTACACCCTCCATCTCGGTTAATTATTAACTATTTAATTTTCGGGAATCTCAATTAATTGTTTAACTTTTTATTTTAGGAATACATTTGATGTGTAACTTGATCTTCCACACTCAATTTGTTCTATTTGTCATTCAATAATTGGTCCATTGCCATGGTCTTTGTGGCAAAATAAAAGGTAAACAAATAATTGGGACGGAGTTTGTAGGTTTCAGTCTAATTCCTTTGGTATATTATATTTGTGGGAGTCTCTTTCACCGCCCAAAACTCATACATACATAAAAGAAAGGTCTCTTAGGAAAATTCTCCTATGACTCAGGTGTGCCTCACCCTTATTTCTTAAAGTTATACATCAAAACCTCGCTTGCATGTTTTGGATAACATACGTATTACACAATCAAATAGAAATGTGTAAATATATATTCCTGTTAACTCCTCTTGAACCAGATCCACAGACTTCATACTCACAATAATTGCACATGAATAACACTATAATCAAGCGTAACTAATCTGTACATTCCTAATGTTATATGCGAAGAAAAGGCTTATTTAGATGTTCAAATAACCAAAAGACGACTTCAATAGATAATTGGCATGCCAAATTATGATTGCCAATTCTCCATTGCACTGGGATTCATGTAATCACAATATCTTTTGTAACAGTGTAGTGCATGTTCTAACTAAGATACCTCAATATTCAATATCACAGAGTGATAGAGTTTGTGAGAATATGTACTTACAAAATCTTTGATCATTGTCCAAGTAAAAGAGAAGGAAAAAAAAGCGAAGCAGTATAAAAGAATAAAACTTTTCTTTTTAAATTTACTGTAATTACCTATAATATTTCACTCTTTTAAAACCCACATGGCCACATCAACCTGTATCGATCGTTTAAGCATGCTGGAATTATTGATACCCTACACATAAAAAAAAACATAGATCAGTTAAAAAAATTAGGAATATAAAATAAAACAAATAGCACAAATGAACAAAAACTTGTTAAATAGACAAAAAACTAAATAATAATGCAAATTCATGAAATGAAAACTAAAAAAAAATGTTTCAGCGTGATATTAATTGATTTTATGTACTCCGTAGAACAATAAATAAAGCAGGTAAGATGATGAGCAACTGAATATGCATGAAAAACCTATCTATCTATAAATATGGGGTGAAGTTTAGGTTTGGTCTGTTAACCATTAAATAGCATCAAAGATATAAGGTTAGAATCCAACTTGGAAGAGAAGTCTCCATGTCTTTGATTTTCCTTTTAAACCGTACATCATATCTTTTTTAATATCTTTTATTTTTTTTATTTCGGTATACAAATTGAATAGTTAATAAAAAAATTGTTGGTAGTTTACAAACGTTGGACTCTCTATAATCGCTCGAAAAAAGCTTCCTTTAATAATTTAGATAAATATACTAGATTTAATGCATGTGCGATGTAAAGAAAATTACTCCGTATATTTTTATTATAAAATTCATATTATGCCGTGTTCACTGTTGTGTTATTAGCTCTAAAAAGCAGGGTCAAAGGACGTTTTATCACAAGCGTAAACGTTAGAATTTGAATAAATAGGATTATTATCAATAATTAACTCTCTAATGTTATCATTTACAAATATAAATTAAAATACCAAAAATATAAATTAATAATTATGGTAAAAGAAGCTTAGGGGGTGTAAGTTTGTCGCGAGATTAATCTTTAAATATACCGCATAGGCGTACAATGTCTAGGGGCAAATATTAAAACATAAATAACCCTTTTATTATGTATAATAGGTCTCATGAGAGACCGTCTTCCACTAATTTAGTGGGAGACATAATAGGAAAAAAAAAAGAAATTCGATGGATCACTCACCCCATCATGTGAGTTACCTAACCTAATAAGAGAAGTAAGTTGGACAGGTAAAACCTTTAACCCGAACCAGAAGATGAAAGCGATCCACCCTGCAAAAGAAGAGAATTAGGACCCAAACCTGCTGCCTCTTCTTCTTCTTCTTCCACTCTGATCTGATGAAATCTATCTCAGTCGTCATATCAGACGACTACTCTTACTATTACTCGGCCAAGGCTGGCTTAAATGAACCCTTTCATTGATAGAACTCTGAGATTAGGTAGGGTACAGTTCGAACATATCGAATCAAGGGACCAAACCGCGCGTTTAAGAGTAAGTGTGCTCTGGCTACTTCGGGCAAGTGCATGATGAGTTTGACAATTCCCCAGGATTGAGATCGTATCACGTCTCATAAACATTGGTTGAGTAGTAGTTGACTACATACATAAGTCTACTTATTTTCGAATAGTAAGTGGAGTATATTTATATTTATGTTATATGTTTTTATATATTTGAAACTATTGCTTCTTCTCATAGTTAGCTTTAAAAAAAACATAAATGAGTGAAACAAAAAATAAGGAGACTTGAGGTTCCAAGATACAAATTGTATAAAAAATTCCAAGTATTAATCTATACAAAAGAAGAAGAAAACAATCATGATCTGATGTAAACAATCGTTGCTTAGTTACCGAATTCATGCACGTAAACGAAAAGAAATTAAGATAAGGTTGAGCCTTCAAGAAGAGTTTTTCACGTATTTTCATAAGTGTGATTTCACATGTTCTTGCGTATAGTTCAACTATTGATATAGTTATTTATGCAAAGTATGGGAAACTACAAAATCTTATACTCCCTCCGTTCCAGTCATTTGTTATCTTTTGGTTTTGGCACAAAGACAAAGGAAAGAAGAGGTGACAAATTACTAAATGACATGTCGACCAAATTGAGTATGAATGACCAAATTGTTCATCAAATGCAATCCTAAAATAGAAAGGACAACAATTGACTGAGACGCCCCAAAATGGAAAAGGACAACAAATGACTAGGACAGAGGGAGTATCTTATATCTATCTATATTATTAAAGGAAGCTTTTTTCGAGCGATTACAGAAAGTCCAAGTTTTAGCGATTACAGAAAGTCCAAGTTTTAAAAAATTGTATGGGTTTTAAAAAATCACTTAATGATAAAGAAATAAATAGGTTGATAATGCTAAAGATAAAATTAGGTTCATATGAGTTATGATATACCAAAATTATATATAATAATCTTATATTTTAGGTAGAATTGGAGACAACTTCTAGAGGTGCAACAAAAGACATTAATTGGCAATAGCATTATCAATAACGAATAAGAAGTATTATAGTAATAACATTGTTATTGTTGTCAAATTCTAAGTTAATAGCCTATAACAACTCATTATAGACGGCAATTATCCGTCTATAGCAAAATTTACTCCATTACACAAAATCTCATTATAAACGGTAACTATCCGTCTATAACTAAAGATGGACCAAGTAACATACCACATTACACAAAATCTCATTATAAACGGTATAATGAGGTTACTGCTTCAAAAAAGAAGGGTGGACTAGGGATCAAAAAAGCAGACATTTGGAACATTGCCACTGTTGGTAAGCTTGTAAACTGGATCCATTCTAAGGCTGATAGATTGTGGATCAAATGGGTCAATGCTATTTACATTAAAGATCAGAACTGGCAGGAATACACCCCTCCTGCTGACAGTACTTGGGTTTGGAAGAGCATCTGCAAAGTGAAAGAGAAGTTTAAGGATGGGTTTGTGAATGGAAGCTGGGAACATCATCCTAAGGGTTATACAATAAGGAGTGGCTATGATTGGCTGTGCTCTGAACAGGCTGCAGCAGTCTGGTCACCTGTTGTTTGGAATAATTGGAATGTCCCTAAGCATTCCATAGTTACCTGGTTGATGATGCATAATGGGATGAATGTCAAGGAAAAGCTATTCAAAATTGCCTGCTGCATTGATGATTTATGTGTGATGTGTGAGACCCATACTGAAACTGTGAAACATGTTTTTTATGACTGTGTGTATAGCTGCAGAGTTAAAGATCAGCTGTCTCAGTGGTTTGGAGGAAATGTCCCTGATACGATAAATCTAGCTACTGTATATCAGAATTCAGTCCTTCGGAAAGCTAGAGTCATTGTCTTCACGCCTACCATTATCATGTGTGGTATCAAAGAAATAATGCAAGAATCAATAGTTGTCATTGCGTCCGAATCGGTAGCCAGGAAAATTGAGGAAGATGTTACTAGGAGGATTAAAGCTAAGCTTGGAGGAGCCAATGTGAGCATTGATTGGCTTAGCATTCAGTCGAGTTAAATAGGCTTACTTTTGTCGTAGTGGGGGTTTGAACCCTTGCTTGTTTTGTAACTATTGCATATTTCTTTGATATTTATATATATTTTCACATTTTCACCAAAAAAAAAAAACATACCACATTACGCATAAGCCAAATAACAACTTGCGTAGTGGGCCCCTAAAATGTCACCACTTTAAGGGTATTTGACCCGTCTCTTGCTGTAGGCGGATATAACCGTCTATAGCAAAACTTACTGCATTACACAAAATCTCATTATAGACGGCAACTATCCGTCTATAACTAAAGACGGACCAAGTAACATACCACATTACGTATAAGACAAATAACAGCTTGCGTAGTGGGCCTCTAAAATGTCACCACTTTAAGGGTATTTGACCCGTCTCTGCTGTAGACGGATATATCCGTCTATAGCAAAACTTACTGCATTACACAAAATCTCATTATAGACGGCAACTATCCGTCTATAACTAAAAACGGACCAAGTAACATACCACATTACGCATAAGACAAATAACAACTTGCGTAGTGGGCCCCTAAAATGTCACCACTTTAAGGGTATTTGACCCGTCTTTTGCTATAGACGGATATATCCATCTATAGCAAAACTTAATAACATGCATAAGACAAATAACAACTTTCATAGTGGGCCCCTAAAATGTCACCACTTTAAGGGTATTTGACCCGTCTCTTGCTATAGATGAATATATCCGTCCATAGCAAAACTTATTGATAACCTTAACCTATATATCTCAGGGCGTTTTCCCTTTTCAATTATTCTTTCGTTTATGTGTCATTTAGTTTTCGAGTTAGCAATATTGTTTTGTGTATTTGATCCATATACGATACTAGATTCATCATGTTTTATTAATCTAAGGTGTTTTGTTTTTGGTATTCCAAATTTTGTCATGACTTATCTATGTTTTTTTTTTTTTTTTTTCAGGTGTTGGGTATCGACAAGCTTAAGCGGTATCAATTCTACTTCCTCCATTCAACTCCACTCTACCACTTTCATTTTTCACGTTTGTCAACGCGTGTTTTAAGCGCTAAATATCGTTAACTACGTATTTGCAAAAATTATAAAATTTAGATATTTTTCATGTACTCCTAAAGACGAATCAAACAAGATCTCACATGAATATATTTTCACTTACGTATCGAGAGAAAATTGAAATTGAATATACTCTTGTAAATAGTGTGCAAAAATGAAATTGGTAGAGTGGAGTTGAATGGAAGAAGTATTTTATAAGGAGTATTATTTTGTTGGTCTTAATTCTTTATTTTTTCCTTGCATTGAACATCATATTGTCACTGATTTTAAATCGATCAAAATATATTTTATTAGATGTTACTAATAAGAGTAATATCTATCACAATATTACAGTAATGATCTAATGAAACGAGTTCAAGATGTCAGATTAGAGGTATATAACTCTGGCCTTGAAGCTATATATAAAACGAAATAGAATTTCCAAGCATAAAAAACATAATATCGGTTTCGTTATAAAAAAACAAAAGTTTAGTTATATTCGAGATAAAGTAAGTGTTTTGCACTAATCGTGATCAATTTGATGCTTAAGATATGTACCACGCCCATTTTTGTATTTTAGTTTACGCAGCTTTTTTGCTTTGGTGGAATTAAGAAAGGGTTCGAACAAAAAGGTTACGTTTATAAAAAAGAATTCTACTTCAAGTTTGTTTTGGTTACCGTCTGTATTTTAACACTTCCTTATTATTGTATTGTGGAATAACTTCGTTGGTTACATCACGTAATTCTTAGTTTACATATCCGAGATTTTAATTTGTATGTTATTTTAACACATATAACTCAGATGACAACAAAAATATAATTAGCGAGGACAAATTAGATGGATTAAGTAACTCGAAAGGATTTAAGAAAAGAACGGAAGTGAGAAGCCCGACCCAAATTATTTAGTCGTTGTCAAACTCATAGCATCTAAGATTGCATTTGAGGTTTATTGTAGACGGATACTACTAATACTAAAAATTAGGATAATTGTTAGAGATCCTAATAATTCAATGTTAATTATCCGGTGTTGTTATGGTCTCATTAACAAATAATATGCCCAAATGCTCAATAGACAATACTAATTTTTTATACACTTAGTACTTATGGCATTGAGATATAGCACACGAATACTTAATTGATGAGATGGCTATGATATGATGAGCATTAGAACACTAAGTAGTGGGAGACATAACATGAAAAATAGAAATTAAATAATTCACTCCCCTTATTATGTGAGAGGTCTTTCAATAATGCTATTAAAAGACCGTCTCTCTAAAATTTTTGTGGGATTAAAATACTTTCTTCATATAATTTATTTATTTATCTTTTTTATTGGTCTCTCAATAGATTACTTCCTAATTCCTATATTATTTGTTTAGATGATGAATTAATTATTATAGATAAAATTCATTAATACGCAGGACCACAACTACAATATACAAGATGTTTCCTATCATAATAGAGCATAATAACAACGCTCATCACTTACGTTTAAGAAAATGTAAAGATCTAATAAATGATAACCCTCTAAATGATCAAGACAAACAATTGTGGAGATAAACACTACAATCTTAACTCAATTTGTGGAGACCTGAATCAGTTCTAATTTTAGCCGGATCCTCTCAAGTAATTTTACAGTTCAAACAATTGTAACACTTTTTCAATTGCCACCCAGAAATTCAACTTTTACAAATTGCTTCGAATGAGTTTTAGAAAAGATTATATGGTCGAGATATTATATAAAGAGTATAGTCAAACTTTTCAAACTAACTTTCAAGCCATATTATATATATACTCTTAACTTTTAAAAACTACTAATAATAATTTAAAGAAAGGGTTATACATATTTGACAAGCAAAGAGACTCAGACAGAAAGTGAGAAGTCCGATCAAATTAAAATTGGTGCAAGGTTGTTAGCTGCTTAGTTTAGCTCCATTTAGTTCACTTCAATTCAGTTTAGCTCCTTTTATCTGAAAAGATCGAGATAATACATTATAATAAACATAATGTTCAACAACTGCTTATAAAACATACTCCCTCCATTATTTTATATATGTCATTCTCACATTTCGAGACACTCACTTCTCTCTTCAATATCTCTCAAAATATATAAGTTAATAATATGAAATGTATATTCTTTTGAAAGCAAATTTTATGACGAATCTAATAATATAATTTTCATAATTTTTTCTACAGTATATTTTTATATAATTGAAAGTCAAAGGCTTACCTCGAAAAACGAAAACGTCATATATAAAATAATGGAGGGAGTACAAGTACAAGGGGCCCGTACATCGTACGGGCATTTTATATATATATATATATATATATATATATATATATATATATATATATATATATATATAACTGGGTTGAAATGTTGTGGATGCGCCACATGTCCTATACAGCCTTAATGACAAGCATTAATTATAGCTAATCATTTAATATTAACATAATAAATGCCGTATAAATCTCAGCAAAATATTAATTATAGTTTAATAAATTTTATTATAAAACTAAATTAAATAATTACGGTGATTTTATTCTAAATTTATTAAAAAAATATTTTGATAAAAAATTTAAGACGTAAATAATTACGTTCATTGCGCAAAATGCTTTCAATTGAGTATAGTTTTTATTATATTTATTAAAATATTTTGAAATGTACGATAATTAAAGTGAGTGTCTCACAATGTTTTACGTAAAACAACATTTTGAGAAAGTTATACTCCCTCCCATCCACTCTTTTCTTCCTCTTTATAGTGAGCACGGGGATTAAGGTCGTGGAGTATAATATTGATAAAGATATGAGCGGGGTTTGGTAATTGGAGAGAGGTATGAATAATTAGGATTAAATATTAATAAAGAATATGGGTGGGGTTTAGTTATTGGAGAGAGGTAGGAATAATTAGAACTAAATATTAATAAAGGATATGGTGGGGTTTGATGAGTGGAGAGAGGTAGGAGTATAATATTAATAAAAACTTTCTCAAAAAGGAAAGGGGAAGAAAACCTGAATAATCTGTTTTAGGAAATAGGAAAGAAAAGAGTGGATGAGAGGGAGTAAAACTTAGACCATTAAATCCATTAAGAAAAATATATTTGGAAGAGTCATTGTATTTATTAAAAATAAAACTTAAAGAAAACTATTAAAAGATAAGTTTTTATACTGTGGGAATGAAAAAATTATACTGTGAGAAGTTGAATACATCTGAGATTTTGAGAAGTTTAAATAGTGATGAGTATGTGTACGAGTATCTATGTACACAGTGATCGCGAGTGCGTTTAAATAATCAAAACAAAAGTAATGATTATTAAGTAATACACTATAGTATTATAAACCACATAAAAAGGTAGAGAACAAATTACATTTTTTTTTAATATCTTCAATTAAATATGCATACGTTAAGTATAAAATATTGATTATGACTAACTAAACATTACTTTTAGTTAAATATTTTATATGTTACCTGTAGATACCTCATTTCTGCACCTCCCGCAAGCCACCCGGTGATGATTGGGCCGCATGTTTGGCACACGGAACGATTTATGATAATTCGTAAGTTTATCGTCAAGTGATAGCTCAAATACTTGTGTCTACCCCTTGGTCGTCATTTACGCACCGTCACGGTCGTTTTGACAGTAATTAGAGTACATTTGGAGTCCGGGTAAAAAACCGTCTTTATTTTCTAATAACCGTTCAAAATGCCGAGTCAGAATATTCTGAAATGTCCGGATATTTCTATTCCATATTTTCAATCTTTTCAATCTCTTGGTAAATTATATCCCGAAATTATATTTTAAATACTAAGGAAATTAAGATCAACCGCAATTCCATAATAGAAACGCGGAAAATCTTTCTTCCGCAGGAGGAAACTCCTGAGGAAAGGACGCAGCACCTGCTGCGCCTCTTCCAAGAGCCGCAGCGGTCCCCAGCTCTTTTTTGCGTATTTTAAGATCTTTTCGGGATTTACTTCCAAAGTTTTATCGAAACCCTAATTCCTCCGTGTGTTTAGTATAAATAGAGACCTTCGGTCCTCATATTTCTCACGCGAGTGTCCGCCCTTCTCTTCTCCCTTTGCATTCTAAGACCACGCTCTTGCTTTTTGGCGTCTACGTGCTTGAAATTGCGACCACGTAAGCTCGGATCCTTCTGAGTACCAGCCTCGTTTTGCATGACCGGCCAATTTGACCAACTCCCCCTCAATCAACTTAATCAACTTTATTTAATTTCCTCTTAGAGGGCACTTTCGTTGTACATTCGAGTCGAGCATCTCTAATCGTTAACTTAGTTAACGTCAAACATGTAAGTCTGAGGGTGTAAATCCCATCTTTTATTATTGTTTTTATCTTTGTAATCATTATTGTAAGGTTTACGTCAAAAATATATTCAAAACCGATTTACAAAGCCTTTATTCAAACCCTTTTTACGGATTAACGGGAGACAGACGTCGAGAAGGAACGCAACAACTGCTGCAACTCTTCGAAGGGACGCAACAACTGCTGCGCCTCTTCGAAGGGACGTAGTACCTGCTGCGCCTCTTCCTGAGGCTGCCGTAGTTCCTGCTTTCCTTCTTCTTTCTTCATCTTCTGTTTATTTCGTTTGTTTCTTTTTGTTTCGTCATTGCTTGTTCTTATTTCATTCGTATGATAATCTTAGCATATAATCTTATTAGTAATTTATCACCTTTTTATTCCCGACTTAAATCCCAAGTAATTAATATTTGCGGGTTTTCGTCATTAAAATCAATCCGGGTTTTAGAGATTCGCTTCATCAATATCAAGTCTCTGAAATTCATCTTTTGTATATTTTCGTCTGTTCATCGTCATCATCATCAATAGTTTAACATTAATAACCTAATTAATTTGTTTTGATAAGTTTAATTTGTAATTAACCTTATAATTATTATTGTAATTAATTTATTCTAATTAGTTTTGTCTCATGTTTTTATTTTTTTTATGACCAATTTGCATGTAAATAATCCGTTAAACCACTTCTATCCGAGTCAAATATTATTAATCGAGCATTAAATTACCAATGAATATTAATGATATGCAATTCCGGCTTCACAGCCAGAATTCACCTCAGGAACCGACGCAGTGACCACTGCGCCTCTTCCAAAGGACGCAGCTCTGCTGCGCCTGTTCCGGGTTGAGTTCTGCCTCTGAACTTCCGTTGTTGCTTGACCTAGTTTATTAGTTTACGTATTATTAACTATTAATCGTATTATCACCACTAATCTGTTCGTATTTTCTAACCTAATTTATTTTCCTTTTCTTTTCTCAAATTATCCGTTTTAAGTGTATTTTCGACGTAAATCAATCAAACCAATGTAATTATTGTAATTTCAATTATTGTATTTTCTCGTATTCTTTATTATCATTTGTGTGTATGTTTTCACATGTAATCCACCTTAAATTCCTACTGCGACCCAATTGTATGCTAAATTACATGTTCACGGACTTAGTTAATTCTCACATGTTAGGATTAAAACATTGGATGTTGCATTTCATGCATATAGTCGACAACATATCGAGTATAGATGAATTCCCTAATCATTAGTAGAGGCCGCTATCGAGGCGGGCGGGATTAGGTGTTCGATCAAAAGAGTTTCCTAATACGTACCCTCACCCCTTACTCCAGATCTCTGTGAACATCCGTGTTCATTGGCATCCACGAGAGTCATTCTAAACATAGAATGCTAAGGGTAACGAGTTCTTGGTGTTCATGTCACTACTTTGTGTCTTGACATGGCGCGAAGTATTCGAACGGTTTCAAATTTTCCACAATAAATTGGTGGCGACTCCACAAATGCAAACGCTTGTTTTCCCATGCGAACCCGTGGGCCCGCGTCCACAGTTTGGCGACTCCGCTGGGGATTAATACACTTACATGTTGCCAAGGGTGAAACTTGAACAAGGTTAGGGAATAGTTTATATGAGACAGTTGTCGGTTTTCATAACTCGGTCTTCCTAGATCTTTTTATTCGGCCTGCCTAGACCCAACCCAACCCATTCGACCAATCGTCCCGTCTGGATAGTCCAAATTTTTATTTGGGCCTAAGGATGGATAACGATTGACGTCAACCATACCATGGTGCTTACTCCTGTTTGTATAAAGGGCTTTAACTACTCGAGGAAATGGATTAGGAATCGGCCTTACTTCTGTTTGGTACGAACCTCTCCACAGACCCCGGGTTTGATTGTTCGGTATGGCAACCCACCCTTTATACCAAAATCCTTTTAAATGCACTCAGCATCCCGTTATAATGCTTGTTTTATATGTGATTACCATTTTCTAAACGAAACCATGATGAATTTTGTAAAATCAAAACCTCTTTTAAAAATGTATAATTTTCGAAAAAGGCTACATTTAGTGCAAAGCCAGTCGAAACTGTCCAATCTTTGAGCCAAAATTCGGGCCCCAAAGCCCATTTCAAAACCTCACTTCGAGTCCACTCCTACAACTACACTATAGTTGACTAGGACCAACATTTCCAAAATTTGTCATTTCTTCAAACCTCACTTGACACAAGTGGCACACTCCCACTTTACGAGTTAAACCTTTTCTTTGAGTAAGTGTGCTAGAATGGTCAATCGTGTTTTGATTCGTCGTCGATCTTTTATCCAGTTTCCAAGATGCCTGGAACTAGTCACGCAAGTGTCAATGGACAACCACCGAATGGTAATGATCTAATCCTAGCCACGCTATCTAGTCTCCAAGCTAGCCAAGACCAAGTGTATGATCGCCTCAACAAAATCGAGGGCCGAATTGTTGCTGTAGAAACTAGGTTGCCTCCTGCAGAAAATGAAGTGCCTCATGAATTTGTGAATGATTTCGTGAATGACAACCCTCCACCTTATATGGGACCACAAGAAGTCAACCCTCCCGTAGGTCTGACTGAAGCTGAAAAACGATTCCAATATTTGGAAGAACAATTAATTTACCTCAAAGGGGATGATATCTATAGGGAAAACAATCGCAAGTATGAGGCCGTGAGTTCCAAATTCCAACCAACTTCAATATGACAGATATCCCGAAATTCAAGGGGCATGAAAACCCTTTGAACCATATCCGTGCTTTCTAGGATTACATGTCTATCAAAGGCATCAAACCCGAGATGTTCTTAAGGATCTTTCCTTCATCTCTTGAAACCATCTCTAAGCAATGGTTCTATTCCCTAGAGCATAAGAAGATTGCTACATGGGATGACGCCGCAATTGAGTTCGCCAAACAATATGCGGATAATGTTGAGATCCAAGTCAATATGCGCACCTTAGAGGTTCTTACCCAAAATGAGAAAGAAGGTTTCACCGACTTCCTAAGTAGGTGGAGGAAGACTAGTACCCAACTTGTCGAGCATCCAGATGAAGCTACCCTCGTGGAAAAATTCGTGGACAACTTGAAGCCTATTTATGCAAGTCATTTGAGGTACCAAAACATCGAAACCTTCAAGGACTTAACTGTACTAGGAACAAGGATCGAAGATGACATCCATAAGGGACTCTTGTCCAAAACGGTAGGTCGTGAATATCAAGGCTCAACAAGTCATTCTTATGGCTCTACTAGCAAGACTGATGAGGTTAACCTTCTCGAACCATCAAAGAAGAATAACCCACAAAGAAAATTCACAAACATTGGGGATACATACTCCAACGCTCTGAAGAGATTGATGAAACAGGGTAAGCTCTAACCCATAGGGCCTACACCTAAACCAGAAAAGAAATCCAAGTCCTGGGACGAGAATTCATACTGCGAATATCATAGAGGTAAGGGACATGATACAGAAAAATGTTACAAGCTAAAACATGTACTTCAGGACATGATTGAAGACGGTCGTCTACCAATACCGCCTGGAGGTAAGCCTAACAATACTCAGAATCCTCTTGGAATTCTGATGATTATAAGTGAAGAATCTACCTTAGATTGTTCACACCTCATTTCTCCAGTCGGAGATGAGATCCATGCAATAGAAGGTGAAGGAAGTTACTCCACCATTTCCCCTACTATTACTGATTTTATCGCATGGGCAAAGAGTGTGAATAGGCACGTCTCAGAACTAGAAAGTGTAGTGGAAACCCTACGTAATCCAAGTACAACACCTAAAGAACGTGCGCCACTAACTCTCTCACAAAATGCTACAATGCAAGAGGTAATAGCCGTGGTCGATGAGCTAATCGACCAAATCATCCACTTGGAAGCCGAAATCATAAGGTTGAGAGAACTTGCTACTATCAATGGAGCGTGGGCCGATTATGATGAAGATAAATACCTCACTGAACACTACCTAGTCAAAATCAGTGAGGAAATAGTCAAAAATAGTGAGGACCAAGATATAGACCACCTTACTCGTTCGGGGCGTCCGTATCAAAATGTTTCTCAAAATGGTCCCATAGCAAATGGTCCAATTACCAATACCAACGTTGTCATGCCAAATGATAGCGAGGATACCTCTACTGACCATTTACTAAAGCAACTACAGAAAACAAAGGCTGATCTTTCAGTCTGGCAACTAGTTGCAAGCTCATTCCCACATCGCCAAGCTTTACTGCAAGCCTTGGCCAAATTAAATGTGGCACATAACTCCACACCTGATGACGTAGTCAACTTGGTCTTCTAAGATTCAATTAAGCTAAGTAACCTAGTTACTTTCTCGGATGAATATTTGTCACCTTTCGGCGCTAGTCACAACTTGTCCCTATACATTACTGTTATTTGCTTAAAGAAGAATGTGCCAATGACTTTGGTAGATGATGGCTCGGCGGTCAACGTCATACCATTAAAAACAACATACAAATTAGGCATGAAAGAGTCGGATTGGACTCCTACCAATCAAGGTGTTCGTGCATATGATGGTACACGACGAAAAGTGGTAGGACTAGTTAACCTTACCATAGCCACAGGGTCGATCGAGCGAAAGGTTAACTTCCAAATAGTGGACATCGAAGCATCCTTCAACATACTTCTGGGAAGACCTTGGATTCACGCTTCCAAAGCGGTAACATCCACCCTCCACCAGAAAATCAAGATCCCACTAGATGGTAAAGTGGTGCCGATCACTTCGTCACCCATCAAGGCGGTAATAGAAAAGAGGTCAAGCAACCAAGTAATTGCAGGTCCAGTATATGAACTTCGGGGCTTCCATAGCATAAACCTTGTAGAGAGTGAGTTGACATCTTTGTACTTCGATCCCTACTCCAACTTAGTGGTCAACCTCATGGTCAAATCTCAGGGATACTCCCGGAAATGCCATTGAATCCTGTCCAAATAAATACCTTTGCACCTTACAAAGAAGGTAAGTCGCAAAGGATACCACTAGGATTAGGATACAAACCCACCAAAGAAGAAGCTCTAGAGATGCTCACTCAATTCCAAAACCGCAAGCATGTGGGAATCTAAATGCGACCCTACCTCCCTACCCTAAATGGATACATCGTTAGAGAAGGGAGTCAAGAACGCTTTCACGGGTTTCCTGAACCGTGGCAGTATATGGAAAGGCGACTAGCTAGCATCGAGATCTTTCACGATTGCTACTTTATCCCTACGGAGACGGTTCCTATCGTCAGGACTCGTCAAGCACCTTGCTTAGACGAACAAGCTGTTAGCTTACTGTTTGGAGAAGATCGATTTGTTAGAGCTGCGCAGGACGAGATCATTACCATGATATTTCAAGACGATCACTTCAACCCTACCGCATTGATCACGAAACCAGTTCGGATCGGCGAAAAGGATGGAGAAAGCCGATCAAGTGGACGAATAATCAAGGAAGACTCTTCAAGCTCACCACTGGAGAAGGAGAGATGTTCAAAGGAGAACCAAAAGACAACGAATTCGAGTCAGAGTCGGAATCAGAGTCGGAGTCTAGAGAAGTCCCTAGAGAGTCTCCTCCTGTCGTCACTCCCACTCCCCTTGTTTCTCCTAGCTTAGCATCGAGTCGTAACAGTAGTTTGGGAAATGTCCCGACAGCTGTCTCTTTACCGCCATACCCTAAATGGATACATCGTTAGAGAAGGGAGTCAAGAACGCTTTCACGGGTTTCCTGAACCGTGGCAGTATATGGAAAGGCGACTAGCTAGCATCGAGATCTTTCACGATTGCTACTTTATCCCTACGGAGACGGTTCCTATCGTCAGGACTCGTCAAGCACCTTGCTTAGACGAACAAGCTGTTAGCTTACTGTTTGGAGAAGATCGATTTGTTAGAGCTGCGCAGGACGAGATCATTACCATGATATTTCAAGACGATCACTTCAACCCTACCGCATTGATCACAGAAACCAGTTCGGATCAGCAGAAAGGATGGAGAAAGCCGATCAAGTGGACGAATAATCAAGGAAGACTCTTCAAGCTCACCACTGGAGAAGGAGAGATGTTCAAAGGAGAACCAAAAGACAACGAATTCGAGTCAGAGTCGGAGTCTAGAGAAGTCCCTAGAGAGTCTCCTCCTGTCGTCACTCCCACTCCCCTTGTTTCTCCTAGCTTAGCATCGAGTCGTAACAGTAGTTTGGGAAATGTCCCGACAGCTGTCTCTTTACCGCCACTGACTACTGAGCAGATGGCTTCTTTGTTTCAACTCTTTTCAATTTTCAATATGAATAAATCAGGTTCTGCTTACTCTTTGTGTTATTCTGAATGCAATTTTGTTTACGATGATAATGAGGATGACCCAGACCCGGACTCAATCGAAATACCTCCCTACGTAGCTAAAGAAATACTACAAGAAGGGGAAGGGGGTTCAGTTATAGAGAACACCGAGCCCATCAACGTAGGAACCGAACTAGAACCCCAAGAACTTAGGATAAGGACGACCTTGAGCTCCATTGAAAGGGCCAGTTTTATAGACCTCCTACACGAGTTCAAAGACGTTTTTGCTTGGTCCTACAAAGACATGCCAGGGATCGATAGGGATATTGAAGAACACCGAATTCCGATCAAACCATGTTTCAAACCCATAAAACAAAAGCTTCGTCGAATGAGGACAGAATGAGCTCTTAAGATCAAATAAGAAGTCGATAAGCAATTCAAAGCCGGGTTCATAAAAGTATCCGAGTACTCACACTGGGTAGCCAACATAGTACCCGTACCCAAAAAGGATGGGAGAATCCGTGTTTACGTTGATTTCAGAGACTTAAACAAAGCGAGTCCCAAGGACGACTTCCTCTACCACATATCGACATATTGGTGGATAATACAGCAGTTCACGCATTGTTATCCTTCATGGATGGATACGTGGGATATAATCAGATCAAGATGGCCATAGAGGACATTCATAAGACCGCCTTCATCACTCAATGGGGCACCTATTGCTACACGGCTATGCCGTTTGGATTAATCAATGCTGGAGCTACATATCAACGCACCACAACTACACTACTACATGATGTATAAAGAAGTTGAGGTATACGTAGATGATATGATCGTCAAGTCCAAGGATAGAGAAGGTCACATTAACAACCTTCGCAAATTCTTCTCAAGACTACGAAAGTACAACATGAGGCTCAATCCTCATAAATGTGCATTTGGAGTAACATCCGGCAAACTCCTGGGATATGTCGTTAGCCAACGAGGGATAGAACTAGACCCTTCCAAGATCAAAGCTCTAATCGAAATGCTGCAACCTCAAACAGAGAAGGAAGTTAGAGGATTCTTGGGAAAGGTGCAATACATAAGTCGATTCATATCGAAACTCACCATGATTTGTGAACCTATCTTCAAAAAGCTAAAGAAAACAGATCACACCATGTGGGATGACGATTGTCAAAAGGCGTTCGACCGAATCACGGAGATACTAGCCAGACCACCAGTGCTCATGCCTCCTCAACGAGATCAACCTCTTAGTTTATATCTCACAGTAACCGAAACAGCCATGCTGACACAAACCATGGGAAAAGAAGAAAGAGCTATCTACTACCTTAGTAAGAAGTTCTTGGAATATGAGTGCAAGTACACACCACTCGAAAAGACATGCCTCGCTCTTATGTGGGCAACGAAGAAGCTACGCCATTACATGCTTAGCTATTCCGTCAAAGTGTACTCCAAAATGGATCATGTCAAATACCTCTTCCAAAAACCCGTTCTCAATAGACGCCTAGCGAGATGGACTTTGATGCTCTCAGAGTTCGATCTCAAATATGTACCTCTGAAAGTTATAAAAGGACGCGCTGTCACTGTGTTCTTCGTAGAAAATCCCATCAATGATGCACAAGCAATAGACACCTGGTTGTTTCCGGATGAGGATATACTCCAAACCGATGTAGACTCCTGAGACCTTTATTTTGATGGAGCGTCAAACTTAAGAGGATTTGGAATAGGAGTGTTGCTCATTTCTCCTGAAGGTGAGCATACACCATTCTCTGTCAAACTCGACTTCAAGGTGACAAATAACGCAGCAGAATACGAAGCTTGTCTCATTAGGCTACAAGCGGCAGTAGGTTTAGGCATCAAGAATCTTCGAGTACATGGAGATTCATCCTTGATCATCAACCAAATTACGGGGTCTTGAAAAATTCGGAGTGAAAGCCTAGCACCCTATCAAGCCAGGATAGACCAAGTTGCCCAATTCTTCGATCAAGTAACATACCAACACCTACCTCGAGAAGAGAATCAATTTGCAGATACTCTTGCAAAACTTGAATCTTTGATTAATATGCCGGATAATATGGTAGAAATACCTTTATGCATCGAACGACGGTCAGAACCAACTTATGTGCACCAAATTACAGATGAAGAAGAAAACCCAGAGGAACCTTGGTTCTAAGCAATTTTGAACTTCAAACTCAATGGCACCTATCCACCAGATATGGATAAGAGGGGACAACGTGCTATACGCTTACTAGCCTCCCAGTACATCCTCATGCAAGGAGAGTTGTATAAAAGAACACCTCTTGGTGTAGTCTTGCGTTGCCTTGATCGTTCACAGGCACAGAAAGTGATGGAAGAAGTCCATGATGGAGAGTGTGGCCCTCACATGAGTGGACCAATGATGGCAAAGAAAATCACGCGTTTGGGATATTACTGGACCACGATAGAATCCGATTGCATCAAATATGTCAAACATTGCCACAACTGCCAAATCTTCGTGAATGTGCAACATGTCCCTCCTTCATTGCTCTACACCATGACGTCTCCTTAGCCATTTTCTGCTTGGGGAATCGACATCATCGGGAAGATTACCCCATCCGAAACAGGAGGTCACTGTTTCATTCTAATAGCAATCGATTATTTCACCAAATCGGTAGAAGCGGCTTCTTACACTAGTCTCACAGCCAAGAACGTGGCAAAGTTCATACAAACCAATATCATCTGTCGATACGGTTGCCCACATGAGATCATCAGTGACAATGGGTCACATTTCCAGGCTGAGACTGAATAATTTCTAGCCAAGTATAAGATCAAACACCACCATTCCTCGCCATATAAACCACAAATTAATGGCGCGGTAGAGGCAGCAAACAAAAGGTTGTCACCATCCTCAAGAAAATTATTGACAATTATAGAGATTGACCGAGTAAGATACCATTTGCCTTATGGGGATATCGCACATCCGTTAGGACACCCACTGGGGCCACTCCATTCTATTTGACTTACGGCATGGAAGCCGTGCAACCAGTCGAGCTAGAAATCCCATCCTTGTGCATCCTACTCGAAAGTCAAATTCCAGAAGCTGATTGGAAGAGAGATAGATATGAAGAACTCATCCTCCTGGATGAGCGAAGATTGCGTGAATTACACAATGTGCAAACATATCAGGCACGTATCAAACGAGCCTTTAACAAAAGGGTTAAGCCCAGGAACATCAAATAGGGAGACTTAGTCCTCAAATCAGTTAGAGCTCTTTTACCTGTCGATCCATGAGGAAATTTCAAACCCAACTGGGCCGGACCATTCCTGGTCAAGTCCATACTCCCGGGGGGGTGCGGTTAGAATCACAGGCCTAAATGGGAATGAATTTGCCAACTCAACTAACCTCGACCAACTGAAACGATATTATGCCTAGAATAGGAACAAAAACGCGCTTCACGTAACATCACGTGTCGCCCATGTGGCACGAAATAAAAAGGGCCCCTGGCCAGCTGAAATAAAGCTTACGTCACTTTGCTCTTGCATTTTGACAGTTCGTCATCCTCATATCATCAAATAAACTGAATTGTGCTTTAGGAGTAAGTAAAGCTCATGCTCATTTTCTAGTTCATTACAAGCTCTTGCTTAGAACAATTATTCTTTTACATTTACTTGAACTACACGCAAGGGTTTGATTTCATTTTTAAAATGAATACGTAGGCAATCCTTCACAGGATACAACCCATTATTTTAAATGTAAATAGAAAGAAATTTGCATATGCATTTGGAAATCGACAAGAATAATAAAAAAAATCACAACGGTTTCATAACCAATTAATCTTTTATTCATTTCCTTCCATAATAATAATAATAATACGCCACATAATAAAAATAATGCTAAAAATAAACAGGCTAGGATTCTAAAAACCCCACCATTTTATTACAAATAATAATAATAATAATAATAATAATAATAATAATAATAATAATAATAATAATAATAAAAAATAATACTAAGACTTAGGCTATTCTTCCATCTTCCCCTTGCCTTTGTCATTTTTGTCATATTTCTTATCTCAACCACAAGTCGGGCGCTCTTGCGCTATCTCAGACCTAATCACCAACGGTCTCTCTCACGGTCTAGTCTTACCATTCCTATCCACCACCTTTTCGACGACAGGAGAGGTCTTCGATTTCTTCGACGGATGAACAACTCGGAATCCGGCTTCTTCCTCTCCCTCGGTCAAGTACTTCTCTTTCTCCTTCGCTACATCATGAACCTTGTAATCAACAGGCTCGCGCTTCCTTAGCTTCTCGCGCTCCTTAAGAGTAGTAGCCTTCCTCCACTGCAAGTAGGAATCCAATACCCATAATGCACTAACCGAAGAGTTTAGGAACCACATATTTCTATGAGCCCATTTGAGGGCCCACTCTCTTCGGCTCTCGGTAGTAAGTGCCACGGCAGTCTGAGGAATAGTATCAAGCTTAGGAA
Organism: Silene latifolia; assembly: GCF_048544455.1. Lineage (NCBI taxonomy): Eukaryota > Viridiplantae > Streptophyta > Magnoliopsida > Caryophyllales > Caryophyllaceae > Silene > Silene latifolia. The sequence goes on along the minus strand of NC_133538.1, from coordinate 479,448,846 downwards.
TCATCTGTTTTAAACCAACCTGCCTCATCAGTCTCTCTAGGAAGATGCATATCATGAATTTCAAGCCAGGAATGCGCACCGATCGAGTAGTATCCAGAGACGATACTCCAGTAATAGACTTGAGATGCCACTATGGTAAAATCCATCTGATCAGGGGACCATCCTCATTCTTCAACTTGTTCTCCCAATAGTTGCAAACCCGAGTGAAGTCCACCATATAAAGCGTGGTCCTCATTGCAATCGAGCGAGCATGGTAAGCCGGAACATTAAATGGGGCTCGATCGGCCGCAGACGCTCCATAAGCCAGACCTACCAAAGCAGGTATTAGTATCCAAAAAAACAAAAAACGAAAAAAACAAAAAAAAACGAAAAAAAAAGGTTATACTCTTTTTACCTGCAAGATGATGGGACTTCCTAAATAAGGAAGGTCGCGGTTGGCTTTCCTGTTATCCAATCCCAATAGGATCTCTCCTCAACATAGGCAAGCTGGGCTCCTGCGCAGCTCCATTTGCTCAACTAAACTCAGATAGCGAGGATCACCTCTCATCTCCTCGTCAACATGCCGTTGGAGGATATAACCATGCAATAGGCAAAATCCGAACGCCCTACGCCTCGCAACATGGGAGACAGAAGGGTCTGCCTTATTTATGAACCGATCGATAAAATCAAGCATTCGAACTCCTTTTGAGGTCACAAGACGGTCAACCTCGGCTCTTGTCAATCCAAGCAAATCCCTAAACTTGTTTTTATACCCTTGAGAAGTAGAGGGTATAGCAGGCATATGTTCTGGGTCCCATCCACCAATTGTAGCAATTTCTTCGGGAAACGGACAGATGTCGCCTCCAGGGAAGGCAAACACGTGGAAATTAGGGTCCCAATACTCAAGACAAGCATCCAAGAATGGCTTAACAACCTTAACTAGTTTCAAGCTCAAAATCGATCCAAAGTTGTAGGCACCCATATCATGTTTCTCCACATTTGTGAATTCGTTTGTCCATTCTTTGAGACGGATTTCTAAAGCATCCATGTTGTATGATTAATTAGAGAGTTTTATGTAATAGACGAAAGAAAGACGGAAGAACTATGTGAATAAAACCTCCATCGACGTCTATATTTATACTAAAAGTTGTTTCCTAAAATCCGTCAGAACGGACACACTGGGGAAATGGCGCAGCACGTGCCGCGCCTCTTCGAAGAGCCGCAGATCATGCTGCGCCTCTTCCCCAGGAATATTTCTGTGATTTTCCGCGTTGGATCTTTCCTAATTCCTTAAACATAATTTCCTATTCGTATAGGATATTATTTTTGGTAATCCCGTCGAATTACCATATTTCGAGTTTCCTAATCTTACGGGCACGCTTTTCGAGGCGAAATTGGTATTTTCGTCAAACAAGCACAGTTACGCATTTCTTTTTATTTTTATTTCTAGGGAATAATTTCACCAATTTAACTATTTATTTTCAAACTTACCCATTTTCTTTTTTATATATTTCTTTTTGGGGGAATCATTTCACTCCCGTTTCATATTTCATTTCAAACTTATACGTTTCTATTTTCATTTTTTAGGGGGTAGCCCTCCCTACCGTCCGGTCATTTTCGACAACTTTTTTGCATTTTTCTCGAGTCTTGTCTTGCGCTAATTTAGGCCATGCGTACAAATACGTGTTTTATGTGCAATTTCTATGTAAATTTCGGCAGCATGACGGCATAAACCGTCATCTACCAAACCCGTTCAAAGCTAACCTGCAAGTACAAGCAAGACAACCCAGCAGCAAAGGCACTCAGGCCGTCATATATACAACCAAAAGGACATATATACACCAAACTGGGGGCTCGTGCCCGAAACGAAGTTCGAAAGTCCAAAATGAAAGTCCTAAAATGTACAAAAGTGTGTACGGTACAGCAAAAAAAAGCAACAAAAACAAACTACTGCTGGTCGCCGCCTAACTCAGTAACTCTCGCCTCGAGAGCAACAATCTCGGCGTCGCGGACCTCCAACTCCCTCAACAGGCGAGCCGTCTCCTCTTGGGACTGCGCTAGCTCCCACTGCAGGTCGCGCTCCCTCTGCAAATGACAAAGGATTGGCTCATGTCAATCATTTCAAACATAAAGAAAGTTAGAAAATTCAAAAATGAAGTACACGAAAGGTTCATACCTGACGTCCTCGACCGCGAGCAAGCGCTTGACGGCAGTAGCCCGTAGCCGGTTGGCTACCCTCCACAAAGCCACGAACCGAGATGGCGCTACCTGCATTTCAATAAACAAGGATTCTGAATAATTTGACAAAATTAAACAAATGTATTCTTATACAAAAGCTAATCAAGTCGAGGAACTTACCCTCCGAATAAGATGCTGCCACTCGTCCAGGCCAGCATCTGTCACCGCCTCGCCAAAGTCGCGAAGCTCGGAGATCGTCGTCATCCCCGCCGCATCAATGTACTCGAGGGTCTCGGGGTACGCTGGGGGCTTGACGCCTGCCACCTCAAACTCCTGTAAAATCCAAATGGTCTAAGTAATCGGTGATCATTCATCATGTTTTCAAGCCAATTCGAAAGAAAAAGTGAAGCACTTACCACGACCGGCCAGTACGCCAACCTCCGGTGAGTGAACGCAGAGTAGTCCTCGTCGGGAAGAAGGAGAGCATCACCGTCGACGTCTGCCAGGTCAGCCTCCCTCTCAGCATCGGAAGGCTCCTTAAATATCGTCCGAGGAGGATCGATGGGGACCATAAAGACATCTCGAGAGTACTGGCGAGTCAAACGCTCGCCCAAGTACCACACGGGACCCATCGATGTCCTCAGCAGCAACCGGCTCGAGCTCCTAGGTCAAAGGACCTCAGCCACAAAAGGAGGGATGTCAGCGTAGTCCACCCAAGGCCTGGGCACCGACTAAGACAAAACAAACAAAAGGTCATTCTTATGATCGTTTCTGAAAGAAATGATGAAGCAACAAACAAAGGAAAGTGAGTAAAGGGTACTCAAGCTATCCAACTGTAGGGCGTTTACGTCCCGTCGACAGACATCGTAAGAAGAGCGCCGGCTCTTCCTACGGCACATCACCCAATCCCTCACAACGGGATAAGCTCTCGCCCCCGGCTCCGTCCTCTTGGGCGCGAAGCTCGGAAAGTAGGAGTACACCCACGCCTGCAAAACAAGATAATCAATGGCGATTTTTCGTGTTTCAATAAAGGAAAAGGAATGATCTTTTATGATACTAAATGAAGGTTCATACCTCCAGCAGCAGTCTAGGGCCGACAGTAGCAGGAGAAGCCCCCTTCTCCGCCAACTCTGGACGAACCATGGCCCTCATGTAGTGAGTGAGGACCGCAAAACCAGGAGTGACCCAGTCCCAACGACCTAGGTCACTCAAATCAGAAAGGAAGGGAAGAAGCTTTGTCGACAGCCTCTCCCCCTTGTCTCTAAGGTAGAGCGAAGACAAGAACCACCAGAGCCACATACGAGCTCTCTGCTCCGCAGTGCAAGGAGGAGGAGCCATCTCCCTCCCATCAATCATCACCATCGTCGAGATCTTCCCAGCAAAGTAATCCCTGACGTAGGAACTCGGCACCAACCCAGGAACCGTAGCAGCTTTCGCCACCAGGTTCCAACCGAGCAGCCTCCTAGCCTCAGCCGAGTCCAATCTCATGGCCGTCGACGACCACACCACAGCCTCAGTCCTACACGGCAAACCATAAATTATGCCGTAATCCTCCAACGTGACCCCAACCTCGCCTAAAGGCATGTGAAAGGTCGAGGTCGTGTCCCAGAACAGATCAAGGAAAGCTCGAACCAGGCAAAGGTTAGCCCGAATCTTCTTCCCCATGATATCCCTCCACACTCGTACCAAGGCCCCAAAAGCTCCCAGCTCGATGATGGTCTGCTCCTCCACTGACAGCCTCCCGTAAGCCTCCATCAACGTAGTGTAGCCGGAAAAGGACCTGATGTTCTCGGCCTCCTATTTTGATTCAATGCGAAAGCTATCTTTAGTTCGAATGAAAGAGAAAAGGAATGGAAAATGAAAGACAAGAAAGAAGGTAAATAAAAGAATGATGAATTCAATTTACCAAGCTCTTCACCGTCCTGTAGGACAGGTGACTCTCCGCTGCCCATATGAGATGTTGGCTATCCCATCTCTTAGACCACTTCGGTGCTCCCCTCAGCTGACGACCACCTCGTCCGATGTTGGCCCACCTCGGGGCCTCCTCCTCGACGACCTCGTCCTCAGCAGCCGCCGTCGCAGCAACAAAAGCCTCCTCTAACGCCTCCTCAAGCGTAATAGAAGGGTCAAGAACAGTGTTCATGTCCATGGGATCCCTCCCTAACGTAGAAGCCTCGTCACCTGCAAAATTAGAGTAAATTAGGCCGCGTCAAGTGACGGCGAGCCTTAGTTAGGGGATTTTCAAGCTTTCAAAGCTCCGAAATCGCTCTTTTCTCGCCATCTTTGGCCTTTTCTCCCGAAACCCGACCGCTCATGTGGTAATATGGGTCAGGTCAAGCCTAAATTCAAGCCTAGTCATGGGTTCGGGTCGGAATTTCGACAGCATTTCGTTATAACGACGATTATGCCCTAGAAAAGTGTCCTGAAAAAGGCGTCACAATTCTGAGAGGGTAGGAGGTTTACCCATCACACAAGGATTCCGAATATTAAGTTTCATCGCAAATGGGCAATCCTAAGGCTATTTTCGAAGCAATTTACGACTCAGCTGTGAGACCGTCACAATTTCACTCAAATGCTCAATACTCAATGAAAATTCGAATTGAATGCATGGTTATGATCCTTATACTACCAATTATCCATTTACAAAGTCAATTTTACAAGGCAAGATCATTTTAGGGAAAAGCCCCAAATTTTTCGACATTTAGGGTTGGAAACCCTAATTTTATCGGTCCAAATTGCGCAAATACGGAAGTTTAATGCAAAAATAGAATGCATAACTCTATTAGTCATGGGAACTGCAAGATCTTGATCAAATTTTGACGAGAAATGGTTTGAATTGGAGAGAGTTTTGATGATTTGTGTTTTGTTATTATGAAATAAAACACGTCCTCTGTCGAGTTTTTACTTGGACAGAGACAAACCCAGGTAAAGACGCAGCAGGTGCTTTGCCTCTTCCAAGAGTCGCAGCTCTTGCTGCACCTCTTCCTCGCCTTCCCTCCAAATCAATTTTCGAAAATTCGTTATTTGTGGGCCCATCTTTGGTGCGCCTCTTCCTTAACACCATATATCGTATATTTGGTCCATTTGATGTTTATTCTTCGTCTGGACCCGTATTTCGAGTAAACTGCGAACCGTCGCAGTACTTTGTCAAAACTTCGCTTGAAATAACGAGCAAATTTTATCCGACATGTGTTTCGACACGCCTCAATTATGTTCCCCCAGCGAGAGTTCAAGACAGCCAATTGTTCCTCTCAAGACGTGGAGTTCAACCTAAATCTCAAGTTTTTTACCGAAATTTGTTTGAAGACCGACCCAAGCAGATTTCTCTCAGCAGTTTCTACCGACGTCCTGCTGCCCCTTCAATCCTTCAATATTACGTTTTGTTTCCCCTTGGAGTCCGACAGAGTAAGGAGTCTCAAGTAATCTCAGGTATGGTCTCTTCTTATGGCTGGCGATCCTCCTTACGTAGTCTAATGGACTTTAAACGACCCTTCCCGATAGTCGACAGACTCTAAAATGTTCCCGACGACAGGTCCTTGGCTCAGACCCCTTGAGACGCCTCGCGTCGCCATAGTCGTCAGGTTGTAATCTTCGATTGACCTGATGGTTATACTTTGACTTTAGCTTTATCCAAGCCTCGGTCAAAGTGGGGGCTCTGTAGATACCTCATTTCTGCACCTCCCGCAAGTCACCCGTTGATGATTGGGCCGCATGTTTGGTACACGGAATGATTTAGAATCAATTTTTGAAATAATGGTCAAAAATAAAATATTTGTCGTTTTGGGTCGGTTTCGAAAATATTTGTCAAAATGGTGTCCACGTAGGCTCGGGATTTCTGGACCTAAAACACGCCACTACCAATGGCGTGTTTATAATGAGTAGGGAAAGAAACTTCATTAAAAAATGGACAAAAAAAACACGCCATTGGGAATGGCGGGTTTCGGAGGGGAGACACGCCACCCCCTATGGCGTGTCTTATGTAATTTTTTTTTTTTTTTTTTTTTTTTTTTTTTTTTTTTTTTTAAGTTCTGTCAGTTGAGGAAAAAAATTGTTGTAAAGACACGCCACTGCTAATGGCGTGTTTCCTTCACAAAACACGCCATTAGTAGTCGCGTGTTTCAGGCCTAGAAATCCCGAGCCTACGTGGACACCATTTTGACAAATATTTTCAAAACCGACCCAAAACGACAAATATTTTATTTTGACCATTATTTCAAAAATGGACTCAGTGATTTATGACAATTCGTAAGTTTATCGTCAAGTGATAGCTCAAATACTTGTGTCTACCCCTTGGTCGTCATCTACGCGCCGTCACGGTCGTTTTGACAGTAATTAGAGTACATTTGGAGTCCGGGTCAAAAACCGTCTTCATTTTCTAATAACTGTTTAAAATGCCGAGTCACAATATTTTGGAATGTTCCGGATATTTCTATTCCATATTTTCAATCTTCTAAATCTCTTGGTAAATTATATCCTGATATTATATTTTAAATAATAAGGAAATTAAGATCAACCGCAATTACATAATAGAAACGCGGAAAATCTTTCTTCCGCAGGAGGAAACTCCTGGGGAAAGGATGCAACACCTGTTGCGCCTCTTCCAAGAGCCGCAGTGGTTGCTGTGCCTCTTCCCCAGCTCCTTTCTGCGTATTTTAAGATCTTTTCGAGATTTACTTCCAAAGTTTTACCGAAACCCTAATTCCTCCGTGTGTTTAGTATAAATAGAGACCTTCGGTCCTCATATTTCTCACGCGAGTGTCCGCCCTTCTCTCCTCCCTTTGCATTCTAGGACCACGCTCTTGCTTTTTGGCGTCTACGTGCTTGAACTTTCGACCACGTAAGGTCGGATCCTTCAGAGTACCAGCCTCGTTTTGCATGACCGACCAATTTGACCAACTCCACCTCAATCAACTTAATCAACTTTATTTAATTTCCTCTTAGAGGGCACTTTCGTCGTACATTCGAGTCGATCATCACTAAACGTTAACTTAGTTAATCTCGTTTCGTCAAACATGTAAGAGTGAGGGTGTAAATCCCATCTTTTATTATTGTTTTTATCTTTGTAATCATTATTTTAAGGTTTACGTCAAAAATATATTCAAAACCGATTTACAAAACCTTTATTCAAACCCTTTTTACGGATTAACGGGAGATAGACGTCAAGAAGGAACGCAACAACTGCTGCGCCTCTTCAAAGGGACGCAGTACCTGCTGCGCCTCTTCCTGAGGCTGCCGCAGTTCCTGCTTTCCTTCTTCTTCCTTCGACTTCTGTTTATTTTGTTTGTTTGTTTTTGTTTCGTCTTTGCTTCTTCTTATTTCATTCGTATGATAATCTTAGCATATAATCTTATTAGTAATTTATCACCTTTTTATTCCCGACTTAAATCCCAAGTAATTAATATTTGCGAGTTTTCATCATTAAAATCAATCCGGGTTTTAGAGATTCGATTCATCAATATCAAGTCTCTGAAATTCATCTTTTGTATATTTTCGTCTGTTCATCGTCATCATCATCATCAATAGTTTAGCATTAATAACCTAATTAATTTGTTTTGATAAATTTAATTTGTAATTAACCTTATAATTAATATTGTAACTAATTTGTTCTAATTAGTTTTGTCTCATGTTTTTATTGTTTTTATGATCAATTTGCATGTAAATAATCCGCTAAACCACTTTTATCCGAGGCAAATATTATTAATCGAGCATTAAATTACCAATGAATCTCATAATAAGAATACGTTAATGTTGGAGTATGTGTCCTCGACAATACTGCGATCACATGTTTGAATCTCATAATAAGAATACGTAAGGGATGATACAATTACATAGTCAACTGATCAACATTAATCGGTAATGATTGGCTAACTAGAGTTTGACATTACTGTCGTTTGATGGTGGTGATCAGTTGATCCCTTAAGGTCACACCTATAGGACAATTCCCTTAATAGATAAATTAATTAATTGTATATCGATACAGATTAATTAATTCCTTAAAATTGAACAATTTACTTTTGTGAATGAGAATTTAATTTTAGTAAATAAAATGTTATGTTACTAAAATTTAATAAATTTTTTATGAAACAATTGAAATAAGAATGAATGGTTAATTATAATTACAAAATATTGTGAGTTATATTAACATGAACCATTTTAAATACTTGTGATTATGAATTATTAGTTGATTTATCACATGTAATTTATTTGTTGTAAAATGATATTTAAAGGATTAAATATGCATTAAAATTACATATGGGCATGATGTGTGACACATGACCTAACAAATGACATTTGACAAAATCACAAAGTTAAAATGGACTCCATATTATAAGTGTTAGAAATCATATTTTAAATATCACATATTTTAGGTTTAAAGTTTTAGTCATAAAAACTTAAAGATCTTATGCATGCAAATCAAATACAAGAGTGAAGAAAAATCGGTTCCTTACAATTGTATTTTCGGCTATATGGTCACAAATGAAGTCTCCTAACTCACTTGTTCTTGAGCTATAATGAATATTAGGATGATCCTCCAAAAATCCCAAAGTACAGATTCTCCTCTTGATTGCACCCAAGATTATCCCTTATCCCCACTAAATAATATAAGCTAGATATTAGTTTAGTAGTTTACCTTAAAATTGATTACTAACACTCATATATTACATTAATAATTTTAGTAATCTTTTATGAACAATTTGGATCAAAAATCTCATGTTTTGATGAAGATTAAAGAGAGAAAAGAGAATAATGCATCAACTTTGCATGTGATAATGTAAGAATGAAATAAGAGAACTAATTCTCTCTTAAAGTGAAGGAGGAGCACGGTTGGAGTAGTCCAACTAAGGGCATCTTCTTTTCTCTTTTTGTCTTCACAAGAAAAGATGTGTAAGATGTGTAAGAGTAGGTGTAAGGCTAGTTGTAGGTAGGCATCATCATGCCATTTTATTAAATAAAATAAAACAACCAAAACCCACTAACACTCCTTCCATATTTCGGTCCATCCTCCATAAAATGGACTATCATTTTATTTTGTCAATTTGTCAATTGTCACACAATATGTCACATGTAGCATGTTACATGTTATTAATTAATTTAATGCATATTTATCACATAAATATCATTTTATAAATTAATTAAATTACATACAATAAATTGACTAGTGATACTTGATCACATAAATAAAATGAGTCATTTAATTATAATTCACAATATCTTGTAATTATAATCAACCATTCATTCTTATCTTTATTGTTTCTCAAACAATAAACAATTTTAGTAATAAAGCATTTTATTTACTAAAATAAATCTTATTTAATCCCATTACAATAAGATATCAATATTCTCTCTCACAAATGAATTATTCAATTTTAAGGAATTGATCAACTTGTATCATCATACAATTAATCAACTTTACAGATAAGGGCATCATCCTTTAGGTGTGACCTTAAGGGATCAACTGACCACCACCGTCCCCACGACGAGAACGTCAAACTCTAGCAAGCCAATCGTTACCGATTAATGTTGATTAGTTGACTATAAAATGAATCATCCCTTACGTATTCTTAAAATGAGATTTAAACATGTGATCAATATGATCGACAATTGTGATCGCATTATTGTCCGAGGACACATATTCCAACAATCTCCCACTTGTTCTCGACGAGTGTGCGTCACCAATTCTCTTGTCCTATTACTATCTCCCACTCAATGAAAGGTGTCTTTCAGGTCGTACTTGCAAGTGATCACATTGAGAGTGGTTTCCTCGATCTGGAGAATAACTGATTGACCGGAATTTTCTACCATAGAAATCTTCCGAGCGTGGTCACGCATTTCCAGTTCATTACTCCTCGAGTGGCCCTGAGATATTGTTTTAACCCTGACAAAGGGTTGGACAATTCCTATCGCACTATTCCCTTCGACTAGCCACAGCCATCATAACCCAAAATATGCCCATTTGACCCCATTTACGAAGGTTGTAGTAACATAAATCAAAGCTAATCTGAAACCATGCCACCTTAGGTGAATAGTCTTTAGTCAAAAGAATCGACTCATTAGAATACTATAGTAGCTCTCGCCACGTCCAGGCTTTATAAAATTGCCAGAACTCTATAAGCGGTCACTGCTCGACAAAATGTTCCTAACAGTCTGCCTATGTGATCGACTAGTCATCTCACATGACTCTATGACACTTGAACTTGCCATCAATCGCATCACACTCTAGTCACATCGAGACGTCACCTCATACAAGTGACTATGGGCGAATACTATGTTAATCTGGGTTCACTTTAACGGGGTTCAATATTGTCTCTACAGCCCGTTTGGATGTAACAAAGTACAAGAAAAGAGTTTTTAAAGTAAAAACTCGAATGACAAATGCGATTATCACATATAAATAGTCAATGCCTGATTACTATTTCATATTCTATAATCTAATTTGATCTTATATGTAGTTGTTCATTTCAATTCAATTGAAATGACATGACTCATCATGTTTAGCCTATGATTAGGCCTTGCTAAGTAAGTTTTAGCAACTCCCTGCTCAACCTTGCTACATACTTGTTTTCCTCTCGTAATGTATACATTTGCATTATTAAACTTTCTGAGTACGTGTCTAGATCCAATCTAGACATAGGCCATCTAGCCTTAGAACAGCTCCCACTGTTTTCACAGTGTGCGGGACTCATCCTTCTTGCACATCTCATGATTGCAAGTGCACTCAATTTCCGTTGTAAATATCTCTCATTGTTCTTTATTGCCTAGAACGATTCTAGCAAATCTATTTATTAAATAACATAGCCATAATGGTTCCTAAACCATCCTAATGTGTTTTGATTATGGTTTTGTCGGAAACCATGCGCAATCTCAATTGTCAATTGTCATTTGTGTAACACCCTTACACAAAATTGCATCAAAAACATTTTGTGTTACATCCTTAATGCTTCTGCAAGCACTTAAGGGTAATCTTTATGACTTAATTGGTAACTATTACTTAAATTCGATTTGAAAAAATTCATCATACTCAAAGTATATGAAGTGTTATACATCATTTCCTATTTAATTGATTCGGCAGCAGAAGCAAATGGAATCAATCAAATATGTTCAATTCGATTGAACTAGTCATGAATCTTATCAACATAAGACTCCTTATTTGACATTAATATCATGTAGATTTATCTCCATAAATCAGGATATTAGAGATGTACTATATTATTCCAAAAGTCTTAAATCATTCGCAATGATCAATATGTCATCCACATATAAGACTACTAAAATTTCCGTAACTCCCACTAAACTTCATGTATAAACACAACTTCTCGACTTATCGAGAAATGTTTTATCACATAATCAAAATGTTGATTCCAACTCATTGATGTCCTACTTAAGACCATCTCTTAAGTTGCACATGATCTTAGGATTGTAAGAATCTATAAAACACAAGACATGTATTGAATACATTTCTTCTAATTGAAGAAGTGGGTTTTAGATTCACTCGCTATATGTATATCATCATAATGAAACACAATCCCTAAGAAGATCCAAATAGACTTAAGCATTTCAACTAGTGCAAAACCCTTTGCCACCAATCAAGCTTTGATATCTAACAATTCACTTGGAATTTATTTCGGATTTTCATGGCTCTAAGCCTTGTATTGAGTTATGACTTAAACACTCTCATGTAAGTCATATGTTCATTACTTTCCATAAGTAATCAACTTGAATCAAACAATTTCTTTGTAAGTTACAAGCTATTTACTTTCTAAAAGTAACACTAATTCATCATCTTCAACAAGTGATAGCTTTAACCTCCTAGGGATTGAAGAAACAACGTCTTACACAAAACGTCTCATGTAGCCAAGAAAGACCAGTTTCTTGCGACATAACATTCTTTGTGTGGCTCTTGAAAAATTTCTCCCACTCTGTCTTCTAGAAATAAACTTGTATTCTAGAAAGACAGCTTCACGAGCCACAAACCGTTGTACTCGTGATTATAATAACGAAAAATGAGCATTTGTTTCTTTTGAAAACTTACAAACATGGTACCCTACCATTTCATATCTCATATGATTCGTTTTAGATTTAGTGGAAAAACAATTTAGACAAAATGATAAAATCCCCAAAAGGATCAAGTAACTTAAAGTAACTTGATTGAAGTCCAAACCATATCGAATAGCGTTTGATTTCTTATCCAACCACACATTATCCCATAATGTGTGTTAAGAGAGATTAACTTGTGATACTATATCACATTTCATTTGGCTTATATCAAAGTCTTCACTTTGATAATCCCATCACGACTAGATCGTGATTCTTTGAACTCTTTGATCTTCTTCAAGGATTTTTCTATTTACCTTATTAAGTGAACACATTAGTGTCAACCTAAATTGTTGGTAAAAGAAAATGATCAACCTATTTTGGATCAATGATTTACTACCTCGATCTCCTTTTCAACCAAAAGGCACGAGACATCTTGCTTTGAATACAAGATACGCATATACCATAAGATTAAATGGTTTCAAGAGTACTCGATAACTCTTTGCGTTCATCATTCCAGAAACTAAGGTTCAATCTTGGGTTACCAATTTGAGTCTTGTATCATCTACATGATATGTCATTCTAGTTTGGTTTAGAATATAATCACCTTGATAATGGGCTAGCCATACATCAAATCATGGTGTATAGGGTCACAAAAGTGAAACCTCTTTTGTATCTTAACAAGTTTATATTCTTATTTAGAGTTTATGTACTTAATAGTCACAATTAAGTACAACTTTAAACCCAAAAACTAGATTGAGTACACAATGACTATCTCTCAACATCATTGTTGCTAGTCATCATATTCTAATCATCCTATGTATCAAATACAATGATGAAAACCACCATCGGTTTCTAATATTGACGAAGTAGTATTAGCAAAATTTATGTCAATCAAATAAACATTTAAAGAAGAAGGTCCCATTTGTAGGGAAATATCCGTAAAATGCCCTTAAATTTTAGGACTATAACGTATCTTTAACATGTGATTATTGTCATAAACGAAAAATACAAGAGAAACGATAAAGGTATAAGAATTAACCTCGGGTCCTTTGTGAATACGGCCTAAGAACAGAAATCAATATAGATTTCCTCCTAATCATTGCACCCAAGACCGTCTGAGACTATGTCCCTTGTGCTAGAAAGTACTCTCTAATTGCCTTGCAATATTGAGAGAGTTTTTGTGAGGTTTTCGATGTGAGATCTAGGTTTCAGAGAGAATGCCTCCAAAACCTAATTTTTGTGCAAAAATGAATGAATTAGGTCAAAAGGAGAGAGTCCTCTCCTTTTGTTCATTCGGCCAAACCGAGTATATGGGAGAGAGTGGACTTTCCACTTTCTCCTTATTTTAACTCGTGGTCGGACTCGATTTTCGCTAAATGTAAATGACGGGATTTTATTATAAATCGTCATCGGTTATCGGTTATTAATATATCGACTAGTAACATGGATTAGCCGACATATTAATACTTGTCCGACAAAGACAATATTGTATAATTAATTCAATATACATCAATTAAATATAATCGTTTATATTCAATTTACGAATTAGCCGCTTAATTTGTCTTAGCCATTATTATTTAATCCGTATTAAATAATTATCTCACATCGCGTTTGACTAATTATTAGTCAATTACTCCGACTAACTGCTTAGTCAAAATAGGCATCAACATGACTGTATTTTCATACTGTCACATCTCTCAAACGTATCCTATAGGTGTGACTTTTAGGGACCAGTTGATCACCGCCATCTGTATGACAATAACGTCAAACTTATTTAGCAAGCCAACCGTTATTGATAAACGTGGACCAACTGATAATAATACAAAAGTATACCCTTTGATCCTTTTAGAGATTTAAATGTTATTGCACTAACTGTAGAGGACACCAGCCCCAACAAGCTCCCACTTGTCAGTACAAGTGTATGTGCAATAACGTTATCCGCACTAACTGGAGGACACGGCTCCAACAAACTCCCACTTGTCTGTACAAGTGTATGTGCGATAACCGATTCTCATATCCATTTAAAATTTCTCCCACTCAATGTAAAACAATTTGCAGATCCGGATCCGCAAAGGTCGTATTTTACAATCTATCTGTATCTAGAGTGGTTTCCCCGACTAGAGAGTAACTTAACTGATAAAACGAATTCGTATTCGAGCATGGCCATGCATTTCGATTCTGACTCCTCGAGTGGCCCCGAGAAATATCGAGTACCTGATAAAGGCTGAATATTTCCTTCAACTCGACTCCTGCCGATCTAAGCACAGCATGAAATGACCCAGAAACAATCTACTTGGCCCTCTGTTACGGATGACCGTGAGAAAGAAACCAAAGTCACCCAAAATCTGCCTTAGTCTCAAGAGACAGTCGATAGTCAAAATAATCGACTCTTAGGATCACCATGGAGGTCCTATCCACGACCTGGCACCGAATGTTATAAAACATTTAGGACTCCACGTCGTTGTCACAATTGTGTCCTACGAGATATCCGTATAACTCGCCTCTGTGATTGGTCAGTCAACCTTTTGACTTATGGCTCGTTGAACCCACCATCAACCAACGTCACAAAATAATTGCCGAGTTATCGACTCACGTGGGCAATTAAGGACCAAAAATATAATGTTTGTTCAGTTCACTTTGTGGTGTTCAAAATTGTCGTACAAATCCACATGAAAAACAAAATATATAAATATCAAAACGATGATGTCGTATAGAGTACAAAAGAGAATGAATCTAATCCATAAAAGAGTACTACAACTCAGGAACACGTTTAATTCCCATGGAATTAACATGCCCTTTATGCTTATCTTGTCGTAGTGGTTTAGTGAGAGGATCTGCTATATTATCATCTGTAGCAATCTTTTCTATCACTACCTCCTTTTGCTCCACGTAATCTCGGATTAGATGAGCTTTCCGTTGTACATGTCTAGACTTGTTGCTAGACTTAGGCTCCTTAGCTTGGAAGATGGCACCTCTATTGTCACAATAGATGGTGATCGGGTCATTCGAACTAGGCACTACAGATAGTCCTTGTAAGAATTGACGCATCCATATCGCTTCCTTTGCAGCTTCAGACGCGGCATAGTACTCGGACTCAGTCGTAGAATCTGCTGTAACACTTTGTTTGGAACTCTTCCAGCTGACTGCAGCGCCATTAAGAGTAAAAACGAATCCAGACTGAGATTTCGAGTCATCTCGATCCGTTTGGAAGCTAGCATCTGCGTAACCGGTTGCGCATAGCTTTTGTTCGCCTCCATAAGTCAATGGCCAATCTTTAGTCCTCTGTAGGTACTTAAGAATGTTCTTGACAGCCATCCAATGTGATTCACCTGGATGCTGTTGGAATCGACTTGTCATACTCAATGCATATGCCACGTCCGGACGTGTGCATATCATGGCATACATGATTGATCCTATAGCCGAGGCATAAGGAATCCGTGTCATGCGATCTTTCTCTTCCGGTGTCTCTGGTGCCTGAGACTTGCTCAAATGCACCCTTGGAGCCATAGGAAGAAACCCTTTTTGGAGTTAGTCATCTTTGAATCTCTCTAGGATCTTGTCTATGTAAGACTCTGACGAGAGATAATATCCGACGTGATCTATCTCGATAGATACGGATGCCCAAAATTCTTTGTGCCTCACCCAGATCTTTCATCTGGAAATGGTTTTTCAACCATACTTTTACCGAAGTTAAGAGAGGTATGTCATTCCCAATCAGGAGTATGTCATCGACATACAATATTAGGAAGACAATCTTGCTCCCACTCGACTTGATATATAGACATGGTTCCTCGACCGATCGAGTAAATCCATTTTCTTTAATCACTTGGTCGAAACGATGATTCCAACTCCTAGAAGCTTGCTTAAGTCCATAAATGGAACGCTTAAGCTTGCACACTTTCTTAGGATGTTCAGGATCGATGAAACCTTCGGGTTGTACCATGTACAACTCTTCCTCCAAATAACCGTTTAAGAAGGCGGTTTTCACATCCATCTGCCAAATTTCATAGTCATGAAAAGCGACAATCGCTAAGACAATCCGAATGGAACGCAGCATGATTACGGGTGCAAAAATTCTATCGTAGTGCAAACCTGGCACTTGGGTGAAACCTTTAGCAACTAGTCGTGCTTTATAGATATCTTGTTGACCTTCCACAGAATGCTTTATCTTGTAAAGCCATTTGCATTGAAGGGGACGAACCTTAGCAGGTAAGTCAACAAGATCCCATACGTTGTTCTCATACATGGAGTCCATCTCGGATTGCATGGCCTCAAGCCATAGCTTTGAGTCGGAACTAGTCATGGCACCTTTATAGGTTGCGGGTTCACTACTCGTTAAGAGTAGAATGTCATCTATGTCATGTTCCTCGACCATACCAATGTATCTGTCCGGAGGAATAGAGACTCTTCCCGACCTCCTAGGTTCCTCGGGAATATTAACCGCAATGGGATTAAAGAAACTGGTTCCTCCAATGGTTGCTCGGTATTTGGTTGGAATCTCCGAAACGGCTCGAAGGTTCTATTACTCTTCGCATTCTCGAGAAATTCCTTCTCTAATAATGTCGCACTAGCCGCAACAAATACACGTTGTTCGGTTGGCGAATAGAAGTAATGACCAAGTGTTCCTTTAGGATAACTTATAAAGTATGTCTTGACCGATCGCGGGCCGAGCTTATCCTCGTGTCTCCACTTGACATAAGCCTCGCAGCCCCAAACCCGTATAAAGGACAAGTTAGAGACCGTTCCCTTCCATAGTTCATATGGAGTCTTGTCAACAGCTTTAGACGGACTTCGGTTAAGTATTAGAGGAGCTGACAGAAGAGCATAACCCCACAATGAGTCAGGCAACACGGTGTGACTCATCATGGATCGAACCATATCAAGTAGTGTTCGATTTCTCCGTTCGGACACACCATTCAACTGTGGTGTTCCAGGTGGAGTTAACTGTAAGGCGATCCCACAGTCCTTAAGATGTTGATCAAACTCGTAAGAAAGATACTCGCCACCACGGTCTGATCGTAGTGTTTTAATCTTTCTACCCAGTTGGTTCTGTACCCGATTCTGGTATTCCTTGAATTCCTCAAAGGACTCACTTTTGTGCTTCATTAAGTAGACATAGCCATATCTACTTAAATGGTCCGTGAAAGTGATGAAATACCTATAGCCTTCTCGTGCGGTGATTGACATAGGTCTACACACATCCGTATGTATGAGTCCTAATAGGTCAGCAACGCGCATTCCAACACCTTTGAAAGAAATTCGAGTCATCTTACCAATGAGACATGATTCACACGTGCCAAATGATTGAAAATCAAAGGCCGAGATAGCTCCATTCTGTATGAGCTGTTTAACGCGTTTCTCATTAATGTGTCCCATACGGCAGTGCCATAGATATGTTTGATCTTTGTCACCAACCTTTAACTTCTTATTCATTACGTGCAATATTTCGGTGGTCTGATCTAAAACATAAATTCCGTTTATGGAGACTGCCTTGCCATAAATCATATCGTGTAATGAGAAAATGCAACTATTATTCTCTATTACAAATGAAAAACCAAGTTTGTCAAGTGCAGAAACTGAAATAATGTTTTTGGATAGACTGGGTACATAATAGCAGTTATATAAAAATAACTCAAATCCGCTAGGAAGCTGGATCACATATGTTCCCCTTGAGACGGCACCATTCGTGCTCCATTCCCGACACGCAGTCCACCTCACCCTTTACGAGGGGTTCGATGTTTCGGAGCCCCTGCACATGATTACACAGATGAGAACCACAACCAGTATCTAGTACCCAAGTTCCGTAACTTGCGTGGTTAATCTCAATCATATGAATAAAAGTAGAAGTAGTAGAAGACATACCAACAGGAGTAACGCGACCTGCTTTTATGTCCTCATGGTATACAGGATATGTACGCCTCCAATGCCCAGTCTTGTGGTAATGGTGGCATTCCATGTTACCAATCTTGCTCTTTGTCGCACCTGATGAGGTGCCCGACTCACCAGGCCCACTCTTACCTGATCCCGACTTCTTAAACTTCGGTTTGCCTACCGCTAGGTCTGCCTGAGCTTTGCCCTTACCCTTGCCCTTGTTTGACACAACGAGAACATCCTGTTTCAAGCTCCCACTAAACTTCATATCCTTCTCGGTCTGTACGAGTAGGGAGTGTAGTTCATGAGGACTTTTCTTCAAATCATTCATATAGTAATTCGCTCTAAAGAGCGCAAAACCATCGTGGAGTGAATGAAGCATGCGGTCAATCACGATGTTCTCGCTGATTTTACAATCAAGCGCCTCCAGTTTCTCGACATTCTCAATCATGCTGAGAATGTGTGGGCTAACCGGTTGACCCTTCTGGAGTTTCGCATCAAAGAAGCGAGTGGTATACTCATAGGTCACGATTCTCGGTGCTTTCGAGAATTCCTTAGTGAGCGTGGTGAAAATCTTGTTTGCACCTTGGGCTATGAAGCGTTTATGCAAATTGGATTCCATTGCAAAAATGAGTACGTTTTTAATCGCACCCGCTTCCATGACGAAATCGTTATACTTGGCGATCTCGTTAGCTCCAGCCGTGGGGCCAAGGTTTGACGGGATGGGCTCTGTCAGATATTTGAGCTTCCCGTCGGCAGCGGCAGCATTCCGTAATGCCGCCTCCCGATCCGCGAAGTTTGATCCATCATTCTTCGATCCGAGTAGACTGATTCATCTGATTCATGAAGATCCGAGGCCAGGACTCACGGTCCAATGTGGCACTTGGCATTGGGTCGTCGGCAAGACGGCCACCATTTTGTTATTAGCGCTTTAAGTGATCGTGATCTACACTGAAAATGAAAGGAAAAACAAAACGAAATAAGCAACTCATCGAGGTGATTTAAGTCTATTTAAAATTCATTTTAACGTGTAGACTCATTGCACTTGTATAATCGATCTACCTCAAGAATTATACAAATGATCCCAAGACTCAATTTCCGTAAATTGATAAGCCAACTGTTTAGCTAGTTCTATCGTTAGAACTCTTGGTCGATATATTTCCGTAAATCCTATCTATAGTCCACTATAATCACAGGATCGTACGAGTGACCATAGTGTTGAGATAAAATAGGTCAATCAGTTCCAACTTACCCGACGTAGAAGGGGTCATATTATGCCTACCGACGAAGAAGGGATTCATTGGAGTTTGACCTATAAAGACTATTCTCAATTTTTGGTTATACGAGGAAGATCCCATCAACTTAGTTTTAATTCATTTTAAGTGAACGAAAAACTAGCATTACGTGAATGAATTAACTTAGGTGATGGCTTAAGAAAAACGTGTGATATCTGTATATCAAAGAAAACTAACGCGTGACCTCTATATGAGTCAGTTTTCATGCAATTATTAGGTGGTTTGGTTTTAGGCGGAATATGATGCAAACTATCGTTACGATGAAAACATAAATAAAATGCAATACGTAAATAAAAGTCCTAGTGTGGCCTATCCAATTTTATCCACCGTTGGACCCGAGAAGCTTGTCTTGATGTTCCATCTTTGTCCATGCAGCGGGAGTGAGCATCCGATCTCCATCTTTGGTCTTCTCAAAATTACAATTTAAAATTTACAAAATATAAACCTATTTACATTCTAAATTAAAACTGTAATTACAAGGAAAAATCAAAACGGAGATGCAAGATCTCAAAATACAACCAAGACCGTGTTCCATCATTACGGTAACACGTTCTACTAAGGCCACACTAAGTTACAACCGTTTGTAAAAAGAAAATAAATACGTAATAAATTCAATCATGGCATCTAAAAGTAACGATAAATAAATAAAAATGCATCAACTAAAATAAAATTTATTCGTGACATAATTCCGTAATTATGTTAAATTTATCCAAACCACCTTTTAGCAATTAAAATCATGTGACAAAACCGCTTCTATCAACTTAATTTTAATTCATGATAATCCGTTACTTTAAATTGCTTTAAAATAACTAAATGGTACGTGAGTGAACCGTTTCACTATCAAGCGAATGCACAAAATCCGTATTATGCACATGATATGGCCGAAAAAAATAAAAAACACGAAATTTTTTTTTTCTTTTCTTTCACGGCTGAACCGTGACAAACACATCAAATTTTTTTTTTTTTTTTAAATTTTTCAGCAGCATTGCCGAGAGCTTCAACAGTCCCAAACAAAAACGATTTGATAAAACCAATTGCAAATTAAACCTAATCCGTATAGAAATGAATCTACAATCGATAAAACATTAACATATTGCAATGAAAATCGATTACAAAAACAATATGCAAAGACAAAACGAATGTAAAACGAGACTATCGTCTGATCAGCAGTAAGCCGTATGGCACGGCTTCCAATGCAAAAAAAAACCAGAAAACAGGCCGTGAAAAACAAAAAAAATTCTGCACGGTTTTTTTTTTTATTAAACAACAACCGTGTATACAAGGCACGATTTTCAAGGCAAAACAAGATCGTTTCAAATCGTTTTATGAAAATCACAATGAAAAATTTACGTGGCCTCGCTCTGATACCACTTGTAGGGAAATATCCGTAAAATTCCCTTAAATTTTAGGACTATAACGTATCTTTAACATGTGATTATTGTCATAAACGAAAAATACAAGAGAAACGATAAAGGTATAAGAATTAACCTCGGGTCCTTTGTGAATACGGCCTAAGAACAGAAATCAATATAGATTTCCTCCTAATCATTGCACCCAAGACCGTCTGAGACTATGCCCCTTGTGCTAGAAAGTACTCTCTAATTGCCTTGCAATATTGAGAGAGTTTTTGTGAGGTTTTCGATGTGAGATCTAGGTTTCAGAGAGAATGCCTCCAAAACCTAATTTTTGTGCAAAAATGAATGAATTAGGTCAAAAGGAGAGAGTCCTCTCCTTTTGTTCATTCGGCCAAACCGAGTATATGGGAGAGAGTGGGCTTTCCACTTTCTCCTTATTTTAACTCGTGGTCGGACTCGATTTTCGCTAAATGTAAATGACGGGATTTTATTATAAATCGTCATCGGTTATCGGTTATTAATATATCGACTAGTAACATGGATTAGCCGACATATTAATACTTGTCCGACAAAGACAATATTGTATAATTAATTCAATATACGTCAATTAAATATAATCGTTTATATTCAATTTACGAATTAGCCGCTTAATTCGTCTTAGCCATTATTATTTAATCCGTATTAAATAATTATCTCACATTGCGTTTGACTAATTATTAGTCAATAACTCCGACTAACTGCTTAGTCAAAATAGGCATCAACATGACTGTATTTTCATACTGTCACATCTCTCAAACGTATCCTATAGGTGTGACTTTTAGGGACCAGTTGATCACCGCCATCTGTATGACAATAACGTCAAACTTATCTAGCAAGCCAACCGTTATTGATAAACGTGGACCAACTGATAATAATACAAAAGTATACCCTTTGATCCTTTTAGAGATTTAAATGTTATTGCACTAACTGTAGAGGACACCAGCCCCAACACCATTAGATGTCCCACAACTAACTTGTTGATTCTTCAATAATTTGGGGTAGTTTCCTTTCTAGCGTCCAACAATTAAGACAATGAAAACTTTATCGGTCGGGATTGATAGGTTTAGTATCGTTATTCTCAATAACTTTACTTTTAACATTACCTTGTATCAATTCCATTCTAATTTTACTTCTTTAAAACCTTATCCTTTTCTTAAAGGTTTAAGAGAATGCTCCCACTTATTTCAATGAGTCTTTGCTAGGAGAAGCAAAAATTGAAATTCATGAAGACTACTCTTCATTCGTTTGTTTAGTCTTAAAACTTTCATTGAAGTGGTTGCGGTATTTTGGTCAATTTTGATTTCAAACAAATCCAGTTACCAAAATGATGTAACATTTCAAAGTACTTAACTTAATTAAGCATATGAGAAACAATTCATTGTAAGTAGATATGTTAGTCAAGGATCAAAAACTCTTTTGATCACGAATAACTTTTATCTATACTCTTCACAACAGATTCTTACAATGGATAATACGAGGTTTTTAGAAGAAAAGTTCAAATTTTGTCTTTAGTTACGATGTTTTAATGGAGATTTGAATTAAAAATCGAAATGATATCGTATATGAATTGTGGTAAAGAAATAGAACAATATGATAACGGAATAGTGGAAAACTTAACATTTATCGTTTTATTAATACTTGTAAATAACAAGTAAAGCATTTACATAGTGACCTCTACCCAACTATGATAAATGATTCCAAGATCCAAATTCATATTAACTTGGGCACGGTGTGGCCGATTCATCCCTTATCAATACTTTTGTTGAGTTCAACCCAAATTTCGAATAAATGTGTCCATGATCCAAATCCACATCAACTTGGGCAAGGTGTAGCCGATTAATCCCTTATCAACATGAATTCGGTGGATAGACATTTATCACCCACTTCCCCTACGTAACAAGGTTTGTACCCCGGTGTGGCCGAGCGCACTCCCTCATGAAATAGGTTTTCATGGTTTCTACTTTTTGGTAAGGCTAAGTCTCAATTGTTTATTTTAGCAAGAGGTCATGTCAATTTATTATCTATCACGTTTTAAGTGAACTAAAGCGGTGAACTACGATAATTGTAATTGACACGGTCGATAAACTCGATTTAAAATGCATGTTTAGTTATGGCGATTTAGCGATGCACGAAACATATATAAATAAAATGCAAAGCATAAAAATAAAATCCTAGTATGGCCTTCCTAAAATAGTAAATCTAATAAACTATTACAAATTCGGAAACCAACTCCTATGGTCCCTTGAACTTCGGTCTTGGCACGCATTTCAAGGCAACATTCTCTTTGATGGATCGCCTTCTCGAGTGGCACCGTCTTCAAGGAACTCCGGAATAAATAAATTACATAACAAATTACATAATTTCCTATTATACTTTGTAATTAAAATAAAATAAGTCTATTGAATTACAAAACGGTGATACGAGATCACAATAAATTACAACCGAATCGATATTCCCATACATTTCGGGCAATATCAATTAAAAACTAAGGCCATACTAAGTAAAATTACATAATTCAAAAATTACATAAAATAAAATTACGACAATCATAAATAAAATGCAGCATTATAATATGTATAAACATTCCCAATTTTATGCTAAATCGCCTTTAAGGAGCCAATATCGTATATTAATCGGTTTTTACGGATTTGCGTGATTTAAACTTTTAAAATCACAATAATTACATAAAATCATATTTATGTACAAGTTAATTACCCTAACCTTCTTAGGACTCAAAATTAGTCTCCACTAACATTTGACAATAATTAACCTAGATTTCTTAAAATTGTTCATAAATGGACTCAAAATTACAATAAAATTCCATAAACTTCAAATAAATCATAAAAATTTCAAACAATTTCAAAATTTGAAATTTAAACTCATGAACATTCTGGAAAAATACCATGACACTCATAATATTCAAAACTTAGGTTAAAAATTTCGAAAATTTATCGAGAAAAACAATGTTGCGGTTTATCGATTTTAACCATTATCACCATAAAAATATGAGAAAAATTATTTTTATCAACTTTTCACTTTTAGATCTTAAATAGGTAATAAAATGAAATATGTGACGTTTTTCCTTAGTCATGGAGTATGTTGTAGCAATTTTTCACTAATTAAAGTCACTATTTATGTTATTTTTCATCAAAAATTCATAAATCATGCATAAAGACTTTATTATAGCTAATTATTTTACACACATCTTGTAAAATTTCATGTGACAACATACTAAATTTCTATGACCAGATTCGAAATATTACTCATATTAACCTATTTTTCCATTTAAATTCGATTTTAACTTGAAAAATCCATATTTCGAGCATAACAACTCATTTTATTATGAAACTTTACAGTCCATTAGTAGATAATATATGTGAAAACATATCCATAAACCACTGGAAAAATCAAAGTTTAGCTAATTTTCGTCCAAAAATGACATTTTTATCATAAAAATCATATTTTAATGTCAATATTATATAAAATGAACAATAAAATCCATAAATAAACCAAAATGTCCAAAAAATCTCTTAGGACCAGAAACTTTAACATGCATAATTGATTTCGTGATATATCATAATAAACACAAATTTATAAGTTTTATTTGTTAATCGTATAACTCGAAAAAACTATAACCGATTTGCATGCAAACAACCTAAGGCTCTGATACCACTTGTTAAAAATCATATTTTAAATATCACATATTTTAGGTTTAAAGTTTTAGTCATAAAAACTTAAAGATCCTATGCATGCAAATCAAATACAAGAGTGAAGAAAAATCGGTTCCTTACAATTGTATTTTCGGCTATATGGGCACAAATGAAGTCTCCTACCTCACTTGTTCTTGAGCTATAATGAATATTAGGATGATCCTCCAAAAATCCCAAAGTAGAGATTCTCCTCTTGATTGCACCCAAGATTATCCCTTATCCCCACTAAATAATATAAGCTAGATATTAGTTTAGTAGTTTACCTTAAAATTGATTACTAACACTCATATATTACATTAATAATTTTAGTAATCTTTTATGAACAATTTGGATCAAAAATCTCATGTTTTAATGAAGATTAAAGAGAGAAAAGAGAATAATGCATGAACTTTGCATGTGATAATGTAAGAATGAAATAAGAGAACTAATTCTCTCTTAAAGTGAAGGAGGAGCACGGTTGGAGTAGTCCAACTAAGGGCATCTTCTTTTCTCTTTTTTGTCTTCACAAGAAAAGATGTGTAAGATGTGTAAGAGTAGGTGTAAGGCTAGTTGTAGATAGGCATCATCATGCCATTTTATTAAATAAAATAAAACAACCAAAACCCACTAACACTCCTTCCATATTTCGGCCCATCCTCCATAAAATGGACTATCACTTTATTTTGTCAATTTGTCAATTGTCACACAATATGTCACATGTAGCATGTTACATGTTATTAATTAATTTAATGCATATTTATCACTTAAATATCATTTTATAAATTAATTAAATTACATACAATAAATTGACTAGTGATACTTGATCACATAAATAAAATGGGTCATTTAATTATAATTCACAACATCTTGTAATTATAATTAACCATTCATTCATATCTCTATTGTTTCTCAAACAATAAACAATTTTAGTAACACGTCGTTTCAATTACTAAAATAAATCTTATTTAATCCCATTACAATAAGATATCAATATTCTCTCTCAGAAATGAATTATTCAATTTTAAGGAATTGATCAACTTGTATCATCATACAATTAATCAACTTTACAGATAAGGGCATCATCCTTTAGGTGTGACCTTAAGGGATCAACTGACCACCACCGTCCCACGACAGTAACGTCAAACTCTAGAAAGCCAATCGTTACCGATTAATGTTGATCAGTTGACTATAAAATGAATCATCCCTTACGTATTCTTAAAATGAGATTTAAACATGTGATCAATATGATCGACAATTGTGATCGCATTATTGTCGGAGGACACATATTCCAATAATAAGAAGGGCCTTTTTTTTATAAGGAGTTTAATGTTAGTGGGTATTTTGATTTTAGTGTAAAATGGACATCATCATAACCTAAACTAACTAGCCTTACATACCTATGTTTTTGGGTAAGAACAAAAGAAAAAGTGAACACCATGCAACGGCTCACTCTCCCCCTTGTACCCGGCCCCTTATGCCAAAAAATAAGAAATTGTTTTCTTATTTTTCAATTTAAGGAGATCATTATTCATTCTCCCATCTTCTTCTTGCTCAACATACAAAAACTCTCTAAAATAGTTTAGAAGCAAAAACTTGTTCTAATTATTTCTAATAGCATAATATATTACTAGTAGTAGTAGTATAACTAGATTAGAAATTATATTAAAGAATCTAATAATAACATCTAGTTAATATTAATATTAGATTTAAGGGTAATTGTTTTGGGTGCAACATTAAGGAGGATCTCTACACTTGAGATTTGTTGGAGGATCATCCATTTGCATTATAGATCAAGAACAAGTTAAGGAAGAAGTCCTTACTTGTGCCCAAATATTTCGTGCCACTCTACATTGTAAGAAAATTGATTTTTATTCTTATTTTGTTTATTTTATCTTGCATGCAACTAGATCCACATAAATATTAATTATGGGTAATTTATAAAATGAATTAGATGAGTCTAATAGGGGTATATGAACCCAACAGTTAAACCTAATAAGATTATAGTTTAGAAAAATTAATTTATTTTTATTTTATTTATAAGTAAATATATTAAAGGTTATATATGCATTATATTATTTTTCTTTAATTATAATAATAAAATTTTAAAACAGGCCGCGCGAAGCGTGAGATACTCCCTAGTATATATATAAAACTGGGTTGAGACGGTGTGGATACGAAACGTGTCCAATTCAACCTTAAATGCACCATTAATGACAACTTAATCATTAATTACAGGCATTAATGTGACATAAACATCAACAATAATTTAATAAAGTTATTTATAAGATAAAATTAAATAAATAATATAGCTAATTTTAATAATATTTTGAAAAAAAATAAGAAACTATTAGATTGTTTGTATTGTACTGTATACATGCATTTAAATTTAAAAAGTGAAGTTTTAATGCATTTCATCTTTTTGTGCGATCTCCATAATTAACAACGGGTAAAAACCGTTGTAAAAACAAAAAGCGGACATTGTTAAAGCGGCCGTTGTAGAAGGTATTTACAACGGTTTGGTTATTTAATGAAACCGTTGTCGAAAGTATTCACCACGGTTAAAAGCCGTTGTTGTTGGGTGTTCTCCGTTGTGGAAAGTGTTTCAAAAATTTGGAGGGAATAATATAACAACGGTTGTCATATGTATAACCGTTGTTGTAACTTTTCCTCCAAAATTGTGAAGTCTTTTGACAACGGGTTTATGCTACATACCCGTTGTTGAAATTGTTAGTAACAACGGTTTTTAGTTTAAAACCCGTTGTTGTAACTTTACCTCCAAAATTGTGAAGACTTTTAACAACGGTTCTTCGTTTAAAACCTGTTGTTGAATATTATGCGCGGTATTTGTGAAAGTCATTCACAACGGTGTTTTTTTATTAACCGTTATGAAAGGTCTGCACAACGGTTTTTTTTATTAACCGTTTTTATTACGAACTCCTAATGTTTTGAAAAATTAAATTTGTTTCATGCCATTCAAAAACCTGCGCATATATCAAAGACACCATATACCAAAGACCAAAGATAAATCACAAATGGGTTCATCGAACTCAATAGATTCAATTCAACCACAACAGCAGCATCATATATATATATATATACTTACAAGGAGTTGAATTTACATGAACTAATCATTCCCTAACTTCAACAAAAAATTTACTAATAAGTTGATCTAAACTCTGAGTATCATGCATTTCTATTTTCTAAGACGTATTTGCCCAACATGTCCCTTACCTCGTCTATATCTATACTTGAGTACTGCTCAATCTATTGTGACGGGTTGATTACATACTGCGGAAAAAACAAAGAGAAGACATTATTGTAACAACATCAATTCTTTGCATAGCAACATCATGGTATATATAGCGACAAGCAAGACAACATTAGCTCTAATTTAAAAAAGTAATAAACACATTATTAAATTACTAACCTTTTCTGGAATAATGATATATCTTCGCCTAATAATATCCAACATGAACCGACAAACGTAGTATCCACATTGTATGCTATCCGGGTCGGCGAGGGGCCTATTATTACATAAAAACAAACAGACGAGAGAAGGCTCACATCAGAATCTTGAACTTTAGGTATTGTATTAGTATTAAACATAGATTTTTGCACTTAATGGATTTTATTTGAGCACGTACCCACATATCGTAATAAAATTAGGGCCATCATCAGAATCTTTCGTGGGTTGATTTTGCTCGTTAGCTCTTCTCTTCTCAAAGGCCCTTATTTTAAAAAAAAACAAAAGGAGGCAGACACTCATTTTTTTAGGGGCAAAAATGAGCTTTTTGCTATAAATAAAAATTGAAACTTAATGTTATTATTATAAATAAATCGAAAATTATAAACTTACTTATTAATCAAGTGCTTAAAAGTCTCGCTTGGTTGATTATGTAAAGAGTCCAACCAGAAAACTTTATTCCTTGTCGGCATGATGGCTGCTAGCACCCATTGAGTCCTACATCAAGAGACATCATCATTATTAACAAGTACATATATTAGTTATGAAAATGCAATTGTAGGGGGAAACGTAATATTAATTTTTTTATTACCCTTTTTCATTATAAGCGCCAAAAATCGGCTTCTTGGTTGTCGCCAATTCTTGAGCAATATAATCTACCCGTTCTTTGAACGAGAAATCCGGAATAAATAAAGATAAAACATAGGGGCACGGGAATCCGTATTGATCAGATGGAATATTCTTCTCGGGGATCACTCTCAATTTCAATATCCTACATTATTACGGTATTAATTCCGGGTATTTAAAACACTATCTAGAAGTCGAATATTAGAATATGAAATTATTTATTAAGAAACTTACTTCATCCAAACAAATAGGTGTGCCACATCAATCTGGTCTAGGCCAAAATTGCCAAACGGCTAGCATATCCCATGATATAAGTGCTTGGCGCTCAACCCCTAGAATATCCTCCTCGAGCGGAATAACTATCAATTGCTCGGTGGCTATGCGATGGCCAGCCTCCTCATGCAGTTTCCTCATCGTCGCCGTTCTTACTTTTTGCATGTAATCATTCCCAGAATATTGTGAGTCGTTTAAACTCCTAACTTCTTTCAGGTCCGGGAAAGAATGAGTCTTTGATTTTGTGCTACTACCACCAGCCTACACATGTAGTAGATAATTAAAATAATAAAAAATCTAAAGGTAACATATCCTAGTTGGAGTAATAAAAATAAAAGCGTACTTAATTAAATACCTCGTCAACTGCTCTTTCAATGATGAGGTAGTAGTAGCGAGTAAGACTGGGACTTAGGCTTATCAGTCTTTTTTGTCCCCTACACAAAATTACCATGCTTTTTATAAATAGACAAAATATAAATAAAGGGAGCGAGGTTTTTAAAAAAATGGAGAAGTTAATTAAATACCTCATCAAGTTGTTGTCTCGACGAGGTCGTTGGAATGTCTGTGGACTTAGGCTTATCCGCCAAAGCCGGCTTTTTTGTTCCCTATAAAAAAAAATAACATATAAATTTAACATATAAAAACATTCAACAATTAAAAATTTAACATATATATAAAGGTATTTCTTCTAACCCCAACTGCTTTCCGCTTCTGAGGCGAGACGGCCGAGCCAAGTAGATGTGAGTTTCGAGCCATTGGATGAAACTTCCAACCGCATCTCCCGTGAGAATGGTAATGTCGTCACGAATCGGGACGAGCGGTTGAAAGTTTTCATGGCCTGGAAAGACTGTAGTTATCTCTACTTTGGTATGATTCGGCAAAAGTTTTTCGCCATGAACTATAGTTTCCGCTGCTGAAGATTTTGTGTGCATTTCTACGAGACCCCGGCCAACACGCACATGTGGCTTTTCGGTTTTAGGGTCAGCAAGAATAACTGGCCTCTTGTTTACGGCCAGAAGAATATACACATACATTATTATATCCCAAAATTTAATAGAATTCATATAAATTTAACTAATTAAACACTTCATGCATACCTTACTGAAAACAGGAACCGACTTGAAGGGGATGTATCTTTGTTTTCCTTCAGCCGTCTTCTCAAGTTGCATCTCCTTTTCAGACCCATTATTTACCTAATAAAATTAACCAATGGCACCATGTCAGAAGTTATAGCATTAGAGCTGGCAGGGAACACACCCCCTGATCTTACCCCAAAAAAAAAGAAAAGAAAAATAAGGAAGTATTAGGTACCTGATCGGCTTTAGTTGTTACAACTTTAGAAGCATTATTAGGTACCTGATCTTTCTGAATCTCGTTGACCGATACTTCCTTCTCATGTATTGTAATACCCGCCCTTTTAGAGACCCTTTGACCAGCGTTGACTGACCTTGGGAGCGGGAGTAGTCTTAGAATTTCGTGCCAAAACCATCTTGGGTTGCGTGTTATGAGTGGTACTCAATAGAGTAGAGGCTACTCGATCGAGTAGGGGGCCACTCGATCGAGTATGTTGGGTACTCTCGCGTTTTGTTAAATCCGCATATTACTTCCGCCACTTTCCTCCTATCCTTCAGTCGCCTCTTTCCCTTCCCTTCACCATAAAACCTCCATGGAAGCCTTTTGAAGTCCCTTGTGCCATAGGAGAGTGTCTCTTGAGTCGGGTAGCGATCTTTTGCCGAGTTTCTCCTCATAGGTATGTCATAATCATCATCCGTGTCCTTGTTCTTTATAGTTAGGGTTGCTTGTTAGTAATAGATAATTGTATTATGGTTATAGCCTTTGGTTGGTCGCTGGATAGGTTGTTTGTCGGCATGGATTGGTTGC
Source organism: Silene latifolia (assembly GCF_048544455.1). Taxonomy (NCBI): domain Eukaryota; kingdom Viridiplantae; phylum Streptophyta; class Magnoliopsida; order Caryophyllales; family Caryophyllaceae; genus Silene; species Silene latifolia. The sequence continues at coordinate 479,418,161 of NC_133538.1, read as the reverse complement.
AGTTGCTTAAAGGTAGGTTCGCCTACTCAGTTTCTGTAGATGGTCTAGTATGTCGGTCGTTGTGGTTGTATTGTGAATGCTTAGTATCGTAATTGTATTGTGACGGCTGTGGTTGTGATTGTGGTTGTTGTCTCTGGTTCTCGAGATGCGTTCTCGGCTGAGTGGGGTCACTTGCGGGAGTGGCTTCATGCCCTAGTTTTGCCCTCCGTGGAACCCGCCACGGGAGGGGATGTGCACATTAATGGACAGGGTTGTCGCTCGATATGATGAGCGGGGCTTAGGTGGGAACGGCTGCGGTCCCCCACTGGCAAGGCTGGTCTAGTGGACAGCCAGTGATAGAGTTGGTTGGGTTATCGTGATTGTGTTTGGGATTGATAGCATTGTATTGTGTTGATAATTGTAGTTGCTGTTGACGTATCTTATATCAGTACTGACCTTGTGTGGTTGTTTGTTTGTTATGTGTCTACCGTGATCCCTTATGGTGAGCAGTCGGTCTTAGCAGGTGTTGATGTTGTGGATAGCTGGAGTCCGGGCAGGGATGAGTCTTCACGAGATACGATAGTCATAGCGAGTAGTCTTTGAGTTGTATCTTTTATATCATTTGCTGGTTTAAATCACTTGTAATATAACATAATTGTTCTCTTATCGACATTTGATAATTACTATCCTCGGGCAACTGAGATGGTAACGCCCTTATATGCTAAGGAAGGCCTAGTTAAGGATCCTTTGAATATGGGGGTGTTACAAAGTGGTATCAGAGCGACGATTTTGGAACCTGTAACAAATAAAAATAATGAACGTAATGAGTCTAATAAAATGAACCTGGTGTATGTGGAATGGGAGCCCCAGCTGAGGCTAGGTTTTGGGTGAGTAGGCGCCCTCATTTCAAAATCTTGGCCCCATGATACTTAAGCCAGTCACATGGTACGGGAATGTGGAGTCCGTGTGTATATGTGTGACGTGTATGCTAATTGTGTCGGAGTTACTTGTAGTTGAGCCTTGGTTAGAGTTAATAAAGATATGATAGTTGTATGTGGGTCGTGCTTAGTGAAGTTTTGGGCATGCTTAGTGAGCTTGTATGATGATTGTGAGATATGTGACAAAAGTCTATTCGATAGAAATGGTTGGGAATGTGAATGGGGGTGCTATAATAAGAAGGATGAACATGTTGGTGATTGCTGTAAATTGATGGTGACGGTAGTCATGTACGAGTTTATAAACTCTACCGTGAGTACAATGATGATAGTTATAGAATTGTCGAGTTATAATTTGAAACATAGCATATAGTAATGCGTTTATGCCTTGTTTATAAGTTGAAACTTCCACTGCGTAATAATCGATTTGTATAAAATGATTTGCTTATGATTGAATGTAGAACATGATAGAGTAATTGGTTATGAGGATATACAATTATATGTTATAAGAAAGAATGGATTAGTGTTAATTATATGTTTCATGTTATTGTGAACGCGAGTTTGGTAGCGATATGTTAAGGCGAGTTTTAAGTGTAATATGATGACGTAATTATGTTCATGAATGACTCGGTAGCAGGTAAACCGAGTTGGGTAATTGTGTAGCGTAGTGTGACATACACCTTATTTGTCAAGACGATGTTTAATGCTTGAGTATTAATAGTAATGCGAGAATGAGCGTGACAATTTGTGCCGAATTCCGAACTTAGTTTGGAATCGACACGCGGTGTTGTTTTGCAGATATTTTTCGATTTACTTTGTACTTCCGACCGAGTACTTAGCTATACTTGACCGAGTGCGAGTGTTTACTAGACCGAGTAGACCTCACTCGATCTAGTTAGGAAGCTATGACGTCGGGATGTGGAAAGATTTCCCGCAGATACTCGACGAAATAGCTCCTACTCGATCGAGTAGGGTGGTACTCGATCGAGTACCCTAGACACTCGATCGAGTAGGTTAATGTACAGAGAATCCTACGGGTTTCTTAAAACCCCTATTCTTTCTATTTCTTCTCATTCTTCCTCTATATTTCGAGCCCTAAAGCTTGTTTCCTCTCAAAATCCTCAAAATCTCTCATACTCTTGGGTTAGTGGTGATTCTTGGGGTTGATTTCTCTGTTTAATTTCGTTTCTTTACTTTGCTACTCAATCAAGGTATGCTTTTCTTCTTAATTTACATGATTTATTGATTTGAATGTGTTAGAATAATGATTCAATCTGAAATTTTCGATTCATATGGATAGATTGTTGCTTTTAATAGTTGCAATATGATTCACATGCCTTCATTCCATGTTTGTTGGTGATTAATTGCTGTAAATTAGACTAGAAATTGCAAAATTTGAAACCGAAATTTCTAGGGTTTACAAAATTGAAATCGATTTTTGATTGATTCACATTGATTAGATGATGGAATTGAGTCCTATGCATTGTTTATATCATGTTGAAGGATGGATTTCGATGATTTTTACATTAGAAAGTTGCCTTAAAACTCCGTCTTAAAAGTGCCTCAAATGGAAATTCGTGATTTATAATTGGAATTTGGTGTTGTGTATGACTGTTTAAGTGTAAGTTGAACTTCAATATGATTGTAGTGATGATAATTGATGAAAATTTGCCAAAATTGTTACAGGTGTAAAGACCGTCTGAAAAATTTAATTAAGTTGTTGTTTCTAATATGGAAGATGATGATGATATGTTCTAAGTTAGTTTTTCATGAGTTAGTAAGAATGCCTCACATGTGATTAGGATGTGTATGGAACAACCTTAGAATCATGTTAGGATATCCGAATTTGTTGAGCATGTGCAATCACCATGATAATTTTTTCACAACAATGGCTTATGAGTAGTAGTAAACTAAGTTTATATATATCAGATTTGGGAGACTGCTGGTGAATGTGTGTACCTAGCTGAGTAATCAAAGTTAATGGCATGAATTATGTGCTTCATATGTCGAATTTGTTGGTGAATTTGAGTGCCTAACTGAGTATGTAAAGTCCAAATTACATGAAGTATATGCTTTACGTGTTTATGCAAGTCGCTTAAGTCATATGCTGAAACAGATGCCGAGACTGAACATAGGAACTCGTCAAAGTAAACGGGGGAGGGGTAATCCGACTGAGGTTGGGGATGGGAGTGGACCTATGGTACCCGCAGTTCCGAAGTACCCTTCTGTTGTTTTTGTTGATTTCAAACAGCAAGAGCGTTTTACAGTTTTACAAAAACGCAAGATGAGACCAACGAGGTGTATAGATACTACACTGTTGGAGGAATTGGAGATAGAGACGGATGTCCGTCACATATTTGAGAATTTGGGCCTTATGGGTTTGTATAGGCTGAGGAAACACTCTTATCCTTTTCTCACCTTGGAGTTTATGAGCTCCTTTATCTATGACCCCTCTGCCCAGACCGTTGAGTTTCGATTGATGAACACTAGTTTCTTGCTTTCTATGGACCAATTTGCTTCTCACCTTGGGTTGGCCAAGCCTCCCAAGGACTCCATCACTGATATCCCTGCTGAGTGCGGTGTCTGCCGCCTAATGCCTTGTCTGACCGGGAAACCAGCCCCCACCTCAAGTAACATGCTGATTAATGATGTTCAGCATGTCACATTGAGGATCTTTTTTCGTTCCCTCTCAAACCTCCTTTATGATCGACCGGATATCAGTAAGCTGAACAAACATGAGGCGTTACTTCTGATGTCTTACTTGAACCCGGAGCGGACCAGGAAAGTGGTCTTTAATGCTCCTTCCATGGTTTGTGCGGCCCTTGCCTTGATGGCTACTGCCTCTTCCCGGTACCCGAGTTGTGGCGCTATCGCCACTCGGTTAGCTGAAAAGCTAACCTCCTTTTAGGCTTCTTCGGAGTACGTGCCTCTAGCTACCCCAGTGCCCACTATGGACCGTGACTACTATCTCGACCTGAAATGGTTGAGGACTTTGGCTGACGGTAGCCTAGCTTGGAGGGTGTGGGGCGTGAGTTGGATGAAGATTCCAGCTCCTGAGCACCTCCCACCGACGGAGCCCCTAGAGCCGGAGGTAGTGACGGTGGACTCCGACGATGAGGAGGAGGAGGAGGAGGATGTTGATAGACCCCGCCATCTGCAGACCTACCTTATCGACGACACGATTCTCGAGGTGATGCCAGAGCCGAAGAAGGGTGAGAATGCGTCGGTTGTGGTAGTGAAGAGACCTAGGTTGGGGAGAGGACCCCATCGAGTGAGGGAGAGGACCTCGGAGACTAGGCCACGGCCGGTAGCACCACAGCAGCAGCAACATCCTTTTCCGTGCTACCCTTACCTCGACACCCCGGAGACGCGATCTAGCTACTTGGCGGAGAGAGTGTCATATACTTTGACACTCAAGAATATGCACGAGATGGCGTACACTCAGGGGATAGGGACCGAGGGACCGCATCCGGTTTGGTGGAGTGGAGTTGGGGACTACACAGGGGTTTTCCATTCCTACGGGGTGGATCAGTCGACGTGGGGGACACCTCAGTGCTTGACCCCATGGTACGTGAGCCCAGGAGCAGGAGCAGGAGTGGATGCGGGGATTGGGTCATCAGGAGCGGGTACTTCCGGAGGTGGTGGTGATGATGAGGTGATGGTTGAGCGGCGAAAAGCGAAGGGGAGGAGTGATACTCCTTGTTTTTATCTTTGTTGATGGTAGTTGGTTTTAGTGGTTGGTAGTGTTGTTAGACGTTGGTAGTTGTTCCCATCGAAACTTTAATTTTAGACTTGTATTGTTGGCCATAAGGTCGGATTTGATACTTTGACCTTGTTGCAGGATGTTGGGAGTCGGGGAGTCATCCCGACTCGATTTATATAACGACTATGTACATGTATGTTGGTTTATGACGAGTTTTATAGGAACTTTGGCCTGTAGGTACTCGACAGAGTACCCCGTACTCTATCGAGTAGCTGCAGGCATGTATGAAGTAAATCATTCAGATCTGTGGGCTACTCGATCGAGTAGCCAAGACACTCGATCGAGTAGCATGGCACTCGATCGAGTACCGTTACATACTCGATCGAGTAGCACTGTTACAGGAGGTTTTCGAAAATTAAAAATGTTCAATTGTTTTATAATTGCAAGTTTGACGTTTAATGTAGTTGTTAGTGCGTAGTAACACCTTTGAACCGTTAATTTCATGTGTTGGAAGTCAAGTTTCGGTTTTATATGCATATTTGTAACAATTAGTGAAGTGGTGACGGTTTCTCGATTGTTTTAATATTACATATTCCATATTACCATTCATTCATTGAAGTTACATTTCCTCATACGTTTGTGCATACGATATTAACGTACTTTATCGACGGCGGCGAGTTATCCCGATGTATGTATATGATTTATAATTTAACGAGTTTATGCTTAGCGAGTAATGTCCATAATAAATAATATGTTTCTAATACATGTTATGAATCAAGTAATAGATAATTTGTGTTGTAATTTTGGTGGTGAACTTCGGGGACGAAGTTCCTTTTAGAGGGGAAGAGTAATGTCGCAAAGTAAAAAGGCTGAATTTGAAGTTATATGGTTATACGTTTACAATGTTTTGTTGTGTTATGTTGTTACTCGTTACAATGTTTTGTTGTCGTTATAGTACTTTGGTCACATTGCTTATATGAAGTGTAAGTGGTTACTTTAGTTCATTGAAATGAATATGATAGTATGTTGTAAAGGACCGTCATAAAGAGCTAGTTGTGGCGTGATGCGTCGTAATAGAATGAATTAGTGAGTAACAAAGTGGTGTTAGTTGTGCAGTATGAGGTTGATAGGAGATACGTTTCGGGTTGATAGTTGTTATGATATGATGAGTGATGGTCGTTTGTGTTGGCTCGTATGGCAAGGTCGATGTTTGATATATAATAGTTTGTAAGAATTGATGCATACATATAGAGTGACAATTGACGGTGATAATATTTGCATGATAGTTGTAACAGTTGATAGGTATAGAGCGTAGACGGTGATGATGATGACATGGGGGGGGGGGGGGGACGGTATTTCCAGGGAGCAATGGTTTGAGTAGGAAGTTTGGTGATGTCGTGTTTTTTTTCCGTGTCTTGTGCGTGAGATTGGGAGTTGAACTTCGGGGACGAAGTTCTTTTAAGGGGGGAAGACTGTAATACCCGCCCTTTTAGAGACTCTTTGACCAACGTTGACTGACCTTGGGAGCGGGAGTAGTCTTAGAATTTCGTGCCAAAACCATCTTGGGTTGCGTGTTATGAGTGGTACTCGATGGAGTAGAGGCTACTCGATCGAGTAGCTAGGTTACTCGATCGTTACTCGATCGAGTAGGGGGCCACTCGATCGAGTATGTTGGGTACTCGATCGAGTACCGAGTTTTCAGCGAGGGTTTTATATCGCGTTTTGTTAAATCCGCATCACTTCCGCCACTTTCCTCCTATCCTTCACTCGCCTCTTTCCCTTCCCTTCACCACAAAACCTACATGGAAGCCTTTTGAAGTCCCTTGTGCCATAGGAGAGCGTCTCTTGAGTCGAGTAGCGATCTTTTGCCGAGTTTCTCCTCATAGGTATGTCATAATCATCATCCGTGTCCTTGTTATTTATAGTTAGGGTTGCTTGTTAGTAATATATAATTGTATTATGGTTTTAGGCTTTGCTTGGTCGCTGGATAGGTTGTTTGTCGGCATGGATTGGTTGCAGTTGCTTAAAGGTAGGTTCGCCTACTCAGTTTCTGTAGATGGTCTAGTATGTCGGTCGTTGTGGTTGTATTGTGATTGCTTAGTATCGTAATTGTATTGTGACGGCTGTGGTTGTGATTGTGGTTGTTGTCTCTGGTTCTCAAGATGCGTTCTCGGCTGAGTGGGGTCACTTGCGGGAGTGGCTTCATGCCCTAGTTTCGCCCTCCGTGGAACCCACCACGGGAGGGGATGTGCACATTAATGGACAGGGTTGTCGCTCGATATGATGAGTGGGGCTTAGGTGGGAACGGCTGCGGTCCCCCACTGGCAGGGCTTGTCCAGTGGACAGCCAGTGACAGAGTTGGTTGGGTTATCGTGATTGTGTTTGGGATTGATAGCATTGTATTGTGTTGATAATTGTAGTTGATGTTGACGTATCTTATATCAGTACTGACCTTGTGTGGTTGTTTGTTTGTTATGTGTTTGCCGTGATCCCTTATGGTGAGCAGTCGGTCTTAGCAGGTGTTGATGTTGTGGATAGCTGGAGTCCGGGCAGGGATGAGTCTTCACGAGATACGATAGTCATAGCGAGTAGTCTTTGAGTTGTATCTTTTATATCATTTGCTGGTTTAAATCACTTGTAATATAACATAATTGTTCTCTTATCGACATTTGATAATTACTATCCTCGGGCAACCGAGATGGTAACGCCCTTATATGCTAAGGAAGGCCTAGTTAAGGCTCCTCTGAATATGGGGGTGTTACATGTATTGCCAAGGTAGTAGCGGCCTCTTGACCAATCTGTTGTACCTTATTATTACCCCTTTTAGAAATTACATCCTCCATCATCTTCACTTCTTCTTCGGAAATCTTGCCTCCAGCATTCAGTTTTAGTAGTACGGATGCCATTAACTGAAGCTGCGTGCCAAGAATGTAATGTGTCAGCAATTTTTATCCCAACAATAACATGTGAATTGATCTTAAATGAAAATAATAGAATAAATGTTACCATGTCAGCCTTCTCAGACTTAGTCTTCCTTTTCTTCTTTATCGGGGCAGTTGTCCCATAATATTTCGTTACTCTAACCTGTAACGGGACGCCCCTCAAATGACCTGGATGTTCGGGTCGGCCGATCGCTCTAGCAAGAACGTCATTACGACCACTAGGAGTGAATTTCCCTTCTTCTACCTCTTTCAATACGTTGTCCTATAATATATTATATAAACTTCAAATTATATTTGTGACTAAAATAATAAAGTTAGTAATGAACTCGTCTTAATAAAATAATGCTTATTATGTTGGCCAACACTTCCTCATCATATTTGTCACGCGACCGGGATCCTTTCGGCGTGTGCCCTTCTTTATAAGTTACATGCCGATCCACCTCTTTCACTCCCTTTGTCACCTACACATTAACATGGTAACATTTATACACGTAAATGTGTATCAATGCAAGTCCAAGTGTGATTAAAAAAATAAAGTCTCACAGGGGAATAATGCATGCTACTTACGAGGTTCTCTTCTATCTTTCTGTAACCGCCTCGAGAACCATACCATTTCCCCTTCTTGCATGAAATGTTAGCACGATTTCTTCTGCTAACGGCCTTCAAATAATTATATAAAAGTGCAAGTAGATGAGATAATAAAAAGATTATATAAAGGTCTCATTAATTAAAAAAATGATAGGTAAATCGTTAAAAGGCGAGGATATTTAACCTGAAACTTCTCAGTAGTTCTCATCTTTTTGAAAAGATCCCATTGTTCCTGACTGATGGTGGGACACTTGTTTTCCGGTGGGCTCTTACGCATCTCCCCGTTGCCTTGTCCACATACAACCAATCCCTAGCAACGTCACACCTCCACCGCTGCGTGGACATCCGCCGCGCCTTATGCATTAAATACTTATCATGGCTTTCATCGGGTATAATAAAGCCTTCCTTTACACGAGCCACGTATAACTCCGCCAATTTTGGATTCAAAGTTCTAACATCATTTAAATGGATAGGCACAAACTGTCTTGTGCAAGTACCAATCCAACTGGAGAAATAACCCGCATTTGGACTAGTAGGGAAACCCATCTCACTCCATGTTATTTCCAACGGCTGTTTAGCGGCTATAGCTGCAAGGACTTTCTGGCACTTCGTAGCACCCCTCTCACCAGGCTTATTATCCTGAGGCTTATTATTCTTTTGACTTCTTTTACGTTTTTCACCCATGATAATCCTAAAACCCAAATATGAATGATATAGGAAATGAACAACTTAACAACGTACATGCAGAGTATTATCTAAAACCCTATACCCTAATAGGAATGAAAATTTAAAACAACAGATTGAGCTTCTAAAATCCTAAACCCTAATAAGAGGAGTGAAGTAGATGATGTGGGATGATAAAGATAACAAAGAAGACGAAAAACAAACAGATGCATGAAAAAGAAAAAAGATGATCGGCTTAAAACCCTAATGACGAAACACAAAATTAAAGTGAACATACCTGATGATGATGATGATGATAAAGAGAACGAGCAGGATGATAAGGGAAGGCAACGGAATCTGGGCGTCGGAAATTGGGCAACGAGAATGTAGAAAGCGAGGAAGAGAGAAGAATTAACTCAGGATACCAACGGTTGAACTAATGTTGTGTGTGTTTGTGTATGGGATAGCTGTATGGGTTTGTAAATTAGTTTTTTATTAAGACAAACTATTGACAACGGGTGCTCAAAGAAGAACCGTTGTTATATGTTAATAACAACGGGTCAATAAAAGTCAACCGTTGTCAAAACTTTATTACAACTGTTAAAATATACCCGTTGTAATATGTTTTCACCAAATTTGCGCCAAAATGAAATATGTCAAAAAAAATCATTGACAACGGGTAGAGGTACTACACCCGTTGTTGAAAGTATTAACAACGGGTAATTTAAATATAACCGTTGTTATTGTTGAACCTTTTTTTTTTTTTAAAATTATCAGTAATTCCATTACAGTCCAAACTGTAACAATACATACTTTATGTAACAAAGAACCACCATATCTTTTACCCAACATTATTCAAAATTTCAACACCAAAGATCCACATCTAATAATAAGATCAAGAAAATAAGACAACACCAACATGCATGCATACTACATATCTAAGCTACAGGATTTACCATGCCATGCAAATTTGGGAATTTTTATATAACAATGACCATTATTGATTTACCAATAAATTAAACCATCAAATTATTGGTCCGAAAATGACTCAAAATGTTGGTCGTCCATATCACTTGTGTCCGATGAACTATCTCGGGATCGGGGGCGTTTCTTGGATGTCATAGTTTCTTCGTTAACCCAAATACCTTCACCATGGTCATCACGCATATAGATGCTTTCAGTGTCCTCATGATCGGTGTCAACATCGTCGAAATAAGATACGATGGTAGACCGATCCATTCCCCCGAAAAACGACATCCTGATCATCATCACCTTTATCGGATGGACTACTCCTTCTACTCCTTATAGATTAGACAACGGACCACTTCTTATCCATAGGATCGGTGACATAGAACACTTGTTTAGCTTGGGATGCCATTATGAAAGGATCATCCTTATTATTGCCAACCTTACCCAGATTGACCAACGTAAATCCCATCTTATCCTTTTGGACACAATGGATGTTGTTATCAACCCAGTTACATCGAAACAAAGGCATTGTGAAATCAATGTAATCTAGTACCAATATTTCTTGAATAACACCATAATAAAGGCATTTTCCCCAAATAGGCTTTTTATCTTTTGAAGTAGCAAAGTGCATTGCCTCAAATTCAGAACTCACACCACTATTTAGCATTGTGCTTAACTCATCTTGCTCGCGGGTGTAAAAAGTATATCCATTAATGGCAAAACTGTTGTAAAAGGTGACCCTTGCATTTGGACCTAAACCAAGACGTAGTAACCTAGGAGAGATGTCATCACCAGTTTGATCAGTACACTCTAAGACAATATTCCTAAACCACTCTGCAAACGTCTTCGTATGCTCGTTCGCAATCCACTTCTCGGTCTTGTTTGGGTGATCGTATTTGAGCTCATCTTTGTGTTGTTGAATATAAGGTTGCACCTCATCTTCGTTGTTTAACACATACGTGTGTGCTAAATGCAACATTTCACGTGTCACAATTTTTTCAACCCGGCCCCTAATACCTTTTCCTAAGTCATCCAAATCACTATGACGATTCTTAGGAACGCCAATCAACTCCTCAGGGGAGAGGTGAGCGTAACAATATGAAAGAGCTTCGTCTAAAATAGCGCGTTCAGCAATACAACCTTCCGGACGATACCGATTAGATGTATAGTCCTTGTAGACTTTCATCAATCTTTCGAAAGGATAATGGTATCTCAAGTACACGGGCCCAAGGTACAAAATCTCCCTAACCAAGTGAATGGTCAGATGAATCATGATAGTGAAGAAAGAGGGTGGAAAATACATTTTCAACTGACATAGAGAGGTTACAACGAGGTCCTGCAATGAATCCGCATCATCGGGATCGATGACTTTCTCGCATATGGACTGGAAAAAGAGACAGAATCTAGTTATAGCATATCTTACCTTTTCAGGTAAAATGGAACGAATAGCCACAGGTAGTAATTGTTGCATCAAAGTGTGACAATCATGTGACTTTAACCCGATGAGTTTTAGGTCTTGCATCGACACTAGGCTTTTGATGTTCGACGAATAACCATGTGGCACTTTAATTCCATTCAAGCATGCACAGAACTCGTTTTTCTCATTCCGTGAAAGGGTATAAGCCTGCTGGCGGTAAAAATGTACGATTACCTCTCTTCTGTGGTGCCAACTCTAGCCTAATACCCATCATTTTCATATCTTCCCTAGCTGCGGCGTTATCCTTTGTTTTACCAGGAACATTTAGAAGGGTATTGATAATATTTTCACAGACATTTTTCTCAAAGTACACGAAATCGAGGCAATGCCTGACCTCCAGGTCAGGCCAATATGGAAGTTTATAAAAAAATATGGATCTTTTCTTATACCCACGAGTAGACAATTTAGAGCCGCTCTTCTTCCCATAATCTATCTCAATATGCTTTACTTTCTGATAAACTTCATGCCCACTCAAAATTCTAGGAGGTTGACGAAGTTCTTGTCTTCCATTGAATGCTTTCTGCATCTTGCGATAATAATGGTCATGATACAAGAACCTCCTATTTCCCATATACACATACTTATGAGAAGACTTCAAGTATTCAGACTCGATATCCTCCCCACACAATGGACAAGCCTCTTTCCCATGAACTGTGTGCCCAGAAAGGTCGCCATAAGTCGGATAGTCAGTTATTGTACACAATAACATCGCTCTCAAATTGAAAGTTTCGTTCTTATATGCATCAAATACTTCTATCCCACTATCCCACAACAATCGCAAATCATCTAGAAGAGGTACCAAATATACATCTATATCATTTCCAGGTTGTTTAGGGCCGAAAATTAACAACGACAACATCAAATACTTTCTTTTCATGCACACATATGGAGGTAAGTTATAAATAGCCAACACTACTGGCCAAGTACTATGTTGGCTACTCATGTTTCCGTGTGGGTTCATTCCATCAGTGGACAGCGCTAGACGTAAGTTTTTAGGTTCACTGCCGAACTCGGGATACTTAGCGTCGAACGATTTCCATTGCTTAACATCTGCCGGGTGTCTTAGCTTTAATTTCCATCATTTATTCTTCCTGTTTCATGCCAAGTTAACATTTTTGCATCATCGGGATTCACATAAATCCTTATGACTCTTGGTATCAATGGAAAATACCACAACACCTTAGTCGGGATCCCTTCCTTATCCTTATAACACCACTCCAAACATTTAGGGCAATTGGTTAAGTTTTGATATAATTTCCGATACAATATGAAATCATTTGGACATGCATGTATTTTCTCATATTTCATACCCACTCCTCTTATTAGTTTTTTCGCCTCATATGTCTTAACAGGTAGAACATTACCATCAGGAAGCAACTCCTTTATCAAGGCTAAAAAACTAGTGAAACACGTGTCACTCACCCCATTTGCCCCCTTGATATTATACAACTTCACCACAGCTAACATTTTTGTGAACTTACAACCAGGATACAGAGGTGCTTCAGACTCACACAACTTCTCATACATGTTGTTAAGGTCATCCCAATTACTAGTGTCATCACCTACATCTTCAAAAGCAATGGACTCATCATCATTCTCTTCTCTATCTATAGACCCAACATTCAACTTCTCTACTTCCAACTCTTTCAACTCAAAAAACTCGGCAAACTCAGGATCATCAGTTAGCCTTTCGTGTACCTCAACATCATCTTCTTCAGAGTTATTCTCTTCCTCTAATGATTCCCCATGAAAAATCCAACGTGTATAGGATCGACTAAATCTCCACTTTTCTAGGTGTATTTTAACGTCCGGAAAAGCCATATAGCTAATATTACCACATCTTTCACAAGGACATGCAATACTAGAAGAACCTTTCAAATTGTTCGAAACGAATTCATAAAATTCAGCTAAACCATCCTTGTAGGTGCGGTCACTCATATTTGCATCAATCATCCAAGTTCGAGTCATTATTCTACATTCGTAATAATAGGCAACTAATTCAGAAAATACAATAATAGTCAAACAAATAAACGAAATTCAGGAAAGCAATTAAGCTAAATTATCAACAAATTAGATAATAACCCAAAAAATCCTATATCTATAAGCGTTGCTAAGAAACATATATATACCTGATTGATAAACACGATGAGGGAGAGAAGACGGTGACAACAGTGACGGAGATGAAGACAGAGAGACGATCAGGGAGGAAGGGAGGATGATATAGTAGCAGTATTAGCTTGTGTTTGTGTTTTGTAGCGTATAGCAGAATAAAGCAATCTGTTGTTCTTAAGATTTTCATAACATTAATAACAACGGTTATTGAGTCTACAACCGTTGTTAAAAAGTATTAAAAACGGGTTCTAATATAACCGTTGTGATTACTTTTCACTAATTTGGCGCCTAACCATTAACAACGGTTAAAATTTAACCGTTGTTATTAGTTATTTCATTAACAACGGTTGTTCAAGTATGACCCGTTGTTAAAACCAATAACAACGGTAAACAACACATAACCGTTGTAATTAAGTTTGGTAAAATTCGCGGAATCAATTCTACAACGTGTTTTGATGATTTTCGTGAATAAGCGTTGTTAAAGGGCCGTTGTGGTTGCCTGTATTTGTAGTAGTACGTAAGAGTTAAGTCTTTGTACACATTGTTTTAATTTTTATTTTTGCATGTATCTAAAAACTTTATTAATAAAAATTTCAAATTATCAAAATACTATTTAAATATTTTTATGCCATGGAGTTATGATAACAAAACTTTAAAACTTTATTATGCAAATTGAGGGTTTTCCAACATAATTTAGCATTGAATTCCATATAGTTATTTTATATGCAATTTCTTTTAATTTGTTTAATTGAAAAGAAATGAGAAATATCAAATGAATATACACATTGCGGTAAAGAGTAGGTATGTGCATTGTGGCATGAACTACATATTAATAATCACAATAAAAATAATGGTTATATTAAGGACATTTGTGTTATAAGAGATGCGAGAAAATAAGAATTATAATTCTTTTTTTAGATATTCTCAAATAAATGTTGTCTACACCATTTATAAAACATCGTCTATTACTTACTTTATATATTTTATTTAAAAATACTTTGAAAAAATACGTAAAAAATAATATTTGAAAAAAGTTAATCTATTTACTTTGAGGAAAAATATTAAATATCAGTTATATTATTTTTCCTTCAATTATAATAACAAACTATACAAACAAATCGTACGAAGCATGGAATATTACCTAGTATATATATAATGATGAACTTGTTGTAGTTCTCTAAGATAAAATCACCCAAAATAATAAAAACATATTACCAGATCCATATATGAAATCCACTAAGTACTCAGTGTTCCCAGAAACAAAATCAACTATCAGTAACCGGACCATCAATAAACCAAATAGCATTCTTATCCACTATGCCGCATCTCCACCAATGCATTACCAAATCCCTGCATCTCAACTTGTTCACTAATATCTCAAGATAAGACAAAAAAAAACTTCTTAGATAGAGTACACTAAAACGAAGTTGCAGTTGCAACTTCAATAGTGATGACAGATGACCCAGCTTCGGAGTAGAGACTAAGCAAACACCATTTACATATAGAAATCTATAAAAAAAATGTCTCATTATGTGCTCGTACTCCATGTACAATCTCATAGTAGAGACCAAGCAAACACTACAATAATAAAGTAGTTCGTCTTTGTTAACGTAATTGTGCTGCAAAATAGGAAAAAACACGAAAACAAATACTCCATATACAACCTCGGAGTAGAGACCAAGCAAATACCACAATAATGAAGTAGTCCGTCTTTGTTAACATAATTTTGCTGCAAAAAGGAAAAAACACGAAAATCATCAATCATCAATGAATATCAATAATGTAGTATTATGAGCAAATTAAAAAATTACGAAGAAAAACAAATGGAAAGAAGTTGAATGGTTGATGTTTGGGCCAAATTCCGCATATTGTCCTAATAGGGAGCACACCCATCAAGACTCGTTAAGCATATTAGGCCGAGTAAGATTAGCAAACGTAAAAGGCCCGTGAACAAGAAGAAACCCGCAAGTTGTGGAATCGTCAGGGAGAATTCAGGGAGATTTTAGGGAGATCAGGAAGAATAGAATACAAGGTCGCATTTATGGAAAGAAGCATGGTAGGACTAATATTGCTTGCCATAAAAGGAGTAGGATACGACTAGGGTTCCTACCCTATAAATAGCCAAGAAGACAAGGAAGAATATTCACTCAAGAACAACCATACAAACATAACATATTGTGCTAGCTAGTTTACCGTGCCACCACCATTGTATTCATTCTCCTACTTAAAGCTAGTGCAATCATTGGAAGGGTATTGTCCCTTCCCGCGGTCGTTTCCCACATTAAGTTTTCTGCGTCACCAAATCTCTTGTGTTAACCTTTATTTACGTCTATAATTTCCTTATTAAGCATTAACATAAACAACACGATCAACATATAACGAATAAGACCACATTGACCTTACTTAACCTAGTTCGGTAGAAAATTACCAAAACAGTTTGGCGCCCACCGTGGGGCATTGTGGTCGTCAATCGTTAAATACTCAGACGCATAATGGATAAATAAACATTTGCAGCTGTGTCAGGGAGCGGTCAGCCGTCGATACCACCAAATCCTACCCAAAATCCAGCATCGGCGGCTCAAATCCAGGCATTCGAACACACGCCAAGAACTACATCTGTGACAAAAGTCACTCTGCCTCCCAAAACTCCTGCTGTGGCGGCACAATCCAGATCAGACAAAGGAACACGAAGTTCAGGCCTCACTCCACCGCCAAGTCCAACACAAACCTTGCTTAGTGGCATGGAAAATCTGCAGAAGGTCATGGAAGGTATGCGAGAAGACCAGAGGAAGGCAGAAGCTGAGGCAAGGAAGAGGAACAGAGAACTCTAGGCGCAGATAGACATCCTGAGACAACAATCCAGCACACCAGCCAGCGCGGAGAATGAAGGTCGGGCCCCAGTAGTAGATCTCATCCAAGGGGCATCAGGCAGCAGGAGTTAACATCGGCAGATACCAGCCGAACTGGTAACAACATTAGATCTGACAACAATACCAACAGGAGAAAGGATAATCCCATAAGGACTTGGATACCTCACACCAGACAGCTGGCAGCCTGCCAGCCATGTGGAAACACAAACAGGTAACATCCCAGTTAGTAACCTCGTGATAACTAACCAAACACCAGGTGTAGGATCCACAGATAGTTCGCAGGTAAGCTGACACCAGAGAACACTCGTGACTTCAGCCCCATTAGGTAGCACGCCGCAACAGAATCCTCAAGAATTCGGGCCTGGAAGCAGCACTCCAAATCAGCAGGTAGCAGACAGACGTAGCTCAGACTTAGGAAGCCTGACCAACCAGCAGTATCTAGAACTGAAGGAGATGCTAAGCAGGGTCCCAGGACTCCCTGATATCGTCCTAATTTAGGACGATTTACCCCGTCTTATTACCTTATTCCGACTCGGCTTTGTGTGCTTAAATGTCTAAAAAGCTCATTTATTTACTAATTTATAATAATTAGTTATATTAGTTATAATTAATAATTAATTATATTTATATATAATGTTAGTATTATTATTATTATTATTATTATTTTATTAATATTATACATAGGTGAGACGGTAAAGTGAGGCGGAAGTGCAAGATGGGATTATGAAGAATAAATGACAGAGTTGTGAAAAAAAGCCAAGTATGGAGGATAATACGAAGAAAACAAGTTATAACTCAATCTTGTGACGGTCTTTGCTAAGCTTGTTTGGCCACCTCCAGCCACCGCTACATCCACCACTCAACCACCTATGACCTCCCCTCACTTCCACCATCACAAAACAACCATCCACTGCCACCGTGCACCACCGCAACAGCCACCATGACCTCTCCTTCCACCCCCGTCCATAAACAACACAAACAACACCCATCTCATGTACCCATCTTTAAAAAACCCACAACAGGCACCTTCAGCCACCATGGACCTCACCTATGACCACCACTAACCACCCCTGACATCCACCATCACTAACCAACCTTCGACAACCAGCATGGACCACCACACCAGTCGCCATAGCCTCCCGTATACCCCTCAACAAACAACACACTTCCCCTGTTCCTTAGCCGGTGCCCCGGCTATCGACACCCTCCACCGGCAACCAACACACAAACCAACTCCATTTCTAAAGTTCTCTCTACCGGCATGACCACCGGCAGCCGGTGTGCCGGCTCCCACACCCTTCCTCTCGTTCGAACTCGCGCAAACAAGTTCTTGCTCCTTCTACCGGTTGCCTGGCTTCCGCCTAGCCGGCTGCCAACACAAGCCACGAATTCCATGACCAATCTTCACAGTTCTCGCTACCGGCTCCTTTCATGGTCGGCGGTGGACCTGCAGAAGTTCCCTGTCGCGTTTTGCTCTGTTTTTTTCTATGCGTGTTTGGGCATGCGTTGTATTTGTTCTGAAGTTGTCTTTTTAGGTGCATTAGGTGATCATTACTATCATGATTACTAGTATCATTACTATTAGTGGTCTTTATTAATTATTATTATTATTATTAGTTAGTATTGTTATTAGTATTAGTTAGTATTATTATTATGATTATGAGATTATTATTATTAGTAGTATAATTAAACTTGTAATTGGAGGCTATATAAGGCTCCTCTCTCATTTGTATTTTAAGCCCATCTTACATTAGACACTCCAATTGATTAGAAAATTAGTCTCTCTATTATTCTCTCAACATGTAAAGAACCCTAATTAATTTATCTATTCTATCAATCTTTCCTTTAATCAAGTTCTCATCTTTATTTAATTAATCTCCAATTCATCTTTAGTTTATGCAAAATCCACAATTACTCAATAGTTTACATTTAGTAGTGGGTTGTAATTTGAAGGGAAAAGAGATTCATTCCTCCTTATTTCAACCAAGTTTCCACCTTTAGTTAGTGTTGGTATAATCCTCCTTTTTATTACTCTTTATTACATTTGTTTACATGTTTATTGTTTGCTTAATTACTTGTTTCTATATAATGTTTCATCTTGTTATTTTCATCTTAAATTGTTCATCTTTTATTCCCATCTTCATTACCATGTTTGAGTAGTGTGTGTCTAGGGAGGAGGGGAAGGTCTTGTAGGATTAATGGGTCGGGTTTGAGTTGTATTTGAATGCTAATTGTTATGGGTAACTTGTCTTTTATCTCATGCATACAAGATGTTTGTTGAAATGCTTAAGTGAGAATTGAGTTTTTCATCATGTTTTAGCTTGTTAGGGAAAGAGCCTTAACTTGTGCTTTGATTGTGTGCTTAATCATCGGGTTTTGGGTAGTTTGAGGGAGACATTGACTAACCTTGACTTTTAAACCTCTTAGACCGAGAGGCCAAGACTTCACCTAGACAATTACCCATATTCGTAGCTTCATTTGCTTGTGTATATCATTGGATGTTTGCCTCTTGTCTTGTTTATTGAGCATGTCGGGGGAGTGGCTTAGACGAGAGTTTGGTCTCTTCCTTGCTTGTGTACTTTGATGCTTAATAGTGAGTTGAATGGAAGAGGTAATGTTAGAAGTGGAGCGGGTATGATTAACGTTATGATATTATGGAATGGTAGTAGAGGTGTATATTTTGGACAATATCAAACTTACGAGATTAGTCCTTCGATTTTCAATTGAGTGTTGAGTTTTATCGAGGATATGATATTGTTTCGGTTGAATTTAGTGAGATTCTATTGGAGGTATATGGAGATGAATTGGAATAAAATATTTGGAGATTCCCTAGATGGAATATGTTGAAAAAAAATAAAAAATTGGTGATTATTTGATGATTGATGTTTGAGTTAGACTGCTCATAGTAATATTGATATTGGAATTAGATTTGATAGACGGTAGCGCGGTTTTGACCGTTTGCATAAACTGTGGATTAGTGAGTAACAGAAAACTGAAAATTGAGAGAATATCATCAAATTTGTGAATACCATTTGTTTCCAGTTTATGGATTTTGGATTTTGGTATTGGATATCCTATATTATCTCTCGTGTGTAACACATACCAGCTCCACTAATTCGTTCATCCATGTTACATTGTTTTGATTCACTTTTCCCTGTGCCCCGAAATCATTGAATTATCAGTAAGTTGTTGACTTCTGTTTTCTTTCATTTGGATTATCCTTATAATACTAGAGTGAAACTTTGGATATTAGGTGGTCATTATCGGGGATTAAAGTCCTCATTTGCTTCACTTATTATTCGCACTCCTCTGTTTCGAGTTAGGAATTTAGCTTCCAAAGTTCTTTCGCAATCCGTTAAACATCTTGTTTATAACTTTTCTTAATATGTTTACCCATCGATTTATTCATTGTTTCTTTACTTTTCTTTTTCCCAACGATTCACTTTATACTGCTTTTCGTTAATCAACATTAGAATTTTGAGAAGTCATTTCCTTTAAATTAAAAATTTTTCTTTCTCTTTGGATTGTATTTTTCTCTGTTTTTGCAAATTTGTTTTACCAAATGTAAATTTTCACTATATATAAATTTGAGATTTTATATGAAGTTTCAATTGTATTGATGTTGGTTTAATGATTTGACCTGTTATTAGAGACTTCTAATAACTGGTTCGTCACTTGTTACCGCATTAATTTTAAGTTTTGTTTCGGCTTGTCTTGGCTTGTCTTGGAATTGGACCGACTGTGTTCTTGTTCGCGACGGGCACTCGATCGTTCAATCGGGCGAGACTAATGATATAAACCTTTCTTTAAAACTTTTTAAATGATTGTTTTGGTTTTAACTTTTGTTTTTGTACCCTTTTTGTCAACTGACATCTTTTAAGACTAATTGTCTTCTCTTTGAGTTTTGTTTTTCTACATTCAAGTTTCGAGGACGAAACTTTTTGAAGGTGAGGTGATTGTAACACCCCTTATTTTATTAAGTTGGATAAAATTATTTTAATTGCTACTTTGTATTTAATTACGTTGGTTAACGATTTATATAGGGATGTCATTGGGGCGGGGTGGTGGTGGATATAGGCTCCCCCGTACCCGTACCCACCAAGAAAAACTCGTACCCGTCCCCGCCCCACCACCCGTGGCGGATACAAGTTTCCAAAACTAGCCCCGCCCCAACGGGTGGAAATATAAAACCATACCTGCCCCGCTTATCCATTAACCCGATACACCATGATTTTATTCCATAAATTTTTTCGCAAATGTTGATTTAATCATTATTAATTTCCATTTTTTTTTGAATTTTTCTTTATAAGTTTAGTTTTTTCACAAAAGAAGATAGTAAAGAACTTTATAAAATAGCTTTTATTTACATTATATCTTAATTATAACTAAATAAGATTTAAAAAATTCTCATAAGCGCACTAATTTTTTTAACAATTGGCGGGTAGGCGGGTTTGAGGCGGGTAAGATGCAAAATCCATCCCCGCCACATTACCCATGGTGGGTAAAATTTTCATGCCCGGACCCGCCCCACAACCCGTCAAAGCTCTACCCATCCCCGCCCCGACTGGGGCGGGTGTGGGGCGGTACCCACTTGTACCCGCCCCGCTGACATCCTTAGATTTATATATTTATTTTCTCAGCTAATTAATTAATTTCATTATAATTCGTTACGTTAAATTTTAATAATCGTTAATAAATTATGTTCCTTTTACGAGTCCTTTATGAAAGTCGAGCTAAGTGGGCTCAAGACGGACTTGAGAAGAATCGTCTAGTTAGCTATTTTGAGTTTGTTCTGCTAAATTAACCAACTTCGTTAAATTCCGCTAATTTAATAAAAATCACTAAGAATTCCAATTCGATCCGATTTCGTATTATTTTCGTTAACAAACTGAGTTTATTTTTATTTTCACTCAGTAAATATATTAATTATTGATTCCGTTTATTTCTCAAACTTTTACTTAAATCAGTTTAATTTAACTCTAGACGGTTTTAAAAACTAGCGAAATTTCTTAACGATGAAGAAACGTACGTATAATAAATAGCTAGCTAGCTAGCTAGCTGCTCCCTCATTTTCTCACGCATCACCTTCTTCTCCCTTCCTTTTTCTTCTTTTTCGTTCTATTTAAAAAATTTTAAATTTTAAATTGATTCTGCCACTCCGTTTGTCATCCGTTATCAATGATTTTCATTCCATAGTGCTGCTCTCATCATTCCTGTCAATCCGTTGTAAGTAAAATTCATTTTTGTCATGTATTTTTACAAACCCAATTTATACTTTCAACTTTATTTATTATAAGACGGTTGTAGATGCTGAGATAGACGGTCTTGTATAAGATTTGTTAGTCCTTAATAACTAGTTCGATCGGAAAAAGGTAACGATGACAGGTTACTCAATATTTTTTTTTTGAAAGCAAGGGAAATGGCTTTCTTTTGAAACCTTATTGGATCCGCCTAGTCAGAACTAAGACGAGTGTCATTACACCAGAGATCATAAGGAGAGTCCGGAGAACCCAGGGTTACTCAATACTACTTGTTAAATATGTGTATTCTGAAAGCTGGTTAGTCTGTTTTATAGTTGAGACGGTGTATAATTATATATAGGGATCATTATGGATGTTAATTAGTCAGTTGTATAGTTGAGACAGTGTATACTGATATGTAGAGATGATTGAGACGGTGTATACTGACCAGTAGGGATCATTTGGGATGCTAGCTAGTAAGTGGTATATTTAAGACGGTGTATGCTGACATGTATGGATTGTTTTGGGTGCTAATTATGGTCTTTTATAGTTGAAACGGTGTATACTGACATGTAGGGATTGTTTTGGGATGCTATTTGGGATCCTGTTTAGTTGTGGTATATTTAAGACGGTGTATACTGGCGTGTAAGGATCGTTTTTGGATACTAGTTAGTCCGTTGTATAGTTGAGACGGTTTATATTTACATGGAGAGATTGTCGGATACTAGTTAGAGTATTGTATAGTTGAGAAGGCGTATACTGGCAGGTAGGGATTGTTTTGGATGCGGTTTTGATAAAAGAAAATGGTATATTATTTTGTGGACTTGTCTTGCTATATTTGTACTTTGTTGCAAGTGAGACGGTAATCATTATGGGCCGTATATGTACTTTAATTATGGTGGAACATGTACGAGATGCTAGATAGATTGGTCGGCCAATACATGGTGGTATTTTCATATTTAGGTGTGTTTATTCCAATTCTCGTATTGCATGGATGTTACCACATTTTGGATTGTTTGGTTAGTCCATGCTAGATATGTACGTTGTGTACATAGGGTCTCTGTGTGTTTATCGTTCTAGTGCTAATCAATGTCATTTATTACGATCGTTTCAATTCGGATCCTAGCTCATGTGTCGTGGACTAGGCGACCAGATTGAAGTTAATCGTCCGTGGTTATGTGTTGTAGCCCCGTTACGAGTCTCGGGGTTACGGGAAGTTACCGTAGCCGTTGAACCGAATACGTGTTGTATTCCGAGAGTATGGTGTCGGGTTACCGAAAGGCCGGTACTGTACTTAAGCCAGGACTGCTTTTATCGGCTATGTGTTATAGTCCGTTGATTGCCGGGGTATGTGTTGTATCCCGAGAGCGTGATGCTATTTAGCCGTCCTACCGAGAGATCGTTGGTTATTCTTTATGGTTGATTAACATTAGTACTTTGGGACCCGTCCACTATGTCATCTTTGGTCAGGCGGTGCTTCCTTTACTATGATGTCGTGTTTGGTCGTAGTAAAGTGGGACGCGTTTTGGCTGTGTAAGTTCCGTTATCACATGATTTATTTATATTTTCTATGTTCTATGTTTGATAAACTGATAGATTTTGTGTTGTACTTACGTTATTACATTGTAATAGGGCTGGTAAGACACCTGAGTTACTCCTCATTGACCGTGGCATTCATTTTTATGAATGACAGGTGACAGGTCGGTGTTATACGCGGTTTTATATGTTGGGGGTTACAAGATGAGTGGCTAGCGAGCTTTGTTGAGGCAACGATACATCCTTTTAATTATCGTTCGTTATTGCATTTTTTGAAATTTTTGAGGGATCCGAGATCCCATGTATATTTCTATTCGTATTATATTTTTATTTTGTAAAAGTAGTAATTAGGTTAAATAGTTTTCAAAGGTTTTCAGTGAACTCCGCGGCCATGCCTTGAAGTTTTAAAATTTTACGTATTTTCCGCTGTTAATTATATGTTTATTCTTTTGTATAACCGCGGGGGTTCACACCTAAAATTTTCAATTTTAATACCAAGTGACATTCTTTATAATCCTCTCACGGTAATATAAGATACATTTGAAGTCCCCACATAGGCACCATGGTCTAGAATTTTATCTATAATATTATTTATTTCCTGCCACATATTAATTCTATCCTCTTCTTCATTAAAGCCATATACTACTGTCATCCAAAAAGGTTCAACAGACTCAATATCAGTCACCTTAGCGTGAATGAGTTGGGCTTCACTCTCATGAACACTTACATTAAATAGTTGAGGAAGGCAAATGATCCAAACTCTACCACCTTCATACCAGATATGGCCCCCCCAATTACAATGAAATTTAATTTCTACCTCTCAGCTTAGCGATACCTTACATTGTGAACTTATTACTAATTCCTCACTATGTACTATACAAGTCCTACCTTCGAGAGTGGTGATTCGCACGGTTGATCGATTAGATGGGCTTTATTACCTTTGTCGTGACCCGGACGTTGTTGCTTCATCGGTTAATGTTGATTCATGTGTTGTCCTTTGGCCTCATCATCTCGGTCATCCGTCGGAGAAAGTTGTTAAGTTGCTTCCTTTTATAGTACGAATAATAGCTTACCCAAACCGTGTGAAGTTTGTCACCGTGCTAAACATATTATGGATATCTTTCCTTCCAGTTCTAGTAATAGTTTTAGCGCTTTTAGTCTTGTGCATTGTGATTTATGGTATGAGGACCCTATGATCCACCGGCTTATTGTGGTGGTCGATATTTTTAAAATTTGGTTGATGCTTTTTCTTGCGTTGTATGGATATTTATGATGAATGATAAGAAGGAAGTATTTGGAAAATTTATGTCCTATTGCTAAGATCAAAAATCATTTCTCTACCACTATTAAAATCGTTCATAGCCATAATGGCACTGTGTTTAATTGTCTTCAATCTTATTTTCATGACAATGGTATTCTGTTTCAAATGTCGTGTGTAGGTACCCCGCAACAAAATGGTAGGGTTGAGCGTAAACATCAACATAACCTAAATGTTACGCGAGCCTTACGTTTTCAAGCGGGCCTATCAATTCAGTTTTGGGGTGAATGTATATTGGTTGTTGCACATCTAATCAACCGTACTCCGTCTATTTTACTTAAATGCAAGACTCCATATGAATGCATGTTTGGTATTATGCCCTCTTTTGCGGAGTTGCGGATGTTTGGATGTCTATGCTTTTGCCCATAATAAAAAAGGTGAGGGTGACAAGTTTTCTAGCCGATCTTGGAAATGCGTGTTCTTGGGTTATCCTAATCAAAATAAAGGGTGTTATATATGTGATTTGGAGCGAGGCGAATTTTTTGTGTCTCGTGATGTAAAATTTTATGAAGAAATATTTCCATATCTTAAACCTGAGACCGTTAACATAAATCCTTCTTTGACTAGCAGTTCGGATCAAAGGGGGGATATAGCCGTACTGTTGTGTGGGATGATGATTATGACTCTTCTTATGCGGTTTCGACACCTTTTTGGCTGATGAAAGTGCGGTGTCTACACCTTTTATGCTTATGACATCTTTAACACCCTTACATCGGGTTCTTCCACTACTGATCTAGTTAATACTGAAGCTGCCGTAACCACTGAGACACTTGGTCGCAATCATCATACCAAGTATCCCTCTACAATACTTAATGATTATGTCGGCAATTTGTCAGGACATGATAATAGCCCATCTAACGCCGCTCTTGTCACCGTTGTTATGCCATTCTCAGGCACGACCCCTTATCCTACAGCTCACTATGTTAATTGCGATAAGTTCTCATTAGATCACCGTATGTTTTTGGCCGCCATTATTACTAATCATACTCCATACAATTTTAAAGATGTTGTGAAGTATACAGGTTGGAGAACGGCTAAGGAAGCTGAAATACATGCACTTGAGGCCAACGGTACATAAACGTAAGGACGTTAGAGCCTTTACCCTCCCCCCCCCCTCTCCCGCCCCATAAGAAAAATCTTATTCGACCATTGAATAGTTAAAAGCTCGACTTGTGGTTTTTCCAAACCATCAAAATAAGGGCCTTGCTTATGATGATACGTTTGTACCTCTTGCTAAGATGACTACCGTGCGTACATTCCTTGTCGTTACTTAACCTAAAAACTTGGTCCTTCATCAGATGGACGTGCATAACATATTTCTTCACAGTGACTTGGAAAAAGAAGTGTGTATGCACCTGCCAGCTTGTTTCTCCTTCCCTATTATGGGTACCATATGTCGTCTAAGGAAGGGTTTATATGGTCTCAAGCAGGCTCCAAAATGTTAGTTTAATTTGGTAAACTTGTCTCTACTTGGAAAGAATATGGGTTCTTACAGTCCTATTCAGACTATTCTTTATTCACATACACTAAAGGTACAGTTCAATTAAATATTCTTTTGTATGTCGATGACTTGCTTATTTCTGCAAATGATATGGTGGCTCTGACATCTTTTAGGAATATTTGAATACATGAGGACCTTGGCGTGCTTAAATACTTCCTTGGTATTGAGATTGCTCCCAATTCCGGGGTTTTTTTCTTATGCCAGCGCAAGTATGTTGTATGTCATTGACATATTATCTAAAACCGGATATTTAGGATGCAAGCCTGCGACGACGCCAATGGACCTGAATCATCATCTTAGTCGTTCGTCGTGTCTAATGCTAATTGACCCAAAACCTTATCGCCGTCTTGTTGGTAAATTGTTATACCTTGCTATTACGCGACCTGATTTATCGTCGCTCTCGTACATGTCTTATCTCAGTTTATTTATGGTCACGGGAAGACCATTGGGCTGTCCCGCTCCTTGTTGTCCGATACTTGAAAAACACACTTGATCAAGGTATTCTATTACGCTTTGACTCTGATTTTACTTTGACTGGATGGCGTGACTCAGACTGGGCTTCTTATCCCAATACCTGTCGCTTTCTTAAAGATTGGTTTATTTTTTATTTTTTGGGTCAATCTCCAACTCTTGGAAAACTAAGAAGCAGCAGACGATGTCTGGCTCGTGTGCTGAGGTAAAGTACCGTTCTTTGGCTGCTATTACCTATGAAATTAAATGGCTCAAATGTCTTCATTTGAATTTGGATATTAATCATCCGAAGGCTGCTCCTATTCATTGCGATAGCCAGACTGTTCTATATCTTGCGCAAAATCGAGTATTTTATGAACGTACAAAGCATATTAAGATCGACTGCCATTTTATGCGTGATGTTATTCAGGATAGCCTTGTTGCACCATCCTATGTTTCTACTAATGATTAGCTGACGGATATTCTTATTAAACCACTTTTAAACAAGTTGGGCACCGCAAATTTTGCATGCTCCCATTTGAGGGGAGGTATCATAATT
Source organism: Silene latifolia (assembly GCF_048544455.1). Classification (NCBI taxonomy): domain Eukaryota; kingdom Viridiplantae; phylum Streptophyta; class Magnoliopsida; order Caryophyllales; family Caryophyllaceae; genus Silene; species Silene latifolia. The sequence goes on along the minus strand of NC_133538.1, from coordinate 479,391,319 downwards.
ATATTTATGTGATAATTATTGATATATTCTAGCATACCCATAATGCCCTTATTGTAAACTATATATATTCTTGATATGATTATTAATAGAAGCATGCTATTTACAACCTAATAGTACAACGTCTATCCCAATTATTTATGTACCTATTTTCAATTATTTGTGAGGATATTTTTATCGAAAGACAAAATGAGTATACCATTCATTCATTTTGATGGAGTCGATGCTCCCTTAGCAAAAAATTATATATCCTCTCTATTCAGAATGTAAACGTTGATTAGCAATTATTCAACGTAATTTATTTTCGCAGTACACATTTTACTCATTTCAGTACTTTTTGCACCAAATTTTCCCTTTCTCTACCCTTGACTAAAAAACATGAAACCTAATTCTCTTTACCTTCTCTCTATTGTTATCCTTAATTTCCTTCAACCTTCTCTAAACTATTCAATTATGAATGATTATTAAATATAGAACATGTATATACTGAAAATTAAGTTGACTTTGTGGATGTGTATCGGAGACTATAACGAAATTCTGTTTGCTATGGTGATGAAGGGAGGTAATAGACCGCAATGGCAAATGAATAACTTTCGCAACGCTGTAGATGAGTGCGGTCTTAGGGATGTTGATTTCGATGGGTATGAGTTGTTGATACCTGATTTCTGCACCTCCCATAAATCACCCGGTGATGATTGGGCCGCATGTTTGATACGCGGAACGATTTGTGACAGTTCGTAAGTTTATCGTCAAGTGATTGCTCAAACACTGATGTCTACCTCTTAATTGTCATCTACGCGCCGATACGGTCGTTTTGACAGTAATTAGATTACATTTAGAGTCCGGGCCTAAAACCGTCTTCATTTTCTGATAACCGCTAAATCCCGAGTCAGAATGTTCTGGAATGTTCCGGATATTTCTATTCCATATTTCACAATCTTTTAATCTTTGGTAAAGTATTTCCCGTAATATTCATAAAAAATATTAAGGAAAATAAGATTATTCCGTTATTCCATAAACTAAACACGGAAATCTTTCTTCCGCAGGAGGTAACCACCTGGGAACAGACGCAGCAGCTGCTGCGCCTCTTCCAACAGACGCAATGCCTGCTGCGCCTCTTCCCAGGTCTTTTTCTGCGTATTTTTCGTATCTTTTCATATCTTTTCAAGATTGACTTCCAAAGTCTCTCTGAAAACCCTAATTCCTTCACGTGATTAGTATAAATAGAAGCCTTCGCTCCTCATATTTCTCACGCGAGTGTCCGCCCTTCTCTTCTCTCTTTGCATTCTAGACCACGATCTTACTTTTTGGCGTCTACGTGCTTGAACTTTCGACCATGTAAGCTCGGATCCTTCTGAGTACCAGCCTCGTTTGCTTGACCGACCAATTTGACCAACTCCACAATAACCAACTTAATCAATCTTAATCGTTTTCCTCTTACGAGGGCACTTTCGTTACATTCGAGTCGAGCATCACTAATCGTAAACTTAGTTCATCTCGTTTCGTCAAACATGTAAGTTTGAGGGTGTAGATCCTTCTTTATTTATTGTTATTTACTTTTTGTAATCAAAATGTAAGGTTTATGTCGAAAGTACTTCTAAAAAACCGATTTGTAAAACCATGTTTAAAACCCTTTTTTTACGGATTACCAGGAGACAGACATCGAGAAAGGACGCAGCAACTGCTGCGCCTCTTCGTGAGGCTGCCGCAGTTCCTGCTTCCTTTCTTCTTCCTTCGTCTTTTGATAATTCGATCGTTTTGTTTCGTTTTCAATTATTCATTGTTTCCTTAACACGATAATTTTAAGTATAATAACTTTAACATATTATTAGTCATTGTTATCCTGTAATTCATCATTAATTCCCGACTTTAAATCCCTTATAACCAATATTTGCGGGTTTTCGTCATTAAAGTCAATCCGGGTTGTAGAAATTCGATTCATCCATGTTGAGTTTCTGGAATTCGACCTTTGATATATTTCCATCTGTCTATTGTCATATCCGTCATTAGTTCTTCATTAATTCGTCATGTTGAACCTATTTAGTTCACCCGTGTCACTAATCAATCTTGCATTCATGTAATTAATTCATATTAATCGGTTTTATCCATGTTTTATCGCTTTTATGACTCATTCACATGTAATTAATGTATTAAATCACTTTCATCCGAGTCAAATATCATAATAAATCATTAAATTCACCCACGAATATTTACGATTTGCAGTTCCGGCTTCACAGCCAGAACCCAGCCTTGGAACAGACGCAGCAACTGCTGCGCCTCTTCCCGAGGGCGCAGCTCTGCTGCGCCTATTCCAGGTTGATTTATGTCTCTGAACTCCCTTTCTTCCTTGACCTAGTTTAATTAGTTTACGTATTAATCTACTATTATTCGTATTATCATTAATAATCTGTTCGTTTATTTCCTTTATTCTTTTTTCCAAATTATCCATTTTAAAGGTATTTTCGACATAAGCCATTAATCCGTTGTAATTATTGTATTTATTATTGTATTTCTTTTATCGCATTGTTTGTATGCTTCCACATGTAATTGAATCTAAATCCCTACTTCGACCCACTTGTATGATATATTACTTGTTCACCGACTTAGCCTAATTCTCACATGTTAGGATCAAAACTTGGATGTTGCATTGCATGCATATGATCGACAATATATCGAGTATAGATAATTTCCCTAATCATTAGTAGAGGCCGCTATCGAGGCGGGCGGGATTAGGTGTTCGATCAAAAGAGCTTCCTAATACGTACCCTCACCCCTTACTCCAGATCTCTGTGAACATCCGTGTTCATTGGCATCCACGAGAGTCATTCTAGACATAGAATGCTAAGGGTAACGAGGTCTTGGTGTTCATATCACTACTTTGTGTCTTGACATGGCACGAGGTATTCGAATGGTTTCCAATTTTCCACAATAAATTGGTGGCGACTCCATAAATGCAAACGCTTGTTTCCCAAGTGCCCCCGTGACCCGTGTCCACAGTTTGGCGACTCCGATAGAGATAATACACTTACGTGCTGCCAAGGGTGAAACTTGAACAAGGTTAGGGAATAGTTTGTACGAGACAATTGTCGGTTTTCATAACTCGGTCTTCCTAGATCGTTTCATTCGGCCTTCCTAGGCCCAACCCAACCCATTCGACCAATCGTCCCGTCTAAATGGTCCTAATTCTTATTTGGGCCTAAGGATGGATAGCGATTGACGTCATCCATACCGTGATGCTTACTCTTGTTTGTATCAAGGACTTTCACTACTTGAGGAAATGAACTAGGAATCGGCCTTACTCTTGTTTGGTACGAGCCTCTCCACAGACTTCGGGTTTGATTGTTCGGTATGGCAACCCTCCCTTTAAACTAAAACCTTTTTAAATGCACTCAGCATCCCGTTATAATGCTTGTATAAATGTTTGTACCTTACGTGATCACCCTTTCTAAACGAAACCATAACGATTTTTGTAAATTCAAAATCCCTTTAAAATGTAAATTTCGAAAAGGCCAATGATTAGCGCAAAACCAAGTCAAATCTCTATCCATTTGTCGAGTCAAATTTCGAGCCCAAGCCCATTTCAAAACCTCACTTCGAGTCCACTCCTACAACTACACTAAAGTTGACTAGGACCAACATTTTTCAAATCTTGTCATCTTTTCAAAAATCACTCGACACAAGTGGCACACACCCACTTCCCAAGTCAAAAAATTTCTTTCTTAGTAAGTGTGTTAGAATGGTCGATCGTGTTTTGATTCATCGTCGATCTCTTATCCAGTTTCCAAGATACCTGAAACAAGCGACGTGAACTTCAATCAACTCCAGGATGGTAATGATCGAATCCTAACCGCGCTAGCTCAGCTCCAAGTTACTCAAGACCAAGTGTATGATCGCCTTGACATCATCGAGGGTCGAATATATACCGTAGAAACGAGGTTGCCTCCTCGGGAAAGTGAAATCGTCGATGACTTCGTGAATGACTTCAGGGACGAAAACCCTCCTATGGGTATGACTGCAGCTGAGAAACGACTCCAATACTTAGAGGAGCAATTGATGTACTTAAAGGGGATGACATTTATAGGGAGAATAATCGCAAGTATGAGGCCGTGAGTTCCAAGTTGCCAACCAACTTCAACATGACAGATATCCCTAGATTCAAGGGGCACGAAAACCCTTTCAATCACATCCGTGCTTTCAAGGACTACATGTCTATCAAAGGCATCAAACCCGAGATGTTCTTAAGGATCTTTCCTTTATCTCTTGACACCATCCCAAAGCAATAGTTCTACTCTCTAGAACACAAGAAGATCGCTACTTGGGAAGATGCCGCGATCGAATCTGCTAAACAATACGCGGATAATGCTGAGATCCAAGTTAACATGCGCACTTTAGAGGTTCTTACCCAAAATGACAAATAAGGTTTCACCGACTTCCTAAGTAGGTGGAGGAAGACTAGTACCCAACTTGTTGAACGCCCGGATGAGGCTACCCTTGTGGAGAAGTTCGTGGACAACCTAAAGCCCATCTATGCAAATCATTTGAGATACCAAAACATCAAAACTTTCAAAGACTTAACCGTACTAGGAACAAGGATCGAAGATGACATCCGTAAAGGGCTCTTGTCCAAAACGGTAGGTCTAGGATATCAAGGCTCAACAAGTCATTCTTACGGCTCCACTAGCAAGACCGATGAAGTTAACCTCCTCGAGCCATCCAAGAAGAGTACCCCACCGAGGAAATTCACAAATCTTGGGGACACTTATTCCAATGCTCTGAAAAGGTTGATGAAACAAGGCAAACTCCAACCCATAGGCCCTACACCCGAACCAGAAAAGAAATCCAAGTTCTGGGACGAGAATTCATACTGCGAATATCATAGGGGTAAGGGACATGACACAGAAAAATGCTACAAATTGAAAAATGTGCTTCAAGACATGATTGAGGATGGTCGACTACCAATACCGCCGGGAGGTAAGCCCAACAACACTCAGAATCCTCTTGGAATTCTAGTGATCACAAGTAAAGAATCTACCTTAGATTGTTCACACCTCATTTCTCCAGTCGAAGATGAGAACCACGCGATCGAGAATGAAGGGTTCTACTCTACCATTTCCCCTACCATGACCGACTTCATCGCATGGGCAAGGAGTGTGGATATGTAAGTGTCAGAATTGGAAAATGTGGTGACAACTTTACATGACCCCAATGCAACACCTAAAGAACATGTGCCACTAACTTTCTCCCAAAATGCTACTATGCAAGAAATAGTCGTCGTGGTTGATAAACTAGTCGACCAAATTACACAATTAGAGGACGAAATCATGAGAGAGGGAATTAGCTACAGTCAATGGAGTATGGGTCGATGACGATGAGGACGAGTATCTCATTGAACACTCCCTAGTTAAGAAAATAGTCCCAAATGGTGAAGACCAAGATGTGGACCATCTAACTCGTTCGGGACGTCCATATCAAAGTACTACTCAAAATGGTCCAACCAACGTTATCACACCAAATGATAACGAAGATGACTCTACTAATCATTTGCTCAAGCAATTATAGAAGACAAAGGCTGATCTTTCAGTCTGGCAACTAGTAGCAAGCTCATTCCCACATCGCCAAGCTTTACTGCAAGCCTTGGCCAAATTAAATGTAGCACATGACTCCACACCCGACGATGTAGTCAACTTGGTCTTCCAAGAATCACCAAAGCTAAGTAATCCTATTACTTTCTCAGATGAAAATTTTCCGCCCTTTGGCGCTACTCACAACTTGGCTCTTTACATCACTGTCATTTGCTTAAAGAAGAATGTGCCAATGACCTTAGTAGATGATGGCTCCGCAGTCAACGTCATACCCTTGAAAACGGCATACAAACTAGGCATGAAAGAGTAAGATTGGACTCCTACCAATCAAGGTGTTCGCGCATATGATGGTACACGACGAAAGGTAGTAGGACTCATCAACCTAACCATAGCCACAAGGCCAATTGAGCGAAAGGTTAACTTCCAAATAGTGGACATTGAAGCTTCCTTCAACATACTTCTGGGAAGACCTTGGATTCACGCTTCCAAAACGGTAACGTCCACCCTTCACTAAAAGATCAAAATCCCACTAAATGGCAAAGTGGTGACGATCACTTCGTCGCCCATCACGGCAATAATCGAAAAGAAGTCAAATAATCAAGTCCTTGGGGATCCAGTATGTGAACTTGGGCGCTTTCAAAGCATAAGTGTCATAGAAAGTGAGTTGGCACCCCTATACTATGATCCCTACTCCAACTTGGTGGTCAACCACATACTCAAATCCCAGGGATACTTCCCGGGAATGCCTTTGAACCCTACCCGAAGAAACACCTTCGCACCCTACAAGGAAGGCAACTAAAAAAGAATACCACTTGGACTAGGATATAAACCCACTAAAGAGGAAGTTCTCGAGATGCTTGCTCAAGTTCAAAGCCGTAAGCATGTAGGAGTCCATATGCGACCATATCTCCCTATCCTAAATGGATACTTCATTAGGGAAGGAAGTCAAGAACTCTTTTACGGATTTCCCGAACCTTGGCACTATCTCGGAAGGAAGCTAGCCGGAATCGAGATCTTTCACGATTGCTACTTCATTCCTCTAGAAACGGTTCCTACCGTCAAAGCACGTCAAGCACCTTTCTTAGTCGAATAAGCTGTTAGTCTACTATTTGGAGAAGATCGATTTGTTAGAGCCGCGCAGGATGAGATCATTACCATGATACTTCAAGACGATCACTTCAACCCTACCGCGTTAATCACACAAACAAACGCGAACCAGCAGAAAGGATGGAGAAAATCAATTAAGTGGACCAACAATCAAGGAAGACTCTTCAAGCTCACCACTGGAGAAGGAGAGATGTTCAAAGCAGAACCAGAAGACGATGAATTCGAGTCAGAGTCAGAGTCGGAGTCAGAGTCGGAGTCTAGAGAAGTCACTAGGGAGTCTCCTCTTGTCGTCATCCCCACTTCCTTTGTTTCTCCTAGCTTAGCCTGAAATACTAACAGTAGTTCGGGAAATGTCCCAACAACTGTCCCTTTACCGCCGCTGACCACAGATCAGATGGCTTCTTTGTTTCAACTGTTCTCAAACTTTAATATGAATAAATCAGGTTCTGCTTACTCTTTGTGTTATCTTGAATGCAATTCTGTTTACAATGATACTGAGGATGACCCAAACCCAGACTCGATTGAGATACCTCCCTACATAGCCAAGGAAATACTACAAAAGGGGGAAGAGGGACCAGTAATAGAGAACACCGAACCCATCAATGTAGGAACCAAACTAGAACCCCAAGAACTTAGGATAGGGACTACCTTGAGCTCTGCCGAAAGGGCTAGTTTCATAGACCTCCTAAACGAATTCAAAGACGTTTTCGCGTGGTCCTACAAAGACATGCCAGGGATCGACAGGGATATCGCCGAACATAGAATCCCAATTAAGCCAGGTTTCAAGCCCGTAAAACAGAAGCTTCGTCGAATGAGGACAGAATGGTCTCTCAAGATTAAGGAGGATGTCGATAAACAATTCAAAGTCGGATTCATCAAAGTTTCCGAGTACTCTGACTAGGTAGCCAACATAGTACCCGTACCCAAAAAGGATGGGAGAATCCGTGTTTGTGTTGATTTTAGGGACTTAAACAAAGCAAGTCCTAAAGATGACTTTCCTCTACCACATATCGACATATTGGTGGACAATACCGCAGATCACGCGTTACTATCCTTCATGGATGGGTACGCAGGTTACAACCAAATCAAGATGGCCATAGAAGACATGCATAAGATTGCCTTTGTCACTCAATGGGGAACCAATTGCTATACGGTCATGCCGTTTGGATTAATCAACGCCGGAGCTACATATCAACGCACCGCAACTACACTCCTACATGACATGAAGCATAAAGAAGATGAGGTATACGTAGACGACATGATCGTCAAGTCCAAGGATAGAGAGGGGCATATTGCGAACCTTCGCAAATTCTTCTCAAGGCTACGAAAGTACAACATGAGGCTCAATATTCAGAAGTGCGCATTCGGAGTAACATCTGGCAAACTCCTAGGATACATCGTTAGCCAACGAGGTATAGAAATAGACCCTTCTAAGATCAAGGCTTTGATCGAAATGCCACAACCTCAAACGGAAAAAGAAGTCAGAGGATTCCTGGGAAGAGTACAATATATAAGTCGATTCATATCAAAACTCACCGTGATCTGTGAACCTATCTTCAAAAAGCTCAAGAAAACAGACCACACCATGTGGGATGATGACTGTCAAAAGGCATTCTACCGAATCAAGGAGATATTAGCTAAACCACCAGTGCTCGTGCCACCTCAACGAGATCAACCTCTTGGTTTATATCTCACAGTAACGGAAACAGCCATGGGCGCCATGCTAGCTCAAACCGTAGGAAAGGAAGAAAGGGCTATCTACTACCATAGTAAGAAGTTCTTGGAGTACGAGTGCAAATACTCACAACTCGAAAAGACATGCCTCGCTCTTGTGTGGGCAACAAAGAAGCTACGTCATTACATGCTTAGCTACTCCCTCAAAATATACTCCAAAATGGATCCTGTCAAATACCTCTTTGAGAAACCCGTCCTCAACGGACGACTAGCAAGATGGACCTTGATGCTCTCAGAGTTCGATCTGAAACACGTGCCCCTGAAGGTTATAAAAGGGTGCGCCATTGCCGAATTCTTTGCAGAAAATCCCATCAATGATGCGCAAACAATAGATACTTGGTCATTTCTAGATGAGGATATACTCCAAACCGATGTTGACTCCTGGGACCTTTACTTTGATGGAGCATCAAACTTAAGAGGGTTTGGAATAGGAGTGTTGCTCATTTCTCCTGAAGGCGAGCATACACCGATCTCTGTCAAACTCGACTTCGAGGTGACAAATAACACTACAGAATACGAAGCTTGTCTCATTGGACTACAAGCGGCAGTAGGCTTAGGCATTAAAAACCTCCGAGTGCATGGGGATCCGTCCCTAATCATCAATCAAGTTACGGGATCTTGGAAAATCTGAAGCGAAAGCCTAGCACCTTATCAAGCCAGAATAGACCAAGTTGCCCAATTCTTTGATCACGTGACCTACCTACATCTACCTCGGGAAGAAAATCAATTTGCAGATGCTCTTGCAAAACTTGCATCTTTGATTAATATATCATACGACATGGTGGAAATGCCTTTATGTATCGAACGACGATCAGAGCCAGCTTATGTCCACCAAATCACCGACGAAGAGGAAGTCACAGAGGAACCTTGGTTCCAAGCAATCCTAAACTTTAAGATCAATGGTACCTATCAATCGGATATGGACAAAAGGGGACAACGTGCTATACGCCTATTAGCTTCCCAATATGTTCTCATTCAAGGAGAGCTATACCAAAGAACCCCTCTTGGTGTAATCCTACGTTGCCTTGATCATTCACAGGCGCGGAAGGTGATGGAAGAAGTCCATGATGGAGAATGCGGTCCTCACAATAGTGGGCCCATGATGGCAAAGAAAATTACACGTTTGGGGTACTATTGGACCACAATGGAATCCGATTGCATCAAATATGTAAGACATTGCCACAACTGCCAAATCTTCAGGAACGTACAACATGTCCCTCCTTCATTGCTCTATACGATGACATCTCCTTGACCATTTTCTGCCTGGGGAATTGATATAATCGGGAAGATAACTTCAGCCGGAACAGGAGGTCACTGTTTTATCCTAGTGGCAATTGACTATTTCACCAAATGGGTAGAAGCGACTTCCTACACTAGTCTCACGGCTAAAAATGTAGCAAAGTTCATACAAAACAACATCATCTGTCGATACGGTTGCCCACATGAGATCATCAATGATAATGGATCGCATTTCCAAGCTGAGACTGAGCAATTGCTAGCTAAGTACAAAATTAGGCATCACCACTCTTCGCCATATAGACCACAGATTAATGGCGCGGTAGAGGCGGCAAACAAGAACGTTGTCACAATTCTCAAAAAAATGATTGACAACTATCGAGATTGGCCAAGCAAAATACCCTTTGCTTTGTGGGGATATCGTACATCTGTCAGGATGCCCACTGGGGCCACCCCTTTCTATTTGACCTACGGCATGGAAGTTGTACAGCCAGTCGAGTTAGAAATACCATCCTTGCGTATGTTACTCGAAAGTCAAATCCCGAAAGCCGATTGGAAGAGGGATAGATATGAAGAACTCATCCTCCTGGATGAACGTAGGCTACGCGCATTACATAATGTCCAAACATATCAAGCACGTATCAAACGAGCCTTCAACAAAAGGCTCAAGCCAAGGAACATCAAGGAAGGAGACTTAGTACTCAAGTCGATTAGAGCTCTTTTACCTGTCGATCCACGGGGAAAATTCAAACCTAATTGGGCCGGGCCATTTCTAGTCAAGTCCATACTTCCATGGGGCGCGGTTAGAATCACAGACCTAGATGGGAATGAATTTGCCAACCCGACGAACCTTGACCAACTAAAGCGGTATTATGCCTAGAATAAGAACAAAAACGCGCCTCGCGTAACCTCACGTGTCGCTCTTATGGCACTAAATAAACGGCTCCTAGCCAAGCTGAAATAAGCTAATGCCACCATGCTCTTGCATCTTGACAATCTGTCATCCTCATATCATAAAATAAACTAAATTGCACCTTAAGAGTAAGTAAAAAGCTCATGCTTATTTTTCTAAGTTCATTACAAGCTCTTGCTTAGAACAATTATTCGTTTACATTTACTCGAACTACGCGCAATGGTTTGATTTCATTTTTTAATGAATACTTAGGCAATCCTTCGCAGGATACAACCCATTTATTTCAAAATGTAAATAGATGGACATTTGCAGTTGCATTTGGAATTCGACAAGAATAATAAATGGAAAATCACAACGGTTTCATAACCAATTAACCTCCTTTATTTCATTCATTTTCTAAATAATAATAATAGTACGCTACATAATAACAAATGCAAAAAAAAAAAAATAGGCTAGTATTCTAAAAACCCCACCTTCTTATTACAATAATAATAATAAATAATAATAAAGACTTGGGCTATTCCTCCATTTTCCCTTTGCCCTTGTCATTTTTGTCATATTTCTTGTCACGACCTCGAGCCGGACGCTCTTGCGCCACTTCGGACCTAATCACCAACGGTCTTTCTCGTGGTCTAACCTTTCCATTCTTGCCGATCACTTTGTCCATGGCAGGAGAGGTCTTTGGTTTCTTCGAAGGATGAACAACTCGAAACCCGGCTTCTTCCTCTCCCTCAGTCAGATGCTTCTCTTTCTCCTTTTCCACCTCGCGCACCTTGTAGTCAACGGGGTCGCGCTTCCTCAATCTCTCACGCTCCTCCGGAGTAGTAGCTTTCCTCCACCGCAGATAGGAGTCCGACACCCATAAAGCACTAACAAAAGAGTTCAAGAACCATACATTTCTTTGAGCCCGTTTAATGGCCCACTCTCTTCGACTTTCAGTAGTAAGCGCCACGGCAGTCATGGGACAAGATCAAGCTTCGGATTGTCCGCTTTGTCCAACCTGTCTCATCAACCTCTCCGGGAAGATACATACCATGAATTCCAAGCCAGGAATACGCACAGATCGGGTAGGATCCAAGGAAGACACTCCAAAGGATGATTTGAGATGCCACCACGGCATTTATCCATCTAATCAAGGGACCGTCATCACTCTTCAATTTGTTTTCCCAATAATTGCAGACTCGAGTGAAGTCCACCATGTAGAGCCTAGTCCTCACAGCAATTGAGCGAGCATGATAGGCAGGAACATTAACTGGGGGCTCGATCAATCAAAGACGCTCCATAAGCCAAACCTACCAAAAGCAGGTGTCAAAAAAAAAAAAAAAAAAAAGGAAACGAAAAGAGAAAAAAGAAAACAAAAAGAAGAGAAGAAATTCTTTTACCTGTAAGATAATGGGACTTCACAAATAAGGTAGGTCGCGATTGGCTTTCCTGTAATCCAAACCCAATAGGATCTCTCCTAAACATAAAAAAGCTGGGCTCCTGCGCAGTTCCATTTGCTCGACTAGGCCCAGGAAACAGGGATCACCTCTCAAATCCTCATTAACGTACCCTTAAAGGACATATACATGTAACACGCAAAATCCGAATGCCCTTCGCCTAGCAACATATGAGATGGTGGGGTCGGCCTTGTTAATAAATCGATCAATAAATTCCAACATTCGCACTCCTTTTCGAGGTCACTAGACGGGCCACCTCAATTCTTGTCAACCAAAGCAAGTCTCTAAATTTTTTCTTATACCCTTGTGAAGTAGAAGGAATAGCGGGCAAGTGTTCTGGGTCCCACCCATCAATCGCAGCAATTTGTTTAGGAAATGAGCAAATGTCACCTCCGGGGAAAGCAAAAACGTGATAATTCGGGTCCCAATAATCAAGACAAGCATCTAGGAATGGTTTGACTACCTTGATAAGCTTCAAACTCAACAACGATCCAAGATTATAGGCACCCATGTCATACTTCTCCATGCTAGAAAACTCATTGGTCCATTCTTTTAGACGAATTTCTAAAGTATTCATGATGAAGGTTTATTTTGAGAATTTTATGTAATAAGACGAAGGAAGAGACGAAAGAATTGTGTGAATAAAACCTCTATCGACGTTCCTATTTATACTAAAATCTATTTCCTAAAATCTGCCAGGACGGATACATCGGGGAACAGGCGCAGCACCTGCTGCGCCTCTTCAAAGGGATGCAGCACCTGCTGCGCCTCTTCAAAGGGACGCAGCACCTGCTGCGACTCTTCAAAGGGACGCAGCTCCTGCTGCGCCTCTTCCTCAGCAACGTTTCTGCGATTTTCCACGATTGGATCTTTCCTAAATTCCTTAACGAATAATTTCCTATTCATACGGGTTATTATTTTGGTAAATACATCCAAGTTACCACCATATTTCGTGTTTCCTAAATCCGCAGACGCGCATCTCGAGACGATATCGACATTTTCGTCATTTTAGCACACTTGGAATCATTTCACTCTCCATTTCCAACTTATATATTTTTATTTTTTCCTTTTTTTAGGGGGTAACCCTCCCTACCGTCCGGTCATTTCCGACCAAATTTTTGCATTACATTTTCACATTTTCGAGTCAAACCCTCCCTACCGTCCGGTCATTTCCGACCAACTTTTTGCATTTTTGCATTTTCGAGTCATTGTTTTGCGCTAATTTAGGCCACATGTATGCATACATGTTCTATGTGATTTCTATGTAAATTTCGGCAGCATGACGGCGTAAACCGTCATCTACCAAACCTGTTCAAAGCTAACCTGTAGGAACAAACAACGCAACCCAGCAGCGAAGGCACTCAGGCCGTCGTATATACAACAAAAAGAGGGATATGTACAACAAACTGGGGGCTCGAGCCCCAAGCAAAGTACAAAATGTCCAAAATGTAGGTCCTAAAATGTACAAATGTGCAAGGTACAGCCGAAAACAAAGCAAACAACAAAAAAACTACTGCCAGTCGCCGCCTAACTCCGCAACTCTCGCCTCGAGAGCAGCAACCTCGGCGTCACGAACCTCGAGCTCCCTCAGTAAACGAGCCGTCTCCTCCCGAGACTGAGCCAACTCTCGCTCCAGCTCGCGCTCCCTCTGCAAACAACAATTGGCTCATGTCAATCATTTCAGGCATTTATAAGAAAGCTAGAAAATTCAAAAATGAAATAGACGAAAGGTTCATACCTGACGACCTCGACCGCCGACAAGTGCCTCGACGACAGTAGCTCGCAGCCGGTTGGCTACCCTCCATAACGCCACAAACCGAGACGGCGCAACCTGCATTTTCAAAAAGAAGTTTCTCAATAATTGGATAAGTTCAATCAAATGTTTTCTTACACAAAAATCATACAAATTAGAGGCTCACCCTCCGAATCAAATGCTGCCAATCGTCCAAGCCAGCATCCATCACAGCCACGTCAAAGTCACGCAGCTCGAAGATCGTCGTCCTCCCGGTCGCGTCAGTGTACTCGAGAGCCTCGGGGTACTCTGAGGGCTCGATGCCCGCCGCCTCAACCTCCTGCAAAGACAAAGGATTGCCATTAAATCGATGATCATTCATCATACTTTCGAAATAGTCATAAGGAGAGTAAATGCTCACCACAACCGGCCAGTACGCCAACCTCCCGTAGAGGAACGCCGAGTAGTCCTCACCAGGAAGCAGATGGGCGTCACCACCAACGCCAGCGATGTCAGCCTCCCTCTCAGCCTCAGAAGGCTCCCTGAACATCGTCCTAGGAGGATCGATGGGAACCGTCAAGACATCCCGAGAGCAGTGACGAGCCAAGCGCTCGCCCAAATACCACACAGGACCCATCGACGTCCTCAGCAGCAACCAGCTCGAGCTCCTAGGTCGAAGGACCTCAGCCACGAAAGGAGGAGCGCCAGCGTACTCCGCCCAAGGCCTAGGCACCCACTGGGAAAAAACAAGCAAGAAATCATTCTTATGATCGGTAAAAAAGTAATAAAGAGGCAAAACGAATATAAGTGAGATGCTCTCGTTGTCCAGCTGAAGAGCATTCACGTCCCGCCGGTAGACACCGTGAGAGGAACGCTTGCTCCTCGTGCGACACATCACCCAATCCCTCACAATGGGATAGGCCCTCTCTAGCGGCTCCGTCCTCTTAGGCGAGAGGCTCGGAAAGTAGTACACCCACGCCTGTGAAGCAAGATAGTCAATAACGATCTTTCGTAATTCGATAAAGAAAAGAAGTGATTTTAGTCTGAATGAAGGTTCATACCTCCAACAGTAGTCCAGGGCCGACAGCACCAGGAGAAGTCCCCTTCTCCATCAACTCCGGACGAACCATGGCCCTCATGAAGCGGATGAGGACCGCAAAATTAGCAGTGACCCAGTCCCAACGTCCTAGGGAGCTCAAGTCAGAAAGAAAGGGAAGAAGCTTCGTCGACAGCCTCTCTCCCTTGTCTCCGAGGTAGATCGAAGACAGAAACCACCAAAGCCACAAACGGGCCCTCTACTCAGCTGTACAGGGAGGAGAAGTCGTCTCTCTCCCGTCAATCACCACCGACGCCGGGGTCTTCCCCGCAAAGTAGTCTCGGACATAAGAACTAGGCACCAAACCAGGCACTGCAGCAGCCTTCGACGCCAAGTTCCAGTCGATCAACCTCCTAGCCTCGGCCGAGTGCACCCTCATGGCAGTCTCCGACCACTCCACCTCTTCGGTCCCACACGGCAGACCAGAGTGAAGGAAAACTAGATCTATATACTTACATATTGATATATGTTATAATTTAATTTGTCATAAAATTAAAGAATGATCTTATGCATGCAAACTTTTAAACAAAATAAGGAAGAACCATTGTTCTTACATTGGAAATTCGGTTAATATGGGCACAAGAGAGATCACCTTTCTCTCTTGTTCTTGTGCTTTCCTTTAATGGAAGAACTAAGATCCAAGTGTAGGATCTCTCCCAAAGCTAAATACCCAAAGCACGCTCTTAATTAAAATTAATATTATGAATACTAGGAAATATTAATTTTGTAGAAAATTGACCCAAAATAATTTTGATTTTAATCTCCCAAAACCGGTTAGGAGAGGAGAAGAGGAAGTGGAATATTTTTATCTCTCTAAAAATATTTTAGATGAATGAATAATGAATAATCAACAACCTTGTGATGTATTGTTTTTATCAAAATATAAGGCAAAAACCCTTTGCCTTTTCTTGTGGTAAAACCGGGTAAGAGATGGGGAGGGGAGCCAATGCATGCCTTTGTTTATCTTCACAATGTAAACTAGGGTTGCATGGCTAGTAAGGCAAGTAATCATTATGTTTACCACTCATATTACAAACACAATATTTAGCCTAATCCACCTCTTAATTTCGGTACACTTATAACATGGAATCCATATTATTTTTGTCAATTTGTCAATATGTTACATGTCACATGTCACATAAATTTGTTATGTATTTTTAACATATTAAAAATCAACGTATTAATAAAAATACGTCATATACAAAAATCGACTTAGTAATTCATAATTACTTGTACGAAAATATTTATAAATCACAACAATTTGTATTTATAATAATTCATTCAAATTCAATTATTTCCTTAAACAATAATTTCATCTGAGTAATGATACAATTCGATTACTTAGACCGTATCTCATTTTAATCAATTTTAATGAGATACGTAAATATTACTTCCAAAATCGTCCGTCAATTTTCAAATAATTTAATTAACTCGTAACTTTATACGATCAATTAAATGATCAATTAAGAGTGTTGCCCTATAGGTATGACCTAGGGGATCAACTGATCACCACCGTCGCACGACAGTAATGTCAAACTCTAGTTAGCCAATCATTACCGAAATGTGTGGACCAATTGACAGTAAATATTACTTCCCAATTGTATTCTTTATGATGAGACTTAAACATGTGATCATCATGATCAACAGTCGTGATCGCATTATTGTCGGAGGACACATATTCCAACAATCTCCCACTTGTCCTCGACAAGTGTGCGTCACCAATTCTTTTGTCCTATTACTATCTCCCACTCAATGCAAGGTGCCTTTCAGGTCGTACTTGCAATTGATCATATCGAGAGTGGTTTCCTCGATCTGGAGAATAACTGATTGACCGGATTTATCCACCATGGATACATTCCGAGCGTGACCACGCATTTCCAGTTCATTACTCCTCGAGTGGCCCTGAGATATTGTTATAACCCTGACTAGGGATGGACAATTCCTATCGCACTCATTCCCTTCAACTAGCCACAGCCATTATAACCCAAAATATGCCCATTTGACCCCATTTACGAAGGTCGTAGTAACACAAATCAAAGTTAATCTGAAACTGTGCCATCTTAGGCGAATAGTCTTTAGTGAAAAGAATCGACTCATTTGAATACTATAGCAGCTCTCGCTACGACGAGGCTATATAAATTTGCCAGAACTCTATAAGCGGTCATAAGGCCCGACAAAATGTTCCTAACAGTCTGCCTATGTGATCGACTAGTCATCTCACATGACTCTATGGCACTTGAACTTGCCATCAATCGCATCACACTCTAGTCACTTCGAGACGTCACCTCATGTAAGTAACTATGGGCAAATACAATGTTAATCCATGTTCACTTTAACGGGGTTCAATTGTCTCCACAACCCGTTTGGATGTAACAAAGTGTATGGTGAGTTAATAATAACTCAAACGACAAATGTCGACATCACACTCGGGTAGTCAATACCATATTACAACCTTGTGATGTATATCGTAAGTGTAAACACTTATTGATTGCAATAGAAGTTTAACATGCCATGTGTCCATGTGTTCAAACTTCTTATACTTTCATTTTCCTTTACATTCATGTTCTCTCTCATAGCATGAACCTTACCAAGTACACATCAAGGTTCCCGACCTTGGTTTTGGTTCTTTATCTTGAAATAACTTCCTTGTCGATTATCATATAACGAACGAATTTGTGATGAATGATATGACTTGTACTGATAAAGTACTCCATCCACACACAATGCACTAGGTATATGTTTTGCAGAGTCTTGCAACAATTTGTCAAGATGATTGGCCTAGCACTTCTCACAAGTCCTAGCATATTAGGAAAGATTAGTTTTGAGCAACTTATTCTCTAACTATGTATCTTTCCAAAACTTCTTATTTCTCTTTCTAGCTTGAAAAGGTTTAGGATTCTCATAAATCCTTGCATGTGCTCGGATTTTCTATAATATGTGTAACCTCTTGACACACAATAGAGCATTCCGTCAAACACCGAAATCGCTCATCGGATTCTACTCGAGAATTCATGACGTTTCTATTATGGCTTACCAATGAATCATCATGCTCTTATGCACATGATTCACCATTGGACATGTGCATGATTATTCTAAGGGCGGAAACATTAGTAACTTTTAATCATGTTATCAACTATTTTTAGGTTCAAGGAACGACCATGACTGCTAATGGCAATTCCATTTTCATTTAAATGAATAACCTATGTGTATGTTGATACGATGTGTATTTCTTAATACTGATCCAATATTTCTTGATGTAATTGGATTCATCATAGTCCTAATTCATCCAGAATTGAAAACTCAAATGCTTCTTTATGAAAGAAGGTATTAGCTCGTCATTCTTCAATGAGTGATGAGTTGTAAATATTCAAAGGATGATGGCTCCCACTAAATTCCATGTCTTCACATGAAAATTTCTAATGCTCCCACTTAATTTCACATGTTTCGAAATTGATTACTCAATTGAAAACATTTCAAAGTTTGGAATGTATGTCACTTTGCAAAGTTATTAAGATGACACCATATATGTTCTCATCATATCCTTTCAAAATTCCTATTTCGAAGAGGTCTCATCTTAACCTTATGGAAAAAGATTTTAAATCTCTAACACATTCATGTCATAATGATGTGTGGCAATGTTATTTATTAAATATAATTAATATCTAATACACATCCTTCAAAATATCCCTTTTAGAAGGAGGTTTAACCACTTCATTTTCATAATGAGGTTAAGTAATGACATCTGTGTGGTTTAAAACTTTGGCTATTGAAGATATCGGTATATAAATCCTTGCAACCTCTAGTCATAAATATCGCTTATTACTAGGATGTTACATTGATTCATTTAGGCTCTTAAGTAAATCTCAAGGTTGAAACTATTGGTCAAAATTTTCATAAACTTAGTCAAAAACTCTTGTTAAGACTTTACATTAGTCATTTTTCTTCCAAAACTTTCTTTTGGTCTCCTCGTGTAGTTATCTTGAGAATATACTCTTATGATTACTTCACTTGGTCTCTTTGGTCATATAGAACTTACATGAGACCATAGATCTCATCTATTGGGTATACTATATAAATAGATATACCTTTATTCAAATCATTCTCTCTTGCGTAGATCTCATTTACACAATCTTATCTTGGTGTGAGTTGTGTCCTCATTTTTCTCCCACTCTATCTTTAGAATAAATACACTAGAGATTCAAAGATAGCATATGAGACACAAATAATGATTTTTGAAGTATAAGGAGAACTATCTCATAGGTTTGACTAATAGTTTTAGATTTCGTAAGTGTACTTGGTGATTGACATTCCTTTAAGAGAGTTCATAGACTCAAAATTACTTTATAAATGATCATACACAAGCCTTAAGCATGTGGACGTATAATGAATCCCGTCATTATAATTGTCTATTAGATCACTTTAAGTGAATAATCATATGTTTCTAAGAGCAAGCATTTAAATACGGATTTTAGAACAAAGGATAAAATGATAAAACGGGTGACTTGGGTTGCAAACCAAGCCACCATTATCCAAAATACAACAAATTATTCAAAATACCTTTCCATGTCGAACACGGAAACTTAAGGTTCTAAAAATCCAAAACATAATTTAAAATAAGACAATAAAAAGCGAATCTCCATGAAAGCTATTCCTAGCTCCTTGATGGTTTCTTAAGCTTGCTTTTCTTTTCCTTTGTCTTTGCTTAGTGGAGGCCCTATTTACAATAAAAAGGGAGATACATTATCACAACTTTGTATCACAATACCATAGTTGAATTAGAAACATAAAAAGAAAGGATAGTCATTTACCTACTGGAGTAATCTTTCCAGCCTTTATATCACCAAGGTATTTGGAGCAATTTCTTTTCCAATGTCCCATACCATTACAATAATGGCATTTATCAAGAGGACCCTTCTTGATTTTTGAAGTGCTAGCATCATTAGCCTTAGCTTTGGTGAATGTGGGAGCTTGCTTCTTACCCTTCCTCCCATTCTTCTTGAACTTCCCCTTACTCTTAGTGCTTATGTTAAGCACATCTTTTGGTGGGTTCACATTTAACCCCATGTCCCTCTCGGCTTGCACAAGTAAGTTGTGCAATTCTTCAAGAGACACATCCTTATCTTGCATGTTAAAATTCACCCGGAATTGAACATACGCTTTGACTTTGGACAAGGAGTGTAGAATCCTATCTACAATGAGTTCTTTAGGGATTTCAACCTTTTGAATTTTCAAGGTCTCGACAAGCTCCATAAGTTTGAGCACATGAGGGCTAACCTTTTGGCCCTCTTTGAAGTCGAGATCAAAGAATGCCGCGGCCGCCTCATATTGGACGATCCGCGGAGTTTGTGAAAACATTGTCACAAGCTTGGAGTAAATCTCATTAGCGTTGCCCATTTTAAAGGCTCTCCTTTGGAGATCCGCCTCCATTGCAAATATCAAGACATTTTTCATTGCGGTGGACTCCTTTTGGTACGCCTCATATGCTTCCCTAGTGGCGGCGGTCGACCTAGTAGTAGGTTCGGGAGGAGAGGCCTCGGTAAGGTAACGAAGCTTGTCGTCACCTTGGGCGGCTAATTTGAGTTGGGCATCCCAATCGGAGAAATTTGACCCATTCTTTTCAAGTTTACATCGATCCATGAAGGATTGGAGCCATGATGTATTAGCGAGAGGCGTGGCGTTAGGGGTTGGTGTTGCCATTTGTTATGAGAAAAAGAAGTGGTCTACAAAACAAAATAAAAGGAGTAAAACAAATGTCGTTTTAATAATAATACTCGTAAAAATGTATAATTTAAACAAGTTTTATGCATTTTTCTAGTGACCTCTACCCAACTAGATAAATGATTCCAAGACCCAAATTCATATCGACTTAGGCACGGTATGGCCGATGAAACCTTTATAAATATAACTCGGTGGATTAACGTTTTAATCGATTCTACTTTTAGTACTTTTGGTCGATAAAATTACTCTAATAATTATCTATAGCCCAAAACACATCCGACAAGGGAACGGTATGGCCGATGAAACCCTTATCGAAAAACTTTTGTTGAGTTCAATCCAAATTTCGAATAAATGTGTCCATGATCCAAATCCACATCAACTTGGGCACGGTATGGCCGATGAAACCCTCATTAACATGAACTCGGTGGATTAACATTCATCACCCACTTCCCCTACGTAACAAGGTTTGTACCCCGGTAGGGCCGAGTGCACTCCCTCGCGAAATAGGTTTTCATGGTTTCTACTATTTGGTAAGGCTATGTCTCAATTAATTGTTTTAGCGAGAGGTCATGTCATTATCTATCACGTTTTAAGTGAACTAAAGCGGTGAACTACGATAATTCTAATTGACACGGTCGATAAACTCGATGAAAGTAGATGCATGTTTTAGTTATGGCGATTTAGCGATGCATGTGACATATAAATAAAATGTAAACATAAAATAAATCCTAGTATGGCCTTCCTAAAATAGAAAAACTATTTAACTATTACATATTCGGAAACCAACTCCATTGGTCCCTTGAACTTCGGTTGTGGCACGCATCTCGAGGTAACACCGTCTTTATGTATCGCCATCTTGAAGAAATCCGTCTTGGGGAACTCCGAGATAAATTAAATTACATAGCAAATTACATAATTTCCTATTATACATTTGTAACTAAAATAAAATAAATCTATTAAATTACAAAACGGTGATACGAGATCACAATAAATTACAACCGAATCGATATTCCCATACATTTCGGGAAATACCAATTAAAACTAAGGTCATACTAAGTAAAAATTACATAATTCAAAAATTACATAAATTAAATTATGACAATCATAAAGAAAATGCAGCAATATAATATGTATGAACATGCCCAATTTTATGCTAAATCGCCTTTAATTAGCCAATATCGTATATTACTCGGTTTTTACGGATTTGCGTGATTTCAACATTTTAAAATCACAAAAAATTACATAAATTCATATTTATGCATAAGTTAATTACCCTAACCTCTTAGGACTCAAAATTTATTCTTCACTAATTATTTGACCATAATTAACTCATATTTCTAAAATTGGTCATTAATGGACCAAAAATTACAAAAATAAGCTATAAACTTCAAATAAATCACAAAATTTCAAATAAATTTGAAATTTGAAATTTAAACTCATGAAAATTATGGAAAAATACCATGACACTCATAATGTTCAAAACTTAGGTTAAAATTTTTGAAATATTTCCGGAAAAACAATGTTGCGGTTTATCGGTTTTTTTTAACAAAATAATCATAAAAACATGAGAAAAATTATATTCATTAACTTTTCAATTTTAGATCTGAAAAATATAATAAAATGCCACATATAATGTTTTTCTTTAGTCATAGAGTATGTTTTATTAATATTTCACTAAGAAAGTCACTACTCATGCCATTTTTCTTCAAAAATCCATAAATCATGCAAAAAGACTTCAATATAGCCTATTATTTTACACACATTTTTTAAAATTGCATGTGACAACATACTAAATTTATATGACCAGATTCGAAATTTATCTCATATTAACCTATTTTTCACCTAAAACCGATTTTAATAATGAAAAATCCATTTTTCGAGCATAAGAAGTCCACAAATTATGAAAATTTACAGGTTATCTCAAAATAATATATGTGACAACATATCCAAAAATCACTGGAAAATTCGAAGTTTAGCTATTTTTAGTCCGAAAATGACATTTATACTCATAAAATCATATTTTAATGCCATTATTATGTAATATGAACAATAAAAATCCATAAAATAACCAAAATATCCTAAAAACATTTTAGGACCAGAAATTTTAACATGCATAAATTAATTTCGTGATATATCATAATAACACAAATTTTATAAGTTTTATATGTTAATCTTTATAACTCGGAAAAACATTTAACCGATTTGCATGCAAACAACCATGGCCCTAATACCGATTGAAGGAAAAGTAGATCTATATACTTACATATTCATATATGTTATAATTTAATTTGTCATAAAATTAAAGAATGATCTTATGCATGCAAACTTTTAAACAAAATAAGGAAGAAACATTGTTCTTACATTGGAAATTCGGTTAATATGGGCACAAGAGAGATCACCTTTCTCTCTTGTTCTTGTGCTTTCCTTTAATGGAAGAACTAAGATCCAAGTGTAGGATCTCTCCCAAAGCTAAATACCCAAAGCACACTCTTAATTAAAATTAATATTATGAATACTAGACAATATTAATTTTGTAGAAAATTGACCCAAAATAATTTTGATTTTAATCTCCCAAAACCGGTTAGGAGAGGAGAAGAGGAAGTGGAATATTTTTATCTCTCTAAAAATATTTTAGATGAATGAATAATGAATAATCAACAACCTTGTGATGTATTGTTTTTATCAAAATATAAGGCAAAAACCCTTTGCCTTTTCTTGTGGTAAAACCGGGTAAGAGGTGGGGAGGGGAGCCAATGCATGCCTTTGTTTATCTTCACAATGTAAACTAGGGTTGCATGGCTAGTAAGGCAAGTAATCATTATGTTTACCACTCATATTACAAACACAATATTTAGCCTAATCCACCTCTTAATTTCGGTACACTTATAACATGGAATCCATATTATTTTTGTCAATTTGTCAATATGTTACATGTCACATGTCACATAAATTTGTTATGTATTTTTAACATATTAAAAATCAACGTATTAATAAAAATATGTCATATACAAAAATCGACTTAGTAATTCATAATTACTTGTACCAAAATATTTATAAATCACAACAATTTGTATTTATAATAATTCATTCAAATTCAATTATTTCCTTAAACAATAATTTCATCTGAGTAATGATACAATTCGATTATTCGCATCGTATCTCATTTTAATCAATTTCAATGAGATACGTAAATATTACTTCCAAAATCGTCCGTCAATTTTCAAATAATTTAATTAACTCGTAACGTTATACGATCAATTAAATGATCAATTAAGAGTATTGCCCTATAGGTATGACCTAGGGGATCAACTGATCACCACCGTCGCACGACAGTAATGTCAAACTCTAGTCAGCCAATCATTACCGATATGTGTGGACCAGTTGACAGTAAATATTACTTCCCATTTGTATTCTTTATGATGAGACTTAAACATGTGATCATCATGATCAACAGTCGTGATCGCATTATTGTCGGAGGACACATATTCCAACACAGAGATCATGTCGTAGTCCTCCAACGTGACTCCCACCTCACCAAAAGGCATGTGAAAAGTGGAAGTCGTATCCTAGAATTGGTCCAAGAATGCGCGGACCAGGCTAAGGTTAGCCTGCAGCTTCCTCTTCGCGATATCCCTCCAAGCCTGCACCAGGGCGCCGAATGCTCCCCGCTCGATCATGGCTCGCTCCTCCGCCGACAGCCTCTCGTAGCACTCCATCACCGTCGTGTAGCCCGAGAACGATCTAATGTTCCCGACCTCCTATTGTGATTTGAAACAAAAGCTATCTTTAGCTTGAATGAAATTGGAAAAGATATGAGCAAATGAAATGAAAGAAGATGAATGATGAGTAATGAACTCAAGATTACCAAGCTCTTCACCTTCCTATAGGACAGGTGACCCTCTGCAGCCCAAAGCAAATGCCTGCTGTCCCAGGTCTCAGCCCACGCGGGTGCTCCCATCAGCTGACGACCGCCTCGCCCAACTTTGGCCCGCCTCGGAGCCTCCTCCTCCTCCACCTCGTCCTCAGCAACTGCTTCCTCGAGAGCACGAGAAGCGTCGACGGCTGTGTCTATGTCCATGGGAGCTCTCCCAGAAGTAGAAGCCTCGTCACCTGCAACGTTGAAGTAATTTTAGGCCGCATCAAGTGACGACGAACCTTGATTAGGGGATTTTCGAGCTTTAGAAGCCCCGAAGTCGTTCTTTTCTCGCCATATTTGGTCGTATTACCACAAACACGATCACTCATGTGGTATTTTGGGTTAAGTCAAGCCTAATTTGAAGCCTAGTCATGGGTTCGAGTCGAAATTTAGACAGCATTTCGTTATAACGGCGACTATGCCCTAGAAAAGTGTCCTGAAAAAGCCGTCACAAACCAAACTTCCGAGATGGTAGGAAGTTTACCCATCATCCAAGGATTCCAAATGTCAAGTTTCATCGCAAACGGGCAATCCTAAGGCTACTTTCGAAGCAATTTACGGTTTAGCTGTAAAACCGTCTCAATTTCACTCAAATGCCCAAAACTCAACGAAAACTCGAAACAAATACATGGTTATGATCCTTATACTACCAATTAGACATCTACAAGGTCCATTCTACAAGGCAAGATCATTTGGGGAAAAGCCCTAAATTTTCGACATTTTAGGGTTGAAAACCCTAAATTTTGTCGATCCAATTCGTCCATTATAGAAGTTTAATGCAGGAATGACATACATACCTCAATTAGTCATGGCGGATGCAAGATTTTGGATCAAATTTTGACGGAAATAGTTGAGATTTGAGAGAGAAATTGAGGAATTGTGTTTCGAAACAAATGAAATAAACCCTTGTTTCATCGCGTTTTTACGCAGGAAAGACACCTCCAGGAAAAGACGCAGCAGGTGCTGCGCCTCTTCCAAGAGACGCAGCTCTTGCTGCGCCTCTTCCTAAACTTCCCTTCATACGAATTTTCAAAAATTCGTTATGAATTCGTTATTTGTGGGCCCATCTTTGGTGCGCCTCTTCCCCGATGCCATTTATTTCTTTTCTGGTCCGTTTGACGATTATTCTTCGCTCAGACCCGCATTTCTAAGCCAATTGCAGACTATCATACATTATTTACTGATTCCAAGACCTTGTTTGTCACAAAGAGCAGGAATTCTTTAACAGGTGCTTCGACACGCCTTAATTATATTCCTCTAGCGAGAGTAAGCGGATAGACAATCCCTCTCGAGACATGGAGATAAGTTCCTGATAAGGTTTCCCCAACGAGAGTTCACGATATACAATCGTCCGACTCGAGTTCTTACGGAGTGCGATACAGGTCTTATCCTTTAGCTCTTACGCTTATCCCTTAGCTCCTACGCTTACCCCTTAGCTCCTACGCAACTCCGGAAGCATCTCGAGAAAGAAGTTTCAGGTATGGTCTCTTCTTATGGCTGGCGAGCTTCCTTACGTAGTCTAATGGACTTTAAATGACCCTCCCCGATAGTCGACAGACTTTAAAATGTTTCCGACGACAGGTCCTTGGTTCAGACCCCTTGAGCCGCCTCGCATCGCCATAGTCGTCAGGTAGTAATCTTCGATTGACCTGATGGCTATACTTTGAATTTCGCCTTGTCCAAGCCTCAGTCAAAGTGGGGGCTCTGTAGATACCTCATTTCTGCACCTCCCGTAAACCACCCGGTGATGATTGGGCCGCATGTTTGATACGCGGAACGATTTATGACAGTTCGTAAGTTTATCGTCAATTGATTGCTCAAACACTGATGTCTACCTCTTAGTTGTCATCTACGCACCGATACGGTCGTTTTGACAGTAATTAGAGTACATTTGGAGTCCGGGCCTAAAACCGTCTTCATTTTCTGATAACCGCTAAATCCCGAGTCAGAATGTTCTGGAATGTTCCGGATATTTCTATTCCATATTTCACACTTTTAATCTTTGGTAAAGGATTTCTCGTAATATTCATACAAAATATTAAGGAAAATAAGATTATTCCGTTATTACATAAACTAAACACGGAAATCTTTCTTCCGCAGGAGGAAACCACCTGGGAACAGACGCAACAGTTGTTGCGCCTCTTCCAAGAGACGCAGCGCCTGCTGCGTCTCTTCCCAGGTCCTTTTCTGCGTATTTTTCGTATCTTTTCATATCTTTTCGAGATTCACTTCCAAAGTCTCTCCGAAAACCCTAATTCTTTCACGTGATTAGTATAAATAGGAGCCTTCGCTCCTCATATTTCTCACGCGAGTGTCCGCCCTTCTCTTCTCCCTTTGCATTCTAGACCACGTTCTTACTTTTTGGCGTCTACGTGCTTGAACTTTCGACCACGTAAGCTCGGATCCTTCTGAGTACCAGCCTCGTTTGCATGACCGACCAATTTGACCAACTCCACAATAATCAACTTAATCAATCTTAATCGTTTTCCTCTTAAATTACGAGGGCACTTTCGTTACATTCGAGTCGAGCATCACTAATCGTAAACTTAGTTCATCTCGTTTCATCAAACATGTAAGTCTGAGGGTGTAGATCCTTCTTTATTTATTGTTACTTACTTTTTGTAATCATAATGTAAGGTTTATGTCGAAAGTACTTCTAAAAAACCGATTTGTAAAACCATGTTTAAAACCCTTTTTTTATGGATTATCAGGAGACAGACGTCGAGAAAAGAC
This sequence comes from Silene latifolia, assembly GCF_048544455.1. Lineage (NCBI taxonomy): Eukaryota > Viridiplantae > Streptophyta > Magnoliopsida > Caryophyllales > Caryophyllaceae > Silene > Silene latifolia. The sequence continues at coordinate 479,364,116 of NC_133538.1, read as the reverse complement.
GCAGCAACTGCCGCGCCTCTTCGAAGGGACGCAGCACCTGTTGCGCCTCTTCGTGAGGCTGTCGCAGTTCCTGCTTCCTTTCTTCTTCCTTCGTCTTTTGATAATTCGATCGTTTTGTTTCATTTTCAATTATTCATTGTTTCTTTAACACGATAATTTTAAAGTATAATAACTTTAACATATTATTAGTCATTGTTATCCTGTAATTCATCATTAATTCCCCACTTTAAATCCCTTATAACCTATATTTGCGAGTTTTCGTCATTAAATTCAATCCGGGTTGTAGAAATTCGATTCATCCATGTTGAGTTTCTGAAATTCGACCTTTGATATATTTCCATCTGTCTATTGTCATATCCGTCATTAGTTCTTCATTAATTCGTCATGTTTAACCTATTTAGTTCACCCGTGTCACTAATCAATCTTGCATTCATGTAATTAATTCGTATTAATCGGTTTTATCCATGTTTTATCGCTTTTATGACTCATTCACATGTAATTAATGTATTAAATCACTTTCATCCGAGTCAAATATCATAATCAATCATTAAATTCACCCACGAATATTAACGATTTGCGCTTCGCTTCACGGCCCGAACTCACCTTGAAATGACGACGCAAGAATCGCCGCGCTCTTCCGAGGGCGCAACTCTGCTGCGCCTCTTCCAGGTTGATTTCTGTCTCTGAACTCCCTTTCTGCCTTGACCTAGTTTAATTAGTTTACGTATTAATCTACTATTATTCGTATTATCATTAATAATCTGTTCGTTTATTTCCTTTATTCTTTTTTCCAAATTATCCGTTTTAAAGGAATTTTCGACATAAATCATTAATCCGTTGTAATTATTGTATTTCTTTTATCGCATTGTTTGTATGCTTCCACATGTAATTGAATCTAAATCCCTACTTCGACCCACTAGTACGAAAAATTACTTATTCACCGACTTAGCCTAATTCTCACATGTTAGGATCAAAACTTGGATGTTGCATTGCATGCATATAATCGACAATATATCGAGTATAGATAATTTCCCTAATCATTAGTAGAGGCCGCTATCGAGGCGGGCAGGATTAGGTGTTCAATCAAAAGAGCTTCCTAATACGTACCCTCACCCTTTACTCCAGATCTCTGTGAACATCCGTGTTCATTGGCATCCACGAGAGTCATTCTAGACATAAAATGCTAAGGGTAACGAGTTCTTGGTGTTCATGTCACTACTTTGTGTCTTGACATGGCACGAGGTATTCGAACGGTTTCCAATTTTCCACAATAAATTGGTGGAGACTCCACAAATGCAAACGCTTGTTTCCCAAGCGCCCCCGTGGCCCGTGTCCACATGAGTTCACTTATGATAATGGGCAGGAGGAGGGCGATAACAGGAAATCTAGAATCGATCGTGCTATGGGGAATAAGAGTTGGTTTGAGATGTTCCCGAGGGCCAAGTTGTTTCATATGGATAGAGAATGGTTGGACCACACTCCGATCAAGCTCACCCTTTACGCCAATGAGGTTCGTGATATGGGGGAGGGAGGCCTTTTCGGTTCGAACATATTTGGATTGTCGAGGATGGTTGCGAAGATACAATACGGAAAGCTTGGGAGCTAGGGGGAGGGGATTTGTTAGACACCCTTGCGAAATGTTCTAATGATTTGCAGGCTTGGAAGAGGGTGGGTATTGGGAAAATTCTCCGAGACATCCAGTGGAAGACGCGAAGGCTGGTGAGACTAAATGAAGGGAGTTGGTCGAGTAGGGCGATTCGGGAATGAAAGATTTTGGTGAAGGATATTGCGCAATTGCTTAAACAGGAGGAGATTTTCTGGAGGCAGAGGTCGAGAGCTCTATAGCTCAAAGAACGGGATAGGAACACAAAATATTTTCATCGCAAGACTGGGCATAGGAAGAAGAAAAATTATATTTCGAAGCTGGTCGATGACGAGGGAAGGGAACATGTTGGCACGGAGGCTATGGGGGGCGTGGCCATCCGTTATTTTGAGAAACTTTTTCTGTCTGAAGATCCTTTGGTTAGGGTTGATGTTCTTGAGGTGGTGGTTGGACGGGTTATGGACCAAATGAATGACATTATGAGGGAGGATTATCGGGAGGATGAGGTAACTAGTGCGTTGAATCAGATGCATCATTTGAAAGCTCTAGGCTCGGATGGGATGAATGGCTTGTTTTATCAGACGTACTTGCATATTGTGGGCCCTTTGGTTACGAAGACGGTTTTGAGTATACTTCGAGGGGCTCCTTTTCCACCTGGACTGAATAAAACGCAAATTGTGCTTATACCCAAAAAGTAGGCTCCGAATAAAATTTTTGATTTCCGCCACATTAGTTTATGTAATGTTGTTTACAAACTCGTCTCGAAGGTGCTTGTTAACCGTCTGAAAGTGTTTCTTGGTGATATAGTTTCGGAGAATAAATCGGCATTTACCCATGTCGGTTATTTACGGATAATATTCTTGTTGCTTTTGAACTTTTCCACTATATGAAGAATGCAAGGTAGGGGGTGGGTCATATGACTCTAAAATTGGATATGTCTAAGGCTTATGATAGGGTGGAGTGGCCTTTCCTTGAAAGGGTGATGCGTAGTATGGGCTTCGATGGCGCGTGGATAGAATGGGTAATGACATGTGTTTCTACAGTTTCGTTTACTATTATGGTAAATGGTAAACAGACGGACGCTTTTGTTCCGAGTAGAGGTATATGTCAAGGAGATCCCTTATCCCCATACTTATTCCTTCTTTGTACGGAGGTTTTTTCGGGCCTTATTCGAAGATCGGTCCAAGTGGGGTCTTTACATGGTATACACGTGGCGCCGGGGGCACCAGTGGTTTCTCACCTTTTCATCGCAGATGACAGCATACTTTTTGTCAAAGCTAAGGCAATTGAGTTCCGGAAGGTCAAAGAAATTCTCACTTGCTACGAAGAGGCTGCCGGACAATGGGTCAATTATGATAAAACTACAGCTTCTTATAGCCGCTGCACTCGAGACGAAAGACGGAATCAGGCGGCCAGTTTATTGGGTTTGTCGTTGGTGGCTGAGCAAGAAAAATATTCGAGTCTTCAGACGGTTGTTGGACATTCGAAACAGGTCATAACACTGGTGGTTCGAAAGAAATTGTGTAGAAAATTACAAGGTTGGCGAGGAATGCTTTTGTCGAAGGCGGGTAAGGAAGTGTTGATAAAGGTTGTGACTCAATCAATCCCTACATATGCGATGAGCGTCTTCAAGCTTCCAGCAAATTTTTATGATGAGCTACGTTCAATGGTCTCTAAATTTTGGTGGGGCGCAGAGAATGGGAAGAGGAGGATACCTGGATGGCGTGGTCGAGACTGTGCCAGCCAAAGCACCTCGGTGGGTTGGGTTTTCAAGACTTCTACGAGTTTAATATGGCAATGCTAGGCAAGCAGGCGTGGCGGCTGTTTACTATGAGGGTTTGTTTGATGACAAGAGTCCTCGGAGGTAAGTATTTTCCAAATTGTTTGTTTTTGAAAGCTCAGTTAGGGGCAAATCCGAGTTACACATGGCGTAATATTTTCGATGCGAAGAATGTCTTAGGTCTGGGGATTAGGCGGTGTATAGTTAATGGACTGAGCACCAATGTTTGGTATGACCCATGGATTGCAGGGACTGAGTCTCATATAATTATTTCACCGAGAGGAGAAGCGGGCGCCGAGATGCTTGTTGTTGAACTCCTTAAGACAGATGGTAGTGGATGGAATACTAATAAGATTCGACATTACTTTCTCCCCTTTGAGCAGTGTTGGATTCTAAACTTACGGGTTAAGAACGACGGACGGGAGGACGGATGGGTGTAGGAGTGGGAAAATAATGGGGTTTACTCGGTGAAATCGGCTTACAAAAGACTCGTGGGTGATTTTGGTGTTGAGACTCGAAAGTCGGAGTGGGCTCGGTAGAAATGTTTGTGGTCGCGTATTTGGAGTGCCCGTGTTTTACCTTGGGCGAAGATGTTTTTCTAGCAATTTTGCAACGATGCCATTGCTACAAGGTGCAACCTAGCTAGGAGAATGCCTTCAACTAATACGACGTGTCCGTTCTGTGAGTGCGAAATGGAGACTTGTCTCCACTCACGGGGTTGTGGTTGGGTGGGAGAGCTATGGGAGGGTTTGGGGGTGGATATAAGGACATCATTGGGGTATGAGAGGGTGAGCGAGTGGGTGGAGGATGTGTGGAGGGAGTTGGAACAAGGTGAGGCCGAGCTGTTCATGATAGGAGTGTAGGCGATTTGGGAGATGCGTAATAAAGTTTGGTTCGATAAGGAAATTGTTAGTCTGGAGAAAGTGTTGAGGACGGCGCGGTATATTAAGAGGGAGATGGATGATGTTGAGAGGGAGGGTGAGTTTTAGAGGTTGGCTGTCGGGAGTGTTCAGGCGAGGGAGACGTCGGAGAGGAGGAGATGGAAGTGGCCTAGTAGGGAGATGCTAAAGATTAATACGGATGTTGGTGGGAAAGAAGGGAGGGGGATGGGCATTGGGGTGGTGTGTCGAAACCGTGAGGGTGGTGTTTTGTGGGGTCTTGCTGAGAGGCGAAGGGTGGAGTTTGAGCCCAGACTTGCGGAGGCCGATGCTGTGCTCACTGGTATTCGCATGGCAAGAAGGAAGGGGCACCAACATATTATCATGGAGACGGATTGCAAGGATGCTGTCGAGGCTTTGCAGCTCAGGAAGACGGGTAGAAATGAGTTCTTCGCATCGATTGAGGAGATTCTAAAGCTATGTGATGGATTTACGACGGTAGTTTGGTCTTTTACTAGTAAAAATTACAATTGTGTAGCACATGAGTTATCGCAGCTTTGTCCTGTTGGTAGCGAGATGGCTTTTGACGCTACGACGATCCCACGTTGTATCGAGAACTTCGTTTTTATTGACCGGCTTAATAGTGAGTCTAACACCCCCGAATTTTGGCTAGAGTTAAAACCTTTATTGTTACAAATAAATTGCCAAAACTCAGAGATGTTAACTAACAGTAACCAAAGAAGTACAATCTCAAACCAAAACAAAAGTACTTTAACTTAAATAAGTATAAAGTTTACAACCCTGTTAAATAAAAAAAAAAAAAAAAAAAAAAAACCAAATGGTAAATATCCAAAATCTGACAATATAAAACTTGAAGTCTAAAATCAAATTACCTTTATTAAATAGCTTAAGAAAATCCAAGGCTAAGCTAGATCGCATCTCACAACCCTTTTTCCGCGCTAATCTTGCATACCTGCAGCAAGTTATTTAAACAGAAAGGTTGAGTAAATACGACCCGAATCTAGTAAGACACCTTTAAAACTCAATTGTAAATATTTTACTTGCTGGTTTTCGCAAACAGAGTAAAGGCAATTTAAAACTATTTAAGAAAACAACAGTTGCAAAAGACAAGGTATATAACAGATTAATTAAAACACAAGAGAGAGAGAGAGAGTGTGTGTGTGTGTCATCCGATGTCCAAATAGAGCATGATAGTGGAAGTACACAGATGAGTCGCCCCTTTTAGCGCTAAGAGGAAACACAACTATGAACCAAGTAAGTAAGGAGCAGAAATGAATTGCTCAGGAGGAGCCCAATGTCTATAGTATGCATACCCTCACTGCGGCCTACAGTGAGAAGAACAGAGGGGAGGGTTTGATCAACTACCCCTAAGAGTATAAGTAGTAGTAGTAGTAGTAGCAGCAGCAGCAGCAGAAGCAAGTATCTCACTATCAGACATATGTAAGGTTGTTCACTCAGTTGTCCGGATCAAGGACCAGACCGGACCAGACCATTTGGTCCGGACCAGACCGGACCGAATTTTTTTTGGTCTGGTCCACGGTCCACCTATTTACTCTACTTAGTCTTCGGTCCGGTCCTGGACCAACCCGAATAGATCGCGGACCGGACCATGGACCGAAATTATGTAATAAAAGAATTTTTAAATTTTTAGTAGTATTGATTTTATTTTCTACTTTGTTTACACGTATTATAAGATGTGTAATTATGTATTTAAATCTAGTAAGAAAATAATGTTGTTTATTTTGATCATTACGAACTTCTCAAGTTCTAGTTTTATATGCTAAAACATGTCAATGACAATAATATTTGGTCCGCTTTGGTCCATTTGGTCCGGTCCGGTCCACGTGTTTTTATGGTCCAGACCGGACCGGACCAATATTAATATGGTCTGGTCCTCGGTCCACCTCTTAACCCTTATTTGGTCTCCGGTCCAGAGAGTTTGGTCCGGTCTGGTCCGGTCCCGGACCAATGAACACCCCTAGACATATGGATTCATCAGGATAAAATAAATATAGTTGTCAAGACAGTTGTAAAGATAATTCACAAGTAGGAATAGTTCAAGCTAATATAAATAATTCAGAATAGTAATGTCAAATATCATTATATAGATAAGAGTATTAATAACATTTCAGAAAGAGTAAATAAAATTCATTTAGTAAATACATTTGCACAAGCGGAAGCTTTAGAAATAATTAGAAGGAGAGACGTAATCGTACTTATCTCGAATAAACAAACAAATAGTCACGCAAGAGAAAGAAGCTAAAACGGCTCCTCGACCCACTCAGACTCTAAAAATAATTATTAAAGGAATAATTAATAACTATCACAAATTCTTTACAGTACTATATAACCCGATTAAACAATTACTAGTTAAGCTACCCAACCAAATGCAGTATACCCGTCTCATTATACCACTATATTATATGGAGCAAGTCATTACTAAATAAGTAAGTTCGCGTTATATGCAAATTATAAAAACTCGTATCAGACCATGTTACTAACTAGCCATATTAATAATAACCACGTACCTCTGCTCTAATGATTTCCCGTATGACACGTCTGTCGCGTACCTGTCAAAAATACCAACTGGCTCTAACTAATATAGCTAGGGAAGTCGGGTCTGTAGATACCCGTATCCGTCGATATAGGAATTTATAGAGAACCCGACAAACACCCGATGATGATAGGACACATGTATTTATTTAGTTGTCATTGTCATTATTTGGGTTCGTTTTACGATGTAGAATGAGCGTTGTCGACGGAGTATTTTAATTTAAATGATATTTAAATTAAAGTCTTTTTTAAGGTGATTTCAATTTATTTTATTTTATTTTGAATTTATTTTCTTAAGTTTATTTTATTGAAAATAAAATAAATATTTGATTTGAAAAATCATTTTTATGAGTATATTTGATTTGAAAAATCATTTATTTTAATATGTTAATCGATTTGAAAAATCGATTTTAAAAGCGAAGAAAACTCGTTTTAAACATTTGTTTTGAAGCTCGATTATAGCTCGGTTTCAAAAATTTCTGCCGTGTATACATGAAATTACCGTGTAATACATGACACGGTTTCAAAAATTTCTGCCGTGTATACTAGGCACGGTTTTCGAGACAAAAGCAAAAAACGTTTCAAGATCGTTTTAAGAAAAACACATGGAAAAATTTACGTGGCCTCGCTCTGATACCACTTGTGGGTTAATATCCGTATAATACCCTTTAAATTTAGGACTATAACGTAAATTTAACATGCGAATATCGTCATAAAACATAAATACAATATAGAAACGATAAGGAATTAGAATCAACCTCGGGTCCTTATAGTGCGGCGTAAAGAACAGAAATCAAATGAGATTCCCTCCTAATTGTTGCACCCAAGACTTGTCCGAGATATGCCCTTGTGCTAGATGGTGTTCTCCGATTGCCTTGCAATATTGGGAGAACTGATGTGTGTTTTTTCGAGATGAGAGATCTCCGGTTTTTCAGAGGAGAATGCTCTTCAAAACCCTAATTTTTGTTTCAAAATGATGATTAGGTCAGAAGGGAGGAGAAGCTCTCCCTTTTGATCCCTCTCACTCGGCAAAACCGAGACCCACACAAGGGAAGTGGGCTTCCACTTCCTCTTGGTTTTAACTCGTGGTCCGGTTCATTAAATTCCAAATGTATATGACGCGGTTTGATTATAAATCGTCATCGGTTATCGGCTATTAAACCATCAACTAATAACACGGGTTAGTTGAAGTATTAATACATGTCCGACAAAGACGATATTGTATAATTAATTCAATATACATTAATTAAATATAAAACGCTTATATTTAATTTTACGAATTAACTGGTTAATTCGCCTTAGCCCATGATATCTAATCCGTATTAAATATAATATCTCAACATCACATTTTGACTAATTACTAGTCAAATGACTCGGACTAACTGGTTAGTCAAATTTGGCATCTACATGACTGTATTTTCATACCGTCACATCTCTCGAACGTATCCTATAGGTGTGACTTTTAGGGACCAGTTGATCACTGCCATCTGTATGACAATAACGTCAAACTTATCTAGCAAGACAACCGTTATTGATAAACGTGGATCAACTGATAATAATACCAAAGGTATGCCCTTTGATCCTTTTAGAGGTTTATAAGTCCTTGCACTAACTGTTAAGGACACCAACCCCAACACAAACCTCCATCAAAATTCAAGTTTCTTATTCCTAATTAACCATACAACATCCATCTACACATTAGACAAAGATTTACGAGCCAAATTGCCCTTGAGAGTACACGAATTCCCTCGAAAAACAGAGTGTTATACACTCTGTTTTCGCGGCTTTTCCTGTCTATCCAGTTCTGTTTGTGCTCATTTTTCGTGCCCAATAACTCAAAACAAGCAGGGATTGTTTTAAGATCTCTGTTCTCCTCTCTTTCTAGTTTTCAAAACATCTTTTAAATCGAATTTTCACCGTGAAACGAGAGAGAAATCGTTGTTTGAAAGTTGCTGTCCAGATTCGATAAAAACGTGTTGTTTGCTTTGTTTCTTCGTCGACGACGGCCTCTCGAGATAAAATCTACCATCGATTACGACCCAAGACGGTGTCAACGATACATGTAGGTTGAGAGTGTATCAAATCCTCCTCTTTCTCCCTTTTATTTCGTTTTTTTATGTTTGTTTTTTTATTGTTTCGTTTTATTTCGTTTATCGTTTTTATTTATCGTTTAAATTAACTATGAAACTAGTTTAGTCCGAGTATGAGTTAAAGTACCACCATGAACACCCGCGTTGACTTGAGATGGGAAAGAAACCGCTACATCAGTCGGTCGTACACCCCCGTGTCATTTACATATCCTCGTGTTCAAGGTAGGGCATTAATAAAACGAGTTCTAACTTCGCTCTTCGCTTTTGACCCCTCTCTTCTCTCGTGTGATTCGACCTACCCCTGGACCATTTACATGTTAATATGACCTCTGATTGTTAATATATAACTCGTTTAGATGATATTAGATCAGTTTAATAATCTAATTAGACACTTTAGGGTACATCGACATAGCTTTTAAAACCAATTAACAGTTCTGTAACTTAATTGAATGCATCTCTCTCTCTTTCACCTAATTTCTCGCTAGTATAGGAGTGCGTGATTAGCACCTTCTTATTAACACTCGATGAGTTAATTTAATTAGCAAACTTGACCTAATTTGACCCCTTAGGCCGTGTAGAATACACCTTTGCGCGACATCCTTCCAATCGATCAACGTTGTTTCTAACTCGTTTTCTAACTTGTTTTCTATCCCGTTTCGCAATCATCTATCTAACCTAATGAATCTAACCTAAGAATTAGGGTAGGCTAGAACGTGTAGGCCGTGTTTGGCCGTGTCCTTGTGGTCCCTTTCTCGTTATTTTCTTATCTTTATCTCGTTATTTTGTATCTTGTAATTACTTTGTTTATCGAGTCATGTTTGGTAGTTTGTTTGTAATTAGTTTCACTTTTATCGAGTCAAAACCTTTTCTAAAAACCTTAGTCCTGTTTGGTTAGATGGTTGTGCCCCAATGCATGTAAGAGCGTCGTAAATCGCATGTTGTTTAAAGCAACATGGCCCGATTTATGCTAATGCATGCTTTGGTGTGTGACCCAATGTCTAATTCGATAAGATTAAGTGAAAGCACACATTACGAGGAGGGACCCAAGGCCGTGAGTCATGTAAGCCGTGGGCCACCCCTTTGTGCACGTTTTTCTAGGTCGAATGACCGTGTAATGCGTCATGTACGGTTTTGTGTATAGCGTTGTATTTTCGATCGAGTTGTATCTTTAATTTATCGTTGTGTCGGCATGAAATGCCTGGGTTGTAATAGGATAGATCCCAACGGCTCCCCCATTCCCCCTAAGCCTTGTTTGCTTTGTTTTGTATGTTGTTAGATCAATCAACCCACATGCTAAATTACAACTTTGACAAAGTTAGTTTAGTTGCATCTAAATGGACATAGAAACTTCACATGTTAGGGTTTTTTAAAAATGATGTTTGCATATCATATATCGTAGTAGCTATGACCTTGTTTGAAATCCGACACTTGACTTAGTAGAGGCCGTTATTGACGGGCGAGGTTAGGTGTCCTTATGGGCTTCCTAACACGTACCCTCACCCCTTACTCAAGATCTATGGTTTGTGGATCCGTCTAAATACCATTGGATTACGAGAGTCATTCAAATCGAGTGATATAGGGTACAAGTCTTTATCTTTAATCACTCGTAGTCGATTGGCTTTATGCTTTTCGATGAAAGGTGTAAAGTTGACTTGAACGGTTCCAAGTTCCCAAAAAACTTGGTGGCGACTCTAATTTGTCTTAATTCGATTCGAAAGAACCTCGAGTCGATTATGCCTGGTGTGGATCCCGCGGACGCAGTTCCCGAGGGCCTTGTCCATAGGGTCGAATCTACAGAGAGGTAGGAAATTGTCAGCTTAATCTATGTTCGTCAAGGTAACCACTTGAGGGGTTTTAAATGTGATATTCTAAACTAAAAGGAATAAGGAAGAGGGGATTAAAAGGAAGGAATCAAACAAATAAGGAGAAACAGATAAGACAGACGGTTCACCATAATCATTTAGTCAAGTAATCTAGGTCTCAGGTCAATGCAAATACGGTCTAAGGGGTAGCGAACGTCACCTTTCGGTCCTTAATTCACCCTAAAGCGTAAACAGCTTAACTTTCGCCCTCACTGCAATACCCTATTGTTCGCTACTAGTCTCGCCTTTTCCAACCTTTCGGTCCAGGTCAAGGATCACTAAGAATTAAAGGTCTAATTGCGTCGACTCAATTAGACGGATACAGTTAATTGTAGCATTTAACCAACAAGGACTATACCAGCAGTTACCCAATAAATCGATTACTATTCCCTCATGATTATGGATCCCCTATAGTCTTAGCATAACGGAAATTAGCTACTCATAACCAAAGAATTAACGATAATAACAAATTGATAATTAAGACTTAACATAATGATAAAACTAAAGGATTAAAATAGAGCGATTATGATAACAATAAAGGGAAGAAGGAATTCGAGAAATGATTAAAAATTAAGAGTAAAAGTAGAATAATAATACCAATCGCAAAATCCAAATCTGAGTAGCAAAGTGTAAAGGAAGAACAAAAACCAAAGAATAGTGGCAAGGTATACAGTAAACGAACGTCGGAAGAGGGCCGAGTCACGTAGTTCACTCCTCCAGTCTTATACTAAAAATCCATCCTATAACCTAATCTATGGACTAATTACAAAAGCCCATAAATTAATTAGGCGGAAAAAGGCTGTAGAAGGGTAAACCACTCGATCGAGTGGAAATAACTCACTCGATCGAGCAACTGTGCATCAACCTCCTCGATCGAGTAGAAATAAACTACTCGATCGAGTATTCCTTGCTTTGCTCCTCTTGTGTGTACTCGAAAGTGGTCGATCGAGTAACTTAGGCAAATAAAAGCATTCGATCGAGCAATAAATCACTCGATCGAGCTGTTTAAGTTCGAGGCCTTGAGCTATTTCCCAAACTCAGCTCACGCGTCTTCCAAGTGTTAGATTTCCAAGCTCCGGCTCCTTATTCTCCATGAATGCATACAATTGGGACAAATTAGGCTCAATTTAGCTCCTCTTCGGTTAATTCCTGCAAATCACATAAAACAAACCAAAGTAGAATGTTCGGGGGTATTTGTAGCCATATGCTACATAAAAGGTACAAAAATGCGTGTAAAAATGAGGTAGAAACCTTATATAAAAGACACGCATCAAATCTCCCCAAACCAAACCTTTGCTTGTCCCCAAGCAAATATGAATGCAACTAAGAATAAACAATGGGACGGGACCAACGCATCAGCTACAAATCATCCACTAGAACCAATTTAATGCGACAAAATGGAAACGAAAAGTGCAAACGAGTTAAATCAATGCTTCAAACTTACTGAACCGTCGACCTTGCAAGATTCAAAAGATGTCGGACTCTCACGGCCGCTCGTCACTCAAATTAGGCATAAGGTAAGTATATATGTGAAATATAAGAAGAAGTAGAGACACTCACCTAACTCGATCTATAAGAGCATACATGCAGTTAACATGAATAAAGTCTCTACAGCCGTACATATGCATTCCAACCATACTAGTGACCAAGACACATGCCGAGGACTTACATTTGGGTAAGTGAGGTAATGGGTAAGAAGGGGCTAAAATGAATCTGGATATGTAGGGTTAATAGCCAGGCTAGCAACAACGGATCCAAATATAGACTGTATCCCAACTTCGTACTTAATATAGCAAGATGAAATGGTGCAAAAATTATGCACTAAACTCACTAAACACCCATACTTGTCAACTCCCCATAAGATATAAATAGGACCTGGGAGTGAGAATCATTATCCAATTTTTTCAACATAATTTTTCTTTTCTTTTTCTTCTTTTCTTATTCTTTTCGCTTTTTTTTTTTTTTCATTCTCTTTTTTCTTTTTCGTTTCATTTTTTTTTCAACAATTCAACATTCGTCTTTTTTTTTTCTTTTCCTTCAATTCTTCCGCCATCTTCTGAAATCAGATAAAATAACCATATTGCAATGAAACATTCCAAGAACTACTCGTCACTAGCTCAGCTAGGGTAGGAAGTATTATAGAAAGTAGTTAATAGGACAAAAAGGCAATTTGGCTATGTGGGGCTCATGGGTAGAATGAAATAAAGGGGACTGCCTCTCCTAACATGTGTCACCATCCACAGACCGAATGCATATAGGTATTAAGAAGACTGGACTCATGCTTATGCAAATTGATGTTACATGCCTTAAAGATAGTACTACTCACATCCTAAATGAAACCGGTCATGAATGTCACCAGTTTATAAAGCTCTAACCTCAGAATGTAATGTAGCTTGCCGACATAATGAATCAAGTCTATTCGTTCAGATAAAAGAGAAACAAAAACTCGTAGAGTATACACCTAATCATGCCAGCTAAATGTCAAGAATATGCAAGGCTCAAATAAAGATTCAAAGTAGCGTCAGTGTTCAAACGTTCCGACTCAATTTAAACGTGAATTTTTTTGAATTTTTTTTTGATTTTTTTATATGATTTTTTGAAATTAATTAAAACAACAATGCATGCGGAAATAAGTAAACGTGCAAGCAAAAATGCAAGAAAACATGCAGACATAGATATGGATGCATACCTCCCCAAACCAAACCGTACAATGCCCTCATTGTACCAAAAATGGGGAAAGAAATGCAAATTGAAGAGAAATTGAGGAGTGGAGTCGGAAAACTTACCAAACGTCATAAGGAGGGACCTCCCCAAACCGACCATGAACATGGGAGGTCAAAGAAAGTCAAACAGTAACTTCATAGACGTAAAAACAGTAGTTGGGAGTCAAAACTACTCGACCGAGCACTTAGTACAGCTCGATCGAGTGAACTGGTGCAACGAAGGACTCGATCGAGTGAAAAACCACTCGATCGAGTGAACGTGATTTTGGAAATAGTCGATCGAGGACAATTATCACTCGATCGAGTGAAGTCTTCCCCAAAAAGTGCTCGATCGAGCTGGAAACTACTCGATCGAGTGCTTGGACCTGCAAAACACGCAATTAAAGCAAGGAAATACATAGGGAGTTCGTAAACAGCGTATAAGGTTCAACAGTAAGCTAAGGAAAGATAAAATGTAAAAATGTTTAATAAAAGTACAAAAAAAACAGTCCGGGCTGCCTCCCGGAGAGCGCTGGTTTAAGAGGTCCCGCACGACCTTTCTGGCATCAATTAACTGGCGCGTCTAACTCGTCGAAGTGCAAGACTTCAACGCGATTGTCTGCTTCATTCGCCTCGTGGTAATGTTTCACATATTGGCCATTCACCTTGAATCTATGACCCTCGGAATCTTCGAGCTCCACGGATCCAAATTTGGTAACAGCTGTCACCGTATAAGGACCACTCCACCTGGACTTCAGCTTGCCAGGGAATAATCTCAATCGAGCATTAAATAGCAAAGACCTTTTGCCCAACATGAAACTCACGAGGTAAGATTCTCTTGTCATGCCATCTCTTCGTCTTTTCCTTGTAAATGCGCGAGCTATCATAGGCATTAAGCCTAAACTCTTCCAACTCATCTAGCTGCAAAAGACGATTCTGACCACACAACTTAGGATCGTAATTAAGCTCATGAATTGCCCACCAGGCCTTACATTCCAATTCAACAGGTAAGTGACACGATTTCCCATAAACTAGCCTATAAGGTGATGCACCAATTGGTGTCTTAAAGGCAGTTCTGTAAGCCCATAATGTGTCATCTAGCTTAAGACTCCAGTCTTTCCGTGATTTAGAAACTACTTTAGACAAGATCTCTTTCAACTCGCGATTAGAGACCTCTACCTGACCACTAGTTTGGGGATGATACCCCAAACCACGCCGATGTTGGACACCAACTTTAGACAGTATGGAAGTTAGTTTCTTTTCTTTAAAATGCATTCCCCCATCACTAATGACGACCCTAGGGACACCAAATCGGGGGAATATGATCTTTTTAAACATCTTTATCACGGTCTTAGCATCACAATGAGGTGAGGCAATTGCCTCAACCCATTTTGACACATAGTCTACAGCCACTAAGATATACCTGTTACCTTTACTGGATGGGAACTCTCCTTGGAAGTCAATGCCCCAGACATCGAAGACCTCAACCTCTAAGATGCCGTTTTGTGGCATTTCATGTCTCTTTGAAATGTTCCCTAATCGTTGGCACGCATCACAAGCTGAAACAAAAGACCTAGCGTCAGCAAACAAAGAAGGCCAGTAAAAACCAGACTGAAGTACCTTAGCCACGGTGCGCGATGGACCATGGTGACCACCATATGAAGAGGAGTGATAGCCTTTCAGGACTATTTTGGTCTCCGGAATACACCATCTGTAGAGACCGTCTGCACATTCCTTAAACAAGTAAGGATCATCCCGTATATCGCTTAGCGTTATACGTAAAACGCTTCCTCTGGCGATGAGAAAGGTCGGTGGCGCCTTGCCACCGACAACGAAGTTAGCTATATCTGCATACCAAGGTTCTTGGTTAACAATAGACGATATAACATCAATTAAAGTATCGTCGGAAAAGAATCATCTATAGGTACAGATCTTCCCCTTCTTGTCGCATCGGTCGCGACAGTGATCGCTACAACATTCTCGGCTCCTTTCTTATCCTTGATCTCGCAAGTCAAACTCCCGAAGGAGGAGTATCCATCTCGAAGAACCGTGGTTTAGCCTCCTTCTTAGCAAGAAGATGCCTCAAAGCTGCGCATGGTCGGTAAAAACGACTTCGACCCAACTAAATAAGTACGAAACTTCTCTAAGGCATAAACTACAAACTAGCGGCTCTTTCTCGGTGGTAGTGTACTTCACTTGAGCCTCATCCAGAGTTCGGCTCGCATAGTAGATAGCATTCAAAGCCTTGTCTTTCCTTTGGCCTAGCACCGCTCCTAGTGCGTAGTCACTCGCGTCACACATAATCTCAAACGGCAAGTCCCAGTCGGGAGGCTGTATGATCGGCGCAGAGACTAAGGCCTGCTTTAACCTGTTAAAAAAAGAGAGACAATCATCAGTAAATACAAAAGGGGCATCCTTAAGTAGCAACTGTGTAAGTGGTTTAGCAATCTTTGAGAAGTCCTTGATGAACCGGCGATAAAAACCGGCGTGACCAAGGAAACTCCTCACCCCCTTAACATTAACGAGAGGGGGTAATTGTTGAATCACTTCCACTTTTGCTTTATCAACTTCTATTCCCCTGTCAGAAACTAAGTGCCCTAGGACAACTCCCTCGTTGACCATGAAGTGGAACTTCTCCCAGTTCAGCACAAGATTAACCTCAATGCAGCGCTGCAACACTTTCTCAAGGTTAGACAGACAGTTAGAAAAATCACTTCCATATACACTGAAATCGTCCATAAAAACTTCCATGATAGACTCAATATACTCTGAAAATATCCCCATCATACACCTTTGAAAGGTGGCACGGGCATTACACAAACCAAAAGGCATCCTGCGATAAGCAAAAACGCCTTGAGGACAAGTAAAAGTAGTCTTAGCCTGATCGTCTGGGTGGATAGGGATCTGAAAGAACCCTGAATACCCGTCTAAATAGCAGAAAAATTTATGTGAAGCTAACCTTTCTACCATTTGATCAATAAAAGGAAGGGGAAAGTGATCTTTCTTGGTGGCGGCATTGAGCTGTCTGTAATCTATGCACATCCGCCAACCAGTCACTACTCGAGTGGGTATTAAATTCATTCTTCTCATTCTTGACAACAGTTGTCCCTCCTTTCTTCGGGACCACCTGTACTGGACTCGCCCATCTAGAATTACCGATGAATAAATTATACCGCATCCAGCAGCCTTCATTACCTCAACCCATCACAACATCCTCGCATCTTCCGGTTCACCTTGGCGACGACCCCCTCCTGCAAGGTTTGTGATCTTCCTCCAGCTCTATCCTGTGCATACAAATATCGGGACTAATCCCCTTGATATCATCCAGTGAATAACCCAGTGCTTTCTTGTTTTTCTTAAGTACAGCTAACAAAGAGGTCAGCTGATCATCATTAAGCTTAGCACTAACAATGACTGGATATTGCTCTGTATCATCTAAGAAAACATATTTAAGATAAGAGGGGAGAGGCTTACGTTCCGGTACCTTTACCTCAATGGAGCAAAGAGTGCTAATCATTTGTTCCACTTGCTCTCCCTCAGCTTCATCGAAATCATCAACTAGCAATTCCAACGCAGCGTCATCGTCGTCTGGGCTATCTGCACACTCATCAAAAAGCATAAGAGCTTCTAGTGGGTCCTTCATAAAAGAACCCGACCAGAACTCATAAATAGACTCGTCAATAATATCAACCGAATAACAAGTATCCTCTATCATTGGGCGAGCCAAAGTACTAGGCAAACTGAAAGTGATCGCGTCATCCCCTACTGCAAGAGTCAAACGCCCATTTCTAACATCAATAACGGCCCCAGCTGTACAAAGGAATGGTCTTCCTAAGATAATTTGGGTCCGGGTGTCCTCAGCTATATCTAAAACAATGAAATCTACTGGGATATAAAGCTTGCCTATTTTCACAGGCACATCCTCTAAGACACCTAAGGGCTTCCTAACAGATCTATCAGCCATCTGTAAGGTAATGTTAGTCACTTTAAAATGACTCATGTTCAGTTTCTTGCAGACAGGAAGGGGCATGACACTGACAAATGGCACCTAAATCGCAAAGGGCCTCATCAATAACCATGTTGCCTATAACACAAGTAATAGAAAAGCTGCCCGGGTCTTTCATTTTGGGCGGAATCTTATTCAAAAGCAAATTACTAGACTCTTCCATAAATGAAATTGTCTCAAATTCACTAAAATTTCTCTTACGCGTCACAATATCTTTCATAAACTTGGCGTAAGTGGGTACCTGAGTAACAAGTTCGGAAAAAGGGACAGTTACCTGGAGGTTCTTCACAACGTCCACAAACTTACCGTACTGTCGCTCGATCTTTGCGTCCTTCAGACGGCCTGGAAAGGGTACCCTAGTGGCAACAAGTGGACCCACAACTTTTCCTTTACCTTTATCAATGCGTGACGTCTCCACAGCAAGGGAATATGACACGGTAGTGGCATTAGATAGTAAAATAGGATCTCCGCTACTTGAAGTACTCGATCGAGTGCTTTTATCACTCGATCGACCATTCTCTTCTTCTGTTTCACTCGATCGACCAGTTTTGTCACTCGATCGAGTGATTCCTGCAGCAAACTCATTCGATCGAGTGCTTTTATCGCTCGATCGACCAACAACAGATGGTGCACCACTCGATCGACCAGTAATTTCACTCGATCGAGTGATAGGGTGAATTAATGCACTCGATCGAGTATCTTGATTACACGCTGCAAATATTTCGATTAAGAATTCATATAGATCGTCGTCCTCGGTATCTTCAGCTATCAAAACCTCGTCTTCTTCATAAGTGAGGTCATTTTGAAAATTCATTGCACTGACTGGGTCGCATATTGGAAGAAGCTTGGTTTGGTCTTTCGCGAGTGTTAACTGCGCGACTTGTTCTTTCAATTCTGATATGACCGTTTCAGACTGCCGTGATATACTCATCATAATGGACTTTAATTCGGCAATTTCTTCACTTGCAGAGGGAGAGACCGGCTGCGGTACTGGCGTAGAAGGGGTAGAGACATTCTTTATTTCTTCATACAACTGAGAAAAAGGAACTCCTTGCTTATAATTACGATAAGCGAGGACGCGTTCTACAGTCGCCATGCATTCAATAAGACTATGCCCTTCCTTGCCACATCTACCGCATGGCTCTATATGCTCAGTAATCATAGGCATCCTGGCAAATAGACTTACAAAGTAACGAACAATCTGCAAAACTAATCAAAACTTTGCAGAAATGAGATCAGTCTCAAGGAATAAATTCCTTGAGACAAAGGACAAACTTAACTAAAGCAACAAAATTACGCCACCTACCCGGCAACGGCGCCAAAATTTGACACGTCTGTCGCGTACCTGTCAAAAATACCAACTGGCTCTAACTAATATAGCTAGGGAAGTCGGGTCGAATCCACAGAGAGGTAGGAAATTGTCAGCTTAATCTAAGTTCGTCAAGGTAACCAATTGGGGGGTTTTAAATGTGATATTCTAAACTAAAAGGAATAAGGAAGAGGGAATTAAAAGGAAGGAATCAAACAGATAAGGAGAAACAGCTAAGACAGACGGTTCACCATAATCATTTAGTCAAGTAATCTAGGTCTCAGGTCAATGCAAATACGGTCTAAGGGGTAGCGAACGTCACCTTTTGGTCCTTAATTCACCCTAAAGCGTAAACAGCTTAACTTTCGCCCTCACTGCAATACCCTATTGTTCGCTACTAGTCTCGCCTTTTCCAACCTTTCGGTCCAGGTCAAGGATCACTAAGAATTAAAGGTCTAATTGCGTCGACTCAATTAGACGGATACAGTTAATTGTAGCATTTAACCAACAAGGACTATACCAGCAGTTACCCAATAAATTGATTACTATTCCCTCATGATTATGGATCCCCTATAGTCTTAGCATAACGGAAATTAGCTACTCATAGCCAAAGAATTAACGATAATAACAAATTGATAATTAAGACTTAACATAATGATAAAACTAAAGGATTAAAATAGAGCGATTATGATAACAATAAAGGGAAGAAGGAATTCGAGAAATGATTAAGAATTAAGAGTAAAAGTAGAATAATAATACCAATCGCAAAATCCAAATCTGAGTAGCAAAGTGTAAAGGAAGAACAAAAACCAAAGAATAGTGGCAAGGTATACAGTAAACGAACGTCAGAAGAGGGCCGAGTCACGTAGTTCACTCCTCCAGTCTTATACTAAAAATCCATCCTATAACCTAATCTATGGACTAATTACAAAAGCCCATAAATTAATTAGGCGGAAAAAGGCTGTAGAAGGGTTAAACACTCGATCGAGTGGAAATAACTCACTCGATCGAGCAACTGTGCATCAACCTCCTCGATCGAGTAGAAATAAACTACTCGATCGAGTATTCCTTGCTTTGCTCCTCTTGTGTGTACTCGAAAGTGGTCGATCGAGTAACTTAGGCAAATAAAAGCATTCGATCGAGCAATAAATCACTCGATCGAGCTGTTTAAGTTCGAGGCCTTGAGCTATTTCCCGAACTCAGCTCACGCGTCTTCCAAGTGATAGATTTCCAAGCTCCGGCTCCTTATTCTCCATGAATGCATACAATTGGGACAAATTAGGCTCAATTTAGCTCCTCTTCGGTTAATTCCTGCAAATCACATAAAACAAACCAAAGTAGAATGTTCGGGGGTATTTGTAGCCAGATGCTACATAAAAGGTACAAAAATGCGTGTAAAAATGAGGTAGAAACCTTATATAAAAGACACGCATCACCGTACTACATCTTCCACATTCTACTCAAGCTGACCACGTACTATAGAGAAAAAGGATTGTACATCAGATGTACTACAACATACTTAATGACTTTTTGAGTTCTTGTTTATTTTTTTCGAGTAATATAGAGTTTATAAATTATATTTTAGTTTTTGGATGTCAAAAATCAAATTTTTTTGAGCTTATATGTAATTTTTTTGAATTATAATGTAACTTTTAGAGATTAAAGTTTAAGTAAATAAACTCAAAAACATTATAATAAAACTCAAAAATTTTAGATTAAAATTCAAAAACTTTATCTTAATGCTCAAAAACTATACAATCTGATGTACTACATCAGATGTATAATCCACTTACTGTAATCTACTACACTCCTTTACTACGTCCAACAACCAGCAACACTATACTTAAGATGGACAAACATTTTAACGAAGCATCACCACTATCCCATATTTAACCAACAGAAGCACCACAAAATACCCACATCCCGACGACACCATTCGAGTAAGGAGAAAACAAATTAGCACAAAACAACTCCTCAAATCCGACACCATTGGACAATCACCAAAATCGAATAACAATCATGTACACACGGTCAACACACACCCATATACACCTTAAAATTCACGGTCAAACCAAGCTAAACCCGCCAACAACCTCGGTCACAACCAGCCCCTAGTACCACCAATCAAATCTCGGGAATACCATAAAATGTTCCAAGTTCACTCCTAACAACAACTTAGCAAACAACAACGGACGTCCACAATTCAAACCCAAATCGTCCCGAAACACGCCCAAAACAGAGCAGTTTAAATCTTCACTAACTCACGAGATTTTAATCAACAAAGACCAATATTAGGTTCTCTATAATCATACCAACACGTCCCAAAATTCTCAGATCTAACGATGCTAAAACGAAGTCATGCGGTATGACGAAACTTTACCGACGTCGATGTAAAACAGAGTATACCACTGCCACTTTTGAGTACGTTAAATAAACATCACACAACAGTCCTAAAACATTATAAAAGATTCCTTAAGCGTTCCTATACAGAGAAAGACGATAGAATTGTCACGCCAAGTTACCCCAATCCCGACTCGGATTATTATTAATTGACCAGACAATAGCGAGTATGATATAATATAAAGTATGCGAAAATAGAGATGAAGACTTACATCAAGGCACGAAAAGGGAGAAATAAGGCAGCGGTGTTGAGTACACTAGGACGACAACGAGCAAGACGGTTCTGTGTGCAAGAATTTATGCGCGAGTGGTGGAAGCGGTTGCTTGTGCAGTTTATGTTTTACGAAAAGAAGGACAAGCCCGAGTATGTAGTATTTATAGCTAGGGTTAAAGAAGATTACGGAAAGCGTAATAATATAATTGCCTTGAGAAATAAGGTAGAAGATTTGAGTTAAATATGGAAACGGAATTGAAATAAGGGAAGGTTTACGAAATCCCAGTGTGAAATCCTTCATGTGAAATCATGCGTGAAACCATACGTAATATTTTTCACTACTACAGATACAGGCTATAACAACGGTTAAAAATCGTTGTTATATAAAAAAGCGGACGTTATTAAAGCGTCCGTTGTTAAAGGTTTTTGGAGCACCCACAATAGAGAGGATTGAGCCTCCTTTTAACCTTCTCTCTCATCTAAAAGAACATCCTCTCTATTGTGGGAACTATTTTGGGTGTCAGAGGAAGATGGGTGCTTCCTCTACTTTTAGAGGAAAGTAGAGGAAAAGAGATATTGGCCCTTGTGCCCACAACCTAATCTTTATTTGCCATATGGATAATATTTTTATTTATAATTTTTATTTATTATTGGAAAAAGATTATTCAAATGTACTTTTAATTGCTATTTTAGATACATCCATATTTGTCTTGGTCCGTCTAATATTTGGAAGAAAGTCAACGGTTGAATTGTACTATAGATACATATTGCATGTTTACATATTTACACCAATGCATGCATGCAGTGTATTGTTTTTTATTTTTGAAACATGCATGCTGTGTATTGTTTGTATAGAGTATGTGGGTTGGTTGTTATACGACATGACAACAATCACTAGTCTCTAGTCTCATAAATATGTACAAGTGATATAGAAACATTAATTTGGCCAGATTTTTGTAGAGTGGTTGAGATTTGATTAATAACTACACCAATATTAAATTGTTCTCAAAATTTATTAACACTAACTAATACCTATATAGTTTTTACTCATTTTAGTTTTATCAATTTTTGAACACGTTTTATCTTGATCAGCCACATTCCTTAACAATAAAATTAGTTTAATTAATTATGAATTACAATAATCCAAATTATGGGAATAATAATCCAAATTATCAAATTAATCCAAACTCTCAAGCTAATCAAAGTGTACCACTTGATCCAAATCTTGTTAATCACCCCCAATTTCAATTGATGTTACAAATGGTTCACCAACAAAGACCATATCTGAATAGTGTGGCGGATAATTCACCCACAATTTCTCAACAATTTAATTTAAATCGTAATTTGGAATACTCGCAACAAAATTTAGTGTTTCCCTTATCTCAACATATATCCGAACAAGTTGAGCACTCTCCGGGGGATGTCAGCAGTAATGCAACTCCAAGTGCAGAAATAAGGAGGGCTCGTCATCTCGAAGAAATTGAGGAAGTTGCGATTCAATTGATTCCCGAAGGAAACAATGTCAATGTCAATACTAACCAAAGGTCACAAAGAGTGACATGGTCTATACCAGAAGATGAAGCACTTGTTTTGAGCTATATTAATGCCGGAGGTGACGTCGAGAATGGAACTAATCAAACATTTAAAAATTTATGGAATACTATTACGAAACTTTATGAAGAAGCGCGAGAAAGTAATCCCGGCGAAATAAAAAAAAGGTCTTTAAAATCTCTACAAAATAGATGGGATCATATTAATCAGACGGTGTCTAAATGGGCCGGTATATATGCGGAATGTCAAAGAAACAAAAAAAGTGGACAAAGCGAAGATGACGTTGAGAAAGACGCTCATGATAGTTGTTATAACAGAAGCAAGAAAGAACAAATAAAGAACAATAAAAGACAAACGCACAGATTTACGTGGTTCACTAACGGTGTGTTCGAAGCGGCGGTTAACAGAATCAAGGCACAAACCCAACAAATCTCCACCTTGACTTGAATTCTCTCACAAACAGACAGATGTACCAGATGCATTCCCATAAATGCCAGATGTACCAGAAAGCTCTTTTCCCTTCCCCCTCAGATATTGCCCCCAAGAGGGCAATTACAGATCGTAGATATTTAGCAAGTCCAAACAATGTTGGAACTTGCTATGCGGAATCGGCTTAGTGAACATGTCACCAAGGTTATCGGCAGTACCCACTTTGTTCACCTTAATCCTCTTCTCATTTCTCAGAAAGTGATATCTCACATCTATATGCTTAGTCCTCTCATGATGGACTTGATCTTTAGCCAAGCATATTGCACTAAGACTGTCACAGAATACAATAGCTTGCTCCTGATGTAGACCCAAATCACTGACCAATCCTTTTAACCAGATTCCCTCTTTAGCTGCTGCGGTCAACGCCATATACTCTGCTTCAGTAGTAGACAAAGTAACTGTAGGCTGCAATGTAGCCTTCCAACCGACGATCGAACCACCAAGAGTGAAAGCATAACCAGTCATTGATCGTCTGCTTGTCAACATCTCCCGCATAATCGAACTGAGTACCCTGACACAAGGCACTCTCTATCACCTCCATAAATGAGACCAACATCAGATGTACCCTTAAGGTACCGAAAAATTCTCTTCACAGCTTGCCAATGCTCTTTACCTGGATCACCCATAAACCGGCTCACCACACTGACTGACCGGTGCTAAATCGGTCTAGTGCAGACCATAGCATACATCAAACTACCCACTGCACTAGAGTACGGAACTCGGGACATGTACTCCCTTTCTTCAGCTGACTTGGGTGAGAAAGCAACAGACAGATGTGCATTCGATGCACTAGGAGTATCTATGGATTTAGCAGTAGACATGCCAAACCTTGCTAGCACCTTCTGAATATAGCCTTTCTGAGATAAGAAAAGCTTCTTCTTGCTCCTATCCCTGTAGATCTCCATTCCCAATTTTTCTTCTTTGCACCCAAATCTTTCATCTCAAATTCAGACTAAGAAGACCCTTCAATTTCTGAACATCAGACTTGCTCTCTGCAGCTATCAACATATCGTCTACATATAGGATCGGATAAATGAAAGACTCATTCTTCATCTTGTTGTAATAAACACAACAATCATACGGACTCCTAGTGTAGCCAATCTCCAACATGTAGTCACAAACCTTTTATACCACTGCCTCGAGACTGTTTTAGCCCATATAAGGACTTCTTCACTTGCAAACATAGTCTTCTTTACCCTAACTGGAAACCGTCTGGCTGAGTCATGTATATCTCTTCTTCCAACTCTCCATGTAGGAAAGCTGTCTTCACATCTAGCTGTTCGAGTTCTAAATCCTGATGTGCAACTATTGCTAGCAACACTCTGATGGAAGTATGTCTGACCACTGGCGAAAATATTTCATTGTAGTCTACCCCCTCTTTCTGACTGAACCCACGAGCTACCAATCGAGCTTTATACCTTATACCCTCAGCAGCAGTCTCTCCCTCTTTCTTCTTGAAGACCCATTTACAAGTAACAATCTTTCTCCCTTGAGGCTTCTTGGATAATTCCCAGGTCTGATTCTTTTGAAGAGACTCCATCTCATCTCCCATGGCAGCAAGCCACTGGGCAGATTCAGAACATGTTGCTGCTTCTTTGAAAGTGGATGGCTCATGTAAGTCAGGATCCACCTCCTCAGCAACCTGAAGTGCATAACCCACCATATCTTCAAAACCAAGTCTATTCGGAGGCTTCCCAAAATTAGGCCTGATTGACCGCTCACGGGCCAAACTCTGCTGATTCGGAACTGGTAATGAAGAATCTGATGGAACAGATTCGGATTCGGACTGTAGTGGTTGATCTTCTTCCTGTGGTACACTCTCATCAAGAGTGTCTTGCTGCTCCACCTGTTTATCAACACTACTACTACTATCTGACAACATATAAGACTTCACAGTAGGATTAACCATAGAATTTTCATCAAAGACAACATTTCTACTCAAAATAACCCTACCCTCAGATGGAGACCAGATACGGTATCCTCGACACCATCCCCATAGCCCACGAATACTCCCTTTTTAGCTCGTGGCTCAAGCTTACCTTCACTAACATGATAATAAGCAAGACTACCAAAAGCCCTTAAAATGGAATAGTCGTGAGACTTACTGACCACATCTCAAATGGAGTTTTGAGATTCGACTCGTGTGAGGTCCCCGATTTATCGAGATAACATGTCGTACTAACCGCTTCGCCTTAATCTTCTTGTTAGTCCAAAGATTAGAGAGCATGCACCTTGCCCTCTCCGTAGTGTGTCCGATTCATTCGCTCTGCTACACCATTTTGCCGAGGTGTATCTCGACTCGTACGATGTCTAGCAATCCCTTCATTCTTGCAGAACTCGTCGAACTCAGAACAACAAAACTCTAGGCCGTTATCAGTTCGCAGCCTCTTGACCTTCTTCCCAGTTTGATTCTCCATTAATGCCTTCCACTGCTTAAAGTGAGTGAAGGCTTCGTTTTTGTGCTTCATCAAATAAATCCAAGTCTTCCTGGAATAATCATCAATGATTGACACAAAATACCTGTGACCTCCCAAAGACTCCACCTTAGAAGGACCCCAACAATCAGAATGGATGTAATCAAGTGTGCCCTTGGTCCTATGCACTGCTTTAGGAAACTTGTTGCGATGTAGCTTCCCAAAAACACAATGCTCACAGAAATCCAGATTCTTGACCTTGTGACCACACAGAAGATCTTCTTTTGACAGAGTCTGCATCCCCCTTTCACTCATATGACCAAGTCTCATATGCCACAACTTGGTCAAATCTTCTTTATCAACATCTGAGGATGCAACAACAAACAACCCGACAGAGTAGATCCCCGAAGATAATATAGAGTACCATGCTTGATACCCCTCGAACTACATTCGAACCTTTGCGACGTTCGTAACTCCACCTACACCTTGAAAGCTGAAACCCTTACTGTCTAACGTGCTTAAGGAGATCAGATTCTTTGTCATTAGTGGAACATGTCTAACCTCGTTCAATGTACAGAATTTACCATCATGTGTCCTTACCCTGACTGAGCCGATTCCAACTATCTCGCAAAAACAAAGACTATTCGCCATAGAAATAGTGCCTCCATCTACCTGTTCATAAGTTGTAAACCACTCCCCTCGCGCGACATATATGGTAAGATGCTCCAGAATCTAGAATCCACACATCAGTGTGATGCGTGACCCTACCCGTAACTAGAGCATAATCATCTTCCTCGGAACCCGCATCTGCTACACCAAAGTAAAGCACTGCACTTGTTCTTGTTTATCTTTCTTGGGACAATCGAATTTCCAATGCCCCTTCCCTTTACAGTAGTTACAGACATCACTAGGTTTAGGACCTCTAGAAACATAAGAACCAGACGAACCAGAATTACCAGAAGTACCAGAAGTACCAGCAGAATTAGAAGAACCCGAATAAGAAGGCTTCTTATACTTTTTCTTCCCCGAATTTCCCTGTCCATAACCCCCACTGGCTGCTAACCCCGCACCGATTGTCTCCAGACTGCACTACCGCCTTATGGCGCAGTTCTCTAGTATGAAGAGACGACCTAACATCTTCTAGAGTAACAGTATCTTTACCCACAATAAAGGACTGTACGAAATTCTCATACGATAACGGTAAAGAAACTAACAGAATTAATGCAGCATCCTCATCTTCTACCTTAACATCAATATTACGTAATTCTAGTAAAATTGTGTTTAACTGATCTAAATGATCTCGAAGAGGCATACCTTCCTGCATTCTCAGACTAAACAGACGTTGCTTAAGAAGCAACTTATTGGTCAAAGACTTGGTCATATAAAGACTCTCAAGCTTTTTCCACAGACCGGCTGCGGTAGTTTCCTCCGCGACTTCAGTGATGATATCATCAGCAAGACACAACATAATCGTTGAATGTGCCTTCTCCTCCAGACTGGCCATCTCAGCGGTAGCAGCGGCAGTAGCAGCAGTTGCGCTTTCCGTCTTCTTATCTGAAAGCGGCGCCCACAACCCTTGCTGCTTTAACAGAGCCCGCATCTTGATCTGCCACAGACTAAAACTATTCCTCCCGGTGAAGCGATCGATCTTTATGTTCATCGCCGACATCTTTCTCGCTGGTCGGAACCCGAAGGCTCGATACCGCTTGTTATAACAGAAGCAAGAAAGAACAAATAAAGAACAATAAAAGACAAACGCACAGATTTACGTGGTTCACTAACGGTGTGTTCGCTACGTCCACAGGGCAGAAGGGAGAGAGTTTTATTGATATGTGAGGAGTTTTCAGATTACAGATTCAGACGGTATGATAAGCATAACTGCTAGGTAGAGGATTAGAGAGTTTATATAATACTCTCTAAACCTAATACAGAATGACCTAATAAAGGCCCAAGACAGACCTAGCCCAATAACAGATACGGATACCTTGGAGCAATCAACTACCCTCGAGGAGTGGTGGAAGCTCTAAGAGATCTGAACCTGATACATCGACCGAGGAACGACCCGAAGGCATTAAAAAAACAAAAAAAAAAAAAGGTAAGGAGGTTGTGTGTTCTTCTCTTATGAGCCTTGACACTTTTCATGCATCCATTAAAGAAATTGCTCAGAAAAGAGACGACTTAGGAGAACGGATGATTGAGCTAATAAGGGAGCGAAAAGAAGAAAAAAAAAATACAAAGAGAGGAGGATGCTAAATTTAGGTTCTTAAATATGTTGATGGCTAAACCCGTCCTTGACGAAGATGAACAAGAAATGTATAAGAAGTTGAAGGAGGAATTTAAGAGTAGATTTTCTTTTTAATTAGTAGTACATGTTTGTATTGCTTTAGTGTTGTTATTATTGACTACACTAAAATGTACACTAGGTACATGAAAATGTACTCTAGCTACACGTTTAGACGTACCAATAATTTTATGTATTCCATTTTCTTTTCTAAGTTAATGTATTCCATGTCTTTCCTTTCCTAGTTAAGTTGATGAGTTTATTACTACAACTATTATCAATTGTTAACCCGAACGATTATCAATTGCAAGCGAGGTTTTATCAATTGTATAGAGTATATGTAATAAGATTGATAATCGCACAAGTTATAACATGAAACCGTATTTAAAAATTGGTGAGCATAGGTCACTCATTAAAATCAACTTGCATAAGAAAACGGTAAGTCTCCCTGACGGCTTGTCTTTATCGACCCAAATCTTTATCGACCCAAGTGGATAATACCTGGCCCGTCACAAGTAAGAGTTTGTGTAAAAACATTAACACTGAAAGCTTTTGAAAACCGTGGAGATGTTTGGTGTATGTTGAGCATTTAAAGTAATCTCATCTTTTATCAAATAGTGCATTCTTATAATCAATTTGCATGAAAACATGACATTGAAACTTGATAGCATTTAGTTACCATTCAAGTATCAAAAGCTTAATAGAACGTTGACATTTAATTTTATGAAAAAAACTGTCTATATCACAAGTTTCTAACGGGTTAAGTATTACTCACACGGGTAGATAAGACAAAATTAAAGGTGCCTAGGAAATTACAAATGACTTGTCTTTATCGATCCAAGTGGATAATACTTGACCCGCCACAAGTTTGTGACGGGTTATCCGCCACAAGTTTGTGACGGGTTATCCGTCACAAATGAGAATTTGTGTAAAAACATTAACATTGAAAGCTTTAGAAAACGGTGGAGATGTTTCGTGTGTTGAGCATTTAAAGTAATCTCATCTTTTATCAAATAGTGCATTCTTATAATCAATTTGCATGAAAACATGACATTGAAATTTGACAGTAATTAATTACCATTCAAGTACCAAAATCTTGAAATGGTACGTTGACATTCAATTTTATGAAAAAAGTTGTCTATAAAATGTGTGTCCACTAGCTAGAAATTACACTCTACCTCTACATACTCACTCTATTACTTAACTCTTTTCTCTACTATATTATTCCCTCTTTAAGTGTCATTACTTATTAAATAAGAAGATGAATGTTAACTATGATTCAAATTCTTCTAATTCAAGTGATGACGTTTATGATTATATGTTACTGGATTATCTTGAGGAAAGTCGGAGTATGCAGTTGATGGAAGAAGGCATTCTATCTCATCTTGTGACAACCGCTCAAGATGAAACATGTAGGAATTCACGTAAGAAGAAGGGTAGGGTTGTTATACCGAGGGATCGAGAAGGAGCAAACAATCAATTGATGATGGACTACTTTGCTAGTCAACCAATTTATAATGAACACATGTTCAGACGAAGGTTTCGGATGCGACAACATGTTTTTATGCGTATTGTCAATGCCTTATGTGCACATGACAATTACTTCGTACCGAATCCAAATGCACCAGGGCGACTAGATGCTTCAAGTGTGCAAAAATGCACCGCGACATTAAGAATGTTAGCTTATGGCACCTCGGCTGATCAACTTGACGAGTATCTTAAATTAGGTGCTACTACAATACGAGATTGTCTTTCACATTTTGTCGAAGGAATTATCTCTCAATTTTCGGGCGAGTACTTAAGAAGGCCAACAACCGAAGACGTTCGTCGTCTCCTTTCTGAAGGAGAACGTCGTGGTTTCCCTGGCCTAATGGGTAGTATTGATTGCATGCACTGGGAGTGGAAAAATTGTCCCCTTGGATGGAAAGGGATGTATCAAGGAAGATCGCGAACGGCCACTATAATATTAGAAGTCGTTGCGTCTAGGGACCTTTGGATCTGGCATGCGTTTTTCGGAACACCGGGGTCAAATAATGATATCAACGTACTTCAGCGATCCCCTGTATTCAATGATGTTCTAAATGGCCAACCTCCAAAAGTTAGGTACATTGTGAATGGAAATACCTACCACACAGGGTATTATTTAACAGATGGAATCTATCCGAAATGGACAGCATTTATCGATGCCATAACCGCTCCCCAAACTCCTAAGCAAAAGTTGTTCACTAACTTCAAGAGAGTGCTAGAAAAGACGTCGAGCGCGCCTTTGGGGTGCTACAAGCTCGATGGGCAAGTTTACGTCAACCAGCTTTAGCATGGAATGTCGATATATTATGGAAAATAATGATGGCATGTATTATTATGCACAACATGATCGTGGAAGATGAGCGAGATGGGTATCTAAACTACACAGATCCAGAAGAATTTGCTCAAGAACTAAATGATGTTGAATCATCTACCAATATTCCCGAGTCATTTGTTGTTACCCCTGGAATGTACGCGGAAAGAAATTTACACAACTTTATGGCTAGGAGGGGAGAGCTACATGACAAACAAATACACATGTCTTTGAAAAATGATTTGGTTGAACATATATGGACTATGTTTCAAGGCTCGAATATAAATTAAAAATATGTATAACAATTTAATGTTAAGTTTAATGTATTTTGTTTTATGAATTTTATATCTTACTTTGTATTATGAATTTGATGTATTTTGTTTTATGAATTTTATATGTTATTTAATTTAGTAACACAAACTTTTTTAAAAATTAGTTTTATTAATTTGTAAATTATTAAAACAATATAAAGTAACCTATAATATTAAATATAAATAAATTAAATATATATAATAGTAAGAGGATCCTCTCTATTGTGGAGGAAAAAAGAGATAGTAGAAATGAAGAGGATGAAGATAGTGGGAAATGAGGTGGATGAAAGAGGCAATGAGGTGTCAAAAAAATAGAAAGAAAGAGAAAAAATAAGAGGATGAAACCATCCTCTCTATTGTGGGTGCTCTAACAATGGTTGGTTTTTCTAAGAAACCCGCTGTGAAAACTATTAACAACAGTTTAAAGTAGAAAAAACCGTTGTGGAAAAGTGTGACTAAATTTTGGTGGGAAAGTTATAACAACGGTTACAGTAGAAAAAACAGTTGTTATAACTAAAGACAACGGGTTTTTTTTAAAAAAACCGTTGTTGTTGATTTTAAAAAAGAAAAAAAAAATTATATATTACTATAGATGCATGCATTATTACTGCAATTCTGATCCATAATATGCATTATTACTGCCAAATCCATTCATATGAATGGACACAATAATATATGGAAAGAGAAGGGTTATTAGATTTGGCACAACTTCCTAAACATATATTAATTAAAAATCAACTCAAAGGACACATTACTAAGTATAAATTCATGCATTATCTCAATAACCATTCCATTATCTCACTATCTCACGTCCTAAACTGCTCCAAACCCTAAATCTTTAAAACAAACTCCAAACTTCCTTCAACAATGAATGATACCATCCGTAATACATGCATTATGACCGAGTACAACAAGAATTTCATACGCCGGTTGCTGGACATCGAGGGCAGGTACAAGAGCTACCTTGAGGACGCTCGGTCCGCATTCACGGACGCCAAAAAAAATGGCTTGACAGAGCAGAAGATGTTGCAGCTATATGACGATATAGTAACTGCGGAACGAAACCTCCAAATAGCAAATGAGGAGAGGATGGATATCATAGAAGAGAATAAGACTCTCTATGCATATCTAAGAATTGCATTTTTAGCAATGTAATTCGTTATTTATTTATTTATATATTAATTAATTAAGTTTATTATGCATTCCTCTCCATCATCTTCTTCTTTTGTTTTATTTTATTTAATTTATTTTACAAGATAATAAACGTAGAAAAACAACAGTAACCATTCACTAATTAAGCGAATAATACTGAGAGAAAGAACAATAATGATCAATAAAAACACATGCAAATGAAATAATTAGAGAAAGAAAATAATGACTGAGATGATAACAAAACCTAAAACCATGCATATAAATTAAAGCGATACCTGATAATTAGAGAAAATAAGAGACGACGACAACAACAGTGACGTAGATGATAAAGCGACGATGAGAAAGAGAGAAAGAGACAATGAGAAAGTGTGTGTTTGTGTTTGTGTTAGGTTTGTGCTTGTGGTTGTAGCTGATCTGCTGTGTTTGTATGGTTTATATTATGGAAAGTATTGACAACGGTTTTTACGCAAAAACCCGTTGTCATTAGAGAATATATTAACAACGGGTCCTTAGAAAACCGTTGTTAAAAAGTATTAACAACGGGTTCTAATATAACTGTTGTAATTACTTTTCACTAATTTTGCGCCAAATTATTAACAACGGTTATAATGTATTACAGAGTAAACTGTTGTTATTAGTTATTATATTAACAATGGTTGTGAAAGTTTGACCCGTTGTTAAAACCTAAAACAACGGTTATCAACACATAACCGTTGTAATTAAGTTTAGTAAAATTCGAGTCATCCATTCTACAACGTCTTATAGTGATTTTCGTGAATAAGCGTTGTTAAAGGGGCGTTGTAGTTTCCTGGATTTGTAGTAGTGTTTAAATAAGAAATTAATAAATTAATAATAATAATAATAATAATAATAATATAATCTACATATAAAATATGAAGGATTATTATTATTATTGCTAGTCATAACTCGAGTCAAGTATTTACGCTACTCTTTTAAAAATCTATAGTATTATAAAGTTTTAAGACGATAAATAACTTTTGACAAATTTTAAAATGACGTTAAATAAAATAATAATTAAAAATGACGGAGTATTACAGTGAGTAATCCCTTTCCGGGGTTTTTTCAAAAAAAAAAAATCAAAATGACTTTTTCTTATTGTTTTGTATCTTTTTGTAATTAGGGTTTATGTATCTCTTTATTTTTCCCAAAATCAAAACTTTAAATTTTCAATCAAATCACATTCCATACCAAAACCATCATCAAATTTGTTATCATCATTATCATCAATGTTTCCTGAGCACCTCCATCCATATAAACAAAACCATTATCAGTTTTGTTTGTTTGCTTAGGAAATATATTGTAATATAAGTATGGCTGCAGGATGAATTTTTAGACATATAATTCATTAATCAAGTACGACGTACTTCTCCATATGGAGATAGGGTTTTTAGCATTGGTAATTGTTGATTGTAGCATATCTGGCAGAAAAATCATAAGTTTAACTAAGAACCATTAATGTTGTACTCCCTCCATACCAGATCAATGGTAACATGGTAAAAAAAATGGGGTTTTTAAGAAAAGAGGGCAAAAGTAAGAATAAAGAGAGAAAAAATAGGTGGGGTATGTAATTGTGAGTTTAATTGTGGGTTGGTAGGTGGAGTATGTAATCGCATTTTGTGTAAATATTAAATGGTATAAGGATAATTTGGTAATGTTGTGGGTCAAATAAAGAATGTTACCATTGGTGTGGTATGGTCGTATTAGGTAAGTGTTACAATTGGTCGAGTATGAAGGGATTAGTACACAGTGTACTCTTGTAGTTAAATTAGGGATTTTTTGTGCTCTTGTAATTAAAGTGGTGATTATTTGTATATTGTTAATGGTTGATTTTAGCGTAGATCTTATGTAAATTTATCAACGTAGTACATATTAATCTACGTAAAATGATCGTCAATGTAGTATATTAATAAAGTAGTATAGTATAGTTATCAAAATCGTAAAATTATTGTGAACGTAGTACGTATATTAGAAAAGAATGGTATGAGAAATTAGAGAAAATAGATTAGAAAGAAATTAGAGAGATAAATTAGGAGGGAAATGGGAGAGGTATAACCGTTAATAGAGTACTACGATGAGTAAAATGTTTACTGCGAAAATCAGCACCCATGTTCTAAATATATGTTATGTGAAAGTACATGGTATAATTATAACATTTGATTAAAAGAAACGGTCATTCTCATGTTATGCATTTTAAATAGGGTTATTTGATAGGAATAATCCAAACTATACCTCGTCTTCTCCAATTAATCCAAACTTCAATTTAACTCAAAATAAACCATACTATTGGCCACCTTCGCTCATATTGCACTTGGTTATTTTTGACCTATGAAATCAGGTAACCCAACAAGTCACCCTATTTTTTTCCCTTCATCCTCCTCCAACTGTTCAACCACATTCATCAACAATCGCCATCATCAATTACCAGTCCACCACTTATTATCTGGTATCCTAACCCCACCCACCCAACCACCTTTCCTCTTCATCAACCATTTACACCACCATATTTTAACTCATCGCGATTCAATTTCAAAATCGCAAACTCTAATTCGTCAATACAAATTCACAACCTTGCTAATTTCCCACATCATACAAGAAATTAACAATAAGACATAAAAACCGAGAAAAAATATAGTACTGGGTTTCATAAAACCAGTAAAGAGATATGAACAAAAACATTGCTAAAATTCTTAAAGTAGGTGAAACAAGAAAACCCAAACTCTTGTCATCTCTAATTTCCAAAGTTGAGCACTTGAATCATCCTTCAACTTCGTAAAGGAATCAAGGGCAGATATGAACTTGTACTTAATCAGGTGTTTTTTCAATAAGGGAAGATCAATTAAAATGGGTCTGCAATTTCTGGCTCTAAAGAGTGTAAATTTGGAGAAAACCGAAATCCCTGTTAAAATAAGGGAAGAAATGTGGGATTCTAGAGAGGCTACATAATGTACAAATGGAGAAATTTGATTATTAATATTGAGATTTGAAGATGTAGAAAGTGAGATTTGAAGGGGATTTGACGAGATTTGTTGTTTTAATTTGATTTTTGACGAATGTTTGAATTGAATTTGGTGGTGATTTGAAGTTAATTTAAGTATGATGTTGTGGCTAGGTGAGAAAGGTTAGGTGGTTGGTGGTGGCGGAGTGCAGCCAAGGATAAAACTCAGGTTAGTTTGGTGGTGACGGAGTGAGGAAGGGGCGTCGGTAGTTGCACGCAGTCCGGTTGTAGAGAGGACGGAGGGAGATAGTGTGATGGTGGTTTTAGTGTTTGTGGGTTAGTGATGGGGAAGTCAGTAGCTGGAGCCAGGAGGGGATGAATTGAAAAATTGAAGTTATCACATGTTTAATGATTTTAGATTTTTTTTAAAGTGTGACTTAGACAATAGGTATCCGGTTATTTGTAGCATTGTGAGAAAAATGAGGGTATAGTTCAGATTATTCTAGGTTAAAACATAGGTTGGATTAATATGAGAATATTAGGTATAGATTGGATTATTCCCATGAAATAACCCTTTTAAATAATAACTATGAAGTATAATATACTAGATTTTATGCCCGTGTGATGCACGATATTTAATAATGTCATCTTATAAATATTTTCTTCCAAGACTTGTAATAAGATATATATGCAAAAAGTATATGAAATCCAACTTAAAACGATAATGAAAATAGAGAGGTGACAATAAAAATGGAGATGCACGGATTCCTATAACTTAATATGTACTTTTTCAAATATGTTATTTTAGATTAAAGTGAACTCAATTAAATTTTAATCACATTGATATTGACTCGATCTAAACCTGACCGCTGTGACCAGTCTATTTTTGTTTATTTAAGTGAAACGTATACTCTAGAGTCGTTTTGTTAAGTTTCTTATACAAAACATCTATGAATGAATAAGCCTATACTATATAACTACATGAGATTATACCTCATTTGGGTTTTTCCCCCTTGTCCGAATTAATTTTGGTTGGGTGATGTTTAACTGTTGCTACTGTAAAATATAAATATCATCTATAAAAGAAAAAGAATAAATTAGCATTGTGTGAAAATTAATTATTTAAGATTATTCTAATAATTACTACATAAGCTACCGTGAGGAGAGCACATAAAATAGAAGGTAATAGAAGCATGGTCATTTATCAAAATGGATCCTCTCCATTTCCTCTCTTAAACTCATTTAATAATATTTTTTCCCCCAAATCTCATTATCCCTTTATTTTTACCCATAAATTTTGAGCCGTTCGATAATGCCAGAATACGATCCGGACCACCGAAAGAAAATAGTCTCTCCATTTCTTTTTAGGAAATGGAGAGAAACTCTCCTCGTTATTTATACCCTGTATTATTATTAAGATTTGCTTGCTCTACTATGACTATGTGACACTGAGATTCAAAATATTATTAAGATACTCAACACATACATTGATAAGCATTATATTTCTAATCTTTCTTAGATTGAGTTAGAGAACCTTACGTAAATTATGATTATTTTTATTTAGTATGCCCCGATTTTATTACACGGTACTCATTTTATTATTTTTGATACCATTTACATAGAATTGTAACCGGTCTACCAATGTAGTTTTCTAAATATATTACTTCTAATCAAAGTAGACTCAATTGTATTTTAATCATACTAATATTGATTCGATCTAAATCTACCCGTTTCACCAATTTCATATATTTATGTGAAACTGTAGATACCTCATTTTTGCACCTCCCGCAAACCACCCGGTGATGATTGCGCCGCATGTTTGGTACGCGGAACGATTTGTGACAGTTCGTAAGTTTATCGTCAAGTGATCGCTCAAACATTTATGTCTACCTCTTAAATGCCATCTACGTGCCGATACGGTCGTTTTGGCAGTAATTAGAGTACATTTGGTGTCCGGGCCTAAAACCGTCTTCATTTTCTGACAACCATTAAAATTCCGAGTCGGAATGTTCTGGAATGTTCCGGATATTTCTATTCCATATTTTATAAATCTTTTAGTCTTTGGTAAACAATTTCCCGTAATATTCACACAAAATATTAAGGAAAACCAAATTATTCCGTTATTCCATAAACTAAACACGAAAATCTTTCTTCCGCAGGAGGAAACCACTTGGGAATAGAGCAGCAGGTGCTGCGCCTCTTCCAAGAGACGCAGTGCCTGCTGCGCCTCTTCCCATGTCCTTTTCTGCATATGTTTTCGTATCTTTTCATATCTTTTTGAGATTCACTTCCAAAGTCTCTCCGAAAAACCCTACTTCCTCCACGTGATTAGTATAAATGGAGACCTTCGGTCTCACATATTTCTCACGCGAGTGTCCATCCTTCTCTTCTCCCTTTGCATTCTAGACCACGTTATTACTTTTTGGCGTCTACGTGCTTGAACATTCGACCACGTAAGCTCGGATCTTTCTGAGTACCAGCCTCGTTTTGCATGACCGACCAATTTGACCAACTCCACCATAATCAACTTTAATCAATCTTATTCGTTTTCCTCTTACGAGGGCACTTTCATTACATTCGAGTCGAGCATCACTAATCGTAAACTTAGTTCATCTCGTTTCGTCAAACATGTAAGTCTGAGGGTGTAAATCTCTCTTTTACTTATTGTTATTTATCTTTTGTAATCATATTGTAAGGTTTATGTCGAAAAAATAATTAAAACCGATTTATAAAACCATGCTTTAAATCCTTTTTTTACGGATTATCAGAGGACAACCGTCGAGAAAGGACGCAACAACTGCTGCGCCTCTTCGAAGGGACGCAGTACCTGCTGCGCCTCTTCGTGAGGCTGCCGCAGTTCCAACTTCCCTTCTTCTTCCTTCGTCTTTTGTTAGTTCGTTCGTTTCTTTTGCTTTCTTTTGTTCCTTGTTTTAATGTAACAATCCGAACATAATAATTTGACATGTATATTGTTCATCGTCATTAACATTAATTCATCTTTTAAATTCCCGACTTCAATCCCAAGTAATTAATATTTGCGGGTTTTCGTCATTAAAGTCAAATCCGGGTTGTAGAAATTCGATTCATTCATATTGAGTTTCTGAAATTCGATTATTGATATATTCTCACCTATTTATTATCATATTCATCATGTCCGTCATTAATTCATCATATTTAACCTAATTAATTAGTTTAGTTTGTTAATTTGTAATTAATCCTTATAAATCATGTATAATTCATCCTTATTCCGTTTCATCCATGTTTATTGCTTTTATAACCATCAATCATATGTAAATAATCTGCTAATCACTTCCATCCGAGTAAATAATACTAATCAGTCATTAAATTAAGCAACGAGCATTAACAATTCGCAATTCCGGCTTCACAGCCAGAACTGAGCCAAGGAACAGACGCAGTGACTGCTGCGCCTCTTCCAGAGCCGACTTCTGTCTCTGAATTCCCATTTTGCCTCGACCTAGTTTATTTAATTACGTAATTAACTAACTATTATTCGTATTATCGCCTTAATTTCTGTTCGTTAATTCATTCATTTTGTTCTTTTCCAAATTATCCGTTTTAAAAGTATTTTCGACATAAATCAATTAAAGCCGATGTAATTATTGTAATTTTCTTTATTGTATCTCTTTATTATCACTTGTATGCTTTCACATGTAATCAATCCTAAATCCCGACTTTGACTCAAATGCATGTTAAATTACTTGTTCACCGACTTAGTCTAATTCTCACATGCTAGGATTAAAACGTTGGATGTTGCATTGCATGCATATAATCGACAATATATCAAGTATAGATAATTTCCCTAATCATTAGTAGAGGCCGCTATCGAGGCGGGCGGGATTAGGTGTTCGATCAAAAGAGCTTCCTAATACGTACCCTCACCCCTTACTACAGATCTCTGTGAACATCCGTGTTCATTGGCATCCACGAGAGTCATTCTAGACATAAAATGCTAAGGGTAACGAGTTCTTGGTGTTCATGTCACTACTTTATGTCTTGACATGGCACGAGGTATTCAAACGGTTTCCAATTTTCCACAATAAATTGGTGGCGACTCCACAAATGCAAACGCTTGTTCTTTCCCAAGCGCCCCCGTGGGCCTATTGTCCACAGTTTGGCGACTCCGCTGGGGATAATACACTTATGTGTAGCCAAAAGGGTGAAACTTGAACAAGGTTAGGGAATAGTTTGTACAAGACAATTGTCGATTTTCATAACTCGGTCTTCCTAGATCGTTTCATTCGGCCTTCCTAGGCCCAACCCAATCCACTTGACCAATCTCCCGTCTAAACGGTCCTAATTTCTATTTGGGCCTAAGGATGGATAACGATTGATGTCATCCATACCATGGTGCTTACTCTTGTTTGTATCAAGGACTTTCACTACTTGAGGAAATGGACTAGGAATCGGCCTTACTCTTGTTTGGTACGAGCCTCTCCACAGACTTCGGGTTTGATAGTTCGGTATGGCAACCCACCCTTTAAACCAAAAACCCTTTTAAATTCCCTCAGCATCCCGTTATAATGCCTGTATATATGTTTGTATCATACGTGATCCCCCTTTTCTAAACAAAACCATGACGATTTTTGTAAAATTCAAAATCGTTCTTTAACATGTAAAATTTCGAAAAATTGGGCCTAACATTAGCGCAAAACAAGCCGAAACTCTGTCCAATTGTCAAGTCAAAA
Source organism: Silene latifolia (assembly GCF_048544455.1). NCBI lineage: Eukaryota > Viridiplantae > Streptophyta > Magnoliopsida > Caryophyllales > Caryophyllaceae > Silene > Silene latifolia. Next base: position 479,324,500 of record NC_133538.1, on the reverse strand, counting down.
TTCGGGCCTCAAAACCCATTTCAAAACCTCACTTCGAGTCCACTCCTACAACTACACTAAAGTTGACTAGGACCAACATTTTTCAAATTTTGTCATTTCCTCAAAGTTCACTGAAATAAGTGGCACACTCCCACTTCACGAGTCAAAACATTTCTTTTCAAGTAAGTGTGCTAGAGTGGTCGATCGTGTTTTGATTCATCGTCGATCTCTTATCCAGTTTCCAAGATGCCTGGAACAAGCGACGTGAACTTCAATCAACTCCAGGATAGTAATTATCAAATCCTAACCGCGCTAGCTCGTCTCCAAGTTACTCAAGACCAAGTGCATGATCACCTTGACACCATTGAGGACCGAATATATGTCGTAGAAACGAGGATGCCTCCTCGAGAAAGTGAAATCGTTGATGACTTCGGGGACGAAAACCCTCCCATGGGTATGACTGCAGCTGAGAAATGACTCCAATACTTAGAGGATCAATTGATGTATCTTAAAGGGGATGACATTTATAGGGAGAATAATCGCAAGTATGAGGCCGTGAGTTCCAAGTTACAACCAACTTCAACATGACGGATATCCCTAAATTCAAGGGGCATGAAAACCTTTTGAACCATATCCATGCCTTCAAGGATTACATGTCTATAAAGGGCATTAAACCCGAGATGTTCTTAAGGATATTTCCTTCATCTCCTGACACCAGTCCAAAGCAATGGTTCTATTCACTAGATCACAAGAAAATCGCTACTTGGGACGATGCCGCAATCGAGTTTGCTAAATAATATGCGGATAATGCTGAAATCCAAGTCAACATGCGCACTTTAGAGGTTCTTACCCAAAATGACAAAGAAGGTTTCGCCGATTTCCTAAGTCGGTGGAGGAAGACTAGTACTCAACTTGTTGAACGTCCGGATGAGGCTACCCTTGTGGAGAAATTCGTGGACAATCTAAAGCCCATCTATGCAAATCATTTGAGGCATCAAAACATCAAGACTTTCAAAGATTTGACCATACTAGGGACAATGATCGAAGATGACATTCGTAAAGGGCTCTTGTCTAAAACGATAGGTCGTGGATATCAAGGCTCAACAAGTCGTTCTTACGGCTCTACTAGCAAGACTGATGAAGTTAACCTCCTTGAGCCATCTAAAAAGAGTACCTCTCCAAGGAAATTCACAAATCTAGGGGACACATATTCCAACGCTCTGAAAAGATTGATAAAACTCGGGAAACTTCAACCCATAGGCCCTACGCCTGAACCAGAAAATAAATCCAAGTTCTGGGATGAGAATTCATACTGCGAATACCATAGAGGTAAGGGACATGATACAGAGAAATGCTACAAATTGAAAAATGTACTTCAAGACATGATTGAAGACGGTCGCCTACCAATACCACCTGGAGGTAAGCCTAAGAACACTAAGAATCCTCTTGGAGTTCTAGTGATTACAAATGAAGAATCTACCATAGATTGTTCACATCTCATTTCCCCAGTCGAAGACAAAGTTCATGCAATAGAGAATGAAGGGAACTACTCCACCATTTCCCCAACCATCATTGATTTCATCGCATGGGCAAAATGTGTGGATAGGCAAGTCTTATAACTAGAGAGTGCAGTTGAAACCTTACGTGGCCCCAACGCCACACCTAAAGAACGTGCACCACTAGGTTTCTCTCAAAACACCACAATGCAAGAAGTAGTAGCCATGGTTGATCAACTAGTCGACCAGATTATCCAATTAGAAGCTGAAATCATAAAAATGAGGGAACTTGCTACTATAAATGGAATATGGGCTGACGATGACGAAGATCTGTATCTCACCGAACACTACTTAGTCAAAATCAGTGAGGAAATAATCCAGAATTGTGAAGATCAAGATGTAGATCACCTCACTTGTTCAGGGCGCCCATACCAAAATACTTCTCAAAATGGTCCCATAGCAAACGGTCCAACCAATGTAGTCACACCAAGTGATAATGAAGAAGGTTCTACCGACCATCAACTTAAGCAGCTGCAAAAGACAAAGGCTGATCTTTCAGTCTGGCAACTAGTGTCAAGCTCATTCCCACATCGCCAAGCTTTGCTGCAAGCGTTGGCCAAACTAAATGTGGCACATAACTTCACACCCGACGACGTGGTCAACTTGGTCTTCCAAGAATCACCAAAGCTAAGTAATCCTATTACTTTCTCGGATGAGGATTTGCCACCCTTCGGCGCTAGTCATAACTTGGCTCTTTATATCACCGTCATTTGCTTAAAGAAGAATGTGCCAATGACGTTAGTAGATGATGGCTCCGCAGTCAATGTCATACTCTTGAAAACGGCATACAAATTAGGCATGAAAGAATCAGATTGGACCCCTACCAATCAAGGTGTTCGCGCATACGATGGTACACGACGAAAAGTGGTGGGACTCGTTGGCCTAACCATAGCCACAGGGCTGATTGAGCGAAAGGTCAATTTATAAATAGTAGACATTGAGGCATCCTTCAACATACTTCTGGGAAGACCCTGGATTCACGCTTCCTAAGCGATAACATCCCCACTCTACCAGAAAATCAAAATCCCACTAAATGATAAGGTGGTGACGATCACTCCGTCGCCCATCAAGGCAATCATCGAAAAGAAGTCAAGCAATCAAGTCCTTACAGATCCAGTACATGAGCTTGGGGGCTTCCATATCATAAATGTCATAGAGACTGAATTGGCACCATTATACTTCAATCCATACTCTAACCTAGTGGTCAACCACATACTCAAAACCCAGGGATACTTCCCAGGAATGCCTTTGAATCCTATCCGAAGGAGCACCATTGCCCCCTACAAGGAGGGTAATTCACAAAGGATACCCCTTGGATTAGGATACAAACCCACCAAAGAGGAAGTTATCGAGATGCTCACCCAAATTCAAAACCGTAAGAATGTGGGAATCCAAATGCGACCCTATCTCCCTACCCTAAATGGATACTTCGTTAGGGAAGGAAATCAAAAACCCTTTCATGGATTTCCCGAAGCTTGGCATTATCTCGAAAGGAGGTTAGCCGGAATCGAGATCTTTCACGATTTTTACTTCATTCCTCCAGAAACGGTTCCTACCGTCAAGACTCGTCAAGTACCTTGCCTAGACGAACATGCCGTGAGTCTACTATTTGGAGAAGATCGATTTGTTAGAGCCGCGCAGGACGAGATCATTACTATGATACTTCAAGATGATCACTTCAACCCTACCGCGTTAATCACAGAAATCAACACCAATCAGCAGAAAGGATGGAGAAAGTCGATCAAGTGGACAAACAACCAAGGAAGACTCTTCAAGCTCACTACTGGAGAAGGAGAGATGTTCAAAGGAGAACCAGAAGACGATGAATTCGAGTCAGAGTCAGAGTCGGAGTCAGAGTCAGAGTGTAGAGAAGTTCCTAGAGAGTCTCCTCCTGTCGTCATCCCCACTCCCCTCGTTTCTCCTAGCCTAGTGTCGATTAGCAACAGTAGTTCGAGAAATGTCCCAACCGCTGTCCCTTTACCGCCACTAACCACAGAACAGATGGCTTCTCTGTTTCAACTTTTCTCAAATCTTAATATGAATGAATCAGGTTCTGCTTACTCTTCGTGTTATCTTGAATGTAATTCTGTTTATGATGATGATGAGGATGACCCAGACCCTGACTCAATCGAGATACCTCCCTACATAGCCAAAGAAATACTACAAGAGGGGGAAGGGGGACCCGTGATAGAAGATACTGAACCCATCAACTTAGGAACTGAACTAGAACCCCAAGAACTTAGGATAGGGACAACCCTGAGCCCCACCGAAAGGGCCAATTTCATAGACCTCCTACACGAGTTCAAAGACGTTTTTGCTTGGTCCTACAAAGATATGCCAGGGATCGACAGGGAGATTGCAGAGCATAGAATCCCAATCAAAGCAGGGTTCAAACCCGTGAAGCAGAAACTTCGACGAATGAGGACAGAATGGGCTCTCAAGATCAAAGAAGAAGTAGATAAACAATTCAAAGCCGGGTTCATCAAAGATTCCGAGTACTCATACTGGGTGGTAACATATTACTCGTACCCAAAAAGGATGGGAGAATCCGTGTTTGTGTTGACTTTAGAGACTTAAACAAAGCAAGCCCTAAGGATGACTTTCCTCTACCACATATCGACATATTAGTGGATAATACAGCGGATCACGCATTGCTATCCTTCATGGATGGATACGTGGGATATAACCAGATCAATATGGCCTTAGAGGACATACATAAGACCGCCTTCGTCACTTAGTGGGGAACCTACTGCTACCCGGTTATGCCGTTCGGGTTAATCAACGCCGGAGCTACATACCAACGCACCGCAACCACGCTCTTACATGACATGATGCATAAAGAAGTTGAGGTATATGTAGATGACATGATTGTCAAGTCCATGGAAAGAGAGGGACATATTGCGAACCTTCTCAAATTCTTCTCGAGGCTACGTAAGTACAACATGAGGCTCAATCCTCAGAAATGCGCATTCGGAGTAACATCAGGCAAACTCCTGGGATACGTGGTTAGCCAACGAGGTATAGAAACAGAACCTTCAAAGATCAAAGCTTTAATCGAAATGCCGCAACCTCGAACAGAGAAAGAAGTTAGGGGATTCCTAGGCAAGGTTTGATACATAAGTCGATTCATATCGAAACTCACCATGATCTGCGAACCTATATTCAAGAAGTTAAAGAAAACAGATCACACCATGTGGGATGATGACTGTTAGAAGGCTTTCGACCGAATCAAGGAAATACTAGCCAAACCACCAGTGCTCATGCCACCTCAACGGGATCAACCTCTTGGTTTATATCTCACGGTAACTAAACAGCCATAGGCGCCATGCTAGCTCAAACCGTAGGAAAAGAAGAAAGAGCCATCTACTACCTTAGTAAGAAGTTCTTGGAGTACGAGTGCAAATACACACCATTCGAGAAGACATGCCTCGCTCTTGTGTGGACAACGAAGAAGCTACGCCACTACATGCTTAGCTACTCCGTCAAAATATTCTCCAAAATGGATCATGTCAAATACCTCTTCGACAAACCCGTTCTCAATGGACGTCTAGCGAGATGGACTTTGATGCTCTCTGAGTTCGATCTTAAATATCTACCTTTGAAAGTCATAAAGGGGCGCGCCGTTGCCGAATTCTTCGCAGAAAATCCCATCAATGATGCACAAACGATAGACACTTGGTCATTCCCGGATGAGGATATACTCCAAACAGATGTAGACTCCTGGGACCTCTATTTTGATGGAGCATCGAACTTAAGAGGATTTGGAATAGGGGTTTTGCTCATTTCTCCTGAAGGCGAGCATACACCAATCTTTGTCAAACTCGACTTCGAGGTGACAAATAACGCTGCAGAATACGAAGCCTGTCTCATTGGATTACAAGCAGCAGTAAGTTTAGGCATCAAGAATCTTCGAGTACACGGAGATTCCTCTTTGATCATTAACCAAGTTACGGGATCTTGGAAAATCCGAAGCGAAAGCCTGACACCTTACCAAGCCAGAATAGACCAAGTAGCCCAATTCTTCGATCAAGTAACCTACTTTCATCTACCTCGAGAAGAAAATCAATTTGCGGATGCTCTTGCAAAACTCGCATCTTTGATTAACATGCCGGATAGTATGGTAGAAATGCCTTTATGCATCGAACGACGATTAGAGCCAGCTTATGTGCACCAAATCACCGATGAAGAGGAAATTGCGGAGGAACCCTGGTTCCAAGCAATCCTAAACTTCAAACTCAACGACACCTATCCACCAGAAATGGACAAAAGGGGACAACGCGCTATCCGCTTACTAGCTTCCCAATACATCCTCATGCAAGGAGAGCTATACAAAAGAACACCTCTTGGTGTAATCCTACGTTGTCTTGATTATTCACAAGCACGAAAAGTAATGGAAGAAGTCCATGATGGAGAATGTGGCCCTCACATGAGTGGACCCATGATGGCAAATAAATCACATGTTTAGGATATTATTAGACCATGATGGAATATGATTGCATCAAATATGTGAGACATTACCATAATTGCCAAATCTTCGGGAATGTGCAACATGTTCCTCCCTCATTGCTTTACACCATGACGTCTCCCTGGCCATTTTCTGCTCGGGGAATTGACATCATCGGCAATATCACTCTAACTGGAACATGAGGTCAGTGTTTCATCCTAGTAGCAATCGATTATTTCACCAAGTGGGTAGAAGCGGCTTCCTACACCAGTCTTACAGCCAAGAATGTGGCAAAGTTCATACAAACCAATATTATCTGTCGATATGGTTGCCCACATGAGATCATCAGTGACAATGGATCACATTTCCAAGCTGAGACTGAACAATTGCTAGCCTAATACAAAATCAAGCATCACCACTCCTCGCCATATATACCACAAACCAATGGCGCGGTAGAGGCAGCGAACAAAAATGTTGTCACAATTCTCAAGAAAATGATTGACAATTATAGAGATTGGCCGAGCAAGATACCCTTTGCTTTATGGGGATACCGTACATCCGTTAGGACGCCCACTGGGGCAACTCCTTTCTATTTGACCTACGACATGGAGGCCGTACAACCAGTCGAGGTAGAAATACCATCCTTGCGTATTTTACTCGAAAGTCAAATACCCGAAGCCGATTGGAAGAGGGACAGATATGAAGAACTCATTCTCCTGGATGAACGAAGGTTACATGCATTATATAATGTGCAAACATATCAGGCGCGTATCAAGCGAGCCTTCAACAAAAAGGGTTAAGTCAAGAAACATCAAAGAAAGAGATTTGGTCCTCAAATCCATTAGGGCTCTTTTACCTGTCGATCCACGAGGAAAATTCAAACCCAATTGGGCCGGGCCATTCCTATTCAAGTCCATACTTCCAGGGGGCGCGGTTAGGATCACAGATCTAGACGAGAACGAATTTACCAACCCAACAAACCTTGACCAATTAAAACGTTATTATGCCTAGAATAGAGCAAAAACGCACCTCGCGTAACCTTACGTGTCGCTCTTGTGGCACGAAATAAACGACCCCTGGCCAAGCTGAATCAAGCTAATGTCATCTTGCTCTTGGATTTTGACAATTCGTCATTCTCATATCATCAAATAAACTAAATTGCATTTTCACTGTAAGTAAAGCACATGCTTATTTTCTAAAGTTCATTACAAGCTCTTGCATAGAACAATTATTCTTTTACATTTACTCGAACTACGCGCAAGGGTTTGATTTCATTTTTTAGTGAATACGTAGGCAATCCTTCACGGGATACAACCCACTTAATCGCTTTAAATGTAAATAGAAGGACATTTGCAAATGCATTTGAAATTCGACAAGAATAATGAAAAAAAAACCACAACGGTTTCATAACCAATCAACCTCTTTTATTTCATTCATAATAATAATACGTTACATAATAAAATCATAATAAAAATAAATAGGCTAGGATTCTAAAAACCCCACCTTCTTATTACAATAACACTAATAATAAATAATAATAAAAGACATATTCTACTCTTCCATTTTCCCTTTGCCTTTGTCTTTCTTATCATACTTCTTGTCGCGACCTCGAGCCGGACGCTCCTGCGCCACTTCCGACCTAATCACCAATGGTCTCTCTCGTGGTCTTGCTTTGCCATTCTTGCCAACCACCATCTCGACGGCAGGAGAAGTCTTCGGTTTCTTCGAAGGATGAACAACTCGAAACCCGGCTTCTTCCTCTCCTTCAGTCAGATGCTTCTCCTTCTCCTTCTCCACCTCGCGAACCTTGTAGTCAACAGGTTCACGATTCCTCAGTCTCTCGCGCTCCTCTGGAGTAGCAGCTTTCCTCCACCGCATATAGGAATCGACACCCATAGAGCACTCGACGAAGAATTCAAGAACCAAATGTTCCTCTCGAGCCCATTTGATGGCCCACTCTCTTCCACTCTCGTAGTAGCGCCACGGCTCTGGGGGACAAAGTCAAGCTTCGGGATCATCCGCTTCAATCCAACCTGCCTCATCAACCTCTCCGGGAAGATGCATATGATAAACTCCAAACCGGGAATGCGAACAGCTCGGATAGGATCCAGGGAAGATACTCCAGTAACAGATTTGAGGTGCCACCATGATACGATCCATATAATTAAGGGGCCATCTTCACTTTTCAACTTGTTTTCCCAGTAGTTGCACGCTCGAGTGAAGTCCACCATGTAAAGCCTGGTCCTCATTGCAATCGAACGAGCATGGTAAGAAGGAACATTAGCTGGGGGCTCGATCAATCGAAGACGCTCCATAAGCCAAACCTATCAAAAGCGGGTATTAAAAACAAAATCAAAAACAAAAAAAAAAAAACAAAAAAAAAACGAAAAAAAAAGAAAAAACGAAAAGAAGAAAAAAAAAAAGAAAAAAGAACAAAAGAACAAAAGTATTCTTTTACCAGCAAAATAATGGGACTTCCCAAATAAGGTAGGTCGCGATTGACTGTCCTGTTATCCAAGCCCAATAGGATCTCTCCTAAACACAGACAAGCTGGGCTCCTACACAGCTCCATTTGCTCAATCAGGCTCAAAAGACGAGGGTCGCCCCTCATGTCCTCATCAACATGCCCTTGAAGGACATATACGTGCAGTAGGCAAAACCCGAAAGCCCTTCGCCTTGCAACATAAGAAACAGTAGGGTCAGCCTTATTGATGAAGCGATGGATGCAATCCAACATTCTCACTCCTATAGAGGTCACAAGACGGTCAACATCAACTCTGGCCAATCCAAGCAAGTCTCTAAACTTATTCTTATACCCTTAAGAAGTGGAGGGAATAACAGGCAAATGTTCCGGATCCCAACCACCAATCGCAGCCATCTCCTCAGGAAATGGGCAAATGTCTCCTCCAGGAAAGGCAAATACGTGATGATTAGGGTCCCAATAGTCAAGACAAGCATCGAGAAACAGTTTGACTACCTTGATCAATTTCAGGCTCAAAAGCGCTCCAAAATTATAAGCACCCATGTCATACTTCTCCACACTAGAGATCTGATTTGTCCACTCTTTTAGACAAATTTCAAGAGTATTCATGATGTAGGCTTATTTTGGGAGTTTTTGTGTAATAAGACGAAGAAATACGGAAGAATTATGTGAATAAAACCTCCTTCGACGTCTCTATTTATACTAAAAGTTGTTTCCTAAAATCCGTCAGAACAGACACACAGGGGAACAGGCGCAAAAGGTGCTGCACCTCTTTGAAGGGACGCAGCTCTTGCTGCGCCTCTTCCTCAGCTGTTTTTCTGTGATTTTTCGCGTTGGATCTTTCCTAAATTCCTCAACGAATAATTTCTTATTCATACGGGTTATTATTTTGGTAAATGCGTCAAGTTACCATATTTCGTGTTTCCTAATTTCGCGGGCACGCATCTCGAGACGATGTCGACATTTTCGTCATTTTAGCGCACTTGAACATTCCTTTTAATTTTCTTTTTTGGGGAATCATTTCACCAATTTAATTTAATTTATTCTTTTTTTACATTACATTTTGGTATTTAATCTAATTATACATTTTTTCGAACTTTACCTCTTTTCCTTTTTGTAGAATCATTTCACTCTCCACTTCAACCTTACATGTTTTTATTTTTTCTTTTTTAAGGGGTAACCCTCCCTACCGTCCGGTCATTTACGACCAAATTTTTGCATTTCTGACCAAATTTTTGCATTTCTGGTCATTTCTCTGCTTTTTCGAGTCATTGTTTTGCGCTAATTTAGGCCATATATACAAATATATGTTCTGTGTGACTTCTGTGTAAATTTCGGCAGCATGACGGCGTAAACCGTCATCTACCAAACCTGTTCAAAGCTAACCTGCAGGTACAAACAAGGCAACCCAGCAGCAAAGGCACTCAGGCCGTCATATATACAACCAAAAAAAGGATATGTACACCAAACTGGGGGCTCGAGCCCCAAGACAAAATCCAAATGTCCAAAAATGTATAATTGTACAAAAATACAGCCAAAAACAAGAAGCAACGCGGAAGCTACAACTCGTCGCCGTCTAGCTCAGCAACTCTCGCCTCGAGAGCAGCAACCTCGGCGTCACGAACCTCGAGCTCCCTCAGCAAGCGAGTCGTCTCCTCTCGGGACTTGGCAAGTTCTCGCTCTAGCTTGCGCTCCCTCTGCAATCAACAAAGCTGATTCATGTCAATCATGTCAAGCATAATGGAAAATTAGAAAACTAAAAAATAAAGTAAACGGAAGGTTCATACCTGAGGTCCTCGGCCACCAGCGAGTGCCTCGACAGCGGTAGCCCGCAGCCAGTTGGCTACCCTCCACAAAGCCACGAACCGGGATGGCGCGACCTGCATTTCAAAAGGAAAAATGTTTAGCAATTGAGCAAATGTGAGCAAATGTGTTCTTACACGAAAACTATACAGGCTAGAAGACTCACCCTCCGAATCAGATGCTGCCAATCGTCCAAGCCAGCATCTCTCACCGCCACGTCAAAGTCACGTAGCTCGGAGATCGTCGTCATCCCCGTCGTGTCGGTGTACTCAAGGGTATCAGGGTACTCTGGGGGCTCGATGCCCGCCGTCTCGACCTCCTGCAAGATCAGATGATTTCCGTTAACCGATGATCCTTCATCATATGCTCAAACGATCAAAATGAAAGAGGGCAAATCACTTACCACAACCGACCAGTACGCCAACCTCTCGTAGAGGAACGCCGAGTAGTCCTCACCAGGAAGGAGGAGGGCGTCGCCACCAACGCGAGCCAAGTTAGTCTCCCTATCAGCCTCAGAAGGCTCCCTAAACATCGTCCGAGGAGGATCGACGGGAACCGTCAAGACATCCCGAGAGCACTGCCGAGCCAAGCGCTCGCCCAAGTACCACACAGGACCCATCGACGTCCTCAGTAGCAGCCGGCTCGAACTCCTAGGCCGAAGGACCTCGGCCACGAAAGGAGGAGCGCCAGCGTACTCCTCCCAAGGCCTAGGCACCCACTACAAAAGCAAACGAAGGGTCATTCTTATGATCAGTTCTAAAAGTAGAAAGAGAAAACACAGACAAATGTAAGGTGAAATACTCACACCGTCCAGCTGAAGAGTGTCACTTCCCACCGACAGACGTCGTGGAAGGAACGCCGACTCCTCGTGCGGCACATCACTCAATCCCTCACAACGGGATAGGCCTTCTCCACAGGCTCCGTCCCCATGGGCGCGAGGCTCGGAAAGTAGGAGTACACCCACGCCTGTAAATCAAGATAATCAACAACGATCTTTCGTGATTCAATAAGAAAAAGAAATGATCTTTCATGAGAAGTAGTGAAGGTTCATACCTCCAACAACAGTCCAGCGCCGACAGCAGCAGGAGAAGTTCCCTTCTCCATCAACCCCGGACGAACCATGGCCCTCATGAAGCGGATGAGGACCGTAAAACCAGCAGTGACCCAGTCCCAACGACCCTGAGAGCTCAGGTCAGAAAGGAAGGGAACGAGCTTCGTCGAAAGCCTCTTGCCCTTGTCTCCGAGGTAAATCGAACACAGAAACCACCAGAGCCACAAGCGGACTCTCTTCTCTGCAGTGCAAAGAGGAGGAGCCGTCTCCCTCCCCTCGATCACCACCAACGCCGGGGTCTTCCCCGCGAAGTAGTCCCGTACGTAAGAACTAGGCACCAAGCCAGGTACCGCAGCCGCCTTCGGCGCCATGTTCCAGCCGATCAACCTCCTGGCCTCCACCGAGTCAACCCTCATGGCCGCCTATGGCCACTCCACCACCTCAGTCCCACACGGCAGACCAGAAATCATGTTGTAGTCCTCCAACGTGACCCCCACCTCACCAAATGGCATGTGAAACATGGAGGTCGTGTCCCAAAACCGGTCCAAGAACCCTCGGACGAGACTGAGGTTAGCCCAAACCTTCCTCCTCGCAATGTCCCTCCAGGCCTGCACCAAGGCACCGAACGCTCCCCGCTCGATCATGGCCCGCTCCTCAGCCGACAGCCTCTCGTAGCACCACATCGCTGTCGTGTAGCCCGAGAACGACCTGATGTTCCCGGCCTCCTATGTTGATTTGAAACAAAAACTATCTTTAGCTCAAATGAAGGAGAAAAGGAATAACAAACAGAAATGAAAGAAGATGAATGAAGAGGATGAATCCTATTTACCAAGCTCTTCAACGTCCTGTAGGACAGGTGACCCTCCGCAGCCTAGAGCAAGTGCCTACTGTCCCAGGTCTCAGCCCACGCAGGTGCTCCCCTGAGCTGGCGACCACCTCGTCCAACGTTGGCCCGTCTCGGGGCCTCCTCCTCCTCAACAGCCTCCTCCTTCTGGACCTCGTCCTCAGCAGCCATCATCGCAGCAGTGAAAGCCTCCTCCAACGCCTCCTCAAGCACCCGAGAAGGGTCAATAGCAGTGTCTATGTCAATGGGAGCCCTCCCAGACGTAGAAGCATAGTCACCTGCAAAATTAAGGCAAATTTAGGCCGCTTCAAGTGACGACAAGCCTTGGTAAGGGGATTTTCGAGTTTTCGGAGCTCCGAAATCGCTCTTTTCTTGCCATCTTTGGCAATTCTCCCACAAACCCGTCCGCTCATGTGATAATGTGGGTCGATTCAAGCCTAAGTTGAAGCCTAGTCATGGGTTCGAGTCGGAATTTCGACAGCATTTCGTTATAACGACGATTATGCCCTAAAAAGTGTCCTGAAAAAGCCGTCACAAACCAAAATTCTGAGATGGTAGGAAGTTTACCCATCACACAAGGATTCCAAATATCAAGTTTCGTCACAAATGGGCAATCCTAAGGCTATTTTCGAGGCAATTTACGGTTTAGCTGTGAAACCGTCTCAATTTCACTCAAATGCTCAAAACTCAACGAAAATTCGAAACAAATACATGGTTATGATCCTTATACTACCAATTGGCCGTTTACAAAGTCAATTTCGCAAGGCAAAATCATTTGGGGGAAAAGCCCCAAATTTTCTACTAATTAGGGTCGAAAACCCTAATTTTGTGGATTCCATTTGAGCAAATACGGAAGATAAATGCAAGATATACACATACCTCGATTAGTCATGGCAAATGCAAGCTTTTGGATCAAATTTCGACAAATATGGTTGGAATTTGAGAGAGTAATTGAGATTTTGTGTTTTGAATAAATGAAATGAAACCCCTGTTTCATCGGGTTTTTACGCAGAAAAGAAACGCCCAGGAAAAGACGCAGCAGGTGCTGCGCCTCTTCCAAGGGACGCAGCTCTTTCTGCGCTTCTTCCTCAGCCTCCCTTCATACGAATTTTCAAAAATTCGTTATGAGTTCGTTATTTTTGTGGGCCCATCGTTGGTGCGCCTCTTCCTTGATGCTACATCACATATTTGGTCCGTTTGACGTATGTTCTTCACCCGGATCTACATCCTCCAAGCCAACAACCAATTATCGCCTTATTTTCTTACCCGAGACCTAGCTTGTCACAACGAGCATTCCTTCTTTGACAGGTGTTTCGACACGCCTTTATTAAGTTCCCCCAGCGAGAGTACACGGATAGACTTTCCCTCTCGAGACATGGGGATTAGTTCCCGATTAAGTTCCCCAGCGAGAATTCATGACCGACAGTCACTTCCACTCCAGACATGGAGATCAACATCGACCCCAAATTCTTCCGAAGTTTGTTTGAAGCTTAACACAAACAGATTTCTCCCAGCAGTTCCAGACTGTGTCCTGCTGTCTTTCCTCAAAATCATCGTTTTATTCCCCATGCGAACCTTCATATCTCTTAGCCTTTCCTTTAGTGAGAGACAGCCTTCAGAGTTAGCCTTCGGAAGTGTTAAGAAGTTTCTTCAGAATCCCTGAGACCCCTAATGCCTTCAGACACCAAGTAATCTTCGGACCAAAGAGTTTTGCCGAAGCGTCTTCAGTCCCGTTTCACCCAGGGGTATCTGAGGTATGGTCTCTTCTTATGGTTGGAAAGCTTTCTTACGTAGTCTAATGGACTTTAAATAACCCTCCCTGATAGTCGACAGACTCTAAAATGTTCCCGACGACAGGTCCTTGGATCAGACCCCTTGAGCCGCCTCGCGTCGCCATAGTCGTCAGGTTGTAATCTTCGATTGACTGATGGCTATACTTTGACTTTTACCTTGTCCAAGCCTCAGTCAAAGTGGCGGCTCTGTAGATACCTCATTTCTGGACCTCCTTCAAACCTCCCGGTGATGATTGGGCCGCATGTTTGGTACGCGGAACGATTTGTGACAGTTTGTATGTTTATCGTCAAGTGATCGCTCAAACATTTATGTCTACCTCTTAAATGTCATCTACGTGCCGATACGGTCGTTTTGGCAGTAATTAGAGTACATTTGGAGTCCGGGCCTAAAACCGTCTTCATTTTCTGACAACCATTAAAATGCCGAGTCGGAATGTTCTAGAATGTTCCGGATATTTCTATTCCATATTTTATAAATCTTTTAATCTTTGGTAAACAATTTTCGGTAATATTCACACAAAATATTAAGGAAAACCAAATTATTCCGTTATTCCATAAACTAAACAAGGAAATCTTTCTTCCGCAGGAGGAAACCACTTGGGAATAGACGCAGCAGGTGCTGCACCTCTTCCAAGAGACGCAGTGCCTGCTGCGCCTCTTCCCAAGTCCTTTTCTGTGTATGTTTTCGTATCTTTTCATATCTTTTCGAGATTCACTTCCAAAGTCTCTCCGAAACACCCTACTTCCTCCACGTGATTAGTATAAATAGAGACCTTCGGTCTCACATATTTCTCACGCGAGTGTCCGCCTTTCTCTTCTCCCTTTGCATTCTAGACCATGTTCTTACTTTTTGGCGTCTACGTGCTTGAACATTCGACCACGTAAGCTCGGATATTTCTGAGTACCAGCCTCGTTTTGCATGACCGACCAATTTAACAAACTCCACCATAATCAACTTTAATCAATCTTATTCGTTTTCCTCTTACGAGGGCACTTTCATTACATTCGAGTCGAGCATCACTAATCATAAACTTAGTTCATCTCGTTTCGTCAAACATGTAAGTCTATGGGTGTAAATCTCTCTTTTACTTATTGTTATTTATCTTTTGTAATCATATTGTAAGGTTTATGTCGAAAAAACAATTAAAAACGATTTATAAAACCATGCTTTAAATCCTTTTTTACGGATTATCAGAGGACGACCGTCGAGAAAGGACGCAGCAACTGCTGCGCCTCTTCGTGAGGCTGCCGCAGTTCCAGCTTCCTTTCTTCTTCCTTCGTCTTTTGTTAGTTCGTTCGTTTCTTTTACTTTCTTTTGCTCCTTGTTTTACTGTAACAATCCGAACATAATAATTTGACATGTATATTGTTCATCATCATTAACATTAATTTATCTTTTAAATTCCCGACTTCAATCCCAAGTAATTAATATTTGCGGGTTTTCGTCATTAAAGTCAAATCCGGGTTGTAGAAATTCGATTCATTCATATTGAGTTTCTGGAATTCGATTATTGATATATTCTCACCTGTTTATTATCATATTCATCATGTCCGTCATTAATTCATCATATTTAACCTAATTAATTAGTTTAGTTTGTTAATTTGTAATTAATCCTTATAAATCATGTATAATTCATCCTTATTCCGTTTCATCCATGTTTATTGCTTTTATGACCATCAATCGTATGTAAATAATCTGCTAATCACTTCCATCCGAGTAAATAATACTAATCAATCATTAAATTAACCAACGAGCATTAACAATTCGCAATTCCGGCTTCACAGCCAGAACTGAGCCAAGGAACAGACGTAGTGACTGCTGCGCCTCTTCCAGGGGGCGCAGCTCAGTTGTGCCTGTTCCTGGCTGACTCCTGTCTCTGAACTCCCGTTTTGCCTCGACCTAGTTTATTTAATTACGTAAATAACTAACTATTATTCGTATTATCGCCTTAATTTCTGTTCGTTAATTCATTCATTTTGTTCTTTTCCAAATTATCTGTTTTAAAAGTATTTTCGACATAAATCAATTAAACCCGATGTAATTATTGTAATTTTCTTTAATGTAATTTTCTTTATTGTATTATTATTGTATCTCTTTATTATCACTTGTATGCTTTCACATGTAATCTATCCTAAATCCCGACTTTGACTCAAATGCATGTTAAATTACTTGTTCACCGACTTAGTCTAATTCTCACATGCTAGGATTAAAACGTTGGATGTTGCATTGCATGCATATAATCGAGAATATATCAAGTATAGATAATTTCCCTAATCATTAGTAGAGGCCGCTATCGAGGCGGGCGGGATTAGGTTTTCGATCAAAAGAGCTTCCTAATACGTACCCTCACCCCTTACTCCAGATCTCTGTGAACATCCTTGTTCATTGGCATCCACGAGAGTCATTCTAGACATAGAATGCTAAGGGTAACAAGTTCTTGGTGTTCATGTCACTACTTTGTGTCTTGACATGGTACGAGGTATTCGAGCGGTTTCCAATCTTCCACAATAAATTGGTGGCGACTCCATAAATGCAAACGCTTGTTCTTTACCAAGCTCCCCCGTGGGCCCATTGCCCACAGAAACGTAT
Organism: Silene latifolia; assembly: GCF_048544455.1. Taxonomy (NCBI): domain Eukaryota; kingdom Viridiplantae; phylum Streptophyta; class Magnoliopsida; order Caryophyllales; family Caryophyllaceae; genus Silene; species Silene latifolia. Next base: position 479,307,958 of record NC_133538.1, on the reverse strand, counting down.
TCTCTAGAGTCGTTTTATTCGTGCTAAAAGTTCCAATGCATAAAGGTGTTATAATTCCTTATTGTATCGTTTAGCCCATATGAGTATCCCATCATGAATATCTCAAATTGTATTCGACAAATTTGTATATGTTTGACCCGACTTTGTATTACGTGCCAACAATTAAGTAATTCAACACTTGTAGTAGAAAATTAGACTGTTACGGAAAACTCTCAAATATCATTGAAATCTATACGAAAAACTCTCAAATATCAATGAAATCTATAAAATCTCAAATAAATTTGTTCTAATTAAATCTGTTTTGAACTCTCTTCCCGTCTTTTATTTATCCATTTTCCAGATACCTAAAGGAGTCTTGAAGAAAATTATCAATTTACAGAGACGGTTTTATTGGGGAAGTAGTAATGAGAAGAAGGTTGTCCATCTGATCAACTGGAGTATTATTCAAAGGCCAAAGACAATGGGAGGTTTAGGTGTGACGGATTTGCGGATAAAAAATGCAAGCATGCTCTTTAAGTTGTGGTGGCGTTTTTCAATGGAACACGAGTCACTTTGGAAAAGAATTATTTGTTCAATACATGAGCTCAAACTAGATGGAGTGTTTAGAAGTGATGGTAAAGTTGCTAAGTATGGATTATGGAAGTCGATATGCTCTACTAGTGACTGGAATCTGCACATTGAACAAGTCACAAAACAAGGTATCAAATTACAAGTCAGGCGAGGGAATATAATCAAATTTTGGGAGGATCTCTGGATTGGAAATGTAACACTCAAAGAAGGATTTTGTAACACCCCCATACTCCAAGTGCCTTACCAGGACAACTTAAGGAATGGGAATACTACCATCTCGGTTACCCAAGGCAATGTTTATCAAATAGCCAATAAAAAAACATACTTTAATAAATAAGTTTAAGTGATTACGTAACAAAATCAACTGTAGAGTAAAGTACAACTGTTCTACAACCAAACTACGACTGAAGTAACAAAAGTATAAAGACAACACAGCGGAAGACTACTATCCGACTCGTGGCAACTCCATCCCAAACTAATCCCACGCGCATCCATCGTATACCTGCTAGACAACTGCTCACCACCCCCGAATGGATCACCACAGTTTTTAAAAACTTTTAAACGGGGTCAGTACTGATTACACAAAACAAACAGCTGCAATAAAAAAATACCACAACTAATTCAATTAACCCAAACTCCATAACATCTCCACACACCTAACTACACACTAAAGTGTGTAGCCCTGCCAGAATACTCATCGCAACAAGTATTCTACACCGCCAGTGGGGGACAGCAGCCGTTCCCACCTAAGCCCCGCTCATCTCGTTCGTGCGATAAACCCATGTTATTAATGTGCACATCCCCTCTGTGGCGGGTTCCACAGAGGGAAAATCACGGGCGTGGAGCCACTCCCGCAAGTGACTCCACTCAGCCGAGGACGAACCTCGAGAACCACAGACAATCACAACCAATCACAATATACGATACAATCACCAATTATCAATTCCAACACGATACAAACCAATAACAATTATCAACCATCAACAACATTATGTAATCAATACTTAGTAGGGAAACCCTACCTGGCAAGCAATCACCAAGATCGTCACAATCAGCTAAGCATAATCGTTCTTCAACGAAATCACCTCCTATAAACACACAATCATATAATCACAATCTAACATCAACAATACTTCCCAAAACCCCCAAATTACCCAATTAGGGTTTCAACTAAAATTAATGAAACGATATAAAAACTATACTAGGATCTTACCTACAATGTGACGGTCTCAACGGCGTAAAGAACTCAACGATCTGACGACTCTAGCCCTTAGGATTTGATAGCAATGTGAGAGAGGAGGGCTACATAACCTTGATATCTGTTTTGTGAAACTTATAATGAGGTAAGAGTGAAAAAGAAATGACGAAATATGTTTTTATAACCTTCTCGCGTTGCTATCAAAACCCGGCAAGTAACCCGTAAAAACACACTTACTCGATCGAGTAAGTGACTTACTCGATCGAGTGCCACACGTACTCGATCGAGTACCCATAGACATAGAAAACCGTAGTATTACAGTCTTCCCTCCTTAAAAAGAACTTCGCCCCCGAAGTTCAACCCATACTCAAAACAAACATACTAACTTGATTAAAACACAACAATGCAACTAAGAACTTAAAACAAAACCCCAACCTATAAAACATGAACTCTTAACACCAACTTCACCAACTATGCCTACCTCCACAACACGGCTCACGATATCGTATCAACTACATTATAGTCTCTCTCGACACTAACTCCATACACTACCAACTACCATCCACAAACGCTGCTAGCTCCGTAACACATTATTCACTAGAAAATCCAATATCAAGACACTCATAAACATCAAGCGGAATGTTACATTCTACCACCCTTAAAAGGAACTTCGTCCTCGAAGTTTACTCCCATTCATAACATCATCATCCAACTGTCAACACTATCAAACTCATAAACATCATCACCCAACTGTCAACACTATCAAAGTATTCTCACACTCCTAGACATCACAGTACTACAAGCACGGCCATGACCTTTAGTAAAATCAATCACAACAAAGATCCATCCTTTATATTACACCAACACTCTACTTCCAATTATATTACAGCATGCACAATCATCAAACTCTCTTTTATCGCATCCTACTCCTCTTAAGATAAATGTTACATCCTCGTAACTCACTAATACTAGATCCTTAGCTATATCTTCTCATTATCCTCATCACCACCGCATGTCAAAGATAACCGCCTATAATCTCAACACCTATAACCACTTCTATTTCCAAGGCTCTCTTGCTTGAACAGTTCTCATACCTCAATTTATTTTGCACACCACCTAACCTTTACCACAAAATCCTTAGCATAACCAATACTCCAATTCTTCCACATTACTGTAGAACAACATACTCCTCTACACAAAGCACCTATCTCCAAACCATAACTCACGATCCACACTTATTACTCACACTCACACTAGATCCTCAAGTTCCTTTTTTTCATTACCGCAAGACTCATTCATAACTTAACATGATACTAATTTCGAATACCCTATAGTCACTGTCCCAATAAAAGATTATGAACCCCTTGCAGCTTCCAGATCAGTACAACACATGTTCCATAAATCACTTGCCATAACTATGTAACCAATGCCTCCTTTAAAAGAAGATCACAAGTACTCCAACAACCTCTTGCAACTGTGTCCCATTAACAGGATATCACTATACCACGACAACAACGGAAACATACACAATTCTCTTCCATATCATACTCTACCCTCACGCCCAAGTTGAAACTGGTAAGAAACATCAATAAACAAAACAACAGTCTATATGTCCAAACGAAACTCACAAGAAACAGCTGTAAACAAAACAACAATCTATATGACTAGTATACTCATTCGAAAACGTACTCATCCCACCTACTCCACCACAACCGATGACGGCATCGCAACACCGCCACCAACAGCTGCACCGCAGCGCGAAAATACCCGCATCACAACACGGAATACCATGTCCGGATCACTACCCGAGGCACAACAGCCACATCGATAGTCATCGCAACTTATACAATCCCATAAACACTGACTTAGTACAACTTCCATGACAAGAAAACTTTATTAAAACCGCTCTACTAGATCACAATGCAACAAATCATATGGAATAAAGAGATAAGAACCTCATGAATATCATCCATACCTTTTCACGGAATAAACATATATCATGAATACACATACAAGTATAACTAGCCATGCCGGATCACTCAAATTATTAGTTTTTGAATATCATTCCATTAGGTTACCGTACCCAACATATATTACAGAACATTCAGATAACAACTTTATAACTATCACACCATACCACTTCTCATGAGGTCTGAACCTCACACAAACATTTATACACATCATAGACCCGTAATCACATCCAACCAGTCAATCCTGATCACGTAAGTTACCACTTGATAAAGGTTATCTCTTGCCCGAGATTAACTCGCATGCCCTTTGTAACACATTCTCCCATTCGCATAACTCTCACCTCCTGCCAAATGTAACCATACCATTAGTACCCAAGTACTAGCCACCGCCTCCTATAATCAAATCGTATACCCCCCTCACAACCATACATATCAATTCGGCCTCTACAAAATCAACCTCTTTAAAATGACTACTTTTCCTACTAATCACCACCCTTAACCATTAGTGACAACACCACAACACCACCACTGTTCGTATAAAAAATCTCTTACACTCATCTATATATATCACGGTTCTTTCCCAACTCGGTTAACAACCCAAATGACGAACATCAAACCCATCCACAAAATTTACCTGAACATTCATCCCAATTTTGCTTTTAATTGTATAGCCACCTAACTCACCTCCAAAATCTCATATCGTGCAAATACTCTTCCAACTCTTACTCCTCTTAATTCTCGAAGCTCATGGCTAACATGGGGTCCTGAAACTCCTATATAACCACTAACTCACGCCTTTTCATGATACTATCACACAGTTCCCTGTTTTCTTACCTTCATGTTTCTTAATTCTAGTCGACGGTCTCTCAGCTTACTTCCATCCTTCTTTCCTCTTTTCACTCAATAATACTAATTAATAATTCAATTCCTTATTCCTTCTACCTAACTCTTTAGTTCTCCGGTTACCGTCTCATTATTCCAAAACTCAAGTCCCATTATTTCATATCAGTACCATCTCACTCTTTATTAGCATTGATCTTCTCATACCAAGCTATCGCTCACACTTATCACCAATCAATCCACACGGTCAGTCCACACTTAACACTTTTTTTTAACAAAAACTCATTTCATACCGTTAATTGCCCAAGGAAATCACACATTGGTTTTACCTCTTGATAATACAAATTCCCACACTCGGCCACTACCTTCACATCGCGGCATAATCGATCTCACTATACACCATTTGTTTCCACACCTCTATAACGACCTTCCATCCGTGGACATGGCCCACCTTCAAGCCCAGCCGATCTGTGGACATATAGCGGTCTTTTGAACGCCACGCTCGGCGGCGTAAAAATGCTTTCGACCGGATCATTTTAGATCGGTCAGTTTCGTCTCGGTAAGGGTCTCTAAACGATTAGAGATGTTTGGAGTCACCACCAAGCATTTGTGGGATGCCTGGAACCCGTTCGAAATCCATTTTATACATCGGTCAAATTGAAGCACAAAACAGCGTTTGACATAGGTACTACAGATAAGGAAATCGTCCCTCTGTAGCATCCTATCTCTAGAATGACTCTCGTACGCCCTGGATAAGGTCGTCCACTATCCAAAGTTTCTGAGTAAGAGGTGAAGGTACGTATTGGAAAGCCCTTTAATCAGACACCCAATCCCGCCCGCGATAGCGGCCTCTACTGATCGATCTTGGTTGGTTGAATGCAAAAGTTGATAAAACGGTTTAAATGCATGAATGCGCATCCAATAATTTAAACCTAACATGTGAGAGCTTTCTAAGTCGGTTGATTTAATCCAAGTGTCAAGCATAAGATGTCGAGTTGGATTAATGATTGATTTGCACGCAAGATGGAAATTAAACATCCATTTACCGTATTAGGTTTAGGGTGCATAACATGATCCATTTGTCTTAGTAAGACATTTTGAAAATATGGTTTTGGATAATCAAATAGTCATCTGATCCGTCATATATCCGGGTTAACCGGAGTCGGGATCGTCCTAGACTAATGCTGGAAGAGAACAGGCCCTGCACCAGACGGCTATATGAGGCGCGAGCCAGCCGTCGGTGTAAGGGGCCTCCCTCTGGTTTTGAAAATGAGAAATGGAGACCCCGTTTAGGCGCGGGTTAGCCCACGGTTTATGTGCCGTGTTCTGATCTTTTAGAAAACGTTATAAAACGTATTCAAAATGGGTGTTTGAACCCGGTTTGACTTGAAGGGGTCGTTTAGACCGCATTTGTTGATTTGAAGAACTAGACTCGAATAATCATCATTATTTTGATAATATTCGGTGTCGGGTTCTATTTGGCAAACTTCACATGAATAGTTTTGAAAATAATTATGGACTAATTTTTTTAAGTCCATTTGAATGTCATTAGTCGATGTTCATCATCGTACCCGGGTTAAAATCCGGCATGGTATGTAGAACCACGGATGACTTTGTGTTGGCGACTAATATGTTTGTTTGAAAATGCAAAGAAATGAAATAAAAGGCTTTAAAATACCTTTTAAATGTCATTAACCAAATATTATCACCGAAACACGGATTTGACCGTCATGGTATTAGGAACCAAGGGTGAAAAATATTTTATGGTTAAAACAAATGAAATAAAAAAGGGTTTGAAAATATTTGGAATGGTAAAAACCGATTACAAATACGAAAATGGATTAAAGGGAAATGACGAGAACAAACCCGGTTGATCTCTGGTCTGAACACCTCATTTAGGCCCGGGTAAACTGGCGACCTAAGGGGCTTCTGCCTCAGACCAAAAATCAGTTTTGGCTCGTTTATTCCATGTTTTGGTTCATGTTATGCACATTTTAGCATGTTATAGTCATGAAACAAATGAAAACATGATGAAAGAGGATTTTTACACCCTCATACTTACATGTTTGGTTATGGCGAGTGACCGACGAAAGTATAACAACTCGTTTGATCGGAAAAAACTCGGTTTAAAACCGTTTTGGTAAGTAAAAAGAGTGTTTTTAATGTTTAGTGATGGTCTAGTGGTCGAAGTGGTCGGTCAAGTGATTTAATGCACGATGACGGTACCAAACAATGTGTAAGGCTCGTGTTTACGATCGGTAGGTCGCAAATACGCGTCGGGTTATGACTTAAGAAGTCGAGTCGAGAATTTTAAGGGAGAAAAGAGGGGGCGGACACTCGCGTAAGTCTCAAATGGGTGGCATTTGAGGGGTATTTATAGGAGAATGAGTGGTTGTGTGAGTTTTGAGCGACGTGGCCACTTGGGCTGCTCAAAGAGGCGCGAGCCACGTCGCGGTTCTTCGAGGTGAGTTGTCGGTTTCACAACAAATGTAATCATGATTTGTTCTATCATAGGTTTTGTAGTCACATGTTTGGTACTTGACCAACATGAATCCGGGAAAATTTAAGGTAGAAGGTTTGAAATGTTTTGTTTTTGGTGGTTGACTCGGTTTGACTCGTTGTTGGAGTCGGGATTTAAATTTTTGAGCCGGTTTTTGGTCCAGTGTCGGTTTTGACTCCAGTTAGTATCACTGCGACCCCGTCGTCATGCATTAAACACTCCAGGTATTTTTGAAATGTTTTGAAATGTTTTATTTTCGAAATCGTTTTATGTTTTCTGACGTAAAGTTGTACACAAACTGTCGATCAAACGCCACGATTCCAAAACATGTTGTAGTCCGATAATCATCGGGTTTTTGTTGGAGTCTCAGCAGATACCCGTTATCTATAGAGCCCCCACTTTGACTGAGACTTGGACAAGGCGAAATTCAAAGTAGAGCCCCTAGGTCAATCGAAGATTACAACCTGGAGACCCAAGCGACGTCGAGGCGGCTCGAAAGGATTCAGGCCAGAGACCTGCCATCGGGAAGGGCGACGCCAAGGCGACACGAGGGTACGAGCCAAGGACTTGTCGTCGGGAACAGTTTAGAGTCTGTCGACTGTCCGTGCGGGTCGTTTAAAGTCCATTAGACTACGTATAAAGGCTCGCCAGCCATAAGAAGGAGTCATACCTGAGGCATCTTCGGATATGTCCTTGCAAGTTTGCGGACAAAGGCTCGCCAGCTGATGGTAAGGAAATGTACCCGAGGCATCTTTGGGATCTATCCTCGAAAGGGTTGCGGACAAAGGCTCGCCAGCCAAGACAAGGAAATGTACCCGAGACATCTTCGGGATCTGTCCTCGAAAGGGTTGCGGACAAAGGCTCGCCAGCCAAGACAAGGAAATGTACTCGAGACATCTTCGGGATCTGTCCTTGAGGTGTTTGCGGACAAAGGTTTGCCAGCCAAGACAAGGAAATGCACCTAAGGCATCTTCGGGATCTGTCCTTGAAAGGTTGCGGACAAAGGCTCGGCAGCCAATGGTAAGGAAATGTACCCGAGGCATCTTCAGGATCTGTCCTTGGAAGGGTTGCGGACAAAGGCTCGCCAGCCAAGACAAGGAAATGTACCCGAGGTGTCTTCGGGATCTGTCCTTGGAAGGTTGCGGACAAAGGCTCGCCAGCCAATGGTAAGGAAATGTACCCGAGGCATCTTCGGGATCTGTCCTTGAGGTGTTTGCGGACAAAGGCTCGCCAGCCAAGACAAGGAAATGTACCCGAGGGGTCTTTGGGATCTGTCCTTGGAAGGTTGCGGACAAAGGCTCGCCAGCCACGGTACAATCGATTAATGGATCAAGGGAATAGCCGCACCAAATGGGCTCGTTTGAACGTAGCAAACTCGTGATGCCGCCGTGAATTTGAATGAGAATAGCCGCGTCAAAAGGGCTTGTCTTGAAAGTAGCGAACTCATGATGCCGCCGTGGAAATAGTGAATTTGGATTTTCACTATTACTGTTTTTGGAATGAGCGGGTTCCGCGAGGAAGCCCCCTGCTGGTAGTGAATTTGGAATTTTCACTATTTAACTGAAGTGACGGTTTATGTGCTGCCATTGACTTTTGATGGAAATAGTGAATTTGGAATCTTCACTATTGATTGAAGTGACGGTTTATATACTGCCGTTGACTTTTGATGGAAATAGTGAATTTGGAATCTTCACTACTGATTGAAGTGACGATTTATGTGCCGCCGTTGACATTTGATGGAAATAGTGAATTTGGAATCTTCACTATTGATGTAAGTGACGGTTTATGTGCCGCCGTTGACATGCGTGGTGAGAATAGTGGAATTCAATTTCCAACTATTATTTTGAGCATGACGGTTTTAATTGCCGTCGCTTAAAATTTGAAGAAATAGCGGTTTTTGAATCTTCGCTATTATTTCTGAAATTGAAGGAAAATGGTGAATTTGATTTCACTATTATTTTTGAAATTGGCGGTTTTGATCGCCGTTTGCTTGAAATTTTTGAAAATAGCGAATTTAAATTTTCACTATTTGCTTTGTCTTTGAGGAAATGACGATTTTCAATATCGTCAATGAAAATCCGAATTTTGTCATGTGGAAATTGGGCTAAAGCCTAAAATTCGCTGAAAAAGCAAGTGGACACCTGATTGAGGCGCGAACCATCTTGCGAATCAAAGGGGCTTCCCTTTTTTTCTGTAAAAGATGCGAGTTCAGGCTGCATACCATTCCCATTTTGTCGTCTTCATTTTTCGACACAAACAAACCAAAATCGCCATTGTTGGACCTTCTAGCTTGCTCGAAATCGTGCCATCATCAACAATGTCATCTCAAGGTGTGTATTTCCTCTTGAATCCGTTTAAATTTGTTGATCTTTAGCTTGATTGAATTAGGGCGAATTTTACCCTAAAAAATCGAATTGGGCGTTTTTGATTGAGCCCATTTCGAGTGAAATTGATGCTTACATTAGGTTAGAAACCTGTTTAGGAGTATAGGGGTGCTTTTAGTTTGCATTTTGGTCCCCATTCCCGCTCCCTATGCTCGAAAAACGCGAGTGAGGTGAGATACCGTCTCATTTCGCAATGCCAAGTTTATTTGCTTGGGTAGTGGGTCCCACTAGGTTGCATTGTAGTTGGGAAAGCCCGTATTCGCCATTTATGGACCTTCGTTAGATATTGTGGGCAAAATTGGATTTTTGCCTTTTGTGACGGTCTTATGTTTGACAAAATAAGCGTCTGTTTGGGCTTGAATTGAGTCAGTTTGCCTTGAAATGGACCTTATCGGTAATTTAGGTCACCTTGAGGGGTGATAAAATCACGTTTGCCTTTTTGCGGTCGTTTTTGAATTGTTGTCCGGTTTGGGCTCAAATTAGCGTATAAATTGCCTTTTTGAGCCGTAGAAAAATACCCCATTGTGTCGGGAATGTATTTTGGTTTGTTGGCGGACCTTGTATGGGTCTTGAAATGCCGTTTTTCGTGGTTTTGACTCGTCTTTTGCTTGAAAAGATGGGCGAGTCGTTTTTATTTGTTTGTTGTGAATGGTTTTGTTTGGTTGGATTTTGGGCGGGATTGCCCTTATTTTGCATTGCAGGTTGTTGTTGTTTTTGTTTGGATTTGTCCATTTCATGCCGTCGTAATTCCGAAATTTCGGCTGACGTTTTTTGTTTGTTGTGTTTTTTTATTGCAGGGAATCGTTTGGGACCTATGGGGTCTGTTGTAGAGCCACTGGAGGAGGATGACGATTATGGTGGGGAAGAGACGACCGAAGAGGCTGCCGGATTTGAGGCGGTGGTGGAGGATACTTCCGTAGAGGAGGAGAGGCGGCTGACGTGGCCGGTTTGTCCTTTTCGTTGTGGCTGATAGACATGATGGCTGATGATTGAGGGTCAGCACCGGAGTGGTGCATCGCATCATGGTTCTTGGCCTTCTCATCATCCGAAGTCTGCAAGACACTGTCTTCTTTTTTGTCGTGGAGCAGGAACGGGGTATTACCATAATGGTAATCACCTCTACTTCCGTTGTTGCTCCTTTGTTTCTTGTGTTGCTCTCTTTCTTTTCTGTTTGAGAGGATAGAGAGTGCTTAGTTAGGTAGGTGGCAGATAGCCCCCAGTTCGTTGTCTTAGGCCAGTGTCTATATGATAGACAGTTATTTTAGGCCAGCGTCTGTATGATAGACGGTTGTTTTAGGCCAGTGTCTGTATGATAGACGGTTGTTTTAGGCCAGTGTCTGTATGATAGATGTCTGTACTGAACCCTGTTTGTACGGTCAGTTGTTCGTATCGAACGCGTGTTGATGTATTTTGCGTGAGGCGGTTTGTATATATGTGTTTTTGGATTGTGGTTCATTTTTGTGAATTTTGGCTTTTTGTGTTTCGGAGGAGCGCTGCCGGCTGTTGATTCTCCTTTTGCTCTGCACTAGTTCCTGCATCGTTAGTGTACAAAACAAGCAATAGATAGCACATACGCATAAATGTAAACACGTAAAAGTATTTGATTGAAAACCAAAATTATCCAAGATGACTTGAAGTTAAAATTGAAATTTTGAAAAGAATTTTAAAATTTCCGTGACAAATCGTCACGTTCGGAATTCAAAAGGAATTGATTTGAAAATTTGAGCAATTAACTCGTGTCGTGAATTAAATTGCGCCGAAATTATTGAAATTGACTCAAAAAATTCAAACTCAAACCGTCAGGAAAGAAATTTTAGAAAAGGAGTTTTACGAGTATATTTGATTTATGACTTTTGAGGTCAAGACTCGAATTTGTGAGTTCTTGAATTTTTGAGGAAAATTGACGTCGTGTTATCAATTCTCGATTTTGATTTTTGCCGGAAAATTGCGCAAAGGCGTCAAAATTTTCGGAATTTCGACTGACATGGAAACGATCCATCGCGGATCGGGGCGACTAGCCCTTCCCCCCTTAAAAAAAGAAAGAAAAAGCCGTATGTTTAAAGCTGCGTCATAAAAACCGTGTCGGATTTCGTAAAACGCGAAAACAAGGAAGTGTGAGTGTGAGGAATGGTCGTGATCCCTCGTGGGGTTTAGTTTTCAGTACTTGTCGTTAGGAGCACCTAGACCAAAACACAATTTATAACTTCACAAACAACTCTACAATTAGTAAAGAGGCAAGTAAAGATCGGATCCCAAGGGACGGGAATTGAGATGAGATTTCTATTGCAACTAGTGGTGTCTAAGGGTGTCACAATTGGGGTTTGAAGTAGAAGATCACTAAACTAAATAACAATGAAAGTAAACAAGCAAGATGGATTAAAAGGGATGTAAACAATTGATAAAAGGCACTAGGGTGTCATGGGGTCATAGGGGATTCATGGGAATTGATCATACAAACATGTTCTCAACTTATAAGCAAGCAATTATTGTGATGGATCGAGTTGGTTTATATCTTACAATCCTAGGAAAGTTTGGGTCCCGGAGCCGAATCGATTAGATTGTACAACATCTACAAGTCGACTTAATCTTCCCTACTCAACAATATGCATGGTCTAATGAGACTCGAGTTGGTTTATGTGTTACAAGTCTCATTGAAAAGATAGGTGATGGGTAAAAAATGCAAAGATTCATAGGCTCGCATTTCATCAAATATAACAAGTGCATAAGTTGAGATCACAACAAGCAAGCAAATAAACTATGAAAGCATATTAATTTAAGAATGAATCATTCCCCATGTTGGTTTCCCCTAATTACCCATTAACCCTAGCTAAGGAAACTACTCACTCATTATCATGTTGAACATGCTAGCAAGGTTGTCAATCATACCAACAAAGTGAAATATGATGAATAAATGAAAGTAATTAACAATAATTAAAAAGGGATTAAGAGAACTATACCTACTAATGATTCCAATAATAAAGCAAAGAATAAAAGAAGTATTTGATGCTTGATTGGAAGGTTGTCAATCTCCCAATAATAACCCAAATAATCTTCAATTACCCAAAATAAAGGATGAACAAGAGAGACATTAAGGAAATAAAACTTGTATTAAAACTTGATTAAATGTTGATTACAAGATTAAAGAGAGATTTGAATGATATTAACTACACTAAAGATTGCTAAGAAGAACATGTTCTTCTAAATAGACTAATGAGGTATTTATAGTGGGGATTAGGTACATAAATTAGGGTTTACTAAGGGCTTAAATGACGATTAAGTCCTTGAGGAATCGCCGGTATCTAGGGGAGACTCCGGTCTCTTTTTCGCCGGTCTTAGAAAAAGATGTGCATCCTTCCTTGAAGCTTGTTGAAGACGAAATGGAACTGTCTGGGAATCCAGGCGTCTTTAGCACGGGATGGGCGTATTTGGAAGCGTCTGGACGGGCGTCCAGAGGGTGAAGACGGGCGTCTTTGGGTGGTTTTGCCCGGGCGTCTTGCTGCGGACGACGCTCGGATTGTGGGTGAGGGACGGGCGTCTTCAGGGCTATCCGCACGGATTGTCAGGCAGTTTCATTCCTTCTTCTTTTCTTCCTTTTTCTTCATAAAATCCTTGAAGATTTCCTCGAGGATTCAAGGATCTTTTCTCATCATTGCCCATCTACTATAGTATGTACAAAGGCCTTCTAATCTTGTCTCTCCTTGATGCTTGGTCATTGAATTCAATCAATTTAGCCTCATTTTTCCATGAAAATGCAAGGTTTGCACTCCTTTCCTACCAAGGACACAAAACCTCAAAGAATATACAAAACAAAGAACTAAAGACAATAAATAACCCAAATATGCACTAAAAAGCAAGGGAACAAGGCTAATTCGGGGACTAAATATGCTTTAATTATGGTCACATCAAATATCCCCAAACCGAAACTTTGCTCGTCCCGAGTAAAGAGGTGACAAAGACTAGGACCATTATTTAAACTAACCTAATAACATAGCCGATATGAGACAATTAGCGGGTCTCACTCCGCCCCTTCAACTCACAACAAGACAACCATGAGGTAGGATGCCTTCTTGCAAGGCAAGGTCGGTCTTGCCAAAATGGCGACACATCCAAACATTAAGCACACAAAATCAAGTGATGGATGCATCTACAAAAGAATAGCCACTTTCCTCATCTAAGTGGCGGAAATTATCTACAAGGGAAGTAATTAAAGGGTACACACTCCTTCATAGATGCAATTTCTTCAAACTACTAAGCCTAGAAGGATACCAATAAATCACCTCCAAGTTGTGTCAAGCTAGGGTACCTTTGTCCTCAATCGTTAAATGATTTTGTCAAGAATAGACTCTCTTTACGGTACCAAACAATGTGTAAGGCTCGTGTTTACGATCGGTAGGTCGCAAATACGCGTCGGGTTATGACTTAAGAAGTCGAGTCGAGAATTTTAAGGGAGAAAAGAGGGGGCGGACACTCGCGTAAGTCTCAAATGGGTGGCATTTGAGGGGTATTTATAGGAGAATGAGTGGTTGTGTGAGTTTTGAGCGACGTGGCCACTTGGGCTGCTCAAAGAGGCGCGAGCCACGTCGCGGTTCTTCGAGGTGAGTTGTCGGTTTCACAACAAACGTAATCATGATTTGTTCTATCATAGGTTTTGTAGTCACATGTTTGGTACTTGACCAACATGAATCCGGGAAAACTTAAGGTAGAAGGTTTGAAATGTTTTGTTTTTGGTGGTTGACTCGGTTTGACTCGTTGTTGGAGTCGGGATTTAAATTTTTGAGCCGGTTTTTGGTCCAGTGTCGGTTTTGACTCCAGTTAGTATCACTGCGACCCCGTCGTCATGCATTAAACACTCCAGGTATTTTTGAAATGTTTTGAAATGTTTTATTTTCGAAATCGTTTTAAGTTTTCTGACGTAAAGTTGTACACAAACTGTCGATCAAACGCCACGATTCCAAAACATGTTGTAGTCCGATAATCATCGGGTTTTTGTTGGAGTCTCAGCAGATACCCGTTATCTATAGAGCCCCCACTTTGACTGAGACTTGGACAAGGCGAAATTCAAAGTAGAGCCCCTAGGTCAATCGAAGATTACAACCTGGAGACCTGCGACGTCGAGGCGGCTCGAAAGGATTCGGGCCGAGACTGCCATCGGGAAGGGCGACGCCAAGGCGACACGAGGGTACGAGCCAAGGACTTGTCGTCGGGAACAGTTTAGAGTCTCGTCACCGTCCGTGCGGGTCGTTTAAAGTCCATTAGACTACGTATAATGGCTCGACCCATAAGAAGGAGTCATACCTGAGGCATCTTCGGATATGTCCTTGCAAGTTTCCGGACAAAGGCTCGCCAGCTGATGGTAAGGAAATGTACCCGAGGCATCTTTGGGATCTATCCTCGAAAGGGTTGCGGACAAAGGCTCGCCAGCCAAGACAAGGAAATGTACCCGAGACATCTTCGGGATCTGTCCTCGAAAGGGTTGCGGACAAAGGCTCGCCAGCCAAGACAAGGAAATGTACTCGAGACATCTTCGGGATCTGTCCTTGAGGTGTTTGCGGACAAAGGTTTGCCAGCCAAGACAAGGAAATGCACCTAAGGCATCTTCGGGATCTGTCCTTGAAAGGTTGCGGACAAAGGCTCGGCAGCCAATGGTAAGGAAATGTACCCGAGGCATCTTCGGGATCTGTCCTTGGAAGGGTTGCGGACAAAGGCTCGCCAGCCAAGACAAGGAAATGTACCCGAGGTGTCTTCGGGATCTGTCCTTGGAAGGTTGCGGACAAAGGCTCGCCAGCCAATGGTAAGGAAATGTACCCGAGGCATCTTCGGGATCTGTCCTTGAGGTGTTTGCGGACAAAGGCTCGCCAGCCAAGACAAGGAAATGTACCCGAGGGGTCTTTGGGATCTGTCCTTGGAAGGTTGCGGACAAAGGCTCGCCAGCCACGGTACAATCGATTAATGGATCAAGGGAATAGCCGCACCAAATGGGCTCGTTTGAACGTAGCAAACTCGTGATGCCGCCGTGAATTTGAATGAGAATAGCCGCGTCAAAAGGGCTTGTCTTGAAAGTAGCGAACTCATGATGCCGCCGTGGAAACGATGAATTTGGATTTTCACTATCACTGTTTTTGGAATGAGCGGGTTCCGCGAGGAAGCCCTCTTTGGTAGTGAATTTGGAATTTTCACTATTTAACCAAGTGACGGTTTATGTCTTTGCCATTGACTTTTGATGGAAATAGTGAATTTGGAATCTTCACTATTGATTGAAGTGACGGTTTATATCTGGCCGTTGACTTTTGATGGAAATAGTGAATTTGGAATCTTCACTCTTGATTGAAGTGACGATTTATGTGCCGCCGTTGACATTTGATGGAAATAGTGAATTTGGAATCTTCACTATTGATGTAAGTGACGGTTTATGTGCCGCCGTTGACATGCGTGGTGAGAATAGTGGAATTCAATTTCCAACTATTATTTTGAGCATGACGGTTTTAATTGCCGTCGCTTAAAATTTGAAGAAATAGCGGTTTTTGAATCTTCGCTATTATTTCTGAAATTGAAGGAAAATGGTGAATTTGATTTCACTATTATTTTTGAAATTGGCGGTTTTGATCGCCGTTTGCTTGAAATTTTTGAAAATAGCGAATTTAAATTTTCACTATTTGCTTTGTCTTGGAGGAAATGACGATTTTCAATATCGTCAATGAAAATCCGAATTTTGTCATGTGGAAATTGGGCTAAAGCCTAAAATTACTGAAAAAAGCAAGTGGACACCTGATTGAGGCGCGAACCATCTTGCGAATCAAAGGGGCTTCCCTTTTTTTCTGTAAAAGATGCGAGTTCAGGCTGCATACCATTCCCATTTTGTCGTCTTCATTTTTCGACACAAACAAACCAAAATCGCCATTGTTGGACCTTCTAGCTTGCTCGAAATCGTGCCATCATCAACAATGTCATCTCAAGGTGTGTATTTCCTCTTGAATCCGTTTAAATTTGTTGATCTTTAGCTTGATTGAATTAGGGCGAATTTTACCCTAAAAAATCGAATTGGGCGTTTTTGATTGAGCCCATTTCGAGTGAAATTGATGCTTACATTAGGTTAGAAACCTGTTTAGGAGTATAGGGGTGCTTTTAGTTTGCATTTTGGTCCCCATTCCCGCTCCCTATGCTCGAAAAACGCGAGTGAGGTGAGATACCGTCTCATTTCGCAATGCCAAGTTTATTTGCTTGGGTAGTGGGTCCCACTAGGTTGCATTGTAGTTGGGAAAGCCCGTATTCCCCATTTATGGACCTTCGTTAGATATTGTGGGCAAAATTGGATTTTTGCCTTTTGTGACGGTCTTATGTTTGACAAAATAAGCGTCTGTTTGGGCTTGAATTGAGTCAGTTTGCCTTGAAATGGACCTTATCGGTAATTTAGGTCACCTTGAGGGGTGATAAAATCACGTTTGCCTTTTTGCGGTCGTTTTTGAATTGTTGTCCGGTTTGGGCTCAAATTAGCGTATAAATTGCCTTTTTGAGCCGTAGAAAAATACCCCATTGTGTCGGGAATGTATTTTGGTTTGTTGGCGGACCTTGTATGGGTCTTGAAATGCCGTTTTTCGTGGTTTTGACTCGTCTTTTGCTTGAAAAGATGGGCGAGTCGTTTTTATTTGTTTGTTGTGAATGGTTTTGTTTGGTTGGATTTTGGGCGGGATTGCCCTTATTTTGCATTGCAGGTTGTTGTTGTTTTTGTTTGGATTTGTCCATTTCATGCCGTCGTAATTCCGAAATTTCGGCTGACGTTTTTTGTTTGTTGTGTTTTTTTATTGCAGGGAATCGTTTGGGACCTATGGGGTCTGTTGTAGAGCCACTGGAGGAGGATGACGATTATGGAGGGGAAGAGACGACCGAAGAGGCTGCCGGATTTGAGGCGGTGGTGGAGGATACTTCCGTAGAGGAGGAGAGGCGGCTGACGTGGCCGGTTTGTCCTTTTCGTTGTGGCTGATAGACATGATGGCTGATGATTGAGGGTCAGCACCGGAGTGGTGCATCGCATCATGGTTCTTGGCCTTCTCATCATCCGAAGTCTGCAAGACACTGTCTTCTTTTTTGTCGTGGAGCAGGAACGAGGTATTACCATAATGGTAATCACCTCTACTTCCGTTGTTGCTCCTTTGTTTCTTGTGTTGCTCTCTTTCTTTTCTGTTTGAGAGGATAGAGAGTGCTTAGTTAGGTAGGTGGCAGATAGCCCCCAGTTCGTTGTCTTAGGCCAGTGTCTATATGATAGACAGTTATTTTAGGCCAGCGTCTGTATGATAGACGGTTGTTTTAGGCCAGTGTCTGTATGATAGACGGTTGTTTTAGGCCAGTGTCTGTATGATAGATGTCTGTACTGAACCCTGTTTGTACGGTCAGTTGTTCGTATCGAACGCGTGTTGATGTATTTTGCGTGAGGCGGTTTGTATATATGTGTTTTTGGATTGTGGTTCATTTTTGTGAATTTTGGCTTTTTGTGTTTCGGAGGAGCGCTGCCGGCTGTTGATTCTCCTTTTGCTCTGCACTAGTTCCTGCATCGTTAGTGTACAAAACAAGCAATAGATAGCACATACGCATAAATGTAAACACGTAAAAGTATTTGATTGAAAACCAAAATTATCCAAGATGACTTGAAGTTAAAATTGAAATTTTGAAAAGAATTTTAAAATTTCCGTGACAAATCGTCACGTTCGGAATTCAAAAGGAATTGATTTGAAAATTTGAGCAATTAACTCGTGTCGTGAATTAAATTGCGCCGAAATTATTGAAATTGACTCAAAAAATTCAAACTCAAACCGTCAGGAAAGAAATTTTAGAAAAGGAGTTTTACGAGTATATTTGATTTATGACTTTTGAGGTCAAGACTCGAATTTGTGAGTTCTTGAATTTTGGAGGAAAATTGACGTCGTGTTATCAATTCTCGATTTTGATTTTTGCCGGAAAATTGCGCAAAGGCGTCAAAATTTTCGGAATTTCGACTGACATGGAAACGATCCATCGCGGATCGGGGCGACTAGCCCTTCCCCCCTTAAAAAAAGAAAGAAAAAGCCGTATGTTTAAAGCTGCGTCATAAAAACCGTGTCGGATTTCGTAAAACGCGAAAACAAGGAAGTGTGAGTGTGAGGAATGGTCGTGATCCCTCGTGGGGTTTAGTTTTCAGTACTTGTCGTTAGGAGCACCTAGACCAAAACACAATTTATAACTTCACAAACAACTCTACAATTAGTAAAGAGGCAAGGAAAGGTCGGATCCCAAGGGGAATTGAGATGAGATTTCTATTGCAACTAGTGGTGTCTAAGGGTGTCACAATTGGGGTTTGAAGTAGAAGATCACTAAACTAAATAACAATGAAAGTAAACAAGCAAGATGGATTAAAAGGGATGTAAACAATTGATAAAAGGCACTAGGGTGTCATGGGGTCATAGGGGATTCATGGGAATTGATCATACAAACATGTTCTCAAATTATAAGCAAGCAATTATTGTGATGGATCGAGTTGGTTTATATCTTACAATCCTAGGAAAGTTTGGGTCCGAATCGATTAGATTGTACAACATCTACAAGTCGACTTAATCTTCCCTACTCAACAATATGCATGGTCTAATGAGACTCGAGTTGGTTTATGTGTTACAAGTCTCATTGAAAAGATAGGTGATGGGTAAAAAATGCAAGGATTCATAGGCTCGCATTTCATCAAATATAACAAGTGCATAAGTTGAGATCACAACAAGCAAGCAAATAAACTATGAAAGCATATTAATTTAAGAATGAATCATTCCCCATGTTGGTTTCCCCTAATTACCCATTAACCCTAGCTAAGGAAACTACTCACTCATTATCATGTTGAACATGCTAGCAAGGTTGTCAATCATACCAACAAAGTGAAATATGATGAATAAATGAAAGTAATTAACAATAATTAAAAAGGGATTAAGAGAACTATACCTACTAATGATTCCAATAATAAAGCAAAGAATAAAAGAAGTATTTGATGCTTGATTGGAAGGTTGTCAATCTCCCAATAATAACCCAAATAATCTTCAATTACCCAAAATAAAGGATGAACAAGAGAGACATTAAGGAAATAAAACTTGTATTAAAACTTGATTAAATGTTGATTACAAGATTAAAGAGAGATTTGAATGATATTAACTACACTAAAGATTGCTAAGAAGAACATGTTCTTCTAAATAGACTAATGAGGTATTTATAGTGGGGATTAGGTACATAAATTAGGGTTTACTAAGGGCTTAAATGACGATTAAGTCCTTGAGGAATCGCCGGTATCTAGGGAGACTCCGGTCTCTTTTTCGCCGGTCTTAGAAAAAGATGTGCATCCTTCCTTGAAGCTTGTTGAAGACGAAATGGAACTGTCTGGGAATCCAGGCGTCTTTAGCACGGGATGGGCGTATTTGGAAGCGTCTGGACGGGCGTCCAGAGGGTGAAGACGGGCGTCTTTGGGTGGTTTTGCCCGGGCGTCTTGCTGCGGACGACGCTCGGATTGTGGGTGAGGGACGGGCGTCTTCAGGGCTATCCGCACGGATTGTCAGGCAGTTTCATTCCTTCTTCTTTTCTTCCTTTTTCTTCATAAAATCCTTGAAGATTTCCTCGAGGATTCAAGGATCTTTTCTCATCATTGCCCATCTACTATAGTATGTACAAAGGCCTTCTAATCTTGTCTCTCCTTGATGCTTGGTCATTGAATTCAATCAATTTAGCCTCATTTTTCCATGAAAATGCAAGGTTTGCACTCCTTTCCTACCAAGGACACAAAACCTCAAAGAATATACAAAACAAAGAACTAAAGACAATAAATAACCCAAATATGCACTAAAAAGCAAGGGAACAAGGCTAATTCGGGGACTAAATATGCTTTAATTATGGTCACATCAAATATCCCCAAACCGAAACTTTGCTCGTCCCGAGTAAAGAGGTGACAAAGACTAGGACCATTATTTAAACTAACCTAATAACATAGCCGATATGAGACAATTAGCGGGTCTCACTCCGCCCCTTCAACTCACAACAAGACAACCATGAGGTAGGATGCCTTCTTGCAAGGCAAGGTCGGTCTTGCCAAAATGGCGACACATCCAAACATTAAGCACACAAAATCAAGTGATGGATGCATCTACAAAAGAATAGCCACTTTCCTCATCTAAGTGGCGGAAATTATCTACAAGGGAAGTAATTAAAGGGTACACACTCCTTCATAGATGCAATTTCTTCAAACTACTAAGCCTAGAAGGATACCAATAAATCACCTCCAAGTTGTGTCAAGCTAGGGTACCTTTGTCCTCAATCGTTAAATGATTTTGTCAAGAATAGACTCCCTATGGTGTTAGAAACACTGGAGGATCGCGGAATTCTCCCTCTTGCCTATACAAGAAGAAGGGTCGTCCCCTCTCTACCATGCACAAAAATGGATACGATGGATAAAGGGATCAATAGATATTTGAGCTTCATTTTGGGAGTTTGCTTTTGTTTTTGTTTTTCCCCCCAATTTCTTGTGGCATTTGACATTTGAGAACACTTTCTTTTGCCATTTCTTTTGATTTTTGGCTTTTCAATACCTGACAACTTTTCAACTTTTTGCATTTCTTTTTGAACATTTTCAAAGTCACCCCATATGTAGTGAGGGTGCCTTATATTTGAAGCATTAGTAGTCTATTTTTGCTCCTCTTTTCATTTGATGCATTTTGCAAACTTTCTTTCACTTTTCATTTCATTGAACTCAAATCAATTTCTTTTTGCGCCCATTCCCTTTGATGATAAAAATGTGGTAGAACATGGATGATGGATGCATGGTTTCAAGGGTCACCTTGGAATAAACGGTAGCCAAGGAGTTACCACACCACAAGGTACTCTTGACTAGGCCTTAATCCATGGGTCAAAGGATACTAGCATGACACATCCTAGGGTGTTTTACAAGCATTCTAATAAGCAAAGTTTTAAGAAGAAAAAGAATCTACTAGGGCCTATATACACTTGTCAATCTTCCCAAGTAGACGGTTTCGCAAAATTTTTCTAACATGCAACTACATGCCATGATGCTTATGCCTGTAAACATCCTAATGCATATGCTTCAACCAACTAGTATGACATATAAACTAAATGCAACTAGCATATAAACATCCTAATGCATATGCTTCTACCAACTAGTATGACATATAAACTAAATGCAAGTCCTAAGTTCACATTGTTATACCGCGTCAATCAAAATAAAGCCACATAGTCATTAACATAAAGAGGAAAAAGGAGATTGGAAAGATCATACCATGCGGTCTTCATGATCCTCATGTCTCGGATGTGGCGTAGTCAATCAATGTGAACAAGGATAAAACAAACACAATATATACAACAATATATACATGACTTCACTACAAAGTAAATGAACTTGTTTTTGGTTTTTTTTCAGATTTTTTCAATTTTTATGGTTTTTCGAAATTTTTTGATTTTTTTTTGGATTTTTGAATAAAAGTTAAGTTAGAATTCTCCATCCCCACACTAATATGGTGTAGATACCCAGTATCTGCTGAGATTCCAACAAACACCCGATGATTATCGGACTACAACATGTTTTGGAATCGCGGCGTTTGATCGACAGTTTGTGTACAACTTTACGTCGGAAAACTTAAAACGATTTCGAAAATAAACATTTCAAAACATTTCAAAAATACCTGGAGTGTTTAATGCACGACGACGGGGTCGCAATGACACTAACTAGAGTCAAAACCGACACCGGACTAAAAACCGACTCAAAAATTCAAATCCCGACTCCAACAACGAGTCAAACCGAGTCAACCACAAAAAACAAACATTTCAAACCTTCTACCTTAAGTTTTCCCAGATTCATGTTGGTCAAGTACCAAACATGTGACTACAAAACCTAGGATAGAACAAATCATGATTGCGTTTGTTGTGAAAGTGACAACACAGCTCGAAGACCCGCAACGTGGCTTGCGCCTCTTTGAGCAGCCTAGGTGGCCACGTCGCTCAAAACTCACACAACCACTCATTCTCCTATAAATACCCCTCAAATGCCAACCATTTTAGAGTTACACGAGTGTCCGCCCCCTCTTTTCTCCCTTAAAATTCTCGACTCGACTTACTAAGTCACAACCCGACGCGTATTTACGACCTACCGATCGTAAACACGAGCCTTACACATTGTTTGGTACCGTCATCGTGTATTAAACCACTTGACCGGCCATTTCGACCACTACACCATCACTAAACTTTTAAAACACTCTTTTACTTACCAAAATGGTTTTAAACCGAGTTTTTTCCGATCAAACGAGTTGTTACACTTACGTCGGTCACTCGCCATAACCAAACATGTAAGTATGAGGTGTAAAAATCCTCTTTTATTATATTTTCATTTTCTTCATGACTCTAACATGCTAAAACATGCATAACATGAACCAAAACATGGGATAAACCAGCCAAAACTGATTTTTGGTCTGAGGCAGAAGCTTCTTAGGTCGCCAACTAGCTCGCGCCTAAATGGGGTATTCAGACCAGAAATCAACCGTGTTTGTTCTCGTCATTTACCTTAATCCATTTTTCATATTTGTAATCGGTGTTCACCATTTCAAGTATTTTCGAACCATTGTTATCTTATTTCACATGTTTTAACCATAAAACATTTTTCACCCTTGGTTCCTCATACCATGACGGTTAAATCCGTGTTTCGGTGATAATATTTGGTTAACGACATTTAGAAGGTATTTTAAAGCCTTTTATTTCATTTCTTTACATTTTCAAACCGACATATTAGTCACCAACACAAAGTCATCCTTGGTTCTACATACCATGCCGAATTTTAACCCGGGTACGATGATGAGTACCGACTAATTACATTCAAATGGACTTAAAACAATTAGTTCATCATCATTTTCAAAACTATTCATGTCAAGTTTGTCAAATCGAACCCGACGCCGAATATTATCAAATAATGATGATTATTCGAGTCTAGTTCTTCAAATCAACAAATGCGGTCTAAACAACCCCTTCAAATCAAACCGGGTTCGAATACCCATTTTCAACACGTTTTATAACGTTTTCTAAAAGGTCCTAACCCGCGCCTAAACAGGCTCTCCATTTCTCATTTTCAAAACTAGAGGGAAGCCCTTTGTATCGCCAGCTGGCTCGCGCCTCATGTAGATGTCTGATACAGGGCCTGATCCCTTCCAGCATTAGTCTAGGACGATCCTGACTCCAGTTAACCCGGATATAGGACGGATCAGATGACTGTTCAAACCATATTTGCCAAATGCCTTACTAAGACAAACGGATCATGTTATGCACCCTAAACCTATTACGGTAAATGGATGTTTAATTTCCGTCTTGCATGCAAATCAACCTTTAATCCGACTCGACATCTTATACTTGATACTTGGATTAAATCAACCGACTTAGAAAGCTCTCACATGTTAGGTTTAAATCATTGGATGCGCATTCATGCATTTAAACCGTTTTATCAATTTTTGCATTCAACCAACCAAGATCGATCAGTAGAGGCCGCTAAACGCGGGCGGGATTGGGTGTCTGATTAAAGGGCTTCCCAGTACGTACCTTCACCTCTTACTCAGAAACTTTGGATAGTGGACGACCTTATCCAGGGCGTACGAGAGTCATTCTAGAGATAGGATGCTTAAGAGGGACGATTTCCTTATCTTTAGTACCTATGTCAAACGCTGCTTTGTGCTTCGATTTGACCGAGGTATAAAGTGGAATTCGATCGGGTTCCAGGCATCCCACAAATGCTTGGTGGCGACTCTAAACATCTCTAATAGTTTCGAGACCCTTACCGAGACGAAACCGACCGATCTAAAACGATCCGGTCGAAAGCATTTTTACGCCGCCGAGCGTGGCCTTAAAAAAAACCGCTGTATGTCCACAGACCGAAGTGGGCTTGCAGGTGGGCCATGTCCACAGATTGGCGACTCCGCTGGGGAAATCTAGGACACTTACGTCTTTGTGATCCCTAGATGGTGAGACGCGAACGAGGTCTTGGTTGGAATGCATTAATTGATATTACGGTCACGGTCGGGTTTCCTTGTCCGGGCCCACAACCTAACCCTTTTCGACCAATTGGCTCGTTTCGTCAGCGTGAGTTTTCTCATCCCCGCGCTTCGAATCCCGATTGAGTCAAGCATACCGTTGACGTCACATATTTCTGTTTCCTCAAAGAGCTTTCATCACTTTCGAGCAAGGCCGTCATAATGACGATTTTCAAACTCAGTTTTTGTATAACCATTTCAAATCACCTTTTTACGCCGTTATAATCGCCGCGTCTAGACTCGGATTTTAACCCGTTTCGCGTCGACAATGACTCTTTCAAAACCCGAGAAAGGCACACACCCTTTTCTCGAAACACTTTCGGGATCCCGAGGACCATGCACCGTCCCCGAGACCTCTTCAAACATTTCAAACTCGATTTTCAAAACATACAATTTTGAATTTCAAAACCGTCTTGGGAAACAACACACTGTTTTCCGAGCCGACTCAAACTCAAACCGTCTTTTGCAAATAAACTTAAGACAAACCCTTTTCAACTGATCCACTTGCGGAGATTTCTATCTTCGGAAGCCGCCCATTTACAAGCGACAAATGAATCTTTTTGAAAATTTCTATTTTCGAAAACTTCAGTCCACCATTCCAATTCCGCCTCGTGTCTATCGAGTCAAAGCAAACGTACTTATGGGTCTTTACTTATGAGTCGTCTCACCACGAGACCCGTCGAATGGCGTCGCGCCGTCATGATTGGACTCGTGTCAAAGGTTCGGTCAAACACCGTCACGTCATAATTCGAGTCAGCACCGAGGGACCACACAGGGTCGCCCCGTCTTGTTGAGTTTGTCTTTGTCTCGTCCACTGTGTTGTCTGCGTTCAGTCTTGGAACCGTGTCGGATTGAGTTGTAATGTGAGCCATTTTTCTGCCTCAGAGCCATGGCCCCGTCTTCAGCTTCATCCAACAACAACAATGATAACAACAGAGATGTCACAACTGATCTGCTAGCCAGCCTGCTTACCGCTCTTAAGGTCACCCTGGATCGCGTCCAGACCCGTATCGACGCCCTGGAAAACAAGGAAACTGGGGAACACAATACCCCACCTCTGACTGAAACTGAGAAGAGGCTGAAACTCTTGGAGGAACAGCTCCTAGCCTGGGGTAACAAAATCCATCTTGAGAACAAGTGAAGGTTCGATCCTGTCGGGGACCAGTTACCCGACAACTTTACCCTGACTGATGTACCTAAGTTCAAGGGAGTGGAGGACCCACTCAACCATATCCGTGCTTTCAAGGACTACATGGCCATTAAGTGGGTCAAACAGGAGCTCTTTACCCGGATCTTCCCATCCTCTTTGGAGCCGATTCCTCGCCAATGGTACTACTCTTTGGACCTGAAAAATCTTACTACTTGGGATGAGATCGCAGTTGAGTTTGCCAAGCAGTATGCCGACAACGTCGAAATCCAGGCCAACACCCGCACTCTCGAGGTGTTAACCCAAAACGACAAGGAGGGGTTCACTGAGTTCCTAACCCGTTGGAGGAGGGTGAGTACTTAATTGGTCAGTAAGCCGAGTGAATCAACTCTGGTGGAAAATTTTCAACAATCTCTGCCCGGTTTATGCCAACCTACTGAGGTATCAGAATATCAATACTTTTCAAGATCTGCAGATTCTGGGGACGCGTATTGAGGACGACCTCCGAAAGGGTGTCTTAGCCAAGACTACTGGCAGGGGTTACCAGGATCCACCTCAACCGGATCTCGCCCTTACGGTCAGACAAACAAGATTGATGAGGTTAACCTCGTCGAACCATCAGCTAAGAAAACTGAGCGCCCCCAAAGAGTGTTCACCAACATAGGGTCGACTTATGCAAGTGCCCCAAAAACGCTCATGGACCAAGGGAAGCTACAACCGATCGGACCCACCCCGGATCCGACCGACGCCAAGAAGTCCCGATTCTGGAACCCCAATGCCTACTGTCAGTATCATCGAGGGAAAGGGCATGATACCGAAAATTGCTTCAAACTCAAGCACCTCATTCAAGACATGATTGAGAAGGGAGATTTGCCTATACCCCCACCAACTAAGCCGAACAACAAGACGAATCCTTTGGGAATTCACGCCATTTCTGATGATGAGCCGACCCTAGACTCCTCTCACCTCATCTTGCCGATTGACGACGAGGTGAAGGTTTAGGAAAAGGATCCTTCAGACGGAGTGTTTATGTTTAGTGCTGCCGCTATGCTCACTATGTTTCAACAAGTTGAAGAGGCCATAATCAGCCTCTCTGAAAGAATCACCCGACTCGACGACGCTTACCGTCGACTCATCTTCAATCCCCCAACACCGCGCCCAAGGGAGAATTCCCCAAGCATTCAGAACTACCTACCCCAGGATGGATTTCTCCCACGACCATTCTGGCATAGACCTCATGAAAATCACCTTCAAAATAACTACCCTCAAAATAACTACCCCCATAATAATCACCCTCACAAAAACCATCCTCACAAAAATATCCCTCACAAGAACTACCCACCGAGGAATACCCCTCCAAGGTATCCTCGAGACTCTGAAATTAACGGCATATGGAGGGATGATGTTGAGGATGTTTATATCCTCCCAGGGAAGGAGAAGCGGACGAAAGAAATCGGACATCTCACCCGGTCCGGACGTCCCTATCAAAATCCGAACAATTCAACGGTCGTTCCAACAACGAATGACCAAATCGTCCCAGAGGTGGACACTCAACCAAAGGCCCCCGAGAACTCAATCCTGAAACAGCTCCAGAAAGCAAAAGCCGAAATCTCAATTTGGCAACTGATCGCAACGTCTTTTGAGGACCGACAGGCCTTGGGAAAATTGACCGTGCCCTCCACCTCTTCCCCAGAAGAAATAGTGGCACACATGACGAGAGACGCCCCTGATCTGAGTAACCCGGTCGTCTTCTCCGACGAGGACATCCCTCCGTTCGGAGCCAACCATAACCTAGCCTTGTACATTACCGTACAATGCCTCCAGAAAAATATACCAATGGTCCTCGTGGATGACGGTTCTGCCGTGAATGTCATTCCTCTCAAAACGGCCCAGAGGCTGGGTATCAAGGAATCTGATTTGATCCCAACGAATCAAGGAGTACGCGCCTACGACGGCACTCGTCGCAAGGTCGCTGGGTTAGTCACTTTGATCGTCGCAACTGGACCCTTAGAAAGACAAACCAGTTTTCAAGTGGTCGACATCGACGCGTCCTTCAACATGCTCCTGGGACGTCTCTGGATTCACGCCGTCAAGGCGGTCACATCAACGCTCCACCAGAAGATGAGGGTCCCCTTCAATGGGAAAACAATCACGATTCCTGCTTCCCCAATCAAAGCAGTTATGAGAAGGGGGATAGCCTCCCAAGCCATTGAAGAGGACGACAATGAAATGTGGGGTTTCCAAGACGTAAACGCCATAACTGATGAATCGGCGACCTCTGAGTGTGACCTATTCACCAACCTCACGGTCAACCGTATTATGATGCGTCAGGGTTACTTCCCAGGTTTGCCGCTCAATCCACTAAAGGACCCGTTGCCTCCCTTGAAACAGACTAAGGTCCCCAACATTCCCTTTGGGCTGGGGTACGAACCTACTGACAAAGATATCCGGGGGATGAACATCCTAATCCGAAAACGCAAGAAGCACGGAGTTATGCTCCGTCCCTACCATCTGACTCTCAACGGATACTTTGTCCCCGAGGGAGAGTCCGAGCTCTACCATGGCTTTCCGGAGCCAATCTATGACTCTGTGGTGAAGGCTAGGTACCCGGGAGTGGAAGTCTTCCAGGACTGCTACTTTACCCCCGACAACATCGAAGCTGCATCAACTGAGTCCAAGCCATCACCATGCTTTGACGGACAAGCTGTAACACTCCTCTTTGGGGAAGATAACGTCAAGCACCTTGACTATGAGGACATCATCAACATTGCCCTGAAAGACAATCAATTTGATCCAACCGCCTTGATCTCCGATACTGACCCGGAGTAAGCTACCCAAGGCTGGAGGAAGACCGTCAAGTGGACCGATCGCCAGGGCCGCATTCTCAAGATAACAACTGGAGAAGGCCCTATGTTCAAGGAGGGAAGTGAAGAAGGATCTGAGTCTGAGTCCGAGTCGGAATTAGAGTCTGTCATAGCTCCTAACGCTCCTGATGTCCCGGTCAAGGTCCCCTTCCCGCTGCTTTATCACAAAGTCGTGGCTGATTCAGAGGCTGAGTCTACTAGGGTCACCCCCACTCCCATGAAAGGTGACAACCTGGAGCCTGTTCCGGGGGCCACTTCCTCTGTTGTGTCGCCTCTGACTGACCACGAGATGTCTGTCCTTTCTGAGCTTTTCGCTCGTGTCAACATAATGAACGCTAAGTTTGCTTATGACTCGTCTCAATTTAACTGCAATGCAATTCTGAATGACTATGAGGAATTTGACTTGAGTGACTAACCACCTCACATAGCAAAAGAACTTGACAAACGGGAAACCAGAACCCCCATCATTGAGGAAACCGAACCTATTAACGTAGGAACCGACAATACACCTCAAGAACTTAGGATAGGGACAACCCTGGACCCCTCGGAAAGACAGCATTTCATTGACCTCCTCCACGAATACAAGGACGTGTTCGCCTGGTCTTACAAAGACATGCCTGGGATTGATCGGGAAATTGCAGAGCACCGGATACCCATTAAACCTGGGGCTAAACCTGTGAAACAGAAGCTACGACGGATGCGTCCTGAGTGGGCCCTAAAAATCAAAGAAGAAGTGGACAAGCAGTTCAAGGCTGGGTTCATCAAAGTGTCCGAATACTCGGATTGGGTGGCCAACATTGTTCCTGTACCGAAGAAAGACGGGAGGATTTGGGTTTTTGTCGACTTCAGGGATCTGAACAAGGCAAGTCCTAAAGACGACTCCCCTTTGCCACATGTTGACATTCTGGTGGACAACACCGCCGAGCATGCTCTCCTATCATTCATGGACGGGTATGCCGGGTACAACCAGATTAAAATGGCTGAGGAAGACATGCACAAGACTGCGTTCACTACACAATGGGGTACATACTGCTACATGGTCATGCCTTTCGGCCTCATCAACGCCGGGGCAACCTATCAGAGGACCGCTACCACTCTCCTACATGATATGATGCACAAGGAGGTAGAGGTATATGTCGATGACATAATCGTCAAATAGAAAGAACGGGACGACCACATCAGTGCCCTCCGGAAATTCTTCGCTCGTCTGCGGAAATATAACATGAGACTAAATCCTCAGAAGTGTGCATTCGGGGTCACCTCCGGAAAACTCTTGGGACATGTCGTCAGCAAAAGAGGCATTGAGATTGATCCAACCAAAATCAAAGCCCTTCAACAAATGCCTCGGCCTAGGAACGAGAAGGAGATTCGGGGATTTCTCGGTCAAGTCCAATACATCAGCCGGTTCATTGCCAATCTTACTAGGATTTGTGAACCGATATTCAAGAAGCTTCGTCCCTCCGATCACACCGATTGGGATGACGACTATCAGAAGGCCTTCGACAGGATAAAGGAAATCCTATCCAAACCTCCTGTCCTCATGCCACCTAGACCGGGGATTCCTCTATCCATATACCTAACTGTTACCAACACAGCCATGGGAGCAATTCTAGCACAAACAGTTGGCAACGAAGAGCGAGCCATCTACTACATCATTAAAAAGTTCATTGAGTACGAGACGAAGTATACCCAACTGGAAAAGACATGCCTTGCCCTAGTACGGTCAACAAAGAAGCTGCGGCACTACATGCTCAGCTATACGGTCCACATCTACTCCAAGATGGACCCGGTTAAGTACATCTTCGAAAAAACCGTACTAAACGGAAGGCTGTCTAGATGGACACTGATGCTATCCGAGTTTGATCTCAAGTTCGTACCCCTCAAGGTTATCAAAGGAAGAGCAGTTGCTGATTTCCTGGCAGAAAATCCCGTCAACGAGGATCCAACGACCGACATATGGTCACTTCCTGACGTAGACATCCTTTGTGCCGACTCCGACGCATGAGACCTATACTTCGATGGTGCATCTAATCTGAGAGGCTTCGGGGTAGGAATCCTTCTAATATAACCAGAGGGAGAACATGTTCCGATCTCGGTCAAGCTAGACTTTGCCGTCACCAACAATGCCGCTGAATATGAAGCATGTCTCATCGGCCTACAAGCAGCCATCACACTTGGCATAAAGAGATTGAGGGTCCATGGCAATTCCTCACTCATCATCAACCAGATATCCGGATCATGGAAAACCCAATCTGACAGCTTAGCTCCCTAGTGAGCGAAGATCAGTCAAGAGGCCGAATTCTTCGACCAAGTCGACTACTTCCACCTGCCACGAGAGGAAAATCAATTCGCTGATGCCCTGGTAAAACTTGTCGCGCTCGTCAACATACCTGACGACATGACATCAATGCCCCTATGTGTCGAGAGAAGGAGCGAGCCAGCTCACATTTGTGCTATTATCGACGACGAGGAAAGCCATGATGAATCTTGGTACCAAGCCATCCTCAATTACAAAACCAAAAACGAATTCCCTCCCAACTCTGACCAAAGAGGACAAAGAGCCACCCGTTTACTTGCATCACAATTCGTGATAAACCAAAATCAACTCTACAAAAGAACACCCCAAGGAATTCTTCTCCTTTGCATTGACCATCACAAAGCCAAAAAAGTCATGGGAGAGGTTCACGACGGAGAATGTGGCCCTCACATGAGTGCAATGATGCTTACACGGAAAATCATGCGTCTAGGTTACTACTGGACCACCATGGAAGCCGATTGCCGTAACTACGTCAAACATTGCCACAATTGCCAAATCTTCGCCAACATACAACACATACCACCATCCCTTTTATACACCATGACATCACCCTGGCCATTCTCGACCTGGGGCATCGACATCATCGGGAAAGTCAACCCGATAGGCACCAACGGGCATTGCTTCGTCCTCGTCGCCATCGACTACTTTACCAAATGGGTAGAAGCACAGTCATATGCAGTCTTGACCGCCAAACAAGTGGCCAAGTTCATTCAAATAACATCATCTGCCGATATGGGGTACCCCATGAAATCATCAGCGATCAAGGCTCTCATTTCCGGGCGGAAACTCAAGCTTTGCTGGACAAATACAAGATCAAACGACATCGATCATCCCCCTACGGTCCCCAAACTAACGGAGCGTTGGAGGCAGCGAACAAAACTCTTGTCACCATCATCAAGAAAATGCAAGACAACTACCGCGATTGGCCGAACAAACTCCCATTCGCAATCTGGGGATACCGAACCTCCATTCGAACACAGATAGGCGCCACACCCTTCTACCTAGCATACGGTAGGGAGGCGGTTCAACCGGTAGAATTAGAGGTCCCATCTCTGCGCATGCTACTAGAGAGTCAAGTCCCTGAGGTGGAATGGACCCGTCGAAGGTACAAACAACTCAGTCTTCTAGACGAACGGCGACTCAACGCCTTGCACAACGTCCAGCTATACCAACAACGTATACAACGGGCATTCAACAAGAAGGTTAAACCCAGAAACATCCAGGAGGGCGACTTGGTCCTCAAGTCAGTTCGAGCACCATTACCCGTCGATCCGAGGGGAAAATTCAAACCCAACTGAGCCGGGCCATACCTCGTCAAGAAAATACTTTCGGGGGGCGCAATGAGACTGAGTGACCTAGATGGGGAGGACTTTACAAACCCGACCAACCTAGACCAACTCAAGAAATACTACCCTTGAACCATAGCAACCAACGGCCTAACCTAGTTTTACAGCTAGCAACGACCTCAACCCTTTTCAAGTCAAGTTCCTCAAACGTGTTCTGATTTGAAATTGCATGTTTTATCGAGTCTAAGCTACGGCACCTTGCCCGCTTCAAATGTCCTTTGATCTGTCAAAGGCAATGTCCATTTGCACTAAAACAAAACAACCCCCTGGACTACGAGCATGGTTTGATTTCACCTCTTCAGGTGGATACGTAGGCAGTCCCTCTTATGCATAAGGGATACAACCACAAAACCCAATTCAAATTCACAAAACATTTTGAACTACGATCATGGTTTGATTTCACCTCTTCAGGTGAATACGTAGGCAGTCCTTTATTACACAAGAAGGATACAACCATTCCCACAATCAAATACAATCATTCCCATACAAAAATCCCCACATACAAAAAAACATCCCAAAAAAAGGAGAAAAGGGAAAACCATTCCCTCTCCAACAAAAATACAAAATGAGCCTTTCTCCCTTTCCATAAAATACCACTTTCCCAAGTGCAATTGTTTAGGACGATTCAAATTGAATTGCCTTCACCAAATGGATGGAAGAAAAAAGCGTTCACAATTTTCGACACGAGCAATCCTCTTATTTAACTAATAATGGGAGGGATTACAATTCCAACAACAAATAAAGCTCGACGAGTCTACAACTTGTCAAAGCTACGGTGTCAACTAACACACCTCACATAATAAAACTAGCACAAAACACACAACAACTAGCTAGTACAACATAATAAAAACTCACCACAATAATACAACATAATAATAAAGTGGGTAATGGAGGTCTTCACTCTTCCATTCTACCCTTGCCTTTTCCCTCGGGGTACATCTTCCCCTTGTTCTTCTTGTTGGCCCGCCTAGCATGGACTTCTTCCTCGGAACGGATCCTAAACGGATCTAAGACGGTGACGGCCTCCGGTCTAGCACAAGACCCCATGTTCGACTCAAAAAGAGCCAATGCACGGCCCACCATATTCTTGGGGCCGGAACTCCTCCTCTTCAGTGGTCTCATCACATTGGGGGTAGCTCCATCAACATACTCCTCAAAGAAGGCGCGGTTGGCCTTGCCAACCTCTCGGTACTTCAAGTCATAGTGAGGTGACGGAAGGAGTAAGAAGAAGGATTAACCGGAGGCTCTACATACCTTAGCCTCTCCAATAGCCACACTTGGAGGATCCTTGGGGATTTGAAAGAGGGAGCTTCTCCACAAGAGCCTTCCTTGTCCAAAGCTTGGATAATCTCCCCAAGCACCAACCACGATGGATCTCTACCATGCTCCATTTGCTCAATCACATGGATAAGGGTCATGCTACCATGGCATCTCGGCCCCTCCTTCTTCAAGACATCAACAAAGAGCTACATATGGAGAAGGCAAAATGCAAGAGCCCTTCTCCTAGCCACCTCCGAGACATTAGCATCTAATCGGTTTGAAAAGATGTTGATAAGAGCCAACATATCCACACCATGTGGAGCAAGAAGAAAGTTGATTTGGATTGTTGACAAGCCCAACATGGAACGGAATTTCTCCTTGTAGCACAACCGAATCGGAGGAAGTACCGGAGCGCAACCCGGCCACCCACCAATGGCTCCAACTTCTTCGGCAAGAGGACAAAGCTCGCCTTTCGGGAAAACAAAAACATGGTGTTTCGAATCCTAAAACCGTGAACATGCTTCAAGAAACGAAGGTTGCACCTTGACTTGATGAAGTACCAACAATTGACCAACTCCTATGCAAGCGAGTTGATGCTTTTCGGGAGGAGACAAATCCCGACACCATTGTCGCAATGCGTTCTCAAAAGCATCCATGAAGTATTTTTGTGGAAGAAGGAGAGGTTTTGTAGAGATGTTTTTGTGTTTCGGATGATGAAACAATGAAGCGCAAACATCCCTATTTATACAAAATGATCAGCGCATTTTTCAGAAAAAGAGGAGAGCCGGCTTCCATCGCCAAGCTGCTCGCGCCTCTTTGAGGTTCCCCAGGATTCCCGCTGTTGACTTGTCTGTTTCAACATGTGCTTTCTCCTGACACCTCAAACCTCCCGCCAAGAAGATCGCGCCTCTTCAGGATGATCCAAGACATTTTGTGTTTCCTCACACTCACATTTCCTTGTTTTCGCGTTTTACGAAATCCGACACGGTTTCCATGACGCAGCTTTAAACATACGGATTGTTCTTTCTTTTTTTTAAGGAGGGAAGGTCTAGTCGCCCCGATCCGCGATGGATCGTTTCCATGTCAGTCGAAATTCCGAAATTTTTTCGCTTTTTCGCAATTTTCCATCAAAAATCAAAACCGAAAATTGATAACACGACGTCAATTTTCCTCAAAATTCAAGCACTCACAAATTCGAGTCTTGACCTCAAAAATCAAACATAAAATATACTCGCAAAAATCCTTTTCTAAAATTCATTCTTGACGGTTTGAGTTTGAATTTTTTCGAGTCAATTTCAATAATTTCGATGAAATTTAATTCACGACACGAGTTAATTGCTCAAATTTTCAAATCATTTCCTTTGAATTCCAAACGTGGCGACTTGTCACGGAATTTTCAAAATTCATTTCAAAATTTCAAAATTTAACTTCAAGTCATCTTGGTTAATTTTTGTTTTTTTCAATCAAATGCTTTTACGTGTTTGCATTTATGCGTATGCTATTTGTTGCCTGTTTTTCTACAGTAACGATGCAGGAACTGGTGCAAAGCAAAAGGAGAATCGACAACCGACAGTGCTCCTCCAAAACACAACACACAAAAAAAAGCCAAAATCACAAAATAAACCATAATCCAAAATCACATATATACAAACCGCCTTACGCAAAATACATCGACAAACGTCTATCATACAGACACTGGCCTAAAACAAACGTCTATCATACAGACACTGGCCTAAAACAAACGTCTATCAAACAGACACCGGCCTAAAACAAACGTTTATCATACAGACACTGGCCTAAAACAAACGTTTATCATACAGACACTGGCCTAAGACAACGAACTGGGGGCTATCCGCCACCTACCGAACTAAGCACTCCCTACCCTTCCGATCAGAAAAGAAAGGGAGCCACATGGGGAACAGAGGAGCAACAACGAAAGTAGAGGAGGTTACCATGACGATAACCCCCCGCTCCTGCTCCACGACAAAAAAGAAGACAGTGTCTTGCAGACTTCGGATGATGAGGAGGCCCAGAACCATGATGCGATGCACCACTCCGATACTGAACCCCACTCATCAGCCACCCTGTCTATGAGCCACAACGAAAAGGACAAGCTGGCCATATCAGCCGCCTCTCCTCCTCTACGCAAGCATCCTCCACCACCGCCTCGAATACGGCAGCCTCCTCGGCTGCTACAGCCCCTCCAGGATCGACTTCCTCCTCCAAAGCCTCAACGACTGACCCCATAGGTCCCAGACGATACCCTGCGATAAAAAAAACGCAACAACAAACAAAAAATGTCAGCCGGAATTTCGGCATTACAACGGCATGAAATGGATAAATCCAAAAAAAAAAAAAAAAACAACCTGCAATGCAAAACAAGGGCAATCCCGCCCAAAATCCAACCAAACAAAACGGTTCACAAAAAAAAAAAACGACTCGCCCCTCTTTTCAAGCAAAAGACGAGTCAAAATCACAAAAACGGCATTTCAAAACCCGTACAAGGTCCGCCAACAACCCAAAATACATTCCCGACACAATGGGTATTTTTCTACGGCTAAAAAAGGCAATCCATATGCTAATTTGAGCCCAAACCGGTCAAAATTTCAAAACGACCGCGAAAAGGCAAACGTGATTTTATCACACCTCAAGGTGACCTAAATTACCAATAAGGTCCAATTCAAGGCAAACTGACTCAATTCAAGCCCAAACAGGCGCTTATTTTGTCAGACGTAAGACCGTCGCAAAAGGCAAAAATCCAATTTTGCCCAAAAGCATCCAACGAAGGTCCTTAAATGGCAAATACGGGTTTTCCCAACTACAATGCAACCTAGTGGGACACACTACCCAAGCAAATAAACTTGGTATTGTGAAATGAGACGGTTTCTCGCCTCACTCACGTTTTTCGAGCATATGGAGCGGGAACGGGAACCAAAATGCAAACTAAAAGCACCCCTATACTCCTAAACAGGTTTTTAACCTAATGCAAACATCAATTTCACTCAAAATGGGCTCAATCAAAAACGGCCAATTCGATTTTTAGGGCAAAATTCGGCCTAATTCAATCAAGCTATCGATCAACAAATTTAAATGGATTCAAGAGGAAATACTTACCTTGAGATGACATTGTTGATGAAGGCAAGAACTCGAACAAGCAAGAAGGTCCTTCAATGGCGATTTTCGCAGGTTTTATGTCGAAAATGAAGAAGGCGGGATGATGAATGAGATGCGGCCTGAACTTGCGTCTTTTACAGAAAATAGGGAAGCCCCTTTGGTTCGCCAGGTGGCTCGCGCCTAAAGCAGGCCTCCCCTTGCTCTTTCAGTGGATTTTGGGCTTTAGCCCAATTTCCCGTGACAAATTTCAAATTTTCATTTGACGATATTAAAGGTCGTCATTTTTTCTCAAAAACAAATAGTGAAAATTCAAATTCACTATTTTCGAAAGCTTTAAACGACGGCACATAAACCGTCCCTCCGATCAAATAGTGAAAATTTAAATTCACTATTTTCGAAAATTTTCAAGCAAACGGCGATCAAAACCGCCAATTTCAAAAATAATAGTGAAATCAAAATTCACCATTGCCCTTCAACCATTTCAAAAAAATATGTAATAGCGAAGATTCAAAAACCGCTATTTCTTCAAATTTTAAGCAACGACAATTAAAACCGTCATGCTCAAAATAATAGTTGGAAATTGAATTCCAATATTTTCTTTCAAATGTCAACGACGGCACATAAACCGCCACTTCAATCAATAGTGAAGATTCCAAATTCACTATTACTTTCAAATGTCAACGACGGCACATAAACCGTCACTTCAATCAATAGTGAAGATTCCAAATTCACTATTTCTTTCAAATGTCAACGACGGCACATAAACCGTCACTTCAATCAATAGTGAAGATTCCAAATTCACTATTTCTGTCAAATGTCAACGGCGGCACATAAACCGTCACTTCAATCAATAGTGAAGATTCCAAATTCACTATTTCTTTCAAATGTCAACGACGGCACATAAACCGTCACTTCAATCAATAGTGAAGATTCCAAATTCACTTTTTCTTTCAAATGTCAACAGCGGCACATAAACCGTCACTTCAATTAATAGTGAAGATTCCAAATTCACTATTTCTTTCAAATGTCAACGATGGCACATAAACCGTCACTTCAATTAATAGTGAAGATTTCAAATTCCTTATTTCCATCCAATGTCAACGGCGGCATATAAACCGTCACTTCAAAACGCAATAGCAGATTTAAAATTTGTTATTTTCCTTCAAAATTCAAACAAACGGCGATCGAAACCGCCACTTCAAGTTCAAAGAGGAACGACGAATGGTGAAGGTGCCAAATTCACTATTCTTTCAAATACCAGCAGGGGGCTTCCTCGCGGAACCCGCTCATTCTAAAAACAGTATAGCGAAAATCCATACTCACTATTTCCCCAGCGACATCACGAGTTCGCTACTTTCAAAACAAGCCCATTCGACGCGGCTACTCCCATGGTCCATTAACCGACCGTACCCTTTGGCTGGCGAGCCTTTGTCCGCAACCTTCCAAGGATAGATCCCGAAGATGCCTCGGGTACATTTCCTTACCAATGGCTGGCGAGCCTTTGTCCGCAACCCTTCAAGGACACATCCAGAAGATGCCTCGGGTACATTTCCTTACGTTTAGCTGGCGAGCCTTTGTCCGCAACCTTCGAAGGATAGATCCCGAAGATGCCTCGGGTACATTTCCTTACCATGGCTGGCGAGCCTTTGTCCGCAACCTTTCGAGGACACATCCCGAAGATGCCTCGAGTACATTTCCTTATCATGGCTGGCGAGCCTTTGTCCGCAAGCGTGCAAGGACATATCCGAAGATGCCTCAGGTATGACTCTTTCTTATGGCTGGCGAGCCTTTGTACATAGTCTAACGGACTTTAAATGACCCGCACGGACAGTCGACAGACTCTAAACTGTTCTCGATGACAGGTCCTTGACTCGTACCCTCGAGTCGCCATGGCGTCGCCCTTCCCGACGGCAGGTCCTTGGCCCGAATCTTTTCGAGCCGCCTCGACATCGCTTGGGTCTCCAGGTTGTAATCTTCGATTGACCTGGGGGCTCTACTTTGACTTTTGCCCCGTCCAAGCCTCGGTCAAAGTGGGGGCTCAGAGATACCCAAGATGTCGCCGAGACTCCAACAAACACCCGATGATTATCGGACTACAACATGTTTTGGAATCGCGGCGTTTGATCGACAGTTTGTGTACAACTTTACGTCGGAAAACTTAAAACGATTTTAAAAATAAAACATTTCAAAAATACTTGGAGTGTTTAATGCACGACGACGGGGTCGCAATGACACTAACTTGAGTCAAAACCAACACCGGACCAAAAACCGACTCAAAAATTCAAATCCCGACTCCAACAACGAGTCAAACCGAGTCAACCACAAAAAACAAACATTTCAAACCTTCTACCTTAAGTTTTCCCGGATTCATGTTGGTCAAGTACCAAACATGTGACTACAAAACCTAGGATAGAAAAAATTATGATTGCGTTTGTTGTGAAAGTGACAACACAGCTCGAAGACCGGCGATGTGGCTCGCGCCTCTTTGAGCAGCCCAGGTGGCCACGTCGCTCAAAACTCACACAACCACTCATTCTCCTATAAATACCCCTCAAATGCCACCCATTTGAGAGTTACGCGAGTGTCCGCCCCCTCTTTTCTCTCTTAAAATTCTCGACTCGACTTCTTAAGTCACAACCCGACGCGTATTTACGACCTACCGATCGTAAACACGAGCCTTACACATTGTTTGGTACCATCATCGTGCATTAAACCACTTGACCGACCATTTCGACCACTACACCATCACTAAACTTTTAAAACACTCTTTTACTTACCAAAACGGTTTTAAATCGAGTTTTTTCCGATCAAACGAGTTGTTACACTTACGTCGGTCACTCGCCATAACCAAACATGTAAGTATGAGGGTGTAAAAATCTTCTTTTATTATAATTTCATTTGCTTCATGACTCTAACATGCTAAAACATGCATAACATGAACCAAAACATCGGATAAACGAGCCAAAACTGATTTTTGGTCTGAGGCAGAAGCTCCTTAGGTCCCCAACTAGCTCGCACCTAAATGAGGTATTCAGACCAGAAATCAACCGTGTTTGTTCTCGTCATTTCCCTTAATCCATTTTTCATATTTGTAATCGGTTTTCACCATTTCAAGTATTTTCGAACCATTGTTATCTTATTTCACATGTTTTAACCATAATACATTTTTCACCCTTGGTTCCTCATACCATGACGGTTAAATCCGTGTTTCGGTGATAATATTTGGTTAACGACATTTAGAAGGTATTTTAAAGCCTTTTATTTCATTTCATTACATTTTCAAACCGACATATTAGTCACCAACACAAAGTCATCCTTGGTTCTACATACCATGCTGGATTTTAACCCGGATACGATGATGAGAACCGACTAATTACATTCAAATGGACTTAAAACAATTAGTCCATCATCACTTTCAAAACTATTCATGTCAAGTTTCTCAAATCGAACCCGACGCCGAATATTATCAAAAAATGATGATTATTCGAGTCTAGTTCTTCAAATCAACAAATGCGGTCTAAACGACCCCTTCAAATCAAATCGGGTTCGAATACCCATTTTCAACACGTTTTATAACGTTTTCTAAAAGGTCAGAACACGGCACATAAACCGTGGGCTAACCCGCGCCTAAACAGGCTCTCCATTTCTCATTTTCAAAACCAGAGGGAAGCCCTTTGTTTCGCCAGCTGGCTCGCGCCTCATGTAGCTATCTGATACAGGGCCTGATCTCTTCCAGCATTAGTCTAGGACGATCCCGACTCCGGTTAACCCGGATATAGGACGGATCAGATGACTGTTCAAACCATATTTGCCAAATGTCTTACTAAGACAAATGGATCATGTTATGCACCCTAAACCTAATACGGTAAATGGATGTTTAATTTCCATCTTGCATACAAATCAACCTTTAATCCGACTCGACATCTTATACTTGATACTTGGATTAAATCAACCGACTTAGAAAGCTCTCACATGTTAGGTTTAAATCATTGGATGCGCATTCATGCATTTAAACCGTTTTATCAATTTTTGCATTCAACCAACCAAGATCGATCAGTAGAGGCCGCTAAACGCGGGCGGGATTGGGTGTCTGATTAAAGGGCTTCCCAGTACGTACCTTCACCTCTTACTCATAAACTTTGGATAGTGGACGACCTTATCCAGGGCGTACGAGAGTCATTCTAGAGATAGGATGCTAAAGAGGGACGATTTCCTTATCTTTAGTACCTATGTCAAACGCTGCTTTGTGCTTCGATTTGACCGAGGTATAAAGTGGAATTCGAGCGGGTTCCAGGCATCTCACAAATGCTCGGTGGCGACTCCGAACATCTCTAATCGTTTCGAGACCCTTACCGAGACGAAACCGACCGATCTAAAACGATCCGGTCGAAAGCATTTTTACGCAGCCGAGCGTGGCTTTCAAAAAAGATCGTTGTATGTCCACAGATCGAAGTGGGCTTGCAGGTGGGCCATGTCCACATATGGGCATTGTCCTCAATGGCCAAAATGATGGGAAATTATGAAAACATGATGCATGAATTCTACACTAAATGCAAGCTATACTAATCTACACTACATGATGCATGGGTTTTTTGTTTATGACGGAGAGCGTAATTTAGATTACCTCCTGTTGCGTATGCATGTACTTCCCCAAACTGAGATAGACATTATTTCTAATGTCCTAAAGTTGGGGGTAGTTCATGCACACAAGATGCAATGCATGAAACTAAATATGTCAATTTGGATTTTCAAAAGTGGGAACAATGAAATAAGAACACCTCAATGAGGCCGAGGTGTTAGTCCTCTATGTTTCTAGGACTCTCCAACCATGATCAAGATAAAATAAAACAAACAAAGAAAGAAGTAGACAACCCTCAAGAGGGTAGGAGCCTCCAAAGCTTGCTAGTCTTCCACCATATCATCATTGTCATCATCTTCCTCAATAGAAGTGGACTCATCACCACTTCCTTCTTCACTTCCTTGCTCACTTCCTTCATCATCCTCTTCTTCTTCATTAGCCTCTTCCTCTTCATCAATGCTTTCATCAACAACCTCATCACCGACAACCTCATCGTCACCCGGTCTCTCACCCCTAGATGCACTTGGAAAGAAGACTTCCCTATCCGCCCAACTAGGCAAAGGACTTGAAGGATCAAGTAGTCCTTGCCTAGCTAAATGAAGGAGGGGTGGATATTGGGCTAAGTATGCATCTTCCCGATCCTTAAAAGCTTGTTTGTGCATCTCTTGCATAAGTAGAGTCATGTAGTCTTAGCTTGCTCTAACACCTTCGGGTTTGAACTCTTGATACTTGAATGGATAGGGTGGTGTGACAATGGAGGAGGAGGCATTTCAATTTCACCCCTTTGTTGACGGATGATGTATTCGGCTTCTTTTGAGAGGGAAAGAAGGTAGTTGGTCCGATGGACACTCAAACGGCATATCTTGGAAGGCAAAGTAAAAGATCTAGCTTCATTGGTGAGCCACCCATATTTGGTGTCAAGAGGGTTATGAGTGACCCACTTGTACTTGTTAATCATGGCATCCATGTCAATGAGATGACCCCCCTTTTTCGCCACCTACTTGCTATCCTTGTTGAAATTCGGATTAAAGTACTTAGCCAAAAGAGTGACTAGACCTCCATTTACAATAAAAGTGGCGCCTTGCTTTCCACAATCAACATTTAGCCATCTTTCCACCAAAAGCCTTAGAGAATTGTAAGGCTTGGTGAATTCCCTTCCAATATTTAAGGCCGACTCAAGTAGAACACAATTGACCTTGGTAAAGTGGTTAGTGTCTTTTCTTACAACGATAGTATTCCCGATGACCTTGTGTCATACTCTAATGCCCGGATGGTGGACTAATAGAGCGCGACTAGCATGATAGTTTTCAAATTTCCTCCCGGAAATCGCCTCCCAAAGAGGAGCGGGGTCATATTTTTTCGGGATTCTTGTAATAACTAAGTGAATCACTAAGACCCAATGCTTTACCCAATTCATCAAAGGTGATGCGCCTACTCACATTGGTAAGGCGGAACTCGATGTTTTCTCTAGTCTCTACCTTAGTCACTTTCAAAGAACTCAAGAATTCTAAGGTAAGGAAGCGGTATGTCAATTCTCTTGTAGCAAACAATTTTCCCAACCCCATGGCTTCAAAGAAGGCTTTTGTTTGTTCAAGGACACCCAATTCGTTCAAGGCATCTTCACATATGAATTTGGTGGGTAGAAAGGATTTTCTAGCATACTTGGCAAATGTATCCCTATGGGAGTTAGAAATGAAAATTACCTCCGGATAGTTTGATTATTGAGCAATTTTCGGAGTTGTTGATGTTGTTGCTTCCAAGGGAGAATTTTGTTGTTGAACTTCCAAGTTTGAACTAGCTACCACCATAGCCAATGAGGCTTTCTTTTCTTGAAGACATTTTTGTCTTGTTAAGAGTGCCTTTGCCTTAGGTGCCTTTGTTCATCCTTTTGTCCTTGCCATTGATGATTATACCAAGAAAAGAGTGAAAATCTTCAATTTCCAAGTATACCCAAATCGATTTTAAGATGAAAGGCTTTGCCTTTGTAATTTAAAAATCGACTCAAAGGTTGAAGATTTTGGTGCTTGGTTTGATTTTTGTTGGAAGAGGAGTGATTAATTGTTGTTAAAAGGAAGTTTGGATTTGATTTTGTTGAATTTGGTTGAGGAAATCTTGTTTTGGTGATGGAGAGGATGAGGGTTTTGAGTTTTGGGGTTTATGGGTAGTGTTTTGAATGAATGAATGGAGAAATGAAGGGGGGATGGGGTATTTGAAATACCCAAAAAATTTTAAACTGCAGGGGAAAACGGGCGTCTTTCCTTCGGGACGCTCGGATTCTGCCTATTTTGGGTTCAGAATTCTCGCCTAAAGACGGGCGTCTTTCAACAAAGACGCTCGGATTCTTTGATTGCAGGATGAGCGTCTTCTGCTTAAGACGGACGGATTCATAGACAGTAGGCTTTCTTGTTTTTCACAGGCAAAAAGACGGGCGTCTTCCTGCAAAGACGGGCGGATTTCTAAAGACGAGCGTCTTCTCTACCAGGACGCTCGGATTGTCAGACAGTCCCAAAATTTCAAATTCTCAGTTAAAATGGACGGGCGGATTCTGGCAAAGACGCTCGGGTTTACTGAAGACGAGCGGATTCCCATGAAGACGCTCGGATTCTCCCTATTTTACCCGGATTCAGTTCCATCCGTGCACTTGCATATCCCTTGTCATTTTTCATTCTTCAAATCCCGTGTTCTTCATTGTAGGGGCACTACTAAGGCATCAATAGCCTTGTTAGAAATCTAGATCTCTTTACTCAACATATTCATATATGTTTTATCTTTAATTTAGTCATAAAATTAAAAGGTGATCTTATGCATGCAAACAATAAGTAAAATAAGGAAGAAATCTTCATTCTTAAATTGATTTTCGGATCAAAGGGCACAAGAGAGTTCTCCTACTCTCTTGTTCTTGAGCTTTACTTAGTGGATGAACAAAGATTCAAGTAGAGAATCCCTCTCAAGGTTTTATACCCAAGATAACAACTTAATAAAATTAATACTATTATTACTAGAACAATATTAATTTTGTATAAAAATGACCCAAAATATTATTTGGTCTCTCTATGTTTTTCGGTTAAGAGAGAGGGAGGAGGAAGAATTTATCTTTCTAAAAACCTAATTTTAGATGAATGAATGAATGATAATACACTAGTGTTGTAATGTAGTGTATAAGATTAATTATAGAGCAAAACCCCTTGGCTTTGCTCCATGAAAAACCGGGTAAGGGGGGAAGAGAAGGGACCAATGCATGCACTAGGAGGTCTTCAAAAAAGCAAGTAGTGTTGCATGGCTATGTTTAGTAGGAAATGATTATGTTTACCACTAACATAATCAACACAATATATGCCTAATCCTCCCTTTAATTTCGGTACATATAGATAAAATGGACACCATTTTATTTTGTCAATTTGTCAATTTATCACATGTCACATAAAATTGTTATGTATTTTTAACATATTAAAAATCAACGTATTAATAAAAATACGTCATATACAAAAATCGACTTAGTAATTCATAATTACTTGTACCAAAATATTTTATCAATTATAAATCACAACATCTTGTATTTATAATAATTTATTCATTCAAATGCAATTGTTTCCTTAAACAATAATTTCATCTAAGTAATAAAACAATTCGATTACTTAGACCGTATCTTATTTAATCAAATTTCAATAAGACACATAAATATTACTTCCAAAATCGTCCGTCAATTTTAAGTAATTTAATTGACCCGTATCGTCATACGATCAATTAAATGATCAATTAAGAGTGTTACCCTATAGGTATGACCTAAGGGGAT
The DNA here is from genome assembly GCF_048544455.1 of Silene latifolia. Classification (NCBI taxonomy): domain Eukaryota; kingdom Viridiplantae; phylum Streptophyta; class Magnoliopsida; order Caryophyllales; family Caryophyllaceae; genus Silene; species Silene latifolia. The sequence continues at coordinate 479,263,002 of NC_133538.1, read as the reverse complement.
CAACTGGTCACCACCGTCTCACGACAGTAATGTCAAACTCTAGTCAGCCAATCATTACCGATATGTGTGGACCAGTTGACAGTAAAAATACTTCCCAATTGTATTCTTTAAAATGAGACATAAACATGTGATCATCATGATCAACAGTTGTGATCGCATTATTGTCGGAGGACACATATTCCAACAATCTGCCACTTGCCCTCAACAAGTGTGCGTCACCAATTCTCTTGTCCTATTACTATCTCCCACTCAATGCAAGGTGTCTTTCAGGTCGTACTTGAAAGTGATCATATCGAGAGTGGTTTCCTCGATCTGGAGAAATACCTGATCGACCGGATTTATCCACCATGGATACATTCCGAGCGTGGCCACGCATTTCCAATTCATTACTCCTCGAGTGGCCCTGAGATATTGTTATAACCCTGACTAGGGGTGGACAATTCCTATCGCACTCATCCCCTTCGACTAGCCACAACCATCATAACCCAAAATATGCCCATTTGACCCCATTTACGAAGGTCGTAGTAACACAAATCAAAGTTAATCTGAAACTGTGCCATCTTAGGCGAATAGTCTTTAGTCAAAAGGATCGACTCATTTGAATACTATAGTAGCTCTCGGCACGACCAGGCTATATAAATTTGCCAGAACTCTATAAGCGGTCATAAGGCTCGACAAAGTGTTCCTAACAGTCTGCCTATGTCATCGACTAGTCATTCTCATATGACTCTATGACACTTGAACTTGCCATCAATCGCATCACATTGTAGTCACTTCGAGACGTCACCTCATGTAAGTAACTATGGGCGAATACAATGCTAATCCGTGTTCACTTTAACGGGGTTCAACTGTCTCTACAACCCGTTTGGATATAACAAGGTATAAGGTGAGTTAATAATAACTCAAATGACAAATGTCAACATCACATTCAGGTGGTCAATACGTATTACAACCTTGTGATGCATATCGTAAGTGTATTAACACTAGTTGATTGCAATAGAAGTTTAACATACCATGTGTCCATGTGTTCAAAACTTCTTAATCGCATTTTCCTTTATATTCATGTTATCTCTCATAGCATGAACCTTACCAAGTACACATCTAGGTTCCCAACCTCGGTTTTGGTTCTTTATCTTGAAAGAACTTCCTTGTCGATTATCACATAACAAACGAATTTGTAGTGAATGATATAACTTGTACTGTTCAAGTACTCCACCCACACACAATGCACTAGGTATATGTTTTGTAGAGTCTTGCAACAATTTGTCAAGATGATTAGCCTAGCACTTCTCACAAGTCCTAGCATATTAGGGAATATTAGTTTTGAGTAACTTCTTACTTCAACTAAGTACTATTCCAAAATTCTTATTTCTCCTTTTAGCTGAAAAGCTTAGGATTTTCATAAATCCTTACGTGTTGTTTGAATTTTAATATGTGCAATCTCTTGACACATAACAGAGTATTCTGTCAAACACTGAAATCGCTCATCAGATTCACCTCGAGAATTCATGACGTTTCTTGTATGGCTTGCCAATGAATCATCATGCTCTTATGCACATGATTCATTATTGGACATGTGCATGATTATTCTAATGGCGGAAACATTAGTAACTAATAATCATGAGATCAACCATTCTTAGGTTCAAGGAATGACCATGACTGTTAATGGCAATTCCATTTTCATTTTCATGAATAACCTACGTTTCTCGTTGATTCGATGTGCATGTTTTAATACTTATCCAACATCTCATGATGCGATTGGATTCATCATAGTCCATTTTCATCCAGAATTGAAAACTCAAATACTTCTTTGTGGAAGAATAGTATTAGCTCGTCATTTCCAATGAGTAATGAGTTATAAACTTTTACAAGATGATTGCTCCTACTAAATTCCATGTCTTTACATGATAATTTCCAAAACTCCCACTTAATTCCACATGCTTCACAATTGACTACTCAATCGAAACATTTCAAGAATTTGAAATATATTTTTGTTTTGCCAAGTTATTAAGATAAAACCATATATGTTCCCATCATATCCTTTCAAAATACCTATTTTGAAGAGGTCTCATCTTAACCTTATGGAAAGAGATTTTAATCTCTAACTCATTCATGTCATAATGATGCGTAGCAATGTCATTGTTTAAATATGAATAATATCTAATACACGTCCTTCAAAATGCCCTTTTCAGAAGGAGGTTTAACCAATTCATTTTCATAATGCGGTGAAGTAATGACTTTTGCGTGGTTAATACTTAACTTAGCAATTGAGGATATCGGTATATCAATCCTTGCAACCTCTAGTCATAAATCTCGTTTATTTTCTAGGATGTTACTTTGATTCATTTAGGCTCTTAAGTAAATATCAATATTGAAACTATTGGTCAAAATTTATCATAAACTAGTCAAAAACTCTTGTTAAGACTTTATATTAGTCATTCTTATTCCAAAACTTTCTTTTGGTCTCCTCGTGTAGTAATCTTGAGAACATATTCTTTTGATTACTTCACTTGGTCTCTTTTGTCATGTAGATCTATTCGAGACCATAGATCTCATCTATTCGTGTATACCATATAAATAGGTATATCTTCATTCAAATCATTCTCCCTTGCGTAGATCTCATTTACACAAGTACACAAATTTACCTTGGTGTTCCTTGTGTCCTCATTTTTCTCCCACTCTATCTTTAGAATGAAAACATTAGAGATTCAAAGATAGCTTATGAGACACAAATAATGGTTTTTGAAGTATAAGGAGGACTATCTCATAGGTTGACTAATTGTTTTAGATTTTTGTAAGTGTACTTGGTGATTGACATTCCTTTAAGGGAGTTCATAAACTCAATATCACTTTATAAATGATTATACACAAGCCTTAAGCATGTGGACATATAATGAATCCCATCATTATAGTTGCCTATTAGATCACTTTAAGTGAATAATCATATGTTTCTACGAGCAAGCATGTAAAGACGAATTTTAGAACAAGGATAAAAACGATAAAACGGGTGACTTGGGTTGCAAACCAAGCCACCATTATCCAAAATACAACCATTATCCAAAATTCATTTCCATGTCGAACACGGAAATCAAAAGGTTCTAAAATCCGAAACATAATTAAAATAAGACAATAAAAAGCGAAGCTTCATGAAAGCTATTCTTAGCTTCTTGATGGTTTCTCAAGCTTGCTTTTCTTTTCCCTTGTCTTTGCTTGGTGGAGGCCCTATTTACAATAAAAAGGGGATACATTATCACAACTTTGTATCACAATACCATAGTTGAATTAGAAACATAAAGGAAAGGATAGTCATTTACCTACTGGAGTGATCTTTCTAGCCTTAATATCACCAAGGTATTTGGAACAATTTCTTTTCCAATGTCCAACACCATTACAATAATGGCATTTATCAAGAGGACCCTTCTTGATTTTGGAAGTGCTAGCTTCATAAGACTTAGCTTTGGTGAAAGTGGGAGCTTGCTTCTTACTCTTCTTCCCATTCCTTTTGAACTTTCCCTTGCTTTTGGTGCTTATGTTAAGCACATCCTTAGGTGGGTTGACATTTAACCCCATGTCTCTCTCGGCTTGCACAAGTAGCTTGTGCAATTCTTCAAGAGACACGTCCTTGTCTTGCATGTTAAAATTCACCCGGAATTGAACATACGCCTTGACCTTGGATAAGGAGTGTAGAATCCTATCTACAACAAGTTCTTTGGGGATTTCAACTTTTTGAATCTTCAAGGTCTCGACTAGCTCCATTAATTTGAGCACATGAGGGCTAACCTTTTGGCCCTCTTTGAAGTCGAGATCAAAGAATGCCGCGGCCGCCTCATATTGGACGATCCGCGGAGTTTGTGAAAACATTGTCACAAGCATGGAGTAGATTTCATTAGCGGTGCCCATTTTAAAGGCTCTCCTTTGGAGATCCGCCTCCATCGCAAATATTAACACATTTTTCATTGCGGCGGACTCCTTATGGTAAGCCTCATATGCTTCCCTAGTGGCGGCAGTCGACCTAGTATTAGGTTCGGGTGGAGAGGCCTCGGTGAGGTAACGAAGCTTGTCGTCACCTTGGGCGGCTAATTTGAGTTGGGCATCCCAATCAGAGAAATTTGACCCATTCTTTTCAAGTTTACATCGATCCATGAAGGATCGGAGCCATGAAGTATTAGTGAGAGGCGTGGCGATGGTGTTTGGATTTGTCATTTGTTATGAGAAATAAGAGCGGTCTACAAAACAAAAATAGAAGGAATAAAACATATGTCGTTTTCAAAATAATACTCGTAAAAATAATTTAAAAAAGTTTATTGCATTTATCTAGTGACCTCTACCCAACTTAGATAAATGATTCCAAGACCCAAATTCATATCAACTTGGTCACGGTGTGGCCGATGAAACCCTTATCAATATAACTCGGTGGATTAACTCTTTAATCGATTCTACTTTTAGAATTCTTGGTCGATAAAATTACATTAATATTTTATTTTTAGCCCAAAACACATCCAACAAGGGCACGGTGTGGCCGATAAAACCCTTATCGAAAAACTTTTGTTGAGTTCAATCCAAATTTCGAATAAATGTGTCCATGATCCAAACCCATATTAATTTGGGCACGGTGTGGCCGATGAAACCTTCATCAACATGAATTCGGTGGATAGAAATTTATCACCCACTTCTCCTACGTAATAAGGTTTGTACCCCGGTGTGGCCGAGTGCACTCCCTCACGAAATAGGTTTTCATGGTTTCTACTCTTTGGTAAGGCTATGTCTCAATTGTTTATTTTAGCGAGAGGTCATGTCAATTTATTATCTATCACGTTTTAAGTGAACTAAAGCGCTGAACTACGATAATTTTAATTGACACGGTCGATAAACTCGATTAATGATGATGCATATTCGGAAACCAACTCCATTGGTCCCTTGAACTTAACAAATTACATAAAATAAAATGCAAATCATAAAATAAATCCTAGTATGGCCTTCCTAAAATAGAAAAACTATTTAACTATTACATATTCGGAAACCAACTCCATTGGTCCCTTGAACTTTGGTTATGGCACGCATCTCGAGGTAACACCGTCTTTATGTATCGCTTTCTTGAATGACACCGTCTTCAAGAAACTCCGGAATAAATAAATTACATAACAAATTACATAATTTCCTATTATACATTTGTAATTAAAATAAAATAAATCTATTAAATTACAAAACTGTGATACGAGATCACAATAAATTACAACCGAATCGATATTCCCATACATTTCGGGTAATATCAATTAAAAACTAAGTCCATACTAGATAAAATTACATAATTCAAAAATTACATAAAATAAAATTATGACAATCATAAATAAAATGCAGCATTATAATATGTATGAACATGCCCAATTTTATGCTAAATCGCCTTTAAGTAACAAATATCGTATATTTAACGATTTTTACGGATTTGCGTGATTCAACCTTTTATAATCAAAATAAAATATAAAAATTCATATTTATGCACAAGTTAATTACCCTAACCTCTTAGGACTCAAAATTAGTCTCCACTAACTATTTGACCATAATTAACTCATATTTCTAAAATTGTTCATTAATGGACCTAAAATTACAAAAAAAAATGCTATAAACTTCAAATAAATCACAAAAATTCCAAATAAATTTGAAATTTGAAATTTAAACTTATGAACATTCTGGAAAAATACAATGACACTCATAATATTCAAAAACTTAGGTTAAAATTTCGTAAAATTATCGGAAAAACTATGTTGCGATTTATCGGATTTATCAATAATAATCATAAAAACATGAGAAAAATTATATTCATCAACTTTTTAGTTTTAGATCTGAAAAAGATAAAAAAATGCAACATGTGACGTTTTTCCTTAGTCATGGAGTATGTTTTAGCAATTATTCACTAATTAAGTCACTATTTATGCTATTTTTCATCAAAAATTCATAAATCATGCATGAAGACTTCAATATAGCCTATTATTTTACACACATCTTGTAAAATTGCATGTGACAACATACTAAACTTTTATGACCAGATTCGAAATTTATCTCATATTAACCTATTTTTCTTTTAAATCCGATTTTAAATATGAAAAATCCATATTTGGAGCATAATAACGCCAAAAATTCTGAAAATTTACAGGTCATCTAAAAATAACACATGTGACAACATATCCAAAAATCACTGGAAAATTCGAAGTTTAGCTAATTATAGTCCGAAAATGACATTTTAATCATAAAATCACATTTTTAATGTCATTATATTATAAGATGAACAATAAAAATCCATAAATTAACCAAAATATCCTAAAAACATTTTAGGACCAGAAACTTTAACATGCATAAATTTATTTCGTGATAAATCATAATAACACAACTTTACAAGTTTTATATGTTAATCGTATAACTCGGAAAAACTATAACCGATTTGCATGCAAACAACCAAGGCTCTTGATACCGCTTGTTAGAAATCTAGATCTCTTTATCAACATATTCATATATGTTTTATCTTTAATTTAGTCATAAAATTAAAAGGTGATCTTATGCATGCAAACAATAAGTAAAATGAGGAAGAAATCTTCATTCTTACATTGATTTTCGGATCAAAGGGCACAAGAGAGTTCTCCTACTCTCTTGTTCTTGAGCTTTCCTTAGTGGATGAACAAGGATTCAAGTAGAGAATCCCTCCCAAGGTTTTATACCCAAGATAACAACTTAATAAAATTAATACTATTATTACTAGAACAATATTAATTTTGTATAAAAATGACCCAAAATATTATTTGGTCTCTCTATGTTTTTCGGTTAAGAGAGAGGGAGGAGGAGGAAGATTTTATCTTTCTAAAAACCTAATTTTAGATGAATGAATGAATGATAATACACTAGTGTTTTAATGTAGTGTATAAGATTAATTATAGAGCAAAAACCCTTGGCTTTGCTCCATGAAAAACCGGGTAAGGGGGGAAGAGAAGGGACCAATGCATGCGCTAGGAGGTCTTCACAAAAGCAAGTAGTGTTGAATGACTATGTTTAGTAGGAAATGATTATGTTTACCACTAACATAATCAACACAATATATGCCTAATCCTCCCCTTAATATCGGTACATATAGATAAAATGGACTCCATTTTATTTTGTCAATTTGTCAATTTGTCACATGTCACATGTCACATAAAATTGTTATGTATTTTTAACATATTAAAAATTATCGTATTAATAAAAATACGTCATATACAAAAATCGACTTAGTAATTCATAATTACTTGTACCAAAATATTTTATCAATTATAAATCACAACATCTTGTATTTATAATAATTTATTCATTCAAATGCAATTGTTTCCTTAAACAATAATTTCATCTAAGTAATAAAACAATTCGATTACTTAGACCGTATCTTATTTAATCAAATTTCAATAAGACACGTAAATATTACTTCCAAAATCGCCCGTCAATTTTAAGTAATTTAATTGACCCGTATCGTCATACGATCAATTAAATGATCAATTAAGAGTGTTACCCTATAGGTATGACCTAAGGGGATCAACTGGTCACCACTGTCTCACGACAGTAATGTTAAACTCTAGTCAGCCAATCATTACCGATATGTGTGGACCAGTTGACAGTAAAAATACTTCCCAATTGTATTCTTTAAAATGAGACTTAAACATGTGATCATCATGATCAACAGTTGTGATCGTAATATTGTCGGAGGACACATATTCCAACAAGCCTAGGCAATTGCTATCCTCACACTAAGCTTAAAGCACTACATATCAATAAAATCATTAGTCCCTCCCTCACTTCTCTCAAAAATGATAATTATCTTGATCAAAGCATAAAAATCCAAAAATGACAAAAATGCAATGTAAGAATTAAAATGCAAGTTAGGGAGTTAGAAATATTTACAAATGGTGGTTTAGGGAGGACTCCACCAAACTCTCATCCTTAGTGATATGTCATGTCCAAGGTGTTGTTGATGTTGCTCAACACCTTGAAAAAGTAGTCAAAAGCTTGTTCATTATCATGATAAAGATCTTCAATAGACCTTTGCCCTTGTTGTCCTTCATGTCGGTCTTTATCGACAGCGTTACCAATATAGGGATTGAAAATCCCTTCAAACTCATCGTCCAAAAGACCACAAACTTCATCTACTTGATCACTAAAGATCTCTTGAGTTGATAAAGACAACTCTCCCACTTTCTTGTCTTGGCCAAAGAGGCCATTCTCTTCATTGCTTGACTTTGGTGAGCTTTTCAAGCTCTCTTTGTTACAATTCACTTGCTCTTTGAATGAAGCATCATCAATTTTCTTCTTCCATTGGAATTCCGACTTCTTCCTATCATCCTTCCGGCTATAATGATCAATCATAAAACATGGTTCATTCAAACGGGGAGCTCTCATGGTCTTGTCAAGATTGAAAGTTATGCTCTCATCTCCCACTTCTAGAGTGAGCTCTTCATGCTTCACATCAATCACCGCACCCGCGGTGTGTAAGAAAGGTCTTCCTAGAATGATTGGAATGTTAGAGTCTTCTTCCATGTCAACAATGACAAAGTCCATCGGGATGAAAAATTTCCCAACTCTTACGGGAACATCTTACCATATCCCTAATGGTAGCTTCGTCGATCTATCGGCCATTTGGAGTGTGATATTGGTGCATTTAAGCTCTCCCATCCCTAACCTTTTACTCACCGAGTACGGCATAGCACTCACACTAGCCCCTAGATCACATAAGGCTTTGTTGATCGTGGTGTCGCCAATGGTACACGGTATTGAGAAGCTTCCCGGATCTTTGAGTTTTGGAGGTGAACTCCCTTGAAGGATTGCACTACTCACCTTAGTGAAGGCGATAGTCTCAAGCTTCCGGATCGACTTCTTCTTTGTGAGGATGTCTTTCATGTATTTTGCATAGGCCGACACGTGATTGATTAATTCCGTGAAAGGAATCGAGACTTCCAAATTTTTCACAATTTCCATAAATTTTCCAAGTTGGTCATCAAATTTGGGCTTGGCTTGACGACTTGGAAAAGGAAGTCTAATCACAATGGGTTCCTTTTCCTTGACCTTGTCTTCATTTTTGTTTGAAATTTCTTCTTTTGATGGTTCTCCATCCTTGGAGTTTTGCACAATTTCTTCTTTGTCACTAGCTTCCACAACTTCATCCTCAACTTGCTTATTCGGTGCTTCATACCTTGTACCACTCCTCAAGTGAATGGCACTAACCGTGTCATGTCATGGAGGATTACTTTGAGGTGGTAATTGCCCCTTTTGTCTTTGTAAGCTTGAAGATGCTAGTTGAGTCAATTGGGTTTCTAACATTTTGGTGTGAGCTAGGATGTTGTTGATGGTGATTTCCTTTGCTTGACTATCTTTTTGCATTTGAGTGAAAAACTCTTGTTGATTCTTTTGCATTTGGAGGACCGCTTTTTGAACATCAAAACCTTGGTCATTTTGTTGATTGTATGGAGTTTGATTTTGGTAACCTTGGTTTTGGTTGTAAAAGGGTCTTTGATTTTGGTTTCTCATGGGAGGTGGGGTGTATGTTGGTTGAGGGTTTTGAACATTTTGGCTTTTGTATGAGAGATTTGGATGGAATTTGGTGTTTTCATTGTAATAGTTTGAATAAGGGGTACCACTCTTGTATGCTTGGAAAGCATTCACTTGTTCATTTGTTCCCCTACATTCACTTTGGTCATGTCCCAAAGTTCCACAATTCTCACATATCCCACTTGGGATCGATGAAGATGCCGTCATGGCATTAACATGATGCTTTGGTGATTTTGAGGCTTCTTCAAGTCTAGCCATAGCTTTTTCGAACTTCAAATTGATGGTATCAAAGTGAGCACTAAGTTGAACACCCAATTGAGTAATGGAGTCCACTTCATGCTTTCCTCCTCTAGTAGCCTTGCGAGGTATACTATATTGTGAGTTATGGACCGCCATTTCCTCAATTTTGTTCCAAGTTTGATTGTCATCAACTTCGGTGAACATTCCATTTGATCCCATGTTGAGAATGTTCCTTGAATCTTCATAAAGACCGTTCCAAAATTGTTGTACCAAGAACAACTCGCTAAGTCCATGATGAGGACATGAGCGACAAATTCCCTTGAATCGCTACCAAGCTTCATACAAAGATTCTTCATCTCTTTGCTTAAAGCCCGTAATTTGAGCTCTTAGTATGTTAGTCTTTTCTGGTGGATAGAACTTTTTGTAGAAAGTTAGAGATAACTTTTTCCAAGAATCAATTCCAAGAGTACCCTTATTAAGGCCTTTCAACCATTGTTTCGCGGTGCCAATTAGAGAAAAAGGAAATAAGACCCATCGAATTTGGTCTTGAGTTACACCGGTTTGAGAAATCGCATCACAATAGTCACAAAAGGTCTCCATATGAGAATGAGGGTCTTCACTTGGCATCCCCCCAAATTGGCTTCTTTCGACTAATTGGATAAATGGGGATTTGGCAATAAAATTTCCGGTTAGATGTTGTGGTGTGGGAGTACCATTGGGTATGTTCTCCTCGGTGGGTACGGAATGTGATTAAAACATAGGCATTGTGGGTTGATTTTGTGTTGGATTTTGTGTTGGGTTCTCCTCACCTTCTCTTGCAAAAGGGTTAATGAACTCAATAGTATTTGGTTGAATATCTACAACCTCACCAATACCTCTCAAAGTTCTCCTAGCAAGTCTTCTATTGGTTGTCAAAGTCCTTTCAATTTCGTGATCAAAGGGTAACAAGTTACCTTGTGATCTTCTAGACATGCAAAATATCAAACAACTCAAAAATAATTAGAACAAACCTTGAGGAGTTTTACTTCCCCAAGGCAAAGAAAGACACAACTAATAACAATATAAGAAAATCTATATCAAGTTAACACCGTCCCCGGCAACGGCGCCATTTTTTTGGTCGTGACCCCTCGTGGGGTTTAGTTTTCAGTACTTGTCGTTAGGAGCACCTAAACCAAAACACAATTTATAACTTCACAAACAACTCTACAATTAGTAACGAGGCAAGTAAAGGTCGAATCCCAAGGGACGGGAATTGAGATGAGATTTCTATTGCAACTAGTGGTATCTAAGGGTGTCACAATTGAGGTTTGAAGTAGAAGATCACTAAACTAAATAGCAATGAAAGTAAACAAGCAAGATGGATTAAAAGGGATGTAAACAATTGATAAAAGGCACTAGGGTGTCATGGGGTCATAGGGGATTCATGGGAATTGATCATACAAACATGTTCTCAAATTATAAGCAAGCAATTATTGTTGTGATGGATCGAGTTGGTTTATATCTTACAATCCTAGGAAAGTTTGGGTCCCGGAGCCAAATCGATTAGATTGTACAACACCTACAAGTCGACTTACTCTTCCCTACTCAACAATATGCATGGTCTAATGAGACTCGAGTTGGTTTATGTCTTACAAGTCTCATTGAAAAGATAGGTGATGGGTAAAAAATGCAAGGATTCATAGGCTCGCATTTCATCAAACATAACATGTGCATAAGTTGAGATCACAACAAGCAAGTAAATAAACTATGAAAGCATATTAATTTAAGCATGAATCATTCTCCATGTTGGTTTCCCCTAATTACCCATTAACCCTAGCTAAGGAAACTACTCAATCATTATCATGTTGAACATGCTAGCAAGGTTGTCAATCATACCAACAAAGTGAAACATGATGAATAAATGAAAGTAATTAACAATAATTAAAAAGGGATTAAGAGAATTATACCTACTAATGATTCCAATAATAAAGCAAAGAATAAAAGAAGTACTTGATGCTTAATTGGAAGGTTGTCAATCTCCCAATAATAACCCAAATAATCTTCAATTACCCAAAATAAAGTATGAACAAGAGAGAGATTAAGGAAATAAAACTTGTATTAAAACTTGATTAAATGTTGATTACAAGATCAAAGAGAGATTTGATTGATATTAACTACACTAAAGATTGCTAAGAAGAATATGCTCTTCTAAATAGACTAATGGGGTATTTATAGTGGGGATTAGGTACATAAATTAGGGTTTACCAAGGGCTTAAATGACGATTAAGTCCTTGAGGAATCGCCGGTCTCTAGGGAGACTCCGGTCTCTTTTTCGCCGGTCTTAGAAAAAGATGTGCATCCTTCCTTGAAGCTTGTAGAAGACGAAATGGAACTGTCTGGGAATCCGGGCGTCTTTAGCACGGGACGGGCCGATTTGGGAGCTTCTGGACGGGCATCCAGAGGGTGAAGACGGGCGTCTTTGGGTGGTTTTGCCCGGGCGTCTTGCTGAGGAAGACGCTCGGATTGTGGGTGAGGGACGGGCGTCTTCAGGGCAATCCGCACGGATTGTCAGGCAGTTTCATTTCTTCTTCTTTTATTCCTTTTTCTTCATAAAATCCTTGAGGATTTCCTCGGGGATGCAAGGATCTTTTCTCATCATTGCCCATCTACTATAGTATGTACAAAGGCCTTCTAATCTTGTCTCTCCTTGATGCTTGGTCATTGAATTCAATCAATTTAGCCTCATTTTGCCATGAAAATGTAAGGCTTGCACTCCTTTCCTACCAAGGACACAAAACCTCAAAGAATATGCAAAACAAAGAACTAAAGACAATAATTGACCCAAATATGCACTAAAAATCAAGGGAACAAGGCTAATTCGGGGACTAAATATGCTCTAATTATTGTCACATCAAGGAAACACAAAATATCCTGAATCATCCCGAAGAGGCGCGAGCTTCCTGGCGGGAGGTTTGAGGTGTCTGGAGAAAACACAAGTTGAAAGAGACAAGTCAACAGTGGGAATCCTGGAGAAGCCTCAAAGAGGCGCGAGCAGCCTGGCGATGGAAGCCGACTCTCCCCTTTTTCTGAAAAATGCGCTGATCGTTTTGTATAAATAGGGATGTTTGCGCTTCATTGTTTCATCATCCGAAACACAAAATCATCTCTACAAATCGTCTTCTTCTTCTTGCACAAAAATATTTCATGGATGCTTTTGAGAACGCATTGCGACAATGGTGCTGGGATTTGTCGCCTCCCGAAAAGTATCAACTCGTTTGCATGGGAGTTGGTCAATTGTTGGTGCTTCGTCAAGTCAAGGTGCAACCTTCGTTTCTTGAAGCATGTTCTCGGTTTTGGGATTCGAAACATCATGTTTTCGTTTTCCCGAAAGGTGAGCTTTGTCCTCTTGCCGAAGAAGTTGGAGCCATTGGTGGGTGGCCGGGTTGTGTTCCGGTGCTTCCTTCGACTCGGTTGTGCTACAAGGAGAAATTCCGTTCTATGTTGGGCTTATCAACAAGCCAAATCAACTTTCTTCTTGATCCACATGGTGTGGATATGTTTGCTCTTATCAACATCTTTTCAAACCGATTAGATGTTAATGTCTCGGAGGTGGCTAGGATAAGGGCTCTTGCATTTTGCCTTGTCCATGTGTACCTCTTTGTTGATGTCTTCAAGAAGGAGGGGCGAAGATGCCATGGTAGCATGACCCTTATTCATGTGATTGAGCAAATGGAGCATGGTAGAGATCCATCATGGTTGGTGCTTGGAGAGATTATCCATGCTTTGGACAAGGAAGGCTCTTGTAGAGAAGCTCCCCCTTTCGGATCCCCAAGGATCCTACAAGTGTGGCTATTGGAGAGGCTAAGGTATGTAGAGCCTCCGGTTGTTTTTTATTGTTATTCGTTCCGTCACCTTACCATGAGGAAGAAGTTGTACCCGGATAGTTTCGCTTCCACCGAGGCATATTGGGCCGCAAGATTGGCGGAGGAGGGTGGTCCTCATATCCGTTGGGTTGTGTCGTGGTGGCACTTGAGGTCCTTCACGGGGTTGCCCACTTCGGGTGCTAGTCCTCGTTCTTTGATGGTGGTGGGTTTGAAGGTTGTTTCGTTCATTTATCCCGAAAGGCTCATGAGGCAAATGGGGCGTCAACAAAAGGTGCAAGCCCAAGATACCCTTGTCCAAGAGAATATTTTCCGGAACTCCGAGCTTGTGGAGTTCTTCGAAAGGTGGTGGGCCACTCGGCCGCTTTGGGAGGTGCAAAACCCCGCTGCCACGACATGGGTGACTCCCGCTTATGTCAAGTGGTCACGTGCTCCATCCTTGGAAGAGAGGTCCAAATTCCGTAAGGACGACGTTGTCGACTTGAAGTACCGAGAGGTGGGCAAGGCCAACCGTGCCTTCTTTGAGGAGTATGTTGATGGAGCTACCCCCGATGTGATGAGACCACCAAAGAGGAGGAGTTTCGGCCCCAAGAATATGGTGGGCCGTGCCTTGGCTCGTCTCGGGTCGAACATGGGATCTTGCGCTAGACCGGAGGCCGTCGCCGACTTAGATCCGTTGAGGATCCGTTCCGAGGAGGAAATCCATGCTAGGCGGGCCAACAAGAAGAACAATGGGAAGATGTACCCCCAGGGAAAAGGCAAGGGTAGAATGGAAGAGTGAAGACCTCCATTACCCGCTTTATTATTATGTTGTATTATTGTTGTGAGTTTTTATTATGTTGTACTAGCTAGTTATTGTGCGTTTTATGCTAGTTTTATTATGTGAGGTGTTTTAGTCGACACCTTAGCTTTGACAAGTTGTAGACTCGTCGAGCTTTATTTGTTGAAATTGTAATCCCTCACATTATTAATTAAATAAGAGGATTGCTAGTGTCGAATATTGTGAACGCTTGTTTCTTCCATCCATTTGGTGAAGGCAATTCAATTTGAATCATCCTAAACAATTACACTTGGGAAAGTGGAGTTTTTTGGGAAGGGAAAAACGCTCATTTTTTGTATTTTTGTGGGAAAGGGAATGGTTTTCCCTTTTCTCTTTTTTTTTTTATAGGGATTTTTTGTACGTGGGGATGGTTGTATCCTTCTTTTCTAAGAAAGGACTGCGTACGTATTCACCTGGGGAGGTGAAATCAAACCATGATCGTAGTTCGAAATGTCTTGTAAATTTGATTGGGCTTTGTGGTTGTATCCCTCATGCATAAGAGGGACTGCCTACGTATTCACCTGAAGAGGTGAAATCAAACCATGCTCGTAGTTCAGGGGGTTGTTTTGTTTTAGTGCAAATGAACGTTGCCTTTGACAAATCAAAGGACATTCAAAACGGGCAAGGTGCCGTAGCTTAGACTCGATAAAACATGCAATTTCAAATCAGAACACGTTGAGGAACTTGACTTGAAAAGGGTTGAGGTCGTTGCTAGTTGTAAAACTAGGCTAGGTCGTTGGTTGATACGGTGCAAGGGTAGTATTTCTTGAGTTGGTCTAGGTTGGCCAGGTTTGTAAAGTCCTCCCCATCTAGGTCACTCAGTCTCACTGTGCCCCCCGAAAGTATTTTCTTGACCAGGTATGGCCCGGCCCAGTTAGGTTTGAATTTTCCCCTCGGATCGACGGGTAGCGGTGCTCGAACTGACTTGAGGACCAAATCGCCCTCCTCGATGTTTCTGGGTTTGACCTTCTTGTTGAATGCCCATTGTATACGTCGTTGGTATAGCTGGACGTTGTGCAAGGTGTTGAGTCGCCGTTCGACTAGAAGATTGAGTTGTTCGTACCTTCGACGGGTCCATTCCGCTTCAGGGACTTGACTCTCCAGTAGGATGCGTAGAGATGGGACCTCTAACTCTACCGGTTCAACCGCCTCCATACCGTATGCTAGGTAGAAGGGTGTGGCGCCTGTCGGTGTTCGAATGGAGGTTCGGTATCCCCAGAGTGCGAATGGGAGTTTGCTCGGCCAATCGCGGTAGTTGTCTTGCATTTTCTTGATAATGGTGACAATATTTTTGTTCGCTGCCTCCACCGCTCCGTTGTTTTGGGGACGGTAGGGGGATGATCGATGTCGTTGATTTTGTACTTGTCCAGCAATGCTTGACTTTCCGTCCGGAAGTGAGAGCCTTGATCGCTCATGATTTCATGGGATACCCCATATCGGCAGATGATGTTGTTTTGAATGAACTTGGCCACTTGTTTAGCGGTCAAGAATGCATATGACTGCGCTTCCACCCATTTGGTGAAGTATTCGATGGCGACAAGGACGAAGCAATGCCCCTTGGTGCCTATCGGGTTGACTTTCCCGATGATGCCAATGCCCCAGGTTGAGAAAGGCCAGGGTGATGTCATGGTGTATAAAAGGGATGGTGGTATGTGTTGTATGTTGGCGAAGATTTGGCAATTGTGGCAATGTTTGACGTAGTTATGACAATCGGCTTCCATGGTGGTCCAGTAGTAACCTAGCCGCATGATTTTCCGTGTAAGCATCATTGCACTCATGTGAGGGCCACATTTTCCGTCGTGAACCTCTCCCATGACTTTTTTGGCTTTGTGATGGTCAATGCAAAAGAGGAGAATTCCTTGGGGCGTTCTTTTGTAGAGTTGATTCTGGTTTATCACAAATTGTGATGCAAGTAAACGGATGGCTCTTTGTTCTCTTTGATCAGAGTTGGGAGGGAATTCTTTTTTGGTTTTGTAATTGAGGATGGCTTGGTACCAAGGTTCGTCATAGCTTTCCTCGTCGTCGATGATAGCACAAATGTGGGCTGGCTTGCTCCTTCTCTCGAGACATAGGGGCATTGATGTCATGCTGTCAGGTATGTTGACGAGCGCGGCAAGTTTTGCCAGGGCATCAGCAAATTGATTTTTCTCTCGTGGCAGATGGAAGTAGTCGACTTGGTCGAATAATTCGGCCTCTTGACTGATCTTTGCTTGGTAGGGAGCTAAGCTGTCAGATCGGATTTTCCATGATCCGGACACTTGATTGATGATGAGCGAGGAATTGCCGTGGACCCTCAGCCTCTTGATGCCAAGTGTGAAGGCTGCTTGTAGGCCGTTGAGACATGCTTCATATTCATCAGCATTGTTGGTGACGGCGAAGTCTAGCTTGACCGAGATCGGAACATGTTCTCCCTCTGGTGATATTAGAAGGATTCCTACCCCGAAACCTCTCAGATTAGATGTACCATAGAAGTATATGTCCCATGCGTCGGAGTCGGCACAAAGGATGTCCTCGTCAGGAAGTGACCATGTGTCGGTCGTAGGATCCTCGTTGACGGGATTTTCTGCTAGGAAATCGGCAACTGCTCTTCCCTTGATAACCTTGAGGGGTACAAAATTGAGGTCAAATTCGGACAGCATGAGTGTCCATCTAGACAGCCTTCCGTTTAGCACGGGTTTTTCGAAGATGTATTTAAACGGGTCCATCTTGGAGTAGATGTGGACCGTGTAGCTGAGCATGTAATGCCGCAGCTTCTTTGTTGACCATACTAGGGCAAGGGTTGTCTTTTCCAGTTGGGTATACCTCGTCTCGTACTCAATGAACTTTTTGCTGATGTAGTAGATGGCTCGTTCTTCGTTGCCAACTGTTTGTGCTAACATTGCTCCCATGGCTGTGTTGGTAACAGTCAGGTATAGGGATAGAGGAATCCCCGGTTGAGGTGGCATGAGGACAGGAGGTTTGGATAGGATTTCCTTTATCCTGTCGAAGGCCTTCTGACAGTCGTCGTCCCAATCGGTGTGATGGGAGGCACGAAGCGTTTTGAATATTGGTTCACAAATCATAGTGAGCTTGGCAATGAAGCGGCTGATGTATTGAACCTGACCGAGAAATCCCCGAATCTCCTTCTCGTTCCTAGGCCGAGGCATTTGTTGAAGGGCTTTGATTTTGGTTGGATCAATCTCAATGCCTCTTTTGCTGACGACATGTACCAAGAATTTCCGGAGGTGACCCTGAATGCACACTTCTGAGGATTTAGTATCATGTTATATTTCCGCAGATGAGAGAAGAATTTCCGGAGGGCAATGATGTGGCCGTCCCGTTCTTTTGATTTGACAATCATGTCATCGACATATACCTCTACCTCCTTGTGCATCATGTCATGTAGGAGAGTAGTAGCGGTTCTTTGATAGGTTGCCCCGGCGTTGATGAGGCCGAAAGGCATGACCGTGTAGTAATATGTACCCCACTGTGTAGTGAATGCTGTCTTGTGCATGTCTTCCTCAGCCATCTTAATCTGGTTGTACCCAGCATACCCGTCCATCAATGATAGGAGAGCATGCTCGGCAGCGTTGTCCACCAGAATGTCAATATGTGGCAAAGGGAAGTCGTCCTTTGGACTCGCCTTGTTCAGATCCTGAAGTCAACGCAAACCCGAATTCTTCCGTCTTTCTTTGGTACGGGCACAATGTTGGCCACCCGATCCGAGTATTCGGACACCTTGATAAAACCAGCCTTGAACTGTTTATCCACCTCGTCCTTGATTATTAGGGCCCACTCAGGACGCATCCGGCGTAGCTTCTGCTTCAAAGGTTTAGCCCCGGGTTTAATGGGTATCCGGTGCTCTGCAATTTCTCTGTCAATCCTAGGCATGTCTCTGTATGACCAGGCGAACACGTCCTTGTATTCGTGGAGGAGGTTAATGAACTGTTGTCTTTCCGAGGGGTCCAGGGCTGTCCCTATCCTAAGTTCTTGAGGTGTATTGTCAGTTCCTACGTTAATAGGATCGGTCTCCTCAATGATGGGGGTTCTGGTTTCCCTTTTGTCAAGTTCTTTGGCTAGGTGAGGCGGGTAGTCACTCAAGTCAAATTCCTCGTAGTCATTCAGAATTGCATTGTAGTTAAAATGAGACTAGTCATAAGAAAACTTAGCGTTCATTAAGTTGACATGAGCGAAAAGCTCGGAAAGGACAGACATCTCGTGGTCAGTCAGAGGTGACGCAACAGAGGAAGTGGCCCCTGGAACAGGCTCCAGGTTGTCACCTTTCATGGGAGTGGAGGTGATCCTAGTAGACTCGGCCTCTGAATCAACCATAACTTTGTGATAAAACAGTGGGAAGGGGACCTTGACTGGGACATCGGGGGCGTTAGGAGCTATGACAGACTCTGACTCCGACTCACACTCTGACTCTTCCTCACTTCCCTCCTTGAACATAGGGCCTTCTCCAGTTGTTATCTTGAGAATGCGGCCTTGACGATCGGTCCACTTGACAGTCTTCCTCCAGCCTTGGGTAGCTTTCTCCGGGTCATTATCGGAGATCAAGGCGGTTGGATCAAATTGATTGTCCTTTAGGGCGATTTTGATGATGTCCTCATAGTCGAGGTGTTTGACGTTATCTTCCCTAAAGAGGAGTGTGGCAGCTTGTCCGTCAAGGCATGGTGATGGCTTGGACTCAGTTGATGCGGCTTCGATGTTGTCGGGGATAAAGTAGCAGTCCTGGAAGACTTCCACTCCCGGGTATCTAGCCCTAGCCACAGAGTCATAGACTGGCTCAGGAAAGCCCTGGTACAGCTCAGACTCTCCCTCGGGGATAAAGTACCCGTTGAGAGTTAGATGGTAGGGACGGAGGATAACCCCGTGCTTCTTGCGTTTCCGGACTAGGAGGTTCATCTCCTGGACATCTTCGTCGGTAGGTTCGTATCCCAGCCTAAAGGGAATGTTGGGGACCTTAGCCTGTTTCAAGGGAGGCAATGGATCTTTTAGTGGATTGAGCGGCAAACCCGGGAAATAACCATGACGCTCATGATACGGTTGACCGTGAGGTTGGTGAACGGGTCACCATCAGAGGGTGTCAATTCATCAGTTATGGCGTTCACGGCTTGGAAACCCCACATTTCGTTGTCGTCCTCCTCAATGGCTTGGGAGGCTACTCCCCTTCTCATGAAAGCTTTGATCGGGGAGGCGGGAACTGTGATCGTTTTCCCGTTGAAGGGGAAACTGATATTTTGATGGAGAGTTTAAGTGACCGCCTTGACGGCGTGAATCCAGGGACGTCCCAGGAGCTTGTTGAAGGAAGCGTCGATGTCGACCACTTGAAAACTGGTTTGTCTTTCCAGTGCTCCGGTTGCGACGGTCAAAGTGATAAGCCCGGCGACCTTGCGACGAGTGTCGTCGTAGGCGCATACTCCTTGATTCGTTGGGACCAAGTCAGCTTCCTTGATACCCAGCTTGTGGGCAGTCTTGAGAGGAATGACATTTATCGCGGAACCGTCATCCACGAGGACCATGGGTATATTTTTCTGGGGGCATTGTACGGTGATATATAGGGCCAGGTTATGATTGGCTCCGAACGGAGGGATATCCTCGTCGGAGAAGACGACCGGGTTGTTTAGATCAGGGGTGTCCCTTGTCATGTGCGCCACTATTTCTTCTGGGGAAGAGGTGGAGGGCACGGTTAATTATCTCAAGGCCTGCAGCAAGGCCTGCCGATGCTCAAAAGTAGTTGCGAGCAGTTGCCAAATTGAGATTTCAGCATTCGCCTTCCGAAGCTGTTTCAGGATTGAGTTCTCAGGAGCCCTTGGTTGAGTGTCCACCTCCGGGACGACTTGGTCATACGTTGTTGGAACGACTGTTGATTGTTCGGATTCTGATAGGGACGTCCGGACCGGGTGAGATGCCCGATTTCTTTCGCCCGTTTCTCCTTCCCTGGGATGATATAGACATCCTCAACATCATCTCTCCATATGCCGTTAATTTCGGAGTCTCGAGGATACCTTGGAGGGGTATTCCTCGGTGGGTAGTTCTTGTGAGGGATATTTTTGTGAGGATGGTTTTTGTGAGGGTGATTTTTATGGGGGTAGTTATTTTGAGGGTAGTTATTTTGAGGGTGATTTTCGTGAGGTCTATGCCAGAATGGTCGCGGGAGAAATCCATCCTGGGGTGGGTAGTTTTGAATGCTTGGGGAATTCTCCCTTGGGCGCGGTGCTGGAGGATTGAAGATGAGTCGACGGTAGGGGTTGTCGAGTCGGGTGATTCTCTCAGAGAGGCTGGCTATGGCCTCTTCAACTTGTTGAAACATAGTGCGCATAGTGGCAGCACTAAACACAAACACTCCGTCCGAAGAATCTTTTCCCAAAGTATTCACCTCGTTGTCAATCGGCAGGATGAGGTGAGAGGAGTCTAGGGTCGGCTCATCGTCAGAGATGGCGTGGATTCCCAGAGGATTCGTCTTGTTGTTCGGCTTAGTTGGTGGGGGTATAGGCAAATCTCCTTTCTCAATCATGTCTTGAATGAGGTGCTTGAGTTTGAAGCAGGTTTCGGTATCGTGCCCTTTCCCTCGATAATACTGACAGTAGGCGTTGGGGTTCCAGAACCGGGACTTCTTGGCATCGGTCGGATCCAGGGTGGGTCCGATCGGTTGTAACTTCCCCTGGTCCATGAGCCTTTTCAGGGACTTGCGTAAGTCGACCCTATGTTGGTAAACACTCTCTAGGGGCGCTCAGTTTTCTTAGCAGATGGTTCAACGAGGTTGACCTCATCAATCTTGTTCGTCTGGCCGTAAGGGCGAGATCTGGTTGTGGTGGATCCCTAGTAACCTCTGCCAGTGGTCTTGGCTAAGACACCGTTTCGGAGGTCGTCCTCAATGCGCGTCCCAAGAATCTGCAGATCTTGGAAGGTATTGATGTTCTGATATTTCAGTAGGTTGGCATAAACTGGGCGGAGATTGTTAACAAACTTTTCCACCAAAGTCGATTCACTTGGCTTACTGACCAGTTGAGTACTAACCCTCCTCCAACGGGTTAAGAACTCAGTGAACCCTTCCTTGTCGTTCTGGGTTAGCACTTCGAGAGTATGGGTATTGGCCTGGATCTCGACATTGTCGGCATACTTTTTGGCGAACTCAACTGCGATCTCATCCCAAGTAGTAAGGTTTCTCGGATCAAGGGAGTAGTACCATTGGCGAGGGACCGGTTCCAAAGAGGATGGGAAGATCCGGGTAAAACGTTCCTGTTTGACCCCTTTAATGGCCATGTAGTCCTTGAAAGCACGGATATGGTTGAGTGGGTCCTCCACTCCCTTGAACTTTGGCACATCGGTCAGGGTGAAGTTGTCAGTTAAATGATCCCCAACAGGTTCGAACCTTCGGTTGTTCTCAAGATGGATATTGTTACCCCGGGCTAGGAGCTGTTCTTCCAAGAGTTTCAGCCTCTTCTCAGTTTCAGTCAGAGGTGGGGTATTGTGTTCCCCAGTTTCCTTGTTCTCCAGGGCGTCGATACGGGTCTCGACGCGATCCAGAGTGACCTTAAAAGCGGTAAGCAGGCTGGCTAGTTGATCAGTTGTGACATCTCTGTTGTTGTCATTGTTGTTATTGGATGAAGCTGAAGACGGGGCCATGGATCTGAGGTAGAAAAACGGCTCACATTACAACTCAATACGACACGGTTCGAAGACTGAACGCAGAAACGCAAAGGACAAGACAAAGATCAGACTCAACAAGACGGGGCGACCGTGTGTGGTCCCTCGGTGCTGACTCGACTTATGACGTGACGTTGTTGACCAAACTTTGGACACGAGTCTAACATGACGGCGTGACGCCGTTGGACGGGTCTCGTGGTGAGACGACTCATAAGTAAAGACCCATAAGTACGTTTGCTTTGACTCGATAGACACAAGGCGGAATTGGAATGGTGGACTGAAGTTTTCGAAAATAGAAATTTTCAAAAAGATTCATTTGTCGCTTAAATAGACGGCTTCCGAAGATTGAAATCTCCGCAAGTCGATTAGTTGAAAGGGTCATCTTAAGTTTATTTGCAAAACACGGTTTGAGTTTGAGTCGGCTCGGAAAACAGTGTACCGTTTCCCAAGACGGTTTTGAAATTCAAAATCGTATGTTTTGAAAATCGGGTTTGAAATGTTTGACGAGGTCTCGGGGACGGTGTATGGTCCTCGGGATCTCGAAAGTGTCTCGAAAAAAGGGTGTGTGCTTTTCTCGGGTTTTGAAAGAGCCATTATCGGCGCCAAACGGGTTAAAATTCATGTCTAGACGCGACGATTATAACGGCGTAAAAAGGTGATTTGAAATGGTTGTAAAAAACCGGGTTTGAAAATCGTCATTACGACGGCCTAGAAAGGCGTGTTGAAATGGTTATACAAAATCGGGTTTGAAAATCGTCATTATGACGGCCTAGAAAGGCGTGTTGAAATGGTTATACAAAACCGGGTTTGAAAATCGTCGTTACGACGGCCTAGAAAGGCGTGTTGAAATGGTTATACAAAACCGGGTTTGAAAAATCGTCGTTACGACGGCCTAGAAAAGCGTGTTGAAATGGTTATACAAAACCGGGTTTGAAAATTGTCATTACGACGGCCTAGAAAGGCGTGTTGCGGTCGGCTAAAGACCGAGTTTTGAAATGGCCATTGTAACGGCGCAAAAAGGGTGATTTTGAAAGTTTGAAAATGACACGGAAGGACTTATGATCAAGTAGCACCTAAGCACTCGCAGTTCATTATATTATGCCTTATGCTGACACGGGTTTTGGCTTAAAAGGGTGGGTTACACACCAACCAATCAAACCTCGATTTGCGAGAGGGATACCAATCCAAACAAAACGTGTAAGGAGGGTGCCCTAGCCTCGTGCTCGAAAGTGATGAAAGCTCTTTGAAGAAACAGAAATGTGTAACGTCAACGGTATGCTTGACTCAATCGGGATGAGAAAACTCACGCCGACGAGACGTGCCAATTGGTCGAAAAGGGTTAGGTTGTGGACCCGGACAAGGAACCCGACCGTGACCGTAATATCAATTAATGAATTCCAACCAAGACCTCGTTCGAGTCTCACCATCTAGGGATCACAAAGACGTAAGTGTCCTAGTTTTCCCCAGAGGAGTCGCCAATCTGTGGACATGGCCCACCTGCAGGCCCAGCCGATCTGTGGACATACATCGGTCTTTTGAAAGCCACGCTCGACGGCGTAAAAATGCTTTCGACCGAATCGTTTTAGATCGGTCGGTTTCGTGTCGCTAAGAGTCTCGAAACGATTAGAGATGTTCGGAGTCGCCACCAAGCATTTGTGGGATGCCTAGAACCCGTTCGAAATCCACTTTATACCTCGGTCAAATCGAAGCACAAAGCAACGTTTGACATAGGTACTAAAGATAAGGAAATCGTCCCTCTTTAGCATCATATCTCTAGAATGACTCTCGTACGCCCTGGATAAGGTCGTCCACAATCCAAAGTTTCTGAGTAAGAGGTGAAGGTACGTATTGGGAAGCCCTTTAATCAGACACCCAATCCCGCCCGCGTTAGCGGCCTCTACTGATCGATCTTGGTTGGTTGAATGCAAAAGTTGATAAAACGGTTTAAATGCATGAATGCGCATCCAATAATTTAAACCTAACATGTGAGAGCTTTCTAAGTCGGTTGATTTAATCCAAGTATCAAGCATAAGATGTCGAGTTGGATTAATGATTGATTTGCACGCAAGACGGAAATAAAACATCCATTTACCGTATTAGGTTTAAGGTGCATAACATGATCCATTTGTCTTAGTAAGGCATTTTGCAAATATGGTTTTGGATAATCAAATAGTCATCTGATCCGTCCTATATCCGGGTTAACCGGAGTCGGGATCGTCCTAGAATGCTAGAAGGGAACATGCCCTGCACCAGACGGCTCTATGAGGCGCGAGCCAGCCGGCGGTGTAAGGGGCCTCCCTCTGGTTTTGAAAATGAGAAATGGAGAGCCCGTTTAGGCGCGGGTCAGCCCACGGTTTATGTGCCGTGTTCTGATCTTTTAGAAAACGTTATAAAACGTATTGAAAATGGGTGTTTGAACCCGGTTTGACTTGAAAGGGTCGTTTAGGCCGCATTTTTTATTTGAAGAACTAGACTCGAATAATCATCATTATTTTGATAATATTCGGTGTCGGGTTCTATTTGGCAAACTTGACATGAATAGTTTTGAAAATAATTATGGACTAATTGTTTAAAGTCCATTTGAATGTCATTAGTCGATGTTCATCATCGTACCCGGGTTAAACTCCGGCATGGTATGTAGAACCAAGGATGACTTTGTGTTGGTGACTAATATGTTTGTTTGAAAATGCAAAGAAATGAAATAAAAGGCTTTAAAATACCTTTTAAATGTCATTAACCAAATATTATCACCGAAACACGGATTTGACCGTCATGGTATGAGGAACCAAGGGTGAAAAATGTTTTATGGTTAAAACAAATGAAATAAAAAAGGGTTTGAAAATATTTGGAATGGTAAAAACCGATAACAAATACCAAAATGGATTAGACGGAAATGACGAGAACAAACACGGTTGATCTCTGGTCTGAACACCCCATTTAGGCGCGGGTAAACTGGCGACCTAGGGGTTTCTGCTTCAGACCAAAAATCAGTTTTGGCTCGTTTATTCCATGTTTCGGTTCATGTTATGCACGTTTTAGCATGTTATAGTCATGAAACAAATGAAAACATGATGAAAGAGGATTTTTACACCCTCATACTTACATGTTTGGTTATGGCGAGTGACCGACATAAGTATAACAACTTGTTTGATCGGAAAAAACTCGGTTTAAAACCATTTTGGTTAGTAAAAAGAGTGTTTTTAATGTTTAGTGATGGTGTAGTGGTCGAAGTGGTTGGTCAAGTGATTTAATGCACGATGACGGTACCAAACAATGTGTAAGGCTCATGTTTACGATCAGTAGGTCGCAAATACGCGTCGGGTTGTGACTTAAGAAGTCGAGTCGGGAATTTTAACGGAGGAAAGAGGGGGCGGACACTCACGTAAGTCTCAAATGGGTGGCATTTGAGGAGTATTTATAGGAGAATGAGTGGTTGTGTGAGTTTTGAGCGACATGGCCACTTGGGCTGCTCAAAGAGGCGCGAGCCACGTCGCGGTTCTTCGAGGTGAGTTGTCGCTTTCACAACAAACGCAATCATGATTTGTTCTATCCTAGGTTTTGGAGTCACATGTTTGGTACTTGACCAACATGAATCCGGGAAAACTTAAGGTAGAAGGTTTGAAATGTTTTGTTTTTGGTGGTTGACTCGGTTTGACTCGTTGTTGGAGTCAGGATTTGAATTTTTGAGTCAGTTTTTTGGTCCTATGTCGGTTTTGACTCTAGTTAGTGTCACTGCGACACCGTCGTCGTGCATTAAACACTCCAGATATATTTGAAATGTTTTATTTTCGAAATCGTTTTAAGTTTTCCGACGTAAAGTTGTACACAAGCTGTCGATCAAACGACGCGATCCCAAAACATGTTGTAGTCGGATAATCATCGGGTGTTTGTTGGAGTCTCAGCAGATACCGGGTATCTACACCATTAAGCATAACCGTAACCAACACAATCCTAACCATCCCCCTCCATAAATCCTCACACATCCCAATTTACAACTGCTCACTATAACACCCCCTCATACCAAGGTACCTTACCAAGGACTACCCTAGCATGAAAGACAGTTACCATCTCGGTTTCCCGAGGTTAGTATATCAAAGTTTCCAATTCCAAACAACCTTTATTAAAGTATAAAGAGTTAGTGATTACATGATTCCAAAACCAAACCAAAGTATAATTGTGAAGGGTCTAACAACTACAAAGAATGCAAGCTAAGTCTTTTGACGGCGGAAGCTAGAATCAAGTGATGACTCCCCATAACTGTCCCATAGCTAAACATCTGCATTACCTATCATAATCTGCTCACCATCCTCGAATGGATCACCGCAGGTTTTACAAAATAACAACACGGGGTCAGTTACTGCATAATCAAAGTAAGACAGGTACAAGAAGCAATCAGCTGATCATCCTCCATCCCAGGTCTCCTGATCTCACACAGTAACCGACTACACACCGAAGTGTGTAGCCCTGCCAGATTACCCATCGCAACAGGTAATCCTCGCCGCCAGTGGGGGACCGCAGCCAATCCCCACCTATATCCCGCTCATCAACGAGCGATAACCCTGTCCCTTAATGTGCATATCCCCTCCCGTGTCAGGTTCCACGGAGGGCGAACTAAGCCGTGAAACAACTCCCGCAAGTGACTTCACCACAACCATCACAACACAATCACAATCATCACCGCACCACAACATCACATCCACCATCACAACACCGACACTCCAATGATTAGCAGATAACAACAATTACAATGCAACCACATCTTAAATCAACAAACAGAGACTGAGTAGGGAAACCCTACCTTTCGCAATCCGCTTATGCTGAATCTACCATACAAATGCATAACAAACACCACATCGTCACCTACAACAATAATCACATAATTCCAATTACCACATGCCAAAACCCCTTTTTCCCCAAATCACAAATTTGGGCAAAACCCTAAAAGACAAATTAATGGAACTTACGAAATTAGAGGCTTACCGACAAATAATTAAAGGATTGAAAGTGATTGTTATGATTTCCACACACACAGAGAGGAGACCGGAGTGATTAGAGCGTCGCACGATTATTTGGGTTTTGTAATTTGTGTTTAGAAACTGTTTAACAAAATATATAATGCTCTAATTACTTCCGAATTAAACCGCTATCGTACATTTCCGTAACCATTAACTCACACCCTCTAATGAGGCTATCGTACATTTCCGTAATTTCCTACTTACTTCAATCCCTCTTTCCCCTTTTTCACGCAGTAATACCAAGTAATAATTCATCTCCTTCCTCTTTCTACCTAACTCTTTAGTAATTTGTTTATTTTCTCGTAGCTCCACAACCCTAATTCCATTAATTCATATCAATATATTATCATTCTTACTTATCATTTATCCTCTCTCATCTTGCTTCTCTCTCACCCTTGTCACCATCAAGTCTACACACTAATGGTTACCCTTCAATTAGTCGTATCTCCCTTTCGTATCTCTAGAAAACCAAAAAATTTACCTCATACCGATAATTTCCCAAGGAATTACATACTATGCTCACCTCTAGATATTCCAAATTCCCAAACTCGGCCACTATCTACCCATCGCGGCATAACTCGATCTCACTATACACCATTCGTTTCCATCTCTCTATAGCGACCTTTTATTACATACATCCTTAGCCAACTCAATCCTAACTGTCTCTCTCCATAAATCCTTATACATACCACTATGTCACTATTCATATCCCTCATCTCAATCTTTCATTCTCATGTTTTCTTTACACTTCCATCACCCTTGCCCATATATACTTACTTTTATATTACTCAACACACGACTATATCACTCACCATATCTCACAAAACATGCTCTTTACCTCGATTAGCTCATCAGTCTTCCCTTTCCTTTTTCCACTATCTCTCACAACCACATTAACACATGTCTTCCTTATCCAACACATATCCCTCATAAGCCGGAATTCTCCCTATCGTAGCATTCGGTAACTTATGTATCAAGACCGTCACATATATATAAAAGAATGCGTTAAGACTCAAAACATACGTGTGCACATACCCCACGACTCAAAACAAATGTTAGAACATAGCCACCGACTTAAAATTAAGGTGAAAATATAGCCACCGACTCAAAATGGTCGCCCACTGAGTTACTCGGTCGAGTACGTGGCATACTAGGCCGATTACAGGGTACTCGTGTTGGAATAAGTGTCCTCCGACAAAAATGCGATCACAACTGTCGATCACGATGATCACATGTTTAAATCTCATATTTAAGAATACATGTGGGAAGTAATATTTTACAATCAACTGGCCCACACATATTGGCAATGATTGGCTGACTAGAGTTTGACATTACTGTCGTACGACGGTGGTGACCATTTGATCCCCTTAGGTCATACCTAAAGGGTAACACTCTTAATTGATTATTTAATTGATCGTATGTTGATACGGGTTAATTAAATTGCTTAAAATTGACGGACGATTTTGTGAGTATAATAGACGTGTCTTATTGTAATTCGATTAAATAAGATACGGACTAAGTAATTAAATTGTTTCATTACTTAGATGAAATTATTGTTTACGGAAACAATTGAAACGGAATGAATAAATTATTATAAATACAGAATGTTGTAATTTATGATTTGGAAACCCATTACGGTACAAGTAATTATGAATTACT
This sequence comes from Silene latifolia, assembly GCF_048544455.1. Classification (NCBI taxonomy): domain Eukaryota; kingdom Viridiplantae; phylum Streptophyta; class Magnoliopsida; order Caryophyllales; family Caryophyllaceae; genus Silene; species Silene latifolia. The sequence goes on along the minus strand of NC_133538.1, from coordinate 479,234,218 downwards.
AGGTTAATTTTATAAGTGACATATTTTATTAATATGTTGATTTTTAATTGTTAAAAATACATTTTATACACATAATGTCATGGAACATGTTACATGTGACAAATTGACAAATAAATTGTAAAATGGACTTTCCATTTTACAACATATGTACCGAAATTATATGGGGAGGGTTAGGGTTTGTATTATGTTTTATGTTATATAAGAAGCATAATCATTAAACCTAATTCATAGCCATGCACACCTAGTTGCTTTTGTGAAGAGTATCTTGGCCATGCATTGGCCCTTGCCACCCCCCATACCCGGTTTTCCCTAGAGAAAAGGCCAAGGGTTTCTACAATTTATATTGATACATACACTAAGATATTCACTAGTGTATGATTCATTCTTTTACACAACCAAAACTTAGAGAAGTTTAGAGAGAAAAATACTCATATATTTCCTTCCTCTTGGCCGAATAGACAAGAGACAAAAATAATATTTTGGGTCATTTTCAAGCTATATTATTAATATTACTAGATCATATTATTACTAATCTTTAAGAGTAACACCTTGGGTATAAATCTTTGGGAGGGATTCTAAGCTTGAATCCTTGTTCATCCATTATTAGGAAGCTCAAGAACAAGTGAGTATGAGAACTCACTTGTGCCCAAAAACCGAAACACCCATAGTAAGAAAGACGATTTCTTCTCTATTTTTCTAGTTTGCATGCATAAGATCTAGTTTTAATTTTATGACTAAATTATAATGTCACATATATTAATATGTAAATTAATTAGATTAATATTTCTAACAAGCGGTATCATGAGCCTTAGGTTGTTTGCATGGAAATCGGTTTATTGTTTTTCCGAGTTATATGATTAACATACAAAACTAATCAATTTGGTTTTATGAAGATAAACCTAAAAATAACCTTGCATGTTAAAAGTTTATGGTCCTAAGTGATTTTTAGGATATTTTGGTTTATTTATGGATTTTATTGTTCATTTTATATAATATTGGCATTAAAATGTGATTTTTATGGTAAAAATGTCATTTTTGGACGAAAAATAGCTAATCTTCGATTTTTTCAGTGGTTTTTGGATATGTTTTCACATATATTATCTAATTATGGCCTGTAAAGTTTCATAATAAAATGAGTTGTATTGCTCGAAATATGGATTTTTCAAGTTAAAATCATATTTAAATGGCTAAATAGGTTAATGTGAGTAATATTTCGAATCTGGTCATGGAAATTTAGTATGTTGTCACATGAAATTTTACAAAATGTGTGTAAAATATTTGGCTATAATTAAGTCTTTATGCATGATTTATGATTTTTTTATGAAAAATCACATAAATAGTGACTTTAATTAGGAAAAATACTAAAACATACTTCATGACTAAGGAAAAACGTCACATGTTGCATTTTATCATATATTTCAGATCTAAAAGTCAAAAGTTGATGTATATTATTTTTCTCATATTTTTAGGATCATAATTGTTAAATCCGATAAACCGCAACATTGTTTTTCTCGATAAATTTTTGAAATTTTTAACCTAAGTTTTGAACATTATGAGTGTCATGGTATTTTTTCAGAATGTTCATGAGTTTAAATTTCAAATTTTGAAATTATTTGAAATTTTTATGATTTAATTTGAAGTTTATGACATAATTTTGTTTTTAGGTCCATTTATGAACAATATTAAGAAATCTAGGTTAATTATTGTCAAATGTTAGTGGAGACTAATTTTAAGTCCTAAGTTGGTTAGGTTAATTTACTTGTACATAAATATGAATTTATGTAATTTTTAAAATGTTAAATCACGCAAATCCGTAAAAACCGATTAATATACGATATTGGCTCCTTAAAGGCGATTTAGCATAAAATTGGGCATGTTCATACATATTATAATGTTGCATTTTATTTATAATTGTTATATTTTAATTTTATGTAATTTTTGAATTATGTAAGTTTACTTAGTATGGCCTTAGTTTTAATTGATATTACCCGAAATGTATGGGAATATCGATTTGGTTGTAATTTATTGTGATCTCATATCACCGTTTTGTAACTTAATAGATTTATTTTATTTTAATTACAAATGTATAATAGGAAATTATGTTATTCATTTTGTAATTTATTCATTCTGGAGTTCCTTGAAGACGGTGCCACTCGAGAAGGCGATCCATCAAAGAAAGTGTTGCCTTGAAGTGCGTGCCAAGACCGAAGTTCAAGGGACCATAGGAGTTGGTTTCCAAATTTGTAACAGTTTATTAGATTTACTATTTTGGGAAGGCCATACTAGGATTTTATTTATGCTTTGCATTTTATTTATATGTTGCATGCATCGCTAAATCGCCATAACTAAAACATGCATTATCATTTTATCGAGTTTATCGACCGTGTCAATTACAATTATCAGAGTTCACCGCTTTAGTTCACTTAAAACGTGATAGATAATAAATTGACATGACCTCTCGCTTAAATAAACAATTGAGACTTAGCCTTACCAAAAAGTAGAAACCATGAAAACCTATTTCGTGAGGGAGTGCGCTCGGCCCTACCAGGGTACATACCTTGTTACGTAGGGGAAGTGGATGATAAATGTCTATCCACCGAATTCATGTTGATAAGGAATGAATCGGCCCTACCGTGCCCAAGTTGATGTGGATTTGGATCATGGACACATTTATTCAAAATTTGGATTGAGTTCAACGGAAGCATTCGTGACCGTAGTCGCATGTGTTCCGGGCTAAAGATAAATATTAATGTAATTTTATCGACCAAGAGTTCTAAAAGTAGAATAGATTAAAGCGCTAATCCACCGAGTTATATTGATAAGGGATGAATCGGCCCTACCGTGCCCAAGTTAATATGAATTTGGATCTTGGAATTATTTATCAAGTTGGGTAGAGGTCACTAGATAAATGCTATAAAACTTGTTTAAATTTAAATTTATGAGTATTATTATTATTTTGAAAACGACAAATGTTTTATTCCTTCTATTTTTGTTTTGTAGACCACTTTTATTTCTCATAACAAATGGCCGCACCAAACACCAACGCCGCACCTCTCACTAATGTTTCATGGCTCCGATCCTTCATGGATCGTTGTAAACTTGAAAAGAATGGGTCAAATTTCTCCGATTAGGATGCCCAACTCAAATTAGCCACCCAAGGTGACGACAAGCTTCGTTACCTCACCGACGCCTCTCCACCCGAACCTAATGCTAGGTCGAGTGCCGCCACTAGGGAAGCATAAGAGGCTTACCACAAAGAGTCCGCCGCTATGAAAAATGTGTTGATTTTTGCTATGGAGGCGGATCTCCAAAGGAGAGCCTTTAAAATGGGCACCGCTAATGAAATCTATTCCAAACTTGTGACAATGTTTTCACAAACACCGAGGATCGTCCAATATGAGGCGGCCTCGGCATTCTTTGATCTCGATTTCAAGGAGGGATAAAAGGTTAGCCCTCACGTTCTCAAATTGTTGGAGCTAGTCGAGACTTTGAAGACTTAAAAAGTTGAAATCTCCAAAGAGCTCATTGTAGATAGGATTCTACACTCCTTATCCAAAGTCAAAGCGTATGTTCAATTCCGGGTGAATTTTAACATGCAAGACAAGGACGTGTCTCTTGAAGAGTTGCACAAGTTACTTGTGCAAGCCGAAGGAGACATGGGGTTAAATGTTAACCCCCTAAGGACGTGCTTAATATAAGCACTAAGAGCAAAGGGAAGTTAAAAAAGAATGGGAAAAAGGGTAAGAGGCAAGCTCCCATGTCCACCAAGGCTAAGACTTTTGAAGCTAGCACTTCCAAAACCAAGAAGGGTCCTCTTGACAAATGCCATTATTGTAATGGTGTTGGACATTGAAAGAGGAATTGTTCCAAGTACCTTGGTGACATCAAAGCTGGAAAGATCACTCCAGTAGGTAAATGACTATCCTTTATTTTATGTTTCTAATTCAACTATGGTATTTTGTTACAAGGTTGTGATAATGTATCCCCTTTTTATTGTAAATAGGGCCTCCTCCAAGCAAAGACAAAGGAAAGGAAAAGCAAGCTTGAGAAATCATCAAGGAGCTAGGAGTAGCTACCAATAAAGCTTGGCTTTTATTATTGTCTTATTTTAAGTTGTGTTTCAGATTTTAGAACTATTTTGATTTCCGTGTTCGACATGGAAATTGTTGATCCTTTGTAAACAATGGTTGTATTTTAGATTATGGTGGCTTGGTTTGCAACCCAAGTCACCCCTTTTATCATATTTGTTTGTTCTAAAAAATTCGTCTTTATATGCTTGCACATAGAAACATATGATCATCTACTTAAAGTGATCCAATAGACAACTATAATGATGGGATTCATTATATGTCCACAAGCTTAAGGCTTGTGTATGATCAATTATAAAGTGATGTTGACTTGATGAACTCTCCTAAAGGAATGTCAATTACCAAGTACACTCATCAAATCTAAAATCTATTAGTCAATCTATGTGATAGTCCTCTCTCTACTTCAAGATCATTAACGGTGTCTCATAAACTATCTTTGAATATCTAGTGTCTATATTCTAAAGATAGAGTGGGAGAAAAATGAAGACACAAAGAATAATTGTATACTTGAGTAAATGAGATCTACGAAAGAAAGAATGATTTGTGTACCTAAATAGATAGTATACACGAATAGATGAGATCTATGGTCTCGAATAGATGAGATCTACATGACAAAAGAGACCAAGTAAAGTAATCAAAAGAATATGTTCTTAAGATAACTACACGAGGAGACCAAAAGAAAGTTTTGAAAGAAAGTTTTCAAAGAGAATGACTAAAGAAAAGTGTCAACAAGAGATTTTGCTAGCTTATGATCTAGATATAAATAGAGTTTCAATATTGATATTTACTTAAGAGCCTAAATGAAACAAAGTTGCATCCTTGAAAATAAATGAGATTTATGACTAAAAGTTGCAAAGAAAGATATGCCGATATCTACAAGAGCTAACTTAATTGTTAACCACGCTAGTGTCATTACTTAACCTCATTATGAAAATGAAATGGTTAAACCTCCTTTCGAAATAAGGGGTATTTTGAGAAGGACGTATATTAAATGGAATTTCACATTTAAATAATGACATTGCTACGCATCATTATAAAAATGAATGAGTTAGAGATTAAAATCTCTTTCCATAAGTTTAAGATTGAAATCTCTTCAAAATAGATATTTTGAAAGGATATGTTGGGACCATATATGCTTTTAATCTTAATAACTTGGCAAAGCAAAATGTATTTCAATTCTTGAAATGTTTCGATTGAGTAGTCAATTACGAAACATGTGGAATTGAGTGGGAGTTCGAAATTATCATGTGAAGACATGAAATTTAGTGGGAGCAATCATCTTGTAAAATTTATAACTCATTACTCATTGAGAATGACGAGCTAGTACTATCTTCACAAAGAAGTATTTGAGTTTTCAATTCTGGATGAAAATGGACTGTGATGAATCCAATCAAATCATGGGATGTTGGATAAGTATTGAGGTATACACATCAAATCAACGAGAAACGTAGGTTATTCAAATCGATGAAAATGGAATTACCATAAGCAGTCATGGTCATTCATTGAACCTAAGAATGGTTGATCACATGATTAAAAATTACTAATGTTTCCGCCATTAGAATAATCATGCACATGTCCTATAATGAATCATATGCTTAAGAGTATGATGACTCATTGGTAAGCCATATAAGAATTGTCATGAATTCTCAAGAAGAACTAATGAGCTATTCTAGTGTTTGACAGAACACTCTGTTATGTGACAAGAAGTTGCACATATTGAAATTCGAAAACACGTAAGGATTTATGAAAATCCTAAGCTATTCAAGCTAAAAGGAGAAATAAGAAGTTTGAAAAGATACTTGTTATAGTAACAAGTTACTCAAAACTAGTATTTTCTAATATGCTAGGACTTATGAGAAGTGCTAGGCTAATCATCTTGACAATTGTTGCAAGACCCTACAAAACGTATACCTAGTGCATTGTGAGTTGGTAGAACACTTGACCAATGCAAGTTATATCATCCACTATAATTCGTTGGTTATGTGACAAACAACAAGAAAGTTCTTTCAAGACAAAGAACCTAAACCTAGGTTGGGAACCTATATGTGTACTTGATAAGGTTCATGCTATGAGAGATAACATGAATATAAAGGAAAGTGCAATATGAAAAGTATGAACACATGGACACATGGTATGTTAAACTTTTATTGCAATCAACAAGTGTTTTCACACTTGTATACATCACAAGGTAGTAATATGGTATTGACTACCCGAATATGATGTCCACATTTGTCGCTTGAATTATTATTAACTCACCTTATACTTTGTTACATCCAAACAGGTTGTAGAGACAATTGAACCCCATTAAAGTGAACATGGATTAGCATTGTATTCGCCCATAGTCACTTACATGAGGTGATGTCTCGAAGTGACTAGAGTGTGATGCAATTGATGGAAAGTTCAAGTGCCATGGAGTCATGTGAGATGACTAGTCGATCACATAGGCAGACTGTTAGGAACACTTTGTCGGGCTAATGACCGCTTATAGAGTTCTGGCAAATTTATATAGCCTGGTCGTGGCGAGAGCTACTATAGTATTCTAATGAGTCGATTCTTTTGACTAAAGACTGTTCGCCTAAGGTGGCACAGTTTCAGATTAACTTTGATTTATGTTACTACGACCTTCGTAAATGGGGTCAAATGGGCATATTTTGGGTTATGATGGATGTGGCTAGTCGAAAGGAGTATGTGCGATAGGAATTGTCCACCCCTTGTCAGGGTTATAACAATATCTCAAGGCAACTTGAGGAGTAATGAACTGGAAATGATGGCCACGCTCGGAAGGTATCTATGGTAGATAAATCCGGTCAATCAGTTATTCCCCAGATCGAGGAAACCACTCTCGATATGATCACTTGCAAGACGACCCGAAAGACACCTTGCATTGAGTGGGAGATAGTAATAGGACAAGAGAATTGGTGACGCACACTTGTCGAGGACAAGTGGGAGATTGTTGGAATAAGTGTCCTCCGACAAAAATGCGATCACAACTGTCGATCACGATGATCACATGTTTAAATCTCATATTTAAGAATACATGTGGGAAGTAATATTTTACAATCAACTGGTCCACACATATTGGCAATGATTGGCTGACTAGAGTTTGACATTACTGTCGTATGACGGTGGTGACCATTTGATCCCCTTAGGTAATACCTAAAGGGTGACACTCTTAATTGATTATTTAATTGATCGTATGTTGATACGGGTTAATTAAATTGCTTAAAATTGACGGACGATTTTGTGAGTATAATTGACGTGTCTTATTGTAATTCGATTAAATAAGATACGGACTAAGTAATTAAATTGTTTCATTACTTAGATGAAATTATTGTTTACGGAAACAATGGAAACGGAATGAATAAATTATTATAAATACAGAATGTTGTAATTTATGAGTCGGAAACCCATTACGGTACAAGTAATTATGAATTACTAGGTTAATTTTATAAGTGACATATTTTATTAATATGTTGATTTTTAATTGTTAAAAATACATTTTATACACATAATGTAATGGAACATGTTACATGTGACAAATTGACAAATAAATTGTAAAATGGACTTTCCATTTTACAACATATGTACCGAAATTATATGGGGAGGGTTGGGGTTTGTATTATGTTTTATGTTATATAAGAAGCATAATCATTAAACCTAATTCATAGCCATGCACACCTAGTTGCTTTTGTGAAGAGTATCTTGGCCATGCATTGGCCCTTGCCACCCCCCATACCCGGTTTTCCCTAGAGAAAAGGCCAAGGGTTTCTACAATTTATATTGATACATACACTAAGATATTCACTAGTGTATGATTCATTCTTTTACACAACCAAAACTTGGAGAAGTTTAGAGAGAAAAATACTCATATATTTCATTCCTCTTGGCCGAATAGACAAGAGACAAAAATAATATTTTGGGTCATTTTCAAGCTAGATTATTAATATTACTAGATCATATTATTACTAATCTTTAAGAGTAACACCTTGGGTATAAATCTTTGGGAGGGATTCTAAGCTTGAATCCTTGTTCATCCATTATTAGGAAGCTCAAGAACAAGTGAGTAGGAGAACTCACTTGTGCCCAAAAACCGAAACTCCCATAGTAAGAAAGACGATTTCTTCTCTATTTTTCTAGTTTGCATGCATAAGATCTAGTTTTAATTTTATGACTAAATTATAATGTCACTTATATGAATATGTAAATTAATGAGATTAATATTTCTAACAACTAGGTCGAGTAATGAGACTACTCGGCCGAGTTAACGACTCCAAAAGCTAAACAGAATTATCACAGAGAGATTACTCGGCCGAATATGGAATACTCGGCCGAGTATAAAACATACTCGGCCGAGTAGGGACTACTCGGTCGAGTATCGGCGCAGTTCTTAGCACCATCCAATTTTCGTAAAACAGTCACATCTCACTCGTTACTTGGTCAATCTGGGCGTATGGCCTATCGTTAACAATCGTAAGAAGACAAGCTATCATATCCAATTGTAATTACAGCAATATCATTTCTAGAACTCCACTTATGACAGTTTTAAGACAACCCTTCTGTAATCGATCTTCATACAAATCAAATTTTCTAAACAAAACAACTTGAACATGAATAAAGCAAACATTAACAACTCGATACTTCTAAAAACCAGTACATAAGTGAACTTTATGATACCCACATGAAAATTAAACACGACATTCATATATATAGACGCATGCCCTTAATCACATGCTACTTCCAACAAACCAAACATTAACATCATCATGATCATATACACATGAACCACTACTATTTTGAAAGCCATGTACTAAACAAGTAACATGCTCGACATATATCATGCTCAAGATCTATCGTATACAAATTCACAATTCATCCTTCATATATTACCACGTTCCAACACTTTCACCATTCTTCCAACAACTTCACAAGATTCACGTTATAGGTATCAAACATACATGACTCAAACATACAACAGTTTCCCCCCATGTGACCGGCTTGAGATCGTAAGGGCATTAATGCGACTTCGGGACGTCTCCCACGTCTTTGCGGTAGCTCCAAACAACTCTCCCCAGGTTCCTTTTATTTAGACTCGCTAAGTTCATTGGATTGATTAGTTTCAGGTGCCAGAATCTTCGTCTCTGATACCACTTTGTAACACCCCCTCATACCAAGGTACCTTACCAAGGACTACCCTAGCATGAAAGACTGTTACCATCTCGGTTTCTCGAGGTTAGTATATCAAAGTTTCCAATTCCAAACAACCTTTTTTAAAGTATAAAGAGTTAGTGATTACATGATTCCAAAACCAAACCAAAGTATAACTGTGAAGGGTCTAATAACTAAAAAGAATACAAGCTAAATCTTTTGACGGCGGAAGCTAGACTCGAGTGATGACACCCCATGACCGTCCCATAGGTAAACATCTGCATTACCTGTCATAATCTGCTCACCATCCCCGAATGGATCACCGCAGGTTTTACAAAACAACAACACGGGGTCAGTTACTGCATAATCAAAGTAAGACAGGTACAAGAAGCAACCAGCTGATCATCCTCCATCCCCGGTCTCCTGATCTCACACAGTAACCGACTACACACCGAAGTGTGTAGCCCTACCGAATTACCCATCACAACAGGTAATCCTCGCCGCCAGTGGGGGAGCGCAGCCAATCCCCACCTAAATCCCACTCATCAACGAGCGATAAACCTGTCCCTTAATGTGCACATCCCCTCCCGTGACAGGTTCCACGGAGGGCGAACTAGGGCGTGAAGCCACTCCCGCACGTGACTCCACCACAACCATCACAACACAATCGCAATCACAATCACAATCATCACCGCACCACAACATCACATCCACCATCACAACACCGACACTCCGATGATCAGCAGATAACAACAATTACAATGCAACCATATCTTAAATCAACAAACAGAGATTGAGTAGGGAAACCCCACCTTTCGCAATCCGCTTATGTTGCAATCAACCATACAAATGCATACCAAACACCACATCGTCACCTACAACAACAATCACATAATTCCAATTACCACATGCCAAAACCCTTTTTCCCCAAATCACAAATTAGGGCAAAACCCTAAAAGACAAATTAATGGAACTTACGAAATTAGAGGCTTACCGACAAAGAATTAAAGGATTGAAAGTGATTTCTATGATTGCCACACACACAGAGAGGATAGATCGGAGTGATTAGAGCGTCGCACGATTATTTGGGTTTTGTAATTTGTGTTTAGAAACTGTTTAACAAAATATATAATGCTCTAATTACTTCCGAATCAAACCGCTGAAATATTACTCGCCAGACCGGATACTCTGTCGAGTATAGAGTATACTCGGCCGAGTATCCTCTACTCGGTTGAGTATTCATTATACTCGGCCGAGTGTTCCTCGGCAGTATCCAAACAGACTAAACGAGACACACTACTCGACCGAGTAGGCCATACTCGGTCGAGTACCAGCCTATAAAATCCGTAGTATTACAGTCTTCCCCCCTTAAAACGAACTTCGTCCCCGAAGTTCCAACCCAACCTATAAATCCTGGACACCTAAAACTAAGTCCACCAACCACGCTTACTTCCACAAAACGGCTCACGGTAACACCTCAACTACAACATAGCCTCCTAATACTGACTCCATAATATTACCGAATAACCACAATATAATGTTGTTAACTCTGTCTCACTTCTATAACACTCACTAGCAACTCAATTACCAAGACAATCCCCGGACAAGATCAACCATCAAGACGGAATGTTACACTCACCACCCCCAAATGGATCACCACAGTTTTTGAAAATATTTAAACGAAGTCAGTACCGATTACACAAAACAAATAGCTGCAATAAAACAATACCACAACCAATTCAATTAACCCAAACTCCATCACATCTCTACACACCTGATTACACACTAAAGTGTGTAGCCTTGGCAGAATACTCATTGCAACAAGTATTCCACACCGCCAGTGGGGGACCGCAGCCGTTGCCACCTAAGCCCCACTCATCTCATCCAAGCGATAAACCCATGTTCATTAATGTGCACATCCCCTCTGTGGCGGGTTCCACAGAGGGCGAATCACGGGCGTGAAGCCACTCCCGCAAGTGACTTCACTCAGCCGAGGACGGACCTTGATAACTACAGACAAATAATCACAACCAATCACAATATACAATACTGATGTGACCATAATTAGAGCATATTTAGTCCCCGAATTAGCCTTGTTCCCATGTTTTTTAGTGCATATTTGGGTCATTTATTGTCTTTAGTCCTTTGTTTTGCATATTCTTTGAGATTTTGTTTCCTTGGTAGGAAAGGAGTGCAAACCTTGCATTTTCGTGGCAAAATAGAGCTAAATTTGATTGAATTCAATGACCAAGCATCAAAGAGAAGACAAGATTAGAAGGCCTTTGTACATACTATAGTGGATGCGTAATGATGAGAAAAGATCCTTGCATCTCCGAGGAAATCCTCAAGGATTTTATGAAGAAAAAGGAAGAAAAGAAGAAAGAAAGTAGCTGTAAGACAATCCGAGCGGATTGTCCACAAGACGCCCGTCCAAGAGGTGCAATCCGAGCGTCTTCCCCAGATGGACACCCGTCCAGAACCACCACAATCCGCCCGTCTTCCCTTGAATCCGCTCGTCCAATAAGCCCACAATCCGCCCGTCCCGTGCCCTGGACGCCCGGATTGTGTGTCAGCCATTTCGTCTTCTACACATTTCAAGGAAGGATGCGCATATTTTTCTAAGACCGGCAAAAAGGAGACCGGAGTCTCCCTTGAGACCGGCGATTCCTCAAGGACTTAATCGTCATTTAAGCCCTTAGTAAACTCTAATTTATGTAACTAATCCCAACTATAAATACCCTATTAGGCTAATTAGAAGATCATGTTCTTCTTAGCAATCTTTAGTGTAGTTAATATCAATCAAATCTCTCTTTAATCTTGTAATCAACATTTAATCAAGTTTTAATACAAATTTCATTTCCTTAATCTCTTTTAGTTCATCTTTCAATTTGGGTAATTGAAGATTATTTGGGTTATTATTGGGAGATTCACAACCTTCCAATCAATCATCAAGTACTTCTATTATTCTTTGCTTTATTATTGGAATCATTAGTAGGTATAATTCTCTTAATCCCTTTTTAATTATTGTTTATTATCCTCATTTATTCATCATGTTTCACTTTGTTGGTATGATTGACAACCTTGCTAGCATGTTCAACATGATAATGAGTGAGTAGTTTCCTTAGCTAGGGTTAATGGGTAATTAGGGGAAACCAATATGGGGGATGATTCATGCTTAAATTAATATGTTTTCATAGTTTATTTGCTTGCTTGTTGTGATCTCAAATTATGCACATGTTATGTTTGATGAAATGCGAGCCTATGAATCCTTGCACTTTTTACCCATCACCTATGTTTTCAATGAGACTTGTAAGACATAAACCAACTCGAGTCTCATTAGACCAGCCATGCATATAGTTGAGTAGGGAAGATAAAGTCGACTTGTAGGTGTTGTACAATCTAAACGATTCGGCTCCGGGACCCAAACTTTCCTAGGATTGTAAGATATAAACCAACTCGATCCATCACAACAATAATTGCTTGCTTATAATTTGAGAATATGTTTGTATGATCAATTCCCATGAATCCCCTATGACCCCATGACACCCTAGTAAATTTTATCAATTGTTTACATCTCTTTTTAATCATCTTGCTTGTTTACTTTTATTGCTATTTAGTTTAGTGATCTTCTACTTCAAACCTCAAATTGTGACACCCTTAGACACCACTAGTTGCAATTGAAAATCTCATCTCAATTCCCGTCCCTTGGGATCCGACCTTTACTTGCCTCTTTACTAATTGTAGAGTTGTTTGTGGAGTTATAAATTGTATTTTGGTCTAGGTGCTCCTAACGACAAGTACCGAAAACTAAACCTCCAAATGAGTCCGACCAAAAATGGCGCCGTTGCCGGGGACGGTTTTAACTTGATTTAGATTTTCTTATATTGTTATTAGTTGTGTCTTTCTTTGCCTTGGGGAAGTAAAACTCCTCAAGGTTTGTTCTAATTATTTTCAAATTGTTTGATATTTTGTATGTCTAGAAGATCACAAGGTAACTTGTTACCCTTTGATCACGAAATTGAAAGAACTATGACAACCAATAGAAGACTTGCTAGGAGAACTTTGAGAGGTATTGGCGAGGTTGTAGATATTCAACCAAACACTATTGAGTTCATCAACCTTTTTGCAAGAGAAGGTGAGGAGAACCCAACACAAAATCCAACACAAAATCAACCCACAATGCCTAAATTTTCATCACATTCCGTACCAACCGAGGAGAACCTACCCAATGGTACTCCCACACCACAACATTTTGTAATACCCGCCCTTTCAGGGACCCTTTGACCATCATTGACTGCCCTTAGGAGCGGGAGTAATCTTAGAAAAGTATGCCAAAACCATCTTGGGGTGCGTGTTAAGAGTGGTACTCGATAGAGTAGAGGCTACTCGATCGAGTAGCTGGGTTACTCGATCGAGTAGGGGGCTACTCGATCGAGTATGTTGGGTACTCGATCGAGTACCGGGTTTTCAGCGAGGGTTTTATATCGCGTTTTGTTAAATCCGCAAATCACTTCCGCCACTTTCCTCCTATCCTTCAGTCGCCCCTTTCCCTTCCCTTCACCTCAAAACCTCCATGGAAGCCTTTTGAAGATCCTTGAACCTTAGTAAGGCATCGCTTGTGTCGGGTAGCGGTCTCTTGCTGACTTTTCTCCCTGGTAGGTATGTCATAATCATCATCCGTGCCTTTGTTCCCTATAGTTAGGATTGCTTTTTGTAATAGATATTTGTATGGTGGTTATAGGCTTTGCTTGCTCGCTGGATATGTTGTTTGTCGGCATGGATTGGTTGCAGTTGCTTAAAGGTAGGATTTCCTACTCAGTATTAGTCCCATAATGGGATATTGGTTGATGTGTTGTGTTTGATTGTTTGATATAGTAATTGAATTGTTATTGTGGTTGTGATCGTTGTCTATGGTTCGCGAGGCGTGGCCTCGGCTGAGTGGGGTCACTTGCGGGACTGGCTTCACGCCCTAGTTTCGCCCTTCGTGGAACCCGCCACGGAAGGGGATGTGCACATTAATGGACAGGGTTATCGCTCGATATGATGAGCGGGGATTTGGTGGGTATGGTGCGGTCCCCCACTTTGGCGGGGCTGGTCCAAAGGACGATCGATGTGAGAGTTGGTTGGATTATGGTAGTTGCGTTTGGGACTGATAGTAGTGTTGTATTGATAATTGTAGTTGCCGTTGTTTTGTCTTATCTCAGTACTGACCTTGTGTGGTTGTTTGTTTGTTATGTGTCTGCCGTGATCCCTTATGGTGAGCGATCGGTCTTAGCGGTGTTGATGTTGTTGATAGGCGAGGTCCCGAGGATGAGTCTTCACGAGATATGATGGTCATAGCGAGTAGTCTTTGAGTTGTACCTTTGTATCGTATTTTGGTTTGAATCACTTGTAATATAACTTAATGGTTCTTTTATTGACGTTTGATAATTACTTTCCTCGGGCAACCGAGATGGTAACGCCCTTATATGCTAAGGAAGGCCTAGTTAAGGCTCCTCTGGATATGGGGGTGTTACAAAGTGGTATCAGAGCGACGATTTTGGAACCTGTAACAAATGAACATAATGAACGTAGAGAGTCTAATAAAATGAACCTGGTGTATGTGTAATGGGAGCCCTAGCTGATGCTAGATTTTGGGTGAGTAGGCGCCCTCATTTCAAAATCTTGGCCCCATGACACTTAAGCCAGTCACATGGTATGGGAATGTGGAGTCCGTGTGTCTAGGTGTAATATGTATGTTAATTGTGCTTTAGCTACCTTCGGTTAAGCCTTGTTGGAATTGATAGGGGTGTATTAGTGATATATTAGACCGTGTATGGTAATTGTCGATGAGATTAGTGAGGTTCTTTGGATGATTAGTGAGCTTATGTAATGGCTATGAGATATGTGACGAAAGTTTACGTGATAGGAATGCGTGAAAATGTGGAACTGAATGTTGTGACATGAAGAGCGAACATGGTAGATGTTTGCTATAAGTTAATGATGACGGAAGTCATATACGAATTTATAAATCCCTAATAATCACTATGATGATAGTTATAGCATAGTAGAATTATAATTCGAGACATAGCATATAGTAATGCGTTCATGCCTACTTGTTGGTTGAAATTTTCCGCTGCGTAATGTGTGATTCGTACTAAAATAAATTGCTTATGATAGAATGTGAAACATGGTAGATTAATTTGTTTTGAAAAGTATGCATTTATGTAATACGTGAAAGAAAGAACTAATGTTAATCATCCGCTTCAACTTGAAGTAAGCATGAGTTTAGTAGTAACATGTAAAACAAGTTTAAGTGTAATAAAATGACACGACTAGGTTTATAAATAACTCGGTGACAGGTAGACCGAGTTGGGTAATTTGTATAACGTAACGTGATATGTCTCTTAGTTGTTGAAGGGTTGTATTTTGTGCGACAATGGTTATAAAACGTGATTGAATGTGATAATTAGTGTCGAATCCCGAACTTAGTTTGGGATCGATACGCGGCGTTGTTTTGCGGTATCTTGAGTTACTTAGTGTTCGGACCGAGTACTTAACTCTACTTGACCGAGTGCGAGTGCTTACTAGACCGAGTAGACCTCACTCGATCTAGTTAGGAGGCTATAACGTCGGGATGTGGGAAAATTCCTGCAGATACTCGACGATTTAGCTCCTACTCGATCGAGTAGGGTGGTACTCGATCGAGTACCCCAGGCACTCGATCGAGTAGGTTCTTGTCAAATAATCCTACGGGTTTTCTTAAAACCCCTAATCTTTCTATTTCTTCTTCGTATTCATCTATATTTCGACACACCTCCACCTAATCTACTCTCAATTCCTTATTCCCTCTCAAATCCTCTCATTCTCTTGGGTTAGTAGTGAATCTTGGGGTTGATTTCTTAGTTTAATTTCGTTTCTCTACTTTGTTCATCAATCAAGGTATGCTATGCTTCCTAATGTACATGGTTTATTGCTTTGAATGTGTTAAAATAGTGAAATAATCTGAAATTTTCGATTTACATGAGTAGGTAGTTGCTTTTGATAGTTGAATTATGATTCA
Organism: Silene latifolia; assembly: GCF_048544455.1. Classification (NCBI taxonomy): domain Eukaryota; kingdom Viridiplantae; phylum Streptophyta; class Magnoliopsida; order Caryophyllales; family Caryophyllaceae; genus Silene; species Silene latifolia. The sequence goes on along the minus strand of NC_133538.1, from coordinate 479,217,943 downwards.
CATGCCTCCTTTCCATGTTTGTTGGTGACTAATTGCTGTAAATTAGATTAGGAATTGCAAGGGTTGAACCCGAAATTTCTAGGGTTTCCAAAATTAAAACCGATTTTTGGTTGTTTTACAATGATTAGATGGTAGAATTGAGCCTTAAGTATTGTTTATATCATGTTGGAGGATAGATTTTGATGATTTTACCCTTAAAAAGTTGCCTTAAAACTCCGTCTTAAAAGTGCCTTAAATGGAAATTCGTGATTTATAATTGAAAAATTGATGTTGTAATTGACAGTATAAGCATGAGTTGAACTTCAATATGCTAATAGAAACGATGATTGATGAATATATGCCGAAATTTTTACAGCTGTAAAGACCGTCTGAAAATTTTAATTGAGTTGTTGTACATAATAGTGAAGGGTGATAATGATATGTTATAAATTATTCTTTCTCTTCAATTAGTAACATGTGATTAGAAGTGTGTTTGGAATAACCTTAGAATCATGCAAGGATATTCGAATTTGTTGAGCATATGTAAACGCCATGATAATTTCTTGCACAACTATGGATTATGAGTTGTAATAACCTGCGCTTACATGTCAAATTTTGGAAACTGCTGGTGAATGTGTGTACTTAGTTTCATGTTCAAAGCTAACAGGCGTGAATTATGTGCTCCACATGCTGAAAGTTGTTGATAAATTGGTGTGCCTAGCTGATAAGTTGAATTCAAATTACATGAAATCAATACTTGCATGTTTATATAAGTTGCTTGAACATATGCCTTAAGCAGATGTCGAGACTGAACCTTGGACTCCGCCAAAGTAAGCGGGGGAAGGGTAACCCACCTGAGACGGGGGAGGGGAGTGGACCTGTGGTACCCGCAGTCCCCGAATACCCTACAGTTGTTTTTGTTGACTTCAAGCAAAGGGAGCGTTTTGTAGCCTTACAAAAACGCAAAATGAGACCTACAAAGTGTATAGACACCACTGTGTTAGAGGAGTTGGAGATAGAGACGGATGTCCGTCACATATTCGAGACCTTGGGTTTTACGGGTTTGTATAGGCTGAGGAAGCATACTTACCCTTTTCTTACCTTGGAGTTCATGAGCTCTTTTAACTATGACCCAATGGTCGATCGTTGAGTTTAGATTGATGAATACCAGTTTTACGTGACCATGGATTTGTTTGCCTCTCACCTTGGGTTGGCCAAGCCTCCCAAGGATTCCATAACCGATATTCCAGCTGAGTGCGGCGTTTGCCGCCTAATGCCTTGCTTGACTGGGAAGCAAGCTCCCACCTCGAGCAACATGCTGATTAATGACGTTCAGCATATTACCTTGAGAGTCTTTCTCCGTTCCCTTTCGAACCTCCTCTATGACAGAAAGGATATCAGTAAATTGTATAATCATGAGGTCTTACTTTTGATGTCGTACCTCAACCCGGAGCGGGCCAGGAAAGTGGTCTTTAATGCTCCTTCCATAGTTTGTGCTGCCTTGCCTTGATGGCTTCTTCCCCTTCCCGGTACCTGAGTTGTGGTGCTATTGCCACTCGGTTAGCTGAAAAGCTAACCTCCTTTGAGGCTTCTTCGGCGTACGTGCCTCTAGCTACCCCAGTGCCTACCATGGATCGTGAATACTATCTCGACCTGAAATGGTTGAGGACCTTGGCTGACGGTAGCCTAGCGTGGAGGGTGTGGGGGATGAGTTGGATGAAGATTCTAGCTCCTGAGCACCTCCCACCCACGGATCCCTTGGAGCCGACAGTAGTGGCGGTGGACTCCGATGACGAGGAGGAGGAGGATGATGACAGACCCCGCCAGCTACAGACCTACCTCATCGACGACACCATCCTTGAGGAGATGCCGGAGCCGACGAAGGGCGAGAATGCGGGAGTTCAGGTGGTAGAGAGACCCAGAGTGGTGAGGGGACCCCGTCGAGTGAGGGAGAGGGCCTCGGAGACTAGGCCACGGCCGGTAGCACCACAAAGCAGCCGGCAGCCTTTCCCATGCTACCCTTACCTCGACACCCCGGAGACGCGATCCGATTACAGCGGAGAGAGTGTCATCTACCTTGACACTCCGGAACATGCACGAGATGGCCTACGCTCAGGGGATAGGGACCGAGGGACCGCATCCAGTTTGGTGGAGAGGAGTTGGGGACTACTCGGGGTTTTCCATTCCTACGGGGTGGATCGATCGACGTGGGGGCACCTCAGTCCTTCCCTTACGGTGGCTTGACCCCATGGTACGTGGGCCCAGGAGCAGGAGCAGGAGTGGATGCGGGGATCGGGTCAGCAGGAGCAGGTACTTCGGGTGGTGGTGATGATGAGGTGATGTTTGAGCAGCAGCAGCAGGAGTGATACTCCTTGTTTCTATCTTCATTCATGATTGTTAGTAGTAGTTGTTGTTGGTAGCGTGGTTAGATTTTCGGTTGTTTTAGTTGAAACTTTATTTATGAACTTGTATAGTTAGGCCATAAGGCCGGATTAGCTACTTTAACCGTTTGCAGGATGATTGAGAGTCGGGGTGTCACCCCGACTCAAATTATGTGACAGTCATGTTTATATATGTTGGTCAATAACGGGTTGTGTAAGGTACTTGGCCGCAGGTACTCGACAGAGTACCCCACACTCTATCGAGTAGCTGCAAGAAAGGAAGAAAGAAAACATTCTGAACTCGGGCTACTCGATCGAGTAGCCAAGACACTCGATCGAGTAGCATGGCACTCGATCGAGTATCGTTACATACTCGATCGAGTAGCACTGTTACAGGGGGTTTTCGAAAATTAAAAATGTTCAATTGTTTTATAATTGCGAGTTTAATGTTTAAAGTAGTTGTGAGTGCGTAGTAACACCTTTGAACCGTTAATTTCATATGTTACAAGTCGTGATTGAAGTGTTATAAGCGTATTTGTCACAATTAGTGAAGCGGTAATGATTTCTGGTTACTTTAACATTGCATACGCCTCATTACATTCTATTTATCGGAGTTGTAACTTCGCCTATATTTGTGCATATCATTTTAACGTGTGTTGTCAACGGTAACTAGTTATTCCGGTGACTTGGGTACGATTTCTAATTTAACGAGTATGTAGTAAGCGAGTAATGTCCACAACAAATAATATGGTTTCCTTTAATGTTAAGATATAAATAATAAGTAATACGCATTGATATTTGGGTGGTGAACTTCGGGGACGAAGTTCCTTTTTAGAGGGGAAGAGCAATGTCGCGAAACAAAAAGGCCGTTTTCGAATAATGCTTTGCTTGTTTATAATGTTGTTGGTACCATGTTTTGCGTTAATTACAAAAATTTCTGAAATATAACGAATTACTTTAGTTATTTAAAGTGAAGGGGTTGTATGTTTCAAGAGACGGTCATGAAGAATAGTTATAGTGTGATAAATCGTATTCGAATCACGTTGCCAAGTAACATGGTGGCATTGGTTGTACCATATGATAGTTGATATGAGACATGTTCTAGATCGATAGTTTGATAGTCGATACTGTATGTCGGGTGATCGTAGGTGGTGATTCGCATTGCGGGTTTGATGTTTATATGTATATAAAGTAACGGTTAACGGTAATAGTGCTTGCATGATAGTAGTAAAAGTCATTAGATATAAGTATAGACGGTGATGATGATGACATGGGGGGGGATGGTGTTTCCGGGGAGTAATGGGTTGAGCGGGAAGATGGGTGGGGATGTGTTGTCTTCGTATCTTGAGCGGGAGATAGGTGAGGTGAACTTCGGGGACGAAGTTCTTTTTAAGGGGGGAAGACTGTAATACCCGCCCTTTCAGGGAACCTTTGACCATCATTGACTGCCCTTAGGAGCGGGAGTAATCTTAAAAAAGTATGCCAAAACCATCTTGGGGTGCGTGTTAAGAGTGGTACTCGATAGAGTAGAGGCTACTCGATCGAGTAGGGGGCTACTCGATCGAGTATGTTGGGTACTCGATCGAGTACCGGGTTTTCAGCGAGGGTTTTATATCGCGTTTTGTTAAATCCGCAAATCACTTCCGCCACTTTCCTCCTATCCTTCAGTCGCCCCTTTCCCTTCCCTTCACCTCAAAACCTCCATGGAAGCCTTTTGAAGATCCTTGAACCTTAGGAAGGCGTCACTTGTGTCGGGTAGCGGTCTCTTGCTGACTTTTCTCCCTGGTAGGTATGTCATAATCATCATTCGTGCCTTTGTTCCCTATAGTTAGGATTGCTTGTTGTAATAGATATTTGTATGGTGGTTATAGGCTTTGCTTGCTCGCTGGATATGTTGTTTGTCGGCATGGATTGGTTGCAGTTGCTTAAAGATAGGATTTCCTACTCAGTATTAGTCCCATAATGGGATATTGGTTGATGTGTTGTGTTTGATTGTTTGATATAGTAATTGAATTGTTATTGTGGTTGTGATCGTGTAATACTCAGTATTTTAATTATATTTATATATTTTATAAGTTATATGGATTAGTTATATTTATTAATTATTAATTATAGTAATTACGGATTATGTTGTTAGACGGAAATAATTAATAAGTTAATAGAATAATGAGTCGGGATGACAACCAAATAATAACAATATATGATAACTCATGGAATAATAATAATACTTGGTAAATATGCTATAATAATAATAATAATAATAATAATAATAATAATAATAATAATAATAATAATAGTGATACTAGTAATACTAATAATAATAATAATTGTATTTCATAATTATAATAATAATAAGGTAATTTATAATAGTTTCCTAATTAGTGTGTTACACATCCTAAACCTAGCTATAAATACAAAGAAATCTGAAAAATAATTCATAAAAAGAAGGAAGAGATCTAAAAGAAAGAAGGAGAAATCGTCTTGCATAATCGTGTTAAGGTAAGAATTAAAAACCGTCTTAAATTAATTGTATACATGTTAAACGACTTTGTAACGTTGATGATTAATGACCACGACATCGTACGCCGCCTTACACGGAACCATATGGACCACGACTTTGACCATAGGTAGAATGGACCACCGTGACCTCAATGGACCATGCCGTGACCACCGACAACCGACCTAGGGTGGAAATTAAGGGTGGTTTACGCGGGTGGTGATGGTTATAGCTGTCGAATTGGAAACCCGAATTAGACCCTTAATTAGATGAATCTTGACCTGGGATTGGTGGGGTTGTGACGGGGTGGTGTAGTCGACCATGGGGATGTGTCGTGGTGGCTGTGCGTGGTGGTTTTTAGCGGCGGTGGTCGGATTTCGTGAAAACAGGGGAAACAGGGGAAGGATATGAACCCGGTTTTTAGGACGGGAACCGTGGCCATGTTGGTGGCTATGCCGAGGAAAGGGGACCACCCCTGGAGTCACTGTGGGACAGTGGAGTCAACGGTGGTGGCCAGAGGTGGTATTGGTGGCCGTGGAGGTGTTGGCGAGGCGTTATTTACAGGGTATTTGTCGATGTCGGGTTTTCGGTGTAATGGTTGTTGTTGTTTCTAGGACGTGTAGGGCAGCCGTGTGTGGTGTTACTGCTGGTTGTTGGTGCGTGGCAAGGGTGTTGGGTGTAGTGGTGGCTCACGGGGTGGTGGCTGCCGTGCTCATGGTGGGTATCAGGTGGTTGCGTCGTGTGATTGTATGGGGTGTTAGAGGGATGCGGGGTGAGTAGTCATGTATAGAAATTTGGTTTTTACACGTGAGTAGCTGATCGTGCACATTAGTATATTATAATATGTGGGAGAGGGACCCGAGTTTAAATTGTTAGTCGGGTTATTTGGGTGTTGACACGGGTTTTGAGAAGTCGGGATTTAAATATAATAACTCCGTATTATCGTATAAATGTTTTATAATTAGTTTAATTATTTAACACGGGTTGAACATTGGTTTAGTTTGTATAGCTTGATACGGGTTTTGACCGATAATTAAGACGGATTTTACGTAATAATTTACACGATAACATAATTAATATAATTAAATTATAATTGATTAAAATAATGAATATAATTTATAATTGAATAATTATTATATTTGTTAGGTGACGGGTTGTTGAAGAGTTATTTGATTGATTTGCTTTGCTTGGATTGCGTAATTGGAGTGCTTGCTTTCGAGGTAGGATAATCTACTCAACTATATCTGGTTTGCGTATTTAATACGTGAATGTTATTGGAAGGATGATTGGTGTATGATTGCTTATTTAATTAAGCTAATTGAGTGGTTAACTTTGTTAATTGTTGGAGTTGTGTATATTTTATACGATTATATTGTTGAATGGTTTATGAGAATTGGACTGCCCCAGGCTTAGTCTCTGGTGGATAACGTGAGTTGTTGTTGGACTGCCCCAGGCTTAGTCTCTGGTGGATAACGTGTGTGAATATTTGGAAGGCCCCAGGCCTAGTCTCTGGTGGATAACGTGGATAGTTGATGTCGAGATGTGACATGTGAACAGTTGAGATTGGAATATTGACAATTGTGAGAGATTGGTTGTTTTAATGTATTTTATCCTACTCAACCTCATGGTTGACAGTGTATTCGTGAACACCTGTGATGAACCATAATGGGGAGCAGGTTTGACAGGTACTAAAGATTAGCTGACTTGGGAGCATTGGGATGTGAGCTCGACTTGGACCATAGTTGTTGTCTAGATCACTTAGTGACTCATACAATTTTATTTAAGTAATTTCCGCTTCGTAGTATATTGTAATGTTAAGGCTTAAATTTAATCGGTTGGCAATGTAATAAAACCATTATTCCAGTTAAAGTTATTAAAGTACTTTGGTTGTTTTAATTTGTATCATTTACCTCGGGCAACCGAGATGGTAACAGTCCTATTTATTGGGAATGTCTTGCTAAAGGCTCCTAAATAAATGGGGGTGTTACAGATCGTTGTTTATGGTTCGCGAGGCGTGGCCTCGGCTGAGTGGGGTCACTTGCGGGAGTGGCTTCACGCCCTAGTTTCGCCCTTCGTGGAACCCGCCACGGAAGGGGATGTGCACATTAATGGACAGGGTTATCGCTCGATATGATGAGCGGGGATTTGGTGGGTATGGCTGCGGTCCCCCACCGACGGGTGGTGTCCAAAGGACATCGATGATGAGTTGGTTGGATTATGGTGGTTGCGTTTGGGACTGATAGTAGTGTTGTATTGATAATTGTAGTTGCCGTTGTTTTATCTTATCTCAGTACTGACCTTGTGTGGTTGTTTGTTTGTTATGTGTCTGCCGTGATCCCTTATGGTGAGCAGTCGGTCTTAGCAGGTGTTGATGTTGTTGATAGCTGAGGTCCGGGCAGGGATGAGTCTTCACGAGATATGATGGTCATAGCGAGTAGTCTTTGAGTTGTACCTTTGTATCGTATTTTGGTTTGAATCACTTGTAATATAACATAATGGTTCTTTTATTGACGTTTGATAATTACTTTCCTCGGGCAACCGAGATGGTAACGCCCTTATATGGTAAGGAAGGCCTAGTTAAGGCTCCTCTGGATATGGGCGTGTTACACATTTAACCGGAAATTTCATTGCCAAATCCGCCTTTATCCAATTAGTCGAAAGAAGCCAATTTGGGGGGATGTCTTGTGAAGACCCACACTCTCACATGGAGACTTTTTGCGACTATTGTGATGCGATTTTTCAAACCGGTGTAACTCAAAACCAAATTCAATGGGTCTTATTTCCTTTTTCTCTAATTGGCACCGCAAAACAGTGGTTGAAAGGCCTTGATAAGGCTACTCTCAGAATTGATTCTTGGAAGAAATTGGCTCTAGCTTTCTACAAAAAGTTCTATCCAACGGAAAAGACTAACATGCTAAGAGCTCAAATTACGGGCTTTAAGCAAAGAGATGAAGAATTTTTGTATGAAACTTGGGAGTGACTCAAAAGAATTTGTTGCTCATGTCCTCATCATGGACTTAGTGAGTGGTTCTTGGTACAACAATTTTGGAACGGTCTCTATGAAGACTCAAGAAACATTCTCAACATGGGATCAAATGGAATGTTCACCGAAGTTGACGACAATCAAACTTGGAACAAGATTGAGGAAATGGCGGTCCATAATTCACAATATAGTAGACCTCGCAAGGCTACTAGAGGAGGAAAGCATGAAGTGGACTCTATTACTCAATTAGGTGCTCAACTTAGTGGTCACATTGATACCATGAATTTGAAGTTCCAAAAAGCTATGGCTACAATTGAAGAAGCCTCAAAATCACCAAAGCAACATGTTAATGCCATGACGGCATCTTCATCAATCCCAAGTGGGATATGTGAGAATTGTGGAACTTTGGGACATGACCAAAGTGAATGTAGGGGAACAAATGAACAAGTGAATGCTTTTCAAGCATACAAGAGTGGTACCCCTTATTCAAACTATTACAATGAAAACACCAAATTCCACCCAAATCTCTCATACAAAAGCCAAAATGTTCAAAATCCTCAACCAACATACACCCCACCTCCCATGAGAAACCAAAATCAAAGACATTTTTACAACCAAAACCAATGTTACCAAAATCAAACTCCATACAATCAACAAAATGACCAAGGTTTTGATGTTCAAAAAGCGGTCCTCCAAATGCAAAAGAATCAACAAATGGGAAAGGAAATCACCATCAACAACATCCTAGCCCACACGAAAATGTTGGAAACCAAATTAACTCAACTAGAATCTTCAAGCTCACAAAGACAAATGGGGCAATTACCACCTCAAAGTAATCCCCCGAGACATGAAACGGTTAGTGCCATTCACTTGAGAAGTGGTACGAGGTATGAAGCACCGGAGAAGCAAGTTGAGGATGAAGTTGTGGAAGCTAGTGACAAAGAAGAAGTTGTGCAAAACTCCAAGGATGGAGAACCATCAAAAGAAGAAGTTTTAAAGAAAAATGAAGACAAGGCCAAGGAGAAGGAGAAGGAGCCCATTATGATTAGACTTCCTTTTCCGAGTCGTCAATCCAAGCCCAAATTTGATGACCAACTTGGAAAATTTATGGAGATTGTGAAGAAATTGAAAGTCTCAATTCCTTTCACGATTAATCAATCACGTGCCGGCCTATGCAAAGTACATGAAAGACATCCTTACGAAGAAGAATTTGGTCCGGAAGCTTGAAACTATCGCCTTCACTGAGGTGAGTAGTGCAATACTTCAAGGGAGTTCACCTCCAAAACTTAAAGATCCTAGAAGCTTCTCAATACCGTGTACCATTGGCGACACCACAATCAACAAAGCCGTACTCGGTGAGTAAAAGTTTAGGGATGGGAGAGCTTAAATGCACCAATATCACACTCCAAATGGCCGATAGATCGATGAAGACACCATTGGGGATATGGGAAGATGTTCCCGTAAGAGTTGGGAAATTTTTCATCCCGGTGGACTTTGTCATTGTTGACATGGAAGAAGACTCCAACATTCCAATCATTCTAGGTAGACCTTTCTTGCACACCGCGGGTGCGGTGATAGATGTGAAGCATGGAGAACTCACTCTAGAAGTGGGAGATGAAAGCATAACTTTCAATCTTGACAAGACCATGAGAGCTCCCCGTTTGCATGAACCATGTTTTATGGTTGATCATTATAGCCGGAAGGATGATAGGAATAAGTCGGAATTCCAATGGAAGAAGAAAGTCGATGATGCTCCATTCAAAGAGCAAGGAAATTGTAAAAAAGAGAGCTTGAAAAGCTCACCAAAGTCAAGCAATGAAGAAGATGGCCTCATTGGCCAACACAAGAAAGTGGGAGAGTTGTCTCTATCAACTCAAGAGATCTTTAGTGACCAAGTAGATGAAGTTTGTGGTCTTTGGGACGATGAGTTTGATGGGATTTTCAATCCCAACATTGGTAATGCTATCGATCAAGACCAACATGAAGGACAACAAGTGCAAAGATCTATTGAAAATCTTTATCATGATAATGAAAAAGCTTTTGACTACTTCTTCAATGTGTTGAGTAACATCAACAACACCTTGGACATGCCCCCATGACATCTCACTAAGGATGAGAGTTTGGTGGAGTCCTCTCCAAACCACCATTTGTAAATATTTCTAACTCCCTAACTTGCATTTTAATTCTTAAATTGCATTTTTGTCATTTTTTGATTTTTATGCTTTGATCAAGATATCTATCATTTTTGAGAGAAGAGAGGGAGGGACTAATGATTTTATTGATGTGTAGTGCTTTAGCTTAGTGTGGGGATAACAATTGCCTAGGCTATTCATGCCTTAGTAGTGCTCCTACAATGAAGAACACGGGATTTGAAGAATGAAAATGACACGGGATATGCAAGTGCACGGATGGAACTGAATCCGGGTAGACCATGAGGAATCCGAGCGTCCTTATGGGGAATCCGCTCGTCTTAGGGGAATCCGAGTGTCTATGGGATAATCCGTCCGTCCAAATGAGCTGAAAAATTGAAAATTTTGGTCTGTTAGAAAATCCGAGCGTCCCAGCAGAGAAGACGCTCGTCTGAAAGAATCCGCTCGTCTTTTTGCCAGTGCAGAATAAGAAAAGTTCCTGTAATAGAATCCGCTCGTCTCTGAAGGAATCCACTCGTCCTCAATTGCAGAAATACGCCCGTCTTCACTGATAGACGCTCGTCTTTAGGCGAGATTTCTTGAACCCAAATTAGGCAGAATCTGAGCGTCCCGAAGGGAATCCGCTCGTCTTCCCCCTACATCTTACCAGAGAAGAATTGCATTGAATGGTGGATACGCTGGAGGCAGCAGTCTATATGGTACAAGCAGGCAGTGGCTATGATTCTTGCCTCATTACTTGCCCATATTTGGTTTGCTCGTAACAAATGCAGACTTGAGGGGTGTCTTTCCCATCCTCAGGTGGTTGTCAATAGCATTAAACGTGAAGTGAAGTTGAGAATTAATCAGTATGAGGTACCATGTAGGAATGGTAGGGTAAGGAATTGGGTGAATTACATAAGTAGTCATTAGCTATTTGTGTAGTGAAATGCATTCTGTATTGAAAGAATTTGTGTTGTAAGGGACTTTTTAATGACCTTAATGATAAGCTTACATTTTCCCAAAAAAAAAAAAAAAAAAAAAAAAAAGATTCGAAATTTTGGGTGTTTTAAATACCCCTTCCCACATTCATTCATTCATTCATACATTCAAAACACTACCCATAAACCCCAAAACCCTCATCCTCTCCATCACCAAAAAACAAGATTTCCTCAACCAAATTCAACAAAATCAAATCCAAACTTCCCTACAACAACAATTAATCACTCCTTTTCCAACAATAATCAATCCAAGCACCAAAATCTTCAACCTTTGAGTCGATTTTTGAAATACAAAGGCAAATTCTTTAATCTTTATCGATTTGGGTATAATTGGAAATTGAAGACTTTCAATCTTTTCTTGGAATAATCATCAATGGCAAGAACAAAAGGGTCAACAAAGGCACTCAAGGCAAAGGCACTCTCAAAAAGGCAACAATGCCTTCAAGCAAAGAAATCTTCAATGGCTATGGTGGTTGCTAATGCAAACTTGGAAGTTCAACAACAACAAGATCCTCCCTTGGAAGCAACAACAACAATAACTCCGGAAATTGCTCAATTATCAAACTATCCAGAGGTAATTTTCATTTCTAACTCCCATAGGGATACATTTGCCAAGTATGCTAAGAAAGCCATTCTACCCACCAAATTCATATGTGAAGATGCCTTGAACAAATTGGGTGTCGTTGAACAAACAAAAGCCTTCTTTGAAGCCATGGGGTTGGGAAAACTGTTTACTACAAGAGAATTGACATACCCCTCCCTTACCTTGGAATTCTTGAGTTCATTGAAAGTGACTAAGGTAGAGACTAGAACATATATCGAGTTTCGCCTTGCCAATGTGAATAGGCGCATCACCTTTGATGTTTTGAGTAAAGCATTAGGTCTTAGTGATACACCATACTATCATAATATTCCCGAAAAATATGACCCCGCTCCTCTTTGGGAGGCGATTTCCGGGAAGAAATTTGTGAGCTTTCATGCTTGTCGCGCTCTATTTGTCCACCATCCGGGCATTAGAGTGTGGCACAAGGTCATCGGGAATACTATAATTGCATGAAAAGACACTAATCACTTTACAAAGCTCGATTTTGTTCTACTTGAGTCGGCATTAAATGTTGGAAGGGAATTCACTAAGCCTTAAAATGCTCTAAGGCATTTGGTGGAAAGATGGCTCAATGTTGATTGTGGTAAGGAAGGCACCGATTTTATCGTAAATGGAGGTCTAGTTACTCTCTTGGCCAAGTACTTTGATCCAAATTTCAACAAGGATAACACCTATGTGGCGATCAAAGGGGGTCTTCTCATTGACATGGATGCCATGATTAACAAGTATAAGTGGGTCAAGCACAACTCTCTTAACACCAACTATGGGTGGCTCACCAATGATGCTAGATCTTTCACTTTTCCTTCCAAGATATGCCGCTTGAGTGCTCATAGAACAAACTACCTACTTCTACTCTCAAAAGGCGCCGAGTACATCATCCGTCAACAAAGGGGCGAGATTGAAGAGCCCTCCTCCTCCATTGTCACACCACCCTATCCTTTTAAATATCAATAATTCAAACCCAAAGGTGTTGAAGTGGGCAATGACTACATGACTCTAATTATGCAAGAGATGCATAAACAAGCTTACAATGATCGAGTAGATGCATACTTGGCCCAATATCCACCCCTCTTTAATTTAGCTAGTCAAGAACAACTTAATCCTTCATGTCCTTTGCCTAGTTGGGCGGATAGGGAAGTCTTCTTTCCAAGCACATCTAGGGGTGAAAGACCGGGAGAAGATGGGAATGTCGATGATGAGGTTGATGATGATGAGGGTGTTGATGAAGAGGTAGATGATGAAGAAGATGGGGCTAATGAAGATGATGAAGAAAGTGAGCAAAGAAGTGAAGAGGGAAGTGGTGATGAGTCCGCTTCTATGGAGGAAAATGATAACAACAATGATGATATGGTGGAAGACTAGCAAGCTTTGGAGGCTCCAACTCTCTTGAGGTTTGTCTACTTCTTTCTTTGTTTTATTTATTTTTATCTTGATCATAGTTGGAGAGTCCTAGCTGTTGGGGTTGGTGTCCTTAACAGTTAGTGCAAGGACTTATAAACCTCTAAAAGGATCAAAGGGCATACCTTTGGTATTATTATCAGTTGATCCACGTTTATCAATAACGGTTGGCTTGCTAGATAAGTTTGACGTTATTGTCATACAGATGGCGGTGATCAACTGGTCCCTAAAAGTCACACCTATAGGATACGTTCGAGAGATGTGACGGTATGAAAATACAGTCATGTAGATGCCAAATTTGACTAACCAGTTAGTCCGAGTCATTTGACTAGTAATTAGTCAAAATGTGATGTTGAGATATTATATTTAATACGGATTAAATATCATGGGCTAAGGCGAATTAACCAGTTAATTCGTAAAGTTAAATATAAACAATTTATATTTTATTAAATGTATATTGAATATAATTATACAATACTGTTTTGTCGGACACGTATTAATAATTCAGCTAACCCGTATTATTAGCTGATGCCTTAATTTCCGATAACCGATAACAGTTTATAATCAGACCGCGTCATATACACTTAGCGAGATGAGTCGGACCACGAGTTTAATAAGGAGGAAGTGGAAAGCCCACTCCCTCCCTAAGCAAACCCACGGTTTGGCCGAGCTCAACAAAAGGAGAGCTATTCTCTCCTTTTGACCTAGACAATTCATTTTACAGAAAACTAGGGTTTTGGAGACATTTTCTCTCTGAAACTTAGATCTCACATCTCGAGAAAACCTCACATCAGTTCTCCCAATATTGCAAGGCAATCGGAGAACACCATCTAGCCAAGGGCATATCTCGGACAAGTCTTGGGTGCAACAATTAGGAGGGAATCTCGTTTGATTTCTGTTCTTTACGCCGCACTATAAAGGACCCGAGGTTAATTCTTTACCTTTATCGTTTCTCTATTGTATTTATGTTTTATGACGATAATCGCATGTTAAATTTACGTTATAGTCCTAAATTTAGAGGGTCTTATACGGATATTACCCCACAAGTGGTATCAGAGCGAGGCCACGTAAATTTTCTATGTGTTTTTCATAAAACGTTTTGAGACGATCATGTTTTGTCTAGAGAACCGTGCGGCTGGAATTTTATTTCAGTTGTTTTCTGTTTTTTTTGTAAACCGTGTCATGTTTTCACACGGCTAATCTTTTGTTTTCGATTTGTTTTTACATATTGTTGTTTTATACGGAAATTATAACAATATGTCATGTCTTGGCAAATTATAAAATTGTTTTGATGTGTTTTTGATCAATTTTGCGAATGCTTTATTTCATCAAAACTGTTTTCACGAGGGTTTTAAGTTTTCAGAGACTTTTGCACTCGATCGACCACGTTTTTAATCGATCGAGTAGTTTTATGTCTAGTTTTTACTCGATCGAGTCCCTGTTGTACTCGATCGACCCCTTTCTTAACCCTACTGCTCGATCGAGTTGTCCTCGTACTCGATCGAGTAGTTTTGCTGATAAAGGTACTCGATCGACCACCAGTTTAGTCGATCGAGCACTTCCTCTGTTGTTTGGCAACCTTCTCGATCGACTTGCGTTCGATCGATCGAGCTCTTTTGTTCCTCGATCGAGCACTTGTGTCCCTGGATCGAGGGATTTCCGTTTGACAAGCTTTGAAAATTTATTCCTTTTGCTTTAAATTTTCTTTTGGCTACAAAATGTACATTATACGGATATTGTACACTCGCTATGATTGTGAAACGGTTCACACACGTACCATTAAGTTATTTTAAAGCGTATTTAAAGTAACGGATTGTAATGGATTAAAATTAAATGATAGAAGCGGTTTTATCACATGAATTTTAATCATTAAAAGGTGGTTTGGATAAATTTAACATAATTACGGAATTATGTCACGAATGAATTTGTTTTTAGTTGATGCATTTTTATTTATCGTTAATTATGAATGCCGTGAATGCTATATATTACGTATTTTTTTTTTTTTGCAAACGGTTGTAACTTAGTGTGGCCTTAGTAGAACGTGTTACCGTAATGATGGAACACGGTCTTGGTTGCATTTTGAGATCTCGTATCTCCGTTTTGGATTTTTCACTTGTAATTACAGTTTTAATTAGAATGTAAATAGGTTTATATTTTGTAATTTTAATTGTAATTTTTGAGAAGACCAAAGATGGAGACCGGATGCTCACTCCCGCTACTTGGATCAAGATGGAACATCAAGACATGCTTTTCGGGTCCAACGGTGGATTCCAAAGTTGTATTATGTTCTTGTACTAGGATAGGCCACACTAGGACCTTTTTATTTACGTATTGCATTCCTTTATTTATTTTTCGTAACGATAATATGCATCATATTCCGCCTAAAAACCAAACCACCTAATTAATTGCATGAAAACTGACACATATAGAGGTCACGAGTTAGTTTTCTTTGACATTCGTATGTCACACGATCATGCTAAGCCATCACCTAAATTGATTCATTCACGCAGACGCTAGTTATTCGTTCACTTAAAATGAATTATAATTAAGTTGATGGGATCTTCCTCGTATAAACAAAAATTGAGAACGGTCTTTATAGGTCAAACTCCAATGAGTCCCTTCTTCGTCGGTAGGCATAATATGACCCCTTCTACGTCGGGTAAGTTGGAACCGATTGACCTATTTTATCTCAACACTATGGTCACTCGTGCGATCCTGTGTGATGTGGTGGACTATAGATAGGATTTACGGAAATCTATCGACCAAGAGTTCTTCCGGAAGAATTAGCTAAACAGTTGGCTTATCAATTTACATAAATTGAGTCTTGGGATCACTTGTATCATTCTTGAGGGAGATCAATTATGCAAGTGCGAGAGTCTACATGTTTAAAATGAATTTTAAAATAGACTTAAATCACCTCGATGAGTTGCTTATTTCGTTTTGTTTTTCTTCCTTTTTCAGTGTAGATCACGTTTTTTTAAACTGCAAATAACAAATGGCTGGTTCTACTGATAACCCAATGCCAAGTGCCACATTGGACCGTGAGTCCTGGCTTCGGATCTTCATGAATCGATGAATCACCCACTCGATCAAGAATGATGGATCAAACTTCGCGGACTGGGAGGCGGCATTACGGAATGCTTGCCGCTGGCGATGGGAAGCTCAAATATCTCTTGGAGCCCATCCCAAACCCCGGGTCCCACGGCTAGAGCTGCTGAAATCACCAAGTTTAATGATTTCTGTATGGAAGCGGGTGCGATTAAAAACGTACTCATTTTTGCAATGGAACCCAATTTGCAGAAACGCTTCATAGCCCATGGTGCAAACAAGATTTTCACCACGCTCACTAAGGAATTCTCGAAAGCACCGAGAATCGTGACTTATGAGCATACCACTCGCTTCTTTGATGCGAGACTCCAGAAGGGCCAACCGGTTAGCCCACACATTCTCAGCATGATTGAGAATGTCGAGAAGCTGGAGACCTTTGATTGTAAGATCAGCGAGAACATTGTAATCGACCGCATTCTTCACTCACTCCACGATGGTTATTCGCAATTTAGAGCGAATTACTATATGAATGATTTGAAGAAAACTCCCCATGAACTGCACTCCCTCCTCGTACAGACCGAGAAGGACATGAAGTTCAGTGGGAGCATGAAACAGGATGTTCTCGTTGTGACAAACAAGGGAAAGGGTAAGGGCAAAGCTCAGGCAAACCTAGCAGTAGGTAAGGCGAAGTTCAAGAAGTCGGGTTCAGGTAAGAGTGGGCCTGGTGAGTCGAGCACCTCATCAGGCACGACAAAGAGCAAGAATGAAAACATGGAATGCCATCATTGCCACAAGACTGGGCATTGGAGGCGTACATGTCCTGTTTATCATGAGGACATAAAAGCAGGTCGCGTTAAACCTGTTGGTATGTCTTCTCCTTCTACTTTTATTCATATGATTGAGATTAACCACGCAAGTTACGGAACTTGGGTACTTGATACTGGTTGTGGTTCTCATCTGTGTAATCATGTGCGGGGCCTCCAAATCTCAAGCCTCTCGTAAAGGGTGAGGTTGATCTGCGTGTCGGGAATGGAGCAAGAGTGGCTGCCGTCTCGAGGGGAACATATGTGATCCAGCTTCCTAGCGGATTTGAGTTATCATTATATGATTGCTATTATGTACCCAGTCTTTCGAAAAACATTATTTCAGTTTCTGCACTTGACAAACTTGGTTTTTCATTTGTAATTGAGAATAATACTTGCATTTTCTCTTTACACAATATGATTTATGGCAAGGCAGTCTCCATGAATGGAATTTATGTTTTAGATCAGACCACCGAAATATTACACGTAATGAATAAAAAGTTAAAGGTTGGTGACAAAGATCAAACGTATCTATGGCACTACCGTATGGGACACATTAATGAGAAACGCGTAAAACAACTCATCAAACATGGAGCTATCTCGGCCTTTGATTTTCAATCATTTGGCACGTGTGAATCATGTCTCATCGGTAAGATGACTCGTATTTCCTTCAAAGGTGTTGGAATGCGCTGGCCGACCTATTAGGACTCATACACACGGATGTATGTGGCCCTATGTCAATCACCGCACGAGAAGGCTATAGGTATTTCATCACTTTCACGGACGACTTAAATAGATATGGCTATGTCTACTTAATGAAGCACAAAAGTGAATCCTTTGAGAAATTCAAGGAATACCAGAATAGGGTGCAGAACCTATTAGGTAGAAAGATTAAAACACTGCGTTCGGATCGTGGTGGCGAGTATCTTTCTCACGAGTTTGATCAACACCTCAAAGACCGTGGGATTGCCCTACGCTTAACTCCACCTGGAACACCTCAGTTGAATGGTGTGTCCGAACGGAGAAATCGAACACTACTTGATATGGTTCGATCCATGATGAGTCACACGGTTTTACCCGATTCATTATGGGGTTATGCTCTTTTGTCAGCCGCTCTAATACTTAACCGAAGTCCGTCTAAAGTCAGACAAGACACCATATGAACTATGGAAGGGAACGGTCCCTAACTTGTCCTTTATACGGGTTTGGGGCTGCGAGGCTTATGTCAAGTGGAGACACGAGGATAAGCTCGGCCCGCGATCGGTCAAGACATACTTTATAGGTTATCCTAAAGGAACACTTGGTCATTACTTCTATTCGCCAACCGAACAACGTGTTTTTGTTGCGGCTAGTGCGACATTCTTAGAGAAGGAATTTCTTGAGAATGCAAAGAGTGATAGAACCTTCGACCTGTCGGAGATTCCAGAACCAAACACCGAGCAACCATTGGAGGAACCTGTTCCTTCAATCCCGGCTGCGGTGAATATTCTGAGGAACCTAGGAGGTCGGGAAGAGTCTCTATTCCTCCGCATGATACATTGGTATGGTCGAGGAACATGACATAGATGACGTTCTACTCTTAACGAGTAGTGAACCCGCAACCTATAAAGGTGCCATGACTAGTTCTGACTCAAAGCTATGGCTTGAGGCCATGCAATCCGAGATGGACTCCATGTATGAGAACAACGTGTGGGATCTCGTTGACTTACCTGCTAAGGTTCGTCCCCTTCAATGCAAATGGCTTTACAAGATAAAGCATTCTGTGGAAGGTCAACAAGATATCTACAAAGCACGACTAGTTGCTAAAGGTTTCACACAAGTGCCAGGTTTGCACTACGATGAGATTTTTGCACCCGTAGTCATGCTGCGTTCCATTCGGATTATCTTAGCGATTGCCGCTTTTCATGACTATGAAATTTGGCAAATGGACGTGAAAACCGCCTTCTTAAACGGCTTTTTGGAGGAAGAGTTGTACATGGTACAACCCGAAGGTTTCATCGATCCAGTACATCCTAAGAAAATGTGCAAGCTTAAGCGTTCCATTTATGGACTTAAGCAAGCATCAAGGAGTTGGAATCATCGCTTCGACCAAGTGATAAAAGACAATGGATTTACTCGATCGGTCGAGGAACCATGTCTATATATCAAGTCGAGTGGGAGCAAGATTGTCTTCCTAATATTGTATGTTGACGACATACTCCTGATTGGGAATGACATACCTCTCTTAACTTCGGTGAAAGTATGGTTGAAGAACCATTTCCGGATGAAAGATCCGGGAGAGGCACACGAGAATTCTAGGCATCCGCATCTATCGAGATAGATCACGACGGATGTTATCTCTCGATCAGAGTCTTACATAGACAAAGTCCTAGAGAGATTCAGTATGACTAACTCCAAGAAGGGGTTCCTTCCTATGGCTCCAGGGGTGCATTTGAGCCGATCTCGGGCACCGAGACACCGGAAGAGAAAGAGCGCATGACACGGATTCCTTATGCTTCGGCTATAGGATCAATCATGTATGCCATGATATGCACACGTCCGGACGTGGCATATGCATTGAGTATGACAAGTCGATTCCAACAAAGATCCAGGTGAATCACACTGGTTAGTCGTCAAGAACATTCTTAAGTACCTACGGAGGACTAAAGATTGGGCATTGACTTATGGAGGCGATCAAAAGCTATGCGCAACCGATTCTGCAGATGCTAGCTTCCAAACGGATCGAGATGACTCGAAATCTCGATCCGGATTCGTTTTTTACTCTTAATGGCGCTGCAGTCAGCTGGAAGAGTTCGAAACAAACTGTTATAGCAGATTCTACGACTGAGTCCGAGTACTATGCCGCGTCTGAAGCTACAAAGGAAGCAATATGGATGCGTCAATTCTTACATGGGCTCTCTGTAGTGCCTAGTTCGAATGACCCAATCACCATCTATTGCGACAATAGTGGTGCCATCTTCCAAGCTAAGGAGCCAAAGTCTAGCAACAAGTCTAGACATGTACAACGGAAAGCTCATCTAATCCGAGATTACGTGGAGCAAAAGGAAGTAGTGATAGAAAAGATTGCTACTGATGATAACATAGCAGATCCTCTCACTAAACCATTACGACAAGATAAGCATGAAGGGCATGTTAATTCCATGGGAATTAAACGTGTTCCTAAGTTGTAGTACTCTTTTATGGATCAGATTCATTCTCTCTTGTACTCTATACGACATCATCGTTTTGATATTTTATATATATATTTTGTTTGTCATGTGGATTTGTACGACAAATTTTGAACACCACAAAGTGAACTGAACGAACATTATATCTTTTCGGTCCTTAATTGCCCACATGAGTGATAACTCGCAATTATTTTGTGACGTTGGTTGATGGTGGGTTCAACGAGCCATAAGTCAACCGGTTGACTGACCAATCACAAAGGCGATTTATACGGATATTTCGTAGGACACACTTGTGACATCGACGTGGAGTCCTAAATGTTTTATAACATTCGGTGCCCGGTCGTGGATAGGACCTCCATGGTGATCCTAAGAGTCGATTCTTTTGACTATCGACTGTCTCTTGAGACTATGGCAGATTTTGGGTGGCTTTGGTTTCTTTCTCACGGTCATCCGTAACAGGGGGCCAAGTAGATTTTTTCTGGATCATTTCATGCTGTGCTTAGATCGGAAGGAGTCGAGTTGAAGGAAATATTCAGCCTTTATCGTGTACTCGATATTTCTCGGGGCCACTCGAGGAGTCAGAATCGAAATGCATGGCCATGCTCAGATACGGATTCGTTTTATCAGTTAAGTTACTCTCTAGTCGGGGAAACCACTCTTGATCCAGATCGATTGTAAAATACGACCTTTGTGGGTCCAGATCTGCAAATTGTTTTACATTGAGTGGGAGAAATTTTAAATGAATATGAGAATCGGTTATCGCACATACACTTGTACGGACAAGTGGGAGTTTGTTGGGGCTGTGTCCTCCAGTTAGTGCGGATAACGTCATTGCACATGCACTTGTACGGACAAGTGGGAGCTTGTTGGGGTTGGTGTCCTTAACAGTTAGTGCAAGGACTTATAAACCTCTAAAAGGATCAAAGGGCATACCTTTGGTATTATTATCAGTTGATCCACGTTTATCAATAACGGTTGGTTTGCTAGATAAGTTTGACGTTATTGTCATACAGATGGCGGTGATCAACTGGTCCCTAAAAGTCACACCTATAGGATACGTTCGAGAGATGTGACGGTATGAAAATACAGTCATGTAGATGCCAAATTTGACTAACCAGTTAGTCCGAGTCATTTGACTAGTAATTAGTCAAAATGTGATGTTGAGATATTATATTTAATACGGATTAAATATCATGGGCTAAAAGCGAATTAACCAGTTAATTCGTAAAGTTAAATATAAACAATTTATATTTAATTAAATGTATATTGAATATAATTATACAATACTTTTGTTTTGTCGGACACGTATTAATAATTCACTAACCCGTATTATTAGCGATGCCTTAATTTCCGATAACCGATAACATTTATAATCGACATCGCGTCATATACACTTAGCGAGATGAGTCGGACCACGAGTTTAATAAGGAGGAAGTGGAAAGCCCACTCCTCCCTAAGCAAAACCCACGGTTTGGCCGAGCTCAACAAAAGGAGAGATATTCTCTCCTTTTGACCTAGACAATTCATTTTACAGAAAACTAGGGTTTTGGAGACATTTTCTCTCTGAAACTTAGATCTCACATCTCGAGAAAACCTCACATCAGTTCTCCCAATATTGCAAGGCAATCGGAGAACACCATCTAGCCAAGGGCATATCTCGGACAAGTCTTGGGTGCAACAATTAGGAGGGAATCTCGTTTGATTTACTTCTTTACGCCGCACTATAAAGGACCCGAGGTTAATTCTTTACCTTTATCGTTTCTCTATTGTATTTATGTTTTATGACGATAATCGCATGTTAAATTTACGTTATAGTCCTAAATTTAGAGGGTCTTATACGGATATTACCCCACACTAGCAACATGAGGACTAACATCTCGGCCCCATTGAGGTGTTCTTATTTTATTGTTCCCATTTAAAAAATCCAAAATGACAATTTAGTTTCATGCATTGCATCTTGTGTGCATGAACTACCCCAAAATTTAAGACATTAGAAATAATTTCTATCTCGGTTTGGGGAAGTACATGCATACGCAATGGGAGGTAATCTAATTTACGCTCTCCGTCATAAACAAAAACCCATGCATCATGTAGTGTAGATTAGTATAGCTTGCATTTAGTATAGAATTCATGCATCATACTTGCTTAATTTCCTATCATTTTGGCCATTGAGGACAATGCCCATATTAGTGTGGGGATGGGAAATTCTAACTTAACTTTTATTGAAAACCCCAAAAAAATCAAAAAGTTACGAAAAAATCAAAAAATTTGAAAAATTTGAAAATCCAAAAACAAGTTCATTTCCTTTGTAGTGTACACTTTTATATATTGTTGTATATATTGTGTTTCTTTTATCCTTGTTCACATTTATTGACTACGCCACATTCGAGACATGAGGATATTGAAGACCGCATGGTATGATCTTTCCAATCTCCTTTTTCCTCTCTTTGTTAATGACTATGTGGCTTTATTTTGATTGATGCGGTATAACAATGTGAATTTAGGATCTGTATTTAGATTATATGGCATATTAGTTGGTAGAATCACTTGCATTAGGATGTATATGTGTTAGTTGCATCATGGCATGTAGTTGCATGTTAGAAAATTTTGCGAAACCGTCTACTTGGGAAGCTTGACAAGTATATATAGGCCCTAGTAGATGCTTTTTCTTCTTAAGACGTTGCTTGTTAGAATACTTGTAAAACTCCCAAAATGAAACTCAAATATCTATTGATCCCTTTATCCATCGTATCCATTTTTGTGCATGGTAGAGAGGGGACGACCCTTCTTCTTGTCTAGGCAAGAGGGGGAATTCCGCGATCCTCCAGTGTTTCTAACACCATAGGGAGTCTACTCTTGACAAAAGCATTTAACGATTGAGGATAAAGGTACCCTAGCTTGACACAATTTGGAGGTGATTTATTGGTATCCTTCTAGACTTAGTAGTTTGAAGAAATTGCATCTATGAAGGAGTGTGTACCCTTGAATTGCTTCCCTTGTAGATAATTTCCGCCACTTAGATGAGGAAAGTGGCTATTGTTTTGTAGATGCATCCATTACTTGATTTTATGTGCTTTAATGTTTTGATGTGTCGCCATTTAGGCAAGACCCACCTTGCCTTGCAAGAAGGCATCCTACCTCATGATTGTCTTGTTGTGAGTAAAAGGGGCGGAGTGAGACAAGCTAATTGTCACATATCGGCTATGCTATTGGGTTAGTTTAAATAACGGTCCTAGTCTTTGTCACCTCTTTACTCGGGACGAGCAAAGGTTCGGTTTGGGGATATTTGATGTGACCATAATTAGAGCATAGTTAGTCCCCGAATTAGCCTTGTTCCCATGCTTTTTAGTGCATATTTGGGTCATTTATTGTCTTTAGTCCTTTGTTTTGCATATTCTTTGAGATTTTGTTTCCTTGGTAGGAAAGGAGTGCAACCTTGCATTTTCGTGGCAAAATAGAGCTAAATTGATTAAATTCAATGACCAACCATCAAAGAGAAGACAAGATTAGAAGGCCTTTGTACATACTATAGGAGATGGGCAATGATGAGAAAATATCCTTGTATCCCCAAGGAAATCCTCAAGGATTTTATGAATAAAAAGGAAGAAAAGAAGAAAGAAAGTAGCTGTAAGACAATCCGAGCGGATTGTCCACAAGGCGCCCGTCCAAGAGGTGCAATCTGAGCGTCTTCCCCAGCTGGACGCCCGTCCAGAACCACCACAATCCGCCCGTCTTCCCTTGAATCCGCTCGTCCAACAAGCCCACAATCCGCCCATCCCGTGCCCTGGACGCTCGGATTGTGTGTCAGCCATTTCGTCTTCTACACATTTCAAGGAAGGATGCGCATATTTTTCTAAGACCGGCAAAAAGGAGACCGGAGTCTCCCTTGAGACCGGCGATTACTCAAGGACTTAATCGTCATTTAAGCCCTTAGTAAACCCTAATTTATGTAACTAATCCCCACTATAAATACCCTATTAGGCTAATTAGAAGATCATGTTCTTCTTAGCAATCTTTAGTGTAGTTAATATCAATCAAATCTCTCTTTAATCTTGTAATCAACATTTAATCAAGTTTTAATACAAATTTCATTTCCTTAATCTCTTTTAGTTCATCTTTCATTTTGGGTAATTGAAGATTATTTGGGTTATTATTGGGAGATTGACAACCTTCCAATCAATCATCAAGTACATCTATTATTCTTTGTTTTATTATTGGAATCATTAGTAGGTATAATTCTCTTAATCCCTTTTTAATTATTTTTAATTATCCTCATTTATTCATCATGTTTCACTTTGTTGGTATGATTGACAACCTTGCTAGCATGTTCAACATGATAATGAGTGAGTAGTTTTCTTAGCTAGGATTAATGGGTAATTAGGGGAAACCAACATGGGGGATGATTCATGCTTAAATTAATATGTTTTCATAGTTTATTTGCTTGCTTGTTGTGATATCAACTTATGCACATGTTATGTTTGATGAAATGCGGGCCTATGAATCCTTGCATTTTTTACCCATCACCTATCTTTTCAATGAGACTTGTAAGACATAAACCAATTCGAGTCTTATTAGACCATTCATATAGTTGAGTAGGGAAGATTAAGTCGACTTGTAGGTGTTGTACAATCTAAACGATTCGGCTCCGGGACCCAAACTTTCCTAGGATTGTAAGATATAAACCAACTCGATCCATCACAATAATAATTGCTTGCTTATAATTTGAGAATATGTTTGTATGATCAATTCCAATGAATCCCCTATGACCCCATGACACCCTAGTGCCTTTTATCAATTGTTTACACCCCTTTTTAATCATCTTGCTTGTTTACTTTTATGGCTATTTAGTTTAGTGATCTTCTACTTCAAACCCCAAATTGTGACACCCTTAGACACCACTAGTTGCAATTGAAAATCTCATCTCAATTTCCGTCCCATGGGATCCGACCTTTACTTGCCTCTTTACTAATTGTAGAGTTGTTTGTGGAGTTATAAATTGTGTTTTGGTCTAGGTGCTCCTAACGACAAGTACCGAAAACTAAACCTCCAAGTGAGTCCGACCAAAAAATACAATCACCAATTATTAATTCCAATACGATACAAACCAACAACAATTATCAACCATCAACAACATTATGTAATCAATACTGAGTAGGGAAACCCTACCTGGAAAGCAATCACCAAGATCGTCACAATCAGCTACGCATAATCGTTTTTCAACGAAATCACCTCCTATAAACACACAATCATACAATCACAATCTAACATCAACAGTACTCCCCAAAACCCCCAAATTTCTCAATTAGGGTTTCAACTAAAATTAATGAAACGATATAAAAACTATACTAGGATCTTACCCACAATGCGACGGTCTCAATGACGTAAAGAACTCAACGATCCGACGACTCTAGCCCTTAGGATTTGATAGCATTGTGAGATATGAGAGCTACGTAACCTTGTTTTCTCTTTTATGAAACTTATAATGAGGTAATAGTGAAAAAAAATGACGAAATATTTTTTTATAACCTTCTGGCGTTGCTATCAAAATCCGGAAAATAACCCGCAAAAACACACTTACTCGATCGATTAAGTGACTTACTCGATCGAGTGCCACACGTACTCGATCGAGTACCCATCAGGTCAGCTACTGTTTTGCTTAAAAACATATTTCACGACAGAGTAAGCCCCACTCGATAAAGAGTACTCATAGACATAGAAAACTGTAGTATTACAGATTTCCAAGACTCTTTAGTGTTTCAGTTCAAAAAAACAACAAGGTGGCTGATATGGGTACTTGGCAAGGAGACGAATGGGTTTGGTAACTGCAATGGAGAAGACAACTGTTTCAATGGGAATTGCTACTGGTTGACCAACTAATTTTTATTATTGTCGGCTTCAAACCTGTAAGAGATAAAGACGATAGACAATTATGGTGCTTTGAGAAGTCAGGTTACTACACAGCTAAGTCTTTCGTCGATGCCTACTACAAATTTAAGTATAGCTCATTGGATCAAAGGATTTGGTCCAACCAAGTTTGGAAAGGACTCGCACCACCAAGATATGAAATACTTATATGGGCAATAATGTGGAAAAGGGCAAACTCAAGAGATAGGATACAGAAGTGGAAAGTAATGAATTGGGATGAAAGTAAATGTATTTTTTGTGGTGAGTGCTTGGAGACCGTCTGTCACCTATTCTTGCATTATAAATTCTCGTGGCAACTATGGACAAATACTTGTGATGTGGGGGGGGGGGGGGGGGGGGGGGGTTGACTTGGATTAGTTTCTTGGAGATTGATGATGCTTTAGTTGTTTGGAATAACTCTCATTTTGTTGGATTTAATAAACGACTCTGGGATGCATTTTTCATTGCTAAAGTGATGATTATATGGGAGGTGAGAAATAAAGCTATCTTTGAGAACAAGATGCCTTGCTGGCCCTCCATAATGGATAAATTGCTTTTAAGGGTTGGTGTGTGGTGCAAATCATGGAAGGAAAATATACCTTATACGTTGGAGGAATGGTTGAACAACTGGAAATCGTTGCGATCATGGAAGTAACAAAGGATTATGGAAAGAAGGGCTCCGAGGGTTGGTGCTTAAACCCAATATGCAAGGCTTCTGTTTTTTTTTCTTTGGAAAGGATTCAATGTTTTAGTTGTCTTGATTTTTTCGGTTTTCATGTGAACTTTTATTTGGGACTCTACTCGCTGTAGGTCGCCGGGTTTTACCCCTTCTTAATAAAAAAAAATATACAACACTATAATGTTTTTTTTAAACACCGAACTAAATTAAAGTACGATATTGCCCCGTGTACCGTACCAACCTTTCTCTCATCTACAAAAAAAGATTCATTAGTAAATGATCATCCATAAAAATCTAAAGAGTATACCATTGTCAATAATGAAAATACTTTAATCACCTTATTTTAATGCTTATCAAGACTCACCATCATTCTTGTCGATGACTATCGTCTTTTAACATTCCCTGCTTCCTAAAAAATTAAAAATTAAACTTTATATGTAAAAGCAATCGAAACTACATAGATTTAATATTAGTATTAGTATAAGAGACTAATCTGATTATTGAGTATTGAACATCGTATTCTAAAAAAAAGATGATGATAATCATCAAAACGTCAATAAAAGGAAACATCATCTTATTATAATAAAGCAGCTAAAACTGAAAAAAAATGTACTTTTATTGCTTAATAATTGTTTTTGCATTAATCGGGAATTTATGTCCTACTACAATTGTCCATCAAATCAACTTTTAGTGGGTAAATTGAATCTCGACAACCAACGGAGTACTTAACTACGTAACATATTTATCTCAATTTTGAATAGAATCTCACATATTTTATTATTATTATATTATACGTAGCTTTAAAAACTTGGAGACTATCACGTGCTCCGATAAAAGTCTCTTTTATATATATACTAGATTTAGTGCCCGTGCGATGCACGGGCCATTTGTAATACTATGTTATGTAAACAACGGATAAACATTGCAGTCTAGACTCTACAGTTGAGTAACCTATGCATTCTCATATATTTTATCGAGAGACATGAGCAATTAAACTAATGTTTAGGCACTATAAATTTATGGAAAATGATAAATACAACCCTTAAGGTGCCAAAAAAGGAATGAAAACCTTAAATAAAGCATTAATGACATCAATTTACGCGTAATTATGTCATAAATTCTTAATTTAATTCCATTTTGGGAAGTAATTTAGTTCTTAAATATAGCCCTTAGGGCTGTATTTATCATTACCATAAATTTATTAGGTTTCTTTTACATGACAACTTTTTTTCTTTAATTTTATGTGGTGCCTTTTCCTGTAAAAAATAAAATAAAATAAAATAAAATTAAAAATAAGTTCTATGAATAACTAAGGCGACCCTTAGTGTTAATTGCATCACTTTACTTTGTTTTTGTAGAACACACTCCTAACTCCTTTGATCTTTATGTTTAACGTTAACTTTAATTATTGACATACTTTATTTCGAAAACATAGTTTGCATGTGACACCAAAATTTAATCAAAGCCGTGATTAATCCAACCTAGTTACATTAAGTGGATTATACGTTTAATGTACTACATTAGATGGTGCAGACTCCGAAACTTATTAAGTGTGAGGTAGTACATATGTAAACCCTATTAGTTAGATAAGCTTGTATTTTCTAGGTCTATTAGATTTGCTAATACCTTCAAAATTTATTAATATATGTAGATTAAGTGGAATAATTGTGTAGTTGAAATGAAATGTACAGGGTATTGAAAGATATTTCAGAAATAAGGGGTTGTTTGGTTGATCAAGGAACTTAATTTTCCTAGGAAAATGCAATGAAATTAAGTTCCCTCATCCAATTCAGGTGAATTTCGGAAAAGTGTTTGGTTGATCATGTAAGAATTAAATTTCACAGGAACTTCCAATGATCAAAAGGGAGGGGAGGGGGGGGGGGGTTGGTAAGCAACTTCCCACATCATGTAGGCATTGGAAGTTCCTGGGAAGTTCTCATTCCTACATTTTGTAAAATTTATGGCAACCAAACAACCCACGTTTTTCAAAATCATGGGATTTTCCAATTCCTATGTTTTCTATGTGGCAACCAAACGACCCCAAAGTATTAAAATGCAAAAGGTATTTTTTGAAACGGATCATAAAATAATAATAATAATAATAATAATAATAATAATAATAATAATAATAATAATAATAATAATAATAATAATAATAATAATAATAATAATAATGATCATAATAATAATAATAATAATAATAATAATAATAATAATAATAATAATAATAATAATAATAATAATAATAATAATAATAATAATAATTAGTTACGTATTATTGGACTTTTATTAGGAAACAAATTGTTGTTAACTTTCCACTAATTAATGAACCTAACAATCTTAATGCAAAGGACTTACACCGGCAGATTTTCGCGAGCATCTGACGTCTATTTTGAAGATGACTAGTGTTCCCTCTTTTGGTACTTATTTGGGAGTTCCTATTGATATCCCTCGCAAAAGGTCTGAGCTCTTTCTTCCTTTTATTGATAGTATGACTACTCGCATTGCATCCTGGCCTGCTCTCCATCTTAGCCAACCGAATAAATTGATAATTATTTCGGCTATTTTGCTTGCTTCTCTGAATCATCTCTTCTCTGTGGTACCTATTCCTCGCTGTGTGAGCCGAAAAATAGATGCCTTGCTTGCAGCTTTTTGGTGGCGTAATGATTGGAATAAGCACTCTATACACTGGACTTCCCAAAGCGTACTGCAAGCACCAAAAGAATATGGCGGTCTTGGCTTCAAAAACTCCCACCTTCTCAGCCAAGCTTTGCTTCTTAAGAATTTCTGGCGAATACACTCACAACCAACTGCACTACTTGGAAGATATATGGTTCCAAAGTATGCCCGTGATTTGCAAATCCCTTTAGCTACATCTCGGGTTTCTCAGCCATCATTTATATGGGCTGGTATTTGCAAAGCTGTTTCTTCGGCTACAACGGGGATTTGTTGGAAACTTGGAAAAGGCAATTTAGTGGATATTTGGTCCAGTCGTTGGATTAATGGTAATCTGCCATCGATTATGGTCCCTATTACAAATCCGGCACCGCCTCTATCTGAGTTCTTACTCCCTTCGGGTGACTGGAATCCTTTTATGGTGTTCCGCTATTTTTCTTCAACTTGTGCAAAGGAGATTGTTGCCATGGAACCACCTGATCAGAATTTTGACGATTTTCTCTACTGGAAATATACGGAGGATGGCACTTATTCGGTTAAATCAGGCTTCTCCATCCTTTGGGCTGCGTCTCCAGCTGCCCAATGTATCCGCTCATTTGTCCACACTTTTACTTGGAAGCATGTATGGCGGAAAGGAATTCCTCCAAAAATCTCAGTTATGTTATGGCGTCTAGCTCACAACATTATGCCAACAAGTGATAATCTACTTTCAAAACATGTACCGGTTGACTCTGTATGCCAACTATGTCGGACTTCCCCTGAAACAGAAGAGCACTTATTTCGTTCCTGTGAGATTGCCCAACATGTCTGGAAAGCATCCGCTCTAGGGATAAACACCATAGCAAATCCATCTACCCACTTTATCTCGTGGATTGCAGACTTCGTGGTTTATCTACACCGTCAATCTTTGGCATCTGCTCAAAAATGGCTGCTGCTTTGCTTCTGTTGTGTCTTTCAGGCTATATGGACCACTCTCAATTCTGTGCTCTTCCGAGAAGATATTGTCAATCCGGCGTTTATCTGTCAACTTATTGACCACCTACTTGTAACACCCCCATACTCCGAGTGCCTTACCAGGACCACTCAGGTATGAAGACATCACCATCTCGGTCGCCCGAGGTATGATAATAAAATAGACAAAACGGAAACAACATTTATTATAAATAGTTTAATGATGAATACAATCCTCAAAACCAAACCAAAGTACATTACATTATTCCAAACTATCTGTTCTCAACTGAAATGTAAATAAATGCTAAACTACAGCGGAAGACTCTATCGTCATGTCGTGGCCATCCCAGCTATCCCAGTACTCATCTCTATACCGTTCAATATCTCGCTCACCATCCCCGAATGGATCACCGCAGTTTACAAAACAACACCGGGTCGAAGTACTAATCACACAATAAATATAAATAACAATAATAAGACAAACAGACATACCGAATCACACACACACACACACCCCCCACCAACTCCCATCATCTCAATACCGACCGTCCACCGGGACCGACCACGCCATGGGGGACCGCAGGCGTTCCCACCTAAGCCCCGCTCATCGTACGAGCGATAACCCTGTCCATTAATGTGCACATCCCCTTTCGTGGCGGGTTCCGCGAAGGGCGAAACTAGGGCGTGAGATCACTCCCGCAAGTGACCCCACTCAGCCGAGAACGCATCTCGAGAACCATCAACAAACACAACCACAATCACAATCACAATCACAATCACAATCATCATATCAAACAACTAACTACAGCACATCACCAATATCCCATTATGGGACTAATACGAGTAGGAAATCCTACCCGAAAGCACAACACGCAGACGGTATCTACAAATTTGTATCAAAACGGCTCCTCTACGAATTCTCCTCCTACCATACAACACATAGATGCTACCATTCAAATACTACTCATAAAAACCCCCAATTCCTAAATTAGGGTTTCATCAATCTTAACAAAACATTATAGAAATTATATTAAAAGCTTACCCTCGACGCAAGGAATCCAACGACACGAACTACGATACGAACCGACCGTCTCGAACTCCGGAATTGTCAAGAACGCGATTAGGAAGAAGAACTAGTTGCTTTCTCTCTTAAACAGGTTTTAGGTTTTGTAAAAAGTGATTTAAAACAATTACGAATATGTTTAAATACCTTAATCGCGTAATTAACAAAACCCGAGAAAACTCCCAGTAAAATGGACACTCGATCGAGTACCCAAGGCACTCGATCGAGTACCCCCTTACTCGATCGAGTGCCCCACTACTCGATCGAGTACCCAACAGGTCAGAAACTATTTTATTCCGCAACTTGCCCATACTCGACAGAGTAAGGGCTACTCGATAGATGACACGTCTGTCGCGTACCTGTCAAAAATAACCAACTGGCTCTAACTAACTAATATAGCTAGGGAAGTCGGGTCGAATCCACAGAGAGGTAGGAATTTGCCAACTGAATTTAAGTTCGTCTAAGTAACCAATTTGGGGGTTTATAAAAGGTGATTTCTAAACTAGAGGACAAGGAAAAGAGAAATAAAAAGGAAGGGTTTAATAGATAAAGGGGAATAGCTAAGACAAACGGTTCACCATAATTATCTGGTCGGGTAATCTAGGTCCCAGGTCAATGAAGCACGGTCTAAGGGGTAGCGAACGTCACCTTTCGGTCCTTAATTCACCCTAAAATGTAAACAGTTTAACTTTCGCCCTCGCTGCAATATTCTATTGTTCGCTACTAGTCTGCCTCTTCCAACCTTTCGGTCTAGGTCAAGGTCCACCAAGAATAAGGGTCTAATTGCGTCGACTCAATTAGGCAATTACAATTAATTGTAGCATTTAAACAACAAAGACGGTACTGATATTAACCTAGTAAGTCGATTACTCTCCCTTCAAATCATGGATCCCCTACAGTCTTAGCATAGGAAATTAGCTACTCATAATCGTCGGATTAACAATTACAATAACTGAATAATTAAAACTAAGCATGATGACAAACTATAAAGAGATGATTGAACTATTGCAAAGTAAAGAAAGAAAAGGAATTAAAAGCAATGAATACGATTAAGAAATAAATAGATTGATAATACCGAATCTGAGTAGCAAAGTAGAGAATAGAAATCCAAAGAATAGTGACAGAAGTAACAGTGGAAATGTACGTAGTGAAGGAGATGGGAGTAACGTGATGTTCTCCTCAGTCTTATACTGCAAAACTGTCTCAAACCTAATCTATGGACTGATTACAAAAGCCCATAAAAGATTAGGCGGAAATAAACCAAAAACACACGAAATCCCCTCGATCGATCAGAGAGATTACTCGATCGAACTCTAAGTCACTCGATCGAGCTAGAACTACCTCTCGATCGAGCACTACTTGCTGAACCTCCTCGATCGACTCCTTAAACTGGTCGATCGACCAATCTTGAGTGTATAAAGCATTCGATCGAGCAGTAAACCACTCGATCGAGCTATATAGGCGCATCAGGACTTGAATTTCTTCCTTAACTCAGCTCATACGTCCTCCAAGTGTAAGATTCCTAAACTCCGGCTCCTTATTTCCCATGAATGCATACAATTGGGACAATTAAGGCTCGATTTAGCTCCTCCTCGGTCAATTCCTGCAAATTACAATAAACGGACCAAAGTAGAATATTCGGGGGTATTTGTAGCCAGATGCTACATAAAAAGCACAGAAATGCGTGTAAAAATGAGGTGAAAACCTTATATAAAAGACACGCATCAAATCTCCCCAAACCAAACCTTTGCTTGTCCCCAAGCAAATATGAATGCAACTAAGGGTGAACAATAGAACGGGACCAACGCATCAGCTACAAATCATCCACTAGAACCAATTTAATGCAACAAAATGACAAAGTGGCAACCGAAAAGTGCAAACGAGTTAAATTAATGTTTCAAGCTTGCGAACCGTCGACCTTGCAAGACTCAAAGATGTCGGACTCTCACGGGTCGCTCGTCACTCAAAATCAGGTACAGGGTGAGTATATATGTGAAAGATAGGGAAGAATTAGACACTCACCTAACTCGATCTATAAGAACATGCATGCAGTTAACATGAATGAAGTCTCTACAACCGTACATATGCATTCCAACCATACTAATGACCAAGACACGTGCCGAGGACTTACATTTGGGTTATTGAGATAATGGGTAAGAAGGGGCTAAAATGAATTTGGATATGTGGGGTTAATAGCTAGGCTAGCAACAACGGATCCAAATATAGACTGCATCCCAACTTCGTACTCATAACAGCAAGATGAAACGGTGCAAAATTATGCACTAAACACACAAAACCAAAAGTCGTCAACTCCCCATAAGATATAAATAAGGCATGGGAGTGTGAAACATTGTGCAATTCTCATTCGTTTTTTTTTTCATTCATTCTTTTTTTTCTGTCTCTTTTCTTTTCGCACTTTTTTTTTTCTTTCTCCCTTTTTTTTTTCTCGTTCCATTTTTTTTTCACAATTCAACATATTTTTTCTTTCTTTCCCCTCAATTCTTCCACCATCTTCTGAAATCAGATGAAATAACCATATTGCAATAACACATTCCAAGAACTACTCGTTACTAGCTCAGCTAGGGTAGGAAATATTATAGAAAGTAGTTGATAGGACAAAAAGGCAATTTGGCTATGTGAGGCTCATGGGTAGAATGAAATAAGGGGAACTGCCTCTCCTAACACGTGTCACCATCCACAGACCGAATGCATACAGGTATTAAGAAGACTGGACTCATGCTTATGCAAATTGATGTTACATGTCTTAAAGAGAGTACTACTCACATCCTAAATGAAACCGGTCATGAATGTCACCAGTTTAATAAGCTCTAACCTCAGAATGTAATGTAGCTTGCCGACATAAAGAATCAAGTCTATTTGTTCAGATAAGAGGGAAACAAAAACTCGTAGATTATGCACATAATCATGCCAGCTAAATGTCAAGAATATGCCAGGCTCAAGTAAGGATTCAAAGTAGCGTCAGTGTTCAAACGTTCCGACTCAAATTAAACATGAGAATTTTGAAAATTTTTGAATTTTATGATTTTTATATGATTTTTGGAATTAATTGAAACAACAATGCATGCGGAAATAATTAAACATGCAAGCAAAAATGCAAGAAACATGCAGACACATATATGGATGCATACCTCCCCAAACCAAACCGTACAATGCCCTCATTGTACCAAAAATAGGGAAGGAAATGCAAATTGAAAGGAAAAGGGGAAGTGGAGTCGGGGAACTTACAAAACGTCATATAGCGGGACCTCCCCAAACCGACCATGAACATGGGAGGTCAAAGAAAGTCAAACAGTGGCTTTAAAGACGTATAACAGCAGCCGGAGGTCATAACTACTCGATCGAGCGCCCGAAATACTCGATCGAGTGAACCAGTGTATTGGAAGGGCTCGATCGACTGACAACCCTCTCGTTCGAGTAAGCACGGGTAGGGATCTGGTCGATCGAGGACATCATCCCTCGATCGAGTAGCAGCCGCATCAGAAAGTGCTCGATCGAACACAAAAGCACTCGATCGAGTACTTTAACCTGCAAAAGACGCATAAAAGCAAGGAAAGCACGAAAATTGTTCATGAAGTAGCGTCTAATGTTTAACGTAAAGCTAAAGAAAAACAAATAGTTCAACAAAAGTACAAATAAAATCTGTCCGGCCGCCTCCCGGAGAGCGCTGTTTAAGAGGTCCCGCACGACCTTTCGGTATCAAATAATTGGCGCGTCGAGCTCGTCGAAGTGCAAGACTTCAACGCGGTTGTCCGCTTCACTTGCCTCATGGTAATGCTTCACATATTGGCCATTCACCTTGAATCTATGACCCTCGGAATCTTCAAGCTCCACGGATCCAAATTTGGTAACACCACACCGTGTATGGACCACTCCATCCGGACTTCGACTTGCCGGGGAAATAGTCTCAAACGGGCATTGAACAGCAACACCTTCTGCCCCACATGAAACTCCCGAGGTAAGATTCTCTTGTCATGCCATCTCTTCGTCTTTTCCTTGTAAATGCGCGAGCTGTCATCGGCATTAAGCCTAAACTCTTCCAATTCATCTAGCTGCAAAAGACGATTCTGACCACACAATTTAGGATCATAATTAAGCTCACGAATTGCCCACCAGGCCTTACATTCCAGCTCAACAGGTAAGTGACACGATTTCCCATAAACTAACCTATAAGGTGATGCACCAATCGGTGTCTTAAAGGCAGTTCTATAAGCCCATAATGTGTCATCTAGTTTAAGACTCCAGTCTTTCCGTGATTTAGAAACTACCTTGGACAAGATCTCTTTCAGCTCACGATTAGAGACCTCTACCTGACCACTAGTTTGGGGATGATACCCCAAATCGCGCCGGTGTTGGACACCAACTCTAGACAGTATGGAAGTGAGTTTCTTTTCCTTAAAATGCATCCCCCATCACTAATGACGACCCTAGGGACACCAAAACGGGGGAATATGATCTTTTTGAACATTTTTATCACGGTCTTACCGTCACAATGAGGTGAAGCAATTGCCTCAACCCATTTGGACACATAGTCTACAGCTACCAAAATGTACCTGTTACCTTTGCTGGACGGGAACGGTCCTTGGAAATCAATGCCCCAGACATCGAAAACCTCAACCTCTAGGATGCCGTTTTGTGGTATCTCATGTCTCTTCGAAATGTTCCCTGATCGTTGGCATGCATCACAAGCTGAAATAAAAGACTTGGCGTCGCAAACAAAGAAGGCCAAGAAAAACCAGATCGAAGTACCTTAGCCACGGTGCGCGATGGACCGTGGTGACCACCATATGAAGAGGAGTGACAGCCTTCCAGGACTATTTTGGTCTCCCACTGCGGAATACACCGTCTCGTAGAGACCGTCCGCACATTCCCGAAACAAGTAAGGATCATCCCGGAAATATCGCTGAGCGTTATACGAAAACGCTTCTTTTGGGATGAGAAAGGTCGGCGGACTTGCCATCGACAACGAAGTTAGCTATATCTGCATACCAAGGTTCCTGGTCAACAATAGACGATATAACAGCAATTAAAGAATCGTCGGGGAAAGAATCATCAATGGGTAGAGAATCTTCCCCTTCTTGTCGCATCACCGTAGCGACAAGTGATCGCCTACAACGTTCTCGGCTCCTTTCTTGTCCTTAATCTGCAAATCAAACTCCTGAAGGAGGAGTATCCATCTCGATGGCCGCGGTTTCGCCTCCTTCTTAGCAAGGAGGTGCCTCAAAGCCGCATGGTCGGTAAAAATGACTTCGACCCAACTAAATAAGTACGAAACTTCTCTAAGGCATAAACTACAAACTACAATAACTCCTTCTCGGTGGTAGTGTACTTCACTTGAGCCTCATCCAGAGTTCGGCTCGCATAGTAAATGACATTCAAGGCTTTGTCTTTCCTTTGGCCAAGCACCGCTCCTAGTGCATAGTCACTTGCGTCACACATGATCTCGAACGGCAAGTCCCAGTTGGGAGGTTGTATGATCGGCGCGGAGACTAAGGCCTGCTTTAACCTGTTAAAAGCGAAAAGACAAGCATCGAAAACACAAAAGGGGCATCCTTAAGCAACAGCTGTGTAAGTGGTTTAGCAATTTTGGAGAAATCCTTGATAAACCGGCGATAAAAGCCAGCGTGACCAAGGAAGCTCCTCACCCCCTTAACATTAACAGGAGGTGGTAATTGCTGAATCACTTCCACCTTTGCCTTGTCAACTTCTATTCCCCTATCAGAAACTAAGTGCCCTAAGACAACTCCCTCGTTGACCATAAAGTGGCACTTCTCCCGATTCAAAGACAAGATTAACCTCAATACAGTACGCAACACTTTCTCAAGGTTAGACAGACAGTTAGAAAAATCACTTCCATATACACTAAAGTCATCCATAAAAACTTCCATGATAGACTCAATATACTCTGAAAATATCCCCATCATACACCTTTGGAAGGTGGCGGGGGCATTGCACAAACCAAAAGGCATTCTCGCGATCGCAAAACGCCCTTAGGACGGGTAAATGTAGTCTTGGCCCGATCGTGCGGTGGATAGGGATCTGAAAGAACCCCGAATACCCATCTAAATAGCAGAAAAATTTATGAGAAGCTAACCTTTCTACCATTTGATCAATAAAAGGAAGGGGAAAGTGATTTTTCTTAGTGGCGGCATTCACTGTCTCGTAATCTATGCACATCCGCCAACCAATCACTACTCGGGTAGGTATTAATTCATTCTTCTCATTCTTTACTACGTTGTCCCTCCTTTCTTCGGGACTACCCGTCTTGGGCTTACCCATCTAGAATTACCTACGAATAAATAATACCGCATCCAAAGACTTCATTACCTCGGCCCATCACAACATCCCGCATCTTCTAGTTCAAATGACGCCGACATGTCTCGCAAGGTTTGTGATCCTCCTCCCGCTCTATCCTGTGCATACAAATATCGGGACTAATCCCCGTGATATCATCCGATGAATAGCCCTTTGCTTTCCTGTTTTTCTTAAGTACAACTAACAAAGAAGTCACCGATCATCACTAAGCTTGGCACTAACAATGACCGGATATCTTTTGCTTCGTGTCGTCTAGAAAGGCATATTTAAGATGAGATGGGAGAGGCTTACGTTCCGGTACTTTTACCTCAATGGAGCAAAGAGTGCTGATCATTTGTTCCACCTGCTCTCCCTCATGCTCATCTAAATCATCAACAAGTAAATCCAATGCGGCGTCATCGTCCTCTGGGCTATCTGCACACTCATCAAAAAGCATGAGAGCTTCCGGTGGGTCCTTCATAAAAGAACCCGACCAGAAGTCATAAA
Source organism: Silene latifolia (assembly GCF_048544455.1). NCBI lineage: Eukaryota > Viridiplantae > Streptophyta > Magnoliopsida > Caryophyllales > Caryophyllaceae > Silene > Silene latifolia. Next base: position 479,179,864 of record NC_133538.1, on the reverse strand, counting down.
TAGACTCATCAATGATATCGACCGAATAACAAGTGTCCTCTATCATTGGGTGGGCTAAAGTCTTGGCAAACCGAATGTGATAGCGTCATCCCCCTCTCGCAAGAGTCGACGCCCTTGTCGACATCAATAACGGCCCCACTGTAAAGGAACGTCTTCCTAAAATAATTTGGGTCCGGGTGTCCTCGGCTATATCCAAAACGATGAAATCTCTTTGGGATGTAAAGCTTGCCTATTTTCACAGCACATCCTCCAAGACACCCAAAGGTCTCCTAATGATCTATCACCATCCGTAGGGTAATGTTAGTCACCTTGAAGTGACTCATCTTTAATTTCTTGCGAGACGGAAGGGGCATGACACCGACACTTTGCACCTAAATCACGTAGGGCCTTATCAATAACCATATTACCTATGACACGGGTAATAGAAAAGCTGCCCGGGTCTTTCATTTTTGGAGGGGCCTTATTTAACAAAGAGTTACTAGACTCTTCCATAAATGAAATCGTCTCAAATTCACTCAAATTTCTCTTACGCGTCACGATATCCTTCATAAACTTAGCGTAAGTGGGTACTTGAGTAACAAGTTCGGAGAAAGGAACGATTACGGAGGTTCTTCACGATGTCCACGAACTTACCGTCGTTGCTCAATCCTTGCGTCCTTGAGCACGACTTGGGAAGGGTACCCTGGTAGCGATGAGCGGTCCTGCGACCTTTCCTTTACCCTTATCAATTCGTGACGTCTCCACAGCAGGGGAAGATGACACGGTGGCGGTATTAGATAATAAATTAGGATTCTCGCCACTTACAGCACTGGGTCGAATACTTTTACTGGTCGATCGACCAGTTTCTTCTTCAATTTCATTCGATCGACCTGTCTTGACACTCGATCGAATGTTTTCTTCAGCATATGTACTCGATCGACCAACTTGGAGTTCTGTACTTCTCGATCGACCGCCATTGTCACTCGATCGAGTGACTGGATGATTAGAACCGCTCGATCGAGTAGATGAGTTGCTCGATCGAGTTGTTACTGCACACGCAGCAAGTATTTCCTGCAAAAACTCGTCTAGATCATCGTCTGAGTCATCATTAGCTGCCAAGAGCTCGTCTTCTTCATGAGGAGGGTCACTTTGAAAGTTCATCGCACTGACTGGATCGCAAATTGGAAGAGACTTGGCTTGATCCGTTGCGTGTGTCAACTACGCGACTTGTTCTTTCAACTCCGATATAACAGCATCAGATTGCTGTGACATACTCAACATGATAGATTTCAATTCGGCAATTGCTTCTCTTGAAAAGGAGAGACCGGCTGTGGTATTGGCGTAGAAGGAGTAGAAACGCTTTTTATCTCCTCATATAACTGCGAGAAAGGAACTCTTTGCTTGTACTTCTTGTAAGCAAGGGCGCGCTCTATACTTGACGTACATTCATAAAGATCGTGCCCTTCTTCACCACATCTTCCACATGGCTCTGTATGCTCTGTAATCGTAGGCATCTTGGCAAACGACTTCCAAAACAACGGCTTATCTGCAAAACTGGTCAAAACTTTGCAGAAAATGAGATAGTCCCAAGGAATAAATTCCTCGAGACAAAAAGACAAACTTAATTAAAGCAACAAATATGCGCTACCTCCCCGGCAACAGCGCCAAAATTTGACACGTCTGTCGCGTACCTGTCAAAAATAACCAACTGGCTCTAACTAACTAATATAGCTAGGGAAGTCGGGTCGAATCCACAGAGAGGTAGGAATTTGCCAACTGAATTTAAGTTCGTCTAAGTAACCAATTTGGGGGTTTATAAAAGGTGATTTCTAAACTAGAGGACAAGGAAAAGAGAAATAAAAAGGAAGGGTTTAACAGATAAAGGGGAATAGCTAAGACAAACGGTTCACCATAATTATCTGGTCGGGTAATCTAGGTCCCAGGTCAATGAAGCACGGTCTAAGGGGTAGCGAACGTCACCTTTCGGTCCTTAATTCACCCTAAAATGTAAACAGTTTAACTTTCGCCCTCGCTGCAATATTCTATTGTTCGCTACTAGTCTGCCTCTTCCAACCTTTCGGTCTAGGTCAAGGTCCACCAAGAATAAGGGTCTAATTGCGTCGACTCAATTAGGCAATTACAATTAATTGTAGCATTTAAACAACAAAGACGGTACTGATATTAACCTAGTAAGTCGATTACTCTCCCTTCAAATCATGGATCCCCTACAGTCTTAGCATAGGAAATTAGCTACTCATAATCGTCGGATTAACAATTACAATAACTGAATAATTAAAACTAAGCATGATGACAAACTATAAAGAGATGATTGAACTATTGCAAAGTAAAGAAAGAAAAGGAATTAAAAGCAATGAATACGATTAAGAAATAAATAGATTGATAATACCGAATCTGAGTAGCAAAGTAGAGAATAGAAATCCAAAGAATAGTGACAAGTAATGAAAGGGAAATGTACGTAGTGAAGGAGATGGGAGTAACGTGATGTTCTCCTCGGTCTTATCTTTAAAATCGTCTCAAACCTAATCTATGGACTGATTACAAAAGCCCATAAAAGATTAGGCGGAAATAAACCAAAAACACACGAAATCCCCTCGATCGATCAGAGAGATTACTCGATCGAACTCTAAGTCACTCGATCGAGCTAGAACTACCTCTCGATCGAGCACTACTTGCTGAACCTCCTCGATCGACTCCTTAAACTGGTCGATCGACCAATCTTGAGTGTATAAAGCATTGATCGAGCAAGAAACCACTCGATCGAGCTATATAGCGCGCATCGGACTTGAATTTCTTCCTTAACTCAGCTCATACGTCCTCCAAGTGTAAGATTCCTAAACTCCGGCTCCTTATTTCCCATGAATGCATACAATTGGGACAATTAAGGCTCGATTTAGCTCCTCCTCGGTCAATTCCTGCAAATTACAATAAACGGACCAAAGTAGAATATTCGGGGGTATTTGTAGCCAGATGCTACATAAAAAGCACAGAAATGCGTGTAAAAATGAGGTGAAAACCTTATATAAAAGACACGCATCAATAGAGTACCCCCAAGACATATAAATACGGAGTATTACAGTCTTCCCTCCTTAAAAGGAACTTCGTCCCCGAAGTTCAAACCACTACTAAAACAAAGGTACTCCAAAACATTCCCGACTCAACAACCAAAACAAAACTCAATATAAAACACGCTACTTACCCAACTCATCCCGACAACCTACCGACGCAACATATAAAAAGGTGGTATAAAACTCTTAGAACTGCTCGCGATCATCTCCTACCCCCCTAAAGAAACAAGGTTACGTCCCCGTAACCATACATACCTGATCAAAAAGGAAGGGGTAACGCTCTTTCATGATATCCTCTGCCTCCCATGTAGCTTCCTCGGTCTCGTGGTTAGACTAAAGGATCTTGAGCAAAACTGTCTCACCACTCCTGGTCTTTCTAATCTTTCGGTCTAGGATCTGCTTAGGCACCTCCAGATATGATAAAGACTCATCCAGCTCTAAGCTCTCTGCCTCCAACACATGTGACGGGTCACTCACATACTTCCGCAAAGCGATACATGAAACACATTATGCACTCTCTCTAACGCACTTGTAATGCCGACGATAAGCAACTTCCCCAACTCGCTCTAAGATCTCATAAGGCCCTATAAACTTCTGACTTAGCTTGCCTTTCTTCCCAAATCTCATAACTCCACGCATCGGAGACACTTTCAAAAGAACCTTGTCCCCAACCTGAAACTCTATGTCCCGACGATGTAGATCTGCATAACTCTTTTGTCGATCCTGGGCTGCTCTCATCCGTTCCCGGATCATCTTAATCTGTTCCACCATCTCATGCACCATCTCTGGTCCTAAAACCACTTTGCCTCAAAGACTATCGTCCCAACAGATTGGACTCCTACACCTCCTCCCATACAAAGCCTCAAACGGTGCCATACCTATACTTTGTGTGATAGGCATTGTTGTAAGAAAATTCTATCAAGTCCAACCTCTGCTCCCAGCTACCACCAAAATCCATCACACAAGCTCGCAACATATCCTCCGAGTCTTGATTATTCTCTCGTCGCCCATCTGTCAGGGATGAAATGTCGACTCATCTTCAAAGTTGTTCCCAACGATTCCTGCAACTCCTTCCAAAACCTCGATATAAACCTCGCATCTCTGTCAGACACTATGTCCTTAGGGACCCCATGTAACTTAAGCACGTTCTTTCGATAGGCCATAGCCAATTGTGCCTTAGTCCATGTATCTTTCATTGGAACAAAGTGAGCTGACTTGGTCAGACGATCCACTATCACCCAAATCATATTGTTACCTTGTTGACTCTTAGGCAAACCCACAATGAAATCCATGGAAATGGATTCCCACTTCCACTCAGGCACCTCCAAAGACTGAACCTTACCTTGTGGTCTTCTCTGTTCCCCTTTAAATCTCTGGCACGTCAAACAACGGGACACAAACTCAGCTGTCTCTTTCTTCATCCCAGGCCACCAAAACGTTTTCTTCAAATCCTTGTATAGCTTGTCTCCACCTGGATGAACTGAATATGGTGTGCAATGCGCTTCTTTCATGATTGTCTTTTTCAACTCCTCGTCATTAGGAACACACCACCTACCATCAAACCTCAAGCTACCATCTGTATGAATGGAAAACCGGACACCGTGCCTTTCTCTACTCCATCTCTCCACTCCACTATCTTAGGATCCAAAGCCTGCTTATCCCGAATGTCATCATAAAACTCCATATGTACTTGTCATATCACCCATGGCATCTCCTTTCGCATCATATGTATCCCAAAGCTCGCTACCTCATCCTCGCCTCATCAAAGATAGAGCCGTACACAAGGAATGTACACTCTTCCTACTCAAAGCATCAAAGAACAACATTGGCTTTTCCTTCATGGTAGATGATTTCCATGTCATAATCGCCAATCAACTCCATCCACCTCCTCTGTCTCATGTTCAACTCCTTCTACGTGAAGATGTACTTGAGACTCTTGTGATCAGAAAATACCTTAAAGATTGCTCCATAAAGGTAATGTCTCCAAATCTTGAGAGCAAACACCACTGCACCCAACTCCAGATCATGAGTAGGGTAGTTCTCCTCATAAGGCTTCAATCGCCTAGAAGCATAGGCAATCACTTTACCATTCTGCATCAACACACACCCCAACCCATTCTTCGAGGCATCCGTATAAACCTCGAAATTTTCGCTCCCTTCGAGCAATGCTAGGACAGAGATGTGGTCAAACGCTCCTTGAATGTTTGGAACGCCGTCTCACAACTCTCATCCCAACGAAACTGTTCTCTTTCCTCATCAATGCTGTCATCGGTCTAGCTATCTTAGAGAAATCTTTCACGAACCGTCTGTAGTATCCAGCTAAACCCAAGAAACTTCTAACCTCAGCAACATTCTTCGGTGCTTCCCGCTTGTCACTGTCTCAATCTTTGCCGGATCCACAGCTACCCCATCTTTAGAGATCACATGCCCCAGAAAAGCAACTTTCTCCAACCAGAACTCACACTTGGACAGCTTAGCATACAACTCATGATCCCTCAAAGTCTGCAACACGATCCTCAGATGCTCCTCATGCTCCTCCTTAGTCTTAGAGTAGACTAAGATGTCATCGATAAACACTACTACAAACTGATCCAAGAACTGTCTGAAGATTCTATTCAACAAGTCCATAAACACTGCCGGCGCATTAGACAACCCAAACGGCATCACCACATACTCATAATGGCCATACCTCGACGTGAAAGCTGTCTTCGGTATGTCCACATCTCTAATCTTCACCGATGGTACCCGACCTCAAATCAATCTTAGAAAAGATCACAGCACCGCTCAACTGATCAAACAGGCCATCTATCCTTGGCAAAGGATACTTGTTCTTTATCGTCACTCGGTTCACTCCACCTGTAATCTATGCACACCTCAAGCTCCCATCTTTCTTCTTTACAAAACAGAATCGGTGCTCCCAAGGCGATACACTTGGTCTAATGTATCCCTTCTCTATCAGATCATCCAACTGCTTCCTAAGTTCCTCCATCTCCTTAGGACTCATACGGTACGGTGCCTTAGAGATTGGCCCCGTCCCTGGCTTCAACTCAACGGTGAAATCTATCTCCCTCTTCGGTGGCAACCCCGGAATCTCCTCCGGGAAAACATCTGCAAACTCTCCCACCACTGGTATCTCATCAACTGATGGACTCTCTATCCGGTCATCTCTCACATGGCACAGGATCAGAGGACATCCCTTCCTCAGATACGACTTCAAGGTAACAGCTGCAATCAACTTAACTTTGGGTTTGACTAGAAACCCACGATAAGACACACTAACACCCTTAGGACCCCCTTAAGGACACTTTCTTTTGATGACAGTCTATCTTAGCCTTATACTTTCCTAACCAATCCATCCCAACTATCATTTCAAAACCATTAAAAGGGAACTCTAGCAAGTCTACAGGGAAATCGACTTGCCCAACTATCAAAGATACATCTCTAAATAACCTCCCACACGGTACAGACTCACCCGAAGGTATGAAAACTTGCTCCCTAACAGACTCATATACTCTCAAACCCAACTGTTTTACATGACTCGAAGACACAAACGACTGAGAAGCCCCCGAATCAAACAAAACAAACGTAGGAATACCATTAACAAGGAATGTACCGGTGATGACGTGCGCATCCTCCTCACCGCCTTCTTGTCCATCATGAACAACTTGCCATCGGTCTTCCGCCCACCTCCCGGACAAGATCTTGGGCGATGCGGTCGGCTTAGCACCCGACCCTTGATTGTTGTTGTTGTTGTTGTTCATCGGTGTCTTCGATAAAATTACCGCCGTTGCGGTTGCCTCCACTCTGTAGCTCGACCTCCCGGTTTGGCCATGATCCAAACGGTCCATTTGCTCGCAAAGCTCGTGCGGGTCTCGAGCAGATCCCGGTGCACTCGTGCACTCATGTCTCTTGTGGCCTACGCCACCACAACGAAAGCAGGTCACTCCCCAACTATTGCTCACACTCCCACGGCCTCGCCCAAAGGAAGTTCCAAAGACTAAACCTGGACCCGAGAAGAAAACCCCTTAGATTGATTGTGGTTGCCTTTCTTGAAATTAGATTGGCCACCACCCTCGCTCTCCGACTTCCTCTTCTCTCCACCCGACCTCTCCCGAGCCATCTCCACTAGTCTCTCACTCTCTCCCCCCCTCTCATATGCTTCCTTTACATCGCAAGGACTCCCACGGTAACTTATCCATAATTTTCGTGGTTAGCCCTCTCTCAAACCTCAAAGCCGATTCTCCTCACTCAAACCCATATCCTCGATATCTAGATTTCTCATTGAACTCGCTTCGTAGTACTCGACCACAGACATCTCGGCGAAATCATCTTAAACTTGTCGAACTCCTCTCTCAACTTACTCCTCACATGTTCGTACGAACTCCTTCCTCACAAAACTACTAAACTCCTCCCAAGGTATAGCAGGTAACCCTTGGTTGGTATATATCTCCTTGGCACTCACTTTCACCGAATCCCACCACTTGCCACCCTCCCTCGGATAGAATGCAGCCTGATCCACTCTCATCTCATCAGGGACAAATAACTAAATCTAGTATGTTCTCCATCTCCCTCAACCAACTATCAAGAAGGTTAGGCTCCTCAACTCCCTTGTACTCCTTCGGGTTAAACCTCGCAATATAGAGGCTGACTTTAGCATGGTCAACTTCCTTCTCCTTACTCTTATCCTTGTCCTCATTCACTCTCTTCGGGGTCTCGGAAGAGCATCCTGGTGCTCCAACATCTTAACGATGTCATCCGTGGTCATAAGCTCTGCTCTCGCGTACAAAGCATTTCTCTTGGGCGGCATCTTGAAACTATACATATATAAGAAAAGGGGTAGATATGAACATACGTACTAAACTTCAAAACACGAAAACACGCTGCCAGAACCTACTCGATCGAGTATCCAAACCCACTCGATCGAGTAACGGGCTACTCGATCGAGTGCCCCCATGTACTCGATCGAGTACCCAAACTCCAGAACCAAACGGACCTTCTGATCTCTAACCCACTCGATCGAGTATCTAGGCTACTCGATCGAGCGAGCCTTTACTCGATCGAGTACCCTAGTTACTCGATCGAGTGCCCCAAAACGCGATTCGACTCAAAATCACCAAAAACCCACCCGATCGAGTCACCCCACTCGATCGAGTATCACCCATACGTAAAGCTACCCGCATGTTACGTCATATGCTACATGCTAACCTTATAAAATCACATGCTATCAGAATAAATATGCTACGCATCTATTCTACTATCAACAAGATCAATTCATCATGCTATTAAAGCCACATTGTAAATCATTCAACATATTATCATCTCATTAACATGTTCCACATATCATTTCCTTTCACTTGCTCAACTTCCTATTTCAACACCAAACAATCAACACACTTCATCACTTTGTTGCACACGTTAATCAAACATACCGATGACTCGACAAACACTTTCCCCATGTGACCGGTTCAAAGTTGTAGGGCGACCCCGCGACTTTAGGACGTCTCCCAAGCCTTTGCACTAGCTCCCACAACTTTTACCCCGGGTTCATTTTAATTGACTCCCTATGTTCGTTAAGTTCATTGGTTACGGGTTTCAGAACCCGGCTCGATACCATTTGTAACACCCCATACTCCGAGTGCCTTACCAGACCACTCGGGTATGAAGACATCACCATCTCGGTCGCCCGAGGTATGATAATCAAATAGACAAAATGGAAACAACATTTATTATAAATAGTTTAATGATGAATACAATCCTCAAAACCAAACCAAAGTACATTACATTATTCCAAACTATCTGTTCTCAACTGAAATGTAAATAAATGCTAAACTACAATGTGAAGACTCTATCGTCATGTCGTGGCCATCCCAGCTATCCCAGTACTCATCTCTATACTGTTCAATATCTGCTCACCATCCCCGAATGGATCACCGCAGTTTACAAAACAACACCGGGTCATACTAATCACACAATAAATATAAATAACAATAATAAGACAAACAGACAAATTTGAACTATCACACACACACACACACACACACCACCAACTCCCATCATCTCAATACGACCGTCCACCGGACCCGGCTCGCCGATGGGGACCGCAGCCGTTCCCACCTAAGCCCCGCTCATCGTACGAGCGATAACCCTGTCCATTAATGTGCACATCCCCTTTCGTGGCGGGTTCCACTAAGGGCGAAACTAGGGCGTGAGATCACTCCCGCAAGTGACCCCACTCAGCCGAGAACGCATCTCGAGAACCATCAACAAACACAACCACAATCACAATCACAATCACAATCATCATATCAAACAACTAACTACAGCACATCACCAATATCCCATTATGGGACTAATACTGAGTAGGAAATCCTACCTGGAAAGCACAACACGCAGACGGTATCTACAAAATGTATCAAAACGGCTCCTCTACGAATTCTCCTCCTACCATACAACACATAGATGCTACCATTCAAATACTACTCATAAAAACCCCCAATTCCTAAATTAGGGTTTCATCAATCTTAACAAAACATTATAGAAATTATATTAAAAGCTTACCCTCGACGCAAGGAATCCAATGACACGAACTACGATACGAACTGACCGTCTGAACTCCAGGAATTGTCAAGAACGCGATTAGGAAGAAGAACTAGTTGCTTTCTCTCTTAAACAGGTTTTAGGTTTTGTAAAAAGTGATTTAAAACAATTACGAATATGTTTAAATACCTTAATCGCGTAATTAACAAAACCCGAGGAAACTCCCCGTAAAAACGGACACTCGATCGAGTACCCAAGGCACTCGATCGAGTACCCCCCTACTCGATCGAGTGCCCCAGCTACTCGATCGAGTACCCAACAGGTCAGAAACTATTTTATTCCGCAACTTGCCCATACTCGACAGAGTAAGGGCTACTCGATAGAGTACCCCCAAGACATATAAATACGGAGTATTACAACTGCACTCTCTTATTCGGGCTTCCGAGGTACGTTCTACTCAGGTGCACAACAATTACGGACTAATTATGCACTCTGTTGAGTTGGGTCGTTCAATATCTCAACGGGAAAGGATTTTGATATCTGTTTCAGCACATCATATCCCAAAAACAAACTGTTTCACCTGCTGCATCCACAGTTCCGATTTGGATTACTCCAACTCAAGTGAAGTGCAAGCTCTTTCGCTTTTTGACGTATCTACTAGAGCTCTTTTAAGGGCTATGCTCTATGCCTACTTCGTGGTATTGACTTCTGTTAGTTTTCAGGTTACCTGCTGTAAACTATCTGCAGTTCTGGCAAATTCTTTGCCAGTCCCAATTAGTGTGCGGAATTCTATCCGAGAAATCCGTACTTTGTTTGTGCTTTACCCTTACTGGTCTGTAAGCCTGGCAACAGGCTAGCTATGTGTATTACTTTCTTTCTTTAATATAAGCAGTTTATCATTGTCAAAAAAAAAAACAATCTTAATGCAACAAAACCATATAATTATTACCGTTTCACTCGATCAAACCAACTTCTTTTATTGACATTAGCAATTATCTCTTTGGCTATACATTTGTTTGATCCGTTGGTCGTTCTATTACTATTGGAATTTTATAGTTAGGCCGTCTTATTTCTACACCCTCCATCTCGGCTAATTATAAACTATTTAATTTCGGGGAATCTCAATTAATTATTTAACATTTTATTTTAGGAATACATTTGATGTGTAACTTGATCTTCCACACTCAATTTGTTCTCAATAATTGGTCCCTTGCCATGGTTTTGTGGCAAAATAAAAGGTAAACAAATAATTGAGACGGAGTTTGTAGGTTTCAGTCTAATTCCTTTGGTATATTATATTTGTGGGAGTCTCTTTCACCGCCCAAAACTCATACATACATAAAAGAAAGGTCTCTTAGGAAAATTCTCCTATGACTCAGGTGTCCCTCACCCTTATTTCTTAAAGTTATACTTCAAAACCTCGCTTGCATGTTTTGAATAACATACGTATTACACAATAAAATAGAAAAGTGTAAATATATATTCCTGTTAACTCCTCTTGAACCAGATCCACAGACTTCATACTCACAATTGCACATGAATAACACTATAATCAAGCGTAACTAATCTGTACATTCCTAATGTTAGATGCGAAGAAAAGGCTTATTTAGATGTTCAAATAACCAAAAGACGACTTCAATAGATAATTGGCATGCCAAATTATGCTTGCCAATTCTCCATTGCACTGGGATTCATATAATCACAATATCTTTTGTAATAGTGTAGTGCATGTTCAAACTAAGATACCTCAATATTCAATATCACAGAGTGATAGAGTTTGTGAGAATATGTACTTACAAAATCTTTGATCATTGTCCAAGTAAAAGAGAAGGAAAAAAAAAAGCGAAGCAGTATAAAAGAATAAAACTTTTCATTTTAAATTTACTGTAATTACCTATAATATTTTCACTCTTTTAAAACCGACATGGCCACATCAACCTGTATCGATCGTTTCAGCTTGATGGAATTATTGATACCCTACACATTAAAAAAAGAACATAGATCAGTTAACAAAATTAGGAATATAAAATAAAACAAATAGCACAAATGAACAAAAACTTGTGAAATAGACAAAAAACTAAACAATAATTCAAATTCATGAAACGAAAACTAAAAAAAATGTTTCAGCGTGATATTAATTGATTGGATATACTCCGTAGAACAATAAATAAAGCAGGTAAGATGATGAGCAACTGAATATGCATGAAAAACCTATCTATCGATAAATATGGGGTGAAGTTTAGGTTTGGTCTGTTAACCATTAAATAGCATGAAAGATATAAGTTTAGAATCCAACTTGGAAGAGAAGTCTCCATGTCTTTGATTTTCCCTTTAAACCGTACATCATATCTTTTTTAATATCTTTTATTTTTTTATTTCCGTATACAAATTGAATAGTTAATAAAACAATTGTTGGTAGTTTACAAACGTTGGACTCTCTATAATCGCTCGAAAAAAGCTTCCTTTAATAATATAGATAAATATACTAGATTTAATGCATGTGCGATGTACGGGCCTATTTGTAGTGTGCTATTGTGGAGAATTTAGTAACTGAAAAATACTAATAAATGTATAATCTATTTTTTGTAAAGAAAATTAATCCGTATATTTTTGTTATAAAATTCAAACTATGTCGTGTTCACTGTTGTGTTATTAGCTCTAAAAAGCAAAGTGAAAGGACGTTTTATCACAAGTGTAAACGTTAGAATTTGAATAAATAGAATTATTATCAATAATTAACTCTCTAATGTTATCATTTACAAATATAAATTAAAATACCAAAAATATAAATTAATAATTATGGTAAAAGAAGCTTAGGGGGTGTAAGTTTGTCGCGAGATTAATCTTTAAATATACCGCATAGGCATACAATGTCTAGGGGCAAATATTAAAACATAAATAACCCTTTTATTATGTATAATAGGTCTCATGAGAGACCGTCTTCCACTAATTTAGTGGGAGACATAATAAGAAAAAAAAAAGAAATTCGATGGATCACTCACCCCATCATGTGAGTTACCTAACCTAATAAGGGAAGCAAGTTGGACAGGTAAAACCTTTAACCCGAACCAGAAGATGAAAGCGATCCAGCCTGCGAAAGAAGAGAATTAGGACCCAAACCTGCTGCCTCTTCTTCTTCTTCCACTCTGATCTGATGAAATCTATCTCAGTCGTCATATCAGACGACTACTCTTACTATTACTCGGCCAAGGCTGGCTTAAATGAACCCTTTCATTGATAGAACTCTGAGATTAGGTAGGGTACATTTCGAGCATATCGAATCAAGGGACCAAACCGCGCGATTAAGGGTAAGAGTGCTCTGGCTACTTCGGGCAAGTGCATGATGAGTTTGACAATTCCCCAGGATTGAGATCGTATCACGTCACATAAACATTGGTTGAGTAGTAGTTGACTACATACATAAGTCTACTTATTTTCGAATAGTAAGTGGAGTATATTTATATTTATGTTATATGTTTTTATATATTTGAAACTATTGCTTCTTCTCATAGTTAGCATTAAAAAAAAACATAAATGAGTGAAACAAAAAATAAGGAGGTAAACAATAAGGAGACTTGAGGTTCCAAGATACAAATTGCATAAAAAATTCAAGTATTAATCTATACAAAAGAAGAAGAAAACCATCATGATCTGATGTAAACAATCGTTGCTTAGTTAACGAATTCATGCACGTAAACGAAAAGAAATTAAGATAAGGTTGAGCCTTCAAGAAGAGTTTTTCACGTATTTTCATAAGTGTGATTTCACATGGTCTTGCGTATAGTTCAACTATTGATATAGTTATTTATGCAAAGTATGGGAAACTACAAAATCTTATACTCCCTCCATTCCGGTCATTTGTTATCTTTTGGTTTTGGCACAAAGACCAAGGAAAGAAGAGGTGACAAATTACTAAATGACATGTGGACCAAATTGAGTATGAATGACCAAATTGTTCATCAAATGCAATCCTAAAATATAAAGGACAACAATTGACTGAGACGCCTCATTTTGGAAAAAGACAACAAATGACTAGGACAGAGGAAGTATCTTATATCTATCTATATTATTAAATGAAGCTTTTTCCGAGCGATTACAGAAAGTCCAAGTTTTAGCGATTACAAAAAGTCCAAGTTTTACAAAATTGTATAGGTTTTAAAAAAATCACTTAATGATAATGAAATAAATAGGTTGATAATGCTAAAGATAAAATTAGGTTCATATGAGTTATGATATACCAAAATTATATATAATAATCTTATATTTTAGGTAGAATTGGAGACAACTTCTAGAGGTGCAACAAAAGACATTAATTGGCATTAGCATTATCAATAACGAATAAGAAGTATTATAGTAATAACATTGTTATTGTTGTCAAATTCTAAGTTAATAGCCTATAACAACTCATTATAGACGACAACTATTCGTCTATAGCAAAACTTACTCCATTATACAAAATCTCATTATAGACGGTAACTATCCGTCTATAACTAAAGACGGACCAAGTAACATACCACATTACGTATAAGACAAATAACAACTTGCGTAGTAGGCCCCTAAAATGTCACCACTTTAAGGGTATTTGACCCGTCTCTTGCTATAGACGGATATATCCGTCTATAGCAAAACTTACACAAAATCTCATTATAGACGACAACTATCCGTCTATAACTAAAGACGGACCAAGTAACATACCACATTACACATAAGACAAATAACAACTTGCGTAGTGGGCCCCTAAAATGTCACCACTTTAAGGGTATTTGACCCGTCACTTGCTATAGACGGATATATCCATCTATAGCAAAACTTAATAACATGCATAAGACAAATAACAACTTGCGTAGTGGGCCCCTAAAATGTCACCACTTTAAGGGTATTTGACGCGTCTCTTGCTATAGACGAATATATCCGTCTATAGCAAAACTTATTGATAACCTTAACTTATATATATGAAGATAAGTTTAATTGTCATACCTAGATCAGATCATTTTCCTTTTTCAATTATTCTTTTGTTTATGTGTCATTTAGTTTTCGAGTTAGCAATATTTTTTTGTGTATTTGATCCCTATACGATATTAGATTCATCATGTTTTATTAATCTAAGGTTTTTTGTTTTTGGCATTCCAAATTTTGTCATGACTTATCTATGTTTTCTTTTTTTTTTTTTCAGGTGTTGGGTATCGACAAGCTTAAGCGGTATCAATTTTAGTATTTTATAAGGAGTATTATTTTGTTGGTCTTAATTCTTAATTTTTTCCTTGCATTGAACATCATATTGTCACTGATTTTAAATCGATCAAAATATATTTTATTAGATGTTACTAATAAGAGTAATATCTATCACAATATTACGGTAATGATCTAATGAAACGAGTTCAAGATGTCATATTAGAGGTATATAACTCTGGCCTTGAAGCTATATATAAAACGAAATAGAATTTCCAAGCATAAAAAACTTAATATCGGTTTCGTTATACAAAAACAAAAGTTTAGTTATATTTGAGATAAAGTAAGTGTTTTGCACTAATCGTGATCAATTTGATGCTTAAGATATGTACCGCGCCCATTTTTGTATTTTAGTTTACGCAGCTTTTTTGCTTTGGTGGAAATAAGAAAGGGTTCGAACTAAAAGGTTATGTTTATAAAAAAGAACTAGTTTTGGCACCCGTGGGAATCACGGGTTTCTTTGTTTTTAGTTACTTGTTTGGGTTTGTCTTCTGATTGTGTTGTATTGAGTCGTCAGTGTGTTGCTATTTAAGTTGCTCGTATAGGTTGTTTTGTTATTTCTCTATTCCATTATAGTTCAATATATTTGTAGTTGTTAGTTTTGCATCACATAAAACCATTTCACACAACAGTAGATGTTCCCATCGGTTTTATTTTCCCTTTGTTTGGGGCAAAGATATTGGAGCAGTCGTTTGTGTAAATGAGAAGTGCGATAGTGTTGGTCTAATTTGGACTGGCAAATTTAGTTTGATTTTGCTATGGTTGAGCAAAAAACTTTGATATTGTGTTTTTGTATGGATATGATAGGGGCCACGGTTGAACGTCTATTGTTTCCCGTTTGTTGGAGATTGTTTAATGTATATATGATACGGTTTTTTAGAAGGTGGCCCATCTCTTTTTTGGTTAATATTGGAATAGTGTCTACGTTTTAATGCCGGTATTAATTAATTATTTTATTTAAAATTTTATTGAAACTAAGTTATTTGAACTATTCAATTTTTTGGTTTTGTTAGACGGTAACCTCACAACATAACCTAGATTGCCAGCAAATAAGCATGTGGTAGTACTATCTGCAGTTATTTATGACTTTTGTTTGGAAGAGTTTAAAACTCATAATTTCCTTCTCCACCTCATCAAACAATGACCATTAGATCGTCTCGGATTTGTCCGGCCCATCGAGAGGAAATGGGTAGAGGAGGAAATTGAGAGGATCCAAATTGGTTTCGAACAATGGAACTTATGTTTACTGTAATTTGTGAACTACACTCCCATTATTCTTCCTGCAGAAGTTCATGGTTCAAATGCCTTGTGATATCAATATCTATATTCAACCGCTTCCATGATACTCTATCGGCACACTAAAATATTTTTTGTACGGATTAGTAGTTTGTCTTCTTTTGTCGACGATGAAACGGTAGAAAAACGTTCGTCCCCGCCAAGGAAATCATAGAGTGCTTTTATTTTTCCGTTGGTCGACCTTGTTATTCCCACATGTTAATTGACTACACACGTAGATAATTCACACTTTCTGCACACCCATTTATGCTTTTTATTTCAACTTTTTCTTCAGCAATAATAGAGCAAAGGTTAAGAAATGGAAAGTGTGTGCCCAATTCCTGTCTTTTACAAGCTAATGAAAAAGAAGCAGATAATTTATCTGAGCTAATAAGAGCAATTTATCTTCCATAAATGAGAAAATGTCTTGGGATAAAAGCCTATTTCCGAATTCAGAAATCACTTAACAATACAACCACTACGACAATGTCAACTGCATTTCCTCGTTCATATATTTACAGTTTTCTTCATGAACCGATCTTCGTACCGAAGATTTGTTGTTTAACTCCAGCTTCCTTAAATTTGAAATCTCATAAGTTGATGGATTAAGGCTTCTCCCATTTCTTATCTCCTAGTTAAATTTGAATTATTATCGAAAATCATCATCAGCTTGCAGCCTCAGAAATGCTATTCAGTGAAGGTTGACATGTCTTTGGTCTGCATGTTCCTTTATTTGCACTTGAATGTGTTCTGGATCAATGCCCATTTCTACTAACCTGGAAATCCAAATTCCATGTTAGCGACCACAAATCATTTTAATATACACAAATTCTTGTTTAAAACGGAAGTATCCGTCTTAACCTGGATTAATTTAAGAATAGAAGTATTAAACCTTGGTGGTGGTTGTAGGAAAAGAAAATGGCTTTTACCAATTTAATTTCATAATAAAACCTTGGTGACATTTTTCGTTTAAATTTCTTAATAAATCAATTGATTTGGTTTAATCAAAAGGGAAACAGGGCATAGTGTTGTATATTTGTAGGAGGAATATTATCTACCTTCTTTGGATCGTCTCTCTAACCTTCTCCTCTAATATACGATTAAAATAACATTTAGTTTACCCACTTGCTTTGTGCAAGGAAAACTACTATTATTATAAACCGATGTTAGCGGAGAAGGTCGTTAGCATTCCTCATACTTGTATAATTGTATTGTTGTTTCTAATTAAGATATCAATCAAGGGAGTTTATTGAAAAAACAGTACTAAACAACACTCTTCTTTTGAATTTTTACCTGTTTAATTTTATCTTGCATAGATTTTCTCACTAATATCTCAGCTTTTTTGAGTCCTTCTGAATTTGCTAATTCTATCCCACTTTTCTCATCTTTGCTTGTTTTTTAGCCACCAAACCCTTCATAACTTCTGCACACAGACACACACAAGAAAGCCACAAATTAACACTAATTTTCCATACTGCAACACACTAATAACCAAAATCATCACAAAACAAAAATCATCAATCACAAACCTTGGGTACTAATAAGTCTATAAACATGAACTAAAGCCAAAGTATCCTTTGGCCTAAGCAGCTTAACCCGGATTATCCGAACCGAGTTCCGAGCTGTGATGCTGTTGTCACTGCCTTTTGTGTTGTAGTTCTTGTGTGTACCATTGTTATCCTTTTTTATGTTGGATTTTGTTGGACAATGGGACTGATAATGGGAGTTGGGAACTATATCGACTACCAAATAATATATTAAATACGAGAAATACCACAACAAAGACGATCAATGACGGGTTACTAATATATCAGTGTAGTATCACCTTTAGGAAAAAATCAAGGAACGATAAAATAAAGCCATAGTTAAATTAGTAACAACCAAAACAGTCCAACAGACGGTTCAATGGAATTGTACGAAGTGAATACCTCCAAGGAATAACGCAGCATTGAAGGAAGGGAAAAATTGAGACGTTGAGAGCGGGGTGAGAATGAAACAAAAGGGAAGCAAACCGAGAAGGAATTTTGGAATGCAATAAACTCAGAAATTTAATCATATCATAACATGACGACGGTTTAGGAAGACAAACGGTGCCATCTATACGTAATCAATACGTATTCAATTAAACATTTAGTGAACAAATTAAAGAGGAATATGAAAAGATGGAATCAATAAACCGGTACCTGACATCCGTCGACATTCCGTATCCACCACGACCGTGAAGGACAATCAGGAATAACCCGTGGCATATCGGCCGGCGAGAAGGGGATTTCCGGCAAGGTAGGTGCGGGCGGTTGATTGGCTCTTCCCCATCACACAATGGTTTAATATGGGCAGTGGGTGGGCTGTTTCGGTGGACGGACAGCGTTAACCTTCGTCGGAGACCGGGTTGAGCTATTGGAAGGTGGTTTCCGGCCATACCAACGACGGGAGGGAGAGTCATAGGTAATACGGGATTCATAGGATTGATAATTGGGGAGGGGTTAATGGGATTGATGTCTATTGATGGAGGTGGCAAAATTTAGACAGACGTGGCAATCTAAAATCAGACGTGGCTTTGCTTAATCCTACGTGGATTTGTCTATGTGGCCTTTATGATTCATTTTAGATTAGGCTTTTAATAGTATTTTATAGATTATACTTCAAGTTTGTTTTGGTTACCGTCTGTATTTTAACACTTCCTTATTATTGTATTGTGGAATAACTTCGTTGGTTACATCACGTAATTTTTAGTTTACATATCTGAGATTTTAATCTGTATGTTATTTTAACACATATAACTCAGATGACAACAAAAATATGATTAGCGAGGACAAATTAGATGGGTTAAGTAACTCGAAAGGATTTAAGAAAAGAACGGAAGTGAGAAGCCCGACCCAAATTATTTAGTCGTTGTCAAACTCATAGCATCTAAGATTGCATTTGAGGTTTATTGTAGACGGATACTACTAATACTAAAAATTAGGATAATTGTTAGAGATCCTAATAATTCAATGTTAGTTATCCGGTGTTATTATGTGTTAGAATATAATCCCCTGATTTGGGTGATTATCATTAATCATATTTATAGCAAAGTATACAACCTAATTATCTAAATACAATGCATAAAATAAGGTAACAATATAAACAGTTTCCTAAATACATGGGAACTAAATATTTACATATTATATTTCCTAATACTCCCCCGCAGTCTGAGCGGGAGAAGAGCGAACGCTCAGGCTGGAACGGAAGCGGGTGAAGAGATGCCGAGGCAGGCCCTTGGTGAAAATATCAGCGTATTGAAATTCAGAGGGCACATGAAGAACGCGAACCATTCCTAGCTGAACTTTTTCACGTACAAAGTGAAGATCGAGCTCAATGTGCTTAGTGCGTTGGTGCTGAACAGGGTTCCCTGATAGGCAAACCGCAGATATGTTATCACAAAAAACCAATGTAGCACGAGAAATAGGTACGTGAAGTTCAAGGAGCAAATTACGGAGCCAACTAGTTTCAGCAACAGCGTTAGCTACGCCCCTGTACTCCGCTTCGGCACTAGAACGTGAGACCGTAGCTTGGCGTTTTAATGACCAAGAAACGAGGTTGTCTCTTAGGAAAACACAATAGCCAGAAGTTGAGCGGCGAGAGTCGGGCAGCCGGCCCAATCCGCGTCGAAATATGCCGTCAGTGAGTGTTTATTAGTCTTAGAAATGGTGAGCCCATGATTGAGAGTACCTTTAAGATAACGCAAGATGCGTTTGAGGAAGTGAAAGTGAGGCTCACGGGGGGCATGCATGAACAAGCAAACTTGTTGAACTGCATAGGCAATGTCGGGACGCGTGATTGTCAAATATTGAAGAGCTCCAGCTAACTGGCGGTAAAGAGTGGATTCTTGTAACAGTGAGCCGGTTGTGGAGCTAAGCTTGGCCCCCGTATCCACGGGTGTGGCAGCGGGATTGAAATTAGACATTGAAGCTCGTTTTAAAATATCGAGGACGTACTGATGTTGTGATAAAAATAGTCCTGAGGACGTCCTAGTAACAGCAATACCGAGAAAATGATGTAAGAAGCCAAGGTCTGACATTGCAAACTCAGTACTCAGATCACGGCTGATTGGTTGAAGAAGGGCATTGCTGGAGGCAGTGAGTACGATGTCATAAACGTATAACAACAAATAAGCAGTTTCATTGCCGGCTTTGAATATGAAAAGAGAATTGTCGCAAGTACTGCTCCGAAAACCGCGTGAAATAATAAATGTTGCAAAGCGGTGATACCAGGCCCGGGGGGCCTGTTTTAGGCCATAGAGGGACTTTCGGAGGCGGCAAACATGAGTCGGAGCAGATAAGTCTACAAACCCGGGTGGTTGGTGCATATAAACAGTTTCCACAAGGTCCTCATGAAGAAAGGCATTCTTGACATCCAATTGATGGAGAGGCCAAGAGCGCGATACAGCTAAGCTTAAGACAGTGCGAATTGTTGTCGGTTTCACCACCGGGCTAAACGTTTCATCACAATCGACCCCAATTTGTTGGGTCTTACCATTTACGAGGAGCCGAGCTTTATAGCGTTGAAATGACCCATCTGCATGGAACTTGTGCCGGTACAACCACATACAACGTATAATATGAGCATTAGAAGGGCGCGGAACTAAATCCCACGTTCCATTTTTAATTAAAGCATGATATTCGTCATTCATGGCGACTTTCCAATTCGGGTCCTGGAGGGCGAGTTGTGGGGATTTGGGCAGCGGAGAGAGGGGAGGGGTGGAGGTGGCAGTGAGGACACGAGGTTTGAAAATTCCATTCATTGCTCGGGTATTCATGTGATGGGCACGGGCATGGGTGATGGGTCCATAGGAAAGAACAAGGGAGTCGGTTTGACGAAGAGGAGTCGTAGAGGGTTGGGTGGGGGTTGAGGTGGCGGCAGAGTGTGGTGTGGCAGGTGTGGGTGGGATGGTAGGTGGTGTTGGGGTGGTCATGGTTGGTGTAGGAGTTGGTGAGCGTGGGAAGGAAGGATGGGCAGTAGGCGTGGGAGGTGTTTGGTCAGTAGGAGTGGGAGTTGGTTGGGCATTGGGTGTGGGAGAGGTTGTGGGTTCAAGGTGGTCAAGAATAAGCGGGGAAATGGGTTCATCAGTAGGTTGGAGGAAGGTGTAGTCTAGGGGACGAGCATCAATGGGAGACTTAGCAAATGGGAAAACCGATTCATCGAAAGTAACATGACGAGAAAGAATGATTTTCCCACTAGACAGATCAAGGCACCTATACCCGCGATATTCGGGTGGATATCCAAGAAAGACACAATGGGTGGACCTGGGAGCAAGTTTATGTGGACGCATGGCAGATAAGTTGGGATAACACGCACAACCAAAAACACGTAAGTGGTCATACGATGGTTCTTTGAGAAACAGGACAGATGTGGGGGTTCGAAGGCCGAGTACTTTGGTGGGAAGAATATTATGGAGATGGACAGCGGCGACCCAAAATTTTGATGGAAGAGAAGCATGGTGTAGAAGAGCAAGGGTCATTTCATTAATTCGACGGATCATACGTTCCGCTTTTCCATTTTGTGAGGATGTTTGCGGGCATGAAAAACGAAACACAAGGCCATTTTGGTCAGCAAAAAGGCGGAAATTATTGTTGTCGAATTCCCGACCAAGATCACACTGAAATGACTTAATATTAGACTGAAATTGAGTTTTAACCAATTTAGTAAATTTGAGAATATTAGTAAATGCCTCTGACTTGTATTTCAGTGGGTAAATCCAAAGATAACTGGTGAAATCGTCAATTAGAATAAGATAATACTTGAAACCGCTACTGCTTAAAATTGGCGATGTCCACAAATCGCTGTGAATAATATCAAACAGAGCAATAGTAGTTGAGGATGAATCATGAAAAGGCAGACGCTTATGTTTACTCAGTTGACAAGAATGACTTAAAATAGAGTTTTGCTCCTTATTACAAGTAATACGATTTCTAGATTTAAGAAATTGAATAACAGGGGCACCGGGATGGCCGAGGCGATGATGTCACATATCCGGAGCGAAAACTAGCAGATTGTAAGACTCGTGGTTGGACTAGAACGTAATAGAGGTGGTTGACATTGGATACAATTCCCCATCACTGTTGCTCCTCAAAATCGTTTTCCCATTCGTTAAATCCTTCACAGAAAAACCACAAGGGTCAAATTCAACAGAGACATTATTGTCTTTCGTAAATTGACGCACGGAGATAAGATTTTTAACGATATGTGGTGCATAGAGGACACGGTGAAGGTGTAAGTTACGGTCAGGGATGGGAATATGGGATGTGCCGGAGCCATGAATTGCAATACTAGAGCCGTTACCGACATAAATGGACTTAATCGTACTTGAATTAAAAGTGGAACGAAGCATACCTTCATCAGAGGTAAGATGGGATGAAGCGCCAGTATCCATAAACCACGGTCCACCAGTCTGCGGGTTCAGAGACATGGCCTGAAAAGCAGAAGCCAAGTCTGTTGATTGTTGTGGTTCATCACTTGTTAGATATGCTTGGCCATAACCACGAGCAGATGGAGTTTGGTAGCGAGGTCCACGAGCAGAGTAAGGCGGGCGAGAAAGAGCGAACTGTGGCCAAGTCGGCCATGGAGATGCCCAACCCGGAGAAGTGGGGTATGGGCATGGTGGCGGTGCCCAAGAAGCAACCCACGGAGGTGGTGGACCCCACGACGGTTGAGCAGGGGAAGTTGCCGTGGCAGGGGAACCATTTTTGTTATTGTATTGGCGACCACCAGAGTGTTGACCGCCTTTGTAATTGGAATTGCGTTTATTGTTGTTATTGCGGTTGTTATTATTATTATTGTTCCCATACCGTGGTTGGGAAGCAGGTGCAGGTGGAGCAGAATCCAGCCAAGAGGAGGTTTCGGCAGGAGAGGACGAACTATGAGCGACCAAGGCGGTGTCGTTGTCTTCGCGGCTGGACTTTCGATGTTGTTCCAATTCGAGCATGCTCCTTGCTGTCTCGAAATTGGGCAACGTCTGATTAATATAGGAGGCGCCTGTGTCGTACTCAGATGGTAGGCCGCGAACTAATGCTAAAACGAGGCGCTGATAGTCACCTCAGAGTCAACGTCTCTCAATTGTCCCGCCAATTCGCGAAGACGTTGATAGTACGCATCAAGAGATGGCATGGATCCGAGCTTGAGGTTGTTTAATTCATGCTCGAGGGCCGCTGCCCGGGCTCCTTTATTATTGAGGAAAACGTTCTTGACACGGGTCCAAGCCCCATGAGCAGTGGAATTGGGTTCGAGAACGCGAGATAAGAGATCGTCAGAGAGCGTGCCATAGATCCATTGAAGCACGTGGCAGTCGATCTCAGACCAGTCATCGAAAGTAGGATCAGTTTTAGCCGGTGGCTTCGTACCGTCGATGTGGTGGAGAACTTTGTAGCCACGCGCATGAAGGGTGAAGAGATTCACCCAAGATACGTAAGAAACCTTTACGCCGTCAAGAGTCCGTACTTTGTTTTGAATGTTAATGACAGAGTAGACGGGGTGTAGTGAGGTTTTGAGTGGGGGATTCTTGTCGTCACCGGGCATGGTGGCGTGAGGCTAGACCGGTGAAGCAAGACACGAACAGCCGAAGCGAGAATCATCACAAGGAATTAGACTAGATCGTTAACCTAGCTGATACCATGTTAGAATATAATCCCCTGATTTGGGTGATTATCATTAATCATATTTATAGCAAAGTATACAACCTAATTACCTAAATACAATGCATAAAATAAGGTAACAATATAAACAGTTTCCTAAATACATGGGAACGAAATATTTACATATTATATTTCCTAATATTATGGTCTCATTAACAAATAATATGCTCAAATGCTCAATAGACAATACTAATTTTTTATACTCTTATTACTTATGGCATTGAGATATAGCACACGAAACTTAATTGATGAGATGGCTTTGATATGATGAGCATTATAACCGTAAGTAGTGGGAGACATAACATGAAAAATAGAAATTAAATAACTCCCTCCCCTCATTATGTGAGAGGTCTCTCAATAATGCTATTAAAAGACCGTCTCTCTAAAATTTTTGTGGGATTAAAATACTTTCTTCTTATCATTTATTTATTTATCTTTTTTATTGGTCTCTCAATATATTACTTCCTAATTCCTATATTATTTGTTTAGATGATGAATTAATTATTATAGATAAAATTCATTAATACGCAGGACCACAACTACAATATACAAGATGTTTCCTATCATAATAGAGCATAATAACAAAGCTCATCACTTACGTTTAAGAAAATGTAAGGATCTAATAAATGTTAACCCTCTAAATGATCAAGACAAACAATTGTGGAGATAAACACTACAATCTTAACTGAATTTGTGGAGACCTGAATCAGTTCTAATTTTAGCCGGATCCTCTCAAGTAATTTTATAGTTCAAACAATTATAACACTTTTTCAATTGCCACCTAGAAATTCAACTTTTACAAATTGCTTCGAATGAGTTTTAGAAAAGATTATATAGTCGAGATATTATATAAAGAGTACAGTCAAACTTTTCAAACTAACTTTCAAGCCATATTATATATATACTCTTAACTTTTAAAAACTACTAATAAGAATTTAAAGAAAGGGTTATACATATTTGACAAGCAAAGAGACTCAGACAGAAAGTGAGAAGTCCGATCAAATTAAAATTGGTGCAAGGTTGTTAGCTGCTTAGTTTAGCTCCATTCAGTTCACTTCAATTCAGTTAAGCTCCTTTTATCTGAAAAGATCGAGATAATACATTATAATAAACATAATGTTCAACAACTGCTTGTAAAACATACTCTCTCCATTATTTTATATATGTCATTCTCACATTTCGAGACACTCACTTCTCTCTTCAACAACTGCTTGAAAAGTATATTTTTTTGAAAGCAAATTTTATGACGAATCTAATAATATAATTTTCATAATTTTTTCTACATTATATTTTTATATAATTGACAGTCAAAGGCCTACCTCGAAAAACAAAAACGTCATTTATAAAATAATGGAGGGAGTCCAAGTACAAGGGGCTGTGGATGTGACACGTGTCAACCCAGTATTAAATACGAGTATTATTTACAGCTGAACATTAAATATAAACCTAATAAATGCAGCATAAATCTCAGTAAATATTAATTATAATTTAATAAATTTTATTATAAAATTATATTAAATAATTACGTTGATTTGATTCTAAATTTATTAAAAAAAATATTTTGATAAAAATTCTAAATTGTAAATAAAAACATTCATGCGAAAAATGCTTTCAATCAAGTATACTTTTCATTATAGTTATTAACATATTTTGATATGTAGAGATGATTAAAGTGAGCATCTTACAATGTTTTACATTCACGTAAAAAAACATTTTGAGAAAGTTATAAAACTTAGATCACTAATTTTATTAAAAAAAATATATTTTGAAGAGTCATTGTATATATTAAAAACAAAACTTAAAAAAAAAACTACTAAAAAATAAGTTTTTATAGTGTGGGAACGAAAAAATTATATTGCGACAAAATGAATACATATGAGATTTTGAGAGGTTTAAATACTGTGATAACGAGTATGTATGTACACAGTGATCACGAATGAGTTTGAATAATTAAAAGAAAATTAATGATTATTAAGTAATATAATATTATATAGCGTTTTTCTACGTGGTATCCCGTGTTTCTTCGCATTCTACATGGTACCCCTATATTCTTGAAAATACAAGTGGTATCCCCAAATGTAGTAAAATGTTCTAAAAATACCCAATCTACTAAAAATATGTTTACAATTGAGTAGACGATGTTTATGTTAATGACATGACAAATTATTGCCAAAAAATCAATAAAAAATTTATAAATTAAACATTTTAAAGAGGCGGATTAGAGCATTTTGGGTATTTTAAGATGTTTTTATCATGTTTAGGGGCACCACGGGTATTTTTGAAAAGCGAGAGGTATCACGTAGAATTCAAATAAATACAAGGGTACCATGTAGAAAAACCCTATTATATAAACAACATGAAAAAGTAGAATATACATTACATTTTTCTTTATTATCTTTTGTTAAATATGTATACGTCAAGAACAAAACATTAGTTATGAGTTATGACTAACTAGACATTACTTTTATTTAAATATTTTATATGTTATCTTATAAAAATGATATTTGAGAAAATTCAACCTATTTTATTTACGGTAAACTCTTAAACATCGTTATATATAGTTGTTAAAAAAAACAAATGGTGCAAATTTCTGATAGATATGTTTGACACGTACCACATGTAAGACACAAACAAAACATTTGAATAAGTTTAGTTTGGGCCATATATGTTTGATACATAAATTTCAAACATTATACATACAAAATTAAAAATTGCATAAAACCGTATTCGCATTATTTTGAACAAATCTTTTAATTGATTTGGAACATAACGTATCGTGAAATGATATAATTTAATACCTTAATCATGATTGTTGCATTATTCGAATAAATTTTATTTTAATTACTGTGATATTTGATCAGTTACAATTTTTTTTGTAAAACGTTGATCATGCTTAATTAACTATAACTTAGTATTAGTTTTAATTAAAATTATATGTATTTTATTTTAAGATACTGAACTTAAACTTAAAAAAATAAAATTTGAGAAAAAATGTTAATTTATTTTTGTTTATAGGTAAAAATATTAAAGGTTATATATGAATTATATTATTTTTCTTCAATTATAATAATAAAATTTTAAAACAGGCCGCGCGAAGCGCGGGATATTACCTAGTATATATATATAAAACTGGGTTGAATTGCTATGGATGCGCCACATGTCCTATATA
Organism: Silene latifolia; assembly: GCF_048544455.1. Classification (NCBI taxonomy): domain Eukaryota; kingdom Viridiplantae; phylum Streptophyta; class Magnoliopsida; order Caryophyllales; family Caryophyllaceae; genus Silene; species Silene latifolia. The sequence continues at coordinate 479,152,919 of NC_133538.1, read as the reverse complement.
GCCTTAATGACAATCATTAATTATAGCTAATCATTTAATATTAACATAATAAATGCCGTATAAATCTCAGCAAAATATTAATTATAGTTTAATAAATTTTATTATAATACTAAATTAAATAATTACGGTTATTTGATTCTAAATTTATTAAAAAAATATTTTGATAAAAAATTTAAGATGTAAATAATTACGTTCATTGCGAAAAATGCTTTCAATTGAGTATAGTTTTCATTATATTTATTAAAATATTTTGAAATGTAACGATAATTAAAGTGAGTGTCTCACAATGTTTTACGTAAAACAACATTTTGAGAAAGTTATAAAACTTAGACCATTAAATCCATTAAGAAAAATATATTTGGAAGAGTCATTGTATTTATTAAAAAAAACTTAAAGAAAACTATTAAAAGATAAGTTTTTATAGTGTGTGAATGAAAAAATTATATTGTGAGAAATTGAATACATCTTAGATTTTGAGAAGTTTAAATAGTGATGATTATGTGTACGAGTATCTATGTACACAGTGATCGCGAGCGCATTTAAATAATCAAAACAAAAGTAATGATTATTAAGTAATACACTATAGTATTATAAACGACATAAAAAGGTAGAGAACAAATTACATTTTTTTTAATATCTTCAATTAAATATGCATACGTTAAGTATAAAATATTGATTATGACTAACTAAACATTACTTTTAGTTAAATATTTTATATGTTACCAGTAGATACCACATTTCTGCACCTCTCGCAAGCCACCCGGTGATGATTGGGCCGCTTGTTTGGTACACGGAACGATTTATGATAATTCGTAAGTTTATCGTCAAGTGATAGCTCAAATACTTGTGTCTGGTCGTCATCTACGTGCCGTCACGGTCGTTTTGACAGTAATTAGAGTACATTTGGAGTCTGGGTGAAAAACCGTCTTCATTTTCTAATAACTGTTTAAAATGCCGAGTCAGAATATTCTGGAATGTTCCGGATATTTCTATTCCATATTTTCAATCTTTTAAATCTCTTGGTAAATTATATCCCGAAATTATATTTTAAATAATAAGGAAATTAACATCAACCGCAATTCCATAATAAAAACGCGGAAAATCTTTCTTCCTCAGGAGAAAACTCCTGGGGAAATAAGATTATATGCTAAGATTATCATACGAATGAAATATGAACAAGCAAAGACGAAACAAAAACAAACAAACGAAATAAACAGAAGACGAAGGAAGAAGAAGGAAAGCAGGAACTGCGGCAGCCTCAGGAAGAGGCGCAGCAGGTACTGCGTCCCTTCGAAGAGGCGCAGCAATTGCTGCGTTCCTTCTCGATGTCTGTCTCCCGCTAAACCGTAAAAAGGGTTTGAAAAAAGATTTTGTAAATCGGTTTTGAATATATTTTTGACGTAAACCTTAGAATAATGATTACAAAGATAAAAACAATAATAAAAGATGGGATTTACACCCTCAGACTTACATGTTTGACGAAACGAGATTAACTAAGTTAACGTTTAGTGATGCTCGACTCGAATGTACAACGAAAGTGCCCTCTAAGAGGAAATTAAACAAAGTTGATTAAGTTGATTGAGGTGGAGTTGGTCAAATTGGTCAGTCATGCAAAACGAGGCTGGTACTCAGAAGGATCCGAGCTTACGTGGTCGAAAGTTCAAGCACGTAGACGCCAAAAAGCAAGAGCGTGGTCTTAGAATGCAAAGGGAGAAGAGAAGGGCGGACACTCGCGTGAGAAATATGAGGACCGAAGGTCTCTATTTATACTAAACACACGGAGGAATTAGGGTTTTGGTAAAACTTTGGAAGTAAATCTCGAAAAGATCTTAAAATACGCAGAAAGGAGCTGGGGAAGAGGCGCAGAAACCACTGCGGCTCTTGGAAGAGACGCAGCAGGTGCTGCGTCCTTTCCCCAGGAGTTTTCTCCTGAGGAAGAAAGATTTTCCGCGTTTTTATTATGGAATTGCGGTTGATGTTAATTTCCTTATTATTTAAAATATAATTTCGGGATATAATTTACCAAGAGATTTAAAAGATTGAAAATACATGGGATTACAATAAAGAAAGAGATTACAATAATTACATGGGATTAATTGATTTATGTCGAAAATACTTGTAAAACGGATAATTTTAGAAAAGAATAAATAAAAAAATTGACGAACAGGAATTAAGGTGATAATATGACTAATAGTTAATTAAATACGTAATTAGCAAACTAAGTCAAAGCAACACGGGAGTTCATAGACAGAAATCAACTAGGAACAGGCGCATCAGAGTTGCGTCCCTTGGAAGAGGCGCAGCAGTCGCTGCGTCTGTTCCTGAGCTCAATTCTGGCTGTAAAGCCGGAATTGCAAGTCGTTAATATTCGTTGGTTAATTTAATGCTTGATTATATTATTTCACTCGGATGAAAGTGATTAACAGGTTATTTACATATGATTAATGGTCATGAAAGCGATAAACATGGATGAAACCGATTAGAATGAATTATACAAGATCGATAGGTTAACTAATTACAAATTAACAAACTAATCAATTTCATTAGGTTAAACAGGTTATTAATGACGAATTAATGATGGTGACGATGAATAACAGATGCAACTATGTCAAAGATCGAACTCCAGAGACTCAATATAGATGTATCAAATCTCTAAAAACCCGGATTGACTTTAATGACGAAAACTCGCAAATATGAATTATAAGGGATTTAAGTCGGGATTTATGATGAATTAAATGCTAATGATGATGAACAATTGTTACATTAAAGAAACAACAAACAATTGAAAACAAAAAAGCAAAACAAACGAACGAACAAAAGACGAAGGAAGAAGAAAGGAAGTAGGAATCATGGCGACCTCACGAAGAGGCGCGGCCCAGTGCTGCGTCCCTTCAAGAGGCGCAACGATTCTTTGCGTCCTTTCTCGACGGTCATCTTCTGGTAATTCGTAAAAAAAGATTTAAAGCACGGTTTTATAAATCGGCTTTAGAAATACTTTCGACATAAACCTTACAATATGATTACAATAATAAAGGACAAAATAGGATTATACACCCTCAGACTTACATGTTTGACGAAACGAGATGAACTAAGTATACGTTTAGTGATGCTCGACTCGAATGTAGACGAAAGTGCCCTCGTAAGAGGAAAATGAAAAAAGTTGATTAAAGTTGATTATGGTGGAGTTGGTCAAATTGGTCGGTCATGCAAAACGAGGCTGGTACTCAGAAAGATCCGAGCTTACGTGATCGAAAGTTCAAGCACGTAGGCGCCAACAGGTAAGAACGTGGTCTAGAATGCAAAGGGAGAAGAGAAGGGCGGACACTCCCGTGAGAAATACGTGAGACCGAAGGTCTCTATTTATACTAATCACGTGGAGGAAATTAGGGTTATCGGAGAAACTTTGGAAGTGAATCTCAAAAAGATATGAAAAGATACGAAAAATACGCAGAAAAGGAATTGGGAAGAGGCGCAGCAGGCACTGCGTCTCTTGGAAGAGGCGCAACACTTTCTGCGTCCTTTCCCAAGTGGTTTCCTCCTGCGGAAGAAAGATTTCCGTGTTTTGGTTATGGAATAACGGATTAATCTTGTTTTCCTTAATATTTTGTGTGAATATTACGGGAAATTCTTTGCCAAAGACTAAAAGATTGTAAAATATGGAATAGAAATATCCGGAACATTCCATAACATTCTGACTCGGTTTTAGAAAATGAAGACGGTTTTTAGACCCGGACTCCAAATGTACTCTAATTACCGCCAAAACGACCGTATAGGCACGTAAATGACAATTAAGAGGTACACATAAGTGTTTGAGCGATCACTTGACGATAAACTTTCGAACTGTCACAAATCGTTCAGCGTACCAAACATGCGGCCCAATCATCACCGGGTGGTTTGCGGGAGGTGCATAAGTGAGGTATTTACAGAGCGCTCACTTTGACTGAGGCTTGGACAAAGCAAAAGTCAATGTATAGCCATCAGGTCAATCGAAGATTACAACCTGACGACTATGGCGACGCGAGGCGGCTCAAGAGGTCTGAACCAAGGACCTATCGTCGGGAACATTTTAGAGTCTGTCGACTATCGGGGAGGGTCGTTTAAAGTCCATTAGACTACGTAAGAAGGCTCGCCAGCCATAAGAAGAGACCATACGTGAAATTCCTTGAAACTCCAGGGGAAACAAAACGCGATATTGGGAGAAAACAGCAGGACATAGTCTGGAACTGCTGGGAGAAATCTGCTTGTGGCCGGCTTCAAACAAACTTCGGAAGAGCTTGGGGTCGATGTTGATCTCCATGTCTCAAGAGGAAATGACTGTCGGTCGTGAACTCTCGCTGGGGGAACATAATCAGGAACTATTCTCCATGTCTCGAGAGGGAATGTCTATCCGTGTACTCTCGTTGGGGGAACATAATCGGGAACTGATCTCCATGTCTCGAGAGGGAATGTCTATCTGTGTACTCTCGCTGAGGGAACAGAATAGAGGTGTGTCGAAACACCTGTCAAAGAAGGATCACTCATTGTGACAAGCTAGGTCATGGATAAAAATAATATAGCAGTTTGCAATTAGCTTGAAAATGCGGGTCCGGGCGAAAAATATACGTCAAACGGATCGAATATGTGATATGGCATCAAGGAAGAGGCGCACCAAAGGTGGGCCCACGAAACAATGAACTCATAACGAATTTTTGAAAATACGTATGAAGGGGAGCTGGGGAAAAGGCGCAGCAAGAGCTGCGTCCCTTGGAAGAGGCGCAGCACCTGCTGCGTCTATTCCTGGGCGTGTTTTTCCTGCGTAAAAACCTGATGAAACAGAGGGTTTATTTCATTTACTGGAAACACAAATTCTCAAATTCTCTCTCAAATTCCAACCATTTTCGTCAAAATTTGATCCAAAAGCTTGAATTTGCCATGAATAATCGAGGTATGTGTATCAATCTTGCATTTATCTTCCGTATTTGATCGAATGGGATCGACAAAATTAGGGTTTTCGACCCTAATTAGTCGAAAATTTGGGGCTTTTCCTCCAAACGACTTTGCCTTGCAAAATTCACTTTGTAAACGGCTAATTGGTAGTATAAGGATTATAACCATGTATTCGTTTCGAATTTTCATTGAGTTTTGAGCATTTGAGTGAAATTGAGACGGTTTCACAACTAAACCGTAAATCGCTTCAAAAATAGCCTTAGGATTGCCCACTTGTGACGAAACTCGATATTTGGAATCCTTGTATGATGGGTAAACTTCCATACCATATCGGAATTTTGATTGATGGCGGCTTTTTCAGGACACTTCCTAGGGCATAATCGCCGTTATAACGAAATGCTGCCGAAATTCCGACTCGAACCCATGACTAGGCTTCAACTTAGACTTGACTTGACCCAAATTACCACATGAGCGGACGGGTTTGTGGGAAATTTGCCAAAGATGGCAAGAAAAAAGCGATTTCGGAGCTCCGAAAACTCAAAAATCCCCTAATCAAGGCTTATCGTCAATTGATGCGGCCTAAATTTACTTTAATGTTGCAGGTGACGAGGCTTCTACATCTGGGAGAGATCCCATGGACGTGGACACTGCCGTTGACCCTTCTCAGGTGCTTGAGGAGGCATTGGAGGAGGCTTTCACCGCTGCGGTGATGGCTGCTGAGGACGAGGTCCTAGAGGAGGAGGAGGCCCCGAGACGGGCCAATGTTGGACGGGGTGGTCGCCAGCTGAGGGGAGCACCTGCGTGGGCTGAGACTTGGGACAGTAGGCACCTGCTTTGGGCTACGGAGGGTCACCTGTCCTACAGGACGGTGAAGAGCTTGGTAAATCAAATTCATCACTCTTCATTCATCTTCTTTCACTTCTGTTTGTCCTACCTTTTCCTCTTCATTCGAGCTAAAGATAGCTTTTATTTCAAATCAACGTAGGAGGCCGGGAACATCAGATCGTTCTCGGGCTACATGATGGCGATGGGGTGCTACGAGAGGCTGTCAGCTGAGGATCGAGCCATGATTGAGCGGGGAGCGTTCGGTGCTTTGCTGCAGGCTTGGAGGGATATTGCGAGGAGGAAGCTTCAGGCCAACCTCAGTCTCGTCCGAGCTTTCTTGGACCGATTTTGGGACATGATATCCACGTTTCACATGCCTTTTGGTGAGGTGGGGGTCACGTTAGAGGACTACGACATGATTTCTGGTCTACCGTGTGGGACTGAGGTGGTGGAGTGGCTGGAGACAGCCATGAGGGTTGATTCGGCGGAGGCTAGGAGGTTGATCGGCTGGAACTTGGCGTCGAAGGCGGCTGCGGTACCTGGCTTGGTGCCTAGTTCTTACGTTCGGGACTACATCGCGGGGAAGACCCCGGCGTCGGTGGTGATCGATGGGAGGGAGACGGCTCCTCCTCCATGCACTACATAACAGAGGGTTCGTTTATGGCTCTGGTGGTTTCTGTCTTCGATCTACCTCGGATACAAGGGAGAGAGGCTTTCGACGAAGCTCCTTCCCTTTCTTTCTGACCTGAGCTCCCTAGGCCGTTGGGACTGGTTCACTGCTGGTTTTGAGGTCCTCATCCGCTTCATGAGGGGCATGGTTCATCCGGAGTTGATGGAGAAGGGGACTTCTCCTGCTGCTGTCGGTCCTAGACTGCTGTTGGAGGTATGAACCTTCACTTCATTTCATGAAAGATCATTTCCTTTTCTTGTCGAATCAAGAAAGATCGTTGTTGATTATCTTGTTTTACAGGCGTGGGTGTACTCCTACTTTCCGGGCCTCGCACCCAAGAGGACGGAGCCGGTGGAGAAGGCATATACGTTGTGAGGGATTGGGTGATGTGTCGCACGAGGAGTCGGCGTTCCTTCCACGACGTCTGTCGGCGGGAGGTGAACACTCTTCAGCTGGATGGCGTGAGCATTTCACCTTGTATTTGTTTGTCTCTCTTCTTTACTGTAGAACTGATCATAAGAATGACCCTTCGTTTGCTTTTCTAGTGGGTGCCCAGGCCTTGGGAGGAGTACGCTGGCGCTCCTCCTTTCGTGGCTGAGGTCCTTCGACCTTGGAGCTCGAGCCGGCTGCTGCTGAGGACATCGATGGGTCCTGTGTGGTACTTGGGTGAGCTCTTAGCTCGTCAGTGGTCTCGGGACGTCTTGACGGTTCCCATCGATCCTCCTCAGACGATGTTTTGGGAGCCTTCTGAGGCTGAGAGGGAGGCTGACCTGGCTGGCGTTGGTGGCGACGCCCTCCTTCTTCCTGGTGAGGACTACTCGGCGTTCCTCTACGGGAGGTTGGTGTACTGGCCGGTTGTGGTAAGTGCTTTCTCCTCCTTCATTTTTGATTATTTGAGAACAAGATGAATGATCATCGATTAATGGAAATCATTTGAATTTGCAGGAGGTCGAGGTGGCGGGCATCGAGCCCCCAGCGTACCCCAAGACCCTTGAGTACACTGACACAACGGGGATGACGACGATCTCCGAGCTACGTGACTTTGACGTGGCGGTGAGAGATGTTGGCTTGGACGAGTGGCAGCATCTGATTCGGAGGGTGAGTCTTCTAACTTGTATAGTTTTGTGTAAGAACACATTTGCTCGAGTTTGTCCAATCGTTAAGAATTTTTCTTTTGAAATGCAGGTTGCGCCATCCCGGTTCGTGGCTTTATGGAGAGTAGCCAACCGGCTGCGGGCTACTGCCGTCGAGGCACTTGCTGGCGGCCGAGGACGTCAGGTATCAACCTTCCGTTTACTTCATTTTGAATTTTCTAATCTTCCTTATGTTTGAAATGATTTGACATGAGCCAGTTCTTGTTGTTTGCAGAGGGAGGGTGAGCTGGGGCGAGAGCTTGCCCAGTCCCGGGAGGAGACAACTCGCCTGCTGAGGGAGCTTGAGGTTCGAGACGCCGGGGTTGCTGCTCTCGAGGCCAGAGTTGCTGAGCTAGACGGCGGCCAGTAGTAGCTTTTTTGTTGTTTCTTGTTTTTGGCTGTATTTTGTACATTTGTACATTTTAGGACCCACATTTTGGATATTTGGACCTCGTTTTGGGGCTCGAGCCCCCAGTTTGGTGTACATATCCCCTTTTTGGTTGTATATGTGATGACCTGGGTGCCTTTGCTGCTGGGTTGCTTTGTTTGTGCCTGCAGGTTAGCTTTGAACAGGTATGGTAGATGATGGTTTGCGCCGTCATGCTGCCGAAATTAACATAGAAGTCACATAGAACATACATTTATACACATGGCCTAAATTAGCGCAGAATAATGACTCGAAAATGCAAAAATTTGGCCGGAAATGAAAATGCAATAAATTTGGTCGGAAATGACCGGACGGTAGGGACGGTTACCCCCTAAGAAAAAAAACACATAAGTGTGAAATGTAATGTGGAAGGAGAGTGAAATGATTCCCCGAAAAGAAAATTTAAAAGAAATGCATAAGTGTGCTAAAATGACGAAAATGTCGATATCGTCTCGAAATGCGTGCCCGTGCAATTAGGAAAACACGAAATATGCCAACCTGACGTATTTACCAAAATAATAACCCGTATTAATATGACATTATTCGTTGAGGAATTTAGGAAAGATCCAATGCGGAAAATCACAGAAAGAAGGTTGAGGAAGAGGCGCAGCAAGAGCTGCGTCCCTTCGAAGAGGCGCAACACCTGCTGCGCGTGTTCCCCAGTGCATCCGTTCTGACGGATTTTAGGAAACAACTTTTATTATAAATAGAGACGTCGAGGGAGGTTTTATTAACATAATTCTTCCGTCTTTCTTCGTCTTATTACACAAAGCTCCCAAAATAAGGATACATCATGAACACTCTTGAATTCGTCTAAAGGAATGGACAAATGAGTTCTCTAATGTGGAGAAACACGACATGGGTGCTTATAATTTTGGATCGCTTTTTAGCTTGAAGTTGATCAAGGTAGTCAAACCATTTATAGATGCTTGTCTTGACTATTGGGACCCGAACTATCACGTATTTGCCTTCCCTGTAGGCGACATTTGCCCATTTCCCGAGGAAATTGCTGCGATTGGTGGTTGGGACCCGGAACAATTGCCTGCTATTCCCTCCACTTCTGAAGGGTATATGAACAAGTTTGGAGACTTGCTTGGATTGGCAAGAGTTGATGTGGACCGCCTTGTGACTGCTAAAGGAGTGCGAATGTTGGATTTCATGGATCGATTAATCAACGGGGCTAACCCCACTGTCTCTTATGTTGCGAGGCGAAGGGCATTCGGATTTTGCATATTACATGTATATGTACTTCAATGGCATGTGGATGAGGATATTGATGTGACCATAATTAGAGCGTATTTAGTCCCCGAATTAGCCTTGTTCCCATGCTTTTTAGTGCATATTTGGGTCATTTATTGTCTTTAGTCCTTTGTTTTGCATATTCTTTGAGGTTTTGTTTCCTTGGTAGGAAAGGAGTGCAAACCTTGCATTTTCATGGCAAAATGAAGCTAAATTGATTGAATTCAATGACCAAGCATCAAAGAGAAGACAAGATTAGAAGGCCTTTGTACATACTATAGTAGATGGGCAATGATGAGAAAAGATCCTTGCATCCCCGAGGAAATCCTCAAGGATTTTATGAAGAAAAAGGAAGAAAAGAAGAAGGAAAGTAGCTGTAAGACAATCCGAGCAGATTGTCCACAAGACGCCCGTCCAAAAGGGGCAATCCGAGCGTCTTCCCCCAGTGGACGCCCGTCCAAAACACCCCCAATCCGCCCGTCTTCCCCAACTGGACGCCCGACCAGGATCACCACAATCCGCCCGTCCCGTGCCCTGGACGCTCGGATTGTGTATCAGTCATTTCGTCTTCTACAAGTTTCAAGGAAGGATGCGCATATTTTTCTAAGACCGGCGAAAAGGAGAACGGAGTCTCCCTTGAGACCGGCGATTCCTCAAGGACTTAATCGTCATTTAAGTCCTTAGTAAACCCTAATTTATGTAACTAATCCCCACTATAAATACCCCATTAGGCTAATTAGAAGATCATGTTCTTCTTAGCAATCTTTAGTGTAGTTAATATCAATCAAATCTCTCTTTAATCTTGTAATCAACATTTAATCAAGTTTTAATACAAGTTTCATTTCCTTAATCTCTCTCTTGTTCATCCTTTGTTTTGGGTAATTGAAGACTATTTGGGTTATTATTGGGAGATTGACAACCTTCCAATCAATCATTAAGTACTTTTATTATTCTTTGCTTTATTATTGGAATCATTAGTAGGTATAATTCTCTTAATCCCTTTTTAATTATTGTTAACTAGTGTAGATCCCGCGCAAATGCGCGGTATATATCGAAGTTTTAATTTTTACTATAATATTTATAGATTTCAGATTTATATCTCATGAATTTTAAAAAAACAAAAATTAATCTTAAAATTAATCAAGAGAATTAAGTAATTTCATGAACTATGTTTATTTATGAAAATATTTTAACTCCCCCATATTATTTTAGTAAATTTTTGTTTCGTCGCGAAGTTAATAATAGGGGTAACAATTTATGTATAGAGATTATAGTTTTATACCAATTTTGTTTTATTTTTATTTATATTTTTAATTTTAATGATAAAAAAGTTATTTTTAAATGAAAATTTATTTTAATAAATTAAATCTAATTTGTTTCCATATATAAGTTAGAGCACTTTGGAGGAAAAACTTTAGATAAGTTTTATTCTTTTACTCGTAGTATATAGGAAGATTTGTAGAATCTAACACACATAAAAACCCAAAATATATATGGTAGTCCAAAATATTTTCCTGAATATATTTTTTTCTCTACAAAGGCGAAATATTGATATATAATAACCAAAGTGTTAGGCCCAATTTATAGGTGAAATGATTTGAGCGGGAAAATCTCAAGTTTCACCTATTCATTTAGTAAATAGAGGATTATCCTCATTTATTCATCATGTTTCACTTTGTTGGTATGATTGACAACTTTGCTAGCATGTTCAACATGATAATGAGTGAGTAGTTTCCTTAGCTAGGGTTAATGGGTAATTAGGGGAAACCAACATGGGGGATGATTCATGCTTAAATTAATATGTTTTTATAGTTTATTTGCTTGCTTGTTGTGATCTCAACTTATGCACATGTTATGTTTGATGAAATGCGAGCCTATGAATCCTTGCATTTTTTACCCATCACCTATCTTTTCAATGAGACTTGTAAGACATAAACCAACTCGAGTCTCATTAGACCATGCATATAGTTGAGTATGGAAGATTAAGTCGACTTGTAGCTGTTGTACAATCTAATCGATTCGGCTCCGGGACCCAAACTTTCCTAGGATTGTAAGATATAAACCAACTCGATCTATCACAACAATAATTGCTTGCTTATAATTTGAGAATATGTTTGTATGATCAATTCCCATGAATTCCCTATGACCCCATGACACCCTAGTGCCTTTTATCATTTGTTTACACCCCTTTTTAATCATCTTGCTTGTTTACTTTTATTGCTATTTAGTTTAGTGATGTTCTACTTCAAACCCCAAATTGTGACACCCTTAGACACCACTAGTTGCAATTGAAAATCTCATCTCAATTCCCGTCCCTTGGGATCCGACCTTTACTTGCCTCTTTACTAATTGTAGAGTTGTTTGTGAAGTTATAAATTGTGTTTTGGTCTAGGTGCTCCTAACGACAAGTACCAAAAACTAAACCTCCAAGTGAGTCCGACCACATATGAGAGGCAACCCTCGTCTCTTGAGCTTGATTGAGCAAATGGAGCTGCGCATGAGCCCAACTTGTCTGTGTTTAGGAGAGATCCTATTAGGCTTGGATAACAGGAAAGCCAATCGCGAACTACCTTATTTGGGAAGTCCCATTATATTGCAGGTAAAAGAACTTTTTTTTTCTTTTTTTCTTTTTTATTCGTTTTTTTTTCGTCTTTTTTTCGTTTTTTTATTCGAGTTTTTTTGTTTCGACTTTTTGTCTTTTTTTAATACCTGCTTTTGGTAGGCCTGGCTTATGGAGCGTCTTCGATTGATCGAGCCCCCAGTTAATGTTCCTGCTTATCATGCTCGCTCAATTGCAATGAGGGCTAGGCTTTACACGGTGGACTTCACTCGAGTTTGCAATTACTGGGAGAATAAATTGAAGAATGAATATGGCCCCTTAATTAGATGGATCGTACCATGTGGCATCTCAAATCTGTCACTGGAGTATCTTCCTTGGATCCTACCCGGTCTTTTCGCATTCCCGGCCTAGAGTTTATGATATGCATTTTCCCGGAGAGGTTGATGAGGCAGGTTGGATTGAAGCCGATGATCCCGAAGCTTGACACTGTCCGACAGACTGCCGTGGCGCTTACTACTGAGAGTCGAAGGGAATGGGCCATCAAATGGGCTTAGAGGAACATTTGGTTCTTGAATTCTTCTGTCAGCGCTCTATGGGTGTCGGATTCCTATCTGCGGTGGAGGAAAGCTACTACTCTGGAGGAGCGCAAGAGATTAAGGAAGCGTGAACCTGTTGACTACAAGGTTCGCGAGGTGGAAAAGAAGAAGGAGAAGCATCTGACTGATGGAGAGGAAGAAGCCTGATTTCGAGTTGTTCATCCTTCGAAGAAACCGAAGACTTCTCCTGCCGTCGAGATGGTGGTTGACAAAAATGGCAAAGCAAGACCACGAGAGAGACCATTGGTGATTAGGTCGGAAGTGGCGCAAGAGCGTCCAGCTCGAGGTCGGGACAAGAAGTATGATAGAAATGACAAAGGCAAAGGGAAAATGGAAGAGTAGCCTAAGTCTTTATTATTATTTATTATTATTATTATTGTAATAAGAAGGTGGGGTTTTTAGAATCCTAGCCTATTTATTTTTATTATGATTTTATTATGTAACGTACTATTATTAGAAATGAAATAAAAACGTTAATTGGTTATGAAACCGTTACGATTTTCTTTGCATTATTCTTGTCGAATTTCAAATGCATTCGCAAATGTCCTATTTACATTTAAGACAATTATTTTTTTTTTGTTAAAAGGTAAGTATTATATAACAAAAAAACGAGACCATACAAGTTTTCAATGGGCTATCAATTAGACAGCCCAAACTGAAAACCAACAACAAAACCGTAACATCAAACAAATTCAGATATGAAGATTCGATAAAATCTATCCCTATTCTCCCCAAAATCCCCAATTATCCTCGACCTTATCTCTTCCTCTCTTACATCACCGGTCAAGATGATGCGCTCCATTGATCTTCTGCAAGAATGCTCGATCCTTTTCCTTCACTGTCCCATTAGTCAGGTAATTAACTCTCTGTCTCATCTCCTCAATAATTTGAGTTGCTACCTTTTCTGGACGGATGATTGAGTTCTCATGTTTACTCTGATTTCTTTGCCTCCAAATATGATATATGCAGCTATTGATGGTAGCATTCACTATACCTTTCCTGGTTTTAGAGCCCATGAGCTCCAAACGCCATTTCAGAAGGTCGAGGCATGGAATAGAAACCCCAAGCCATCTCCCTATTTTGGATGTGATCGTCTGACTGTAACCGCAGCTGAAGAACAAGTGTTCAGTTGTTTCCGTGGAGTTCCTACAAATCCAACAGGTATCCTCTTCACTGATGTGCAACCTGTAAAGCTTGTCCATAGTATTCATATTGTTGTGGTGGTATACCCATGCCATGAAACTGTGTTTTGGCACATTCCATTTATTCCAAACCAAACCATGCCACCTGACTTCCTGGTCTTTTTCCCTTAGGAACTCGTAGCCTTTCATTATGCTGTATTCTTTGTGCGGTTGTATAGACCAAGTATTCTGCTGGTAGGCTTCTTGTAACAGATCCTTGACTCGACAAATCCTCCTCCAGTACCAGCTGGAATTGGCTGGGGGAGTATAAGTCAGCCAAGGCAACCCTTTTATGTAAGTATGATTCACCCACCTGACCCATAGATGATCAGGTTTAGTATAGATCCACCAGACTAATTTTCCCACAGCTGCCTTGTTCCAAATCACATCATTTTTCAGGCCTAAACCTCCCTCCTTTCTAGGTTTGCAAGCTTTCTCCCACGAAACTAGAGGTGATTTAGTAAAATCAGCCCCTCCATCCCAAAGGAAATTCCTACAAATTGCCTCGATTCTTGTTATAACTCCACTTGGCAAAATGAACATAGTAGCCCAGTAATTATGTAGAGTTTTAAGGACAGCCTTCACAAGTACCAATCTACCAGCATAGGACAATTTCCTAGTTCCCAAACCCCTGATTTTCTCCAAAACTTTATCTATAATGGGTTTGCAATCCTGAGCATTAAGTCTAGTGGTCTTTATGGGGACCCCTAGATATTTGAAAGGCAACTTACCCTCCACCATCCCAGAAATTTGCAAAATCTCATTTTTAAGCCCTGTTGGTACTCCATTGAAATATGCATTAGATTTGCCTTTGCTCATGCTTAGTCCTGAGGATTTGGAAAAGGTAGAGAAGGTCCTAAGCAGAGTCATCATAGAGTGAGCATCCCCTTTGCTAAATAACAACAAGTCATCAGCAAACATTAGATGAGATAATTTCATAGGCTTGCATAAAGGATGGAAATGAAAATCTGGACTCTCAGTTGAGTAGCTTAAGAGTCTAGATAAGTAATCCATACAAATAGTGAAGAGGAGGGGGGATAGGGGATCCCCTTGCCTTAGCCCCCTTTGACCTTTGAAAAAACCAAAGAGGTTCCCATTAAGTGTCAAAGAATAACTAGCTGTTTAACCTAGAGAGAGAAAGAGTGACAGCCGTCATTTAGTTTTTGCTCGTCCTTGAAGTCAGTGCAACATGACAAGGGGATCAACCAAAACTGCTAGCAATAAACATCTTAGTACAAACAGAATTAATGCTACATCTACTGTTATTAGGGCTACAAAGCAAGCTCTTTTGACAGGCCCAGATGTGGAAAATGATGCTGGACAAAAACAAAAATCTATTAGTGAAATAAATGGCATTCCAACATTGCATATGGATGATGGAATGGTGGAGGATGTTGTTGAGGATTCTGAGTCTGATCAGGATGCAGAGGAGGAAAAGGAACGGTATCAACGCCATGGCAAGAAGGTGATGCAAGTGATTGAAGATGAGCCTGAAGATCTGCTACAATTAGATGATGAAGATGTCCATGATGAGATTGAATACTGGAAACAGGCTGTGTATGGCTTCATCGTTGGGGCAAATCCTCCATGGCAGATCTTGGAGGGATTCCTGAAACGAATATGGAATAAATATGTCATTGATAAGTTATCTTTCTTACCCAATGGAGTTTTTATAGCAAGATTTCAAACTGATGAGATGAAGCAGGCAGTACTTAACAGTGGTCACTTCTTGTTTGACAATCTAGTGGGTACATATAGAACTAATAAAGGAAGAAGTTAAAAGTGTTCCTGCGTGGATCAGGCTTCACAAACTCCCCCTTAAATTTTGGGGTAAGAGTCTAGTCAAATTGGCCAATCTAGTGGGTACATATATTAAGAGTGATAGTGCCACAGAACAAAAAACTAGACTAGGGTTTGCAAGGGTGATGGTGGAATTGAAAATTGGACAAAAGTTTCCTAAGTCTATCAAGTTTTTAGATGAAAAGCAGCAATTCGTTGAGATAGAAATAGGATATGAATGGAAGCCTGTAATGTGTACCAAGTGTAAGCAATTGGGGCATGAAAAGGAGAATTGTAGGAGGGGGCAGAAAAAAATAGTTACCAAGGTAGTCAGGAAAGAATGGAAACCAGTACAGAAGGTAACATTTAAGACAATTAGATGGGTTGTATCCTGTGAAGGATTGCCTACGTATTCATTTAGAAAAATGAAATCAAACCCTTGCGCGTAGTTCGAGTAAATGTAAAAGAATAATTCTTCTAAGCAAGAGCTTGTAACGAACTTAGAAAAATAAGCATGAGCTTTGCTTACTCCTGAAATGCTATTTAGTTTATTTGATGATATGAGGATGACAAATTGTCAAAGTGAAAGAGCAAGATGACATTAGCTTAATTCAGCTTGGCCATGGGCCGTTTATTTCGTGCCACAAGAGCGACACGTGAGACTACGCGAGGTGCGTTTTTGCTTCTATTCTAGGTATAGTAAGGTTTCAGTTGGTCAAGGTTCGATGGGTTGGCAAATTCGTTTCCATCTAGGTCTGTGATCCTAACCGCACCCCTTAGAAGTATGGACTTGACTAGGAATGGCCCGGCCCAATTGGGTTTGAATTTTCCTCGTGGATCGACAGGTAAAAGAGTCCTAATTGACTTGAGGACGAGGTCTCCTTCCTTAATGTTTCTTGGCTTAACCCTTTTGTTGAAGGCTCGTTTGATACGCGCCTGATATGTTTGCACATTGTGTAATGAACGTAACCTTCGTTCATCCAGGAGGATGAGTTCTTCTTATCTATCCCTCTTCCACTCGGCTTCTAGGATTTGGCTTTCGAGTAAAATACGCAAGGATGGTATTTCTAACTCGACTGGTTGTACGACTTCCATGCTGTAGGTTAAATAGAAAGGAGTGGCCCCAGTGGGCGCCCTAACAGACGTACGGTATCCCCATAGAGGAAAGGGTATCTTGCTTGGCCAATCTCTATAGTTATCAATCATTTTCTTGAGTATCGTGACAACATTTTTGTTTGTTGCCTCTACCGCGCCATTGGTTTGTGGTCTGTATGACGAGGAGTGGTGATGCTTGATTTTGTACTTGGCTAGCAATTGTTCAGTCTCAGCTTGGAAATATGATCCATTGTCACTGATGATCTCATGTGGGCAACCATATCGACGGATAATGTTGGTTTGTATGAACTTTGCCACGTTCTTGGCTGTAAGACTGGTGTAGGAAGCCGTTTCTAACCACTTGGTGAAATAATCGATTGCTACCAGGATAAAACAATGACCTCCTGTTCCGGCAGGAGTGATCTTGCCGATGATGTCGATTCCCCAAGCAGAAAATGGCCAGGGAGATGTGATGGTGTAAAGCAATGAAGGAGGGACATGTTTCACGTTCCCGAAGATTTGGCAATTATGGCAATGTCTTACATACTTGATGCAATCAGATTCCATCGTGGTCCAATAATACCCTAAACGTGTGATTTTCTTTGCCATCATGGGTCCACTCATGTGAGGGCCACATTCTCCCTCATGGACTTCTTCCATCACCTTTCGTGCCTGTGAATGATCATGACAACGTAGGATTACACCAAGAGGTGTTCTTTTGTATAGCTCTCCTTGCATGAGAACGTATTGAGAAGCTAGCAAGCGGATAGCACGTTGTCCCCTTTTGCCCATTTCTGGTGGATAGGTGCCATTGAGCTTGAAGTTTAGGATTGCTTGGAACCAAGGTTCCTCCGCAATTTCCTCTTCATCGGTGATTTGGTGCACATAAGCTGGCTCTGATCGTCGTTCGATGCACAAAGGCATTTCTACCATGCTATCCGGCATATTAATCAAAGATGCAAGTTTTGCAAGAGCATCTGCAAATTGATTTTCTTCTCGAGGTAGGTGTAGGTAGGTCACTTGATCGAAGAATTGGGCTACTTGGTCTATTCTGGCTTGATAAGGTGCTAAACTTTTGCTTCGGATTTTCCAAGATCTCGTAATTTGATTGATGATCAAAGATGAATCCCCATGTACTCGAAGATTCTTGATGCCTAAACTTACTGCCACTTGCAATCCAATGAGACAGACTTCTTATTCTGCAGCGTTATTTGTCACCTCGAAGTCGAGTTTGACAGAGATTGGTGTATGCTCGCCTGCAGGAGAAATGAGAAACACTCTTATTCCAAATCCTCTTAAATTCGATGCCCCATCAAAATAGAGGTCCCAGGAGTCTACATCCGTTTGGAGTATATCCTCATCCGGAAACGACCAGGTGTCTACCATTTGTGTAACATTGATGGGATTTTCTGCGAAGAATTAGGCAATGGCGCGCCCTTTTATAACTTTCAAAGGAACATACTTGAGATCGAACTCTGAGAGCATCAAAGTCCATCTTGCTAGACGTCCATTGAGAATGGGTTTCTCGAAGAGGTATTTGACAGGATCCATTTTGGAGAATATTTTGACGAAGTAGCTAAGCATGTAATGGCGTAGCTTGTTCGTTGTCCACACAAGAGCGAGGCATGTCTTCTCGAGTGACGTGTATTTGCACTCGTACTCCAAGAACTTCTTACTAAGGTAGTAGATAGCTTTTTCTTCTTTTCCTACAGTTTGAGCTAGCATGGCGCCCATGGCCATTTCAGTTACTGTGAGATATAAACCAAGAGGTTGATGTCGTTGAGGTGGCATAAGCACTGGCGTTTGGGCTAGTATTTCAGTGATTCGATCGAAAACCTTCTAACAGTCATCATCCCACATGGTGTTATCTGTTTTCTTTAACTTTTTGAAGATAGGTTCGCAGATCATGGTGAGTTTCGATATGAATCGACTTATGTATTGCACCTTGCCTAGGAATCCTCTAACTTCTTTCTCCGTTTGAGGTTGCGGCATTTCGATTAGATCTTTGATCTTTGAAGGTTCTATTTCTATACCTCACTGGCTAACAACATATCGCAGGAGTTTTCCAGATGTTACTCCGAATGCGCATTTCTAAGGATTGAGCCTCATGTTGTACTTCCGTAGCCTTGAGAAAAATTTGCGAAGGTTCGCAATGTGTCCCTCTCTTTCCTTGGACTTGATAATCATGTCGTCTATGTATACCTCAACTTCTTTATGCATCATGTCATGTAAGAGCGTAGTTGCGGTGCGTTGGTATGTAGCTCCGGCGTTGATTAACCCAAACGGCATAACCGTGTAGCAATAGGTTCCCCATTGAGTGACAAAAGCGGTCTTATGCATGTCTTATAAGGCCATCTTGATATGGTTATATCCCGTGTATCCATCCATGAAGGACAACAACGCGTGATCTACCGTACTATCCACTAATATGTCGATATGTGGTAGAGGAAAGTCATCCTTAGGACTTGCTTTGTTTAAGTCTCTAAAGTCAACACAAACACGGATTCTCCCATCCTTTTTGGGTACGGGTACAATGTTAGCTACCCAGTTTGAGTACTCGGAAACTTTGATGAACCCGACTTTGAATTGTTTGTCGACTTCTTCTTTGATCTTGAGAGCCCATTCTGTCCTCATTCGACGGAGCTTTTGTTTCGCGGGTTTGAAACCTGGTTTGATTGGGATTCTATGCTCTGCGATGTCCCTGTCGATCCCTGGCATATCTTTGTAGGACCAAGCAAAAATGTATTTGAACTCGTGTAGGAGGTCTATGAATTGGCCCTTTCGGTGGGGCTCAAGGTTGTCCATATCCTAAGTTCTTGGGGTTCTAGTTCAGTTCCTACATTGATGGGTTCAGTATTCTCTATCACTGGTCCCCCTTCCCCCTCTTGTAATATTTCTTTGGCTATGTAGGGAGGTATTTCGATTGAGTCCAAGTCAGGTCATCCTCATCGTCATCGTAAACAGAATTGCATTCAAGATAACACGAAGAGTAAGCAGAACGTGATTTATTCATATTAAGATTTGAGAAAAGTTGAAACAAAGAAGCCATCTGATCTGTGGTCAGTGGCGGTAAAGGGACAGCGGTTGGGACATTTCCCGAACTATTGTTGCTATTTGACACTAAGCTAGGAGAATTAAGGGGAGTGGGAATGACGACAGGAGGAGACTTTCTAGGAACTTCTCTAGACTCCGACTCTGACTCCGACTCTGACTCTGACTCCAATTCATCGTCCTCTGGTTCTTCTTTGAACATCTCTTCTTCTCCAGTAGTGAGCTTGAAGAGTCTTCCTTGATTGTTTGTCCACTTGATCTATTTTCTCCATCCTTTCTGCTGATTGATGTTGGTTTCTGTGATTAACGCGGTAGGGTTGAAGTGATCGTCTTGAAGTATCATGGTAATGATCTCATCCTGCGCGGCTCTAACAAATTGATCTTCCCCAAATAGTAGACTCACGACTTGTTCGTCTAGGCAAGGTGCTTGACGAGTCTTGATGGTAGGAACTGTTTCTGGAGGAATGAAGTAGCAATCGTGAAAGATCTCGATTCCGGCTAGCTTCCTTTCGAGATAGTGCCAAGGCTCAGGAAATCCGTGGAAGATATCTTGACTTCCTTCCCTAACGAAGTATCCATTTAGGGTAGGGAGGTAGGGTCACATTTGGATTCCAACGTTCTTGCGATTTTGAACTTGAGAAAGCATCTCGAAAACTTCCTCTTTAGTGGGTTTGTATCCTAGTCCAAGGGGTATTCTTTGTGAGTTACCCTCCTTGAAGGGTGGAAATGTGTTTCTTCGGATAGGATTCAAAGGCGTTCCCGGGAAGTATCCCTGGGTTTTGAGTATGTGGTTGACTACTAAGTTAGAGTAAGGATTGAAGTATAGGGGTGCCAACTCACTTTCTATGACATTTATGACATGGAAGCCCCCAAGCTCATATACTGGATCTGTAAGGACTTGATTACTTGACTTTCTTTCGATTACTGCCTTGATGGGCGACGAAGTGATTGTCACCACCTTACCATTTAGTGGGATCTTGATTTTCTGGTGGAGCGTGGATGTTATCGCTTTGGAAGCGTGAATCCAGGGTCTTCCCAGAAGTATGTTAAAGGATGCCTCGATATCCACTATTTGGAAGTTGACATTTCGCTCAATCGGCCCGGTGGCTATGGTTAGGTCAACAAGTCCTACTACCTTTCGTCGTGTACCATCATATGCGCGATCACCTTGGTTGGTAGGGGTCCAATCCGACTCTTTCATGCCTAGTTTGTATGCCAATTTCAATGGTATGACATTGACTGCGGAGCCATCATCTACCAAAGTCATTGTCACATTCTTCTTTAGGCAAATGACAGTGATATAAAGAGCCAAGTTGGGACTAGTACCGAAGGGTGGCAAATCCTCATCCGAGAAAGTAATAGGATTACTTAGCTTTGGTGATTCTTGGAAGACCAAGTTGACCACGTCGTCGGGTGTAGAGTTATGTGCCACATTTAGTTTGGCCAAGGCTTGCAGCACAGCTTGGCGATGTGGGAATGAGCTTGCCACTAGTTGCCAGACTGAAAGATCAGCCTTTGTCTTCTGTAGTTGCTTTAGCAAATGGTCGGTAGAGCCTTCTTCATTATCATGTGGTATGACTACATTGGTTGGACCGTTAGCTATGGGACCATTTTGAGAAGTGTTTTGGTATGGGCACCCTGAACGAGTGAGGTGGTATACATCTTGATCTTAACAATTTTGGACTATTTCCTCACTGACTTTGACTAAGTAGTGTTCAGTGAGATACTCGTCTTCATCATCATCGGCCCATATTCCATTGACAGTAGCAAGTTCTCTCTTTCTCATGATTTCAGCCTCTAATTGGATGATTTGGTCGACTAGTTCATCAACCATGGCTACTACTTCTTTCATTGTAGTGTTTTGAGAGAAGACTAGTGGTGCACATTCTTTAGGTGTGGCGTTGGGATCACGTAGGGTTGCCACTGCACTCTCTAGTTCCACGACTTGTCTATCCACACTTTATGCCCATGCGATGAAATCAGTGATGGTTGGGGAAATGGTGGAGTAGTTCCCTTCATTTTTTATTGCATGAATTTCATTTTTGACTGGAGAAATGAGGTGTGAACAATCTATGGTAGATTCCTCACTTGTAATCACTAGAATTCCAAGAGGATTATGAGTGTTGTTAGGCTTACCTCCAGGTGGTATTGGTAGGCGACCGTCTTCAATCATATCTTGAAGTACATTTTTCAGTTTATAGCATTTTTCTGTATCATGTCCCTTACCTCTATGGTATTCGCAGTACGAATTCTCATCCCACAACTTGGATTTCTTTTCTGGTTCGACTTTTCGAGCCTTGATATCCGCGACCCATCGTTTTGGACAAGAGCCCTTTACGGATGTCATCTTCGATCCTTGTCCTTAGTACAGTTAAATCTTTGAAAGTCTTGATGTTTTGATACCTCAAATGATTTTCATAAATGGGATTTAGGTTGTCCACGAATTTCTCTACGAGGGTGGCTTCATCCGGACATTCAACAAGTTGAGTACTAGTCTTCCTCCACCGACTTAGGAAGTCGGTGAAACCTTCTTTGTCATTTTGGGTAAGAACCTCTAAAGTGCGCATGTTGACTTGGATTTTAGCATTATCTGCATATTGTTTAGCAAACTCGATTGCGGCGTCATCCTAGGTAGCGATTTTCTTGTGCTCTAGCGAATAGACCCATTGCTTTGGGATGGTGTCAAGAGATGAAGGAAAGATCCTTTAGAACATCTTGGCTTTTATGCCTTTGATAGAATTGTAATCCTTGAAGGCACAGATATGGTTCAAAGGGTTTTCATGCCCCTTGAATTTAGGGATATCCGTCATGTTGAAGTTGGTTGGCAACTTGGAACTCATAGCCTCATATTTGCGGTTGTTCTCCCTATAAATGTCATCCCCTTTGAGATACATCAATTGTTCCTCCAAATATTGGAGTCGTTTCTCAGCTGCAGTCATACCTATGGGAGGGTTTTTGTCCCCGAAGTTGTTCACAAATTCGTCAGACACTTCGCTTTCTCGAGGAGGCATCCTCGTTTCCACGGCATATATTCGGCCCTCAATGGTGTCAAGGCGATCATACACTTGGTCTTGAGTAACTTGGAGACGAGATAGCGCGGCTAGGATTTGTTCATTACCATTCTGGAGTTGGTTGAAGTTCGCGTCGCTTGTTTCAGGCATCTTGGAAACTGAATAAGAGATCGACGACGAATCAAAACACGATCGACCATTCTAGCACACTTACTCGAAAAGAAATGTTTTGACTCGTGAAGTGGGAGTGTGCCACTTGTGTCAAGTGAGTTTTGAGGAAATGACAAAGTTTGAAAAATGTTGGTCCTAGTCAACTTTAGTGTAGTTGTAGGAGTGGACTTGAAGTGAGGTTTTGAAATGGGTTTTGAGGCCCGGATTTTGACTCCACAATTGGACAGATTTTCGACTGATTTTGCGCTAATATTAGGCCCAATTTCGAAAATTTACATTTTAAAGAAGGATTTTGATTTTACAAAAAATCTTCATGGTTTGTATTAGAAATGGTGATCACATATGGTACAAACAATATACAAGCATTATAACGGGATGCTGAGTGCATTTAAATAGGTTTTGGTTTAAAGGGTGGGTTTCCATACCGAATAATCAAATCCGAAGTCTGTGGAGAGGCTCGTACCAAACAGGAGTAAAGCCGATTCCTAGTCCATTTCCTCAAGTAGTGAAAGTCCTTGATACAAACAAGAGTAAGTACCATGGTATGGATGACGTCAATCGCTATCCATCCTTAGGCCCAATAAGAATTAGGACCGTTTAGACGGGACGATTGGTCGAATGGGTTGGGTTGGGCCTAGGAAGGCCGAATGAAACGATCTAGGAAGCCTTGTTATGAAAACCGACAAATGTCTTGTACAAAATATTCCCTAACCTTGTTCAAGTTTCACCCTTTTGGCTACACGTAAGTGTATTACTCCCCAGCGGAGTCGCCAAACTGTGGACGCGGGGAAACAAGCGTTTGCATTTGTGGAGTCGCCACGAATTTATGGTGGAAAATTGGAAACCGTTCGAATATCTCATGCTATGTCAAGACACAAAGTAGTGACACGAACACCAAGAACTCGTTACCCTTAGCATTCTATGTCTAGAATGACTCTCGTGGATGCCCATGAACACGGATGTTCACAGAGATCTCGAGTAAGGGGTGAGGGTACGTATTAAAAAGCTCTTTTGATCGAACACCTAATCCTGCCCGCCTCGATAGCGACCTCTACTTATGATTAGGGAAATTATCTATACTCGATATATTGTCGATTATATGCATGCAATGCAACATCTATTAGATTAATCCTAGCATGTGAGAATTAGACTAAGTCGGTGAACAAGTAATTTTAACATACAATTGGGTCAAAATAGAGATTTATGTTCAATTACATGTGAAGGCATACACTCAATACAAGAAACATAATAATAAATACAAGGGATAATTGATAATCACTACCAACTTTAACACTCTTTTTCATAATCACTACCAAGATAAAAAAAGTTTCAAAATCACTACCCTAAAATCATCTCCGATCCAAAAACACTACCAGTTAGCCCTTTCCGTCAAATTTAAGAAAATAATGACCAGCTTGCCCCTTGCTTCTACGTAACTCTTCAACTCAACTCTTCAACTCCATTTCTTATTCCTCTTTTTCATTACCCGTATTACTTTGTTATTCCGAATCTACCAACATAACGACTTCTTTTCTATTCCCATTCTACAGCCGCCACTCCAAACCACCGTCCCAGATATGGCCGGCAATACACCGGACTCCTCGTCTGCCCCAATTATCTTCACCGGCGATCGTGATGTCCCCTTCTCCTCCCATAGTTTTTTTTCCTTTCTTTTTAGCCTTGCGCAATACCGGAGCTCCGTTTATGGTAATCAGAGGCGACGAAGAGAAGTGTAATGGTGGAGTGTGGGCATTTCTGGTGGTGCATAGTGGTGGTCGGAGGCGCAAAGGATTCGCCTGCGAGATGTGCAGTAGGCAATGGCGAACGTGGTTGGCTCGCCGGCATTAACTGATGGTGCATAGTGGTGGTCGGAGGCAAAAATGAATGAAGGGAAAGAGATTGAAGCTTTAATTAACAAGGGGAAGGGTAGAATGGGAATAGAAAAGAAGATTTTGGGCGGGAAATTTGAAATACACGAGTTTAATGATATTTTCCGGGCTATTTGGTAGTGTTTTTAAATCGGAGATGATTTTAGGGTAGTGATTTTGAAACTTTTTTTATCTTGGTAGTGATTATGAAAAAGTGTGTTAAAGTTGGTAGTGTTTATCAATTATCCCTAAATACAATAAAGAAAGAAATTACAATAATTACATCGGATTAATTGATTTATGTCGAAAATACTTCTAAAACGGATAATTTTAGAAAAGAATAAATAAACAAATTGACGAACAGGAATTAAGGTGATAATATGACTAATAGTTAATTAAATACGTAATTAGCAAACTAAGTCAAAGCAACACGGGAGTTCAGAGACAGAAATCAACTAGGAACAGGTGCAGCAGAGTAGCGTCCCTTGGAAGAGGCGCAGCGGTCGCTGCGTATGTTCCTGAGCTCAATTCTGGCTGTAAAGCCGGAATTGTAAGTCGTTAATATTCGTTGGTTAATTTAATGCTTGATTATATTATTTGACTCGGATGAAAGTGATTAACAGGTTATTTACATATGATTAATGGTCATGAAAGCGATAAACATGGATGAAACCGATTAGAATGAATTATACAAGATCAATAGGTTAACTAGTTACAAATTAACAAACTAATCAAATTAATTAGGTTAAACAGGTTATTAATGACGAATTAATGTTGGTGACGATGAATAACAGATGCAACTATGTCAAAGATTGAACTCAAGAGACTCAATATAGATGAATCAAATCTCTAAAAACCCGGATTGACTTTAATGACTAAAACCCGCAAATATGAATTATAAAGGATTTAAGTCGGGATTTATGATGAATTAAATGCTAATGATGATGAACAATTGTTACATTAAACAAACAACAAACAATTGAAAAGAAAAAAGCAAAACAAACGAATTAACAAAAGACGAAGGAAGAAGAAAGGAAGCAGGAACTGCGGCAGCCTCACGAAGAGGCGCAGCAGGTGCTGCGTCCCTTCAAAGAGGCGCAGCAGTTGCTGCGTCCTTTCTCGACGGTCATCTTCTGGTAATTCGTAAAAAAGGATTTAAAGCATGGTTTTATAAATCGGCTTTAGAAATACTTTCGACATAAACCTTACAATATGATTACAATAATAAAGGACACAATAGGATTATACACCCTCAGACTTACATGTTTGACGAAACGAGATGAACTAAGTATACTTTTAGTGATGCTCGACTCGAATGTAGACGAAATTGCCCTCGTAAGAGGAAAACGAACAAAGTTGATTATGGTGGAGTTGGTCAAATTGGTCGGTCATGCAAAACGAGGCTGGTACTGAGAAAGATCCGAGCTTACGTGGTCAAAAGTTCAAGCATGTAGGCGCCAAAAGGTAAGAACGTGGTCTAGAATGCAAAGGGAGAAGAGAAGGGCGGACACTCGCGTGAGAAATATGTGAGACCGAAGGTCTCTATTTATACTAATCACGTGGAGGAAATTAGGGTTTTCGAAGAAACCTTGGAAGTGAATCTCGAAAAGATATGAAAAGATACGAAAAATACGCAGAAAAGGACTTGGGAAGAGGCGCAACACTTGCTGCGTCCTTTCCCAAGTGGTTTCCTCCTGCGGAATAAAGATTTCCGTGTTTTGGTTATGGAATAACAGATTAATCTTCACATCTAATTGAACATAAATCTCTATTTTGACCCAATTGTATGTTAAAATTACTTGTTCACCGACTTAGTCTAATTCTCACATGCTAGGATTAATCTAATGGATGTTGCATTGCATGCATATAATCGACAATATATCGAGTATAGATAATTTCCCTAATCATATGTAGAGGCCGCTATCGAGGCGGGCAGGATTAGGTGTTCGATCAAAAGAGCTTTTTAATACGTACCCTCACCCCTTACTCGAGATCTCTGTGAACATCCGTGTTCATGGGCATCCACGAGAGTCATTCTAGACATAGAATGCTAAGGGTAACGAGTTCTTGGTGTTCATGTCACTACTTTGTGTCTTGACATGACGCGAAGTATTCGAACGGTTTCAAATTTTCCACAATAAATTGGTGGCGACTCCACAAATGCAAACGCTTGTTTTCCCAAACGAACCCGTGGGCCCGTGTCCACAGTTTGGCGACTCCGCTGGGGATTAATACACTTACGTGTTGCCAAGGGTGAAACTTGAACAAGCACTAGTAGAAAAAACCCCTATCACGACGCGGTTATCGTGGCGGTTCTAATAGAAACGACGTGAAAAACCCAATAAATTGGCGGGAACCCAATTTTTATGCAAATAGGAAGTCTATCGTGACGGTTTATGTAAGAACCGACGTGATAACTGGAACTTTTTATGGCGGTTCCAAATAGAAAACACCATCATAAGTTAATTGTGGCGGTTATATTAACAACCGACGTTAAAAATGACGCTAAAAGTTAATACTATGTTACAGTTTTTTGGGCTAAAAAACCGCCATTATATGTTTTCTATGTCGATTTTTAATTAAAACCGATTTTAATAGAAAAAAAAAAAAAGAAAAATCCCTCCAAAATTAAAAACCTCGACCAAAATTAAGAAACCCTTTTACACAGTTCTATAATGTTCCTTCATCTTCTTCTTCAGTTCCACACCGACCAAAATTAAACCTCACTTTCCCCTCTATTCAAGCACCAACTCCGACCGTCATCTTCCTTTTCTCACGCCGCCCACAACAACCGCCAATCTCCTTGTTGTTTCCGGCTACACCGCACCTTTTTCGACTCAGTTCAATCATCAAATCCGATTTCAACTCAGGTAACTACATTTTTCGACTCAATTCAATCATCAATTTCGATTTCAATCTCCTTGTTGTTTCCGACTACATCACACAAGCAACAATACTTTTCCACCGTTTTCGTTTTATTGTATTATTGTATTATTCAATCATCAATCCCTATTTTAACTCAGGTAATCCCACTTTTCGAACTCATAAAATTGATTGTTATTGTATTATTGTATTATTGAGTTTCACAAAGTAGCATCTGTTTTTGTCTAAATGGAATACTTGTTTTAGATTGGTAAAATATCGAGTTTAAAGTCATGTATTTGCTGCCCTGTTTTCGTTTTGGTATGAGTCGTTTTGGGGGCTTATTTTTGTGTCGAGTTATTGTGTGTTGATCGATGTTGTTAAATAGAGGCTGCTAAGCAGCAGTGACAGCCCCTTTTCAGATGCTTCAAATATTTGTTCTAATTCAAATGTATGGAGACGTCCAGAATTGGCTGCAAGATGCACCACATTCTGCCCTTTATTGTCCACCATCTGAGTGCAATAGGGATAAAAATGTATTAGCATCTCTACGGCTTTATAGTTGAAGTTGAGAGTCACAATGTGAAGGGCTTTTCACCCTTAATTGTCTTGAATATAGTGGTAGAAAGAGTAGGAGGAAGATACAAAATGCGAAGTGTCAAGTCCGTTCTGCTACTGATTTTGTGTGGTCGGATAATCTTGTAGAGATGCTGGGCACAACAACGTCTATAGGTTTTGATGATTCATCAAGCTTACCTTTGAAAGAACATTCTTTGACTATAGAGGAGGTAATTTTCTGACATTAAAACACTGTTTTCCCTCTCCACCTGTTTATCGACCTAATTTTCTCATGTTTTTCGTGTTTTTCAGGTTATTACCCTATGTGAAGACCTTAGTGTCTTAGGAAAGCAAGACTTCAAGCATCTTGTGAAGTAAGGAGCATAATTGATCATTCCCATTTTTGTGTTTCTGAATTATAATGTTTCATTTTGTTGTCTTTTTCCGAGGCTTCAAGTTTGTGTTCTAATAGTTAGGTGTTCGGATATTGACATATTTACTTAAGGTAGAGGATTGTTAAACGAAAAGCCATCTCTTCAGCTGAAAGACGGGCTAAGGTTTTGTCTATACGTTTATGTTTTATTTATTTATATGTATGTCTTGCAAATCGTTACCTTGACTGTACTATGCTATTGTTCAGAATAGTTATTTGCATTTACTTTCATGAAAATAGCTTTAGATATAAAAGAAGATACAGAGCTTCAAAAATTTCGTAAATGTCAGACAATCCACATGTTGTGTAGCCAAATGGTGCTTTGTTTCGTTGATATGTTCAGGACAAAGCACGAATGGCAACAGAAAGATGTCGACTCGCTGACTAGTCTTGATGATTCTACGACCACCGTCGTTCAGTCTCGTCTCCGACAAATCCTTTTCATATGGATTCACGCTCACTCTCCTTTACCCGGATCGTTATTGATTTTGTGTCCACCACTGTCCTCACCTTCACCAGGCCAGTTGACAACAACCCTGCCCCAGACTCGCATAATTCCTCCTTCAACACCAACAGTTGATGCGTGTCTTTTATATGATGTTTTGCATCCCTTTTTACACGCATTTCAGAGCTCATTCATGTAGTTTATGCTGCATTTCTCCCTATTTCCATCTACTTCCGTATTTTGTACATTATTGCAGAAATGTGAAGAATCCAGCGGAAATCAAGCTAAATCCGTCCCCGAGTATCCTGCATTGCATGTGACGAGAAGTATTTGCTTAAGGAACGAGCTTGGTGCGCATTTCAAGGCCCAGAAGACAAAATCCACGAGTCTATAGAAGTCAAGTAGCGGTAGCTGAGCGATCGATCGACCAGTCCAATCAATCGATCGACCAATGTTCGGTTCCGAAGCTACATTCATTTCATCGCAACGATCGATCGACCGATCCTATCGATCGATCGACCAGATTGCTATTTCAGACGTGGATTAAAAGACCGTGAATCTTGAAGCCCGTGAAGTTTAGGTTTTGGAATAATTGTTACTCTTGTTTGCTATATAACGTAACACAAACTTTCAGTTTAGGGATCTGAATTTTTATCTAAGTTTCATACAGTAACCTTCAGTTTTTGTTCATTCGAGTAATTAGGGTTTGGAACATCGTTTTAGCATTGGATTTCTGTTCTTGTTCTTAATCTTTCCTCTGAAATCTCGGTATTCTTTCTGCCCTAATTACAGTTTATTGCTTTATTTTCATCATTAGTATAGATTTGCTAGTTAGTATCCCAAAGCCAATTATCACATTATCGCTATTCGTTATCTACTTTAAGCATGAATTCAGTAATCGTTATTAGTTTTAATGTTGTTTTTACCCTTAGGATGAGTAGCTAAATCTATAGTGCTAGGGTGTATGCGATTTATGGCAAAGGCGGCAATAGATCATACACGGACTGTCTCGCGTGTTGGTCGATCGACTGACATTGTAGGTCGATCGACTGACCTCGTAGGGTTTTATTTTCGTTTTAATTGTTTTAATGTTGTATTTGACAAATCGAATGCATGCGACCAGTTAGATACGTAATTTATGATTGACCCATTAGATCGAAAGATAGGGAAAGTTATTTGACCATCAACTAAATCGACTAAACTGTGCTAAGATCGAAAGATAGGTATAGTTTAGACCGTTAGTCACTTTTCAGGACGAAAGTTAGTTTTAGTGACGTTAGGGACCTATAGCGAGATCGAAAGATGCTATTTGTTAAGAGTGGACCGAGAGGACCTCTTTATCTCCCGCCTTACCTGTGTTTGATTGAGAATGACCTTAGTTTCTTTGCCGCCGCCGAAGCTATAATGAACCGACCATCCTAGTACCCTTCTTTTATCTGTTTAAATCGTTTATTTAGTTTATTATCTTTATTCACTTTTAGTTGTAGACCAATTTAATTCAACCCCCACAATAGTTACCTCGGATCAAATATAAATCAACTAAAATTTACATCTGCCTCCTTGTGGTTCGACCCTGTTACCACTAGCCTAGGTTAGTCTTAATAGGAATTATAAATTTTATCTTTGGTACTCACAACGACGGGTATCAAATTTTGGCGCCGTTGCCGGGGAGGCAATAGTCCTAATTTTAGTTGTTTTTATTTTTAGTCTTTCTTAGTTTAAGGGACTTCTGTTCCTTAAACTTTTCTTATATTCTTTTTGTAGTTTCCTCTTATGCGCAGGTCACAGGGTGGTGAACTAGTGCCATTTGACCCTGAGATAGAGAAATCCTTGCGCGAGTTGAGACGAACACAAAGAGTACTACCGACAGAGGAAGAGCCGAGTACTCGTGAAGCTATTACGAGAACGATCTGTTCAAGAAGACCCACGATCTTCACCCGTTTCCAATTCTTCACCGAGACATTACTTCTCCGAGAAATTCAAGTCATGGCCGAGGAAGCGAGTATAGCTAGTCATTCGAGCCGACAGTGAAAACTTATATAAGGGGTTTGAATTACCGGGAGATGCCAGGAAGTTCGAACCAAAGCCTTCATACATTAGCATGGTTGAGAAGAACCGATTCGGGAGGCTAAACGAAGATGCGGCTAAGCATATGGAGACCTTTATTGACTACTGCTGTTCCATACCCCCACCAGCTGGCGTGACCCAAGACCAGATCAAGGAGACCATGTTCATCTTCTCCCTTCGTGATGCTTTGCAAGGGAGTGGTATAGATATTTGGACCGAATCGCTCGGGGGATCACCGATTGGAATACATTGGCATTGGCATTCTACAAGAAGTACTTTTATGCTTCAAGGACGATTGCTATTAGAGCTCAAATCACGGGCTTTAAACAAGGGCCAGATGAGAATTTCCACGAAGCATGGGTCCGATTTAAGAAGTTGGTGCGAACCATACCGCACCATGGGTTCGAAAAGTGGAGCTTGTGCAATCATTTCTACAATGGGTTGTACGACGATCAAAGGGCCATTTTGGATGCTGCAGCCAATGGAAGATTCGCTGAAAATTTGGGAGCAACCAAGGGGTGGAAGATCATTGACGATCTAGCTACCCACAAGGCCGAGTATGGGAATTCTAGAGGGAACCAGAGGAGAGCTGCTGAATCCTCCTCTGTTGTTGCACTTAAGGCTCTCACTGCGAGATTTGACAAGTATGAGCTAGGAGGAGCTTCTAAAGGTGGGATGTACTAAGTCAATGCTGTGTCAGACGGTCCTTTCGTCTGTGAAAGGTGTGGAGGTGAGGGCCATGTCTCGAAAAACTGCCCTAGCCCCTTTGAATCTTGTGCTGCCTTTCAACACTATAGGCAGACCAACACTTACTACGAGCCAACCCACCCAAACTTGAGTTGGAGAAGCCAAAATGTCCTAAATCCAACTCAAGCTCCGCCATGAAAGAAACCCTATGTGCCCCCTCATCAAAAGCAACAACAATATCGAAACCTCCTAATGTGCCGCAGCAAAGCAACAATCGCGTGAATTCTGAATTTTCCGAGCTTAAGAACCTGTTGCTAAAGGAGTCCCAAGCAAGAGAGGCCGGGATGAAGTTACTAGAGAGCCAAATAGCTCAATTGGCTAGCAAAAGTAACACTCGAGCTCCCGGACACTTACCGACTCAACCTGAACAAAAGGAGACCCTAAATGCCATCACTTTGAGGAGCGGGTCCACCCGTGATGGTCCTTCCATGGTCGAAGACGCTGTTGAAAAAGATGAGCCGGAAACAAGTCAAAAGAAAGCTTCAACGAATAAATCAAAGAAACAGCCGTCTACCAGGTATATCGATCGATCGACGATATACCTAGTCGATCGACGAGGCACGATTCTGAGAAGCTTAATCAGGCTGTACATCTCGGTCGATCGATCGAGGACGATGGTCGATCGATCGAGATCGGCTGATGTCTTGAGGAATTTCGTCCTTTAATGCCAAATAATCATGAGACCACTTGTTTCGGGGTACCACGGTCCCGAAAATTTTGGGGCGGACCGAGCGTGATGGGTGGTCCCCCAGCTCAGTTCGATCCAATGACGGTTAATGGTTCTCATTTGAGACGGTCTGAAGAGGGGTCTAGCTTCAACAAAGAGAAGGTGACGGACTTTCAGCCTAAGTCTAAGGATGCCGGCGCGCGTGAATTGGAGGAGAGGGCTAAGGTACTTCTTACAGCCCCTTACCTAGAGAGGCTCGTGTCAACGAAGGAACAGGTATCTTTCAGCAAATTTGAAAAAGTTATCCGTAGTCTAAATGTACAAGTCCCCTTCCTTGAGTTAGTAAACCAAGTGCCCGCTTATACTAAATTTATGCAACAACTTTTGTCCAAAAAGCGGTCACTTGAAACAGTGCACACTGTCGCACTTACTAAGGAGTCTTGCTCCTATCTGTCTCACACTGCACCCCTTAAGTTAGAGGACCCGGGTAGCTTTTCTGTTCCTTGCAAAATAGGTACCTTCTCTATTGAGAAGGCATTGTGTGATTTAGGGGCTAGTATAAGTGTCATGCCCTTGAGTCTAGCTAGGAAGCTTAAGTTGACCCGGTTTGCTATCACGGACATGACATTCGGATGGTGACCGATCTGCGGTCGAGCCTATAGGAGTCCTAGAGGACATACCCGTCCAAATTGGGAAGTTTTTCTTCCCTGTTGACTTTGTTGTCCTTGACATGCCTGAGGATGCCCATATACCGATCATTCTAGGTAGGCCGTTTCTGCACACTGCTGGTGCAGTTATTGACGTAGGCTCTGGAACTTTGACCTTCAAAGTTGGGAAACATTCTATCATTTTTGCCCAACCTGCTAAGAAGAAGGACCCTATGTGGCTTTGTTACTTGTAATACGGTCTACGAAAAGAAATCGTACTTTGTGCTTCCCGAGTTACTGTCTCTATTCGCTCTGTCTCGACCCCTCCGCCCCAGATTGGGAGCAATAAGGAGGAAAAACTTGTTGTTTCAGACATTGCAGGAGCTGGTTTGGGGAAGGAAAGGCTGCATGGTACTTCCGCCGCGACAGAGCAAACTATTTCGAGAGGAGGTCTTGGATGCCTTAGCTATGCGACTGATGAGGAAGTGGAAGATGAGCCAACCAAGGTGAGATGGGCCGATTTGGAGTCCGACGATTCCAAGGAAGTCCTTGATTGGGGAGATGACGAAGTTGATCCGTTGAGCTCTCCGACTATCGAAGCTAAGAAGGGTGCGGCTGACGAGAGGAGCACCATTGAGGCTACCTCTAGTAGCCGTGCCGACGAAGTGGGCCATACCGTGGTCCTTCTTGATCAACTATTAGTTGATCGAGCTCGTTATAAACTTCATTTTATTTGCTTTGTTAAGACATTTTTATTGCTTTTTGTGTGCGCGAAAACTTCGCCTTTATTTCGTTTTGTTTAGGATTTTTATGCACTTTAGGCTTTATTCTGGGTTTTGCGCAATTTTGGGCGCGTATTATTGTGCATTTGCAGGTTTTTAGACCTCGGTAGCTTGAGTTATTGAGCTAATACGAAGAAATAAGACGTTGCAGCAGTGTTTTCAGTCGATCGACTGGCCTATATGGTCGATCGACGATTTGCGGCAGTTTTGAGAGCTCTTGTTCATGCCCACCTGGTCGATCGACCGATCTCCGTGGTCGATCGACCACTACTGCTGCTATATTCGTTCACGACCTCTCCCCTGCTGTGTTTGGTCGATATGCGGACCTAAGGGAGTTTTCCACTCCGCTTTACTTTCCGTCATATTACTTATTTCTTCTGTTCTCTCATTTACGCACAATTTTACCGCTTCAAAATTGTTTTCTCAGTCTTATGCGTGGTGTTTTCTGTCTTTCAGGCACTCTTGTTAGTAGCACTGCTAGCTACTGAAACCTCCTAGCTCACGCTGGTTTGGGGAGGTTTCCTCTGCTGCGCTTAAAGTCTTGTGAGTTCCATATCTTTCCTTCATGTCTTGTTTGTTTTATTTTCTCGCAAATTCCCATTTCTCTCTTCTTCATTATATGATTTTGCACAATGGGGACATTGTGTGATTTGGTTTGGGGAAGGGTTTTGCGTCGCATATCATTTGCTTGCATTCACGTTTACATTATGTCTTGCATTGTTGTCTATTTCTTCATATTCATCAAAAATCAAAAAAACAAATAGAAAAAAATTTCAAAAATTTCAAAAAATTGCACGTTTATTTTAGCATATAGGTCGAGTCGGAACGGTAGTATTTCAATGATGATTTTGCATTTGCACCTGTTTTGCCTGAGCCTTGCTAGATTAACATGTTATTAGTAGAATCGTAAATGCATATCTACGAGTTTTCGTTACATTCTTGCTGAACTTGAGATTTGACTTAGAAAATTGGCAAGCTACATCATACATTCTGAGATTTAGAGCCTATAACTGGTAACATTCATGACCGGTTTATTTAGGAATGTGAGTAGTACTCCTTATGAGACATGTTTCCTTAATGTGCATAAATATGAATTCGATCTACTTAATACCTGTATGCATTCGGTCTGTGGTTTGTTGACACATGTGGTAGAGGTTTTCCTTTTCTCATTTTACCCATAAGCTCCACACTGCCAAAAATATCCCTTTTTGTCCCATTTACTACATCCTACATTTAGCCTGTCCTTTGTCAAGCTAGTAGTCTGTGTTCTTGGGATTGTTACTCATTTTTGGAGGCATATGCTCTGTTGAGACGTTATTGGGAAATTGAGAAGAAAGAAATGAAAAAAAAAAAAGAAAGAAAAGAAAAAAAAAGAAAAGAGAAAAAAATGAAAAAAAATGATTCGAAAAAGATAGAAAAAGAGGTTCTGTACTGTTCATAGCAGTCGATCGACTGCCCCTTTCGGTCGATCGACTGAGATTCGAAAAAGAAATCAATTCGCATAATTCAATCCTTATCTTTTGGCGATTTTTGCTCCCATGATTCATTTATATCTTATGGGGAGTTTATTGATTTAGTATTTTGGAGACTGTGAGATTTGTGCTTGATATAGCACTGTTTCGTTTGATTATGAGCAAGAAGTTGGATGTTGCCACTTGGTTCCGTTTTGGTACTAGCTTGATCACCTGTACCTCCACTTTACCGTGAAATGTTTTGCCTCTTCTTACCCATACCTCACATATCCCATATATACCTCGGCATGTGTCATTGGTCATCTGTTTGGTTGGAATGCATATGTACGGTCATAGAGATCATTTTCATATTCTATTGCTGGCATGTTTTCATAGGTCGTAGTTAGGTGAGAGTCACTACAAAATTAATTCTTTCTATCTTACATATATTCACCTTTACTTATTGAGTGATTTGAGCGACCCGTGAGAGTCCAATTTGATAAGTCTCTGCAGTGGCGGTTCAGTATGTCTTTGACTACTACATAACTCGTTTGCATGATTCACATTACTAATTGATTGTTGGTTGTGCATTAAATTGGTTTAGGCTTAACAGTTTGCATTTCGCTCTGAGATTGAACTCGTTCCATTAGGTCATTAGATCGAGTCTAGTTCTTGCTTGGGGACAAGCAAGGGTTTGGTTTGGGGAAGTTTGATGCGTGTCTTTTATATGATGTTTTGCATCCCTTTTACACGCATTTCGAGCTCATTCATGTAGTTTATCTTTGCATTTCTCCCTATTTCCGTCTACTTCCGTATTTTGTACATTATTGCAAAATGTGAAGAATCCAATGGAATCAAGCTAAATCCGTCCCCCGAGTATCCCGCATTGCATGTGACGAGAAGTATTTGCTTAAGGAACGAGCTTGGTGCGCATTTCAAGGCCCAGAAGACAAAATCCACGAGTCCATAGAAGTCAAGTAGCAGCTCAAGCAGTCGATCGACCAGTCCAATCAGTCGATCGACCAATGTTCGGGTTCCAGAAGCTATTGTTCACTGCCAAGCAGCCGATCGACCAGTCCTATCAGTCGATCAACCAGATTGCTATTTCAGACGTGAATTAAAAGACCGTGAATCTTGAAGCCCGTGAAGTTTAGGTTTTGGAATAATTGTTACGCTTGTTTGCTATATAACGTAACACAAACTTTCAGTTTAGGGATCTGAATTTTTATCTAAGTTTCATACAAAGAACCTTGATTTTTGTTCATTCGAGTAATTAGGGTTTGGAACATCGTTTTAGCATTGGATTTCTGTTCTTGTTCTTAATCTTTCCTCTGAAATCTCGGTATTCTTTCTGCCCTAATTACAGTTTATTGCTTTATTTTCATCATTAGTATAGATTTGCTAGTTAGTATCCCAAAGCCAATTATCACATTATCGCTATTCGTTATCTACTTTAAGCATGAATTCAGTAATCGTTATTAGTTTTAATGTTGTTTTTACCCTTAGCATGAGTAGCTAAATCTATAGTGCTAGGATGTAGGCGATTTATGGCAAAGGCGGCAATAGATCATACACGGACTGTCTCGCGTGTTGGTCGATCGACTGACATTGTAGGTCGATCGACTGACCTCGTAGGGTTTTATTTTCGTTTTAATTGTTTTAATGTTGTATTTGACAAATCGAATGCATGCGACCAGTTACATACCTAATTTATGATTGACCCATTAGATCGAAAGATTGGGAAAGTTATTTGACCATCAACTAAATCGACTAAACTGTGCTAAGATCGAAAGATAGGTATAGTTTAGACCGTTAGTCACTTTTCAGGACGAAAGTTAGTTTTAGTGACGTTAGGGACCTATAGCGAGATCGAAAGATGCTATTTGTTAAGAGTGGACCGAGAGGACCTCTTTATCTCCCGCCTTACCTGTGTTTGATTCAGACCGACTTAGTTTGCTGCCGCCGAAGCTATAATGAACCGATCATCCTAGTACCCTTCTTTTATCTGTTTAAATCGTTTATTTAGTTTATTATCTTTATTCACTTTTAGTTGTAGACCAATTTAATTCAACCCTCACAATAGTTACCTCAGACTGAACATAAATCAACTAAAATTTACATCTGCCTCCTTGTGGTTCGACCCTGTTACCACTAGCCTAGGTTAGTCTTAATAGGAATTATAAATTTTATCTTAAGTACTCACAACGACGGGTATCAACAGTATAGTTTTTTTGTTTCTTTTCTTATTTCACTTGCTTAAACAGTTAATTATATTCTAGATTCATTTTTTAATGGTATTAAGATTAAATAATTTTAAAATTAAGGTTACCTTTTTCCTGAAAACAATAAATGAAGACCGAAAATAACCTCGTATTTTGACTTCATACTCGCCAGTTCTACAAATGTTATCAGCTTGCATTTGACTTCTGGGTTGATAGCTGCTCTAGGGTTCATAATTCGACAGGTTAGTATTCTTTGTTTGATTGTATCAAATGTTATCAGCTTGTATTCTGACTGTGGAGTTGTACATGATTAGTATATGCTGAATATTGCTTATCACTCGCTGCAAATTCTAGTCTGTTTAGGTTCTTGGGATTCTACAATAAATCTTTGGGAGGCAAGTTGCTCTATCAAGAAGAGAATAAAGGGAGGTGCGGCAGAGGAGACACAATCACACATATACATCAGCCTTCATAAAAGATGTTAAATTGGGGTTTCCTGCTTTATACTCTGTGATGTACTATTGACTGTTTCAGACTTCGGTTTTAGGGTGAAGCAGTATCTACACTAGTGAGACACAAACTGTCATATACACTACCTCAGTATTGGTTTCATTTGCTTTTGATTGATTAATTTTGTGCTTCATCAGCTTATAGGAATTCATCTTTTTGACATGGCATATATGTGTTATGCATATATTGACATGAATTTAATGTTATTGAGTCTCTTCCATTTTCAGGGGTAAGCTGATAGGAATTCATCTTATTCTGACAGGGAATATATGTGGTATGTGGTGCTACAATTCAAACTTTCC
Source organism: Silene latifolia (assembly GCF_048544455.1). NCBI lineage: Eukaryota > Viridiplantae > Streptophyta > Magnoliopsida > Caryophyllales > Caryophyllaceae > Silene > Silene latifolia. Next base: position 479,114,694 of record NC_133538.1, on the reverse strand, counting down.
ACTAGGCACTACAAGCCACAATGTACTCAGTAATAACACCAATCCTTGATGACCTATCAGTTTTTCTCTCCTCAAGGTACACTTTTATCCTCTCTATAGATATGTACCTTTTTTTTATTGTTGTATCCGTAGTCTCTTGCCAATGGTAGTGTATGTGTTGGCAGGCAGGGATAGTCTAATAATAGTAACCTTACCTGATTTGGAGAATGTAGAGTCTTTAAAATTGCATCACGAATTCTAGTAAATTCACAATAAAACGGCGCATCACAATTTTGCTAATACGTGTAACGCTTATGATTGATGCAGAATTTGTCGAGGTTGTGGCATTCAGGTAATGTTTATGCTTTCTTCAAGAACTTTTACGTATATCATCATTACTATGTTCCAGGCTTTTGAATTCTGGTGTCAAGGTGTATGCTTATTGATTGAGTGCCATTGAAGAAGCATTTGACTTCTGCCTCTTCAATGTCACGAGAAAAAACAAATAAACCCTTAATGAATTTGTTTCTACGACGAAACATCAATAGTTTAAATTAGCTTGTGGTCGAAAACTCTGTCTAGCATGTAGTGCATTCATCATTACTTTAATCCAACTGAGACATGAGATAAAAGTCGTCTAGTATGTTAATAAGTATTGGATAATTTGTATTTAACATTATTATTTAGTACTTGACAATTTCTCTAAGTCAAATTGGTGATCACTTTCCACTAGGCAAGCTGAAAGATGGGGTGTAAAATGACGAGATGGAGGATGTTAGCAAAGTTAGACGTTGGTTTAATAATGTTTAGTTTAGTTTTGTTACTATTGGTTTTGTTAAATGTATCATTGCAGATTCAATTGACGAGATGAAGGATGTTGAAGAGGTGTAGGCTGCCAACTGTTTAGGGAGCATGTAATGTTCATTAGTTTATTAACTAAGATGTGTATGTGATTATTTATACACTTGATGTATAAATTTTGAGTACCGAAAATATTGTTGTGTCGGATGATAATGCAAGGTTTTTGGTAGTTGATTGCATTCTTGTGTATGTATTGTTTGTTCATTTCGATATTTGGGTTGTCAAATTTATATGACGTTGCTGCAGAAATTTAGGTAAGATTTTTTTTTTTAAATATGCAGCTATGGCGGCGGTTCTCAAGTTAGAAATGCCGCTATAGGTTTTCTTATACTGGCGGTTCTGTAACAACAACCGTCGTTATGCTTACCTTTTACGACGGTTCTGTTAAAACGACTGTCGTTATAGAGAACATGTAGCGGTCAATGATATTATTGAAATACCTATAGTGGTGGTTTTCCAAACAGTAACCGCCACTATAGATAGTTACAGTGGCGGTTCTTTTCTAGCAACCGTCGTTTTATATAAGCCTATAATGGCGGTTGTGTTTAAAAACCGCCGCCGTAGATAAGCTATAGTGGCGGTTGTACAACCGCTGCGAAGTCTAAACAACCCCGTGATATACGGCGCACCCAAAATCTGTAAAAACCGCCACAAAAAGGTCCTTTATGACCGCCACTATAGGAGGTTTTTCTACTAGTGAAGGTTAGGGAATAGTTTATATGAGACAGTTGTCGGTTTTCATAACTCGGTCTTCCTAGATCGTTTTATTCGGCATTCCTAGGCCCAACCCAACCCATTCGACCAATCGTCTCGTCTGGACAGTCCAAATTCTCATTTGGGCCTAAGGATGGATAGCGATTGACGTCAACCATACCATGGTGCTTACTCCTGTTTGTATCAAGGGCTTTCACTACTCGAGGAAATGGACTAGGAATCGGCCTTACTCCTGTTTGGTACGAACCTCTCCACAGACCCCGGGTTTGATTGTTCGGTATGGCAACCCACCCTTTAAACCAAAATCCTTTTAAATGCACTCAGCATCCCATTATAATGCTTGTTTTATATGTGATTACCATTTTCTAAACGAAACCATGATGAATTTTGTAAAATCAAAACCTCTTTTAAAAATGTATAATTTTCGAAAAAGGCCACATTTAGCGCAAAGCCAGTCGAAACTCTCCAATCGTTGAGTCAAAATTCGGGCCCCAAAGCCCATTTCAAAACCTCACTTCGAGTTCACTCCTACAACTACACTATAGTTGACTAGGACCAACATTTCCAAACTTTGTCATTTCTTCAAACCTCACTTGACACAAGTGGCACACTCCCACTTCACGAGTCAAACCTTTTCTTTGAGTAAGTGTGCTAAAATGGTCAATCGTGTTTTGATTCGTCGTCGATCTCTTATCCAGTTTTCAAGATGCCTGGAACTAATCACACAAGTGTCAACGGACAACCACCGAATGGTAATGATCTAATCCTAGCCGCGCTAACTCGTCTCCAAGCTAGCCAAGACCATGTGTATGATCGCCTCAACACAATCGAGGGCCGAATTGTTGCTGTAGAAACTAGGTTGCCTCCTGCAGAAAATGAAGTGCCTCATGAATTTGTGAATGATTTCATGAATGACAACCCTCCACCTTATATGGGACCACAAGAAGTCAACCCTCCCGTAGGTCTGACTGAAGCTGAAACACGACTCCAATATTTGGATGAACAATTGATGTACCTCAAAGGGGATGATATATATGTTGGAGCTTGTGTCCTCCACAAATTAGTGTGATAACATTTGTAAATCTCTTACAGGTTCACAAGGGTATACTTCGTATTTTAATCAGTTGATTAACGATTACCTAATAACGGTTGGCTTGCTAGAAAGTTTTACGTTATTATCATAGAGATGGCGGTGATCAACTGGTCCCTAAAGGTCACACCTATAGGATGTGTTTGAGAGATGTGGTTATAGAAATATAATCACATTGATGCCTTATATGACTAAACAGTTAGTCAATATGTTGATGAGACAATTATTTAATAAAGATTAAATAATATTAGTTGAGACAATTAATCACAATTCGTAAATTGAATATAATAAGTTATATTTAATTAAATGTATGTAATGTTAGCTTGGACGAATTAATCTGTTAATTCGTAATTAAATGTAATCGGTTATATTTAATATCAACAAGATGAATGTGTCATAGTGGTAATAGTGAGGGTACTCAAACCAAGAGGTCATGGGTTCGATCCTCAATAGATGACAATTTATATTTAACACATTTTATACATTTTTGGAATAACCGAAAAAAAGAGAAATTAACTCTTCTAATTTCGGTAAATGGGCCGAGAATATTAGGAAGAAAAATTCTACCCTAATCTCCTCCTCATACACGGTTAAAGAGGAAGGGGAGTGAATTTTTCTTAACCTAATTTTTGTTTCCATCTCACTCTTGCCTCTCATCTCTACGAAAAACAAAAAAAGAAACCTAAAAATTAATTAGTTAATTTTTGGGTCGATTCTAGCATAATCAAAGGGCATTTCTCATATCGTCTTGGGTGCAACTGATAGGCGAATATCAACTTTGATATTGTTCTTAGGCCATTTTTTGCTAGGACCGAAGGTTATTTCTTAATCCTTTACATTTTGTTTATGCAATTTATTTTATGACTTGCTTCATCATGTTATAATTCGTTATAGTCCTAAAATTTAAAGGGATGCATACAGATAAATCCCACAAGTGGTATTAGAGCCAAGGCCACGAATTTTAATTTTGATGATTTTCATAAAATTGTTGGGTTTCGAAAAAAAAAAAATTACACGGTTGAAATTTTTTTTTGTGCCGAGATTTTTTTTTTTTTTTTTTTTTTTTTGCAGCCATGTTGTTGCGGTTTTTGTTGTTGTGTTTATTTCCATTTGATTTTCATATTGTTGTTTTTAATCGGTTAAAGTTAATAATATGATAATTTGTAGATGTTTCGATTTGTTAAAATCGAGATGTAAATGGAAACCGGTTTTGCCGAATTAATAAAATTTTTGGGGTTGTTGTTGTTTTTTTTTAGCTGAGACATAAACAAAAATTAGGTTTTCTTTTTTTTTTTTTTGTTGTTTCGGTTCATCCAGCCGAGAATTAAAAAAAAAAAAATCTCTGTTACTGTTCATGCAGGATAGTTTAAAAAAAATTCTCTGTTTCGGTTTTTAGCGAAAAACGGTGTATAAAGGAAAAAAAAACGGGCTGCCTTTTTTGTTTTTGCTATTTTACCGAGAAAAGAAAAAAAAGGGAAGGGCTGTTTTTTTGGCCGTGAGCTGATATGTAAAAAAAAAAAATATTTTTCTTGTTTTTTTTTTTTCGTTTTGCCGAGACTCAAAAAGAAAAAAAAAGGGTTTTTGTTTTGTTTTGGCAAATTAATTATTGTGAAGCGGTTCATAATTAATAGATACCTAATTATTTTAAAGCAGTTTAAAATATTGAAGGATTAAATTCATATTACAAGTTTAATATGAATTAATATTAAAATTATTGTGATTAATTGAGGAATTGTCACTTAATTTGATCAATTAAATAGGTGGTTTGGATAAATTAATCAACATAATTAAGGAATTGTGTCATGTATGTTTAGTTTATTTTTAGTTGATGCATTTTATTTTTGTTGAATGAATCGTTGAATGAATTTATTTACGTATTTTTTTTGCAATCGGTTGTAATTTGTAATACTTAGTGTGGCCTTAGTCAAATTATGTTTTCGTAATGAAGGAAACATGCTTTTTTTATGTAATTATGAGATCTCGAATCTCCTTTATTTTTCCTTTAGTTTTGGGTTTTGAAATTAAAATGTAATAAATAGGTTTATTATGTAAATTTATTTATTGTATTTCTCAAAGAAGACTAAAGATGGAGATTGGAGCTCACTCCCGCTACATGGATCAAGATGGAACATCAAGACAAGCTTCTCGGGTCCAAGGATGGATTCAAAACTTGTATTTAATGTTCATTTTGATAGGATAGGCCACACTAGGACTTTATTATTGCTTTTACGTTTTTCATTCCTATTGCTTTTCATTCACATGATAGTTTATGCATCATATTCCGCCTAAAACCAAACCACCTACTAAAATGCATGAAAATTGACACATATAGATTGTATGTTAGTTTTCATAGACATACAGATGTCACATGTTTATTAAGCCATCATCTTAGTTTAATCATTCACGCATGCTAGATATTAGTTCACTTAAAATGAATTAAAATAAAGTTGATGGGATCTTCCTCTAAAACGGAAATTGAGATTAGTCTTTATAAGGGCAAACAACTATGAATCCCTTCTTCGTCGGTAGGCATAATATGACCCCTTCTACGTTGGGTAAGTAGTTTGTGTTGACTTAGTTTACCTCAACATCATAGTCCGAAGAGTTTCTCGTGATTATGATGGACTAAAGATAGAATTTACAAAAATTTATCGACCAAGAATTCTAACGGTAGAATTAGCTAAAAGGTTAGCTTATCAATTTACAGATAATTGAGTCTTGGAATCATTTATATAATTCTTGAGGAAGGTCAATTGTATAAATGTTTTGAGTCTTCGCGTTATGACATTAGATCATTAGACTTAAATTAAAATCGATGCACATGCTTATTATTTATTATTCTTTTCGCAATGTAGAACACGTTTATTTTACTGTTACAACAAAATGTCTGGAAATAACGCAATCCAAATGCCTAGTGCCACACTTGGACGCGAGTCTTGGCTGAAAATATTCATGGACCAAATGAATCAGTTCACACGTCTGAAAAACGACGGGTCCAACTTTGCGGGGTGGGAGCGGACTACGAATGCTTGCCATTGTCGACGGTAAGCTCAGGTACTTAACTGAGCCAATACCGGTAAACCCAAGCCCCAATGCAGGAGTTAACGAGTCACTCGCTTATAGTGACTTCGTTATGGAAGCGGGTGCGATAAAGAATGTACTCATCTTTGCAATGGAAACCAATTTGCAGAGACGCTTCATTGCCCAAGGTGCGAACAAGATTTTCACCACGCTCACTAACGAGTTCTCAAAAGCACCGAGAATCGTTACATATGAGCATACCTGTCACTTCTTTGATGCGAAACTCCAGAAGGGCTAACTGGTTAGCCCACACATTCTTCACATGATTGAGAATGTCGAGAAGCTGGAGACTCTTGATTGCAAAATCAGGGAGAGCATTGTCATTGACCGAATGCTTCATTCTCTTCATGATGGTTTTGCCCTTTTCAGGACGAACTACTACATGAATGACTTGAAAAAGAGTCCTAATGAGCTACACTCCCTTCTCGTCGCATGCACCGAGAAGGATATGAAATTGAGTGGGAGCATGAAGCCGGATGTTCTCACGATTTCCAACAAGGGTAAAGGTAAGGGCAAGGCTCATGGCGACCTAGTCGTAGGTAAGCCAAAGTTTAAAATGCCAGAAACGGTAGAGTGGGCCCAGTGAGACTAGTGGCTCACGGGGCAAGGCAAAGAGCAAGGGCGGTGACATTGAGTGCCACCATTGTCACAAGACCGGACATTGGAGGAGGAACTGCTTACGTCACCGTGAGGACATCAAAGCGAGCCGCGTCGTTCCTGTTGGTATGTCATCTTATATTCATATGATTGAGATTAACCATGCAAGTTTCGGAACTTGGGTACTTGATACTGGTTGTGGTTCTCATCTGTGTAATCATTTGCAGGGCCTAAAGAACATCATACCTCTCGAAAAAGGTGATGTGGACCTGCGAGTCGGGAATGGAGCACGAGTTGCTGATGTCTCAAAGGGAACATATGTAATCCAACTCCCTAGTGGTTTTGAGTTATTTTTAAATAACTGTTACTATGTACCCAGTTTATCTAAGAACATTATTTCTGTTTCCGTGCTTGCTAAACACGGTTTTGGATTTTCAATAAAGGATAATAGCTGTATTTTCTCTTTCAGTGAAATGATTTATGGCAAAGCAGTTTCCATGAATAGAATTTACATCATAGATCAAAGCACGGAAGTATTACACATGAATAATAAGAAATTAAAGGTTGGTGACAAAGATCAAACCTATCTATGGCATTGTCGAATGGGACACATAAATGAGAAACGCGTAAAGAAACTCGTCGATAATGGGACTATTCCCGCATTCGATTTTTCTACATATGGCACGTGTGAATCATGTCTCATTGACAAAATGACTCGAATTTCCTTCAAAGGCGTTGGAATGCGCGCTAGTGACCTATTAGGACTCATACATACTGATGTTTGTGGACCTTTGTCAATTACCGCTAGAGATGGCTATAGATATTTTATCACTTTCACGGACGATTTGAGTAGATATGGATATGTCTACTTAATGAAGCATAAAAGTGAGTCCTTTGAGAAATTCAAGGAATACCGGAACAGGGTTGAGAACCAACTGGGTAGAAAGGTTATAGCACTCCGTTCAGATCGGGGTGGCGAATATCTTTCAAATGAGTTTGATCAACACCTTAAAGACTGTGGAATCGTTCTACAGTTAACTCCACCTGGAACACCTCAATTAAATGGTGTGTCCGAACGGAGAAATCGAACCTTACTTGATATGGTTCGATCCATGATGAGTCACACGGTAGTGCCTGATTAATTATGGGGTTTTTCTTTTTTCACCGCTCTTATACTTAACCGAAGTCGACTAAAGTCATCGACAAGACTCCATATGAAATGTGGAAGGGAACGGTCCCTAACTTGTCCTTTATTCGGGTTTGGGGCTGCGAGGCTTATGTCAAGTGGAGACACGAGGATAAGCTCGGCCCGCGATCGGTCAAGACATACTTTATAGGTTATCCAAAAGGAACATTTGGTCATTACTTATATTCGCCTACCGAACATCGAGTTTTTGTTGTGGCTAGTGCGACGTTCTTAGAGAAAGAATTTCTCGAGAACAAGATGAGTAATAGAACCTTCGAGCTGTCGGAGATTCCAGAACCAACAACCGAGGAACGGATGAAGGAAGTTGTTCCTCCAACTGATGATACGGTTAATATTCCTTAGGAACCTAGGAGGTCGGGTAGAGTCTCTCATCCTCCGGACATATACATTGGTATGGTCGAGGAGAATGACGTTTTACTCCTAGAGAGTAATGAACCCGCTACCTATAAAGGTGCTATGGCCTGTTCCGACTCAAAGCTATGGCTCGAAGCCATGCAATCCGAGATGGACTCCATGTGTGAGAATGACGTATGGGATCTAGTTGATTTACCTAATAAGGTAAAACTTCTACAGTGCAAGTGGCTTTACAAAATAATGCGTTCTGTAGACGAGCAACCAGATACCTATAAGGCACGACTAGTGGCAAAAGGTTTCACTCAAGTGCACGGATTGCATTATGATGAGATTTTTGCACCAGTAGTCATGCTACGTTCCATTCAGATAATCTTAGCGATTGCCGCTTTTCATGATTATGAAATTTGGCAAATGGATGTGAAAACCGCCTTCTTAAACGGTTATTTGGAGGAAGAGTTGTATATGGTGCAACCGGAAGGTTTCATATATCCTGAACATCCTAAGAAAGTATGCAAGCTTAAGCGCTCCATTTATGGACTTAAGCAAGCTTCTCAAAGTTGGAATCATCGTTTCGACCAGGTGATAAAAGAGTATGGTTTCACTCGATCGTTCGAAGAACCATGCTTATATATCAAGTCGAGTGGGAGCAAGATTGTATTCTTGATATTGTATGTCGATGACATACTCCTGATTGGGAATGACATTCCTCTCCTATCTTCGGTTAAAGAATGGTTGAAGAACCATTTCCAGATGAAAGATCTGGGTGAGGCACAACGCATTTTGGGAATCCGTATCTACCGAGATAGATCACGGCGGACGTTATCACTTAGTCAGGAGTCTTATTTAGATAAGATTCTTGAGAAGTTCAGCATGACCAACTCCAAGAAGGGGAACCTTCCAATGACGTCTGGGATGCAGTTGAGCAAGTCTCAGTCACCCACGACGCCTGAAGGGATTGAGCGCATGAGTTGTGTTCCTTATGCATCTGCAATAGGATCAATCATGTATGCCATGATATGCACACGTCCAGACGTGGCATATGCATTGAGTATGACGAGTCGGTACCAAAAGAATCCAGGTGAAACACACTGGATAGCTGTTAAAAATATCCTCAAGTACCTACGGAGGACTAAGGATAGGGTATTGACTTATGGAGGCGATACTATGCTATGCGCAATCGGTTACGCAGACGCTAGCTTCCAAACGGATCGAGATGATTCAAAATCTCAGTCCGGGTTCGTCATCACTCTTAATGGTGCTGCGGTCAGCAGGAAGAGTTCGAAACAGAGGGTTGTAGCAGATTCTACTACTGCATCTGAGTACTATGCCGCTTCGGAAGCAGCTAAGGAAGCGATATGGATGCGTTAATTCTTACAAGGACTTACGATAGTTCCTAGTTCGAATGACCCGATCACCATCTATTGTGACAATAGAGGTGCCATCTTCCAGGCTAAGGAGCCAAATTCTAGCAACAAATCTAGACATGTACATCGGAAAGCTCACCTAATCCGTGATTACGTGGAGCAAGAAGAGATAGTGATTGACAAGATTGCGACGGATGATAACATCGCGGACCCTCTCACTAAACCGTTGAATTTTGATAAGCATGAAGGGCACTTTATTTCCATGGGAATTAAACGTGTTCCTGAGTTGTAGTAGTTGATTATGAATTTGATACATTATCTTTTTCATATACTATTTATAACTTCATCGTTTTATAATAATATTTTGTTTTTCATGTGGATTGTACTGACAACTTTGAACGCCACAAAGTGAACTGAATTACATAATATTTTGTTTTGGTCCGTAATCACCTACAAGAGCTGATAACTCTGGCTATTATAATGTGCAGTCGATTGATGGTGGGTTCAACAAGCCATAAGTCAAACTGTTGACTGATCGATCACAAATGCGAGATTATAACGATATCCCGTAGGACAAATTTTTGTGACAACGTAATGGAGTCCTAAATGTTTAAAAACATTCGGTCCCAGGTCGTGGATAGGACATCCATTGTGTTCCTAGAGTCGATTCTTTTGATTATCGACTGTCTCTTGAGATTAAGGCAGTTTTTGGGTGACTTTGGTTTCTTTCTCACGGTCAGCCGTAACTGGAGGCTAAGTAGATTTTTTCTGGGTCATTTCATACTGTGCTTACATCAGCAGGATTCGAGTTGAGGAAAATATCCAACCCTTATCAGGTATAGTTATTTCTCATGGCCACTCGATGAGTTGTAACTGAAATGCATGGCCATGCTCGAATGATGATTCGTTTATCATTTAAGTTACTCTCTAGTCGGGGAAACCACTCTTGATGATGATCGCTTGTAAAATACGACCTTTGCGAATACGGATTTTGCAAATTGTTTTACATTGAGTGGGAGAAATTTTAGGATATGAGAATCGGTTATCGCACATACACTTGTGAGGACAAGTGGGAGTTTGTTGGTGCTTGTGTCCTCCACAAATTAGTGTGATAACATTTGTAAATCTCTTATAGGTTCACAAGGGTATACTTCGTATTTTAATCAGTTGATTAACGATTACCTAATAACGGTTGGCTTGCTAGAAAGTTTGACGTTATTATCATACAGATGGCGGTGATCAATTGGTCCCTAAAGGTCACACCTATAGGATGTGTTTGAGAGATGTGGTTATAGAAATATAATCACGTTGATGCCTTATATGACTAAAAAGTAAGTCAAAGTGTTGATGAGACAATTATTTAATGAAGATTAAATAATATTAGTTGAGACGAATTAACTGTCAATTCGTAAATTGAATATAATAAATTATATTTAATTAAATGTATGTAATATTACCTTGGACGAATTAATCTGTTAATTCGTAATTAAATGTAATCGGTTATATTTAATATCAACAAATGAATGTGTCATAGTGGTAATAGTGAGGGTACTCAAACCAAGAGGTCATGGGTTCGATCCTCACTAGATGACAATTTATATTTAACACATTTTATACATTTTTGGAATAACCGAAAAAAAGAGAAATTAACTCTCCTAATTTCGGTAAATGGGCCGAGAATATTAGGAAGAAAAATTCTACCCTAATATCCTCCTCATACACGGTTAAAGGGAAAGGGGAGTGAATTTTTCTTAACCTAATTTTTTTTTCCATCTCACTCTTGCCTCTCATCTCTACGAAAAACACAAAAAAACCTAAAAATTAATTAGTTAATTTTTGGATCGATTCTAGCATAATCAAAGGGCATTTCTCATATCGTCTTGGGTGCAACTGAAAGGCGAATATAAACTTTGATATTGTTCTTAGGCCATTTTTTGCTAGGACCGAAGGTTATTTCTTAATCCTTTACATTTTGTTTATGCAATTTATTTTATGACCAACTTCATCATGTTATAATTCGTTATAGTCCTAAAATTTAAAGGGATGCATACAGATAAATCCCACAATCTATAGGGAAAAAAATCGCAAGTATGAGGCCGTGAGTTCCAAATTGCCAACCAACTTCAACATGACGGATATCCCTAAATTCAAGGGGCATGAAAACCCTTTGAACCATATCCGTGCTTTCAAGGATTACATGTCTATCAAAGGCATCAAACCCGAGATGTTCTTAAGGATCCTTCCTTCATCTCTTGACACCATCCCTAAGCAATGGTTCTATTCCCTAGAGCATAAGAAGATTGCTACATGCATGGGATGACGCCGCAATTGAGTTCGCCAAACAATATGCGGATAATGTTGAGATCCAAGTCAATATGCGCACCTTAGAGGTTCTTACCCAAAATGAGAAAGAAGGTTTCACCGACTTCCGAAGTAGGTGGAGGAAGACTAGTACCCAATTTGTCGAGCGTCCAGATGAAGCTACCCTTGTGGAAAAATTCGTGGACAACTTGAAGCCTATTTATGCAAGTCATTTGAGGTACCAAAACATTAAAACCTTCAAGTACTTAACTATACTAGGAACAAGGATCGAAGATGACATCCGTAAGGGACTCTTGTCTAAAACGGTAGATCGTGGATATCAAGGCTCAACAAGTCATTCTTACGGCTCTACTAGCAAGAGTGATGAGGTTAACCTTCTCGAACCATCAAAGAAGAATAACCCACAAAGAAAATTCACAAACATTGGGGATACATACTCCAACGCTCTGAAGAGATTGATGAAACAAGGTAAGCTCCAACCCATAGGGCCTACACTTGAACCATAAAAGAAATCCAAGTCCTGGGACGAGAATTCATACTGCGAATATCATAGAGGTAAGGGACATGATACAGAAAAATGTTACAAGCTAAAACATGTACTTCAGGACATGATTGAAGACGGTCGCTTACCAATACCGCCTGGAGGTAAGCCTAAAAATACTCAGAATCCTCTTGGAATTCTGATGATTACAAGTGAAGAATCTACCTTAGATTGTTCACACCTCATTTTTCCAGTCGAAGATGAGATCCATGCAATAGAAGGTTAAGGAAGTTACTCCACCATTTCCCCTACTATTACTGATTTTATCGCATGGGCAAAGAGTGTGAATAGGCAAGTCTCAGAACTAGAAAGTGTAGTGACAACCCTACGTAATCCAAGTACAACACCTAAAGAACGTGCGCCACTAACTCTCTCTCAAAATTCTACAATGCAAGAGGTAATAGCCGTGGTCGATGAGCTAATCGACCAAATCATCCACTTGAAAGCCGAAATCATAAGGTTGAGAGAACTTGCTACTATCAATGGAGTGTGAGCCGATGATGATGAAGATGAATACCTCACTAAACACTACCTTGTAAAAATCAGTGAGGAAATAGTCAAAAATAGTGAGGACCAAGATATAGACCACCTTACTCGTTCGGGGCATCCGTATCAAAATGTTTCTTAAAATGGTCCCATACCAAATGGTCCAATTACCAATACCAACGTTGTCATGCCAAATGATAGAGAGGATACCTCTACTGACCATTTACTAAAGCAACTACACAAAACAAAGGCTGATCTTTCAGTCTGGCAACTAGTTGCAAGCTCATTCCCACATCGCCAAGCTTTACTGCAAGCCTTGGCCAAATTAAATGTGGCACATAACTCCACACCTGATGACGTAGTCAACTTGGTTTTCTAAGATTCAATTAAGCTAAGTAACCCAGTTACTTTCTCGGATGAAGATTTGTCACCTTTTGGCGCTAGTCACAACTTGGCCCTATACATTACTGTTATTTGCTTAAAGAAGAATGTGCCAATGACTTTGGTAGATGATGGCTCGGCGGTCAACGTCATACCATTGAAAACAACATACAAATTAGGTATGAAAGAGTCGGATTGGACCCCTACCAATCAAGGTGTTCGTGCATATGATGGTACACGATGAAAAGTGGTAGGACTAGTTAACCTTACCATAGCCACAGGGCCGATCGAGCGAAAGGTTAACTTCCAAATAGTGGACATCGAAGCATCCTTCAACATACTTCTGGGAAGACCTTGGATTCACGCTTCCAAAGCGGTAACATCCACCCTCCACCAGAAAATCAAGATCTCACTAGATGGTAAAGTGGTGCCGATCACTTCGTCACCCATCAAGGGGGTAATAGAAAAGAGGTCAAGCAACCAAGTAATTGCAGGTCCAGTATATGAACTTGGGGGCTTCCATAGCATAAACCTTGTAGAGAGTGAGTTGGCACCTTTGTACTTCGATCCCTACTCCAACTTAGTGGTCAACCACATGCTCAAATCTCAAGGATACTTCCTGGGAATGCCATTGAATCCTGTCCAAAGAAATACCTTTGCACCTGACAAAGAAGGTAACTCACAAAGGATACCACTAGGATTAGGATACAAACCCACCAAAGAAGAAGCTCTGGAGATGCTAACTCAATTCCAAAACCGCAAGCACGTGGGAATCCAAATGCGACCCTACCTCCCTACCCTAAATGGATACTTCGTTAGAGAAGGGAGTCAAGAACGCTGTCACGGGTTTCCTGAACCGTGGCACTACATGGAAAGGTGACTAGCTGGCATCGAGATCTTTCACGATTGCTACTTTATCCCTACGGAGACGGTTCCTACTATCAAGACTCGTGAAGCACCTTGCTTAGACGAACAAGCTGTTACCTTACTGTTTGGAGAAGATCGATTTGTTAGAGCCGCGTAGGACGAGATCATTACCATGATACTTCAAGACGATCACTTCAACCCTACCGCATTGATCACAGAAACCAGTTCGAATCAGCAGTAAGAATGGAGAAAGCCGATCAAGTGGATGAATAACCAAGGAAGACTCTTCAAGCTCACCACTGAAGAAGGAGAGATGTTCAAAGGAGAACCAGAAGACAACAAATTCGAGTCAGAGTCAGAGTCGGAATCAGAGTCGGAGTCTAGAGAAGTCCCTAGAGAGTCTCCTCCTGTCGTCACTCCCACTCCCCTTGTTTCTCCTAGCTTAGCATCGAGTAGTAACAGTAGTTTGGGAAATGTCCTGACAGCTGTCCCTTTACCGCCACTGACTTTTGAGCAGATGGCTTCTTTGTTTCAACTCTTTTCAAAATTTAATATGAATAAATCAGGTTCTGCTTACTCTTTGTGTTATTCTGAATGCAATTTTGTTTACGATGATAATGAGGATGACCCAGACCCGGACTCAATCGAAATACCTCCCTACATATCTAAAGAAATAATACAAAAAGGGGAAGGGGGCTAGTTATAGAGAACACCGAGCCAATCAACGTAGGAACCGAACTAGAACCTCAAGAACTTAGCATAATGACGACCTTGAGCTCCACTGAAAGGGCCAGTTTTATAGACCTCCTACACGAGTTCGAAGACGTTTTTGTATGGTCCTACAAAGACGTGCCAGGTATCGCCAGAGATATTGAAGAACACCGAATTCCGATCAAACCAGGTTTCAAACCCGTAAAACAAAAGCTTCGTCGAATGAGGACAGAATGGGCTCTTAAGATCAAAGAAAAAGTCGATAAGCAATTCAAAGTCGGGTTCATAAAAGTATCCGAGTACTCAGACTAGGTAGCCCACATAGTACCCGTACCCAAAAGGATGGGAGAATCCGTGTTTGAATTGATTTCAGAGACATAAACAAAGCGAGGCGCAAGGATGACTTTCCTCTACCACATATCGACATATTGGTGGATAATACAGCATATCACGCGTTGTTATTCTTCATGGATGGATACGCGGGATATAATCAGATCAAGATGGCCATAGAGGACATGCATAAGACCACCTTCATCACTCAATGGGGCACCTATTGCTACACGATTATGCCGTTTGGATTAATTGTGGGATTTATCTGTATGCATCCCTTTAATTTTAAGGATTATAACGAATTATAGAGTGATGATTACGAGTCATAAAACTAAATTGCATAAACAAAAACATAAAGGATTAAGAAATAACCTTCGGTCGTAGCTTTTATGGCCTATGAACAATATCGCAATGATATTCTCCTATCAGTTGTACCCAAGACGACATGAGATATGCCCTTGTTCTTTTGCTAGAATCGATCCCTCAAATTTTCTGTAAAATTAGGGTTTTGTGTTTTGTTGAGATGAGAGGCAGGAGTAGGTTAGAAATTAGGTAAAGAAAAATAAACTCCACCTTCCCTTATAACCGTGTATTAGGGTGAAATAGGGTGATTTATTTTTCTTCCAAAATCTCGGCCCATACATACGTAACAGGCATATCAGTCGATCGACTGATACACCCGGTCAATCGACCATGTAACTGAAACAGGAATATCAGTCGATCGACTGACATACCCGGTCTATCGACCATTTATATAACGCATTGTTTATAAATTGTCATTTATATTATACCGCATTAATTAATACGGGTCAATAATAATTTATTATGACAATATCGTATAATTTATCATTAGCTGATTAAATATAACGGATTACATTTAATTACGAATTAACATATTAATTCGTCCAAGCTAACATTATATACATTAATTAAATATAATATATTATATTCAATTTACGAATTGACAGTTAATTCGTCTCAGCTAATATTATTTAATCGGCATTAAATAATCGTCTCATCAACACATTGACTAACTGTTTAGTCATATAAGGCATCAATGTGATTATATTTTCATACAATCACATTTCTCAAACACATCCTTTAGGTGTGACTTTTAGGGACCAGTTGATCACCGCCATCAGTATGATAATAACGTCAAACTTTCTAGCAAGCCAATCGTTATTAGGTAATCGTTAATCAACTGATAAAATACGATGTATACCCTTGTGAACCTATAACAGATTTATAAATGTTATCACACTAATTTGTGGAGGACACAAGCTACAACAAACTCCCACTTGTCCTCACAAGTGTATGTGCGATAACCGATTCTCATATCCTAAAATTTCTCCCACTCAATGTAAAACAATTTGCAAATTTCGTAGTCACAAAGGTCGTATTTTACAAGTGATCTGTATCAAGAGTGGTTTCCCCGACTAGAAAGTAACTTAACTGATAAACGAATCATCATTCGAGCATGGTCATGCATTTCAGTTACAACTCCTCGAGTGGCCCTGAGAAATAACTATACCTGATAAAGGTTGGATATTTTCCTCAACTCGAATCCTGCAGATGTAAGCACAGTATAAAATGACCCGAGAAAAAATCTACTTAGCCTCCATTCACGGCAGAGACCGTGAGAAAGAAACCAAAGTCACCCAAAATCTGCCTTAATCTCAAGAGACAGTCGATAGTCAAAAGAATCGACTCTAGGAACACAATGGATGTCCTATCCACGACCTGGCACCGAATGTTTTTAAACATTTAGGACTCCATTACGTTGTCACAAAAATTTGTCCTACGAGGTATCGTTATAATCTCGCATATGTGATCGATCAGTCAACCGTTTGACTTATGGCTCGTTGAACCCACCGTCAATCGACTGCACAATATAATAGCCAGAGTTATCAGCTCTTGTAGGCGATTACGGACCAAAACATATATAATGTAATTCAGTTCACTTTGTGGCATTCAATGTTGTCAGTACAATCCACATGAAAAACAAAATATTATAATAAAACGATGAAGTTATAAATAGTATATGAAAAAGATAATGTATCAAATCCATAATCAACTACTACAACTCAGGAACACGTTTAATTCCCATGGAAATAGCGTGCCCTACATGCTTATCATAATTCAACTATTCAGTAGTAGAATCTACTACAACACTCTGTCTGGAACTCTTGCAGCTGACCTCAACACCATTAAGAGTGAAGACGAACCCGGACTGAGATTTTGAATCATCTTGATCCGTTTGGAAGCTAGCATCTGCGTAACCGATTGCGCATAGCTTAGTATCGCCTCCATAAGTCAATACCCTATCCTTAGTCCTCCGTAGGTACATGGATTCTTTTGGTACCGACTCGTCATAGTCAATGCATATGCCATGTCTGGACGTGTGCATATCATGGCATACATGATTGATTGTATTGCAGATGCATAAGGAACACGACTCATGCGCTCAATCCCTTCAGGCGTCGTGGGTGACTGAGACTTGCTGAACTGCATCCCAGACGTCATTGGAAGGTTCCTCTTCTTGGAGTTGGTCATGCTGAACTTCTCAAGAATCTTATCTAAATAAGACTCCTGACTAAGTGATAACGTCCGTCGTGATCTATCTCGGTAGATACGGATTCCCAAGATGCGTTGTGCCTCATCCAGATCTTTCATCTGGAAATGGTTCTTCAACCATTCTTTAACCAAAGATAGGAGAGGAATGTCATTCCCAATCAGGAGTATGTCATCGACATACAATATCAAGAATACAATCTTGCTCCCACTCGACTTGATATATAAGCATGGTTCTTCGACCGATCGAGTGAAACCATACTTTTTTATCACCTGGTCAAAACGATGATTCCAACTCCGAGAAGCTTGCTTAAGTCCATAAATGGAACGCTTAAGCTTGCATACTTTCTTAGGATGTTCAGGATCTATGAAACCTTCGGGTTGCACCATGTACAACTCTTCCTCCAAATAACCGTTTAAGAAGGCGGTTTTCACATCCATTTGCCAAATTTCATAATCATGAAAAGCGGTAATCGCTAAGATTATCCGAATGGAACGTAGCATGACTACAGGTGCAAAAATCTCATCATAATGCAATCCGTGCACTTGAGTGAAACCTTTGCCACTAGTCGAGCCTTATAGGTATCTGATTGCGCGTCTACAGAACGCTTTATTTTGTAAAGCCATTTGCACTGTAGAGGTTTTACCTTATTAGGTAAATCAACTAGATCCCATACGTCATTCTCATACATGGAGTCCATCTCGGATGACATGGCTTCGAGCTATAGCTTTGAGTCGGAATAAGCTATAGCACCTTTATAGGTAGCGGGTTCATTACTCTCTAGGAGGAAAACGTCACTCTCCTCGACCATACCAATGTATCTGTCCGGAGGATGAGAGACTCTACCCGACCTCCTAGGTTCCTCAGGAATACTAATCGTATCATCAGTTGGAGGAACAACTTCCTCCATCTGTTCTTCGGTTGTTGGTTCTGGAATCTCCGACAGCTCGAAGGTTCTATTACTTGTCTTGTTCTCGAGAAATTCTTTCTCTAAGAACGTCGCACTAGCCGCAACAAAAGCTTCGATGTTCGGTAGGCGAACAGAAGTAATGACCAAATGTTCCTTTTGGATAACCTATAAAGTATGTCTTGACTGATCGCGGGCCGAGCTTATCCTCGTGTCTCCACTTGACATAAGCCTCGCAGCCCCAAACCCGAATAAAGGACAAGTTAGGGACCGTTCCCTTCCACATTTCATATGGAGTCTTGTCGACAGCGTTAGTCGGACTTCGGTTAAGTATAAGAGAAACTGACAAAAGAGCAAAACCCCATAATGAATCAGGCACTACCGTGTGACTCATCATGGATCGAACCATATCAAGTAAGGTTCGATTTCTCCGTTCGGACACACCATTCAATTGAGGTGTTCCAGGTGGAGTTAACTGCAAAATGATTCCACAGTCTTTAAGGTGTTGATCAAATTCATTTGAAAGATATTCGCCACCCCGATCTGAACGGAGTGCTTTAACCTTTCTACTCAGTTGGTTCTCAACCTTGTTCTGGTATTCCTTGAATTTCTCAAAGGACTCATTTTTATGCTTCATTAAGTAGACATATCCGTATCTACTCAAATCGTCCGTGAAAGTGATAAAATATCTATAGCCATCTCTAGCGGTAATTGACATAGGTCCATAAACATTAGTATGTATGAGTCATAATAGGTCACTAGCGCGCATTCCAACACCTTTGAAGGAAATTCGAGTCATTTTGCCAATGAGACATGATTCACACGTGCCATATCTAGAAAATTTGAATGCGGGAATAGTCCCATTATCGACGAGTTTCTTTACGCGTTTCTCATTTATGTGTCCCATTCGACAATGCCATAGATAGGTTTGATCTTTGTCACCAACTTTTAATTTCTTATTATTCATGTGTAATACTTTCGTGGTTTGATCTAACATGTAAATTCCATTCATGGAAACCGCTTTACCATAAATCATTTCATTGAAAGAGAAAATACAGCTATTATCCTTTATTGAAAATGCAAATCCGTCGTTATCGAGTACGGAAACAGAAATGATCTTCTTAGATAAACTAGGTACATACTAACAGTTATTTAAAAATAACTCAAACCCACTAGGGAGCTGGATTACTTATGTTCCTTTGGAGACTGCAGCAACTCGTGCTCCATTTCCAACTCGTAGGTCCACATCACCCTTTTCGAGAGGTATGATGTTCTTTAGGCCCTGCAAATGATTACACAGATGAGAACCACAACCAGTATCAAGTACCCAAGTTTTGAAACTAGCATGGTTAATCTCAATCATATGAATATAAGATGACATACCAACAGGAACGACGCGGCCTGCTTTAATGTCCTCACGGTACACGAGACAGTTCCTCCTCCAATGTCCAGTCTTGTGACAATGGTGGCACTCAATGTCACCGCCCTGGCTCTGATACCACTTGTGGGATTTATCTGTATGCATCCCTTTAATTTTAAAGATTATAACGGATTATAGAGTGATGATTACGAGTAATAAAACTAAATTACATAAGCAAAAGCATAAAGGATTAATAAATAACCTTCGGTCCTAGATTTTATGGTCTATGAACAATATCGCAATGATATTCTCCTATCAGTTGCACCCAAGACGATATGAGATATGCCCTTGTTCTTTTGCTAGAATCGATCCCTCAAATTTTCTGTAAAATTAGGGTTTTGTGTTTTGTTGAGATGAGAGGCAGGAGTAGGTTAGAAATTAGGTTAAGAAAAATAAACTCCACCTTCCCTTATAATCGTGTATTAGGGTGAAATAGGGTGATTTATTTTTCTTCCAAAATCTCGGCCCATACATACGAAACAGGCATATCAGTCGATCGACTGATACACCCGGTCGATCGACCATGTAATCAAATGGTATATCGATCGATCGACTGACATACCCGGTCTATCGACCATGTATATAACGCATTATTTATAAATTGTCATTTATATTACACCGCATTAATTAACACTGGTCAATAATAATTTATTATGACAATATCGTATAATTTATCATTAGCTGATTAAATATAACCGATTACATTTAATTACGAATTAACATATTAATTCGTCCAAGCTAACATTATATACATTAATTAAATATAATATATTATATTCAATTTACGAATTGACAGTTAATTCGTCTCAGCTAATATTATTTAATCGGCATTAAATAATCGTCTCATCAACACATTGACTAACTGTTTAGTCATAGGCATCAATGTGATTATATTTTCATACAATCACATTTCTCAAACACATCCTTTAGGTGTGACTTTTAGGGACCAGTTGATCACCGCCATCAGTATGATAATAACGTCAAACTTTCTAGCAAGCCAACCGTTATTAGGTAATCGTTAATCAACTGATAAAATATGAAGTATACCCTTGTGAACCTATAAGAGATTTATAAATTTTATCACACTAATTTTTTGAGGACACAAGCTCCAACATTACTCAATGCTGGCGCTACATATCAACGCACCGCAACTACACTACTACATGATGTATAAAGAAGTTGAGGTATACGTAGATGATATTATCGTCAAGTCCAAGGATAGAGAAGGTCACATTAACAACCTTCACAAATTTTTCTCAAGACTACGAAAGTACAACATGAGGCTCAATCCTCAGAAATGTGCATTTGGAGTAACATCCGGCAAACTCCCAGGATATGTCGTTAGCCAACGAGGGATAGAAATAGACACTTCCAAGATCAAAGCTCTAATCGAAATGTCGCAACCTCAAACAGAGAAGGAAGTTAGAGGATTCTTGGGCAAGGTGCAATACATAAGTCGATTCATATCGAAACTCACCATGATTTGTGAACCTATCTTCAAAAAGCTAAAGAAAACAGATCACACAATGTGGGATGACGACTGTCAAAAGGCATTCGACCGAATCAAGGAGATACTAGCCAAACCACCAGTGCTCATGCCTCCTCAACGAGATCAACCTCTTGGTTTATATCTCACAGTAACCAAAACATCCATGGGAGCCATGCTAGCACAAACCGTGGGAAAAGAAGAAAGAGCTATCTACTACCTTAGTAAGAAGTTCTTGGAATATGAGTACAAGTACACACCACTCGAAAAGACATGCCTCGCTCTTGTGTGGGCAACGAAGAAGCTACACCATTACATGCTTAGCTCTTCCGTCAAAGTGTACTCCAAAATGGATCCTGCAAAATACCTCTTCGAAAAACCCGTTCTCAATGGACGCCTAGTGAGATGGACTTTGATGCTCTCAGAGTTCGATCTCAAATATGTACCTCTGAAAGTTATAAAAGGACGCGTGTGGACATGGGCCCACCTGCGTATGCCCAGCTCGATCTGTGGACAATGGCAGCGGTCTTTTGAAAGCCACGCTCGGCGGCGTAAAAATGCTTTCGACCGGATCGTTTTAGATCGGTCGGTTTCGTCTCAGTAAGGATCTCGAAACGATTATAGATGTTTGGAGTCGCCACCAAGCATTTTTTGGATGCTTGGAACCCGTTCGAAATCCACTTTATACCTCGGTCAAATCGAAGCACAAAGCAGCGTTTGACATAAGTACTAAAGATAAGGAATCATCCCTGTTTAGCATCCTATCTCTAGAATGACTCTCGTACGCCCTGAATAAGGTCCTCCACTATCCAAAGTTTCCGAGTAAGAGGTGAAGGTACGTATTGGGAAGGCCTTTAATCAGACACCCAATCCCGCCCGCGGTAGCGGCCTCTACTGATCGATCTTGGTGGTTGAATGCAAAAGTTGATAAAACGGTTTAAATGCATAAATGCGCATCCAATAGTTTAAACCTAGCATGTGAGAGCTTTCTAAGTCGGTTGATTTAATCCAAGTATCAAGTATAAGATGCCGAGTTGGATTTATGGTTGATTTGCATGCAAGACGGAAATTAAACATCCATTTACCGTATTAGGTTTATGGTGCCTAACGTGATCCATTTGTCTTGGTAAAGCGTTTTGCAAATGTGATTTTGAATAGTCATCTGATCTGTCCTATATCCGGGCTAATCGGAGTCGAGATCGTCCTGGACTAATGGTGGAAAGGGAACAGGCCCTGTACCAGATGGCTATATGAGGCGCGAGCCAGCCGGCGATGTAAAGGGGCCTCCCCTGGTTCTGAAAATGAGAAAGAAAAGGCCTGCTTGTGGCGCGGGTTAGTCAACGGTTATATGCCGTATTCTGACCATTTGAAAAACGTTATAAAACGTGTTGAAAAATGGGTGTTTGAACCCGGTTTGATTTGAAAGGGTCGTTTAGACCGCATTTGTTGATTTGAAGAACTAGACTCGAATAATCATCATTATTTTGATAATATTCGGTGTCGGGTTCGATTTGACAAACATGACATGAATAGTTTTGAAAATAATTATGAACTAATTGTTTTAAGTTCATTTGAATGTATTTAGTCGGTACTCGTCATCGTACCCGGGTTAAAATCCGGCATGGTATGTAGACCAAGGACGACTTTGTGTTGGTGACTAATATGTTTATTTTGAAAGATGTAAAGAAATGAGGAGAGGATTTCAAATACCTCCCAAAAATGAAATAAAAGGCTTTAAAATACCTTTTAAATGTCATTAACCAAATATTATCACCGAAATACGGATTTAACCGTCATGGTATATGGAACCAAGGGTGAAAAATGTTTTATGGTTAAAACAAATGAAATGGAATAAAAAGGGTTTGAAAATATTTTAAATGGTAAAAACCGATTACAAATATGAAAATGAATTAATGGGAAATGACGAGAACAAACACGGTTGATCTCTGACCTGGACACCCCATTTAGGCGCGGGCAAGCCGGCGAACCAAGGGGCTTCTGTCTCAGGCCAAAAATCAGTTTTGGCTCGTTTATCCCATGTTTTGGTTCATGTTATGCACGTTTTAGCATGTTATAGTCATGAAACAAATGAAAACATAATAAAAGAGGATTTTTACACCCTCATACTTACATGTTTGGTTATGGCGAGTGACCGACGTAAGTGTAACAATTCGTTTGATCGAAAAAAACTCGGTTTAAAACCGTTTTGGTAAGTAAGAAAATTGTTTTAAGATTAGTGACGGTGTAGTGGTCGAAGTGGTCGGTCAAATGATTTAATGCACGAAGCCGGTTGTGGTAAGTGATTTATCCTCTTTCATTTTTGATCATTTGAGAATACGATGAAAGATCATCGGTTAATGGAAATCACCTGATCTTGCAGGAGGTCGAGGCGGCGGGCATCGAGCCCAGAGTACCCCGAGACCCTTGAGTAAACTGACACGGCGGAGATGACGACGATCTCCGAGCTACGTGACTTTGACGTGGCGGTGAGAGATGCTGGCTTGGACGAGTGGCAGCATCTGATTCGAAGGGTGAGTCTCCTAACTTGTATAGTTTTGTGTAAGAACACAATTGCTCGAGTTTGTCCAATCGCTAAGAATTTTCCTTTTAAAATGCAGGCTACTGCCGTCGAGGCACTTGATGGCGGCCAAGGACGTCAAGTATGAACCTTCCGTTTACTTCATTTTGAATTTTCTAATCTTCCATATGTTTGAAACGATTTGACATGAGCCTATTCTTGTTGTTTGCAGAGGGAGCGTGAGCTAGAGCGAGAGCTTGCCCAGTCCCGGGAGGAGACAGCTCGCCTGCTGAGGGAGCTCGAGGTTCGAGACGCCGAGGTTGCTGCTTTCGAGGCGAGAGTTGTTGAGCTAGACGGCGACCAACAGTAGCTTTTTTGTTATTTCTTGTTTTTGGCTGTATTTTGTACATTTGTACATTTTAGGACCCATATTTTGGACATTTGGACCTCGTTTTGGGGTTCGAGCCCCCAGTTTGGTGTATATATCCCATTTTTGGTTGTATATGTGATGGCCTGGATGCCTTTGCTGTTGGGTTGCTTTGTTTGTGCCTGTAGGTTAGCTTTGAACTGGTTTGGTAGATGACGGTTTGCGCCGTCATGCTGCCGAAATTCACATAGAAGTCACATAGAACATACATTTATACACATGGCCTAAATTAGCGCAGAATAATGACTCGAAAGTGCAAAAAATTTGGCCGGAAATGAAAATGTAAAAAATTTGGTCGGAAATGACCGGACGGTATGGAGGGTTACCCCCTTAAAAAAATAAAAATAAAAACACATAAGTGTGAAATGTAATGTGGAAGGAGAGTGAAATGATTCCCCGAAAAGAAAATTTAAAAGAAATTCATAAGTGTGCTAAAATGACGAAAATGTCGATATCGTCTCGAAATGCGTGCTCGTGCAATTAGGAAAACACGAAATATGGCAACCTGACGTATTTACCAAAATAATAACCCGTATGAATAGGAAATTATTCGTTGAGGAATTTAAGAAAGATCCAACGCGGAAAATCACAGAAAGAAGGCTGAGGAAGAGGCGCAGCACCTGCTGCGCTTGTTCCCAGTGCATCCGTTCTGACGGATTTTAGGAAACAACTTTTAGTATAAATACAGACGTTGAGGGAGGTTTTATTCACATAATTCTTCCGTCTTTCTTCGTCTTATTACACAAAGCTCCCAAAATAAGGATACATCATGAACACTCTTGAAATTCGTCTAAAGGAATGGACAAATGAGTTCTCTAATGTGGAGAAACACAACTTGGGTGTTTATAATTTTGGATCGGTTTTGAGCTTGAAGTTAATCAAGGTAGTCAAACCATTTCTAGATGCTTGTCTTGACTATTGGGACCCGAACTATCACGTATTTGCCTTCCCTGGAGGCGACATTTGCCCATTTCCCGAGGAAATTGCTGCGATTGGTGGTTGGGACCCGGAATATTTGCCTGCTATTCCCTCCACTTCTCAAGGGTATAAGAACAAGTTTGGAAACTTGCTTGGATTGGCAAGAGTTGATGTGGACGGCCTTGTGACTTCTAAAGGAGTGCGAATGTTGGATTTCATTGATCGATTCATCAAAGGGGCTGGCCCCGCTGTGTCTTATGTTGCGAGGCGAAGGTCATTCGGATTTTGTCTATTACATGTATATGTCCTTCAAGGGCACGTGGATGAGGATATGAGAGGCGACCTTCGTCTCTTGAGCTTGATTGAGCAAATTGAGCTGCGCAGAGCCCAGCTTGTCTGTGTTTAGGAGAGATCCTATTGGGCTTGGATAACAGGAAAGTCAATCGCGACCTACCTTATTTGGGAAGTCCCATTATATTGCAGGTAAAAGAACTTTTTTTTCTTTGTTTATTTTTTTTCGTTTTTTTTTTCGACTTTTTTTGTTTGGACTTTTTGTCTTTTTTTTATACCTTCTTTTGGTAGGTCTGGCTTATGGAGCGTCTTCGATTGATCGAGCCCCCAGTTAATGTTCCTGCTTATCATGCTCGCTCAATTGCAATGAGGGCCAGGCTTTACATGGTGGACTTCACTCGAGTTTGCAATTACTGGGAGAATAAATTGGAGAGTGAAGATGGCCCCTTAATTAGATGGATCGTACCATGTGGCATCTCAAATCTGTCACTGGAGTATCTTCCTTGGATCCTACCCGGTCTGTTCGCATTCCCGGCCTAGAGTTTATGATATGCATTTTACCGAAGAGGTGGATGAGGCAGGTTGGATTGAAGCAGATGATCCCGAAGCTTGACACTGTCCCGCAGACTTCCGTGGCGCTTACTACTGAGAGTCGAAGGTAATGGGCCATCAAATGGGCTCAGAGGAACATTTGTTTCTTGAATTCTTCTGTCAGCGCTCTATGGGTGTTGGATTCCTATCTGCGGTGGAGGAAAGCTACTACTCCGGAGGAGCGCGAGAGATTAAGGAAGCGTGAACCTGTTGACTACAAGGTTCGCGAGGTGGAAAAGGAGAAGGAGAAGCATCTGACTGATGGAGAGGAAGAAGCCGGATTTCGAGTTGTTCATCCTTCGAAGAAACCGAAGACTTCTCCTGCCGTCGAGATGGTGGTTGACAAAAATAGCAAAGCAAGACCACGAGAGAGACCATTGGTGATTAGGTCGGAAGTGGCGCAAGAGCGTCCAGCTCGAGGTCGGGACAAGAAGTATAATAGAAATGACAAAGGCAAAGGGAAAATAGAAGAGTAGACTGAGTCTTTATTATTATTTATTATTATTGTAATTGTAATAAGAAGGTGGGGTTTTTAGAATCCTAGCCTATTTATTTTTATTATGATTTTATTATGTAACGTATTATTATTAGAAATGAAATAAAAAGGTTAATTGGTTATGAAACCGTTACGATTTTCTTTGCATTATTCTTGTCGAATCAAATGCATTCGCAAATGTCCTTCTATTTACATTTAAGACAATTAGATGGGTTGTATCCTGTGAAGGATTGTCTATGTATTCATTTAGAAAAATGAAATCAAACCCTTGCGCATAGTTCGAGTAAATGTAAAAGAATAATTGTTCTAACCAAGAGCTTGTAACGAACTTAGAAAAATAAGCATGAGATTTGCTTACTCCTGAAATGCTATTTAGTTTATTTGATGATATGAGGATGACAAATTGTCAAAGTGCAAGAGCAAGATGACATTAGCTTAATTCAGCTTGGCCAGGGGCCGTTTATTTCGTGCCACAAGAGCGACACGTGAGGTTACGCAAGGCGCGTTTTTGCTCCTATTCTAGGCATAGTAACGTTTCAGTTGGTCAAGGTTCGTTGGGTTGGCAAATTCGTTCCCATCTAGGTCTGTGATCCTAACCGCACCTCATGGAAGTATGGACTTGACTAGGAATGGCCAGGCCCTATTGGGTTTCAATTTTCCTCGTGGATCGACAGGTAAAAGAGCCCTAATTGACTTGAGGACCAGGTCTCCTTCCTTAATGTTTCTTGGCTTAACCCTTTTGTTGAAGGCTCATTTGATACGCGCCTGATATGTTTGCACATTGTGTAATGTACGTAACTTTCATTCATCCAGGAGGATGAGTTCTTCATATCTATCCCTCTTCCACTCGGCTTCTGGGATTTGACTTTCGAGTAAAATACGAAAGGACGGTATTTCTAGCTCGACTGGTTGTACGGCTTCCATGGAGTAGGTCAAATAGAAAGGATTAGCCCCAGTGGGCGTCCTAACAGACGTACGGTATCCCCATAAAGCAAAGGGTATCTTGTTTGGCCAAT
This sequence comes from Silene latifolia, assembly GCF_048544455.1. Classification (NCBI taxonomy): domain Eukaryota; kingdom Viridiplantae; phylum Streptophyta; class Magnoliopsida; order Caryophyllales; family Caryophyllaceae; genus Silene; species Silene latifolia. The sequence continues at coordinate 479,087,167 of NC_133538.1, read as the reverse complement.
CTCTATAGTTGTCAATCATTTTCTTGAGTATCGTGACAACATTTTTGTTTGCTGCCTCTACCGCGCCATTGGTTTGTGGTCTGTATGGCGAGGAGTGGTGATGCATGATTTTGTACTTGGCTAGCAATTGTTCAGTCTCAGCTTGGAAATGTGATCCATTGTCACTGATGATCTCATGTGGGCAACCATATCGACAGATAATGTTGGTTTGTATGAACTTTACCACGTTCTTGGCTGTAAGACTGGTGTAGGAAGCCGCTTCTACCAACTTGGTGATGTAATCGATTGCTACCAGGATGAAACAGGGACCTTCTGTTCCGGCAGGATTGATCTTGCCGATGATGTCGATTCCCCAAGCAGAAAATGACCAGGGAGATGTCATGGTGTAAAGCAATGTAGGAGGGACATGTTGCACGTTCCCGAAGATTTGGTAATTATGGCAATGTCTTACATACTTGATGCAATCAGATTCCATCGTGGTCCAATAATACCCTAAACGTGTGATTTTCTTTGCCATCATGGGTCCACTCATGTGAGGGCCACATTCTCCCTCATGGACTTCTTCCATCACCTTCCGTGCCTGTGAATAATCAAGACAACGTAGGATTACACCAAGGGTTATTCTTTTGTATAGCGCTCCTTGCATGAGAACGTATTGAGAAGCTAGCAAGCGGATAGCGCTTTGTCCCCTTTTGTCCATTTCTGGTGGATAGGTGTCATTGAGCTTGAAGTTTAGGATTTCTTGGAACCAAGGTTCCTCCGCAATTTCCTCTTCATCTGTGATTTGGTGCACATAAGCTGGCTCTGATCGTCGTTCGATGCACAAAGGCATTTCTAGCATGCTATCCGGCATATTAATCAAAGATGCAAGTTTTGCAAGAGCATCTGCAAATTGATTTTCTTCTCGAGGTTGGTGTAGGTAGGTCACTTGATCGAAGAATTGGGCTACTTGGTCTATTCTGGCTTTATAAGGTGCTAAACTTTCGCTTCGGATTTTTCAAGATCCCGTAATTTGATTGATGATCAAAGATGAATCCCTATGTACTCGAAGATTCTTGATGCCTAAACTTACCGCCGCTTGCAATCCAATGAGACAAAGCCGTGATTCTCGGCGTTATTTGTCAGCTCGAAGTCGAGTTTGACAGAGATTGGTGTATGCTCGCCTTCAGGAGAAATGAGCAACACTCCTATTCCAAATCCTCTTAAATTCGATGCCCCATCAAAATAGAGGTCCTAGGAGTCTACATCCGTTTGGAGTATATCCTCATCCGGAAACGACCAAGTGTCTACCATTTGTGTATCATTGATGGCATTTTCTGCGAAGAATACGGCAACGGCGCGCCCTTTTATAACTTTCAAAGGAACATACTTGAGATCGAACTCTGAGAGCATCAAAGTCCATCTTGCTAGACGTCCATTGAGAACGGGTTTCTCGAAGAGGTATTTGACAGGATCCATTTTGGAGAATATTTTGATGGAGTAGCTAAGCATGTAACGGCGTAGCTTCTTCGTTGCCCACACAAGAGAGAGGCATGTCTTCTCGAGTGGCGTATTTTTGCACTCGTACTCCAAGAACTTCTTACTAAGGTAGTAGATAGATCTTTCTTCTTTTCCTACAGTTTGAGCTAGCATGGTGCCCATGGCCGTTTCAGTTACCGTGAGATATAAACCAAGAGGTTGATCTTGTTGAGGTGGCATGAGCACTGGCGGTTTGGCTAGTATTTCCTTGATTCGATCGAAAGCCTTCTGACAGTCATCATCCCATATGGTGTGATCTTTTTTCTTTAACTTCTTGAAGATAGGTTCGCAGATCATGGTGAGTTTCGATATGAATCGACTTATGTATTGCACCTTGCCTAGGAATCCTCTAACTTCTTTCTCCGTTTGAGGTTGCGGCATTTTGATTAGAGCTTTGATCTTTGAAGGGTCTATTTCTATACCTCGTTGGCTAACAACATATCCCAGTAGTTTGCCATATGTTACTCCGAATGCCCATTTATGAGGATTGAGCCTCATGGTGTACTTCCGTAACCTTGAGAAAAATTTGCGAAGGTTCGCAATGTGTCCCTCTCTTTCCTAGGACTTGACAATCATGTTGTCTACGTATACCTCAACTTCTTTATGCATCATGTCATGTAAGAGCGTAGTTGCGGTGCGTTGGTATGTAGCTCCGGCATTGATTAACCCAAACGGCATAACCGTGTAGCAATAGGTTCCCCATTGAGTGACAAAGGCGGTCTTATGCATGTCTTATAAGGCCATCTTGATCTGGTTATATCTCGCGTATCCATCCATGAAGGACTGCAACGCGTGATCTGCCGTATTATCCACTAATATGTCGATATGTGGTAGAGGAAAGTCATCCTTAGGACCTGCTTTGTTTAAGTCTCTAAAGTCAACACAAACACGGATCCTCCCATCCTTTTTGGGTACGGGTATTATGTTAGCTACCCAGTCTGAGTACTCGGAAACTTTGATGAACCCGGATTTGAATTGTTTGTCGACTTCTTCTTTGATCTTGAGAGCCCATTCTGTCCTCATTCGACGGAGCTTCTGTTTTACGGGTTTGAAACCTGGTTTGATTGGGATTCTATGCTCTACGATGTCCCTGTCGATCCCTGGCATATCTTTGTAGGACCAAGCAAAAATGTCTTTGAACTCGTGTAGGAGGTCTATGAAATTGGCCCTTTCGGTGGGGCTTAAGGTTGTCCATATCCTAAGTTCTTTGGGTTCTAGTTCAGTTCCTACGTTGATGGGTTCAGTATTCTCTATCACTGGTCCCCCTTCCCCCTCTTGTAATATTTCTTTGGCTATGTAGGGAGGTATTTCGATTGAGTGCGGTCCTGGTCATCCTCATCATCATCGTAAATGAATTGAATTCAAGATAACATGAAGAGTAAGCAGAACCTGATTTATTCATATTAAGATTTGAGAAAAGTTGAAACAAAGAAGCCATCTGATCTGTGGTCAGTGGCGGTAAAGGGACAACAGTTGGGACATTTCCCGAACTACTGTTGCTATTTGACACTAAGCTAGGAGAAACAAGGGGAGTGGGAATGACGACAGGAGGAGACTCTCTAGGAACTTATCTAGACTCCGACTCTGACTCCGACTCTGACTCTGACTCAAATTCATCGTCTTCTGGTTCTCCTTTGAACATCTCGCCTTCTTCAGTAATGAGCTTGAAGAGTCTTCCTTGATTGTTTGTCCACTTGATCGATTTTCTCCATCCTTTCTGCTGATTGGTGTTGGTTTCTGTGATTAACGCGGTAGGGTTGAAGTGATCGTCTTGAAGTACCATGGTAATGATCTCATCCAGCGCGGCTCCAACAAATCTATCTTCCCCAAATAGTAGACTCACAACTTGTTCGTCTAGGCAAGGTGCTTGACGAGTCTTGACGGTAGGAACCGTTTCTAGAGGAATGAAGTAGCAATCGTGAAAGATCTCGATTCCGGCTCTCTTCCTTTCGAGATAGTGCCAAGGCTCAGGAAATCCGTGGAAGATATCTTGACTCCCTTCCCTAACGAAGTATCCATTTGGGGTAGGGAGGTAGGATCGCATTTGGATTCCTACGTTCTTGCGATTTTGAACTTGAGAAAGTATCTCGAGAACTTCCTCTTTAGTGGCTTTGTATCCTAGTCCAAGAGGTATTCTTTCTGAGTTACCCTCCTTGTAAAGTGCAAAGGTGTTTCTTCGGATAAGATTCAAAGGCATTCCCGGGAAGTATCCCTGGGTTTTGAGTATGTGGTTGACCACTAAGTCAGAGTAAGGATTGAAGTATAGGGGTGCCAACTCACTTTCTATGACATTTATGACATGGAAGCCCCCAAGCTCATATACTGGATCTGTAAGGACTTGATTACATGACTTTCTTTCGATTACTGCCATGATGGGCAATGAAGTGATTGTCACCACCTTACCATTTAGCGGGATCTTGATTTTCTGGTGGAGCGTGGATGTTACCGCTTTTGAAGCGTGAATCCAGGGTCTTCCCAGAAGTATGTTAAAGGATGTCTCGATATCCACTATTTGGAAGTTGACCTTTCGCTCAATCGGCCCTGTGGCGATGGTTAGGTCAACAAGTCCTACTACCTTTCGTCGTGTACCATCATATGCGCGAACACCTTGGTTGGTAGGGGTCCAATCCGACTCTTTAATGCCTTGTTTGTATGCCGTTTTCAAGGGTATGACATTGACTGCGGAGCCATCATCTACCAAAGTCATTGGCACATTCTTCTTTAGGCAAATGACAGTGATATAAAGAGCCAAGTTGTAACTAGCACCGAAGGGTGGCAAATCCTCATCCGAGAAAGTAATAGGATTACTTAGCTTTGGTGATTCTTGGAAGACCAAGTTGACCACGTCGTCGGGTGTAGAGTTATGTGCCACATTTATTTTGGCCGAGGTTTGCAGCAAAGCTTGGCGATGTGGGAATGAGCTTGACACTAGTTGCCAGACTGAAAGATTAGCCTTTGTCTTCTGTAGTTGCTTTAGCAAATGGTCGGTAGAGCCTTCTTCATTATCATTTGGTATGACCACATTGGTTGGACTGTTTGCTATGGGACCATTTTGAGAAGTGTTTTGGTATGGGCGCCCCGAACGAGTGAGGTGGTCTACATCTTGATCTTCACAATTTTGGACTATTTCCTCACTGACTTTGACTAAGTAGTGTTCAGTGAGATACTCGTCTTCATCATCATCGGCCCATATTCCATTAACAGTAGCAAGTTCTCCATTCTCATGATTTCAGCCTCTAATTGGATAATTTGGTCGACTAGTTCATCAACCATGGCTACTACTTCTTGCATTGTAGTGTTTTGAGAGAAGACTAGTGGTGCACGTTCTTTAGGTGTGGCGTTGGGATCACGTAGGGTTGCCACTGCACTCTCTAGTTCCACGACTTGTCTATCCACACTTTATGCCCATGCGATGAAATCAGTGATGGTTGGGGAAATGGTGGAGTAGTTCCCTTCATTTTCTATTGCATGAATTTTATTTTCGACTGGAGAAATGAGGTGTGAACAATCTATGGTAGATTCCTCACTTGTAATCACTAGAATTCCAAGAGGATTCTGAGTGTTGTTAGGCTTACCTCCAGGTGGTATTGGTAGGCGACCGTCTTCAATCATATCTTGAAGTACATTTTTCAGTTTGTAGCATTTTTATGTATCATGTCCCTTACCTCTATGGTATTCGCAGTACGAATTCTCATCCCAGAACTTGGATTTCTTTTCTGGTTTGGGTGTAGGGCATATGGGTTGAAGTTTACCCAGCTTCATCAACCTTTTCAGAGCGTTGGAATATGTGTTCCCAAGATTTGTGAATTTCCTTGGAGAGGTATTCTTCTTAGATGGCTCGAGAAGCTTAACTTCATCAGTTTTGCTAGTAGAGCCGTAAGAACGACTTATCGAGCCTTGAAATCCGCGACCCATCGATTTGGACAAGAGCCTTTTACGGATGTCATCTTCGATCCTTTTCCCTAGTACAATTAAATATTTGAAAGTCTTGACGTTTTGATACCTCAAATGATTTGCATAAATGGGCTTTAGGTTGTCCACGAATTTCTCTACGAGGGTGGCTTCATCCGGACGTTCAACAAGTTGAGTACTAGTCCTCCTCCACCGACTTACGAAGTCGGTGAAACCTTCTTTGTCATTTTAGTTAAGAACCTCTAAAGTGCGCAAGTTGACTTGGATTTTAGCATTATCCGCATATTGTTTAGCAAACTCGATTGCGGCGTCATCCCAGGGAGCGATTTTCTTGTGCTCTAGCAAATAGAACCATTGCTTTGGGATGGTGTCAAGAGATGAAGGAAAGATCCTTAAGAACATCTCGAGTTTAATGCCTTTGATAGACATGTAATCCTTGAGGGCACGGATATGATTCAAAGGGTTTTCATGCCCATTGAATTTAGGGATATCCGTCATGTTGAAGTTGGTTGGAAACTTGGAACTCACAGCCTCATATTTGCGGTTGGTCTCCCTATAAATGTCATCCCCTTTGAGATACATCAATTGTTCCTCCAAGTATTGGAGTCGTTTCTCAGCTGCAGTCATACCTATGGGAGGGTCTTCGTCCCTGAAGTTGTTCACAAATTCGTCAGACACTTCGCTTTCTCGAGGAGGCATCCTCATTTCCACGGCATATATTCGGCCCTCAATGGTGTCAAGGCGATAATACACTTGGTCTTGAGTAACTTGAAGACGAGCTAGCGTGGCTAGGATTTGATCATTACCATTCTGGAGTTGGTTGAAGTTCGCGTCGCTTGTTTCAGGCATCTTGGAAACTGAATAAGAGATCGACGACAAATCAAAACACAATCGACCATTCTAGCACACTTACTCGAAAAGAAATTTTTTGACTCGTGAAGTGGGAGTGTGCCACTTGTGTCAAGTGAGTTTTGAGGAAGTGACAAAGTTTGAAAAATGTTCGTCCTAGTCAACTTTAGTGTAGTTGTAGGAGTGGACTTTAAGTGAGGTTTTGAAAAGGGTTTTGTGGCCCGAATTTTGACTCGACAATTGGACATAGTTTCGACTGATTTTGCGCTAATATTAGGCCCAAGTTTCGAAAATTTACATTTTAAAAAGGATTTTGATTTTACAAAAAATCGTCATGGTTTGTTTTAGAAATGGTGATTACATATGGTACAAACAATATATACAATCATTATAACGGGATGCTGAGTGCATTTAAATGGGTTTTGGTTTAAAGGGTGGGTTGCCATACCGAACAATCAAACCCAAAGTCTGTGGAGAGGCTCGTACCAAACAGGAGTAAGGCCGATTCCTAATCCATTTCCTCAATTAGTGAAGATCCTTGATACAAACAAGAGTAAGTACCATAGTATGTATGACGTCAATCGTTATCCATCCTTAGGCCCAAATAAGAATTAGGACCGTTTAGACGGGACGATTGGTCGAATGGGTTGGGTTGGGCCTAGGAAGGCCGAATGAAACAATCTAGGAAGACCGAGTTATGAAAACCGACAATTGTCTTGTACAAACTATTCCCTAACCTTGTTCAAGTTTCACTCTTTTGGCTACACGTAAGTGTATTACTCCCCAGCGGAGTCGCCAAACTGTGGACGCGGGCCCACGAGGGCGCTTGGGAAACAAGCGTTTGCATTTGTGGAGTCGCCACCAATTTATTGTGGAAAATTGGAAACCGTTCGAATACCTCATGCCATGTCAAGACACAAAGTAGTGACATGAACACCAAGAACTTGTTACTCTTAGCATTCTATGTCTAGAATGACTCTCGTGGATGCCAATGAACACAGATGTTCAGAGAGATCTGGAGTAAGGGGTGAGGGTACGTATTAGGAAGCTCTTTTGATCGAACACCTAATCCCGCCCGCCTCGATAGCGGCCTCTACTAATGATTAGGGAAATTGTCAATACTCGATATATTGTCGATTATATGCATGCAATGCAACATCCATTAGATTAATCCTAGCATGTGTGAGTTAGACTAAGTCGGTGAACAAGTAATTTAATCATACAATTGGGGTCAAAGTAGAGATTTAAATCGATAACATGTGAAGGCATACAAGTGATAATAAAGAAATACAACAATAAATACAGTAATGAATACAAATAATTACATGGGATTGATTGATTTATGTCGAAAATACTTCTAAAATGGATAATTTGAGAAAAGAATAAATAAACAAATTGACGAACATGAATTAAGGTGATAATACAACTAATAGTTAATTAAATACATAATTACCAAACTAAGTCAAAGCAACACAGGAGTTCAGAGACAGAAATCAACCAGGAACAGGCGTAGCAGAGGTGCGTCCCTTTGAAGAGGCGCAACAGTCGCTGCGTCTGTTCCTGAGCTCAATTCTGGCTGTGAAGCCGGAATTGCAAGTCTTTAATATTCGTTGGTTAATTTAATGCTTGTTTATATTATTTGACTCGGATGAAAGTGATTAGCATGTTATTTACATATGATTAATGGTCATGAAAGCGATAAACATGGATGAAACCGATTAGAATGAATTATACAAGATCAATAGGTTAACTAATTACAAATTAACAAACTAATCAAATTAATTAGGTTAAACAGGTTATTAATGACGAATTAATGATGGTGACGATGAATAACAGATGCAACTATGTCAAAGATCAAACTCCAGAGACTCAATATAGATGAATCAAATCTCTAAAAACCCGGATTGACTTTAATGACGAAAACCCGCAAATATGAATTATAAGGGATTTAAGTCGGGATTTATGATGAATTAAATGCTAATGATGATGAATAATATGTTAAATTATCATGTTGAAATTATTACATTAAAGAAACAACAAACAATTGAAAACAAAAAAAGCAAAACAAACGAACTAACAAAAGACGAAGGAAGAAGAAAGGAAGCAGGAACTGCGGCAGCCTCACGAAGAGGCGCAGCAGGTGCTGCGTCTCTTCGAAGAGGCGCAGTAGTTGCTGCGTCCTTTCTCGACGGTCATCTTCTGGTAATTCGTAAAAAAGGATTTAAAACATGGTTTTATAAATCGGTTTTAAGAATACTTTCGACATAAACCTTACAATATGATTATAATAATAAAGGATAAAATAGGATTATACACCCTCAGACTTACATGTTTGACGAAACAAAACGAACTAAGTTTACATTTAGTGATGCTCGACTCGAATGTAGACGAAGGTGCCCTCGTAAGGGGAAAACGAATAGAGTTGATTAAAGTTGATTATGGTGGAGTTGGTCAAATTGGTCGGTCATGCAAAACGAGGCTGGTACTCAGAAAGATCCGAGCTTACGTGGTCGAAAGTTCAAGCACGTAGGCGCCAAAAGGTAAGAACGTGGTCTAGAATGCAAAGGGAGAAGAGAAGGGCGGACACTCGCGTGAGAAATATGTGAGACCGAAGGTCTCTATTTATACTAATCACGTGGAGGAAATTAGGGTTTTCGGAGAAACTTTGGAAGTGAATCTCGAAAAGATATGAAAAGATACGAAAAATACGCAGAAAAGGACTTGGGAAGAGGCGCAGCAGGCACTGCGCCTCTTGGAAGAGGCGCAGCACTTGCTGCGTCCTTTCCCAAGTTGTTTCCTCCTGCGGAAGAAAGATTTCCGTGTTTTGGTTATGTAACAACAGATTAATCTTGTTTTCCTTAATATTTTGTGTGACTATTACGGGAAATTCTTTGCCAAAGACTAAAAGATTGTAAAATATAGAATAGAAATATCCGGAACATTCTGACTCGGTTTTAGAAAATGAAGACGTTTTTTAGACCCGGTCTCCAAATGTACTCGAATTACTTCCAAAACGACCGTATCGGCACGTAGATGACAATTAAGAGGTAGACATAATTGTTTGAGAGATCACTTGACGATAAACTTACAAACTGTCACAAATCATTCCGCGTACCAAACATGCGGCCCAATCATTACCGGGTGGTTTGCGGGAGGTGCAGAAATGAGGTATCTACAGACGGGTCCATTCCGCCTCGGGGACTTGACTCTCCTGTAGGATGCGTAGAAAAGGAACCTCTAACTCTACCGGTTGAACCGCCTCCATACCTTATGCTATGTAGAAGGGTGTGGCGCACGTCGGTGTTCGAATGGAGGTTCGGTGTCCCCAAAGTGCGAATGGGAGGTTGCTCGGCCAATCGCGGTAGTTGTCTTGCATTTTCTTGATAATGGTGATAAGAGTCTTATTAGCTGCCTCCACCGCTCCGTTGGTTTGGGCGGTAGGGGGATGATCGATGTCGCTTGATCTTGTATTTGTCCAGCAAAGCTTGAGTTTCCGCCCGGAAATGAGAGCCTTGATCGCTGATGATTTCATGGGGTACCTCATACCGGCAGATGATGTTGTTCTGGATGAACTTGGCCGCTTGTTTGGCGATCAAGACTGCATATGACTGTGCTTCCACCCACTTGGTGAAGTAGTCGATGGCGACGAGGACGAAACAATGCCCCTTGGTGCCTACCGGGTTGACTTTCCCGATGATGTCGATGCCCCAGGTTGAGAAAGGCCAGGGTGACGTCATGGTGTATAAAAGGGATGGTGGTATGTGTTGTATGTTGGCGAAGATTTGGCAATTATGGCAATGTTTGACGTAGTTACGGCAATCGGCTTCCATGGCGGTCCAGTAGTAACCGAGCCGCGTGATTTTCCGGGTAAGCGTCATTGTGCTCCTGTGAGGGCCACATTCTCCGTCGTGAACCTCTCCCATAACTTTTTAGGCTTTGTGATGGTCAATGTAAAGGAGGAGAATTCCTTGGGGTGTTATTTTGTATAGGTTATTTTGGTTTATCACGAATTATGATGCAAGCAAACGGATGGCTCTTTGTCCTCTTGGGTAAGAGTTAGGAGGGAATTCGTTTTTGGTCTTGTAGTTAAGGATGGCTTGGTATCAAGGTTCATCTTGGCTTACCTCATCGTCGTTGATGGCACAAATGTGAGCTGGCTCGCTCCTTCTCTCGACACATAGGGGCATCGGTGTCATGTCGACAAGTATGTTGACGAGCGCGACAAGTTTTGTCAGGGCATCAGCAAATTGGTTTTCCTCTCGTGGCAAGTGGAAGTACTCAATTTGGTCGAAGAACTCAACCTCTTGATTGATCTTTGCTCGGTTGGGAGCTAAGTTGTCGCTTCGGATTTTCCATGATCTAGAAACCTGATTGATGATGAGCGAGGAATCCCCGTGGACCCTCAATCTCTTGATGCCAAGTGTGATAGGTGCTTGGAAGCCGATGAGGCATGCTTCATATTCAGCGGCATTGTTGGTGACGGCAAAGTCTAGCTTGACCAAGATCAGAACATGTTCTCCCTCTGGTGATATTAGAAGGATCCCTACCCATAAGCCTCTCAGATTAGACGCACCATCGAAGTATAGGTCCCATGCGTTAGAATCGGCACAAAGGATGTCTTCGTCAGGAAGTGACCATGTGTCGGTCGTTGGTTCCTCGTTGACAGGATTCTCTGCCAGGAAATCGGCGAATGCTCTTCCCTTGATAACCTTGAGGGGTACAAACTTAAGATCAAATTCGGACAGCATGAGCGTCCACCTAGACAGCCTTTCGTTTAGTACGGGTTTTTCGAAGATGTTTTTGACCGGGTCCATCTTGGAGTAGATGTGGACCGTGTAGCTGAGCATGTAATGTCGCAGCTTCTTTGTTTACCATACTAGAGCAAGGCATGTCTTCTACAGTTAGGTATACCTCGTCTCGTACTCAATGAACTTTTTGCTGATGTAGTAGATGGCTCGTTCTTCGGTGCCGACTGTTTGTGCCAGCATTGCTCCCATGGCTGTGTTTGTGACAGTCAGGTATAGGGATAGAGGAATCCCTGGTTGAGGTATCATGACGATTGTAGGTTTGGATAGGATTTCCTTTATCCTGTCGAAGGACATTTGACTGTCGTCGTCCCAATCGGTGCGATCGGAGGCGCGCAGTTTCTTGAATATTGGTTCACAAATCATGGTGAGCTTGGCAATGAAGCGGTTGATGTATTGAACCTGACCGAGAAATCCCCGAATCTCCTTCTCGTTCTTAAGCCGAGGCATTTGCTGAAGGGCTTTGATTTTGGTTGGATCAATCTCAATGCCTCTTTTGCTAACGACATGTCCCAAGAGTTTTACGGAGGTGACCCTGAATGCACACTTCTGAGGATTTAGTCTCATGTTATATATCCGCAGACGAGCGAAGAATTTCCAAAGGGCGTTGATGTGGCCGTCCCGTTCTCTGGATTTGACAATCATGTCATCGACATACACCTCTACCTCCTTGTGCATCATATCATGTAGGAGAGTAGTAGCGGTTTTTTGATAGGTTGCTCCAGCGTTGATAAGACCGAAGGTCATGACCGTGTAGCAATATGTACCCCACTGTGTAGTGAATGCAGTCTTGTGCATGTCTTCCTCAGCCATTTTAATCTGGTTGTACACAGCATACCCGTCCATGAAAGATAGAAAGGCATGTTCGGCGGTATTGTCCACCAGAATATCAACATGTGGCAAAGGGAAGCCGTCCTTTGGACTCGCCTTGTTCAGATCCCTGAAGTCGAAGCAAACTCGAATTCTTCCGTCTTTCTTGGGTACGGGCACAATGTTGGCCACCCAATCAGAGTATTCAGACACTTCGATGAAACCGGCCTTGAACTATTTGTCCACTTCTTCCTTGATTTTCAGGGCCCATTCGGGACACATCCGGCGTAGCTTCTGTTTCACGGGTTTAGCTCCGGGCTTAATGGGTATCCTGTGCTCTGCAATTTCTCTGTCAATCCCAGGCATATCTTTGTAGGACCAGGCGAACATGTCCTTGTATTCGTGAAGGAGGTCAATGAACTGTTGTCTTTCCGAGGGGTCCAGGGTTGTCCCTATCCTAAGTTCTTGAGGTGTGTTTTCGGTTCCTACGTTAATAGGTTCGGTCTCCTCAATGATGGGGGTTCTGGTTTCTCGTTTGTCAAGTTCTTTGGCTAGGTGGGGTGGGTAGTCACTCAAGTCAAATTCCTTGTAGTCATTCAGAATTGCATTGCAGTTAAATTGAGACGAGTCATAAGCAAACTTAGCGTTCATTAAGTTGACATGAGCGAAAAGCTCGGAGAGTACAGACATCTCGTGGTCAGTCAGAGGCGACACAACATAGGAGGTGGCCCCTGAAACAGGCTCCAGGTTGTCACCTTCATGGGAGTGGGGGTGACCCTAGTAGACTCAGCCTCTAAATCAGCCACGACCTTATGATAAAACAGTGGGAAGGGTACCTTGATTGGGACATCAGGAGTGTTAGGAGTTATGAGAGACTCTGACTCCGACTCAGACTCATATTCAGTTTCTTCTTCACTTCCCTCCTTGATTATAGGGCCATCTCCAGTTGTGATTTTGAGAATGCGACCATGGCGATCGGTCCACTTGACGGTTTTCCTCCAGCCTTGTGTAGCTTTCTCTAGGTCAGTGTCAGAGATCAGGGCGGTTGGGTCAAATTGATTGTCTTTCAGGGCGATGTTGATAATGTCCTCATAGTCGAGGTGCTTGATGTTATCTTCTCCAAATAGGAGAGTGACAGTTTGTCCATCGAGGCATGACGACGGCTTAGACTCAGTTGATGCAGCTTCAATGTTGTCGGGGATGAAGTAGCAGTCCTGGAAGACTTCCACTCCCGGGTACACAGCCTTTGCTACAGAGTCATAGATCGGCTCTGGAAAGCCATGGTAGAGCTCGGACTCTCCCTCGGAGACAAAGTTTCCGTTGAGGGTCAATTGATAGGGACGGAGGATAACTTCGTTCTTCTTGCGCTTTCGAACTAGGAGGTTCATCTCCTGGATATCATCATCGGTAGGCTCATATCCCAGTCCGAAGGGAATGTTGGGAACCTTAGCCTGTTTCAAGGGAGGTAAGGTATCTTTCAGTGGATTGAGGGGTAAGCCCGAGAAGTAACCCTGACGCATCATGATACGGTTGACTGTGAGGTTAGCAAATGGGTCACAATCAAAGGGTGTTGATTCATCAATTATTGCGTTCACGGCTTGGAAACCCCACATTTCATTGTCATCCTCCTCAATGGCTTGGGAGGCTATTCCCTTCCGCATGACAGCTTTGATCGCGGAAGCAGGAATTGTGATTGTTTTCCCGTTGAAGGGGATCCCGATTTTCTGGTGGAGAGTCGAGGTAACTGCCTTGACGGCGTGAATCCAGGGACGTCCCACGACCATATTGAAAGAGGCGTCGATGTCGACCACCTGAAAACTTGTTTGCCTTTCCAGTGGTCCGGTTGCGACAGTCAAAGTGATGAGCCCTGCGACCTTGCGACGAGTGCCGTCATAGGCGCGTACTCCTTGATTTGTCAGGACCAAATCATCTTCCTTAATACCCAGCTTGTGAGCAGTCTTGAGAGGGATGCCATTCATCGCGGATCCGTCATCTACGAGGACCATGGCTACATTTTTCTTGAGGCATTGTACGATGATATACAGGGCCAGGTTATGATTGGCTCTGAATGGAGGGATATCCTCGTCACAGAAGACGACTGGGTTTTTCAGATCAGGGGCGTCCCTCGTCATATGTGCCACTATTTCTTCTGGGGAAGAGGTGGAGGGCACGGTTAACTTTCCCAAGGCCCGTAGCAAAGCCTGTCGATGCTCAAAAGATGTTGTGATTAGTTGCCAGATTGAGATTTCGGCTTTTGCTTTCTGAAGTTGTTTGAGGATTGAATTCTCAGGAGCCCTTGGTTGAGTGTCTACTTCCGGGACGATTTGGTTATTCGTTGTTGGAACGACCGTTGGATTGTTCGGGTTCTGATAAGGGCGTCCAGACCGGGTGAGGTGTCCGATCTCTTTCGCCCATTTCTCTTTCCCTGGGATGATATGGACATACTCAACATCATCTCTCCAGATGCCATTAATTTCAGAGTCTCGAGGGTACCTTGGAGGGGTATTCTCTAGTGGGTAATTTTTGTGAGGGATATTTTTGTGAGGGTAATTTTTGTGGGGGTAGTTTTTGTGGGGTTTATTATTGTGGGGTTTATTATTGTGAGGTGCATGCCAGAATGGTCGCGGGAGCAATCCGCCCTGGTGTGGGTAGTTTTGGGCGCTCGGGGGACTCTCCCTTGGGCGCGGTGGTGGAGGATTGAAGATAAGTCGACGGTAGGCATCGTCAAGTCGTGTGATCCTCTCGGAGAGACTTGATATGGCTTCCTCGACCTGCTGGAACATGGTGAGCAAAGTGGCGGCACTGAACACAAACACCCCGTCTGACGGATGTTTTTCCAAGGCAGTCACCTCATCATCGACTGGCAGGATGAGGTGAGAGCAGTCCAGAGTCGGCTCATCGTCAGAGATGGCGTGGATTCCCAGAAGGTTCGTTTTGTTGTTCGGCTTAGTTGGCGGGGGTAGAGGCAAATCCCCTTTCTAAATCATGTCTTGGATGATGTGTTTGAGTTTGAAGCAGGTTTCGGTATCATGCCCTTTCCCTTGATGGTACTAACAGTAGGCATTGGGGTTCCAGAAGCGGGATTTCTTAGTATCGGTCGGATCCGGGGTGGTTCCGATCGGTTGTAGTTTCCCCTGGTCCATGAGCCTCTTCAGGGCACTCGCATAAGTCGATCTTATATTAGTGAACACTCTATGGGGGCGCTCAGCTCTCTTAGTGGATGGTTCGCCGAGGTTGACCTCATCGATCTTGTTCATTTGGCTGTAAGGGCGAGATCCGGTTGATGTGGATCTCTGGTAGCCTCTGCCAGTGGTCTTAACCAAGACACCCTTCCGGAGGTCATCTTCAATACGTGTCCCCAGAATTTGCAGGTCTTGGAAGGTCTTGATATTTTGATATCTCAGTAAGTTGGCATACACTGGGCGGAGATTGTTGACGAACGTTTCCACCAAAGTTGATTCACTCGGTTTACTGACCAATTGAGTACTCACCCTCCTCCAACGGGTTAAGAACTCGGTGAACCCTTCCTTGTCGTTTTGGATTAGCACCTCGAGAGTACGGGTATTGGCCTTGATTTCGACATTGTCGGCATATTGTTTAGCAAACTCAACTACGACCTCATCCCAAGTAGTAAGGTTTTTCGGATCAAGGGAGTAGTACCATTGGAGAGGGATCGGTTCCAAAGAGGATGGGAAGATCCGGGTGAAAAGTTCATGTTTGACCCCTTTAATGCCCATGTAGTCTTTGAAGGCACGGATATGATTGAGCGGGTCCTCCACTTCTTTGAACTTAGGTACATCAGTTAGGGTAAAGTTGTCAGGTAATTGATCCCCAACAGGTTCGAACCTTCTGTTGTTCTCAAGATGGATATTGTTACCCCAGGCTAGGAGTTGTTCTTCCAAGAGCTTTAGCCTCTTCTCAGTTTCAGTCAGAGGTGGAGTATTATGTTCTCCGATTTCCTTGTTTTCCAGGGCGTCGATACAGGTCTCGACGCGATCCAGGGTGACCTTAAGAGCGGTGAGCAGGCTGGCTAGATGATCAGTCGTGACATTTCTGTTGTTATCATTGTTGTTGGGCGAAGATGAAGACGGGGCCATTGCTCTGAGGCATAAAAACGGCTCACATTACAACTCAATCCGACACGGTTCAAAAACTGAACGTAGATAACACAAAGGACGAGACAAAGATTAGACTCAACAAGACGAGGGTGTGTGCTTTTCTCGGGTTTTGAAAGAGCCATTGTCAGCGCGAAACGGGTTAAAATCCGTGTCTAGACGCGGCGATTATAACGGCGTGAAAATGTGATTTGAAATGGTTGTGAAAATCTGGGTTTGAAAATTGTTATTACGACGGCGTAGAAAGGCGTGTCGAAAATGGTTATAAAAAAACGGGTTTGAAAATTGTCATTACGAAGCCCTAGAAAGGTGTGTCGAAATGGTTATAAAACCCGGGTTTGAAAGTCGTCATTACGACGGCCTAGAAAGGCGTGTCGAAAATGGTTATAAAAACCGGGTTTTAAAATCGTCGTTACGACGGCCTAGAAAGGCGTGCTGAGATGGTTATAAAAACCGAGTTTAAAAATCGTCATTACGACGGGGTAGCAAGGCGTGCAACGGTCGGTGAAAGACCGAAGTTTGAAATGACGATTATAACGGCGAAAAAAGGTGATTTTGAAAGTTTGAAAATAACACGGAAGGACTTATGATCAAGTAGCACGTAAGCACTCACAGTTCATTATATTATGCATTTTGCTGACACGTGTTTTGGCTTAAAAGTGTGGGTTACACACCAAGCAATCAAACCCCGATTTGCGAGAGGGATAAAAATACAAACAAAATGTATAAGGAGGGTGCCCTAGCTTCGTGCTCGAAGGTGATGAAAGCTCTCTGACGAAACAGAAATGTGTAACGTCAATGTTATGCTTGACTCAATCGGGATTCGAAACGCGGGGATGAGAAAACTCACGTCGACAAGACGAGCCAATTGGTCGAAAAGGGTTAGGTTATGGGCCCGGACAAGGAACCCGACCGTGACCGTAATATCAATTAATGCATTCCAACCAAGACCTAGTTCGAGTCTCACCATCTAGGGATCACAAAGACGTAAGTGTCCTAGTTTTCCTCAGCGGAGTCGCCAATCTGTGGACATGGGCCCTTCTGCGTATGCCCAGCTCGATCTGTGGACAATGGCAGCGGTTTTTTGAAAGACTGGATCGTTTTAGATCGGTCGGTTTCGTATCGGTAAGGGTCTCAAAACGATTGGAGATGTTCGGAGTCGCCACCAAGCATTTGTGGGATGCTTGGAACCCGTTCGAAATCCACTTTATACCTCGGTCAAATCGAAGCACAAAGCAGCGTTTGACATAGGTACTAAAGATAAGGAATCCTCCCTCTTTAGCATCCTATCTCTAGAATGACTCTCGTACGCCCTGGATAAGGTCGTCCACTATCCAAAGTTTCTGAGTAAGAGGTGAAGGAACGTATTGGGAAGCCCTTTAATCAGACACCCAATCCCGCCCGCGGTAGCGGCCTCTACTGATCGATCTTGGTTGGTTGAATGCAAAAGTTGATAAAAGTTTTAAATGCATGAATGCGCATCCAATAGTTTAAACCTAACATATGAGAGCTTTCTAAGTCGGTTGATTTAATCCAAGTATCAAGTATAAGATGTCGATTTGGATTTATGGTTGATTTGCATGCAAGACGGAAATTAAACATCCATTTACCGTATTAGGTTTATGGTGCATAACGTGATCCATTTGTCTTGGTAAAGTGTTTTACAAATGTGATTTTGAATAGTCATCTGATCCGTCCTATATCCGGGCTAATCAGAGTCGGGATCGTCCTGGACTAATGCTGGAAAGGGAACATGCCCTGTACCAGACGGTTATATGAGGCGCGAGCCAGCCGGCAGTGTAAAGGGGCCTCCCATGGTTCTGAAAATGAGAAAGAAAAGGCCAGCTTGAGGCGCGGGTTAGCCTACGGTTATATGCCGTATTCTGACCATTTGAAAAATGTTATAAAACATGTTGAAAAATGGGTGTTT
Source organism: Silene latifolia (assembly GCF_048544455.1). Lineage (NCBI taxonomy): Eukaryota > Viridiplantae > Streptophyta > Magnoliopsida > Caryophyllales > Caryophyllaceae > Silene > Silene latifolia. Next base: position 479,069,228 of record NC_133538.1, on the reverse strand, counting down.
GAACCCAGTTTGATTTGAAAGGGTCGTTTAGACCGCATTTGTTGATTTGAAGAACTAGACTCGAATAATCAACATTATTTTGATAATATTCGGTGTCGGGTTCGATTTGACAAACTTGACATGAATAGTTTTGAAAATAATTATGAACTAATTGTTTTAAGTTCATTTGAATGTAATTAGTCGGTACTCGTCATCGTACCCGGGTTAATTATGAACTAATATGTTTATTTTGAAAGATGTAAAGAAATGAGGAGAGGCTTTAAAATACCTCCCAAAAATGAAATAAAAGGCTTTAAAATACCTTTTAAATGTCATTAACCAAATATTATCACCGAAACACGGATTTAACTGTCATGGTATATGGAACCAAGGGTGAAAAATGTTTTATGGTTAAAACCGATTACAAATATGAAAATTAATTAAAGGGAAATTACGAGAACATACACGGTTGATCTCTGACCGAGACACCCCATTTAGGCACGGGCAAGCCGGCGAACCAAGAGGCTTCTGTCTCAGGCCAAAAATCAGTTTTGGCTCGTTTATCCCATGTATTGGTTCATGTTATGCACGTTTTAGCATGTTATAGTCATGAAACAAATGAAAACATAATAAAAGAGGATTTTTACACCCTCATACTTACATGTTTGGTTATGGCGAGTGACCGACGTAAGTGTAACAACTCGTTTGATCGGAAAAAATTCGGTTTAAAACCGTTTTGGTAAGTAAGAAGAGTGTTTTATGATTAGTGACGGTGTAGTGGTCGAAGTGGCCGGTCAAGTGATTTAATGCACGATGACGGTACCAAATATTGTGTAAGGCTTGTATTTATGATCGGTAGGTCGTAAATACGCGTCAGATTGTGACTTTAGAAGTCGAGTCGAGAATTTTAAGGGAGAAAAGAGGGGGCGGACACTCGCGTAAGTCTCAAATGGGGGGCATTTGAGGGGTATTTATAGGAGAATGAGTGGTTGTGTTATTTTTGAGCGACGTGGCCACCTGGGCTGCTCAAAGAGGCGCGAGCCACGTCGCGCATCTTCGAGTTGTCTTGTCACTTTCACAACAAGCGCAATCATGATTTGTTCTATCCTAGGTTTTGTAGTCACATGTTTGGTACTTGACCATTCATGAATCCGGGAAAACATAAGGTAGAAGGTTTGAAATGTTTGTTTTATGTGGTTGACTCGGTTTGACTCGTTGTTGGAGTCGGGATTTGAATTTTTGAGTCGGTTTTTGGTCCGGTGTCGGTTTTGACCCTAGTTAGTGTCATTGCAACCCTGTCGTCGTGCATTAAACACTCCAGGTATTTTTGAAATATTTTGAAATGTTTTATTTTCGAAATCGTTTTAAGTTTTCCGACGTAAAGTTGTACACAAACAGTCGATCAAACACCGCGATTCCAAAACATGTTATAGTCCGATAATCATCGGGTGTTTTTTGGAGTCTCAGCAGATACTGGGTATCTACAACGCGCTGTCACCGAGTTCTTCGCAGAAAATCCCATCAATGATGCACAAGCAATAGACACCTGGTCGTTTCCGGATGAGGATATACTCCAAACCGATGTAGACTCCTGGGACCTTTATTTTGATGGAGCGTCAAACTTAAGAGGATTTGGAATAGGAGTGTTGCTCATTTCTCCTGAAGGTGAGCATACACCATTCCCTGTCAAACTCGACTTCGAGGTGACAAATAATGCAGCAGAATATGAAGCTTCCCTCATTGAGCTACAAGCGGCAGTAGGTTTAGGCATCAAGAATCTTCGAGTACGTGGAGATTCATCCTTGATCATCAACCAAATTACGGGGTCTTGGAAAATTCGGAGTGAAAGCTTAGCACCCTATCAAGCCAGGATAGACCAAGTTGCCCAATTCTTCGATCAAGTAACTTACCTTCACCTACCTCGAGAAGAGAATCAATTTGCAGATGCTCTTGCAAAACTTGCATCTTTGATTAATATGCCGGATAATATGGTAGAAATACCTTTATGCATCGAACGACGGTCAAAACCAACTTATGTGCACCAAATTACAGATGAAGAATAAAACCCAGAGGAACCTTGGTTCCAAGCAATTTTGAACTTCAAACTCAATGGCACCTATCCACCAGATATGGAAAAGAGGGGACAACGTGCTATACGCTTACTAGCCTCCCAGTACGTCCTCATGCAAGGAGAGTTGTATAAAAGAACACCTCTTGGTGCAGTCTTGCGTTGCCTTGATCGTTCACAGGCACAGAAAGTGATGGAAGAAGTCCATGATGGAGAGTGTGGCCCTCACATGAGTGGACCAATGGTGGCAAAGAAAATCACGTGTTTGGGATATTAGTGGACCACGATGGAATCCGATTGTATCAAATATGTCAGACATAGCCACAACTGCCAAATCTTCGGGAATGTGCAACATGTCCCTCCTTCATTGCTCTACACCATAACATCTCCTTGGCCATTTTCTGCTTGGGGAATCGACATCATCGGGAAGATTACCCCATCCGAAACAGGAGGTCACTGTTTCATTTTGATAACAATCGATTATTTCACCAAATCGGTAGAAGCGGCTTCTTACACTAGTCTCACAGCAAAGAACGGGGCAAAGTTCATACAAACCAATATCGTCTGTCGATACCGTTGCCCACATTAGACCATCAGTGATAATGGGTCACATTTCCAGGCTGACACTAAACAATTGCTAGCCAAGTATAAGATCAAACACCACAATTCCTCGCCATATAGACCATAAACTAATGCCGCGGTAGAGACAGCAAACAAGAATGTTGTCACCATCCTCAAGAAAATTATTGACAATTATAGAGATTGACCGAGTAAGATACCATTTGCCTTATGGGGATATCGCACATCCGTTAGGACACCCACTGGGGCCACTCCATTCTATTTGACTTACGGCATGGAAGCCGTTCAACCAGTCGAGCTAGAAATCCCATCCTTGCGCATCCTACTCGAAAGTCAAATTCTAGAAGTTGATTGGAAGAGAGATAGATATGAAGAACTCATCCTCCTGGATGAGCGAAGATTGCGTGCATTACACAATGTGCAAACATATCAGGCACGTATCAAACGAGCCTTCAACAAAAGGGTTAAGCCCAGGAACATCAAAGAGGGAGACTTAGTCCTCAAATCAGTTAGAGCTCTTTTACATGTCGATCCACGAGGAAAGTTCAAACCCAACTGGGCCGGACCATTCCTGGTCAGGTTCATACTCCCAGTGGGTGCGGTTAGAATCACAGACCTATATGGGAATGAATTTGCCAACCCAACTAACCTCGATCAACTGAAACGATATTATGCCTAGAATAGGAACAAAAACGCGCCTCACGTAACATCACGTGTCGCTCATGTGGCACGAAAAAAAAGGGCCCCTGGCCAGCTGAAATAAAGCTTACGTCACTTTGCTCTTGTATTTTGACAGTTCGTCCTCCTCATATCATCAAATAAACTAAATTGTGCTTTAGGAGTAAGTAAAGCACATGCTCATTTTCTAGTTCATTACAAGCTCTTGCTTAGAACAATTATTCTTTTACATTTACTTGAACTACGCGCAAGGGTTTGATTTCATTTTTAAAATGAATACGTAGGCAATCCTTCACAAGATACAACCCATTATTTTAAATGTAAATAGAAAGAAATTTGCATATGCATTTGGAATTCGACAAGAATAATAAAAGAAAATCACAACGGTTTCATAACCAACTAATCTTTTATTCATTTCCTTCCATAATAATAATAATACGCCACATAATAAAAATAATGCTAAAAATAAATAGACTAGGATTCTAAATACCTCACCATTTTATTACAAATAATAATAATAATAATAATAATAATAATAATAATAATAATAATAATAATAATAATAATAATAATAATAATAATAATAATAATAATAATAATAATAATAATAATAATAATAATAATAATAATAATAATAATAATAATAATAATAAATAATACTAAGACTTAGGCTATTCTTCCATCTTCCCCTTGCCTTTGTCATTTTTGTCATATTTCTTATCTCGACCACTAGTCGGGCGCTCTTGCGCTATCTCAGACCTAATCACCAACGATCTCTCTCGCGGTCTAGTCTTACCATTCCTATCCACCACCTTTTCGACGACAGGAGAGGTCTTCGATTTCTTCGACGGATGAACAACTCGGAATCCGGCTTCTTCCTCTCCCTCGGTCAAGTACTTCTCTTTCTCCTTCGCTACATCACGAACCTTGTAATCAACAGGCTCGCTCTTCCTTAGCTTCTCGCGCTCCTCAGGCGGAGTAGCCTTCCTCCACTGCAAGTAGGAATCCGATACCTATAATGCACTAACCGAAGAGTTTAGGAACCACATGTTTCTCTAAGCCCATTTGAGGGCCCACTCTCTTCGACTCTCGGTAGTAAGTGCCACGGCAGCCTGAGGAATAATATCAAGCTTAGGAATCATTTGTTTTAAACAAACCTGCCTCATCAGTCTCTCTAGGAAGATGCATATCATGAATTCCAAGCCAGGAATGCGCACCGATCGAGTAGTATCCACAGACGATACTCCAGTAACAGACTTGAGATGCCACCATGGTACAATCCATCTGATCAAGGGACCATCCTCATTCTTCAACTTGTTTTCCCAATAGTTGCAAACCCGAGTGAAGTCCACCATATAAAGCCTGGTCCTCATTGCAATTGAGCGAGCATGGTAAGCCGGAACATTAACCGAGGGCTCGATCGGCCGCAGACTCTCCATAAGCCAGACCTACCAAAGCAGGTATTAGTATCCAAAAAAAAAAACGAAAAAAAAGAGAAAAAAACGAAAAAAAAGGTTGTACTTATTTTACCTACAAGATGATGGGACTTCCTAAATAAGGAAGGTCGCGGTTGGCTTTCCTGTTATCCAATCCCAATAGGATCTCTCCTAAACATAGGCAAGCTCGGCTCCTGCGCAGCTCCATTTGCTCAACTAAACTCAGATAGCGAGGATCACCTCTCATCTCCTTGTCAACATGCCCATGGAGGACATAACCATGCAATAGGCAAAATCCAAACACCCTACGCCTCGCAACATAGGAGACAGAAGGGTCTGCCTTATTTATGAACCGATCAATAAAATCAAGCATTCAAACTCCTTTTGAGGTCACAAGACGGCCAACCTCGGCTCTTGTCAATCCAAGCAAATCCCATCCACCAATTGCAGCAATTTCTTCGGGAAACGGACAGATGTCGCCTCCAGGGAAGGCAAACACGTAGAAATTAGGGTCCCAATACTCAAGACAAGCATCCAACAATGGCTTAACAACCTTAACTAGTTTCAAGCTCAAAATCGATCCAAAGTTGTAGGCACCCATATCATGTTTCTCCACATTTGTGAATTCGTTTGTCCATTCTTTGAGACGGATTTCTAAAGCATCCATGTTGTATGATTAATTAGAGAGTTTTATGTAATAGACGGAAGAAAGACGGAAGAATTATGTGAATAAAACCTCCATCGACGTCTATATTTATACTAAAAGCTGTTTCCTAAAATCCATCAGAACAGACACACTGAGGAAATGGCGCAGCACGTGCTGCGCCTCTTCGAAGAGCCGCAGATCATGCTGCGCCTCTTCCTCGGGAATATTTCTTTGATTTTCCGCGTTGGATCTTTCCTAATTCCTTAAACATAATTTCCTATTCGTATAGGAGATAATTTTTGGTAATCCCGTCGAATTACCATATTTCGAGTTTCCTAATCTTACGGACACGCTTTTCGAGGCGAAATCGGCATTTTCGTCAAACAAGCACACTTATGCATTTCTTTTTATTTTTCTTTTTGGGGAATCATTTCACCAATTTAACTATTTATTTTCAAACTTACCCATTTTCTTTTTATATTTTTCTTTTTGGGGGAATCATTTCACTCCCGTTTCATATTTCATTTCAAACTTATACGTTTCTATTTTCATTTTTTTAGGGGGTAGCCCTCCCTAACGTCCGGTCATTTTCGACAACTTTTTTGCATTATTCTTGAGTTTTGTCTTGCGCTAATTTAGACCATGTGTACAAATACGTGTTTTATGTGAAATTTCTATGTAAATTTCGGCAGCATGACGGCATAAACGGTCATCTACCAAACCTGTTCAAAGCTAACCTGCAGGTACAAGCAAGACAATCCAGCAGCAAAGGCACTCAGGCCGTCATATATACAACCAAAATGACATATGTACACAAAACTGGGCGCTCGTGCCCGAAACGTAGTTCGAAAGTCCAAAATGAAAGTCCTAAAATGTACAAAAGTGTGTACGGTACAGCCAAAAAAGCAACAAAAACCAACTACTGCTGATCGCCGCCTAACTCAGTAACTCTCGCCTCGAGAGCAGCGATCTCGGCGTCGCGGACCTCCAACTCCCTCAACAGGCGAGCCGTCTCCTCCTGGGACTGCGCCAGCTCCCGCTCCAGGTCGCGCTCCCTCTGCAAATGACAAAGGATTAGCTCATGTCAATCATTTCAAACATTAAGAAAGTTAAAAAATTCAAAAATGAAGTAAACGGAAGGTTCATACCTGACGTCCTCGACCGGGAGCAAGCGCTTGACGGCAGTAGCCCGTAGCCGGTTGGCTACCCTCCACAAAGCCACGAACCGAGATTGCGCTACCTGCATTTCAATAAACAAGGATTCTCGATAATTGGACAAAATTAAACAAATATATTCTTATACAAAAGCTAATCAAGTCGAGGAACTTACCCTCCGAATTAGATGCTGCCACTCGTCCAGGCCAGCATCTGTCACCGCCTCACCAAAGTCGCGAAGCTTGGAGATCGTCGTCATCCCCCCTGCATCAATGTACTCGAGGGTCTCGGGGTACGCTGGGGGCTCGATGCCCGCCGCCTCAACCTCCTGCAAAATCCAAATGGGATGAGTAATCGGTGATCATTCATCATGTTTTCAAGCTAATTCGAAAGAAAAAGTGAAGCACTTACCACGACCGGCCAATACGCCAACCTCTGGTGAGTGAACGTAGAGTAGTCCTCGTCGCAAAGAAGGAGAGCGTCACCGTCGACGTCTGCCAGGTCAGCCTCCCTCTCAGCATCGGAAGGCTCCCTAAACATCGTCCGAGGAGGATCGATGGGGACCATGAAGACATCTCGAGAGCACTGGCGAGTCAAACGCTTGCCCAAGTACCACACGAGACCCATCGACGTCCTCAGCAGCAACCGGCTCGAGCTTCTAGGTCGAAGGACCTCAGCCACAAAAGGAGGGACGTCAGCGTAGTTCACCCAAGGCCTGGGCACCCACTAAGACAAAACAAACAAAAGGTCATTCTTATGATCGTTTCTGAAAGAAATGATGAAGCAACAAACAAAGGAAAGTGAGTAAAGGGTACTCAAGCCATCCTCCTCAAGCGTAAGAGAAGGTTCAAGAACAGTGTCCATGTCCATGGGATCCCTCCCTGATGTAGAAGCCTCGTCACCTGCAAAATTAGAGCAAATTAGGCCGCGTCAAGTGACAGCGAGCCTTAGTTAGGGGATTTTTAAGCTTTCAAAGCTCCGAAATCGCTCTTTTCTCGCCATCTTTGGCCATTTCACCCCAAACCCGACCACTCATGTGGTAATATGGGTCAGGTCAATCCTAAATTCAACCCTAGTCATGGGTTCGGGTCGGAATTTCGACAGCATTTCGTTATAACGGCGTTTATGCCCTAGAAAAGTGTCCTGAAAAAGTCGTCACAAATCAAAATTTCGAGAGGGTAGGAAGTTTACCCATCACACAAGGATTCCGAATATTAAATTTCGTCGCAAATGGGCAATCCTAAGGCTATTTTCGAATTAATTTACGACTCAGTTGTGAGACCTTCACAATTTCACTCAAATGCTCAATACTCAATGAAAATTCAAAATGAACGAATGGTTATGGTCCTTATACTACCAATTATCCATTTACAAAGTCAATTTTACAAGGCAAGATCATTTGGGGGAAAAGCCCCAAATATTTCGACATTTAGGGTTGGAAACCCTACTTTTGTCAGTCCAAATTGCGCAAATACGAAGTTTAATGCAAAAATAGAACGCATACCTCTATTAGTCATGGCAAATGCAAGATCTTGATCAAATTTTGACGAGAAATGGTTGGAATTTGAGAGAGTTTTGATGATTTGTGTTTTGTTATAAAGAAATAAAACACGTCCTCTGTCGAGTTTTTACTCGGACAGAGACAAACCCAAGTAAAGACGCAGCAGGTGATGCGCCTCTTCCAAGGGTCGCAGCTCTTGCTGCACCTCTTCCTCAGCTTCCCTCCAAATTAATTTTCGAAAATTCGTTACAAGTTCGTTATTTGTGGGCCCATCTTTGGTGCGCCTCTTCCTCAACACCATATATCGTATATTTGGTCCATTTGATGTTTATTCTTCGTCCGGAGCCGTATTTCGAGTAAACTGCGAACCGTCGTAGTACTTTGTCAAAACTTAGCTTGAAACAACGAGCGAATTTTATCTGACAGGTGTTTCGACACACCTCAATTATGTTGCCCCAGCGAGAGTTCAAGACAGCCAATTGTTCCTCTCAAGACGTGGAGTTCAACCTCAATCTCAAGTTTTTTACTGAAATTTGTTTGAAGACCGACCCAAGCAGATTTCTCTTAGCATTTTCTACCGACGTCCTGCTGCCCCTTCAATCCTTCAATATTACGTTTTGTTTCCCCTTGGAGTCCGACAGAGTAAGGAGTCTTAAGGAATCTCAGGTATGGTCTCTTCTTATGGCTGGCGATCCTCCTTATGTAGTCGAATGGACTTTAAATGACCCTCCCCGATAGTCGACAGACTCTAAAATATTCCCGACGACAGGTCCTTGGCTCAGACCCCTTGAGATGCCTCGCGTCGCCATAGTCGTCAGGTTGTAATCTTCGATTGACCTGATGGCTATACTTTGACTTTAACCTTATCCAAGACTCAGTCAAAGTGGGGGCTCTGTAGATACCTCATTTATGCAACCTCCCGCAAGCCACCCGGAGATGATTGGGCCGCATGTTTGGTACACGGAATGATTTTTGACAATTCGTAAGTTTATCGTTAAGTGATAGCTCAAATACTTGTGTCTACCCCTTGGTCGTCATCTACGCGCCGTCACGGTCGTTTTGACAGTAATTAGAGTACATTTGGAGTCTGGGTCAAAAACCGTCTTCATTTTCTAATAACCGTTTAAAATGCCGAGTTAGAATATTCTGGAATGTTTCGGATATTTTTATTCCCTATTTCAATCTTTTAAATCTCTTGGTAAATTATATCCCGAAATTATATTTTAAATAATAAGGAAATTAAGATAAACCGCAATTCCAGAATAGAAACACGGAAAATCTTTCTTCCGCATGAGGAAATTCCTGGGGAACGGACGCAGCACCTGTTGCGCCTCTTCCAAGAGCAGCAGTGGTTGTTGTGCCTCTTCCCCCGCTACTTTCTGCGTATTTTAAGATCATTTCGAGATTTACTTTCCGCCCTTCTCTTCTTCCTTTGAATTCTAAGACCACGCTCTTTCTTTTTGGCGTCTACGTGCTTGAACTTTCGACCACGTAAGCTCAGATCATTGTGAGTACCAGCCCCGTTTTGCATGACCGACCAATTTGACCAACTCCATCTCAATCAACTTAATCAACTTTGTTTAATTTCCTCTTATAGGGCACTTTCGTCGTACATTCGAGTCGAGCATCACTAAACGTTAACTTAGTTAATCTCGTTTCGTCAAAGATGTAAGTCTGAGGGTGTAAATCCCATCTTTTATTATTGTTTTTATCTTTGTAATCATTATTGTAAGGTTTATGTCAAAAATATATTCAAAACCGATTTACAAAACCTTTATTCAAACCCTTTTTACGGATTAACGGGAGATAGACGTCGAGAAGGAACGCAACAACTGCTGCGCCTCTTCGAAGGGACGCAGTACATGCTGCGCCTCTTCCTGAGGCTGCCGCAGTTCCTGCTTTCCGTCTTCTTCCTTTGTCTTCTGTTTATTTTGTTTGTTTGTTTTTGTTTCGTCTTTGCTTGTTCTTATTTCATTCGTATGATAATCTTAGCATATAATCTTATTAGTAATTTATCACCTTTTTATTCCCGACTTAAATCCCAAGTAATTAATATTTGCGAGTTTTCGTCATTAAAATCAATCCGGGTTTTAGAGATTCGATTCATCAATATCAAGTCTCTGAAATTCATCTTTTGTATATTTTCGTCTGTTCATCGTCATCATCATCAATGGTTTAGCATTAATAACCTAATTAATTTGTTTTGATAAGTTTAATTTGTAATTAACCTTATAATTAATATTGTAATTAATTTGTTCTAATTAGTTTTGTCTCATGTTTTTATTGTTTTTATGATAAATTTGCATGTAAATAATTTGTTAAACCACTTTTATCCGAGTCAAATATTATTAATCGAGCATTAAATTACCAATGAATATTAACGATATGCAATTCCGGCTTCACAGCCAGAATTCACCTCAGGAACAGACGCAGTGACCACTGCGCCTCTTCTAAAGGACACAGCTCTGCTGCGCCTGTTCCGGGTTGAGTTCTGCCTTTGAACTTCCGTTGTTGCTTTGACCTAGTTTATTAGTTTACGTATTATTAACTATTAATCGTATTATCACCACTAATCTGTTCGTATTTTTTAACCTAATTTATTTTCCTTTTCTTTTCTCAAATTATCCGTTTTAAGTGTATTTTCGACGTAAATCAATCAAACCAATGTAATTATTATAATTTCAATTATTGTATTTTCTCGTATTCTTTATTATCATTTGTTTGTATGTTTTCACATATAATCCACCTTAAATTCCTACTTCGACCCAATTGTATGCTAAATTACATGTTCACCGACTTGGTTAATTCTCACATGTTAAGATTAAAACGTTGGATGTTGCATTGCAAGCATATAATCGACAACATATCGAGTATAGATGACTTCCCTAATCATTAGTAGAGGCCACTATCGAGGAGGGCGGGATTAGGTGTTCGATCAAAAGAGCTTCCTAATACGTACCCTCACCTCTTACTCCAGATCTCTGTGAACATCCGTGTTCATTGGCATCCACAAGAGTCATTCTAGACATAGAATGCTAAGGGTAACGAGTTCTTGGTGTTCATGTCACTATTTTGTGTCTTGACATGACGCGAAGTATTCGAACGGTTTCCAATTTTCCACAATAAATTGGTGGCGACTCCACAAATGCAAACACTTGTTTTTCCAAGTGAACCCGTGGGCCCGCGTCCACATTACCTTTTAAATACTTTGAAGTTAAACCTCAAAAATTATTATTTGGGAAAGTTCAATCTATTTTATTTACAAATAAAAATTCTTTAAACATCATTATATATAATTGTTTAAAAAAACAAAAGGTGTAAATTTCTTATATATATGTTTGACACATAGCACCTGCAAGACACAACCAAATATTTGAATAGTTGAGTTTAGACTCTATACGTTTGATATAAAAATAGGTCACGTTATACTTAGAAAGTTAAAAAATGCATAAAATTATATTCACATCATTTTGAAAAAATATTAGTTTGAGAACTTAATGTTAATTGTTTCATTATTCGAACAAATTTTATTTTAATTAATATGATATTTAATCGGTCACATATTTATTTATAAAATGTTGATCATGCATAATTAATTATCACTTATTATTTTTAGTTTAAATTGTATGTATTTTATTTAAAAACGTAACACCCCCATATCCAGAGGAGCCTTAACTAGGCCTTCCTTAGCATATAAGGGCATTACCATCTCGCTTGCCCGAGGTCAGTAATAATCAAATGTCGATAAAAGAACGATTATGTTATATTACAAGTGATTTAAAACCAACAAACATTATAAAAGTTACAACTCAAGGTTACTCGCTATTACTATCAAATCTCGTGAAGACTCATCCCTGCCCGGACTCCAGCTATCAACGACATGAACACCTGCTAAGACAGACTGCTCACCATAAGGGATCACGGCAGACACATAAAACAACAAGACAACCACACAAGGTCAGAACTAAGATAAGATATGGCAAAACCAACGACACCTAGCAATACAACACAACACGATCAGTCACACACACAATCACACCCACTCCAATAAATCTCCGTCACCGACTGTCCACTGGACCAGCCCTGCCAGTGGGGGACCGCAGCCGTTCCCACCTAAGCCCCGCTCATCATACCGAGCGATAACCCTGTCCCATTAATGTGCACATCCCCTCCCGTGGCGGGTTCCACGGAGGGCGAAACTAGGGCGTGAAGCCACTCCCGCAAGTGACTCTACTCAGCCGAGAACGCATCTAGAGAACCAGAGACAAACAATCATAAACTGCTGAAATACAACAACAACCAACAACCGTATATATGCTGCCACACAAACACAACCACAACACAACAACAACGACACAACAATCGACACACTAGACTATCTACAGAAACTGAGTAGGCGAACCTACCTTTAAGCAACCGCAACCAATCCATGCCAACATACGACATATCCAGCAATCAAGCAATGCCTATAACCACAACACAATCATCTATTATTATCAAGCAAACCCTAACTGCAAAGACAAGGATACGGATGATGATGACGACATACCTACATGGAGAAACCCGGCAAAAGATCGCTACCCGACTCAAGCTATGCACTCCTAAGGCACAAGGACCTTCAAAAGGCTTCCATGGAGGTTTTATGGTGAAGGTAAGGGAAAGGGGCGACTAAAGGATTGAAGGAATAGTGCGGAAATGATTTGCGGATTTAACAAAACGCGATTAAAAACCCTCGCTGAAAACCCGGTACTCGATCGAGTGTCCCACATACTCGATGGAGTGACCCCCTACTCGATCGAGTAACCACGCTACTCGATCGAGTACCCTCTACTCTATCGAGTACCACAGATAACTCGTAACCCAAGATAACTTGGCACGCACTTCTAATGATTATTCCCACTCCCAAGGTCAGTCAACGCTGGTCAAAAGGTCCTTAAAAGGGCGGGTATTACAAAAAACATTGAAGTTAATGTAGGAGTATGTGTCCTCGACAATACTGCGGTCACGGGTTTGAATCTCATAATAAGAATACGTAAGGGATGATACAATTACGTACAACTGATCAACATTAATCGGTAATGATTGGCTAACTAGAGTTTGACATTACTGTCGTTTGACGGTGGTGATCAGTTGATCCCTTAAGGTCACACCTATAGGACAATTCCCTTAATAGATAAATTAATTAATTGTATATCGATACAGATTAATTAATTCCTTAAAATTGAACAATTTACTTTTGTAAGTGAGAATTTAATTTTAGTAAATAAAATGTTATGTTACTAAAATTTAAATATTGTTTATGAAACAATTGAAATAAGAATGAATGGTTAATTATAATTACAAAATGTTGTGAGTTATATTAACATGAACCATTTTAAATACTTGTGATTATGAATTATAAGTTGATTTGTCACATGTAATTTATTTGTTGTAAAATGATATTTAAAGGATTAAATATGCATTAAAATTATATATGGGCATGATGTGTGACACATGACCTAACAAATGACATTTGACAAAATCACAAAGTTAAAATGGACTCCATATTATAAGAGGGGCCGTTTTTTTTATAAGGGGTTTAAGGTTAGTGGGTATTTTGATTATAGTGTAAAATGGACATCATCATAACCTAAACTAACTAGCCTTACATACCTATGTTTTTGGGTAAGAACAAAAGAAAAAGTGAAGACCATGCAATGACTCACTCTTCCCCTTGTACCCGGCCCTCTATGCCAAAAAGAAAAAAGAAATTGTTTTCTTATTTTTCAATTTAAGGAGATCATTATTCATTCTCCCATCTTCTTCTTGCTCAACATACAAAAACTCTCTAAAATAGTTTAGAAGCAAAAACTTGTTCTAATTATTTCTAATAGCATAATATATTACTAGTAGTAGTAGTATAACTAGATTAGAAATTATATTATGGAATCTAATAATAACATCTAGTTAATATTATTATTAGATTTAAGGGTAATTGTTTTGGGTGCAACATTGAGGAGGATCTCTACACTTGAGATTTGTTGGAGGATCATCCATTTGCATTATAGCACAAGAATAAGTTAAGGAAGGAGTCCTTACTTGTGCCCAAATATTTCGTGCCACTCTACATTGTAAGAAAATTGATTTTTCATCTTATTTTGTTTATTTTATCTTGCATGCAACTAGATCCACATAAATATAAATTATGGGTAATTTATAAAATGAATTAGATGAGTCTAATAGGGGTATATGAACCCAACAATTGGATCAAGAGCTTTGGTGTTGCATGCATAATCGGTTTGGTTTTTCCGAGTTAAATATAACTTAATTAAAACTAGATATTTTTTATTTATAATGATAAATTACGAAAAAAATTTGCATGTACTATATTCTGATCCTAAAATATTTTTAGGTCATTTTTATGATTTATGGATGATTATTGCTTATTTTAATGATTTATAGTGAAATAATTACATTTTATTGAGTGAAATGAACTTTTATTTACTAAAAATAGTTAAACTTCACTACTGGCCGTGATTTTTTAGTATGACCTCACATGCATATTTTATGTATTTTATGTATAATTGCGTATTATTGTGATTAATATTGCATGATTTATGATTTTTATGTGATAAAAATGGTATAAATGGAGGTTAAATGACTAAAAATAGTTAAATTTCGAAACAGCCAATGAAATTTTAATATGATATCACATGTATATTTTACAGATTGTATGTAAAATTTGAGATAAATGTGATTTATTATGGATGATTTATGATTTTAATGGTTAAAATGATATAAATAAGAGTGACTATTTTTAGCAAAAATAGCTAAAATGAATTTATGGCAAAAACATTTTTCCTAATGTTGTATATATGATATGGACAAAAGATCTAAAGTTTCATGATTAATTTCGATTGATTTGGTATGTTTATTGATTTTTATGTGATAAAATCGATAAAAGGGCAACTTTATTAGTCATAAAAAAAAATTCAAAATTTTTGGTTTAAATTTTGCCATTTCCAGTTTCTGAAATTTTTTTGAGAATGTTCAAAATTTTGATTTTGATTTGTTCATAATTTTTATGTTTATATTTGATTAAATGGTAAAAGTTATGATTTATACGATTTATTAATGAAGTAAATTATAAATATTTTGTGGGCAAATTTTATTGAGTTTTTGGAATCTTGTTAATATTCCATTATTTACAAAAATGTGATTTCAAATTTTTCCAAATTTTTATGATTTGTTGGGAATTATTTCATAATTGTTATGATTAAGAGAAGTTTAATAAGCAATAATTGAAAACCAAGTTGAATTATAGTCAAAATTGAGTGAAGACTAATTTTGCGTCCTAAGACGGTTAGGATAAATAACTTGAGCTTAAATTTGATTTAAGTTTTGATTTGTGATTTTAATAAGTTACTATCACGCATTTCCATAAAACCGGATTATATACGATATAAGGTTTAAGTAGGGCGATTTGGCACATTAATTTGGCATGTTAGATACATATAATAATGCTGCATTTTTATTGATGAATATCATATTTTATTTACGTAATTCTGAATTTGTAGATACCTCATTTCTGCACCTCCCGCAAGCCACCCGGTGATGATTGGGCCGCATGTTTGGTACACGGAACGATTTATGACAATTCGTAAGTGTATCGTCAAGTGATAGGTCAAATACTTATGTCTACCCTTTGGTTGTCATCTAGGTGTCATTACGGTCGTTTTGGCAGTAATTAGGGTTCATTTGGAGTCCGGGTCAAAAACCGTCTTCATTTCCCAAAACCGTCAAATCCGAGTCAAAGGCAATGTGCTTGTCTACCTAAGGTTAGGATTTCATAAAATGTTGAGATTATATCTCATTTTGAGTCCCATGTCACTTCATTAGGCTAAACTTAAAGTTTACATTACAAAATGTGCATTTCATTTAGCTAAAATGATAACCCGAGCTTTAGGCCCGTTTTACGAGGTGATAATGACTTTTTTGGGTCAGGCTTATTTCCGAGAAAGTTCTAGATCTTTCTTTTATCTTTCTAACGCTACCAAAATCACCTTATTCGGGAACTTGTAAAGAAAGTTATGTAGGATCGGTGCTCCATAGGATCGCATTGGGATCGGTTCAGGATCGTTAGGATCGGTGGGATCGCGATCCTACTACGATTCTAACGATTCGAACAAAAAGGGTGAAAACATGCGAGGACATGCCAATTTTAAGGCCTTATAACATTTTGACAAGGGCCCATTATAAAAACCAATAATGAGTATCCCAAAATAAAACAAAATAATAAAAGAAACATCCAGATTTCACACCATTTAAATAAAAAGAAAAAAAAAACACTAAAAGGTAATTTCGTAATTCGTGTAACCATAAAATCCCAATTCTTCAATCTTGAGTGGTGCGTTCTCTAAATTGACCTCCAGGAATGTGCAAACTCAAATCTACATGCTTAAATTTAATTTTTTTAAAAAAAATTGTTAAATTATTTTGATACAATTTTCATTTTTGCTTGTAATTTTTCTGGGGTTGCCTTTTTTAATATTCAAACTTTAGTAACTTCGATATAAATCTACAATTTTGATTATACTCCCTCAGTCCCTCCGTAGCAATCGTTTTCTTTTCTTATACATGTGTTCATGTATAGAGTGTATACATTATGTGTTTGATGTTGATGAAGAAGGAAGAAAATGTCCAATCTGGCACCTGGTACTAGTGTTAATGGTGTTAATGGTCCGGGATAATAGAGATCGAGAGGGGAGAATTGCATAAGAGTAATCGTCGTTCGTGTTTCTACTAATACAATAAGATGTCGTATATATAGTAGACTTATGACTATTACTGTAGTATTTTAAAGAGCCAAATGGCCAACTCTAGCTCTTGAAATATAAAAGTACTTTTTTTTCTACCACTTTTCTTTATTGGATGCATTGTTGACTATTTTTAGATAGTAACCATTGAATTTAAAGTATTTGTTGGTGTTATTTTGAATTATATTGACAATCTCTCAAGAGGCCTAAAATAACTTAATTTGGCAAATATTTGTAGGATCGTACGATCCTACGATTTGATCCCACGATTCGATCCTGAGAGCCTCAATCGATCCAAAGTAGGATCTCGATCCTGACAACATTGGCCAACAGACCCCATTTCCAACCCATATTACAAGCCATAATCCCATCAAACCTTAACTCCACAAAATCAAGCTCCAGAGATTTGTTCATCAAAGCCTCTTATTTCCGAGTTCCACATTCCAAATATCCAATCCAGTTTCACCTTGACCCAAAACGGAGTCTTCAAATACTTTGCTACCCAGAACGGGACATACCCATATTCATCCTTAGGGTCCACTTTCGAGTGCGCTCACATAACAAGGAAATTTTTACAAATTAGTTATACCTCTTTGGTCTATCATCAGAGGGAGTTATCTCAAATCGATTCTTCGAGTCACCAAAGTAATATACCCTCCTGACCCATGCACTTTAAGGCCCTGAAAACATAGCTTAGGCACACACCTGAACTACGAACTAGTTTGATTTCACTTCACGTGAATACGTAGGCAGTCCTCAAGGACACAACCATCCCAACTTTTAACCTCAATTGTCAACCATCTCAATTATCAACTTTCAACCTCAAATTATCAATCATCTCAATTATTAACTTTCAAACTCAATTATCAACCATCCCAAATTTCAACCTTCCAACCTTAATTAACATTCCTTCCACAACCAAATTTTCCTCTTTACTGGGGGATTCTTCTTCTCGCCCAGTCTCTTTTTTACCAAATTCCAGAGTCACCTTCTCATCCTGAGGGATTCTCTTCCGAGATTCCACCCTTCCTTTACTCCTCTCTCATTTGAGTCAAGCTAATACTCGGTCCAGGCGATAACAAAGGTCTTAGATCGATTCTCCAAGTTATCAAACCTCGAGAGGAGTCTCTCCTACAGCAAGTGGCAGCAAAAGATGTCCAAGTGAACAGATAATCTATGGCTTATGCCTTGATTTTATATGCTCCCATTTTTCTTGCAATTATTCTACCTTTGGAACTGACACGCATTCTCACCCATACTTGGCTAGAGGTTTCGCATACTTAGGTGAAGTCTGTCAAGTTCATCCTTGTGTCGCGTTAAATCTAAGTTAATGTTGCGTCAGTCTGTCGTCTTGTATCCTAGTAGGTCTAGGTCATGTCAGGTCCTATGTCTAAAGCCCATTTGAATATGCATAATGCATTACAAACGACAAATTTCTTTGAGCAAGTTTTTAAAAAAAACTTTTATAAGGAAAAAACTTTTGCAAAACCTATGTGTTTCCTCATTCGAGGTCCATGTGATAATTGCTTACGTGCATATGTGTTTCCTATTAGATCGAATTCTTGAGTGGCCAGTAACCATGCAGGTGAGTATCAGAAGCAGTACTTTACCAAGACTTTACTTGCAACAACGAGCATGTTTTCTTCGACGGTGTTTGGACACACCTAAATTATTTTCCCAGCGAGAGTTCAAGACAGCCAATTGTCCCTCTCAACACGTGGAGTTCAATCTCGAGTTTTACCGAAGTTTGTTTGAAGACCAACCCAAGCAGATTTCCCTCAGCGAGAATTCAAGACAACCAATTGTCTCTCTCAACACGTGGAGTTCATCATCAATCTCAAGTTTTGCCGAAGTTTGTTTGAAGACCTGTAGATACCTCATTTCTGCACCTCCCGCAAACCACCCGGTGATGATTGGGCCGCATGTTTGATACGCGGAACGATTTGTGACAGTTCGTAAGATTGTCGTCAAGTGATTGCTCAAATATTAAATGTCTACCTCTTAGATGTCATCTACGCACCGATACGGTCGTTTTGGCAGTAATTAGAGTACATTCGGAGTCCGAGTCAAAAACCGTCTCCATTTTCTGATAACCGTTAAATCCCGAGTCAGAATGTTCTGGAATGTTCCGGATATTTCTATTCCATATTTCATAAATTTTATCTTTTGGTAAATAATATCCCGTAATATTCATAAGATATTCGAATTATTTCCGTCCTACCATAACTCAAACGCGGAATTCTTTCTTCAGCAGGAGGAAACCTCCTGGGAATAGACGCAGCAGGAGCTGCGCCTCTTCCAAGAGACGCAGTGGCTGCTGCGCCTCTTCCCATGCCCCTTTTCTGCATGTTTCACGTATCTTTTTCATATCTTTCCGAGATTCACTTCCAAAGAGTCTCCGAAACCCTAATTCCTTCACGTGATTAGTATAAATAGGAGCCTTCGCTCCTCATATTTCTCACGCGAGTGTCCGCCCTTCTCTTCTCCCTTTGCATTCTAGACTTTGTTCTTACTTATTGGCGCCTACGTGCTTGAACTTTCGACCACGTAAGCTCGGATCTTTCCGGGTACCAGCCTCTCCGTTGCATGACCGACCAATTTGACCAACTACACTCAATCAACTTAATTAATCAATCGTTCTCCTCTTACGAGGGCACTCTCTTTGCATTCGCGTCGAGCATCACTAATCGATATCTTAGTTCTTCTCGTTTCGCCAACATGTAAGTCTGAGGGTGTATAATCCTTATTTATTTATTGTATTTTACTTTTCGTATCATCAATTGTAGATTTACGTCGAAAATACCATTAAAATCGATTTCTAAAACCCTTTGTTAAAACCTGTTTTTGCGGATTTCCAGTAAGTAACCGTCGAGAAAGGACGCAGCAACTGCTGCGCCTCTTCGAAGGAGCGCAGTTCCTGCTGCGCCTCTTCGTGAGGCTGCCGCAGTTCCTGCTTCCTTTCTTCTTCGTTTGTCCTCTGTAATTCGCATTCAAATTCTTTCTTTTGGTCGTAGTATCATAATAATTCCACATGTATTTTATAATCATTCATTCACATGTTTAATTCATTAAATCCGACTTAAATCCCAAATAATCCAATATTTACGGGTTTTCGTCATTAAATTCAATTCCGGGTTGTAGATATTCAATTTGTTCATATTGGGTTTCTGGAATTCGTCCTTGATATAGTTTAATCTGTCTTTTGTCATGTTCATCGCATGTTTGTCATTAATCCATCATATCTAATGTTAGTTAGTTAATTGATTTCAATAGAGGACTCATTAATATTTTCATCATAATTTCATGTAAATAATCCGTTTCCGATTCATCCCATCCATGTTTATCGCTTTTATGACCATCATTCACATGTAATTAACCTATTAATCACTTCCATCCGAGTAAATATTTTAATCCATCATTAAATTCATCAATTCAAATTAACGATTTGCAGTTCCGGCTTCACAGCCAGAACTAACCCTTGGAACAGACGCAGCAACTGCTGCGCCTCTTCCAGAGGGCGTAGTCCTGCTACGCCTGTTCCAGGATGATTTCTGTCCCTGAACTCCGTTTCTGCCTTGACTTAGCTAATCTGTCTACGTATTAATTAACTATTATCCGTACTATCACTTCTGTTCTGTTCGTAATTTACTCTTTTATTCTTTCTTTTATTCCCTTTTTCTCAAATCATCCGTTTTAAAGGTATTTTCGACATAAATCGCCTATTCCATTGTAATTAATGTAATTTTCATTATCGTAATTTATAATTACTGTATTTCTTTTATTGTATTGTTTGTATGTTTTTCACATGTAAATGAGCATTAAATCCCACTTCGACCCAATTGTATGCTAAATTACGTGTTTACCGACTTAGTATTAATTCTTCACATGCTAGGATTAATCTAATGGATGTTGCATTGCATGCATATAGCCGACGATATATCAAGTACGAATAACTTCCCTAATCATTAGTAGAGGCCGCTATCGAGGCGGGCGGGATTAGGTGTTCGATCAAAAGAGCTTCCTAATACGTACCCTCACCCCTTACTCCAGATCTCCGTGAGCACCCGTGTTCATTGGCATCCACGAGAGTCATTCTAGACATAGAATGCTAAGGGTAACGATTGCTTAGTGTTCATGTCACTACTTTGTGTCTTGACATGACACGAGGTATTCGAACGGTTCCAATTTCCCATAAAAATTGGTGGCGACTCCATACAAAATGCAAACGCTTGTTTCGACCTTCACCAAGCGCCCCCGTGGGCGGCCCGCTGTCCACAGTTTGGCGACTCCGCTGGGGATAATACACTTACGTGTAGCCAAGGGTGAAACTTGAACAAGGTTAGGGAATAGTTTGTACAAGACAATTGTCGGTTTTCATAACTCGGTCTTCCTAGACCGTTTAAATCGGCCTTCCTAGGCCCAACCCAACCCATTCGACCAATCGTCCCGTCTAAACGGTCCTAATTCTTATTTGGGCCTAAGGATGGATAGCGATTGACGTCGTCCATACCATGATGCTTACTCTTGTTTGCATCAAGGGCCTTCACTACTTGAGGAAATGGACTAGGAATCGGCCTTACTCTTGTTTGGCACGAGCCTCTCCACAGACTTCGGGTTTGATGGTGTAACACCCCCATACTCCAAGTGCCTTACCAGGACCACTCAGGTATGGAGACATCACCATCTCGGTTGCCCGAGGTATGATAATCAAATAGACAAAATAGAAACAACATTTATTATAAGTGCTTTAATGAAAAGTTACAATCCTCAAACCAACTGAAAGTACAATACATTATTCCAACTAACTGTTCTCAAATGAAATGTAAATAAAGACTAAACTACAGCGGAAGACTCTATCGTCATGTCGTGGCCATCCCCAACTATCCAACCATCTCTATACCTCGCTCAATATCCGCTCACCATCCCGAATGGATCACCGCAGGTTTTACAAAACAACACCGGGTCGGTACTAATCACACAATCAAAACAGATAATAACAATAAGGCAAACAGACAAAACCGTCGCACAACACAACACCAACTCCCATCATCATCTCAACACCGATCGTCCACCGGACCACCACACCGATGGGGACCGCAATGTTCCCACCTAAGCCCCGCTCATCGTACGAGCGATAACCCGTATCATTAATGTGCACATCCCTTTCGTGGCGGGTTCCACGTATATGCGAAACTAGGGCGTGAGATCACTCCCGCAAGTGACCCCACTCAGCCGAGAACGCATCTCGAGAACCATCACAACCAATCACAATCACAATCACAATCACAATCACAATCAAACAAACTAACTACAAAGACATCACCAATATCCCATTATGGGACTAATACCGAGTAGAAATCCTACCCGGAAAGCAAACACGCGTACGATCTAAACAAATTGTCTCAAAACGGCTCCTCTACGAATTCTCCTCCTATCACACATAACACATAAAGGCTACCAATTACTTACTTACTCATAAAACCCCCAAACCCTAAATTAGGGTTTGACCAAAACTAGCAAAACATTATAAAAATTATGCTAGAAGCTTACCCTCGACGCAAGGAATCCAACAACACGAAAAACAACGAGAATCGACCGTCGAACTCCGGAATCGTTAAGGATGCGATTAGGAAGAAGAACTGCGGCTTTCTCTCTTAAACAGGTTTTAGGTTTTGGTAAAAGTGTTTTAAAACAAAGACGAATTGGTTTAAATACCCTAATCGCATAATTAACAAAACCGCGAAAACTCCCCAGTAAAACCGGCGCTCGATCGAGTACCCAAGGTACTCGATCGAGTACCCCTACTCGATCGAGTGCCAGAGCTACTCGATCGAGTGCCCAACAGGTCAGAAACTATTTTGCTGCGACACTTACCCTTACTCGACAGAGTAAGGGCTACTCTATAGAGTACCCCTAAGACTATAAATACGGAGTATTACAGTCTTCCCTCCTTAAAAGGAACTTCGTCCCCGAAGTTCAAACCACTACCAAACCAAAGGTACTCCCATAAGCCTCCCGACTCGAAGGTCAAACAAAACACAACGTAAAGCATGACACTAACCCAACTTATCCCGACAACATACCGACACAACATGAAAAAGAAGGGTGTAAAAGCTCTTAAAAACTCTCGCGATCCTCTCCTACCCCCCTAAAAGAAACAAGGTTACGTCCTCGTAACCATACATACCTGATCAAAGAGAAAAGGGTAACGCTCTTTCATGATATCTTCTGCCTCCCATGTAGCTTCCTCAGTCTCGTGGTTAGACCAAAGGATCTTAAGCAACACTGTCTCCCCACTCCTGGTCTTTCTAACCTTTCGGTCTAGGATCTGCTTAGGTACCTCAAGATATGACAAGGACTCATCTAGCTCTAAACTCTCTGCCTCTAACACATGTGACGGGTCACTCACATACTTCCGCAGCTGCGATACATGAAACACATTATGCACTCTCTCTAACGCAGCAGGTAAAGCCAGACGATAAGCAACCTCTCCAACTCGCTCTAAGATCTCATAAGGCCCTATAAACTTCTGACTTAACTTGCCTTTCTTCCCAAATCTCATAACTCCACGCATCGGAGATACCTTCAGAAGAACCTTGTCCCCAACCTGAAACTCGATGTCCCGACGATGTAGATCTGCATAACTCTTTTGTCGATCCTGGGCTGCTCTCATCCTTTCCCTGATCATCTTAATCTATTCAACCATCTCATGCACCATCTCTGGTCCTAAAACCACTGCCTCAGCACTATCGTCCCAACAGATTGGACTCCTACATCTCCTCCCATACAAAGCCTCAAACGGTGCCATACCAATGCTAGTGTGGTAACTGTTGTTGTAAGAGAACTCTATCAAGTCCAACCTCTGCTCCCAGCTACCACCAAAATCCATCACACAAGCTCTCAACATGTCCTCCAAAGTCTTGATTGTTCTCTCAGTCTGCCCATCTGTCGCAGGATGGAATGCTGTACTCATCTTCAAAGTCATTCCCAACGATTCCCGCAACTCCTTCCAAAACCTCGATATAAACCTCGCATCTCTGTCAGACACTATGTCCTTAGGGACTCCATGTAACTTAAGCACGTTCTTTCGATAGGCCATAGCCAATTGTGCCTTAGTCCATGTATCTTTCATTGGAACAAAGTGAGCTGACTTGGTCAAACGATCCACTATCACCCAAATCATGTTGTTACCTTGTTGACTCTTTGGCAAACCCACAATAAAATCCATGGAAATGGATTCCCACTTCCACTCAGGCACCTCCAAAGACTGAATCTTACCCTGCGGTCTTCTCTGTTCCCCTTTAACTCTCTAGCATGTCAAACAACGGGACACAAACTCAGCTGTCTCTTTCTTCATCCCAGGCCACCAAAACGTTTTCTTCAAATCCTTGTAAAGCTTGTCTCCACCTGGATGAACTGAATATGGTGTGCAATGTGCTTCTGTCATGATTGTCTTTTTCAACTCCTCATCATTAGGAACACACCACCTACCATCGAACCTCAAACTACCATCTGTATGTATCGAAAACCGGGACACTGTCCCTCTCTCTACTCCCGCTCTCCACTCAACTATCTTAGGATCCAAAGCCTGTTTACCTCGAATGTCATCATAAAACTCCATATGTACTGTCATATCACCCATGGCATCTCCTTTCTGCATCATATGAATCCCAAAGCTCGCTACCTCATCCCTCAACCTCATCAAAGATAGAGCTGTACACAAGGAATGTACACTCTTTCTACTCAAAGCATCAGCAACAACATTGGCCTTCCCTTCATGGTAGATGATTTCCATGTCGTAATCTCCAATCAACTCCATCCACCTCCTCTGTCTCATGTTCAACTCCTTCTGCGTGAAGATGTACTTGAGACTCTTGTGATCCGAAAATACCTTAAAGATTGCTCCATAAAGGTAATGCCTCCAAATCTTGAGAGCAAACACCACAGCACCCAACTCCAGGTCATGAGTAGGGTAGTTCTCCTCATAAGGCTTCAACTGCCTAGAAGCATAGGCAATCACTTTACCATTCTGCATCAACACACATCCCAACCCATTCTTCGAGGCATCGGTATAAACCTCAAAATTCTCGCTTCCTTCAGTCAATGCTAAGACAGGAGCTGTAGTCAAACGCTCCTTTAATGTCTGGAACGCCGTCTCACAACTCTCATCCCAACGAAACCTGTTCTCTTTCCTCATCAACGCCGTCATCGGTCTAGCTATCTTGGAGAAATCTTTCACAAACCGTCTGTAGTATCCAGCTAAACCCAAGAAACTCCTAACCTCAAAGAACATTCTTTGGTGCTTCCCACTTTGTCACTTTGCCTCAATCTTCGCGGATCTACAACTACTCCATCTTTAGAGATCACATGCCCCAAAAAAGCAACTTTCTCTAACCAGAACTCACACTTGGACAACTTAGCATACAACTCATGCTCCCTCAATGTCTGCAACACGATCTTCAAATGCTCCTCATGCTCCTCCTTAGTCTTAGAATAGACTAAGATATCATCAATAAACACCACTACAAACTGGTCCAAGAACTGTCTAAAGATCCTATTCATCAAATCCATAAACACTGCCGGCGCATTAGACAACCCAAACGGCATCACCACATACTCATAATGGCCATACCTCGACGTGAAAGCTGTCTTCGGTATGTCCACATCTCTAATCTTCACCTGATGGTACCCCGATCTCAAATCGATCTTGGAAAAGACCGTTGCACCACTCAACTGATCAAACAGGTCATCTATCCTTGGCAAAGGGTACTTATTCTTTATCGTCACTCGGTTCAGCTCCCGGTAATCTATGCACAGCCTCAAACTCCCATCTTTCTTCTTCACGAACAGAACTGGTGCTCCCCAAGGCGATACACTTGGTCTAATGTATCCCTTCTCTATCAAATCATCCAACTGCTTCCTAAGCTCCTCCATCTCCTTAGGACCCATACGGTACGGTGCCTTAGAGATTGGCCCCGTCCCTGGCTTCAACTCTACGGTGAAATCTATCTCCCTCTTCGGTGGCAACCCCGGAATCTCCTCCGGAAAAACATCCGCAAACTCTCCCACCACAGGTATCTCATCAACTGCTGGACTCACTATCCGATCATCTCTCACATGGCACAGGATCAAAGGACATCCCTTCCTCAGATAAGACTTCAAGGTAACAAATTTAAATCAACTTAACCTTGGGTTTGACTAAAAACCCACGGTAAGACACACTAACACCCTTAGGACCTCTTAGGGACACTTTCTTTTGATGACAGTCTATCTTAGCCTTATACTTTCCTAACCAATCCATCCCAACTATCATTTCAAAGCCATTAAAAGGAAACTCTAACAAGTCTACAGGGAAATCGACTTGCCCAACTATCAAAGACACATCTCTAAATAACTTCCCACATGGTACGACTCACCCGAAGGTATGAAAACTCGCTCACTAACGTACTCATATACTCTCAAACCCAACTGTTTTACATGACTCGAAGACACAAACGATTGAGAAGCCCCCGAATCAAATAAAACAAACGTAGGAATACCATTAACAAGGAATGTACCTGGGGTGATAACATGCTCATCTTCCTCACCGCCTTCTTGTCCATCATGAATAGCTTGCCATCGGTCTTCGCCCACCTCCCGGACAAGATTACTAGCTGATGCGGTCGGCTTAGCACCCGACCCTTGGTTGTTGTTGTTGTTCATCGGTGTCTTCTGATAAGAATTACCGCCGTTGCGGTTGCCTCCACTCTGGTAGCTCTGACTTCCCCGGTTTGGCCATGATCCAGCCGGTCTGTTGCTCGCGAAGCTCTGTGCAGGTCTCTGAAAAGATCCCGGTGCACTCGTGCACTCATGTCTCTTGTGGCCTACGCCACCACACCCAAAGCAGGTCACCCCCCAACTATTACTCGCACTTCCACGGCCTCGCCCAAAGGACGCCCCAGCACTAAACCCAGATCCAGAAGAAAACCCCTTAGACTGATTGTGGTTGCCTTTCTTGTAATTGGATTGGCCACCACCCTCGCTCTCCGACTTCCTCTTCTCACCACCAGACCTCTCCTGAGCCATCTCCACTAGTCTCTCAGCTCTCCCAGCCCTCTCATATGCTTCCTTCACATCAGTGAGGACTCCCACGGGTAACTTATCCATAATCTTCGTGGTTAGTCCACTCTCAAACCTCAAAGCCAAATTCTCATCACTCAAACCCATGTCCTCAGCATATCTAGATTTCTCATTGAACTGCCTGTAGTACTCAGCCACAGACATCTCAGCAGTCATCTTAAACTTATCAAACTCCTCCCTCAACTTACTCCTCACATGTTCCGGCACAAACTCCTTCCTCACAGCCCTACGAAACTCCTCCCAAGGTATAGCAGGCAACCCTTGGTTGGTATACAACTCCTTAGCACTCACCTTCACCGAATCCCACCACTTGCCAGCTGCCTCCCTAAGATAAAATGCAGCCTGATCCACTCTCATCTCATCCGGACAATGGACTAAGTCTAGTATGTTTTCCATCTCCCTCGACCCAACTATCGAGAAGGTTAGGCTCCTCAACTCCCTTGTACTCTTTTGGGTTGAACCTCGCAATATAAAGGCTGACTTTAGCATGGTCAACTTCCTTCTCCTTTTCCTTATTCTTGTCCTCGTTCACTTTCTTCAGGGTCTCAGTCAGAGCATCCTGGTGCTCTAACATCTTGACGATGTCATCAGTGGTCATAAGCTCGGCTCTCGCATACAAGGCATTTCTCTTTGGCGGCATCTTGAAACTATACGTATATAAGAAAGGGTAAACATGAACACGCGTACTAAACTTCAAAACACGAAAACTCGCTGCCCAGAACCTACTCGATCGAGTATCCAAACCCACTCGATCGAGTAACGGGCTACTCGATCGAGTGCCCCTATGTACTCGATCGAGTACCCAAACTCCAGAACCAAACAGACCTTCTGATCTCTAACCCACTCGATCGAGTATCTAGGCTACTCGATCGAGTGACCCCCTACTCGATCGAGTACCCCTAGCTACTCGATCGAGTGCCCCAAAACGCGATTCTGGTCCAAAATCGTCAAAAACCTATCCGATCGAGTTAGTCTCACTCGATCAAGTATCACTAATACGTAAAAGCTACCCGCATATTACGTCATATACTATCTTGATAACTTTATAAAATCACATTACATCATAACATTCATGCTATTAATTGCCACGTTATAAAACATTCCATCATGCTATCAACAATGTTTATACATATATCATCACCTTCCTTTCATCTCATCAACTTTCAATTTAAACATCCATCCATCATCACATTCCATCACATTGTTACACAAGTTACTAAGCACACACATGACTCAACACATATTTACCCCACGTGACCGGTTCAAAGCTGCAGGGCGACCCCTCGCGACTTTAGGACGTCTCCCAAGCCTTTGCACTAGCTCCTACAACTTTTACCCCGGGTTCATTTTAATTGACTCCCTATGTTCATTAAGTTCATTGGTTACAGGTTTCAGGATCGTCGCTCTGATACCATTTGTAACACCCCCATACTCCAAGTGCCTTACCAGGACCACTCAGGTATGGAGACATCACCATCTCGGTTGCCCGAGGTATGATAATCAAATAGACAAAATAGAAACAACATTTATTATAAGTGCTTTAATGAAAAGTTACAATCCTCAAACCAATCAAAGTACAATACATTATTCCAACTAACTGTTCTCAAATGAAATGTAAATAAAGACTAAACTACAGCGGAAGACTCTATCGTCATGTCGTGGCCATCCCCGACTATCCAAGACCATCTCTATACCGCTCAATATCTGCTCACCATCCCCGAATGGATCACCGCAGTTTTACAAAACAACACCGGTCGATTAATCACACAATCAAAACAGATAATAACAATAAGGCAAACAGACAAATTAACGAATCACACAACACAACACCAACTCCCATCATCATCTCAACACCGATCGTCCACTTTGGACCCCACCCCGATGGGGGACCGCAGCCGTTCCCACCTAAGCCCCGCTCATCGTACGAGCGATAACCCCGTATCATTAATGTGCACATCCCTTCGTGGCGGGTTCCACGAAGGCGAAACTAGGGCGTGAGATCACTCCCGCAAGTGACCCCACTCAGCCGAGAACGCATCTCGAGAACCATCACAACCAATCACAATCACAATCACAATCACAATCACAATCACAATCAAACAGCTAACTACAGCACATCACCAATATCCCATTATGGGACTAATACTGAGTAGGAAATCCTACCTGGAAAGCAAACACGCAGACGATCTAAACAGCTGTCTCAAAACGGCTCCTCTACGAATTCTCCTCCTATCACACATAACACATAAAGGCTACCAATTACTTACTTACTCATAAAACCCCCAAACCCTAAATTAGGGTTTGACCAAAACTAGCAAAACATTATAAAAATTATGCTAGAAGCTTACCCTCGACGCAAGGAATCCAACAACACGAAAAACAACGAGAATCGACCGTCCGAACTCCGGAATCGTTAAGGATGCGATTAGGAAGAAGAACTGACTGCTTTCTCTCTTAAACAGGTTTTAGGTTTTGGTAAAAGTGTTTTAAAACAAAGACGAATTGGTTTAAATACCCTAATCGCATAATTAACAAAACCCGAGAAAACTCCCCGTAAAACCGGACGCTCGATCGAGTACCCAAGGTACTCGATCGAGTACCCCCTACTCGATCGAGTGCCAGAGCTACTCGATCGAGTGCCCAACAGGTCAGAAACTATTTTGCTGCGACACTTACCCTTACTCGACAGAGTAAGGGCTACTCTATAGAGTACCCCTAAGACTATAAATACGGAGTATTACAGATGGTTCGGTATGGCAACCCACCCTTTAAACCAAAACCCTTCTAAATGCACTCAGCATCCCGTTATAATGCTTGTATAAATGTGTAAACCTTACGTGATCACCATTTCTAAACAAAATCATGACGAATTTTCAAAAATCAAAACCCAATTTCAAAACAAAATTTCGAAAAAAAAAGAAAAGGCCTTCAATTAGCGCAAAATCCGGTCAAAACTCTGTCCGTTTGTCGTGTCAAAATTCGGGCCACAAGCCCATTTCAAAGCCTCACTTCGAGTCCACTCCTACAACTACACTACAGTTGACTAAGACACACATTTTCAAAGACCTTGTCATTCTTCAAAACTCACTCAACACAAGTGGCACACACCCACTTCACGAGTCAAAACTTTTCCTCTTTTAGCAAGTGTGATAGAATGGTCGATCGTGTTTTGATTCGTCGCCGATCTCTTATCCAGTTTCCAAGATGCCCGGATCAAGTGATGAAACGAATCTCCAACAAATTCAAGATAGTAATGATCGAATCCTAGCCGCGCTAGCCCAAATGCAATCTACTCAAGAACAAACCTATGACCGCCTTGAGCTTATCGAATGCCGTATCTTCTCCGTTGAGGGAAGGTTGCCTCCCCTTAAAAGTGAAGTACTACGTAATTCCGATGACGAGTCTAGGGATGAGAATCCTATCATAGGGATGACTGCAGCTTAGAAAAGACTCCAATACCTAGAGGAGCAATTGATGTACCTTAAGGGGGATGACATTTATAGGGAAAACAATCGCAAGTATGAAGCCGTCAATTCCAAATTGCCAACTAACTTTAACATGACGGATATCCCTAAGTTCAAAGGACATGAGAACCCTTTGAATCACATCCGTGCCTTCAAGGATTACATGTCTATCAAAGGCATCAAACCCGAGATGTTCTTAAGGATCTTTCCTTCATCTCTTGACACCATTCCGAAGCAATTGTTCTACACTTTAGATCACAAGAAGGTCGCTACTTGGGAAGACGCCGCAATCGAGTTCTCTAAACAATATGCGGATAATGCCGAGATCCAAGTCAACATGCGTACTCTAGAGGTTCTTACCCAAAATGACAAAGAAGGATTCACCGACTTTCTAAGTAGGTGGAGGAAGACTAGTACTCAACTAGTTGAACGCCCGGATGAGGCTACTCTTGTGGAAAAGTTTGTGGATAATCTCAAGCCCATATATGCCAACCATTTGAGATATCAAAACATCAAGACTTTCAAGGACTTAACCGTATTAGGGACACGAATTGAAGATGACATCCGCAAAGGACTCTTGTCCAAAACGGTAGGTCGAGGATATCAAGGGTCCACAAGTCGTTCATACGGCTCTACTAGCAAGACCGACGAAGTTAACCTTCTCGAGCCATCTAAGAAAACTACTCCACCAAGGAAATTCACAAACCTTGGGGATACGTACTCCAACGCTCTAAAAAGGTTAATGAAGCAAGGTAAACTCCAACCCATTGGACCTACTCCCGAACCCGAAAGGAAGTCCAAGTTTTGGGATGAAAATTCATACTGTGAATACCATATGGGCAAAGGGCACGACACAGAAAAATGCTACAAGTTGAAGCACGTGCTTCAAGATATGATTGAAGATGGTCGACTTCCAATTCCACCAGGAGGTAAGCCCAACAACACTCAGAATCCTCTTGGAGTTCTAGTAATTACAAGTGATGAATCTACCTTAGATTGCTCACACCTCATTTCTCCCACCGAAAATGAAATTCATGCAATTGAGAAGGAAAGGCTCTACTCTACTATCTCCCCTACCATTTCCGACTTCATCACATGGGCAAGGAGTGTAGATAGACAAGTGTGGGAACTAGAAAGCATGGTAACGACCTTGCGCAATCCCAACGCAATACCTAAAGAACGTGTACCATTGATCTTCTCTCAAAATGCCACTATGCAAGAAGTAGTCACCATGGTTGATAAACTAGTCGATCAAATCATACGACTAGAAGGTGATATCATGAGAATGAGAGAACTAGCTGCAGTTAATGAGGTTTGGGCTGATGATGATGAGGACGAATATCTCATTGAAAACTCCCTAGTCAAAGAAATAGTCCAAAATGGTGAAGACCAAGATGTGGATCACCTAACTCGTTCGGGTCGCCCATATCAAAGCACTACTCAAAACGGTCCAACCAACGTCATCACACCAAATGACAACGAAGATGACCCCACTGACCATTTGCTCAAACAATTACAGAAGACCAAGGCTGATCTTTCAGTCTGGCAACTAGTGGCAAGCTCATTTCTGCATCGCCAAGCTTTACTGCAAGCTTTGGCCAAATTGAATGTAGCACATAACTCCACTCCTGAAGATGTAGTCAACTTGGTCTTCCAAGAATCACCTAAGCTAAGTAATCCTATTACTTTCTCGGATGAAGACTTGCCACCTTTTGGCGCTAGTCACAACCTCGCTCTATACATCACTGTCATCTGTCTAAAGAAAAACGTGCCAATGACCTTGGTAGATGATGGCTCCGCGGTCAACGTCATACCCCTCAAAACGGCATACAAACTAGGCATGAAAGAGTCGGATTGGACTCCTACCAATCAAGGTGTGCGTGCATATGATGGTACACGACGAAAAGTGGTAGGACTCGCTAACCTAACCATAGCCACGGGACCAATCGAACGAAAGGTTAACTTCCAAATAGTGGACATTGAAGCTTCATTCAACATACTTCTGGGAAGGCCTTGGATTCACGCTTCCAAAGCGGTAACATCCACCCTTCATCAAAAGATCAAGATCCCACTAAATAGCAAAGTAGTGACGATCACTTCGTCACCCATCAAGGCAATAATCGAGAAGCAATCAAACAATCAAGTCCTGGCGGATCCCGTATATGAACTTGGGGGCTTCCAAAGTGTAAGTGTCATAGAAAGCGAATTGGCACCCTTATACTATAATCCCTACTCCAACTTGGTGGTCAACCACATACTCAAATCCCAGGGATACTTCCCTGGAATGCCTTTGAACCCAATTCGGAAGAATACCTTCGCACCATACAAGGAAGGCAACTCAACAAGGATACCACTTGGACTGGGGTACAAACCCACTAAAGAAGAGGTTCTTGAGATGCTTGCCCAAGTCCAAAACCGCAAGCACGTAGGAGTCCAAATGAGGCCATATCTCCCTACTTTAAATGGGTACTTTGTTCAAGAAGGAAGTTCAGAACTCTTTCATGGATTTCCCGAACCTTGGCATTATCTTGAGAGGAAGTTAGCCGGAATCGAGATCTTTCACGATTGCTACTTCATTCCTCCAGAAACGGTTCCTACTGTCAAAACCCGTCAAGCACCTTGCTTAGGAGTCGTTTGGTTGATCAAGGAACTTCAACTTCCTAGGAACTTGCAATTCATGGGAATTAAGTTCCATCATCTAATTCGGGTGAATTTGACAAATTTGTTTGGTTGCCCATGCAGGAATTAAATTCCACAGGAACTTCCAATGACCAAGGGGGGAGTAGGTAAGCCACTTCCCACATCATGTAGGTATTGGAAACTCCTGGGAAGTTCCAATTCCTACATTCTCCCCAAAAAATGGCAACCAAACAACCTTATTTTTTTAAAATCATGGGATTTTCTAATGCCTGTGTTTTTCAAGTGGTAACCAAACGACTCCTTAGACGAACAAGCTGTTAGCCTATTGTTTGGAGAAGATCGATTCGTTAGGGCCGCGCAGGATGAGATCATTACTATGATACTTCAAGACGATCGCTTCAACCCCACCGCGTTGATCACAGAAACCGACACAAAGCAGCAGAAAGGGTGGAGAAAATCTATCAAATGGACTAATAACCAAGGAAGACTCTTCAAGCTCACCACTGGAGAAGGAGAGATGTTCAAAGGAGAACCAGAAGACGAGAGTTCGAGTCGGAGTCGGAGTCAGAGTCAGAGTCGGAGTCTAGAGAAGTCATTAGAGAGTCTACTCCTGTTGTCATCCCCACTCCCTTCGTTTCTCCTAGCTTAGCCTCGAGTAGTCACGTAGTTCGGGAAATGCCCCAATTACTGTCCCTTTGCCGCCACTGACCATGGATCAGTTGGCTTCTTTGTTTCAACTTTACTCAAATCTTAATATGAATAAATCAGGTTCTGCTTACTCTTTGCGTTATCTTGAGTGCAATTCTGTTTACGATGATACTGAGGATGACCAAGACCCAGACTTGACCGAAATACCTCCCTACGTAGCCAAAGAAATACTACAGGAAGGGGAAGGGGGACCTGTAATAGAGGACACCGAACCCATCAATGTAGGAACCGAACTAGAACCCAAAGAACTTAGGATAGGGACTACCTTGAGCTCAACCGAAAGGGCCGATTTCATAGACCTCCTAAATGAATTCAAAGACGTTTTCGCTTGGTCCTACAAAGACATGCCAGGAATCACAGGGATATTGCTTGAGCATAGAATTCCGATTAAGCCAGGTTTCAAACCAGTGAAAATGTAAGCTTCGACGAATGAGAACAGAATGGGCTCTAAAGATTAAGGAAGAAGTTGACAAGCAATTCAAAGCCGGGTTCATCAAAGTTTCCGAGTATTCGATTTGGGTAGCTAACATAGTACTGTACCCAAAAAGGATGGGAGAATCCGTGTTTGTGTTGACTTTAGGGACTTGAACAAAGCGAGTCCAAAAGATGACTTCCCTCTACCTCACATTGACATATTGGTAGACAATACTGCAGACCACGCATTACTATCCTTCATGGATGGGTACGCGGGTTATAACCAAATCAAGATGGCCATGGAAGATATGCACAAGACCGCATTTGTCACCCAGTGGGGAACCTATTGCTATACGGTAATGCCGTTCGGATTGATCAACGCCGGAGCTACATACCAACGCACCGCAACTAAACTCCTACGTGACATGATGCACAAAGAAGTTGAGGTATATGTAGATGACATGATCGTCAAATCCAAGGAAAGAGAGGGACATATTGCGAACCTTCGCAAGTTCTTCGCAAGGCTACGAAAGTACAACATGAGACTCAACCCCCAGAAATGCACATTTGGGGTAACATCTGGGAAACTCCTAGGATACGTCGTTAGCCAACGCGGTATAGAAATAGATCCTTCAAAAATCAAAGCTCTGATCGAAATGCCACAACCTCAAACAGAAAAAGAAGTCATAGGATTCCTGGGAAAAGTACAATACATAAGTCGATTCATATCGAAACTTACGATGATTTGTGAGCCTATCTTCAAGAAACTCAAGAAAACAGACCACACCATGTGGGATGATGATTGTCAAAAGGCGTTTGACCGAATTAAGGAGATATTGGCTAAACCACCAGTGCTCATGCCGCCACAACGAGATCAACCTCTTGGTTTATATCTCACAGTAACGGAAACCGCCATGGGTGCCATGCTAGCTCAAACCGTAGGAAGTGAAGAAAGAGCTATTTACTATCTAAGTAAGAAGTTCTTGGAATATGAGTGCAAATACTCACAACTCGAAAAGACATGCCTCGCTCTTGTGTGGGCAACGAAGAAGCTACGTCACTACATGCTTAGCTACTCCGTCAAGATATACTCCAAAATGGATCCCATCAAATACCTCTTCGAGAAACCCGTCCTCAACGGACGTCTGGCAAGATGGACTCTGATGCTCTCAGAATTCGACCTTAAATATGTGCCACTGAAAGTTATAAAAGGTCGCGCCGTCGCCGAATTCTTCGCAGAAAATCCTATCAACGACGCACAAACCATAGATACTTGGTCATTTCCCGACGAGGACATACTTCAAACAGATGTTAACTCCTGGGACCTATACTTTGACGGAGCATCCAACTTAAGAGGATTCGGAATAGGAGTGTTGCTCATTTCTCCTGAAGGTGAGCATACACCGATTGCTGTCAAACTCGACTTCGAGGTGACAAACAATCTTTGCGAATCACGAAGCTTGTCTCATTGGACTACAAGCGGCAGTAAGCTTAGGCATTAAAAACCTCCGAGTACATGGGGATTCATCACTGATCATCAACCAAGTTACAGGATCTTGGAAAATCCGAAGTGAAAGCCTCGCACCCTATCAGGCTAGGATCGACCAAGTCGCTCAATTCTTTGATCATGTAACATACCTACACCTACCTCGGGAGGAAAATCAATTTGCAGACGCTCTTGCGAAACTTGCATCTTTGATAAATATGCCAGATCACATGATGGAAATGCCTTTGTGCATCGAACGACGGTCGGAGCCGGCTTATGTCCACCAAATCACCGATGAAGAGGAAATCACACAGGAACCCTGGTTCCAAACAATCCTGAACTTCAAGCTTAATGGTACCTATCCACGGGATATGGACAAGAGGGGACAACGTGCTATACGCCTACTAGCTTCCCAATACATTCTGATGCAAGGAGAATTATACAAAAGAACACCTCTTGGTGTAGTCCTACGATGCCTTGATCATTCACAGGCACGAAAGGTGATGGAAGAAGTCCACGACGGAGAATGCGGTCCTCACATGAGTGGGCCTATGATGGCAAAGAAAATCACACGTTTGGGATATTATTGGACCACAATGGAATCCGATTGCATCAAATACGTGATACATTGCCACAATTATCAAATCTTCGGGAATGTACAACATGTCCCTCCTTCGTTGCTCTACACGATGACATCTCCTTGGCCATTCTCTGTATGGGAAATTGACATAATCGGGAAAATAACCCCAGCCGGAACAGGAGGTCACTTTTTCATTCTAGTGGCAATTGACTATTTCACCAAATGGGTAGAAGCGGCTTCCTACACTGGTCTTACGGCCAAAAATGTGGCCAAATTCATTCAAAATAACATCATCTGTCGATATGGTTGCCCACATGAGATCATTAGCAATAATGGGTCACACTTCCAAGCTGAAACCGAGCAATTGCTAGCCAAATACAAGATTAAGCATCACCACTCTTCGCCCTATAGACCACAGACTAACGGCGCGGTAGAGGCGAAGAACAAGAATGTTGTCACAATTCTCAAGAAAATGATTGACAACTATAGAGATTGGCCAAGCAAGATACCTTTCGCCTTATGGGGTATCGTACATCTGTCAGGACGCCCACTGGGGCTACTCCTTTCTATTTGACCTACGGAATGGAAGCTGTACAACCAGTCGAGCTAGAGATACCATCCCTGCGTATTCTGCTAGAAAGTCAAATCCCGGAGGCCGATTGGAAGAGGGACAGATATGAAGAACTCATCCTCCTGGATGAACGTAGGCTACGCGCCTTGCATAATGTCCAAACATATCAAGCACGTATCAAACGAGCTTTCAACAAAAGGGTTAGGCCAATAAACATCAAAGAAGGAGACTTAGTGTAACACCCCCATATTCAGAGGAGCCTTAACTAGGCCTTCCTTAGCATATAAGGGCGTTACCATCTCGGTTGCCCGAGGAAAGTAATTATCAAACGCCAATAAAAGAACTATTAAGTTATATTACAAGTGATTCAAACCAACATACAACATAAAGGTACAACTCAAAGACTACTCGCTATGACCGTCATATCTCGTGAAGACTCATCCCCGCCCCGACCTCGGCTATCAACAACATCAACACCGCTAAGACCGATTGCTCACCATAAGGGATCACGGCGGACACATAACAAACAAACAACCACACAAGGTCGATCGAGACAAGATAAAACAATGGCAACTACAATCAACAATACAAACAACACTACCAACTCCAACCGCAATCACCACAATTCAACCAACTCACATCGATCGTCCACTGGACCCACCACGCGGTGGGGGACCGCACCGTTCCCACCTAAGCCCCGCTCATCATACCGAGCGATAACCCTGTCCCATTAATGTGCACATCCCCTTCCGTGGCGGGTTCCACGAAGGGCGAAACTAGGGCGTGAAGTCACTCCCGCAAGTGACCCCACTCAGCCGAGAACGCATCTCGAGAACCATCAACAGCCATCACAACCACAATCACAACACACACAAATACTATATCAAACAAGCACAACACTACCACAACGACCGACACACTAGACCGTCAACAGAAACTGAGTAGGCGAACCTACCTTTAAGCAACCGCATCCAATCCACGCTGACAGACAACATATCCAGCGACCAAGCCAAGCCTATTACCATCACACAAACATCTATTACTAACAAGCGAACCCTAGCTATAGAGACAAAGGCACGGATGATGATTGTGACATACCTATTAGGGGGAAACTCAGCAAAAGACCGCTACCCGACTCAAGAGGCGCTCTCCTAGGCACAAGAATCTTCCAAAAGACATCCATGGAGGTTTTGAGGTGAAGGGAAGGGAAAGGGGCGACTGAAGGATAGGAGGAAAGTGGCGAAAGTGATTTTCGGATTTGACAAAACGCGATATAAAACCCTCGCTGAAAACCCGGTACTCGATCGAGTACCCAACCTACTCGATCGAGTGGCCCCCTACTCGATCGAGTACCCTAGATACTCGATCGAGTAGCCTCTACTCTATCGAGTACCACTCTTAACACGCAGTTCAGACAAGTTTTGGCCTACTTTCCTAAGACTACCTCCGCTCCCAAGGTCGGTCAACGGTGGTCAAAGGGTCCCTAAAAGGGCGGGTATTACAGTCTTCCCCCCTTAAAAAGAACTTCGTCCCCGAAGTTCACCTCACCCATCTCCCGCTCGAGACACGAGAACAACACGTCCTCACTCATCTTCCCGCTCAACCCATTACTCCCTGGGAATACCATTCCCCCCCCCCCCCCCATGTCATCATCATCACTGTCTATACTTATGTCTAATGACTTTTACTACTATTACGCAAGCACTATTACCGTTAACCGTTACTTTACATACATATAAAACATCAAGCTCGCCCTGCGAATCACCACCTACGATCACCCGACATACGGTGTCGACTATCAAACTATCGATCAGAACATGTCTTATATCAATTATCATATGGTACAACCAACGCCACCATGGTACTTGGCAATGTGATTCGAGTACGATTTATCACACTATAACTATTTTTCATGACCGTCTCTTGAAATATACCACCTCTTCACTTTAAATAACTAAAGTAATTCGTTATATCTCAGAAATTTTGTAATTAAAGCAAAACATAATACCAATAATATTATAAACAAGCAAAGCATTATTCAAAACAGCCTTTTTATTTCGCGACATTACTCTTCCCCTCTAAAAAGGAACTTCGTCCCCGAAGTTCACCACCCTAATTTCAACGCATATTATTTATTATTTGCATCTTAATCGTTTAAGAAAACCATATTTTTTGTTTGTGGACATTACTCGCTAACTACATACTCGTTAATTTAGAAATCATACGCAAGTCACCGGAATAACTAGTTACCGTTGACAACACACGTTAAAATGATATGCACAAATATAGGCGGAGTTACAACTCCGATTAGTAGATCGTAATGAGGCGTATGCAATATTAAAGTAACAAGAAAATGATTACCGCTTCACTAATCGTGACAACTATGCTTATAAAAGTTCAACCACAACTTGCAACATATGAATTTAACGGTTTAAAGGTGTTAATACGCACTCACAACTACTTTAAACATTAAACTCGCAATTATAAAACAATTGAACATTTTTAATTTTCAAAAATCTTCTGTAACAGTGCTACTTGATCGAGTAGGTAACGGTACTCGATCGAGTGCCATGCTACTCGATCGAGTGTCTTGGCTACTCGATCGAGTAGCCCGAGATCAGAATGTTTCCTTTCTTCCTTTCCTGCAGCTACTCGATAGAGTGTGCGGTACTCTGTCGAGTACCTGCAGGCCAAGTGCCCTACACAACCTGTCATAGACCGACATATATACACACGATTATCACACAAATTGAGTCGGGATGATGCCCCGACTCTTAATTATCCTGCAAAAGGTTAGAGTAACAAATCCGGCCTTATGGCCTAACGATACAAGTTCTCAAATAAAGTTTCCACTAAAAGAAAACAACCGAAAAGTCTAACTCCACTACCAACAACTACTACTAATAACAATCGTGAATGAAGATAGAAACAAGGAGTATCACTCCTCCTGCTGCTGCTGCTGCTCGATCATCACCTCATCATCACCACCACCACCTCCAGCCATACCCGCACCTGATGAACCCACTCCCGCATCACCTACTGCTCCTGCTCCCGGGCCCACGTACCACGGGGTCAAGCCACCGTAAGGGAAGGACTGGGGTGCCCCCCACGTCGACTGATCCACCCCGTAGGAATGGAAAACCCCTGTGTAGTCCCCGACTCCGCTCCACCACACCGGATGCGGTCCCTCTGTCCCTATCCCCTGAGCGTAGGCCATCTCGTGCATGTTCCGGAGTGTCAAGGTAGATGACACTCTCTCCGCCAGGTAACTGGATCGCGTCTCCGGGGTGTCGAGGTAAGGGTAGCATGGAAAAGGCTGCTGCTGCTGTGGTGCTACAGGCTGTGACCTAGTCTCCGAGGCCCTCTCTCTCACTCGACGGGGTCCCCTCACCACTCTGGGTCTCTCTGCCACCTGCACTCCCGCATTCTCACCCTTCGTCGGCTCCGGCATCTCCATGAGAATGGCGTCGTCGATGAGATAGGTCTGTAGCTGGCGGGGTCCGTCCTCATCCTCCTCCTCCTCATCATCGGAGTCCACCGTCACTACGGTCGGCTCCAAGGGCTCCGTGGGTGGGAGGTGCTCGGGAGCTGGAATTTTCATCCAACTCATCTCATGCACCCTCCATGCTAGGCTGCCGTCAGCCAAGGTCCTCAACCATTTCAGGTCGAGATAGTATTCACGATCCATGGTAGGCACTGGGGTAGCTAGAGGCACGTACGCCGAAGAAGCCTCAAAGGAGGTTAGCTTTTCAGCTAACCGAGTGGCAATGGCACCACAACTCAGATACCGAGAAGAGGAAGAAGCCATCAAGGCGGGAGCAGCACAAACTATAGAAGGAGCATTAAAGACCACTTTCCTGGCCCGCTCCGGGTTGAGGTACGACATCAAAAGTAAAACCTCATGGTTATTCAACTTACTGATATCCTTTCGGTCATAGAGGAGGTTCGAGAGAGAACGGAGGAAGACCCTCAGGGTGATATGCTGAACATCATTAATCAGCATGCTGCTCGAGGTGGGAGCTTGCTTCCCAGTCAAGCAAGGCATTAGGCGCGACGCGCCGCACTCACCGGAATGTCGGTAAAGGAGTCCTTGGGAGGCTTGGCCAACCCAAGGTGAGAGGCAAACAGGTCCATAGTCAACAGAAAACTGGTATTCATCAATCTAAACTCGACAGTCTGACCCGCTGGGTCATAGTTAAAAGAGCTCATGAACTCTAGGGTAAGAAAAGGGTAAGTGTGCTTTCTCAGCCTGTACAAACCCGTAAACCCCAAGGTCTCGAAAATGTGACGGACATCCGTCTCTATCTCCAACTCCTCTAATACACCGGTGTCTATACACTTTGTAGGTCTCAATTTGCGTTTTTGTAAGGCTACAAAACGCTCCCTTTGCTTGAAGTCAACAAAAACAATCGTAGGGTATTCTGGGGATCATGCGGGTACCACAGGCCCACTTCCTTCCCCTAACTCAGGTGGGTTACCCCTCCCCCGTTTGCTTTGGCGGGTTCCAAGGTTCAGTCTCGGCATCTGCTTTAGGTATAAGGTCAAACAATTTGCATAAAACATGTAGGCATATATTCATACGATTTGAGTTCTATATACTTAGCAAGTTCACTAACTCATCAACTGGTTCCATATTTGAAGCACATAAACCATGCCATTAAACTTAGATGCTCAGCTAGGTACAAACATTTCATCAATAGTTTCCTCAATTTTAACATATAGCCTCATTTTGTAGTCACTTATGAACCGCAATTATGAAAATTTGGCATGTGAACACATATACTCAGCAATTCAAATATCCCAGCATGCTTCTAGAGGTCGTTCCGTTTACATCGCTAATTACATGTTACTAATTCAAGACAAAGAATAATTTATGGTATATCATCATCACTTTCATATTATATTTAACAACTCAACTAAAATTTTCGGACGGTCTTTACAGCTGTGAAAATTTCGGCATATATTCATCACCCATCGGCTCTATTAGCATATTGAAGTTCAACCCTTGCTTATACTGTCAATTACAACATCAATTTTTCAGTTATAAATCACGAATTTCCATTTAAGGCACTTTTAAGACGGAGTTTTAAGGCAACTTTCTAAGGGTAAAATCATCAAAATCTATCTTCCAACATGATATAAACAATACTTCAGGCTCAACTCTACCATCAAATCATTGTAAAACAACCAAAAATCAATTTCAATTTTGGAAACCCTAGAAATTTCGATTTCCACTTTGCAAATTTCTAATCTAATTTACAGCAATTAGTCACCAACAAGCATGAATAGGAGGCATATGAACCATATTTCGACCATCAAAAACAACAATCTTACTATTGTGAACCGAGATTTTCAGATTATTTCATCATTCTAACACATTCAAAGTAACAAATCACATAAATTAAGAAGAATATCATACCTTGATTGATTAGTACGGTAAAGAAACGAATTAAGCAAGAAAATCAACCCCAAGAATCACTACCAACCCAAGAGAAAGAGAGGATTTGAGAGGGAATAAGGGATTTGAGAGTGATTTAGGATGGGTGT
The DNA here is from genome assembly GCF_048544455.1 of Silene latifolia. Taxonomy (NCBI): domain Eukaryota; kingdom Viridiplantae; phylum Streptophyta; class Magnoliopsida; order Caryophyllales; family Caryophyllaceae; genus Silene; species Silene latifolia. The sequence continues at coordinate 479,026,862 of NC_133538.1, read as the reverse complement.
GTCGAAATATAGAGGAATAAGAAGAAGAAATAGAAAGATGGAGGGTTTTAAGAAAACCCGTAGGAATTACTGCACAGTAACCTACTCGATCGAGTGCCTGGGGTACTCGATCGAGTACCACCCTACTCGATCGAGTAGGAGCTAAATCATCGAGTAACTGCATGAATTTTCCCACGTCCCGACATCATAGCTTCCTAACTAGATCGAGTGAGGTCTACTCGGTCAAGTAAGCACTCGCACTCGGTCAAGTATAGTTAAGTACTCGATCATAAGTACGAAGTAACTTGAAGATTCCTGCAAAAACAACACCGCGTGTCGATTCCAACTAAGTTCGGAATTCGGCACTCATTATCAAGTTCGTTCACGTATTACTATTATCAACAAAGTCTACCATATTGCCAAACAAATGAAGCTTATCCCACGTACACTACACCCATTACCCTACTCGGTTTACCTACTACCGAACCTTCCGTAAACATAATCACGTCATCGTATTACATTTAAGCTTACTTTATATATTACTACTAAAGTGAAACATTTAAATTAACATTAGTTCATTCTTTCATTTGTCATGTAATTGCATAATTTTCATAATAAATGAATCTATCACCTCTCGCATAAATGCTTACTTTTAAACAACCTATTCGATCATGTCTTACATTCTATCATAAGAAATTCACCTTGCACGAATCAAATATTACGCAGCGGAAAATTTCGACCATCCTATAAGGCAATAACGCATTGCCACATGCTATGTCTCGAATTATAACCCACTATACTATACTTACCATCATAGCAGCTACATAAGTTTTCGTCACATATCTCATGACCATCATATAAGCTCACTACTCATCCAACGGGCTTCAATAATCTTATCAATAATCACCATACTCGGCCCAAACATTACTATCCCGCTTCTATTAATTCTAACAAAACTTAACCGGAGGTAGCTCCGGCACAATTAACACACATAGCACACACATACACACGGACTCCACATTCCCATCCCATGTGACTGGCTTAAGTGTCATGGGGCCAAAATTTTGAAATGAGGGCGGCTACTCACCCAAAATCTAGCATCAGCCGGGGCTCCCATTACGAATACACCAGATTCATTTTATTAGACTCCCTACGTTCATTATGTTCATTTGTTACAGGTTCCAAAATCGTCGCTCTGATACCACTTTGTAACACTCCCATATTCAGAGGAGCCTTAACTAGGCCTTCCTTAGCATATAAGGGTGTTACCATCTCGGTTGCCCGAGGAAAGTAATTATCAAACGCCAATAAAAGAACTATTAAGTTATATTACAAGTGATTCAAACCAACATACAACATAAAGGTACAACTCAAAGACTACTCGCTATGACCGTCATATCTCGTGAAGACTCATCCCTGCCCGGACCTCAGCTATCAACAACATCAACACCTGCTAAGACCGACTGCTCACCATAAGGGATCACGGCAGACACATAACAAACAAACAACCACACAAGGTCAGTACTGAGACAAGATAAAACAATGGCAACTACAATCAACAATACAAACAACACTACCAACTCCAACCGCAATCACCACAATTCAACCAACTCTGTCACTGACTGTCCACTGGCCCAGCCCTGCCAGTGGGGGACCGCAGCCGTTCCCACCTAAGCCCCGCTCATCATACCGAGCGATAACCCTGTCCCATTAATGTGCACATCCCCTTCCGTGGCGGGTTCCACGAAGGGCGAAACTAGGGCGTGAAGTCACTCCCGCAAGTGACCCCACTCAGCCGAGAACGCATCTCGAGAACCATCAACAGCTATCACAACCACAATCACAACACACACAAATACTATATCAAACAAGCACAACACTACCACAACGACCGACACACTAGACCGTCAACAGAAACTGAGTAGGCGAACCTACCTTTAAGCAATCGCAACCAATCCACGCTGACAGACAACATATCCAGCGACCAAGCCAAGCCTATTACCATCACACAAACATCTATTACTAACAAGCGAACCCTAGCTATAGAGACAAAGGCACGGATGATGATTGTGACATACCTATTAGGGGGAAACTCAGCAAAAGACCGCTACCCGACTCAAGAGGCGCTCTCCTAGGCACAAGAATCTTCCAAAAGACATCCATGGAGGTTTTGAGGTGAAGGGAAGGGAAAGGGGCGACTGAAGGATAGGAGGAAAGTGGCGGAAGTGATTTGCGGATTTGACAAAACGCGATATAAAACCCTCGCTGAAAACCCGGTACTCGATCGAGTACCCAACCTACTCGATCGAGTGGCCCCCTACTCGATCGAGTACCCTAGATACTCGATCGAGTAGCCTCTACTCTATCGAGTACCACTCTTAACACGCAGCTCAGACAAGTTTTGGCCTACTTTCCTAAGACTACCTCCGCTCCCAAGGTCGGTCAACGGTGGTCAAAGGGTCCCTAAAAGGGCGGGTATTACACTTAGTACTCAAATCGGTTAGAGCTCTTTTACCTGTCGACCCAAGGGGAAAATTCAAACCTAATTGGGCCGGACCATTTCTAGTCAAATCCATACTCCCAGGGGGTGCGGTTAGAATTACAGACCTAGATGGGAATGAGTTTTCAAACCCCACAAACGTTGACCAATTGAAACGGTACTATGCCTAGAATAGGACAAAAACGCGCCTCGCGTAAACCCATGTGTCGCTCTTGCGGCACTAAATAAACGGCCCCTGGCCAAGCTGAAATAAGCTAGTGTCACTGTGCTCTTGCATTTTGACAAGTTTGTCATCCTCATATCCTCAAACAAACTAAATTCGCACCTCCAGAGTAAGTAAAAGCTCTTGCTTATTTTCTATGTTCATTACAAGCTCTTGCTTCGAACAATTACTCTTTTACATTTACTCGAACTACGCGCAAGGGTTTGATTTCGCTTTTTTAAGTGAATACGTAGGCAATCCTTCACGGGATTCAACCCATTATATCTAAAATGTAAATAGAAGGACATTTGCGTTGCATTTGAAATTCGACAAGAATAAAAAGTGGAAAATCTCAACGGTTTCATAACCATTTAACCTTTTTTATTTCATTCACTTTCTAATAATAATAGTAGTACGTTACATAATAAAAATAGAATAGGCTAGGATTCTAAAAATCCCTCCTTTTTATTACAACAATAATAATAATAATAAAATAATAAATAAAGAGACTCGGGCTATTCCTCCATCTTCCCCTTGCCCTTGTCATTCTTGTCATATTTCTTGTCACGACCTCGAGCTGGGCGCTCTTGCACCACTTCAGACCTAATCACCAACGGTCTTTCTCGAGGCCTGACTCTTCCATTCTTGCCAACCACCATCTTTGCGACAGGAGTAGTCTTTGATTTCTTTGAAGGATGAATGACTTGAAACCCGGCTTCTTCTTCTCCCTCTGTCAGATGCTTCTCCTTCTCTTTCTCTCCCTCGCGCACCTTGTAGTCAACAGGCTCGCGTTTCCTCAGTCTCTCGCGCTTTTCCGGAGTTGCAGCCTTTCTCCACCTCAGATAAGAATCTGACACCCACAAAGCATTGGCGGAGAAGCTCAAGAACCACATGTTTCTTTGAGCCCATTTAATGGCCCACTCCCTTCGGCTCTCCGTAGTAAGTGCCATAGCAAGACAAGGGACGGTATCAAGCCTAGGGATCTTCTGCTTCAGCCCAACTTGCCTCATCAGTCTTTCCGGAAAGATGCATACCATAAACTCCAATCCCGGAATGCGCACGGACCTAGTTGGATCCAAAGAAGATACTACAGTGACAGACTTGAGGTGCCACCACGGTACGACCCACCTGATCAACGGACCATCGTCATTCTTCAGCTTGTTCTTCCAATAATCGCAGACCCGGGTGAAGTCCACCATGTACAACCGCGTCCTCATCGCAATCGAACGAGCATGATAGGAAAGTGCATGAACTGGGGGCTCGATCAATCGGAGCCGTTCCATAAGCCAAACCTACCAGAAGCAGGCATTAGTCATCAAAAACAAAAAATGAAAAAAATGAAAAAAATGAAATAAAAAATGAAAAAAAAAACAAAAAAAAAAAAACGAAAACACAAAAAAAAAAGAAAAAAAAAGATGATGTCTTTTACCTGCAAAATGACGGTGAAGGAAATGTAGATTCATATACACTTTAACATACTCATATATGTCTAAAATAATTTGTCATAAAATTAAAACGGATTTTATGCATGCAAACAATAATATAAAGAAGAGAAATAATGTCCTTACATTCAATATTTCGGCTATATTGGGCACAAGAGAGATCACCTTTCTCTTCTTGTTCTTGAGCTATTCCAATGGAAGAACAAAGATCTAAGTGTAAGATCTCTCCCTATGCTTTATACCCAAGGCTTTCACTTAATCTAATTAATATTATGAATACTAGTATAATATTAATCTTATGAAAATTGAACCAAAATAGTTGGTATTTTAGCTCCTAAAACCGGGTAGGAGAGGAGAGATTATGGAGGATTTTTCTCTTTCTAAAACTCTTATTTTAGATGATTAAGAATAATAATTCACTAGTTTTTCTCTAAGTGAATAATAGGTAAAATAAGAAGAAAAATCACTAGGATTTTTCTCTTCCCAAAACCGGTGGGAGTGGAGGAGAAGGAGAGCCAATGCATGCCCATATTTGTCTTCACAAGATGAATAGGGTTGCATGGCTATTATAGCTTTTTCATCATTATGTTTTCCATTTTAAATATAAACATAATTTTAGCCTAATGCTCCTCCATTATTTCGGCATTTTGACATAATATGGATTCCATATTATTTTGTCAATTGTCAATATGTCACATGTCATGTGTGACATAAATTTGTTATGTATTTTTAACAAATTAAAAATCAACGTATTAATAAAAATACGTCACATACAAAAATGACTTAGTAATTTCATAATTACTTGTGCCAAAATGTTTTACCATTTATAAATCACAACAGATTGTATTTATATCAATTCATTCAAATTTAATTGTTACATTAAACAATTTATTTCATCCGAGTAATTATACAATTTAATTACTCAGACCGTATCTCATTTAATCACATTTCAAATTGATACGTAAATTTTACTTCCAAAATCGTCCGTCAATTTTCAAGTAATTTAATTAACTCGCAACATTATACGATTAATTAAATAATCAATTAAGAGTATGCCCTTTAGGTATGACCTAGGGGGTCAACTGATCACCACCGTCACACGACAGTAATGTCAAACTCTAGTCAGCCAATCATTACCGATATATGTTGACCAGTTGACAGTAACAATATTACTTCCCAATTGTATTCTTAAAAAGAGATTTAATAATGATATTTAAATCACGTGATCGCACTATTGTTGAGGACACATTTCCCAACAATCTCCCACTTGTCCTCGACAAGTGTGCGTCACCAATTCTCTTGTCCTATTACTATCTCCCACTCAATGCAAGGTGTCTTTCAGGTCGTTCTTGCAAGTGATCATATCGAGAGTGGTTTCCTCGATCTGGAGAATAACTGATTGACCGGATTTATCCACACTGGATACCCTCCGAGCGTGGCCACGCATTTCCAGTTCATTGCTCCTCGAGTGGCCCTGAGATATTGTTATAACCCTGACAAGGGGTGGACAATTCCTATCGCACTTATTCCCTTCGACTAGCCACAGCCATCATAACCCAAAATATGCCCATTTGACCCCATTTACGAAGGTCGTAGTAACACAAATCAAAGTTAATCTGAAACTGTGCCATCTTAGGCGAATAGTCTCTAGTCAAAAGAATCGACTCATTAGAACACTATAGTAGCTCTCGCCACGACCAGGCTATATAAATTTGCCAGAACTCTATAAGCGGTCATTAGGCCCGACAAAATGTTCCTAACATGATCGCCTATGTGATCGACTAGTCATCTCACATGACTGTATGGCACTTGAACTTGCCATCAATCGCCTCACACTCTAGTCACTTCGAGACGTCACCTCATATAAGTAACTATGGGCAAAACAATGTTAATCCATGTTCACTTTAACGGGGTTCAATTGTCTCTACAACCCGTTTGGATGTAACAAAGTATAAATTAAGGATAAAAGACAAATGCGATTATGAACATGAACAAAAATAACACTTTTATTTCATTTCAAAATCTAACAAAAATTTGGTACACGTTTAAGTCCCATGGACGCAACATGCCCATCATGCTTAGCTGCGATAAAGGCTTGGTGAGCGGATCGGCTATGTTGTCATCCGTCCCAACCTTACAAATCGCAATTTCCTTTCTTTCAATGAAATCTCTTATTACATGATACTTTCTAAGTACATGTCTAGATCTATTACTAGACTTTGGCTCTTTAGCTTGGAAGATCGTCCCACTATTATCACAATAGAGAGTGATGGGATCATCGGCGGTAGGTACTACTTTTAGACCTTCCGTGAATTGCTTGATCCACATAGCTTCCTTGGCAGCTTCTGATGCTTTGCTATGTACTCGACCTCCGTTGTTGAATCCGCGATTCTGACTTCCTTGAAGCTTCTCCACTACGGCACCACCGTTGAGCATAAACACGAAACCAACTTGTGATTTCATGTCATCTCTATCTGTTTGAAAACTTGAGTCCGTGTATCCTGTAACACGCAACTCGGTGTCTCCTCCAAACACAAGGATAGAGTCCTTAGTTCTTCTCAAGTACTTAAGGATGTTCTTGACACAATCCGGTGACTCCACACCGGATTTCCTTGATATCTACTCGTCATACTCAAGGCATACGAGACATCAGGACGTGTGCATATCATGGCATACATGATTGATCCAACAGCGGAAGCGTAAGGGATCAACTTCATGCGTTCAACATCATGGGGTTCGGAGGGACATTGAGTCTGGCTCAATATCGTTCCGGTTACCATAGGTACCAAACCCCTTTTGGATTTGTCCATGCTGAATCGTCGAAGAATCTTATCAACATAAGACTCTTGACTTAGTGCCAATATCCTCTTGGGTCTATCTCTATAGATCCGGATACCTAATATGCGTTGTGCCTCTCCTAAATCCTTCATTTGGAAGTGGTTACCTAACCACTTCTTAAACGAAGACAACATTGGAATATCATTTCCAATGAGTAGTATGTCATCGACATACAAGATTAGGAACACAACATTGCTCCCACTGAATTTCATGTATAAACATGGTTCCTCAACATTTCGAGTGAAACCATTTTCTTTTATAACATGATTGAATCGATGATTCCAACTTCTAGATGCTTGCTTAAGACCATAAATGGATCTCTTAAGCTTGCACACTTTGTTAGGATTTTTAGAATCAACAAAACCTTCGGGTTGTATCATGTACACCTCCTCTTCTAAATGCCCATTTAGAAAAGCGGTTTTGACATCCATTTGCCAAATTTCATAATCATGAAATGCGGCGATCGCTAACAAAATCCGTATGGATCTTAGCATGGCTACGGGGGCGAAGGTCTCATCATAATGGAGACCTTGGACTTGGGTAAATCCTTTTGCCACTAGCCTAGCTTTGTAGACATCGTCATGTCCTTCTATGCCATTTTTGACCTTGAATATCCATTTGCATTGGAGGGGTCTTGCCCCTTTAGGCAAATCTACCAAGTCCCAAACTTCGTTTTCAAGCATAGAATCCATTTCGGATTTCATGGCTTCAAGCCATAAGGTGGAATTAGGACTAGAGATTGCGGCCTTGTAGGTGGCGGGCACGTCACTTTCCATAAGTAACACATCGAGTGTTCCATCTTCTTCGATAAGTCCCACATATCGATCGGGATGGCGAATTACTCGGCCCGTCCTTCTTAGTGGAGGAGGTACAACCGCGTTAGACGACGAAGGAACATCTTCTTGCGTCTCTATCTCGGTTTGTGGCTCTTGAACTTCATCAAGTTCAAAATTTCTCCCACTCTGTCTTTTAGAAATAAATTCTCTTTCTAAGAAGACAGCCTCGCAAGGCACAAACACTTTATGATCTTGAGGTTTGTAGAAGTAATACCCTCGAGAGGTCGAGGGATAGCCTACAAAGATGCATTTTTCGGATCTTGGGGCTAGCTTGTTGTCGTTCTTAGTTTTGACGTAAGCATCACATCCCCAAATCTTCATATAGGATATATTTGGGATCTTACCCGTCCACATCTCACATGGAGTCTTTTCGGTGGACTTTGTGGGACTATTATTCAAAGATCGAATTGCGGTTTGTATCGCAAATCCCCAAAACGAGTTCGGTAACTCGGTTTGACTCATCATGGATCGAACCATATCTAGTAAGGTTCGATTTCTCCTTTCGGCAACACCATTAAGTTGTGGTGTTCCGGGTGGAGAAAGTTGTGATATAATGCCACAACCTTTCAAGTGTGAATCAAATTCAAGACTAAGGTATTCACCACCACGATCGGATCGAAGTGCCTTAATCCTTTTGTTCAATTGGTTCTCTACTTCGTTTTGGAATTCCTTGAATTTCTCAAATGCTTCACTCTTGTGTTTCATTAAATAGATATACCCATATCTACTTAAGTCATCGGTGAAGGTTATAAAGTAGTCATAATTACCACGAGCGGTGATGCTCATTGGTCCGCATACATCGGTGTGTATGAGTCCTAATAGCTCACTAGCTCGTGTCCCTTTACCACTAAAAGGATTACGAGTCATTTTGCCAAGTAGGCAATATTCGCATGTACCAAATGATTGATAATCAAATGGTGCAATCACATTAGTAGAAATTAATCTTTTGATGCGATTCTCGTTTATGTGACCTAATCGACAATGCCAAATGAACGCTTCACTTGGGTCACTTGTTTTGAGTTTCTTTGATTGTATGTTATAAATATCACTTGTTGGATTTGAGGTCTCTAAAATGTAAATGCCATTAATGGAAGAAGCTTGGCCAATAACCAAATCATTCCTAGAAATAGAGCAACGATTGTTCTTAATGACAAAACAAAAACCGTCCATGTCTAGCATGGCGATTGAAATAATGTTTTTAGAGAGCGTAGGAACATAAAAACAATTATGCAAATACAACTCAAAACCGTTTGGCAAAGCTAGAACATAAGTTCCTTTGGATTCGGCCGCTACCCGAGCTCCATTTCCAAGTCGAAGATCCACATCTCCCTTGCTAAGCCTCTCCACATCTCTTAAACCCCGTAAATGATTACAAAGGTGAGAACCACAACCGGTATCTAGTACCCATGTCGTAGTGGAAGTATAATTTATATCAATAACATAAATTTCTTTAGGAATTGTACCTTTTGGAGTAATGAGTCCTTCCCTTATATTTCGCAAATACATAGGGCAATTCCTAAGCCAATGTCCCATGCCATAGCAATAATGGCACTCATCATTAACTTGCTTGAAGTTTTTGACTTTCTTTGCTTTCTTCTTGAACCTCTTGCCCTTTGAAGCAAGAACTTGATTGCTAGAGCTCCCACTAGCTTTGGCATCTTTATCTTCCAGAGACAAAGACCCTATAGATCGTATGAGGTAGTCTTCCTGAGACGGACTCACACGAGGTCTAGTAGTAGTGGGTGGTTTAGAAGAAGTGATGAAATTTAGGTTTCCATCCGAACCTATCCCGAAATGAAGTTCTCTAGTTGTATCGAAATTATTGTTGGAGCATACGTCGTCAAGGACATGGTGATATGACTCAATAGTAATTGGTGCGGTAGCATTTGTTGGATTCATTGTAATGCACTACAAATATGGAGGAAAGGAAATATTAACATTTGTCTTTTTAAATCATACTTGCAAATTTAACAAGATATGAACATTTATATAGTGACCTCTACCCAACTATAATAAATGATTCCAAGACCCAAATTCATATCGACTTAGGCACGGTGGGGCCGATACATCCTTTATCAATATAACTCGGTGGATTAACGTTTAATCGATTCTACTTTTAGAACTCTTGGTCGATAATATTACATTAACAATTATCTATAGCCCAAAACACATCGACAAGGGCACGGTGGGGCCGATACATCCTTTATCAAATACTTTTGTTGAGTTCAATCCAAATTTCGAATAAATGTGTCCATGATCCAAACTCACATTAACTTGGGCACGGTGGGGCCGATACATCCCTCATCAACATGAATTCGGTGGATTAACATTCATCACCCACTTCCCCTACGTAACAAGGTTTGTACCCCGGTGGGGCCGAGCGCACTCCCTCGCGAAATAGGTTTTCATGGTTTCTACTATTTGGTAAGGCTATGTCTCAATTGATAGTTTTAGCGAGAGGTCATGTCAAATTATTATCTATCACGTTTTAAGTGAACTAAAGCGGTGAACTACGATAATTATATTTGACACGGTCGATTAACTCGATAAAATAAGACAATGCATGTTTAGTTATGGCGATTTAGCGATGCATGTGACACAAAATAAAATGCAAGCATAAAGATAAATAAATCCTAGTATGGCCTTTCCTAAAATAGAAAAACTATTAATCTATTACATATTCGGAAACCAACTCCATTGGTCCCTTGAACTTTGGTTGTGGCACACATCTCGAGGTAACACCGTCTTTATGTATCGCCATTCTTGAAGTAATCCGTCTTTTGGAACTCCTAATGAATAAAATTACATAATAAATTACATAATTTCCTATTATACATTTGTAACTAAAATAAAATAAATCTATTAAATTACAAAACGGTGATACGAGATCACAATAAAAAATTACAACCGAATCGATATTCCCATACATTTCGGGAAATACCAATTAAAATCTAAGGCCATACTAAGTAAAATTACATAATTCAAAATTACATAAATTAAAATTATGACAATCATAAAGGAAAAAGCAGCATTATAATATGTATGAACATGCTCAATTTTTATGCTAAATCGCCTTTAATTAGCCAATATCATATATTACTCGGTTTTTACGGATTTGCGTGATTTCAACATTTTATAATCACAAAAATACATAAACTCATATTTATGCATAAGTTAATTACCCTAACCTCTTAGGACTCAAAATATAGTCTTCACTAATAATTTTGACCATAATTAACTTTTATTTACAAAATTGTTCATAAATGGACCAAAATTACAAAAATAAGCTATTAAACTTCAAATAAATCCAAAAATTTCAAATAAATTCAAAATTTGAAATTTAAATTCATGAACATTCTGGAAAAATCCATGACACTCATAATGTTCAAAATCATAGGTTAAAAATTTCGAAATTTTTCCGGAAAAATAATGTTGCGGTTTATCGATTTATAATAAAATAATCATAAAAACATGGAAAAATTATTTTCACTAACTTTTCAATTTTAGATCTGAAAAATATAATAAAATGCAACATTATACGTTTTTCCTAAGTCATACATTATGTTTTATTAATTTTACACTAATAATGTCACTATTTATGCTAATTTTTCTTCAAAAATTCATAAATCATGCTAAAAGACTTCTTTATAGCCAATTATTTTACACACATTTTGTAAAATTGCATGTGACAACATATTAATTTTCTATGACTAGATTCGAAATTTAACTCATATTAACCTATTTTTCTCTTAAATCCATATTTAATAATGAAAAATTCATTTTTCGGGCATAACAAGTGCAAAAATTATGAAAAATTACAGGTTATGTCAAAATAATATATGTGATAACATATCCAAAGATCAACTTAAAATTCGAAGGATAGCTAATTTTCGACCAAAAATGACATTTTTATTCATAAAATCACATTTAAATGCCATTATTGTAAATTATGAACAATAAAAATCCGAAAAATTAACCAAAATATCCTAAAACATTTTAGGACCAGAAATATTAACATGCATGTAATAATTTCGTGATATATCATAATAACACAAATTTTACAAGTTTTATTTTGTTATTCATATAACTCGGAAAAACTTTTAACCAATTTGCATGCAAACAACCGTGGCTCTTGATACCGATTGAAGGAAATGTAGATTCATATACACTTTAACATACTCATATATGTCTAAAATAATTTGTCATAAAATTAAAACGGATTTTATGCATGCAAACAATAATATAAAGAAGAGAAATAATGTCCTTACATTCAATATTTCGGCTATATTGGGCACAAGAGAGATCACCTTTCTCTTCTTGTTCTTGAGCTATTCCAATGGAAGAACAAAGATCTAAGTGTAAGATCTCTCCCTATGCTTTATACCCAAGGCTTTCACTTAATCTAATTAATATTATGAATACTAGTATAATATTAATCTTATGAAAATTGAACCAAAATAGTTGGTATTTTAGCTCCTAAAACCGGGTAGGAGAGGAGAGATTATGGAGGATTTTTCTCTTTCTAAAACTCTTATTTTAGATGATTAAGAATAATAATTCACTAGTTTTTCTCTAAGTGAATAATAGGTAAAATAAGAAGAAAAATCACTAGGATTTTTCTCTTCCCAAAACCGGTGGGAGTGGAGGAGAAGGAGAGCCAATGCATGCCCATATTTGTCTTCACAAGATGAATAGGGTTGCATGGCTATTATAGCTTTTTCATCATTATGTTTTCCATTTTAAATATAAACATAATTTTAGCCTAATGCTCCTTCATTATTTCGGCATTTTGACATAATATGGATTCCATATTATTTTGTCAATTGTCAATATGTCACATGTCATGTGTGACATAAATTTGTTATGTATTTTTAACAAATTAAAAATCAACGTATTAATAAAAATACGTCACATACAAAAATGACTTAGTAATTTCATAATTACTTGTGCCAAAATGTTTTACCATTTATAAATCACAACAGATTGTATTTATATCAATTCATTCAAATTTAATTGTTACATTAAACAATTTATTTCATCCGAGTAATTATACAATTTAATTACTCAGACCGTATCTCATTTAATCACATTTCAAATTGATACGTAAATTTTACTTCCAAAATCGTCCGTCAATTTTCAAGTAATTTAATTAACTCGCAACATTATACGATTAATTAAATAATCAATTAAGAGTATGCCCTTTAGGTATGACCTAGGGGGTCAACTGATCACCACCGTCACACGACAAGAATGTCAAACTCTAGTCGACCAATCATTACCGATATATGTTGACCGATTGACAAAATAATATTACTTCCCAATTGTATTCTTAAAAAGAGATTTAATAATGATATTTAAATCACGTGATCGCACTATTGTTGAGGACACATTTCCCAACAGACGGGACTCCCCAAGAACGGCAGATCGCGGTTGGATTTCCTATTATCCAAACCCAAAATGATCTCTCCTAAGCATAAGCAAGCTGGGCTCCTGCGCAGCTCCATTTGCTCAATAAGACCCAAAAGACGGGATCACCTCTCGGGTCTTCGTCAACGTGTCCCCGGAAGACGTACACGTGCGGCAAAAACAAAAGCCAAATGCCCTCCTCCTGGCAACATGAGAAACAGTAGGGTCGGCCCTGTTGATGAATCGGTCTACAAAGTCCAACATTCTCACGCCTTTCGGGGTAACTAAGCGGTCCACCTCAAGTCTAGTCAGTCCAAGCAAGTCTCTGAATTTGCTCTTATACCCTTGTGAAGTGGAAGGAATGGCAGGTAGATGTTCGGGGTCCCACCCACCAATAGCAGCAATTTCTTCAGGAAATGGGCAAATATCACCTCCTGGGAACGCGAAAACATGATAATTCGGGTCCCAATAGTCAAGGCAAGCATCCAAGAACGGTTTTACTACCTTAATGCGTTTCAAACTCAACAAAGACCCAAGATTATAAGCACCCATGTCATGCTTCTCCATATTTGAAAATTCATTAGTCCATTCCTTCAAGCGGATCTCCAAAGTATTCATGATGACAATTTTCTCTTGAAGATTTATTTTGGGAGTTTTATATGAATAGACGAAGAAGAGACGAAAGATTTATGTAAATTAAAGCTCCGTCGACGCTTCTATTTATACTAATTGCTGTTTCCAAAAAATCCGCCAGAACGGACAAGCTTGGGAACAGGCGCAGCGCCTGCTGCGCCTCTTCAAAAGGACGCAGCTCATGCTGCGCCTTTTCCCCAGCCTCACTCCTGTGATTTCCGCGTTGGATCTTTCCTAATTCTCTAATGCATGATTTCCTATTCCTGCGGGGTTTTATTTTGGTAAATACGAGAAGTTTACCATGTTTCAAGCCTTCCTAGATTCGCGGGAACGCATTTCAAGGCAACATCGACATTTCTGCCATTATATCACATATTTCATTTTAATCATAATTTTCCCTTTAATTTTGGCTTGTGCATATTGATTTCTTTTATTTAATTTCATTTTCTAAACTTATAGATTTCTCTTTTTTCTTTTTTTTAGGGGGTAACCCTCCCTACCGTCCGGTCATTTCCGGCAAAATTTTTGCACTTTTGTGATCTTTTGCGTCTCATTTTGCGCTGATTAAAGGCCTTATGTATATAAAATGTTGTGGACAGCGGGCCGCCCACGGTGGCGCTTGGTGAGGAGCGAAAACAAGCGTTTGCATTTTGTATGGAGTCGCCACCAATTTTTATGGGAAATTGGAACCGTTCGAATACCTCATGTCATGTCAAGACATTAAGTAGTGACATGAACACTAAGCAATCGTTACCCTTAGCATTCTATGTCTAGAATGACTCTCGTGGATGCCAATGAACACGGGTGTTCCCAGATATCTGGAGTAAGGGGTGAGGGTACGTATTAGGAAGCTCTTTTGATCGAACACCTAATCCCGCCCGCCTCGATAGCGGCCTCTACTAATGATTAGGGAAGTTATTCGTACTTGATATATCGTCGGCTATATGCATGCAATGCAACACCCAAGTTTTAATCCTAGCATGTGAGAATTAGACTAAGTCGGTGAACAATTAATTTAGCAAACAATTGGGTCGAAGTAGAATTTAATGTTGATTTACATGTGAGAACATACAAATGGCATAAAATACAATGATAGATACAATAAAGGAAATTACAATGATAAAGATTACAATAATTACATTGGATTAGGCGATTTATGTCGAAAATACCTTTAAAACGGATAATTTGAGAAAAGAATAAAAGAATAAATTAACGAACAGATCAGAAGGCGATAATACGATTAATAGTCAATTATACGGAAGCTTAATAAACTAGGTCAAGGTAGAAAGGGAGTTCAGAGGCAGAGCTCAACCTTGAACAGGCGCAGCAGGACTGCGCCCTTTGGAAGAGGCGCAGCAGTTGCTGCGTCTGTTCCAAGGGTGAGTTCTGGCTGTGAAGCCGGAACTGCAAGTCGTTAATATTAATTGTTATTTTTAAGGATTAATTACGATATATGACTCGGATGAAAGTGATTAGCATGTTATTTACATATGAATGAGGTCATGAAAGCGATAAAACATGGATGAGATGGAATTAAACGAATTAATTACATGATTAAAAGATTGATTAACAAATTAATAAACTAATTAAGCTAAACAGGTTACTAATGACGAATATATGATGGATAAACAGATGCAAATATATCAACGACGAATTCCAGAGATTCAATATGGGTAAATCGAACCTCTAAAACCCGAATTTGATTTAAATGACGAAAACCCGCAAATATTGGATTATAAGGGATTTAAGTCGGATTTATGAACTAAACATGTGAATGATGATGAATAATATGATACAATATACACGTGAATATTAATGATAATGAACGAATAATTTAAGAAAATAAGTGAAAAACAAATAAACCAAGACGAATTACAGAGGACAAAGAAGAAGAAAAGAAGCAAGAACTACGGCAGCCTCACGAAGAGGCGCAGCAGGAACTGCGCTCCTTCGAAGAGGCGCAGCAGTTGCTGCGTCTTTTCTCGACGTCTGTCTACTGGAAATCCGCAAAAAAGGAGTTTTAAAGCACGGTTTTAGAAATCGGTTTTAATGGTGTTTCCGACATAAATCTTACAATTGATGATACGAAAAGTAAAATACAAAAATACAATAAATAAAAGGAGATTATACACCCTCAGACTTACATGTTGACGGAACGAGAAGGACTAAGATATCGATTAGTGATGCTCGACGCGAATGCAAAGAAAGTGCCCTCGTAAGAGGAAAACGATTGATTAATTAAGATTGATTAAGTGTAGTTGGTCAAATTGGTCGGTCATGCAACGGAGAGGCTGGTACCCGGAAAGATCTGAGCTTACGTGGTCGGAAGTCCAAGCACGTAGGCGCCAATTAGTAAGAACGAAGTCTAGAATGCAAAGGGAGAAGAGAAGGGCGGACACTCGCGTGAGAAATATGAGGAACCGAAGGCTCCTATTTATACTAATCATGCGACGGAATTATGGTAAGACTAGGATACGGAAGGAAAGATCCGGAAATAACCGACTTAGGTTAAACACGAAAACTTGGACAAAAAGAAAGCCCTGGGAAAAGGCGCAGCAGGTGTCGCGTCCCTTGGAAGAGGCGCAAAGACTTGCTCGCGTCCTTTCCCGGGTAGGTTCCTCTGCGCGTAGAAAACGCGTTTGACAGCCTGTCGTATTTTAGGCATAACTTTCTCTACAAGACTCGGATTAAGGTGATTTCGGTGGCGTTGGAAAGCTAAGAAAGAGATCTAGAACTTTCTATGAAATAGGCCTGACCCATAAAACTCGTTATGACCTCGTAAAACGGGCCTAAAGATCAGGTTGTCATTTTAACTAAATGAAATGCACATTTTGTAATGTAAACTTTAAGTTTAGCCCAAAGAAGTGACATGGGACTCAAAATGAGACATAATCTCAACATTTTATGACATCCTAACCTTAGGTAGACAAGCACATTGCTTTGACTCGGGATTTGACGGTTTTAGGAAATGAAGACGGTTTTTGACCCGGACTCCAAATGTACTCTAATTACTGCCAAAACGACCGTATCGGCACGTATATGACAACTAAGAGGTAGACATTAATGTTTGAGCAATCACTTGACGATAATCTTACGAACTGTCACAAATCGTTCCGCGTATCAAACATGCGGCCCAATCATCACCGGTGGTTTGCGAGGGGTGCAGAAACGAGGTGTCAACAGAGCCCCCACTTTGACTGAGGCTTGGACAAGGCGAAAGTCAAAGTATAGCCATCAGGTCAATCGAACATTACAACCTGACGACTATGGCGACGCGAGGTGGCTCAAGGGGTCTGAACCAAGGACCTGTCATCGGGAACATTTTAGAGTCTGTCGACTATCGGGGAGGGTCGTTTAAAGTCCATTAGACTACGTAAGGAAGCTCGCCAGCCATAAGAAGAGACCATACCTGAGACTTCTTCCTCGAGATGCTTCCGGAGGTGCGTAGGAGCTAAGGTTAAACGTAGGAGCTAAGGGTAAGCGTAGGAGCTAAGGGTAATACCTAAAAGATATATAAAGATTGTGCTAGGGTGTGGGGCCCTAAAGGAAAGCATCGACGGGAAGGAGGCCAAATATAAGTTCAACTTAAGGGGTAACCAAGGTTTGGGTGTAGGAACTCTAAGAAAAGGTGATCCTAAAGGAATATGATCCTAAAAGGAAAAGGTGATCCTAAAGGAATGTGATCCTAAGGGAAAAGGTGATCCTAAAGGAATATGATCCTAAAGGGTATAAGTATGTGAACTCTAGGGAGTTTGGGAACCTAAAAGAAGCTAGGTGTGTGAACCTGGGTATATGAACCTAAAAGGACGGCTGGTATGGGAACTTAAAGGCTTGTGAACCTAAAGGAATTGGGATCCTAGGGTTAAGTTTAGGAACTACTGGGTTACTAATTCTTGTTTTAAACACGTGCGCTTAAACTTTCTGAGGTATGAGAACTCCAAAAGGATTTTATGGGTTTATGAACCTAAGGATGTTGGTGTGGGGGCTTAAAGGTTTATGAACCTAAAGGAAGCTATTCTGGGATCTAAGAATCTAGGGGATAAGAATCCTACTTTGGGTTTACGAACCTAAGGAAGGAGGCTCTGGTTTGGGAACTTCTGGAGAACGACACCTTTGCCGAACTCCGTAAGGAAACAATAATATTGAGGGTAGCAGGACGTCGGTAGAAACTGCGGGGAATCTGCTTGCGTCGGTCTCAAGCGAACTCTGGCAAAAACTTGAGGTTGAATCTGCTTGCGTCGGTCTCAAGCGAACTCTTGTTGGGGAATATATTGACGATTAGGAACATCTTGATCGCCATGGAAGAAATCTTGAGTGAGCAATCTTTACTTAAAATATCATTGCTACCGGAGAAAAGGATTTGAGCAATATCGCAAAATATTTGCTACTGGATAAAGGGATTTGAGCAATACGCAAAATATCTGCTTATATTGGATAAAGGGATTTGAGCAATACTGCAAAATACTGCTGCGCTGGATAAAGGGATCTGAGCAATACTGCAAAATACTGCTTCTGATACCTACCTGCATGGTTAGTAGCCACACAAGAATGCAATCTAATATATGCACGTAAGCAATTATCGCATGGACGTCGAATGAGGAGACACACAAGTCATTTCTTTCTAAAAGTCGTTTAAAACTTGTTCAAAGAAATTTCCGTTTGTAATGCGTATATGCATATTCAAATGGGCTTTAGACATAGGACTTGTCATGACACAGATCTTATATGGACGCGACGCGAAATGTAGACTTAGGTTTGACTGACGCGACACTAATTTAGATTTGACGCGACACAGGGATGACTTTGACAGACTTTGCTTAAGCATGCGCAACTCCTAGCCAAATATGGGTGATATCGCGTATCAGTTCCAAAGGTAGAAGAATCGCAAGAATGATGAAGGTATATAAAGGCAAGGCATGAGCCATGGATCATCTGTTTACTAGGACTTCTTTTGACACCGTTTGCTGTAAAAGAGACCCCTCTTGAGGCACGATGACTTGGAGAATTGATCTAAGACCTTTGTCATTGTCCGGACCGAGTACTAGCTAGACTTAGAGGAATAAAGGAAGGGTGACATCTTGGAAGAGAAGCCCCCAGGATAAGAAGATGACTCTGGACTTTGGTAGAAAAGAGACTGGGCGACAAGAAGGAGCACCCAGTATAGAGGTGTTGGTTGTTGATGGTTGAGGTGGTTGATAATTGAGATTGAAAGTTGGAAGTGGGGATGGTTGTGTCCTTGAAGACTGCCTACGTATTCACGTAAAGTGAAATCAAACCAGATCGTAGTTCTGAGGTTTGGTTAATTTTGTTTGGGTGTTGTGGTTGTATCCTTCTTGTGTAAGAAAAGACTGCCTACGTATCCACCTGAAAAGGTGAAATCAAACCATGCTCGTAGTTCAAGTGTGTGCCTAATCTATGTTGTTAGGGCCTTAAAGTGCAGGGGTCACAAGGGTGATATTCCTTTGGTGACTCGAAGAATCGATTTGAGATAACTCCCGCTGATCATAGACCAAAGAGGATTAATTAAGTTTGTAAAAATTTCCTTGTCATGTGAGCACACTAGAAGTGGACCCTAAGGATGATATGGGTATGTCCCGTTCTGGTAACAAAGTATTTGAAGACTCCGTGTTTGGGTCAAGGTGAAACTGGATTGGACATTTGGAATGTGGAGCTTGGACATAAGAGGCTTTGATGAAACAAATCTCTGGAGCTTGATTTTGTGGAGTTAAGGCTTTATGAGGTTATGGTTTGTAATGTGGCTTGGAAATGGAGTCTCTGGGCTTGATGTAGCCTGAGCACATAAGGGTAGGTTAATTGACGTGGGTTCAAGTTTCCATGTCTTGGCCTTAAAGGATAGGTATACTTGACGAGCTTGAGAGGATTCTCAAAATTCCTAACTATCTCTCCCTGTAACGGTCTCGGGAAGGACTTAGGGTGTATGATATATGAAAGGCTAAGTGGGGTGCTAGCCGACCATCTTGATTGATGTCTTGATTCTATATAGACTTCAGCAGTATTCCGTTTAGCATTTGATTTCAGGATTTTTCTTGATTCAGACACAGATTCTTGGTCTAGAATATATCTCGGCTTTTGCTCAGATTTGATTCGGGTTTTTGGAAGATAATTTTGTCTTTGGATATTGACATCGCGGATTTGAGCCTTGTTCTTTTGACTCTTTTGTCTTGGATCACGCACATAACTGCGGCCTTGGATATTGACACCAGTTTCTCTTGATTGAGCCTTTGGTCTTTGATCATAGCTCGTATCGTCTTGGATTCGCTTGTTATCATGGATTTGAGTCAGACTAACACCACGGATGTGAAACGGGTTGGTCTTTAGAAACACAGGTTGTTTATTGTGGGGAATGGGCTTGCCTTCCGTCATGGATCGTTAACAAGGGAGATGGTCTGGATTCGTCCTAGAATCTCTAGAGATGGGCTCGTCCTAAACTAGGGTTATATTGTGGTTTCTATTGCCAGACATGGAATAGGTAAGAAAGAACACGGAGTTTCAGGTCCTCTACAACTTTGAACGGAACATCATATAAGTGCACTCACATTGACTGACATGTGTTGTTGTTGTTGTTCATTTTAAAATGTCTCAAACCAATTCTTATTGTCACAGGAAAAGGGTAGAGGAAGAGATATGATAGAACATGTGGATTGAAAAGTGTATTTTTATTGAAATGGATAATGAATGCATTTAACATAGATATGAGAAGACACGTGACTCATGGGACAGCCCCCAGGTTATCACTAGAAATGAAAATGGACACGAAGAAAGATACTATGACAAAAAATATGGGATAGAAAGCCTAAGACTCAGACTCGGACTCGGACTTTGACGCGATCTTAGATCCAGACTCGTAATCATTGGCCCATGCTTGAACACTTTCTCTTACAGCAACTGGCCTCGACATCTGGCTTTGAGCATTCGTCCATTTGGACACTTCGTCCTCATCATTGGGAATACTAGAAGGATAAAGGCCCAAGAGACCTTCCTGTCTTTGAAGAGTAAGACACCCATGAGGGTCATTCTGTTCTCTTAACGGATCGAGGGTCGATAAAGATATCTTGCCGTGATCGAGCATATAGTGGATGGTATATTTGAGTTTGGAGCATTGTTCAGTGTCGTGACCATTACCCCTATGGAATAAGCAATATTGAGAACCGTCCCAGAAGCGACCTCTCCTCTCGTACCTAAGGTCTGGGGTTGGACCGATTGGTTGGATCAGTCCTTTGGCAAAGAGTCTTTTAAAGGCTACCGTATAAGGTATGCCTAAATTGTAGTATGACCTTGAATGCCGAGTTCCTCTTTCCGGTGAAGGTTCTATAAATTTTACGTCGGTAATGCGGATTGTTTGATTGTTGGGTTTAGATGTGGATGGTGAACCTTTTTGAATGACTTCATTGATACGAACAATCTCTGCCGATAAGTTTTCAACGGTTTTGATGCCACCTTTCAAATGAGAGGCGTAAACTGGGTGTAGGCAGTCAATAACGCCCTCAACCAATGTCGCCTCCTTCGACTGATCGGGCATTTGTGAATCTATTATTATTCTTTTCACCAAATTATTGGTGGATCTTTCCTCTTTTTGATCATCTGTGATATTGAACTCCCTATAAGATCGCTTAACTTCTGTACCCAAACATTTTAGGAGTGAGATAGAAATCCTACCATCCTCAATCCCGTCTTGTATAACATGCTTGAGCTTATAACAATTTTCGGTACCATGCCCCCTACCCCTATGGTATTGACAATATGAATTGCCATCCCACAATTTAGATTTCTTTTCTGGATCTGGTGTAGGTCCTATTGGTTGAAGAATACCTAGAGAGGATAATTGGTTCAAGGCTAGGGCATAAGGTATTCCTAGATTTGTAAATGACCTGGGAGAGTTGTTTAATTCCTTTGAGGAAGGCTCCATGAGGTTGCCTTTGAATTTGACTCCTGGATGAGAGGAACTAGGAATAGATCGCTCACTTTTTGCTTTTTCCTCGAGACCATGAGGTTAAGGGTTTGTCTGGACATTCTTCTTCTTGAAAGACTGGGTCTTAAGCTTCCTATCCATTTCAGCAAATTGATTCCCCATGTGGTAAAGCCGAGAGTTTAGAGTATCAATGGCTCCCTCTATCTTGGAAAGCATGAGCATTCCACTTTGGACATCGTCCTCCTTCGGCGCTTTGATTTCTTTGTCATCACGAGGATCGAGAAGATGAGAAAAGTCTAAGAACGATCCTTCATCGTATTTAGTGCTGTTAGACCCAAGAGGGTCGGTCCCATCGAATTGCTCCACAAATGGTGGCATTGGAAGCTTGCCATCCTCGATCATATCTTGAATAATATGCTTCAAGCAAAAGCATTCCTCTGTATCGTGTCCCCTACCTCGATGGTACTGACAATATGAATTGCCCTTCCATCTAGGCAGTATCTTTTCAGGGTCCGGGGTTGGACCAATTGGATGAAGTTTCCCTTGGGAAACTAGTCTTTGTAGAGCTACTTCATATGTGATTCCGAGGTGAAGGAATTCCCTATGAGCTCGTCCCGGCCTTCTGGGTGGAGTTTGCAAGAGGTTAACTCCCTTGCCTTCATTGGCCTTCTTAGATGGGTGAGTCGTGTTGAAGCTATAACTTGGCCTTGGGGTATGAGAGGATGGTAAAGGTTTTATCATGTCTATCTTGTCTTCCATATTGGTGACACGAGTTCTCAAGTCTTCAACGGTGGCTTGAAGCTTAATGACTGCAGCACTTAGTCCCTTGACGTCGACAGATAAACGTTCTTGAACACTTTCATTGGAAGTTGCAGAATTCCTACCGAGAAGAAAATGATGCGCATTATAACTTGATTTGATATGGGATCACGCATACTAGAGCAACAAACAAAGGATACACGACGAGACGAGATGACTAGACTCTTGATTTGTGAATCCAGGAAATGTCGTGAGTGACCTCTCGTGTTTGGACTCACGGTGCTTGACTATAGTTTTAGACTCGAGTGTTGACTTTGACGGAATGACCTTCATATGATAGACCTTATTGACGGGATTGATGACACGTGTTGATTCTAAGACATGTGTTGTTTAAGACAAACTTGACTCAAGGTTCGGGTATGTGTGTCCCGAACGTGTCATTAGGAGAATTCAAGAGACGGACATGGGAATGACTCGATGTGTTAGCCTCGAGTGTGTGAGTCGAGGTGTGGAAATGCTTAGATCCTAACTGAATTGGGGTAGGGGGTCCAAAATGACGGCGTGACGCCTTAGGACTTGACTTGAGTTTTGAAAAGACCCAAAATGTAAAGGAAGACGGGTTTATGACTCGACATAGTTCCGACTAGGACATAGTTGGTTTGGATTTTTGACTCTAACTTAGCCCAATTGAATTTACATATTTACATTCACATGGTTTGAAAATATTTTTTTTTTTGGACTCTTTATTTTTTGGTTTCTTTATTTTGGACTTTTTTTTTCCGTTTTTTTTTTTTTGCATTTAGTTTTGAAATGGGTTTTAGGCCCGAAGTTTGACTTGACATATGGACAAAGTTTTGACTGGTTTTGCGCTAATCAAATGGCTTATTTCGAAATTTTGATTAAGAAAAGGGTTTTGATTTTTGAAAATTCGTCATGATTTTGTTTAGAAGTGGTGATCACGTAGGGTTTACACATTTATACAGGCATTATAACGGGATGCTGAGTGCATTTAGAAGGGTTTTGGTTTAAAGGGTGGGTTGCCATACCGAACCATCAAACCCGAAGTCTGTGGAGAGGCTCGTGCCAAACAAGAGTAAGGCCGATTCCTAGTCCATTTCCTCAAGTAGTGAAGGCCCTTGATACAAACAAGAGTAAGCATCATGGTATGGATGACGTCAATCGCTATCCATCCTTAGGCCCAAATAAGAATTAGGACCGTTTAGACGGGACGATTGGTCGAATGGGTTGGGTTGGGCCTAGGAAGGCCGAATTAAACGGTCTAGGAAGACCGAGTTATGAAAACCGACAATTGTCTTGTACAAACTATTCCCTAACCTCGTTCAAGTTTCACCCTTGGCTACACGTAAGTGTATTATCCCCAGCGGAGTCGCCAAACTCTGGACAGCGGGCCGCCCACGGGGGCGCTTGGTGAGGAGCGAAAACAAGCGTTTGCATTTTGTATGGAGTCGCCACCAATTTTTATGGGAAATTGTAACCGTTCGAATACCTCATGTCATGTCAAGACATAAAGTAGTGACATGAACACTAAGCAATCGTTACCCTTAGCATTCTATGTCTAGAATGACTCTCGTGGATGCCAATGAACACGGGTGTTCACAGATATCTGGAGTAAGGGGTGAGGGTACGTATTAGGAAGCTCTTTTGATCGAACACCTAATCCCGCCCGCCTCGATAGCGGCCTCTACTAATGATTAGGGAAGTTATTCGTACTTGATATATCGTCGGCTATATGCATGCAATGCAACACCCAAGTTTTAATCCTAGCATGTGAGAATTAGACTAAGTCGGTGAACAATTAATTTAGCAAACAATTGGGTCGAAGTAGAATTTAATGTTGATTTACATGTGAGAACATACAAATGGCATAAAATACAATGATATATACAATAAAGGAAATTACAATGATAAAGATTACAATAATTACATTGGATTAGGCGATTTATGTCGAAAATACCTTTAAAACGGATAATTTGAGAAAAGAATAAAAGAATAAATTAACGAACAGATCAGAAGGCGATAATACGATTAATAGTCAATTATACGGAAGCTTAATAAACTAGGTCAAGGCAGAAAGGGAGTTCAGAGGCGAGCTCAACCTGAACAGCGCAGCAGATCGCGCCCTTTGGAAGAGGCGGCATTCTTTGCGTCTGTTCCAAGGGTGAGTTCTTGTGAAGCCGAATCTTTAACTCGCAAGTCGTTAATATTAATTGTTATTTTTAAGGATTAATTACGATATATGACTCGGATGAAAGTGATTAGCATGTTATTTACATATGAATGAGGTCATGAAAGCGATAAAACATGGATGAGATGGAATTAAACGAATTAATTACATGATTAAAAGATTGATTAACAAATTAATAAACTAATTAAGCTAAACAGGTTACTAATGACGAATATATGATGGATAAACAGATGCAAATATATCAACGACGAATTCCAGAGATTCAATATGGGTAAATCGAACCTCCAAAACCCGAATTTGATTTTAATGACGAAAACCCGCAAATATTGGATTATAAGGGGTTTAAGTCGGATTTATGAACTAAACATGTGAATGATGATGAATAATATGATACAATATACACGTGAATATTAATGATAATGAACGAATAATTTAAGAAAATAAGTGAAAAACAAATAAACCAAGACGAATTACAGAGGACGAAGAAGAAGAAAAGAAGCAAGAATCGGCCCTCACGAAGAGGCGCAAGAGGCAGAATCTGCGCTCCTTCAAGAGGCGCGCGATTCTTTGCGTCTTTTCTCGACGTCTGTCTACTGGAAATCCGCAAAAAAGGAGTTTTAAAGCACGGTTTTAGAAATCGGTTTTAATGGTGTTTCCGACATAAATCTTACAATTGATGATACGAAAAGTAAAATACAAAAATACAATAAATAAAAGGAGATTATACACCCTCAGACTTACATGTTGACGGAACGAGAAGGACTAAGATATCGATTAGTGATGCTCGACGCGAATGCAAAGAAAGTGCCCTCGTAAGAGGAAAACGATTGATTAATTAAGATTGATTAAGTGTAGTTGGTCAAATTGGTCGGTCATGCAACGGAGAGGCTGGTACCCGGAAATATCCGAGCTTACGTGGTCGGAAGTCCAAGCACGTAGGCGCCAATTAGTAAGAACGAAGTCTAGAATGCAAAGGGAGAAGAGAAGGGCGGACACTCGCGTGAGAAATATGAGGAACCGAAGGCTCCTATTTATACTAATCACGCGACGGAATTATGGTAAGACTAGGATACGGAAGGAAAGATCCGGAAATAACCGACTTAGGTTAAACACGGAAACTTGGACAAAAAGAAAGCCCTGGGAAAAGGCGCAGCAGGTGCTGCGTCCCTTGGAAGAGGCGCAGCACTTGCTGCGTCCTTTCCCGGGTAGGTTCCTCTGCGCGTAGAAAACGCGTTTGACAGCCTGTCGTATTTTAGGCATAACTTTCTCTACAAGACTCGGATTAAGGTGATTTCAGTGGCGTTGGAAAGCTAAGAAAGAGATCTAGAACTTTCTATGAAATAGGCCTGACCCATAAAACTCGTTATGACCTCGTAAAACGGGCCTAAAGATCAGGTTGTCATTTTAACTAAATGAAATGCACATTTTGTAATGTAAACTTTAAGTTTAGCCCAAAGAAGTGACATGGGACTCAAAATGAGACATAATCTCAACATTTTATGACATCCTAACCTTAGGTAGACAAGCACATTGCTTTGACTCGGGATTTGACGGTTTTAGGAAATGAAGACGGTTTTTGACCCGGACTCCAAATGTACTCTAATTACTGCCAAAACGACCGTATCGGCACGTATATGACAACTAAGAGGTAGACATTAATGTTTGAGCAATCACTTGACGATAATCTTACGAACTGTCACAAATCGTTCCGCGTATCAAACATGCGGCCCAATCATCACCGGGTGGTTTGCGAGGGGTGCAGAAACGAGGTGTCTACAAATGTATGTTTTGCGCGATTTCTATGTAAATTTCGGCAGCATGACGGCGTAAACCGTTGTCTACCAAACCTGTTCAAGAACTAACCTGCAGGTACAAGCAACACAACCCAGTAGCAAAGGCACTCAGGCCGTCATATATACACCCGAACGGAGTCCAAAAGACCAAGCAAACTGGGGGCTTGCGCCCCAAACAGAGTCCAAAAATGTTTCAAAATCAAGTGTCCAAATGTACAAGTCTACAAAACTACACAAGACTACTGCTGGGCGCCCTCCAACTCTGCAACTCTCGCCACCAGAACGGCGATCTCGGCGTCCCGAACCTCGAGCTCCCTCAGCAAACGAGCCGTCTCCTCCCGAGACTGGGTCAACTCTCGCTCCAGCTCGCGGTCACCACAATAAACAAGAACAAATTGACTCATGTCAATCAATTCAAGCAAAATCAAAAATCAAAAGAGAAATAGGCGTAAGGTTCGTACCTGGCGACCTCGACCACCGACGAGTGGCTCGATGGCAGTAGCTCGCAGCCGGTTGGCCACCCTCCATAGCGCCACGAACCGGGACGGCGCGACCTGCATTATCAAAAGCAATTCTCAGCAAATTGAACAAATTCAATCAAATGTGTTCTTACACAAAAGTCATACAAGTTGGAGGCTTACCCTCCGAATCGGATCTTTGTCGATCATCTAGGCCAAAGATCCGTCACGGCTACGTCAAAGTCACGCAACTCGGAGATCGTCGTCCTCCCGGTCACGTCAGTGTACTCGAGGGTCTCGGGGTACTCTGGGGGCTCGATGCCCGCCGCCTCAACCTCCTGCAAAGACGAATAGCTCTCGTTAATCGATGATCTTTCGTCGCAATTCTCGAAATCAAATCAAGAAAAAAGTAAAAGATACTCACCACTACGGCCGCACGCCAACCTCCCGTAAAGGAACGCCGAGTAGTCCTCGCCAGCGAGAAGAAGGTCGTCGCCACTGGCACCAGCCAAGTCCGCCTCCTCTCGGCCTCGGAAGGCTCCCTAAACATCGTCTCCGGGAGGATCGACGGAACCGCAACACGTCCCGAGAGCACCGACGAGCCAATCGCTCACCCAAGTACCACACGGGACCCATCGACATCCTCAACAAAGAGCGACTCGGGCTCCTAGGTCGAAGGACCTCGGCGACAAAAGGAGGCGCTCCAAATACTCCGCCCAAGGTCTGGGCACCCACTGCGACAAGATAAGGCAAAGATCATTCTTATGATCAATTAAAAGCAAAGTATAAGAAGAATAAATGAATACAAATGGGATACTCACGCTGCTCACCCCGAAGAGCGTTCACGTCCCGCCGGTAGACATTGTGAGAAGAACGCTTGCTCTTCGTCCGACACATGACCCAATCCCTCACCACGGGATAGGCCCTCTCCAACGGCTCCGTCCTCTTGGGCGCGAGGCCCGGAAAGTAGGAGTACACCCACGCCCAGTAAATGAATAATCAATGACGATCTTTCGTAGTTTGATAAAGAAAGGAAGTTACTTTGGTCTAAAGGTTCATACCTCCAACGGAGTCCAGGTCCGACAAAGACCAGAGAAGTCCCCTTCTCCATCAACTCCGGACGAACCATGGCCCTCATAACGCGGATGAGGACCGCAAACCAAGATGACCCGGTCCCCGCCTAGGGAACTCGGTCGGAAAGGAAGGGAAGGAGCTTCGTCGACACCTCTCGCCCTTGTCTCCGAGGTAAATCGAAGACAAACCACCAAAGCCACAAAGGGCGAGCCCTCCGCTCACCAGTGCGGGGGAGGAGGAGCCGTCTCCCTCCCATCGATAGTCACCGGCGCGGGGTCTTCCCCGCAAAGTAGTCTCGAACGTAAGAATCGGGTACCAAACCCTATGATCAGAACCCTTCGCGACAAGTTCCAGCCGATCAATCTCCTCGCCTCGGCCGAGTCCGCCCTCATGGCAGTCTCCGGCCACACCATCTCCTCGGTCCCGCACGGCAGACCAGAAATCATGCCGTAATCCTCCAAAGTGACTCCCACCTCACCAAAAGGTAGGTGAAACGTGGAAGTCGTATCCCAGAATCGGTCCAAGAAAGCGCGGACCAGGCTAAGTTTAGCCCGCAACTTCCTCTTCACGATATCCCTCCAGACCTGAACCAGAGGACCGAACGCTCCACGCTCGACCATGGCCCTCTCCTCCGCCGACAGCTGCTCGTAGTGCTCCATCGCTGTCGTGTAACCCGAGAACGACCTGATGTTCCCGGCCTCCTATTATGATTTGAAACAAAGCTATCTTTAGTTTTGAATGAAATTTGAAAGAAATTTGGACAAAAAGAATGAAAGAGGACAGGTGTGAGTAGTGAATTCCTATTTACCAAGCTCTTCACCGTCCTGTAGGACAGGTGACCCTCTGCAGCCCACGCGAGGTGCCTACTCTCCCAAGTCTCAGCCCAGGCGGGAGCTCCTCTCAGCTGACAACCTCCTCGCCCGACGTTGGCCCGTCTCGGGGCCTCCTCCTCCTCGACGGCCTCCTCCTCGTGAGCCTCGTCTCCAGCAGCCATCACCGCAGCGGTGAAGGCCTGCTCTAAAGCCTCCTCAACAACAGTGGCGTCTATCTCCATGGGAGCTCTCCCAGAAGTAGAAGCCTCATCACCTGCAAAGCAAAATCGGGTCGCGTCATATGACGACGAGCCTTTGTTAAAGAGTTTTCGAGCCTTCAAAGCCCTGAAACTGCTCCTCCCGGGCCATCCTTGGCCATGTTCCCATCAACCCGGTCACTCATGTGATAAATTGGGTCAAGTCAAGTCCAATTCGAAGCCTAGTTCTGGGTTCGAGTCGGAAATTCGGCAGCATTTCGCTATAACGGTGATTATGCCCTAGAAAGGTGTCCTGAAAAAGTTGTCACAAACCGAAATTCCGAGATGGTAGGAAGTTTACCCATCATTCAAGGATCCCAAATATCAAATTTCATAGTAAATGGGCAACCCTAAGGCTATTTTCGAAGCAATTTACGATTTAGCTGTAAAACCGTCTCAAACTTTCACTCAAAGGCTCAACACTTGACGAAAATTCGAAACAAATACATGGTTATGTTCCTAACATCACCTACTATCCATTTCTAACATCAATTTGGCAAGGCAAAACCATTTGGGGGAAAAGCCCCAAATTTTCGATCAAAAGGGTCGGAAACCCTAATTTTCGCGGCTCAAAATTCGACAAATGTAGAAGATTAATGCAAGATCAAGACACATACCTCGATTAGTCATATTTAAAGCAAGCTTTTGAATCAAACCTTGGCGGAAATGGTGAAGATTTGTGAGAGAAATCGTGTGAATTGTGTTTCGAAATAATGAAGCAATGCCTCTGATTTTCTCGTTTTTACGCAGGAAAGCCAAATTGGGGAAACGACGCAGCAGGCGCTGCGCCTCTTCCAAAAGACGCAGCTCTTGCTGCGCCCCTTCCTTTTGTTCCCTCCATACGGATTTTCAAAAATTCGTTATAAGTTCGTTATTTGTGGGCCCATCTTTGGTGCGCCTCTTCCACAATGCTATTTTAATCTCTGGGCCCATTCGACGATTTTCTTTCGTTTCGGCTCGCATTTGTCCCCGGCCAGCAAAGATTTTGCAAATTTGCTCACTCAAGATTTCTTCCATGACGATCAAGATGTTCCTGGTCGTCAAAATATTTGTCCTCAGCGCAGCAGTATTTTGCAGTATTGCTCACTCAAGATTCCTTCCATGGCGATCAAGATGTTCCTAATCGTCAATATATTCCCCAACAAGAGTTCGCTTGAGACCGACGCAAGCGGATTCAACCTCAAGTTTTTTTGCCAGAGTTCGCTTGAGACCGACGCAAGCGGATTCCCCAGCAGTTTCTACCGACGTCCTGCTACCCCCACTATATTTTGTGTTTCCCTGCGGAGTTCGATAGGGTGTCGTTCTCCAGAAGTTCCTATACCCAAACCTTAGCCACCTTTAAGTTGACCTTATTGTTAGGCCTCCTTCCCGTCAATGCTTTCCTTTATGGCCCCATACCCTAGCATAATCCTTATATACCCTTTAGGTCTTACCCTTAGCTCCCATGCTCAACCTTAGCTCCTACGCAACTCCGGAAGCATCTCGAGAAAGAAGTCTCAGGTATGGTCTCTTCTTATGGCTGGCGAGCCTCCTTACGTAGTCTAATGGACTTTAAACGACCCTCCCCGATAGTCGACAGACTCTAAAATGTTCCCGACGACAGTCCTTGGCTCAGACCCCTTGAGCCGCCTCGCGTCGCCATAGTCGTCAGGTTGTAATCTTCGATTGACCTGATGGCTATACTTTGACTTTCGCCTTGTCCAAGCCTCAGTCAAAGTGGGAGCTCTGTAGATACCTCATTTCTGCACCTCCCGCAAACCACCCGGTGATGATTAGGCCGCATGTTTGATACGCGGAACGATTTGTGACAGTTCGTAAGATTGTCGTCAAGTGATTGCTCAAATATTAAATGTCTACCTCTTAGATGTCATCTAGGCACCGATACGGTCGTTTTGGCGATAATTAGAGTACATTCGAGTCCGGGTCAAAAACCGTCTCCATTTTCTCGATAACCGTAAATCCCGAGTCGAATGTTCGGAATGTTCCGGATATTTCTATTCCATATTTCATAAATTTTATCTTTTGGTAAATAATATCCCGTAATATTCATAAGATATTCGAATTATTTCCGTCCTACCATAACTCAAACGCGAAATCTTTCTTCAAAGAGGAAACCTCCTGGGAATAGACGCAACGAGAGTCGCGCCTCTTCCAAGAGACGCAATGGCCGATGCGCCTCTTCCCGTGCCCCTTTTCTCGCATGTTTCACGTATCTTTTTCATATCTTTCCGAGATTCACTTCCAAAGAGTCTCCGAAACCCTAATTCCTTCACGTGATTAGTATAAATAGGAGCCTTCGCTCCTCATATTTCTCACGCGAGTGTCCGCCCTTCTCTTCTCCCTTTGCATTCTAGACTTTGTTCTTACTTATTGGCGCCTACGTGCTTGAACTTTCGACCACGTAAGCTCGGATCCTTCCGGGTACCAGCCTCTCCGTTGCATGACCGATCAATTTGACCAACTACACTCAATCAACTTAATTAATCAATCGTTCTCCTCTTACGAGGGCACTCTCTTTGCATTCGCGTCGAGCATCACTAATCGATATCTTAGTTCTTCTCGTTTCACAACATGTAAGTCCGAGGGTGTATAATCCTTATTTATTTATTGTATTTTACTTTTCGTATCATCAATTGTAGATTTACGTCGAAAATACCATTAAAATCGATTTCTAAAATCCTTTGTTAAAACTCTTTTTGCGGATTTCCGAGTAAGTAACTGCCGTCGAGAAAGGACGCAAAGAATCGCCGCCTCTTCGAAGGAGCGCGATTCTGCCGCGCCTCTTCGTGAGGCTGCCGCAGTTCCTGCTTCCTTTCTTCTTCGTTTGTCCTCTGTAATTCGCATTCAAATTCTTTCTTTTGCGTGTTCGTCTGTTAATTCTTCGTCGTAGTATCATAATAATTCCACATGTATATTATAATAATTCATTCACATGTTTAATTCATTAAATCCGACTTAAATCCCAAATAATCCAATATTTACGGGTTTTCGTCATTAAATTCAATTCCGGGTTGTAGATATTCAATTTGTTCATATTGGGTTTCTGGAATTCGTCCTTGATATAGTTTAATCTGTCTTTTGTCATGTTCATCGCATGTTTGTCATTAATCCATCATATCTAATGTTAGTTAGTTAATTGATTTCAATAGAGGACTCATTAATATTTTCATCATAATTTCATGTAAATAATCCGTTTCCGATTCATCCCATCCATGTTTATCGCTTTTATGACCATCATTCACATGTAATTAACCTATTAATCACTTCCATCCGAGTAAATATTTTAATCCATCATTAAATTCATCAATTCAAATTAACGATTTGCAGTTCCGGCTTCACAGCCAGAACTCACCCCTTGAATGACGCAAAGAATCGCCGCGCTCTTCCGAGGGCGATCTGCTGCGCCTGTTCCAGGATGATTTCTGTCCCTGAACTCCGTTTCTGCCTTGACTTAGCTAATCAGTCTACGTATTAATTAACTATTATCCGTACTATCACTTCTGTTCTGTTCGTAATTTACTCTTTTATTCTTTCTTTTATTCCCTTTTTCTCAAATCATCCGTTTTAAAGGTATTTTCGACATAAATCGCCTATTCCATTGTAATTAATGTAATTTTCATTATCGTAATTTATAATTACTGTATTTATTTTATTGTATTGTTTGTATGTTTTTCACATGTAAATGAGCATTAAATCCCACTTCGACCCAATTGTATGCTAAATTACGTGTTTACCGACTTAGTATTAATTCTTCACATGCTAGGATTAATCTAATGGATGTTGCATTGCATGCATATAGCCGACGATATATCAAGTACGAATAACTTCCCTAATCATTAGTAGAGGCCGCTATCGAGGAGGGCGGGATTAGGTGTTCGATCAAAAGAGCTTCTTAATACGTACCCTCACCCCTTACTCCAGATCTCCGTGAGCACCCGTGTTCATTGGCATCCACGAGAGTCATTCTAGACATAGAATGCTAAGGGTAACGATTGCTTAGTGTTCATGTCACTACTTTGTGTCTTGACATGACACGAGGTATTCGAACGGTTCCAATTTCCCATAAAAATTGGTGGCGACTCCATACAAAATGCAAACGCTTGTTTCGACCTTCACCAAGAGCCCCCGTGGGCGGCCCGCTGTCCACAAGACCGACCCAAGCAGATTTATCCCAGCAGGTCATGCTACCCTCAACTTTATTGTTTCCTCACGGAGTTCGGCAAAGGTGTCGTTCTCCAGAAGTTCCCAAACCAGCGCCTCCTTCCTTAGGTTCGTAAACCCATAGTTAGGATTCTTACCCCTAGATTCTTAGATACCAAAATGGCTTCCTTAGGTTCATAAACCTTTAAGCTCCCACACCAACGGCCTTAGGTTCATAAACCTATAAATTCTTTTGGAGTTCTTATACCTCAGAAAGCTTAAGTTCACGCGTTTAAAACAAGAATTAGTAACCAGTAGTTCCTAAACTTAACCTTAGGATCCCAATTCCTCTTAGGCTCACAAGCCTTAAAGTTCCCATACCAGCCGTCCTTTTAGGTTCGTATACCCAGGTTCATACACCAAGCTCCTTTTAGGATCATCTTTTCCTTTTAGGATCATACTCCTTTAGGATCACCTTTTCCCTTTAGGATCATAATCCTTTAGAATCACCTTTTATTAGAGTTCCTACTTTAGTTACCCTTAGGTTGAACTTATATTTGACCTCCTTCCCATCGATGCTTTCCTTTAGGGTCCCACACCCTAGCACAATCCTTATATATCTTTTAGGTCTTACCCTAGCTCCTACGCAACTCCGGAAACGTCTCGAGGAAGAAGTCTCAGGTATGGTCTCTTCTTATGGCTGGCGAGCTTCCTTACGTAGTTTAATGGACTTTAAACGACCCTTCCCCGGAAGTCTACAGACTCTAAAATGTTCCCGACGACAGGTCCTTGGCTCAGACCCCTTGAGCCGCCTCGCGTCGCCATAGTCGTCAGGTTGTAATCTTCGATTGACCTGATGGCTATAATTTGACTTTCGCCTTGTCCAAGCGTCAGTCAAAATGGGGGCTCTGTAGATACCTCATTTCTGCACCTCCCGCAAGCCACCCGGTGATGATTGGGCCGCATGTTTGGTACACGGAACAATTTATGACAATTTGTTAGTTTATCATCAAGTGATAGCTCAAATACTTATGTCTACCTCTTGGTTGTCATCTAGGTGTCATTACGATCGTTTTGGCAGTAATTAGGGTTCATTTGGAGTCCGGGTCAAAAACCGTCTTCATTTCCTAAAACCGTCAAATCCCGAGTCAAAGGCAATGTGCTGGTCTACCTAAGGTTAGGATGTCATAAAATGTTGAGATTATATCTCATTTTGAGTCCCATGTCACTTCATTAGGCTAAACTTAAAGTTTACATTACAAAATGTGCATTTCATTTATCTAAAATGATAACCCGAGCTTTAGGCCCGTTTTACGAGGTGATAACGACTTTTTGGGTCAGGCCTATTTCACAGAAAGTTCTATATCTTTCTTTTAGCTTTGCAACGCCACCAAAATCACCTTATTCCGAGTCTTGTAGAGAAAGTTATGCCTAAAATACGACAGGCTGTCAAACGCTCTTTCTTACGCAGGAGGAAACCGCTGGGAAAGGACGCAGTAACAGCTTCGCCTCTTCCAAGGGACGCAGCACTGCTGCGCCTTTACTCCAGGCTTTCTTTTTGTCTAAGTTTCCGTGTTTAACCTAAGTCGGTTATTTCCGGATCTTTCTCTCCTTTCCTAAACCCTAATTCCGTGATTAGTATAAATAGGGACCTTCGTTCCTCATATTTCTCACGCGAGTGTCCGCCCTTCTCTTCTCCCTTTGCATTCTAA
This sequence comes from Silene latifolia, assembly GCF_048544455.1. Lineage (NCBI taxonomy): Eukaryota > Viridiplantae > Streptophyta > Magnoliopsida > Caryophyllales > Caryophyllaceae > Silene > Silene latifolia. The sequence continues at coordinate 478,991,885 of NC_133538.1, read as the reverse complement.
GACCACGCTCTTGATTTTTGGCGTCTACGTGCTTTAACTTTCGACCACGTAAGCTCGGATCTTTCTGAGTACCAGACTCGTTTTGCATGACCGACCAATTTGACCACCTCCACATCAATCAACTTAATCAATTTTGTCTGTTTTCCTCTTAGAGGGCACTTTCGTCGTACATTCGAGTCGAGCATCACTAAACGTTAACTTAGTTAATCTCGTTCCGTCAAACATGTAAGTCTCAGGGTGTAAATCCCATCTTTTATTATTGTACTTTGTTTTTGTAATCATTATTGTAAGGTTTACGTTGAAAATATGTTTAAAACCGATTTACAAAACCTTTACTCAAACCTTTTTTTACGGATTAACGGGAGACAGACGTCGAGAAGGAGCGCAGCAACTGCTGCGCCTCTTCGAAGGGACGCAGCACATGTTGTGTCTCTTCCTGAGGCTGCCGCAGTTCCTGCTCTCCTTCTTTTTCCTTCGTCTTCTGTTATTTTCGCGTTTATTTTTGTTTCGTCTTTGTTTGTTCTTATTTCAGTCGCATAATTATCTTGGCATGTAAATCATTATTAATTTATCATCTTTTAAATTCCGGACTTAAATCCCTTATAATTCATATTTGCGGGTTTTCGTCACTAAACTCAATTCGGGTTTTTAGAGGTTCGATTCATCAATATTGAGTCCCTGAAATCCATCTTTGGTATATTTGCATCTGTTATTTATCATCATCATCATTAGTTTGTCATTAATAATCTAGTTAACCTAATTAGTTTATTTAATTCATTATTAATCTAATTCATTAGTCTTGCAATTAATATGTTCTAATTAGCCCTTATTCATGTTTTACTGTTTTTATGACCAAATCATATGTAAACAATCTGTTAAATCACTTCTATCCGAGTCAAATATCAATAATCGAGCATTAAACTCACCAATGAATATTAACAACACGCAATTCCGGTTTCACAGCCAGAATTCAGGTTAGGAACAGACGCAGCAACTGTTGCGCCTGTTCCGGGTTGAATTATGTCTCTGACCTTCCGTTGTTGCTTTGACCTAATTATTAGTTTACGTATTAATTAACTATTATTTGTAACATCGCTAATAATCTGTTCGTTAATTTAATTATTCTTTGTTTTCTCAAACCATCCGTTTTAAATGTATTTTCGACGTAAATCAATTAATCTATTGTACTTATTGTAATTTTAATTATTGCATTTATTTATTTATCGTATTGTATGATTATTTACTTGCTCTCACATGTAATTAATTCTAAATCATGTTTCGACCTAATGAGTGCTAAATTAATTGTTCACCGACTTAGTTAATTCTCACATGCTAGGATTAATTTATTGGCTGTTGCATAGCATGCATATAACCTTCAACATATCGAGTATAGACGATTTTCCCTAATCATTAGCAGAGGCCGCTATCGAGGCGGGCGGGATTAAGTGTTCGATCAAAAGAGCTTCATAATACGTACCCTCACCCCTTACTCTAGATCTCTGTGAACATCCGTGTTCATTGGCATCCACGAGAGTCATTCTAGACATAGAATGCTAAGGGTAACGAGTTCTTAGTGTCTATGTCACTATTTTGTGTCTTGACATGGCATGAGGTATTCGAACGGTTTCCAATTTTCCACAATAAATTGGTGGCGACTCCACAAATGCAAAAGCTTGCTCGCTTTTCCTACCCGAGCGACCCCCGTGGGCCCGCGTCCACAGAATTATGTAATTTTATCTTAGTATGGCCTTACTTTTAATCGGTATTACCCGTAATGTAAGGGATTACCAATTCGGTTGTAACTTTATGTGATCTCGTATCACTTTTTTTTTTACTAGTTTTTCATATTACAAATGTATAATAGGAATAGCTACGTATTTTATTATTATTTATAATACCGCAGTTCCTTCAAGACGGTGCCATTCGGAAAGGCATTCCGACGAAGACGGTATTTTTGGGAAGCGTGCCACTTGAAGATTCAAGGGACCAATGGAGTTGGTTTCCGAATTTGTAAATAGATTATTAGATTTTCTATTTTAGAAAGGCCATACTAGGAAATTTATTTATTGCTTATGCATTTTTCATTATAAGTTGCATGCATTGCCAAATCGCCATAAACAACACATGCATATCATATCGAGTATTTGACCGTGTAAATTATTATTATCGTTAGTTCGAAAATTTAGTTCACTTAAATTTGATAGATAATGAATTGACTCGACCTCACACATTTTAAAGATTGAGACATAGCCTTACCAAATAGTAGGAACCCATGAATCTCAATTTCATAAGAGTACAATACGATTTTTCGGGGGTGCTCTCTATTGACGTTGGCTAAGTGGGGTAATAAAATGTTATTTCACTTCGAAATTTGGTTGATCTCAACGAAAGTATTAGAGGGACTGTTGTCCCAATAGGTTTGGGCTAAAGATGAACTTAACATAAATTCATCGACCGAGAGTTCTAATTATAGAATTGGTTAAAAGGGTTAACCCACCAAGTTATATTAATAAGAGGTGTAGAGGGTCCGTTGGCTCACATCCAAAGTTAATATGAATTTTGGGTCTCGGAATCATTTATAAAATTGGGTGGAGGTCATTATATAAATGCTAAAACATGCTAAAATGTTTTAGCTATAACGATGAATGTTTAATTTTCCCACTATTTCGTTGTTTTTTAATGTTGTTCTATTTCACTACTCTTACTCATATGCGATATCATTCGATTGTAACACGAGTCTCCGCTAAACCACTATTGCTAATGACAAGGAATCTCTTTCTAAAAATGAACTGTATCCTAGGTTGTGGACTAGCTCCATAGGAATCGTTCTATTCCATAGAACTCGATAGGAATTGTCCTATGCAAATACAAGATTAACATCTCAAATTCCTTACATACCCATGTATATGAAATCTCTTATGAAGAAGAATAAATAGAAGTAGTAATTAGTCAACATATATTTTGATAATTCTTCTATGCATCCATGGTTCAAAAGTCTTATTGCTCAACCTAAACACTTGTCATCAAGCACTTAAGTTGTTAAGATCATGACAATGTTAAATTGGTAATTAATTTGTTAGAAATTTTGATTAACCAAATACCCTAATAGATTTAATCCTTGTGAAGGATTAACTAGGAATTTATATGAAGATAAGTCTTCATCAAGTAGAAATTCTTGAAGTCAGTGGGAGCAATAAAAGGTAAGTTCATATCTTAATTGTTAAGGATATAACTAGGCTCGAAAGAGAAGGTGTTAGACAGTAAAATAGATACAAACCCCAAAAGGTAAAGATCAAGGAAGTTGGTTGTGTGACTCTAACATATTCCTTCTTGAGTATTTATGACATTGACATTGCATCATTGCTATTTACCACATCATGAGTATTTGATACAAATTTATGGATTCCATCATATTTGGCATTATCATATGATGACTAGCAAGAATAAGTTCAGAAATTTGCATGAATGGAACTAGGGTAGTTGCCATTTCATCCATTAACCTATGAATGTTGTAGTGTACTCATTTTAGTTTTGTATTTAGAAATGTACCTCAATAATTGTTATGATGTACACTAACTCTAAATAAGAATATAATTCAAGTTTTTTGTATAAAACGCAAGGGGTTTCTCTATTATGTAATTAAAACAAGTGTTGTGCCCTTACATATCACGATTAAGTTCATGGTGAGACCATACAAATCAAGGTAATTATATTCAAACTAGATATAAATGTCATATGTACAAGACTCAAGTTGGTGACCCCTATCATCTCTCAATTCTCGATTGAAAATCACATTTAGAAACTAGTTTTGACTAGTCTCCCAAACTATTTGATTGGGAATCTTTTGGTGTGTGCGAATCTTGTATTCAAAGCAAGTTAATTCATGACTTTTTCTGGAAAGGATTATGAATAGAGCAATTTATTCGCCCTATTTGCACGTTAAAGTGTATAGTCGAATACAATTTTAATCAGAGAAGGTTATTACTTCTTCATCTCTTTTACCAACAAATTAGGCAGATACTTGATATCCACTTAATGAGGTAAGAAGATAAATTCTTTGAATAAGTTCAATGAATATTTAAAAGTAACAAAACCTAGAGATCATAAAAATAAAGTATTAGTACTTTGTTAAGGTAAGGAACAATAACGTGATGACTTTTATCTGCACCAAAAAGAGTGTGATATGGTATCACAAGTTCACTTTTATTACGATATGATTGAATCTTTACATTGTAGTTGGTTGTAGTTTCTTTTATAAAATTTGTCTCGCATTTAAATTTTCCACTAATATAAAACATGGTTAAAGCAATCATCTACTTTTCATATGTGATATGGTTAGGCATTGTACCTGAATTGTAGCTTGTTTCGATTGTAAACATGTGCTCTCTCTTCCTACATGATCACGAGAACGAAGAGTTTGTGGCTCGTGATGCTGTCTATTAAAGAAAAAAGGATTATTTCTTAAAGACAGTGGGAGAAAATGTTTGAGAGCCACAAACTGAAGATAAGACGTAAGGAAAGTAGTCTTTCTTGGTCAAAATCAGTAAATATTGATTCGAAACCTAAGTGGACAGGAGCCATGTTATTTTTTGAAAGTAACAAACCTGCAACTTATTGAGATGCTTTATCTAGTTTCAACTCCGCAAAAGTCCGAAATGAGCATGAACATGAAAATGTTTATTTAGCTTGGTTGATTGGTGGCAAAGGGTTTTTGCTCGCAACGACAACGCTTCATTCGGATTTTATAGTTGGATTTAAAATCATCATGCATGAGTTTTGAAAATCGCAATTGTCCTAAGGTAGGATGAAAACTTAAGAAAAAGACTTAAGTAGAAGTTAAGGAGTTGAATTGTATGTTTTGATCATATGATCCTTTCTCGAATTGTCGAGTAGTTCAGTTTATACATGGAGTTTAGTGGGAGTAATATGGTGTTACTAGTCTTATGTGTTCGGGACATATTGATCATTGTGAATGATGGAAGACTTAGGAGAAGAATAATACATCTCTAAGGTATCCAAACCTATAAAGATAGTTCTAATAGGATATTAGCGCTAAATGAATATTCTTATGTTAATAAGAATCTGGACAAGTTCAGAAGTATTGAACATGTAGAAATTGAATCCACATGCTTCCGCTGCGGAATTAATTCATTACGCTAAGATGTATCACCATTCTTAAACTTCGTATACTTGGAGTATGACGAGGAGTTATAAATCGAATCCTTAAGAGAAGTATCCATATAGCCATATAGTTCATTGGTTAGTACTCATGAAGCACTAAAGAGATGAAGCTAAAGTGATTAGAAATGAGATGGATTTATGTGAAAGGAGTTACACAAAAACCATATTCTAAATTCATTAGTATGGTTAGATAACCATCTTGGCTATATTATTTAAGGAGAATATCAGCTATAAACGTCCTAGGCAATTGAACAATGAGAAATACACAACGGAAATTGAGTACACTTGCAATAATGAGGTATGCAAGAAGTAAGGGATGATATTAGGATTCGGTTTTGTGAATTGGAGGAACTATGGTAGTTCGTTTCAATAACCGAAGGTCCTATCCCTACTCACTGTGAAGACAGTGGGAGATGTTCAAAGGCAAGAGAGCCTATGTCCAGATTGGATCTAAACACGTACTCTAAGAAGTTCTTATAATACAAGATTATACACAAGAATGGGAAGTAGTATATAGTAAGGTTAGGGAAAGTGCAAAGTGTTGCTAAAACTTGCTACCCAAGGCTTTTTCCTAGGCTAAGCATGATAAGTCATGTCATTTCAATTGAGTTGAGATGTATAGTTATATACAATATTAAGTATGGATTATAGATTACGTAGTAATTGATATGGTATCAATTTTACATATGTGATAATGCATTCATCGTTTGAGTTTTATTAAAAACTCTTTTATTACTTTGTTATATCCAAATAGATTGTAAGGACAACGTTGAACCCTATTAAAGTGAACTGGGTTAACATAGTATTGGCCTCTAGTTGCTTATATGAGGTGACGTCTCAAAGTGGCTAGAGTGTGATGCGATTGATGGCAAGTTCAAGTTCCATAGAGTCATAAGAGATGACTAGTCGATCACATAGGCAGACTGTATGGGACACTCTGTCAGGCAGTGACCGCTTATAGTGTTCTGGTAATTTTTATAAAGCCTGGTCATGGCAAGAGCTACTATAGTATTCTTTTGAGTCGATTCTTTGACTAAAGACTGTTCGCCCAAGTTGGCACAGTTTCTGATTGGCTTTGATTTATGCTCTACGACCGTCGTAACTGAAGTCAAATGGGTATGTTTTTGGTCATGATGAATTGTGGCTATACGAAGGGAATAGTGCGATAGGAATTGTCCATCCCCTTGTCAGGGTTATCTAAAATCTCAGGGCCACTCGAGGAGTAGTGAACTGAAAATGCGTGGCCACGCTCGGAAGGTATCTACGGTAAATAATTCCGGTCAAACAGTTACTCTCCAGATCGAGGAAACCACTCAAGATATGATCAAATGCAAGTACGACCTGCAAGACACCTTGTATTGAGTGGGAGATGATGTAATAGGACAAGAAAATTGGCGACGCACACTTGTCTCGGACAAGTGGGAGATTGTTGGAGTATGTGTCCTCGACAATACTGCGATCACATGTTTGAATCTCATAATAAGAATACGTAAGGGATGATACAATTATATAGTCAACTGATCAACATTAATTGGTAACGATTGGCTAACTAGAGTTTGACATTACTGTCTTTTGACGGTGGTGATCAGTTGATCCCTTAAGGTCACACCTATAGGACAATTCCCTTAATAGAAACATTGATTAATTGTATATCGATACAGATTAATTAATTCCTTAAAATTGAACAATTTACTTTTGTGAGTGAGAATTTAATTTTAGTAAATAAAATGTTATGTTACTAAAATTTAATTATTGTTTATGAAACAATTGAAATAAGAATGAATGGTTAATTATAATTACAAAATGTTGTGAGTTATATTAACATGAACCATTTTAAATACTTGTGATTATGAATTACTAGTTAATTTGTCACATGTAATTTATTTGTTGTAAAATGATATTTAAAGGAATAAATATGCATTAAAATTACATATGGGCATGATGTGTGACACATGACCTAACAAATGAAATTTGACAAAATCACAAAGTTAAAATGGATTCCATATTATAAGAGGGGCCATTTTTTTTATAAGGGGTTTAAGGTTAGTGGGTATTTTGATTTTAGTGTAAAATGGACATCATCATACCCTAAACTAACTAGCCTTACATACCTATGTTTTTGGGTAAGAACAAAAGAAAAAGTGAAGACCATGCAATGGCTCACTCTTCCCCTTGTACCCGGCCCCATATGCCAAAAAATAAGAAATTGTTTTCTTATTTTTCAATTTAAGGAGATCATTATTCATTCTCCCATCTTCTTCTTGCTCAACATACAAAAACTCTCTAAAATAGTTTAGAAGCAAAAATTTGTTCTAATTATTTCTAATAGCATAATATATTACTGTAGTAGTAAACTAGATTAGAAATTATATTAAGGAATCTAATAATAACATCTAGTTAATATTATTATTAGATTTAAGGGTAATTGTTTTGGGTGCAACATTGAGGAGGATCTCTACACTTGAGATTTGTTGGAGGATCATCCATTTGCATTATAGCTCAAGAACAGGTTAAGGAAGGAATCCTTACTTGTGCCCAAATATTTCGTGCCACTCTACATTGTAAGAAACTTGATTTTTCTTCTTATTTTGTTTATTTTATCTTGCATGCAACTAGATCCACATAGATATAAATTATGGGTAATTTATAAAATGAATTAGATGAGTCTAATAGGGGTATATGAACCCAACAGTTAAACCTAATAAGATTATATTTGAGAAAAAATAATTAATTTTTATTTTATTTATAAGTAAATATATTAAAGGTTATATATGCATTATATTATTTTTCTTCAATTATAATAATAAAATTTTAAAACAAATGCGCAAGCGGGATACTACCTAGTATATATATATATATATATATATATATATATATATATATATATATATATATATATATATATATATATATATATATATATATATATAAAAACTGGTTGAGAAGGTGTGGATACGAAACGTGTCCAATTCAACCTTACATGCACCATTAATGACAACTTAATCATTAATTACAAGCATTAATGTGACATAAACATCAACAATAATTTAATAAAGTTATATATAAGATAAAATTAAATAAATAATATAGCTAATTTTATTAATATTTTGAAAAAAATAAGAAACTAATTTTTTAAAGTTTATAGAGAAAAATGCATTCGTATGAGTATAATTTTCATTAGAGTTATTAAATATTAAATTAATGAATATGTGCTCTCCGTAGAAATAAATAAATTATGGAGATCGCACAAAAAGATAAAATGCATTAAAAACTTCACTTTTTAAATTTAAATGCATGTATACAGTACAATACAAACAATCTACGTAAGAGTTAAGTATTTATACACAGTGTTTTAATTTTTATTTTTGCATGTATCTAAAAACTCTATTAATAAAAAATTCAAATTATCAAAATACTATTTAAATATTTTTATGCCATGGAGTTATGATAACAAAACTTTAAAACTTTATTATGCAAATTGCGGGTTTTTCAACATAATTTAGCATTGAATTCCATATAGTTATTTTATATGCAATTTCTTTTAATTTGTTTAATTGAAAAGAAATGAGAAATATCAAATGAATATACACATTGCGGTAAAGAGTAGGTATGTGCATTGAGGCATGAACTACATATTAATAATCACAATAAAAATAAGGGTTATTTAACGAGAATACTCCAAACTATTAGGGTGCTTCTCAAAATACTCCAAACTATAATTTAACTACCAATATTACCAACTATTATACCCCTTTGCTCTTAATAGAATTGACCATTTATTAACCTATAGTAACAGGTAAAAACGTCACCCATTTCTTATTATTGGTGATCTTCATCTCCTCCCTCTCCACTATGCTAAAAACCCAGAAAATCCACTTCAAATCGCCCCTTCTAAAACCCAACAAATCTTATGAAAATCCCCATATTTTTTTTTTGATAAACCTTACTTCTCCTCTTCTATTAACTCGTGTCAGCCACCACCACTCCACTGCGGCACTACCCTCAACCTAGCCAGCTACCACACCATAACTAACACATCCGTCTATACACCGCCAACCCACTTTCAGTCCCACAACCATCGTCTTCCGCAACTTGTTGCGTAAAATCATCACCTTTTCTTTATCCTTTCCCAAGTCAACAACATATGGAACCCAGATTAATGATGATAGGGTCAATTTACCGATTTAATTGGGGTTGTTTTATGAGAAAACTGGAAATTTTATAAAAATTGGATTGCTGATTATAAACATTTAATTGGGTTTAGAATGGAAGTAGAGAAATTATAAAGGGAGAAGAGATTTTGTTGATGGTTTGGTGATTAATGAAGGTTTGATATACTTCACTCTACTAATTGTACTTCTACTTCACCAAATATGCTTCACTGTGTTGTTGGAACTTGGAATGACAATGGAGACGGGACAGTGAGTGAAAAAGAATGAATGAGGGAAGTGGGTGTGATGTTGAGGATTGGATTTTCGAGGAGGTGGTGCGGCAGGATGGGACAGTCGCGAGGTGAAGTTGGGTTGTTTGTTGGTGATGGAGGTGTACGGTGGTTTGAGTCATGGTCAATGACTAAGATCCCTCTGGAAATTGCAAACTCATCTTCACAAGTGTTTCAAAAAACATTGAAACAATTTTGGTTTCAATTGATGAATATTGATGGAGTTGATGAAATATAGATGACAATAGAAAAGAAAAAGAATTTTTTTTGATATAAGGCTTAAAACAAAAGAAAGTAACAAAATAGGGTTGAATTGAAAGTTATTACTCAAAATGGGTCTACGTAGGATCGGTATATCTGGAAAACAGCTTCGGAAACAAGTCGCTCCGTCGGAGAGCGGTTTTCCGTTGTCGCTCAGCCACCGAGTGACCATAGTTAAAGGCCAAAAAAATCAAAAAAGAAGATAGTTCAATTCGAACTGCAGACCTTCCGCGCAAATATGGATTGTAATGTGTACAACCAATAGAACAAGCGTAGCTATGTTGTTAAGTTTAGTACTTAAACATTTAGTAAGATTATTTAATTGTCGTAGTGTTCATTTACATTAAATTTGTTATTAAATGCCTAATTATATCACAATGATTTCCTAAGCGTGATGGTTTAGGCATGAGTCTTAAGGGGTAGAAGTCGTGGGTTCGACTCTCTCGAGAAACATTATTTAGGTGTGATGTGGTCTGTGGAGCCATTTTGAGTAATAACTTTCAAAAAAACCCCATTTTGTTAATTTCTTTGATTTAAAACCCTATTTTTGAAAAAAAAAGTCAAAGAAAAAGATGTTAGGAGGGGTTAAAAACCTTTTTACCGGTTTAGTAGGTAGCTGGTCTACCTATTCTAATATTAGAGGAGGAGTGTGAAAGTTGGTTGTATTTACAGTTAAAATAAAGCACAGAGTATTTTAAGAAGCACCTCAATAGATTGGAGTATTTTTATTAAATAACCCTAAAAATAATGGTTATATTAAAAACATTTGTGTTATAAGAGATGTGAGAAAATAAGAATTATAATTTTTTTTAGATATTCTCAAATAAATGTTGTCTACACCATTTATAAAACATCGTCTATTGCTTACTTTATATATTTTATTTAAAAATACTTTGAAAAAATACGTAAAAAATAATATTTGAAAAAAGTTAATCTATTTACTTTGAGGGAAAATATTAAATATCATATATCAGTTATATTATTTTTCTTTCAATTATAATAATAAACTATACAAACAAACTGTACGAAGCATGGAATGTTACCTAGTATATATATAATGATGAACTTGTTGTAGTACTCTAAGATAAAATCACTCAAAATAATAAAAACATTTTACCAGATCCATATATGAAATCCACTAAGTACTCAGTGTTCCCAGAAACAAAATCAAATATCAGTAACCGAACCATCAATAAACCAAATAGCATTCTTATCCACTATGCCGCATCTCCACCAATGCATTACCAAATCCTTGCATCTCAGCTTGTTCACTAATATCTCGAGATAAGACAAAAAAAAACTTCTTAGATAGAGTACACTAAAACGAAGTTGCAGTTGCAACTTCAATAGTGATGACAGATGAGCCAGCTTCGGAGTAGAAACTAAGCAAACACCATTTCACATAGAAATCTATAAAAAAATGTCTCATTATGTGCTCATACTCCATGTACAATCTCATAGTAGAGACCAAGCAAACACTACAATAATAAAGTAGTTCGTCTTTGTTAACGTAATTGTGCTGCAAAATGGGAAAAAACACGAAAACAAATACTCCATATACAACCTCAGAGTAGAGACCAAGCAAATACCACAATAATGAAGTAGTTTGTCTTTGTTAAAATAATTTTGCTGCAAAAAAGAAAAAACACGAAAATCATCAATCATCAATGAATATCAATAATGTAGTATTATAAACAAATTAAAAAATTACGAAGAAAAACAAATCGAAAGAAGTTGAATGGTTGATGTTTGGGCCAAATTTCGCATATTGGCCTAATAGGGAGCAAGCCCATCAAGACTCGCTGAGCATATTGGGCCGAGTAAGATTAGCAATCGTAAAAGGCTCGTGAACAAGAAGAAACCCGCGAGTTGTGGAATCGTCAGGGAGAATTCAGGGAGATTTTAGGGAGATCAGGAAGAATAGAATACAAGGTCGCATTTATGGAAAGAAGCATGGTAGGACTAATATTGTTTGCCATAAAAGGAGTAGGATACGACTAGGGTTCCTACCCTATAAATAGCCAAGAAGACAAGGAAGAATATTCACTCAAGAAAAACCATACAAACATAACATATTGTGCTAGCTAGTTTACCGTGCCACCACCATTGTATTCGTTCTCCTACTTAAAGCTAGTGCAATCATTGGAAGGGTACCGTCCTGTGGACATGAGCCACATCTCGGTCTGCGGATTTAGGCCGCCTACCGGTCCGCGGTCACGGGCCACCTGCACGCCCAGCCAATCTGTGGACATGCAGCGGTCTTTTGAAAGCCACGCTCGGCGGCGTAAAAATGCTTTGGACCGGATCGCTTTAGATCGGTCAGTATCGTCTCGGTAAGGGTCTCGAAACGAGTAGAGATGTTCGGAGTGGCCACCAAGCATTTGTGGGATGCTTGGAACCCGTTCGAATCCACTTTATACCTAGTTCAACCAAGGCAAAAAGCGGTGTTTGACATAGCTACTAAAGATAAGGAGTCGTCCCCCTTTTAGCATTCTATGCCTAAAAAGACTCTCGTGCGCCCTGGATAAGGCCATCCACTATCCAAAGGTTCTGAGTAAGGGGTGAGGGTACGTATTGGGAAGCCCTTTAATCGGACACCCAATCCCGCCCGCGTTAGCGCCCTCTACTGATCGATCGTGGTTGTTTAAGTGCAAAAGTTGATAGAACGGTTAAAATTCATGAATGTGCATCCAAAAGTTTAACCTAACATGTGAGCTTTCTAAGTCGGTTTGTTAATCCAAATATCAAGTATAAGATGCCAAAGTTGGATTTAGATTGATTTGCATGTGAAAACGGAAATTAAACATCCATTTACCAAATTCGGGTTATGATGCTTAACACGATCCATTTATTTGAAAAAGGATGTCAAATGACAAAGTGTAAAAACGTAAGCTTGTCAATCTGATCCGTCATGTATACGGGTTAACCGTAATCGGGATCGTCCTAGACAAGTGCTAAAAACGAGGCAGAACAGTGCCAGGCAGCCCCATTGGGGCGCGAGCCTATTGGCGATGGAAGAGGCTCTGCCTTGGTTTTGAAATGTGAAAACAGGCGGTCCCTTGGGGCGCGAGCCATGAGCCGACCAAAGGGGGCGTCTCCTGGTTTTTGAAAAGGTTATTTAAAACCGTATTTATGATTAAATAATTTGCAAGTATTGTTTGCATGACTCGAAATAATTACCATTATGTTAGTAATATTCGTTGTCGGATTTGCATGTTTGAAAAGCAAAGTTCACAAATAAAACTTAAAATGTTTGATTTGAACTAAATATGTTAAGTTAAATTATTTGCAATTAGTCAAGTTTGTCATCGTACTCGGATTAAACCGACATGGTATAAAGAACCAAGGATGATTATGAATTATGACTAATATGTTTACATATGTAAACAAATGAGAAAAATGCAAAATAAAAGAAAAGGGTGTTAAAATACCCATTAAAATGTAATTAATAACCAAATATATCACCGAGTCACGGATTAAACAGTCATGGTATATGGAACCAAGGGTGATTATAATTTATGGTTAAAAATTTTGTCATAAAGATGATTCGAAACATTTGAAATGGTAAAAACCGATTGCAAATAAGAAATGAAGTAAAGAGGAAAGACGAGAACAAACACGTTTGAGTCTGACCTGGGCACCCCCATTGAGGCGCGAGCCACTTTGCACCATAAGGGGCTTCTGCCTCAGGCCAAAACTCAGTTTTGGCTCGTCTAACCTTAATTTGAATCGTGTTATGCATCGTTCGTGCTTATAGACTCATCAAAACAGTAAAGACATGAATTAAAGAGAGATATTTACACCCTCAAACTTACGTGTATTGATGTTTGCGATGTAGACGACTTTAGAGACGGTTTGCTCGTTGCGACTACTCACGATCAAAGAAGTTTAAAAGAGTGCCTTAAAAAAGGATTTTGTTTTGAAAATGAGTTGAAAATATGTTAATTAAAACATCTTGATTAATGTTGAGTTGGTCGAATGGGTCGGTCGAATTCACGGCGACGGTACCAAACAATATGTGTAAGGGTTGGGTTTACGATTGGTAGGTCGTAAACACGTGTCGATTTTGTGACTTAGGAAGTCGAGTGCAGAAGTTTAAGGGAGATGTGAGGGGGCGAACTCTCGCGTGAATATTATGGTGTGTGATGGTGGGTATTTATAGAGAAATATGGGATGGTAGGTCATTCGATTTTGCTTGGAGGCTAAGGAGACACCCCATTGAGGCGCGAGCCACCTTGTGACTCAATAGGGTGTGTTGTCGCTTTCGCAAATTTGGATTTTGCATTTGTTCTAACCAATGTTTTGTTGGTTGTGATCGGGTGGTTTTTGGAAGGTGCGGATACTGGGTATCTACAGAGCCCCCACTTTGACTGAGGCTTGGACAGGGCGAAAGTCAAAGTATGATCTCCAGGTCAATCGAAGATTACAACCTGAAGACCATCGCGACGTCGAGACGACTCGAAAGGGTTTGAGCCAAGGACCTGCCATCGGGAAGAGCGACGTCGAGGCGACTCGAGGATTCGAGTCAAGGACCTGCCGTCGGGAACATTTTAGAGTCTGTCGACTTCCTTTTCGGGTCGTTTAAAGTCCATTAGACTACCTATAAAGGCTCGCCAGCCATAAGAAGGAATCATACCTGAGGCATCTTCGGATATGTCTTTGCACGTTTGTGGATAAAGGCTCGCCAGCTTTGGTAAGGAAATGTACCCGAGGCATCTTCGGGATCTGTCCTTGAAAGGTTGCGGACAAAGGCTCGCCAGCCATGATAAGGAAATGCACCCGAGGCATCTTCGGGATCTGTCCTTGAAAGGTTGCGGACAAACGCTCGCCAGCCATGACAAGGAAATGTACCCGAGGCATCTTCGGGATCTGTCCTTGGATGTTAGCGGACAAAGGCTCGCCAGCTATGGTAATGAAATGTACCCGAGGTATCTTCGGGATCTATCCTTGAGTCGTATCTTATGTGCGTGCAAAGGCTCGCCAGCCATCGAAGGTGCGTATAGGCTCGCCAGCCATAGGAAGGAGTCATATCAGAGACATCTTCGGGATATGTCTTTGAGTCGTATCTTATTTACGTGCAAAGGCTTGCCAGCTGTGATAAGGAGTCGTACCCGAGGCATCTTCGGGATACGTCCTTGAGTTATATCTTGTTTGCGGACAAAGGCTCGCCAGCCATGGTGGTCGAAAGATCGACTGTGGGAAATAGCATGTGTGACATCCATTTGAAAATCAGCACTCGCTGGGGAGTTAGAAACTTCTCAGGACTCGCCGGGGATATGAGTTGCTTCTCGCTGGGAGGTAGCGTATGCCATGTAATCGACGGGGTTAAAGCCCTTGGACTTGATGGGTCGACGTTTGTTGGGAAGAACCCAGTACTCAACTGGAGTGAGTTTGTCTTCTCAAGATTATCCGCATGATTAGTGACCACACCAATCCGCAGTCGCATAGACAAGCACGTTTAATGCAAGCATATAAGCACATAAACATGTGAGCAGTTAGCATATAAGCAACTAACATATAAGCATATAAGCATGTAGGCACATAAGCATGTGAGCAGTTAGCACAAAATATCTCGTGTGAGAGGAGATATGAGTTTTGAAAGTTGTGAAGCTTAAAGACGAGTCTTGTTACTCGTAGATCTGTGATTTAATAGATTGGAGACACATGACCGTTGGGACACTGACTCACACAGACGCATACTGACAGACTGACAAATGGGCAGTCGTGAACGTGATGCCAACTCAGTATTGACACGACACGGGGGTTACTCTGACAGACTTTGCACATGTAAGTGCAACTCCTAGCCAAGAAAGGGTGTCAACGAGCATCAGATCATCGGAGTAGAAGATCCGCTCGGCTGGGGAATAAGAATTGATTATCTTCGCCAGACACCTTTGCCTCCGTTTGCTTGTTTGAGATCCCTTCTCGAGGTATGATGATTCGGAGAGCGGAACCAAGACCTTGTCATCGTCCGAACCGAGCCCTAGGCTATGGGCGGTTTTATTTTGGACTGTAGTTGAGACTCAAAAGAAGCCCCCAGAGTGAGAAGGTGGGAACTTGAGAACAAGGAATGGGCGACGTCTTAAGGAAGAAGCCCCCAGTAAAGAGGTATAAGATTAATTTTTGCGGCTGGGTGGGTGGCTTTTGAAGATTTATGGTGATGGTTGAGATTGAAATAGGTGTGCGGTTGTGTCCTTGTTGGGGGACTGCCTACGTATTCGCGTGTGTGCGAAATCAAACCAGATCGTAGTTCTGAGCTGTGTGTGCAATGGGTTGCAAATTGAAGGTTTGAAAATTGAATGTGTGTGGGGGTGTGGTTGTGCCCTTGTAATAGGACTGCCAACGTATTCGCGTGTACGAAATCAAACCAGATCATAGTTCTGCATGTGTGCCTAAGCGAGTTGTTAGGACCTTGAAGTGATTTTGAGGTGTATGGTTTCGCCCATGAAGGACTGCCTACGTATTCACGTGTTTGCGAAATCAAACCAAGTCGTAGTTCTGAGTGTGTTTGTGCGCTTAAGTGAGATGTTAGGACCTTTAAGTGTGGAGGTCACGACGGTAAAAGCCGTTTGGTGACTCGAGAAATTGATTTGAGATAATTCCCCTCGATCATGAATGGAAGAGGTGTAATTTGTAAAAATGTTCCTTATCATGTGAGCACACTAAAAAGTGGACCCTAAGGGTAGATTGGGTATGTCCCGTTCTCGGTAGCAAAGCATCCGAGGACTCGATATCTGGTCGGGGTGAAAAAGGCTTCGACATTATGGAATGTGGAGCTTGGTAATAATGGTTTGTTTGACGATAAAAATCGAGTTGAGCGTCACGACGGAAAATTCCGTTTGGTGACTCGAAGGTTGATTGGAGATAAATACCTCTTGATCATGAATCGAAGAGGTGTAATTTGTGAAAATGTTCCTTATCATTTGAGCACACTGAAAAGTGGACTCTAAGGGTAGATTAGGTATGTCCCGTTCTCGATAGCAAAGCATTCGAGGACTCCGTGGGGTTTGTGGTGAAAAATGGCTTCAACATTAGGGAATGTAAAGCTTGGTAATAATGGGTTAAGCAATGATAAAAATCTGGAGCAAGAATTTTGTGGTGTTTAGGCTGGAGGGTAACGACTTGTAGTGTGGTGCGGAATGGGGTCTCTGGCTTGATGTGGCCTGAGCACGAAATGGTTGGTAAATAACATGGGATCAGATTTCCATGTCTGGACCTTAAAGGTTAAGGTGTGATATTACGAGCTTGAGGGGGAATCCTCAGAAGCCTAGATAGGTCTCCCTGCAACAGTCTCTAGAAGGACTTAGGGGTGAAGCGATGTTGGTCATGATCTTTGAGAGCAATCCCCAGGATCCTAGAGAAGTTTCCTCGTAGTAGTCTGCAGAAGGACTTAGGGGTGCTGAGCTTTAGACTTGTTTGTCCTGGACTTGGTGTTTTGGACTCATGGGTCCTGGACTTTGGACTTGTTGGTCCTGGACTTTGTGTGGTTGACTCATGGGTCTTGAGCTTTGGACTTGTTGGTCCTGGACTTTGTGTGGTTGACTCATGGGTCTTGGGCTTTGGACTTGTTGGTCCTGGACTTGGTGTTTTGGACTTGTTGGTCCTGGGCTTTGGACTTTTTGGTCCTGGACTTGGTGTTTTGGACTTGTTGGTCATGGACTTTATATGTTGGACTCATGGGTCCTGGGCTTTGGACTTGTTGGTCCTGGACTTGGTGTTTTGGACTCATGGGTCATGGGCTTTGGACTTGTTGGTCCTGGACTTTATATTTGGGTGTTGGACTCATGGGTCCTGGACTTTGGACTTGTTGGTCCTGGACTTGGTGTTTTGGACTCATGGGTCCTGGGCTTTGGACTTGTTGGTCCTGGACTTTATATGTTGGACTTATGGGTCCTGGGCTTTGGCCTTGTTGGTCCTGGACTTGGTGTTTTGGTGTCGGTTTTATTGGTCCGAAGTTTGAAAAGTGAAATTGTGGGAAAATAACGAATTTGAATTTCGCTATTTCATTTTTTTGAAAAGTGACAGTTTTGAGTTTCGTCAGTTGAAATTATGGGAAAATAGCGAATTTGAATTTCACTATTTCGTTTTTTGAATGGGATGGTTTTTAATTCCGTTGTTTGGAATTGTGAAAATAATGAATTTGAATTTCACTATCTCGTTTTTTGTTTGAAAGGACGGTTTTAATTTCCGTCGTTTGGAATTGAGAGAGAATAACGAATTTGAATTTCGCCATTTCTTTTTTTGTTTGGGAAAAGACGGTTTTGATTCCATCGTTTGAAATTTTTGAGAGATAGCGAATTTGAATTTCACTATTCTGTTTTTTTTCGTTGTTTGAGAATGACGGTGTTTGATTCCGTCATTTGAAATTCGTGAAAATAGCGATTTTGAATTTCACTATTTTGTGTTTGTGATTTGACTTTAGCCTTGGCTTTTGTTTTGGCTTTGGTTGAATTGTTTTTGGCTTTGGTTTTTGCTTTGGCCTTGAGCTTTGGCTTTGGGTGAATGGCTATTGGCTTGGGCCTTTGATTTTGGCCTTTCGCTTTGGCTATTGGTTTATTGGTTCTTTGCCGTCCTTCGTTCGAGGCAGGTAAAGGTGCAGACAGGGATGTACCCGTTGGTGAGAGGTTGATATTTGGTGATGGGATGTTTTTGTGGGGAATGGGCTTGCCTTCCATCATTGATCATGAACAAGGAGATGTTCTGGTTTGTTATCTGGGTTCGTCGTACGATCCCCTGATAGAAGCTCGTTCTAAATTGGGTGCTAATGAAAGGTTTCTATTGCCAGACATGGAATAGGTAAAGAAATGGACACGGAGTTTCGAGTCCTCTGATTACTCGGTACGGAACGTCACTCGAGTGTACTCACATTGAATTGGAACATATTGTTCGTTTTAAATCAATTCTAAAATCAATTCTCGTTGTCAACGGGAAATGGTAAAGAGGAGAATATATGATAGCTGGAAATTGTGCTTCTATTTAGATAAATAAGAGGTTAGCACAGACTCGATGAATACATGTGACTTATGGGGACAGCCCCTAGTCTGTCACTTAGGAATAAAAGGACAGACGCTAGGATAGATATGAGAAAGCCTAAGACTCGGACTCGGACTCAGACTTAATCGTAGATACGAACTCCTAATCATCATATTCTTCCTCGAAGGTCTCCTTCGCAGCATCCAGTGGCTTGATTGTCTGGTCTTGAGCATTGACCCACCTGAGCACTTCACTCTCGTTGTTGGGAATGATATGAGGACAATAGTCGATGAGGCTTTTATCTCCTTGCAGAAAGAGATGTCCATTAGGGTTGTTTTCATCACTTGGTTGGCATAGGGATGAAGCTATCAGTTGATGGTTGTCGATCATATCTTGAATAACATGTTTCAGTTTGAAGCATGTTTCAGTGTCATGCCCATTTCCTCGATGATATTGGCAATAGGCATTGCCGTCCCAAAAACGGGATTTCTTGCATTCAGACGGGTCTGGAGTGGGCCCGATTGGTTTTAGATTCCCTCCAGTTATGAGCTTTTGAAGAGCTTCGGCATAGGTTGTGTTGAGCCTAGTGAATGTCCTTTGAGAACGTTCAACCTTGCTGTTTGACTTTAGACATTCAGGAGGATTGTCCTGACTGAGAGGTGCAATTATGATTTTGCCAGCTTCAATCATATCTTGAATGGTATGCTTCAGTTTGAAACAGGTTTCGGTGTCATGGCCCTTGCCTTGATGGTATTGGCATTAGGCATTACCATCCCAAAATCGGGATCTTTTGTGTTCGGGTTTGTCCGGAGTCGGACCAATGGGTTGGAGCATTCCTTCTGAAGCAAGTATCTCGAGAGCGGTGCCATATGTTATTCCCAGATCTGTGAATACCCTTTGATGTTTTCCCGTGGTCCCAACATTGGTGTTTTTTGGGATGTTTTTGTGAGTTTTGTTTTTGTTTTTGTCAATCCTGGGCGGAAGCAGGATTGGGTTGTTGTCAATGGGAAGTTTTTGGGATGTTGCTTGGTATTTTGAAGGGTATTTTGGTGAGGTGATTTCATATTCTTTGTTTGTGGGTTCATGGATGTGGTAACCATCAGATGACTCCTCATTTTCAACAGCTGTTGGTTGTTGAACCAAGGGTTGGTTTCCTTGATGGTCAGGTTCATTTTCGGTAGGATCGACCCTTTTCTCCAAATTAGCTACCTGAGCGTTCAAATCATCGATAGCAACTTGCAGCTTTGAGAATATGTTGTTGATGGAGACGAAGAGCATCATTATGGCGCTTTGTATGCCATCCTCATCAATTGCATGGATTTCCTCACCATCAGGAGAGATGAGGTGAGAGCAGTCTAGGGAAGATTCCTGACTGTGTCCAATAGAGTTTTCAGGATGGTTATTTTTGTTGTTTGTTGAGGGAGGTTGTGGTAATTCACCCTTTTCGATCATATCAAGGATAACACCTTTTAGAGGGAGGCACATTTCAGTATCGTGTCCACGGCCTTGGTGATATTGGCAAAAGAGGTTTCCATCCCATCTTCGACCTCGCTTGTTCGGTAGAGGGTCCGGAGTTGGACCAATCGGTTTGAGTTTTCCTTGGGAGATTAGCCTTTCCAAGGCTGTGGCATAAGGCATACCCAAATCAGGCAAGGACCTATGAGGTCGTCAGGTTTTGGTTTGGTCGTTGGCCAGTAGCCGGCTCTCAAGAAGCTTAACACGTTGCTCAATATCAGAAGAGGGAGGATTCTCGGTTATCATTTTGTCCTCAACATGGGAGAGACAAGTGCTCAAGTTTTCCACGGTAGCTAGGAGTCGAAGAACCATGTCGTTGGTTTCAGCAGAAGTCATGGTGGATGCAGATGGATCAGCTTCTTGAGTTCCTCGTTGGCAATCGATGGCACCCAAGGGATTCCTATTTGACATGACGATAGGCGTTATAACTTGTCTTGGCAAGGAATCGCACAAACAAAGGCAAGTACGACACATATGTAGAAAAGGTAGTTATGTTGTGAAGACGCAATAGTGTGACTAGGTTATTAGTTCATTAAAGATCGTGAATGATCTCTTGTGTTTGAACTCTTGATGCATGACGTTGAACTTAGACTCGAGTGTCGACTTTGGCATAGTGATGCCTAGACAGACAACGTCT
The DNA here is from genome assembly GCF_048544455.1 of Silene latifolia. NCBI lineage: Eukaryota > Viridiplantae > Streptophyta > Magnoliopsida > Caryophyllales > Caryophyllaceae > Silene > Silene latifolia. Next base: position 478,970,877 of record NC_133538.1, on the reverse strand, counting down.
GACTCAGTTTGGATGTGTGATGATGGCGTGACGCCATTGGACAATACATGTACACAAACTTGACCTTTGACCTGTAATGTAGGGGGAAGACGGGTTTAGAATCCGACAGGTTTTGACTCTGCTAACGCCATTGAAGATGTCTCGACAATCGGGCGACACAACCTAGACCAGAAGTTAGGTACTAACTTCGGAGGACAGCTTGAAATCGACTGGACTCTAATCGACTGGACTGAATTGGAAAGGTGGACTGAAATTTTCGAAAATAGAAATTTTCGAAAAGGTTCATTTGTCGTTTTATGGACAATTTCCGAAGAGTAGGGATCTCCGAAAGTCGATCAGTTGAAGGAGTTGTCTTAAGTTTGTTTTCAAAAGACGATTTGAGTTGAAATTGCAACAGGTCTGAAAACAATGTGTTGTTTCCAAAGACGGTTTTTGAAATTCCGAATCACGGATTTGAAAATCGAGAATCGAAGAATTTGAAATCGTCATCACAATGGCCATGAAAAAGGTTAAATTTGTTTTCAAAGATTTTGAAATTGAATTGAAAATTTGAAAACGGTCAGATTTGTTTTCAAAGATTGAGTTTTGGGTTTGAAATTTGAAAACAGTTAGATTTGTTTTCAAAGATTCGAAATTGAATTTGAAATTTGAAAACGGTTAAATTTTTTTTCAAAGATTTTGAAATTGAATTGAAAATTTGAAAACGGTCAGATTTGTTTTCAAAGATTGAGTTTTGGGTTTGAAATTTGAACGCGGTTAAATTGGCCTTCAAATGATTTCATTTTCAATGAAATTTGAAAATTGTTAAATTCGTTTTCAAGATTTGAAATTGGAAATGAGAGGATTGAATTCGTCATTACGACGGGTTAGAAAACCGTTTTAACCTTGGAAAGGCGGTATGCAAATCGAAAAGTGTGAGACTTGAAATTGTCATTATGACGGCTTAGAAAAGCCAAATTTGATTTAGAAAACGAGATTTGAAATTTTGGAAAGTTGCACGGGTTGAAATCGTCATTACGACGGTTTGAAAAAAACGTTTTTGTTTGAAAAATGATTTCGAATTTTGAAAACTCGAGGGTAGAATTCGTCAATACGACGGCATAAAAGGGCGCTTTGAGAATGCAACGGTTGGCGGCAGACCGAGTTTTGAAACAGCCATTATGACGACGTAAAAGGGGATTTTGAAATGGTTTGTGAAAACCAAGGTTTGTAATCGTCATTACAACGGTATAAAAAGGTGCATTTGAAATGGTTATAAAAACCGAGTTTTGAAATGGCCATTATAACGGCATAAAAAGGTGCTTAGAAACGGTTGTAAAAACCGGGTTTGAAAATCGTCATTATGACGGCCTAGAGAGGCGTGTTGAAATGGTTGTAGAAAACCGGATATGAAAATCGTCATTACGACGGCCTAGAAAGGCGTGTTAAAATGGTTATAAAACTGGATTTAAAAATCGTCATTACGACAGTCTAGAAAGGCGTGTTGAAATGGTTATAAAAATCGGGTTCGAAAGTCGTCATTATGACGGCCTAGAAAGGTGTGTTGAAATGGTTGTAGAAAACCGGATTTGAAAATCGTCATTATGACGGCCTAAGAAGACGTGTTAAAATGGTTATAAAAATCGGATTTGAAAATCGTCACTACGACGGCCTAGAAAGGCGTGTTTAAACGGTTGTAGAAAAGCGGATTTGAAAATCGTCATTATGACGGCCTAAGAAGGTGTGAAACGGTCGGCGAAAGAGCGAGGTTTAAAATGGCCATTATAACGGCGCAAAAATGTGCTTTTGAAAGTTTGAAATGACACGGAAGGACTTATGATCAAGTAGCACATAAGCACTCACAGTTCATTATATTATGCATTATGCTGACACGGGTTTTAGCTTAAGAGGGTGGGTTACACACCAAGAAATCAAACCCCGATTTGCGAGAGGGATACCAATCCAAACAAAATGTGTAAGGAGGGTGCCCTAGCCTCGTGCTCGAAAGTGATGAAAACTCTTTGACGAAACAGAAATGTGTAACGGCAATGGTATGCTTGACTCAATCGGCTTTCGAATCGCGAGGATGAGAAAATTCACGCCGACGAGACGAGACAATTGGTCGAAAAGGGTTAGGTTGTGGGCCCAGACAAGGAACCCGACTTATGACCGTAATATCAATTAATGCACTTTAACCACGACCTCGTTCGAGTTTCACCTTTAAGGATAACAAAGACACAAGTGTCCTAGTTCTCTCCAGCGGAGTCGCCAAACTGTGGATATGGGCCACGTCTCGGTCTGCGGATTTGGGCCACCTACCGGTCCACGGTCACGGGCCACCTGCACGCCCAGCCAATCTGTGGACATGCAGCGGTCTTTTGAAAGCCACGCTCGGCGGCGTAAAAATGCTTTCGACCGGATCGCTTTAGATCGGTCGGTATCGTCTCGGTAAGGGTCTCGAAACGAGTAGAGATGTTCGGAGTCGCCACCAAGCATTTGTGGGATGCTTGGAACCCGTTCGAATCCACTTTATACCTAGTTCGACCAAGGCAAAAAGCGGTGTTTGGCATAGATACTAAAGATAAGGCGTCGTCCCCCTTTTAGCATTCTATTCCTAAAATGACTCTCGTGCGCCCTGGATAAGGCCATCCACTATCCAAAGGTTCTGAGTAAGGGGTGAGGGTACGTATTGGGAAGCCCTTTAATCGGACACCCAATCCCGCCCGCGTTAGCGGCCTCTACTGATCGATCGTGGTTGTTTAAGTGCAAAAGTTGATAGAACGGTTAAAATGCATGAATGTGCATCCAAAAGTTTAACCTAACATGTGAGCTTTCTAAGTCGGTTTGTTAATCCAAATATCAAGTATAAGATGTCAAAGTTGGATTTAGATTGATTTGCATGTGAAAACGGAAATTAAACATCCATTTACCAAATTTAGGTTATGATGCTTAACACGATCCATTTATTTGAAAAAGGATGTCAAATGACAAAGTGTAAAAACATAAGCTTGTCAATGTGATCCGTCATGTATACGGGTTAACCGTAATCGGGATCGTCCTAGACAAGTGCTAAAAACGAGGCAGAACAGTGCCAGGCAGCCCCATTGGGGCGCGAGCCTATTGGCGATGGAGGGGGCTCTGCCCTGGTTTTGAAATGTGAAAACAGGCGGTCCCTTGGGGCGCGAGCCATGAGCCGACCAAAGGGGGCGTCTCCTGGTTTTTGAAAAGGTTATTTAAAACCGTATTTATGATTAAATAATTTGCAAGTATTGTTTGCATGACTCGAAATAATTACCATTATGTTAGTAATATTCGTTGTCGGATTTGCATGTTTGAAAAGAAAAGTTCACAAATAAAACGTAAAATGTTTGATTTGAACTAAATATGTTAAGTTCAATTATTTGGAATTAGTCAAGTTTGTCATCGTACTCGGATTAAACCGACATGGTATAAAGAACCAAGGATGATTATGAATTATGACTAATATGTTTACAAATGTAAACAAATGAAAAAAATGCAAAATAATAGAAAAGGGTGTTAAAATACCCATTAAAATGTAATTAACCAAATATATCACCGAGTCACGGATTAAACCGTCATGGTATATGGAACCAAGGGTGATTATAATTTATGGTTAAAAAGTTTGTCATAAAGATGATTCGAAACATTTGAAATGGTAAAAACTGATTGCAAATAAGAAATGAAGTAAATAGGAAAGACGAGAACAAACACGTTTGAGTCTGACCTGGGCACCCCCATTGAGGCGCGAGCCACTTTGCACCATAAGGGGCTTCTGCCTCAGGCCAAAACTCAGTTTTGGCTCGTCTAACCTAAATTTGAATCGTGTTATGCATCGTTCGTGCTTATAGACTCATCAAAACAGTAAAGACATGAATTAAAGTGAGATATTTACACCCTCAAACTTACGTGTATTGATGTTTGCGATGTAGACGACTTTAGAGACGGTTTGCTCGTTGCGACTACTCACGATCAAAGAAGTTTAAAAGAGTGCCTTAAAAAAGGATTTTGTTTTGAAAATGAGTTGAAAATATGTTAATTAAAACATTTTGATTAATGTTGAGTTGGTCGAATGGGTCGGTCGAATGCACGGCGACGGTACCAAACAATATGTGTAAGGCTTGTGTTTACGATCGGTAGGTCGTAAACACGTGTCGATTTTGTGACTTAGGAAGTCGAGTATAGAAGTTTAAGGGAGATGTGAGGGGGCGAACACTCGCGTGAATATTATGGTGTGTGATGGTGGGTATTTATAGAGAAATGTGGGATGGTAGGTCGGTCGATTTTGCTTGGAGGCTAAGGAGATACCCCATTGAGGCGCGAGCCACCTTGTGACTCAGTAGGGTGTGTTATCCCTTTCGCAAATTTGGATTTTGCATTTGTTCTAACCAATGTTTTGTTGGTTGTGATTTGTGGTCTTTGAGGTTTGCTTGGCCGTGTAAGCTTACTCTTAGGTGATATTTGGGGTAGGTATTTTGTGTCTTTGACTCGGGTTTGACCCGTGTGAGTCGGGATTTGAATTTCGAGTCGGTTTTTGGCTCGGTGTCGGTTTAGACTCTAAATAGGGTCATTTTAATGGAAATGACTTGATGAAGACATTCATGGCATTATTTTTGACATTCGAGATTTGGGTTGACTCGGGTTGACTCAGGTTGACTCGAGTTGCGGGTTTTTGAGTCGGTTTTGGGTCCGAAGACGGTTTTAACTCTAAATAGTGTTATTTTAATGCAAATGAAGTTAGAAAACTTTTTATGAAATCATTTTTCATATCCGAGTAGTGCATTAAACCGTCTCATATATAGCCAATCCACGCACGCATATCAAAAACACGTTATAGTCCGATCATCATCGGGTGGTTTTTGGAAGGTGCAGATACTGGGTATCTACACGTCCCTTCCCGCGGTCGTTTCCCACATTGAGTTCTCTACGTCACCAAATCTCTTGTGTTAAGCTTTATTTACGTCTTTAATTTCATTATTAAGCATTGACATAAACAACACGATCAACATATAACGAATAAGACCACATTGACCTTACTTAACCTAATTCGGTAGAAAATTACCAAAACAGTTTGGCGCCCACCATGGGGCATTGTGGTCGTCAATCGTTAAATACTCAGACACATAATGGACAAATAAACATCAGCAGCTGTGTCAGGGAGCGGTCAGCCGTCGATACCACCAAATCCTACCCAAAATCCAGTATCGGCGGCTCAAATCCAGGCATTCGGACACATGCCAAGAACAACATCTGTGACAAAAGTCACTCTGTCTCCCAAAACTCCTGCTGTGGCGGCACAATCCAGATCAGACAAAGGAACAGGAAGTTCAGGCCTCACTCCACCGCCAAGTCCAACACGAACCTTGCTTAGTGGCATGAAAAACCTGCAGAAGGTCATGGAAGGTATGCGAGAAGACCAGAGGAAGGCAGAAGTTGATGCAAGGAAGAGGAACAGGGAACTCTAGGCGTAGATAGACATCCTGAGACAACAATCCAGCACACCTGCAAGCGCGGAGAATGATGGTTGGGCCCCAGTAGTAGATCTCACCCAAGGGGCATTAGGCAGCAGGAGTTAACCTCGGCAGATACCGCCCGAACTGGTAACAAGATTAGATCTGACAATAGTACCAACAGGAGAAAGGATAAACCCACAAGGACTTGGATACCTCACACCAGACAGCTGGCAGCCTGCCAACCATGTGGAAACACAACCAGGTAACATCTCAGTTAGTAACCTCGTGATAACTAACCAAACACCAGGTACAGGATCCACATGTAGTCCGCAGGTAAGCTGACACCAGGGAACGCTCGTGACTTCAGCCCAATTAGGTAGAACGCCGCAACAGAATCCTCAGGAATTCGGGCCTGGAAGCAGCACTCCAAATCAGCAGGTAGCAGACAGACGTAGCTCAGACTAAGGAAGCCTGACCAACCAGCAGTATCTAGAACTGAAGGAGATGTTAAGCAGGGTCCCAGGACTCCCTGATATCGTCCTAATTTAGGACGATTTACCCCGTCTTATTACCTTATTCCGACTCGGTTTTGTGTGCTTAAATGACTAAAAAGCTCATTTATTTACTAATTTATAATTATTAGTTATATTAGTTATAATTAATAATTAATTATATTTATATATAATGATAGTATTATTATTATTTTATTAATATTATACGTAGGTGAGACGGGAAAGTGAGGCGGAAGTGCAAGACGTGATTGTGAAGAATAAATGACAGAGTTGTCAAAAAAAAAACAAGTTATAACTCAATCTTGTGACGGTCTTTGTTGAGCTTGTTTGGCCACCTCCAGCCACCGCTACATCCACCACTCACCATCTATGACCTCCCCTCACTTCCACCATCACAAAACAACCATCCACTACCACCGTGCACCACCGCAACACCCACCATGATCTCTCCTTCCACCCCCGTCCATAAACAACACAAACAACACCCATCTCATGCACCCATATTTCAACCATCCATAACAGCCACCTCCAACCACCATGGACCTCACCTATGACCATCACTAACCAACCTCCGACAACCAGCATGGACCACCACACCAGTCGCCACAGCCTCCCGTATACCACTCGACAAACAACACACTTCCTATGTTCCTTAGCCGGTGCCCCGGCTACCGACACCCTCCACCGGCAACCAACACACAAACCAACTCCATTTCTAAAGTTCTCTCTACCGGCATGACCACCGGCAGCCGGTGTGCCGGCTCCCACACCCATAATCTCGTTCGAACTCGTACAAACAAGTTCTTGCTCCCTCTACAGGTTGCCCGGCTGCCGCCTAGCCGGCTGCCAACACAAGCCACGAATTCCATGACTAATCTTCACAGTTCTCACTGCCGGCTCCTTTCACGGTCGCCGGTGGACCGGCAGAAGTTCCCTGTCTCATTTTGCTCTATTGTTTTCTATTCGTGTTTGGGCATGCATTGTATTTGTTCTGAAGTTGTCTTTTTAGGTGTATTAGGTGATCATTACTATCATGATTACTAGTATCATTACTATTAGTGGTCTTTATTAATTATTATTATTAGTATTAGTTAGTATTGTTATTAGTATTAGTTAGTATTATTATTATTATGATTATGAGATTATTATTATTAGAAGTATAATTAAACTTGTAATTGGAGGCTATATAAGGCTCCTCTCTCATTTGTATTTTAAGCCCATCTTACATTAGACACTCCATTAGAATAGAAAATTAGTCTCTCTATTATTCTCTCAACATGTAAAGAACCCTAATTAATTTATCTATTCTATCAATCTTTCCTTTAATCAAGTTCTCATCTTTATTTAATTAATCTCCAATTCATCTTTAGTTTATCCAAAATCCACAATTACTCAATAGTTTACATTTAGTAGTGGGTTGTAATTTGAAGGGAGAAGAGATTCATTCCTCCTTATTTCAACCAAGTTTCCACCTTTAGTTAGTGTTGGTATAATCCTCCTCTTTATTACTCTTTATTCCATTTGTTTACATGTTTATTATTTGCTTAATTACTTATTTCTATATAATGTTTCACTTGTTATTTTCATCTTAAATTGTTCTTATTTTATTCCCATCTTCATTACCATGTTTGAGTAGTGTGTGTCTAGGGAGGAGGCGAAGGTCTTGTAGGATTAATGGGTCGGGTTTGAGTTGTATTTGAATGATAATTGTTATGGGTAACTTGTCTTTTATCTCATGCATACAAGATGTTTGTTGAAATGCTTAAGTGAGAATTGAGTTTTTCATCATCTTTTAGCTTGTTATGGTGAGAGCCTTAACTTGTGCTTTGATTGTGTGCTTAATCATCGGGTTTTGGGTATTTTGAGGGAGACTTTGACTAACCTTGACTTTGAAACCTCTTAGACCGAGAGGTCAAGACTTCACCTAGACAATTACCCATATTCGTAGCTTCATTTGCTTGTGTATATCATTGGATGTTTGCCTCTTGTCTTGTGTATTGAGCATGTTGGGGGAGTGGCTTAGACGAGAGTTTGGTCTCTTCCTTGCTTGGTTTGACTCGCCTACGGCGAGAGTCGGGACTAGTTACACCGCACTAGACAAGTGGGTTAGGACTAGTTAGGATGAGAGTTCAACTACTTTTGACCCAAGGACCGTCTCGTATCGAGAGATAGAGACACACCTAGACTTCAATCTCCATTATACCCTTTTGCATCGACTCAACCTTGTACCCCTCCTACTTGGGTGACCCCGACACCCTAGTCTCTTCTCATTGTGTTTAACTTCCATGTTTATTTACTTTCTCATTTATTTTATGTTCTTAGCTTAGAATTTAGCATAGAAATCATTTCAATCTTCTTGACCGACTAGACTAAAACAAAGACCGAGACTTATAACCCATTTCTAACACACCATCCTTGTGGATTCGACACCCTACTTCCCTACTACATTGTTTGGTTGTACGGTTAATTTGTTTGATAGGCTTAGGCGACAAAAGCTACTATCAAAATGTATACCTTGACTAACCTTGACTTTGAAACCTCTTAGACCGAGAGGTCAAGACTTCACCTAGACAATTACCCATATTCGTAGCTTCATTTGCTTGTGTATAATATTGGATGTTTGCCTCTTGTCTTGTGTATTGAGTATGTTGCGGGAGTGGCTTAGACGAGAGTTTGGTCTCTTCCTTGCTTTGTTTGACTCGCCTATGGCAAGAGTCGTGACTAGTTAGACGCACTATACAAGTGGGTTAGGACTAGTTAGGATGAGAGTTCAACTAGTTTTGACCCAAGGACCGTCTCGTATCGAGAGATAGAGACACACCTAGACTTCATTCTCCATTATACCCTTTTGCATCGACTCAACCTTGTACCCCTCCTACTTGGGTGACCCCGACACCCTAGTCTCTTCTCATTGTGTTTAACTTCCTTGTTATTTACTTGCTCATTTATTTCATGTTCTTAGCTTAGAATTTAGCATATAAATCATTTCAATATTCTTGACCGACTAGACTAAAACAAAGACCACGACTTATAACCCATTTCTAACACACCATCCTTGTGGATTCGACACCCTACTTCCCTACTACATAGTTTGGTTGTACGGTTAATTTGTTTGATAGGCTTAGGCGATAAAAGCTACTATCAAAATGGCGTCGTTGCCGGGGATGGTGCATAGTTAGATATAAGTCTTAGTCTAAGTTTCAGGACTAGCCACTTTATTGTTTTTTCATTAAAACAAAAACAAAACAAAAAAAAAATTGAATATTTGAAAAAAAAATGTTATTTGTTCATTACTTGCATTTTTAGTTGGTTGTTATTAGTCACTTGCATTTAGAGTCTTGCATTTAGAATTTTGCATTCAATATTGTCTCAAATAATGACCATGGGTGACTGCAATAGACCCGATCCTATGCTTTCTTATTCTCCCATTAACATTGGAGTTTTTAAAGGCCATGATTTTGATATTGATCCGGAGTTTATTATGTCACTTGGTCGGGACGCATTTCATGGACTTGAGAGTGAGGATGTTCTTGGACATCTTAGCACTTTTGATCATTTGTGTGGTCTTGTGAGAAGAGAAGGAGTGCCCAATGAAATCATAAAACTTCTTCTTTTTCCATTTTGCCTTAAGGATGGAGCTAGAAGATAGTTTTACTCGCACCCTTCAAATACTTCTCTTCTTGGAATGATTTAGCTCAAGCCTTTCTTTACAAATACGTCCCACCTTCTAAGACATTCAAGTTTAGGCATGACATTCTTACCTTTCAACAAGGTGAGTTTGAGGGTTTTAGCGAGTCTTGGGAGAGGTTTAAAGGGCTTTTTAGTGCTTGTCCCCAACATGGAATCCCCTCTTGGCTAACCACTTTGACCTTATTTCAAAATTTACTTCCATATAATAGAGAGTTGATCATATAGCTTCTAGAGGAAAATTTAATGATTTGAATATTAAAGAAGCTTATGACTTGATTGAAAGAATGGCTAGAGCCGATGAAGATTGGGGATTTTATAGAAGGATACCTAGGATAGGTCCACAAGCTAGAGGCAACCCGGATATACATTCTTTACATAATGATTTGACTATGAACGTTGACTTGTTGCTTCTTGATGATGTGCATATTGTTCAATCCCAACATGTTCCCTTCGTTCCTATGAATATGTGTGGTGTGAATGAATTTTTATCAACTTGTGGATCATATGGTGGAGTAGGACATACCCTTCAAGTTCGCCCTTCATATGCTTATTCCCCACCCTCTTTTAATTGGAATGTAATGAATGATGTCAATATTATGCCACCATCTAATGAACACTTGTCACAATGTTCTTCTTTTGTAATTTCATCTCTTAAAGACCAACTCACACCTCAAAATTTGAATTTTAAAATATCGAGTAATGGTAGTGAGCTGGAGTTTATGAGGTTTGATGATGATTATGGTTTTCATGACTCGAGTTGTTCTCTTGTTGAGAGCGATTTGAATGACCTTTATTTGATTGACTTAGAGAGTGTGACATTTGATGAAGAGAATGAGACTTTTGTAGATGATGGTGCCATAGGAAAGGGCTCTCATGAGGAATATGAGGTTATTGATAAACCTTATGATGAGGACTGTGTAAGTATAACTTGTGATTCTCTTGATGTAAATTGGAATGAGAATTGTGTTCTTGAGGAAATTGAATTACGCACCCCTTGCCTTGAGGATGTCTGTATTCATAACTTGGACATTATTGTTGATAACTTTGATGAAGAATGGGATGTTGGTAATGATTTTGAAGAGCCAATTTTTGAGAAATTTGAGGTTTTCCATTATGTTGAGGATGAACCACTTGCCTCCATTGATTGTGTTGACCTTATTTCTCTTAACCCTTCATTTGAACTCATGGTTATTGATGAGGATTGTGATAATCCTAGTGTAGAGGTTGCCTTGAATTTTGGTTTGTCACTTGATAGTGATTTGATGGAGAGTCTTAAGGGTGGAGACATGGACATCACCCCTAAGGAAAGTTTGAAAAGGGAGAGTGATATTTTGAATGGCTTTACGAGTTTTAATCCTCTTTTTGTGAATTTGAAATCAAGTGACAAATCTTTGTGTGATAATGAGATATTTTGTGTTCACTTCTTACCTCACAAGCCTCTCACTAGTCGGATTCTTATCTCTTGGTTTTATGAATGGTCTTGTTTGGTTGTTAAGATGCATTATGACCACTTTTTTGAAGATTGGTCTAGTACGTTTGACAAGTTAATGAGATCTTTGACGAGATTTTTAAATGACCCACTTGTTTGTTGTGTTTGATTGTAGGTTTGGCGGTATCCTCAAAACCGCGCTTCTTGGGAGGCAACCCAAGCTTTTACGCATATATTTATTTTTATTTGTTTGGAAATATTTGAAAAATCCAAAAAAATGTTATTTGATTTTAATCCCCTTCTTACACTTGGTCCATTGAGGACAATGTACATTTTAAGTGTGGGGAGGTCCTTAAAATCCAAAAAAATTGAAAATTTTCAAAAACAAAACATGTTTTTATTTATTTGCATTTCCTTATGTAAAGGAATAAGTGTGGGGAGGAAACTCCCCTAACATGTCTTGTATATATCGTTGTTTGTTTAATAAAATGCATAGGTACATTTAGAATATCGGAGGCATATGCTAAGGAGTTAGAAGACGCTTGGTATAATCGCTCTTATCTCTTCTCCTTTCTCCCTCTCTTTTCTCTTATTTATAATTGAGGAGGTTGGGCTTTATATGTTGAGGAGGATGTTCCATATTTTGGGACTTGATGGATATGTGCCTATGTGTTGCTAGGATTAGATTGCATTAGTTTACTTAACATATAGCTTGATAGTTGCACTTGCATTATAAGATGTATATACTAGTTGCATCCATGGCATATAGTTGCATTTAGATGAAACGTTTTGAAAAGTGCCTAATCGGGAACTTTGACAAGAGCAATTAGGCCATTACAAATACTTTTTCAACATAAGACTTTGCCTACTAGAATGGATATAAAACACCCTAGATTGTGTCATACTAGTGTCTTTCGACCCATGACCCAAAGCCTAGTCAAGGGTTTGCATGTGAGTCACCTATCCAACCACGTGATGCGATATGGACTTGGTTAACTTGTCTAGGTGACCTTGTTTGACTTTGTGGTATGGCAACCCAAAAATACTTTCTATCAATAAGTTTGAAGTGCTCATTTTAAAGATTTTGTTATGTGGAAACGTTTTATTGCCAAGGAAACCTCAAATGTTTTGAAATGTCAAAATGTTGAGAATTTTAGTCGTTTTGATGGAGGTGTACCACTTCGATGTGCTTTGGAGAGGGATCCGTTGAATTGGGCCCCCACACGGTTGTGAATTCAACCGCCCAAAGATAGAATGACTATCACCCCAAAAAGCTACTGTCTAGAGGTTAACCGGTTGCCTAATAAGCGATTGACGAAAGCAATTAGCACGGAAGGGACAAACCCCATCTCTAATTTTGAAATGTGAAAGTCAAGTGAGGTCAAATTTTGAATGCTAGTCATATCCACCTTTCTTTTTACAATGATTTGAGCATTTCATTCCCAAAAAAAATTTTGTCAAGCCACTTTGTCGAGCTTGGGACGATCCATGACCTTTACTTTTGTAGAGAACTCGAGACTTGTCATGTCATATTCTACTAGCATCATGGGGATCATCATTCCACGCCATCTTATCGCTCTTGACGAAAGTATTTGGAAATTGAGGACGAAAGTAGTCTAGTTTAATACCATTTGGAGGTGATTTAGTGCCATCCTCTTAGCCTTAGTGATTTGTTGAACTATTATTTGTGACGGAGTATATGCTCTTAAATTTGTTCCCTTTTAGTTGAGTCCGCCACTTGATCAGGAAGTGGCTACTCCTTTTGTTGATGCATCTTATTATTTGTTATGTGCTTCATGTCAAGATGTGTCCAATTTTCCACAAGCCCCCATTTGCCTTGCATCGGAATGCATACCACGTTCCATTTCGGTGTGAGTTGAAGGGACGGAGAAGGCCCGTTAATTGTCTTTCATAGGATAATATCAGTTTAGATAGTACTTTATATTATGGGTCGTGTTTTAGTTTAAATGAGCTTACTCGAGGACGAGTAAGGTTGAAGTGTGGGGAGATTTGATATCGTCCTAATTTAGGACGATTTACCCCGTCTTATTACCGTATTCTGACTCGGTTTTGTGTGCTTAAATGTCTAAAAAGCTCATTTATTTACTAATTTATAATAATTAGTTATATTAGTTATAATTAATAATTAATTATATTTATATATAATGTTAGTATTATTATTATTTTATTAATATTATACGTAGGTGAGACGAGAAAGTGAGGCGGAAGTGCAAGACGGGATTGTGAAGAATAAATGACATAGTTGTGAAAAATAGCTTATGGAGAATAATACGAAGAAAACAAGTTATAACTCAATCTTGTGACGGTCTTTGCTGAACTTGTTTGGCCACCTCCAGCCACCGCTACATCCACCACTCACGACCTATGACCTCCCCTCACTTCCACCATCACAAAACAACCATCCACTGCCACCGTGCACCACCGCAACAGCCACCATGACCTCTCCTTCCACCCTCGTCCATAAACAACACAAACAACACCCATCTCACGCACCCATCTTTTAACCACCCACAACAGCCACCTCCAGCCACCATGGACCTAACCTATGATCACCACTAACCACCCCTGACATCCACCATCACTAACCAACCTCCGACAGCCAGCATGGACCACCACACCAGTCGCCACAGCCTCCCGTATACCACTCGACAAACAACACACTTCCTATGTTCCTTAGCCGGTGCCCCGGCTACCGACACCCTCCACCGGCAACCAACACACAAACCAACTCCATTTCTAAAGTTCTCTCTACCGGCATGACCACCAGCAGCCGGTGTGCCGGCTCCCACACCCATAATCTCGTTCGAACTCGTGCAAACAAGTTCTTGCTCCCTCTACAGGTTGCCCGGCTGCCGCCTAGCCGGCTGCCAACACAAGCCACGAATTCCATGACTAATCTTCACAGTTCTCACTCCCGGCTCCTTTCACGGTCGCCGGTGGACCGGCAGAAGTTCCCTGTCGCATTTTGCTCTATTGTTTTCTATTCGTGTTTGGGCATGCGTTGTATTTGTTCTGAAGTTGTCTTTTTAGGTGTATTAGGTGATCATTACTATCATGATTACTAGTATCATTACTATTAGTGGTCTTTATTAATTATTATTATTAGTATTAGTTAGTATTGTTATTAGTATTAGTTAGTATTATTATTATTATGATTATGAGATTATTATTATTAGAAGTATAATTAAACTTGTAATTGGAGGCTATATAAGGCTCTTCTCTCATTTGTATTTTAAGCCCATCTTACATTAGACACTCCATTAGATTAGAAAATTATTCTCTCTATTATTCTCTCAACATGTAAAGAACCCTAATTAATTTATCTATTCTATCAATCTTTCCTTTAATCAAGTTATCATCTTTATTTAATTAATCTCCAATTCATCTTTAGTTTATGCAAAATCCACAATTACTCAATAGTTTACATTTAGTAGTGGGTTGTAATTTGAAGGGAGAAGAGATTCATTCCTCCTTATTTCAACCAAGTTTCCACCTTTAGTTAGTGTTGGTATAATCCTCCTCTTTATTACTCTTTATTCCATTTGTTTACATGTTTATTGTTTGCTTAATTACTTGTTTCTATATAATGTTTCATCTTGTTACTTTCATCTTAAATTGTTCATCTTTTATTCCCATCTTCATTACCATGTTTGAGTAGTGTGTCTCTAAGGAGGAGGTTCGTCTTGTAGGATTAATGGGTCGGGTTTGAGTTGTATTTGAATGCTAATTGTTATGAGTAACTTGTCTTTTTATCTTATGCATACAAGATGTTTGTTGAAATGCTTAAGTGAGAATTGAGTTTTTCATCATCTTTTAGCTTGTTAGGGTGAGAGCCTTAACTTGTGCTTTGATTGTGTGCGTAATCATCGGGTTTTGGGTAGTTTGAGGGAGACCTTGACTAACCTTGACTTTGAAACCTCTTAGACCGAGAGGTCAAGACTTCACCTAGACAATTACCCATATTCGTAGCTTCATTTGCTTGTGTATAGCATTGGATGTTTGCCTCTTGTTTTGTGTATTGAGCATGTTGGGGAAGTGGCTTAGACGAGAGTTTGGTCTATTCCTTGCTTGGTTTGACTCGCCTACGGCGAGAGTCGGGACTAGTTAGACCGCACTAGACAAATGGGTTAGGACTAGTTAGGATGAGAGTTCAACTAGTTATGACCCAAGGACCGTCTCGTATCGAGAGATAGAGACACACCTAGACTTCATTCTCCATTATACCCTTTTGCATCGACTCAACCTTGTACCCCTCCTACTTGGGTGACCCCGACACCCTAGTCTCTTCTCATTGTGTTTAACTTCCTTGTTTATTTACTTTCTCATTCATTTCATGTTCTTAGCTTAGAATTTAGCATAGAAATCATTTTAATCTTCTTGACTGACTAGACTAAAACAAAGACCGAGACTTATAACCCATTTCTAACACACCATCCTTGTGGATTCGACACCCTACTTCCCTAATACATATTTTGGTTGTACGGTTAATTTGTTTGATAGGCTTAGGCGAAAAAAGCTACTATCACTCCTACCTCTACTCGAGAAGGCAGCACCCGACAGTTATGCTGAATCGCCATTCGTGGATGCAATATCTGTTGTCGCCATGCCAAAGGGGTTACCAAATCCGAACATGCCTCTATTTGATGGCACAACATATCTCTTTGACCACATAAGCCAATACAAGAAGAAAATGATGACAGTGACAGCTGTAGGACACGTAAAAGAAGCCTGTATGTGCAAGGCGTTTGGATCCACATTGTCAGAGCCAGCACTCCGATGGCACGTAAGTTTGCCTAACAGATCAATATCCATGTTTGCCAACCAGGTAAACGCATTCACTCAGCAATTCGCAAGCAGCCGGAAGCCACAAAAGCATGCAGGCAACTTGTACATAATTGTTCAAGGAGCAAGTGAGACCATTGGAGAGTACAACACTAGATTTAACAATGAGAAGGTGGCGGTACGGGAATGTGACGTGTCAACAGTAGTGGAAACCTTCCGAAGGGGCCTACACCATGAGTCACACTTGTATAAGTAGCTGACTATGCACCCTTGTCATAGCTTTGAACCAGTGCAAGAAAAGGCAGCAGCTGCAATTAGACTAGAAAAAGATATCCTAGCTAAAGACAGCATACCAAGCACGCCAAGCATATCCAGCACATCGGCCATGGAGAAGTCAAATAGAAAACAGCCCACCAGCAAGAAGGAGGAGAGATACAGGTCATATGGTAGGGGAATCAACAGAATCGATTGTAATACTACGGTTTTATGAGTCTATGGGTACTCTATCGAGTAGGCCTTACTCTGTCGAGTAAGGGTGTGTTGCGTTTTAAAAATAGTTTTTCACCTGTTGGGTACTCGATCGATTGACGTTGATACTCGATCGATTAAGGGGGCACTCGATCGAGTACCTCAGCTACTCGATCGAGTAGCTGGTTTACGGGGGATGATTTGTCGGGTTTTCTTAATAATGCGATTAAGTATATAATTACTTCCGTCACTTTTCTTTAAACACTTTTAAAACCTAATTGCTTTCAAAAAGAGAAATTAAACTACGTTCTTCACATCAATCACATTGTTAGCAAATTCCGGAGCTTGGAAGGTCGGATTTTACCTTTCTTTATACCTTTGTGATCCTTGCGTCGAGGGTAAGATCTACGTACCATTTTTATAGTATTTCGTTAAAGTTGGTTAAACCCTAATATTAGGATTTGGGGGTTTTGTTGTATTTCGTGATTGGTAGTGATTATATGTTTGTATGTTAGGAGGAGGAT
Source organism: Silene latifolia (assembly GCF_048544455.1). Lineage (NCBI taxonomy): Eukaryota > Viridiplantae > Streptophyta > Magnoliopsida > Caryophyllales > Caryophyllaceae > Silene > Silene latifolia. The sequence continues at coordinate 478,954,001 of NC_133538.1, read as the reverse complement.
TCGTAGAAGAAGCTTTTTGATATCAGCTGTGAGACCGTCTGATTGTGTTGCTTTCCAGGTAGGGTTTCCCTACTCAGTATTAGTCTCATAATGCATTGTTGGTGCTTTGTGAGTATTGAATATTATCGTATTCGTATTGAGACGGTTGTTGGTTTGATTGTTGTTTAATGGTTGTGATTGTTTGTCTCTGGTTCTCGAGATGCGTTCTCGGCTGAGTGGAGTCACTTGCGGGAGTGGCTTCACGCCCTAGTTTCGCCTTCCGTGGAACCCTCCACGGGAGGGGATGTGCACATTAATGGGACAGGGTTATCGCTCGGTATAATGAGCGGGGATTTGGTGGGTACGGCTGCGGTCCCCACTGGCAGGGCTGGTCCAAAGGGACACCGTGTGACGAGATGACGGAGTGTGTGTGATTGTGTGTGCGATCGTTTGAGCTTTTGTTTGTTTCTTCATTGCTTTGGTTATATAAATTGTGTGATTAGTACTGACCCCGTTTAATGTTTTAAAAACTGTGGTGATCCATTCAGGGACGGTGAGCAGGTATTGAGCAGGTATGAGTCGAGTTACTGGGATAGCTGAGATGTGCCACCGTCTGATGATAGAAGTCTTCCGTTGTAGCTTTAGTAGTTTAATAAACATTTCATTTAGCTGATAGACAGTTGGTTTTGAGAACTTGTATTCGTATTTTGGTATTTGGCTTTGGATTGTAACCTTTCACTAAAGTTATCCTATTTAAATGTTGTTTCGTTATTGTCTGATGATTATCATTGCCTCGGGTAACCGAGATGGTAGCATCCTTATACTTGAGTGGTCCTGGTAAGGCACTTGGAGTATGGGGGTGTTACAAAATGGTATCAGAGCCACGATCCTGAAACCTGTAACCAATGAATCTAATGAACATAGGGAGTCAATTAAAATGATCCCGGGGTAAAGGTTTTAGGAGCTAATGCAAAGGCTTGGGAGACGTCCTAAAGTCGCGAACTCGCCCTACAATTTTGAACCGGTCACATGGGGGGTATATGTCAAGGTTGTATGTGATGCTTGTTAACTTGTATGTGGATGTGATGATGTATGCTGTAATTGTTGGATGTTTGGAGTAGAAGGTTGAGTTTGTGAACGAAAGGTTGGTGAAACATATATAACTATTGTTTGAACAAGAAGCATGTTGGATGTTCACTATGTGGCGTTTGATAATATGATATAGTTGTTTTGTTGATCATATGAAAAGCTTGGTAGAATTGCATGCTTAAATATATTATAATGTTGAGTTTATAATGTTGCATTGTGTGTTGGGATATGTGAGATAACATGCGGGTAGTATATTCGAGTCAGCATGACTCGATCGAGTAAGGGGGTACTCGATCGAGTAGGTGAGGTACTCGGTCGAGTGGGTCTGACTCGATCGAGTGGGTATTTCGCGTTTTTACAACCGGAATCGTGTTTTTGGGCACTCGATCGAGTTCATAGGGCACTCGATCGAGTAGGGGGTTACTCGATCGAGTAGCTATCTACTCGGTCGAGTATGTTAGAGATCAGAAGGTCTATTTGGGGTCTGATGTCGGGGCACTCAATCGAGTATGGTGGGTACTCGATCGAGTAGCCTCTACTCGATCGAGTAGGTTTAGGCACTCGATCGAGTGTGTTCTGGGCAGTCTGCTTTCGTATTTTGAGGTTTTAGTGCGTATGTTTACATCTACCCTTTCTTATATAGTTTCAAGTTGCCGCCCAAGAGAAACGCTTTGTATGCGAGAGCTGAGACCATGAACATAGATGATATCGTTAAGATGTTGGAGCATCAGGATGCTCTTACAGAGGCCTTAAAGAAAGTGGTAAAGGATAAGGAGGTTGATCACTCTAAGATCAGCCTTTATATAGCGAGGTTTAACCCAAAAGAGTACAAGGGGACCGGGGAACCAAACCTTCTTGACAACTGGCATCGTGAGATGGAGAACATACTAGACCTGGTTCACTGTCCGGATGAGATGAGAGTAGAACAGTGCGTTCTACCCGAGAGAAGCAAACAAGCGAGTGGTGGGATAAGGTGAAGGTGAGTGCTAGGGAGATGTATGCGAACCAGGGCTTACCTGCTATACCTTGGGAAGAGTTTCGGAGGGCTATGAGGAAAGAGTTTGTACCTGAACATGTGAGGAGTAAGCTGAGAGAGGAGTTTGATGGGTTTAAGATGACATCTGACATGTCTGTGGCTGAGTACTACAAGCAGTTTAATGAGAAGTCTAGGTATGGTGAGGATATGGGTTTGAGTGAGCAGAATCTGGCGCTGAGGTTTGAGAGGGGGTTGACCCCTAAGATCATGGATAAGCTACCCGTGGGAGTCCTTACTGATGTTAAGGAAGCTTGTGAGAGGGCTGGGAGAGCTGAGAGGTTGGTAGAGATGGCTCAGGAGAGAGTGGGTTAGAAAAGAAAGGCTGAGAGTGAGGGTGGTGGCCAATCTAGTCACAAGAAAGGCAACCACAATCAAGCTAGAGGGTTTTCTTCTGGGTCGAGATTCGATCTTTGGGGCTTCCTTTGGGCGTGGCCGTGTGAGTAGTAGTGGTAGTTGGGGAATGACCTACTATGGCTGTGGCGGTGTAGGCCACAAGAGACATGAGTGCACGAGTATGCCTGGAGCTTTTCAGGGATCGGCTCTGGGGAGCTATTCTCAGGGACATGCACAGAGTTACGCGAGCAATAGACCGTCTGGGTCATGGTCTAACCGGGGAAGTCAGAGCTATCAGGGTGGAGGTAACCGCAATAGCGGTAATTCTTATCAGAAACCAGCTACAAACAACAATAACAATCAGGGGTCGGGTGCTAAGCCGACCACATCGCCCAATCTTGTCCAGGAGGTGGACAAGACCAGACCCGATGGAAAGTCATTTCATGATGGACAAGAAAGCAAAAGAGGATGATGCACATGTTATCACGGGTACTTTTCTTGTTAACGGTATTCATACCTTTGTTTTGTTTGATTTGGGGCGTCTCGATCGTTTGTATCTTGAGTCATGTTAAACGGTTGGGTTTGAGGGTATATGAGTCTGTAAGTGAGAAAGTTTTTATACCTTCGGGTGAGTCTGTATCATGTGGGAGGTTGTATAGAGATGTACCTATGATAGTTGGGCAACTTGATCTACCTGTAGACTTGCTAGAGTTTCCTTTTGACGGTTTTGAGATGATAGTTGGGATGGATTGGTTGGGAAAGTATAAAGCTAAGATAGACTGTCATCAAAAGAAAGTGTCTTTGAGAGGTCCTAAGGGTGTTAGTGTGTCTTATCGTGGGTTTGTGGTCAAACCCAAAGTTAAGTTGATTGCGGCTGTCACCTTGAAGTCTTATCTGAGGAAGGGATGCCCTTTGATCTTGTGCCATGTGAGAGATGACCGGATAGAGAGTCCGACATTGATCGATATACTGTGGTGGGAGAGTTTGCAGATGTTTTTCCAGAGGAGATTCCGGGGTTGCCACCGAAGAGGGAGATAAATTTCACAGTTGAATTGAAACCGGGGACGGGGCCAATCTCTAAGGCACCGTACCGGATGGGTCCTAAAGAGATGGAGGAGCTCAGGAAACAGTTAGATGATCTGATAGAGAAGGGTTACATTATACCTAGTGTATCGCCGTGGGGAGCACCAGTTCTTTTTGTGAAGAAGAAAGATGGGAGTTTGAGGTTGTGCATAGACTACAAAGAGCTGAACCGAGTGAAGGTGAAGAACAAGTATCCTTTGCCAAGGATAGATGACCTGTTTGATCAGTTGAGTGGTGCATCAGTCTTTTCCAAGATTGATTTGAGGTCGGGGTACCATCAGGTGAAGATTAGAGAGGTTGACATACTAAAGACAGCTTTCACGTCGAGGTATGGCCATTATGAGTATGTGGTGATGCCATTTGGGTTATCTAATGCACCGGCTGTGTTTATGGATTTGATGAACAGAATCTTGAGACGCTTTTGGACAAGTTTGTGGTGGTGTTTATCGATGACATCTTAGTCTACTCCAAGACTAAGGAGGAGCATGAGGAGCATCTGAGGATTGTGTTGCAGACTTTGAGGGAGCATGAGTTATATGCTAAGCTGTCCAAGTGTGAGTTCTGGTTAGAGAAAGTTGCTTTTATGGGGCATGTGATCTCTAAGGAGGGAGTGGTCAGTGGATCCCAAAAAGATTGAGGCAGTGACAAAGTGGGAAGCACCAAAGAATGTTGCTGAGATCAGGAGTTTCTTGGGTTTAGCTGGATACTACAGACGGGTCGTGAAATATTTCTCGAAGATAGCTAGACCTATGACAACTTTGATGAGGAAAGAGAACAGGTTTCGTTGGGATGAGAGTTGTGAGACGGCGTTCCAAACATTAAAGGAGCGTTTGACCACAGCTCCTATCTTAGCATTGCCTGAAGGGATCGAGAACTTTGAGGTTTATACAGATGCCTCAAATAATGGGTTGGGATGTGTGTTGATGAAGAACGGTAAGGTGATTGCCTATGCTTCTAGGCAATTGAAGCCATATGAGGAGAACTACCCTACACATGATCTGGAGTTGGGTGCAGTGGTGTTTGCTCTCAAGATTTGGAGGCATTACCTTTATCGGGCGACCTTTAAGGTATTTTCGGATCACAAGAGTCTCAAGTACATCTTCACTCAAAAGGAGTTGAACATGAGACAGAGGAGGTGGATGGAGCTGACTGGCGATTATGACATGGATATTATCTACCATGAAGGGAAAGCCAATGTTGTTGCAGATGCTTTGAGTAGGAAGAGTGTACATTCTTTGTGTACAACACTATCTTTGATGAGGTTGAGAGATGAGGTGGGGAAGTTTGGGATACATATGATGCAGAGAGGGGATGCCGTGGGGGATTTGACAGTACAGCCTGATCTTTATGATGATATTCGAGGTAAACAGGCGTTGGATCCTAAGATGGTTGAGTGGAGAGCTGGGGTAGAGAAAGGGACAGTGTCTCGATTCTCTATTCATACATATGGTAGTTTGAGGTTTGATGGTAGGTGGTAGGTGGTGTGTCCCTAATGATGAGGAACTGAAAAAGATTATCATGACAGACGCACATTGTACACCGTATTCAGTACATCCAGGTGGTGACAAGCTGTACAAGGATTTAAAGAACACGTTTTGGTGGCCTGGGATGAAGAAAAAAACAGCTGAGTTTGTGGCCCGTTGCTTGACATGCCAGAGAGTTAAAGGGGAACAACGACGACCACAAGGTAAGATTCAGTCTTTAGAGGTACCTGAGTGGAAGTGGGAATCCATTTTTATGGATTTTATCGTGGATTTGCCAAAGAGTCAACAGGGTAACAACATGATATGAGTAATAATGGATCGACTAACCAAGTCAGCTCACTTTGTGCCAATGAAAGATACATGGACTAAAGCACAATTAGCTATGGCTTATAGAAAGAATGTGCTTAAGTTACATGGAGTCCCTAAGGACATAGTGTCTGACAGAGATGCGAGGTTTATCTCAAGGTTTTGGAAAGAGTTGCAGGAATCTTTGGGAACAACTTTGAAGATGAGTACAAAGATTTCATCCTGCGACGACGGTCAGGATCGAGAGAACGATCAAGACTCTTGAGGATATGTTACGAGCTTGTGTGATGGACTTTGGTGGTAGCTGGGAACAGAGGTAGGATTTGATAGAGTTTTCTTACAACAACAGCTATCACACTAGTATTGGCATGACAACGTTTGAGGCTTTATATGGGAGGAGATGTAGGAGTCCGATTTGTTGGGACGACAAAGTCTTTGAGGCAAGGGTTCTAGGACCAGAGATGGTACATGAGATGGTTGAACAGATTAAGATGATCGGGAACGGATGAGAGCAAATCAGATAGACAAAAGAGTTATGCAGATCTACATCGCCGGGATATAGAGTTTCAGGTTGGGGATAAGGTTCTTCTGAAAGTGTCTCCTATGCGTGGGGTTATGAGATTTGGGAAGAAAGGCAAGCTAAGTCAGAAGTTCATCGGGCCTTATGAGATCTTAGAGCGGGTTGGAGAGGTTGCATATCGTCTGGCTTTACCAGCTGCGTTAGAGAGAGTGCATAATGTGTTTCATGTATCTCAGCTGCGGATGTATGTTAGTGACCCGTCACATGTGTTAGAGGCAGAGAGCTTAGAGCTAGATGAGTCTTTATCATATCTTGAGGTGCCTAAGCAGATTCTTGACCGGAATGTTAGGAAGACTAGGAGTGGTGAGACAGTTTTGCTTAAGATCCTTTGGTCTAACTACGAGACTGAGGAAGCTACATGGGAGGCAGAGGAGGCCATGCGAGAGCGTTACCCTTTCCTTTTTGATCAGGTATGTATGGTTACGGGGACGTAACCTTGTTTCTTTTAGGGGAGTAGGAGATGATCGCGAAGAGTTTTTAAGAGTTTTTATACCCTTTTTATGTTGTGTCGGTATGTTGTTGTGGTTGAGTCGGGTTGAGTTTGGGTTAGTAACATGTTTTATGTTGAGTTTTGTTTTGGTTGTTGAGTCGGGAGTGTTGTAGTGTCTGTCTTTGTTTTGTTTGTGGTTTGAACTTCGGGGACAAAGTTCTTTTTAAGGAGGGAAGACTGTAATACTACGGTTTTATGAGTCTCTGGGTACTCTATCGAGTAGGCCTTACTCTGTCGAGTAAGGGTGTGTTGCATTTTAAAAATAGTTTCTGACCTATTGGGTACTCGATCGAGTAACGTTGATACTCGATCGAGTAAGGGGGCACTCGATCGAGTACCTCGACTACTCGATCGAGTAGCCTGACGGGGATGATTTGTCGGGTTTTGTTAATAATGCGATTAAGTATATAATTACTTCCGTCACTTTTCTTTACACTTTTAAAACCTAATTGCTTTCAAAAAGAGAAATCAAACTACGTTCTTCGCATCAATCGCATTGTTGGCAAAATCTCGGAGCCTTGAAGGTCGGATTTTACCTTTCTTTATACCTTTGTGATCCTTGCGTCGAGGGTAAGATCTACGTACCATTTTTATAGTATTTCGTTATAGTTGGTTAAACCCTAATATTAGGATTTGGGGGTTTTGTTGTATTTCGTGATTGGTAGTGATTATATGTTTGTATGTTAGGAGGAGGATTACGGAAGAAGCTTTTTATATCAAATTGTGAGACCGTTTGATTGTGTTGCTTTCCAGGTAGGGTTTCCCTACTCAGTATTAGTCCCATAATGCATTGTTGGTGCTTTGTGAGTGTTGAATATTATCGTATTCGTATTGTGACGGTTGTTGGTTTGATTGTTGTTTAATGGTTGTGATTGTTTGTCTCTGGTTCTCGAGATGTGTTCTCGGCTGAGTGGAGTCACTTGCGGGAGTGGCTTCACGTCCTAGTTTCGCCCTCCGTGGAACACGCCACGGGAGGGGATGTGCACATTAATGGGACAGGGTTGTCGCTCGGTATGATGAGCGGGGATTTGGTGGGTACGGTCAGCTGCGGTCCCCATCGCGTATGGCTCCAAAGTGGACAGTCGATGACGGAGATTGATTGGAGTGGGTGTGATTGTGTGTGTGATCGTTTGAGCTGTTTGTTTACTGTATTGATGGTTATATAAATTGTGTGATTAGTACTGACCCCGTTTAATGTTTTAAAAACTGTGGTGATCCATTCGGGGATGGTGAGCAGTTATTGAGCAGGTATGAGTCGAGTTACTGGGATAGCTGGGATTTGCCACCGTCTGATGATAGAAGTCTTCCGCTGTAGCTTTAGTAGTTTAATAAACATTTCATTTAGCTGATAGACAATTGGTTTTGAGAACTTGTATTCGTATTTTGGTATTTGGCTTTGGATTGTAACCTTTCACTAAAGTTATCCTATTTAAATGTTGTTTCATTATTGTCTGATGATTATCATTGCCTCGGGTAACCGAGATGGTAGCATCCTTATACTTGAGTGGTCCTGGTAAGGCACTTGGAGTATTGGGGTGTTACATCGATAACAGGGAAGAGAATCAGCAACTCCCCACACTGGCGGAATATGGATTCACAACTAGCGTTGGAGGAATCCTGAAAGCACTCATGGAGATGGGAGACGGGGTAAGGTGGCCCAGGCCACCAGTAGAAGGGAAGTCATGGCGAAAAGGCAGTAAGAAAAAATGTGAGTTCCATCGTGACATCGGGCATAACACGGAAGATTGCTACACCCTACGCACGGAGATTAGGCGCCTGTACGAGCAAGGGGAGTTGAACCACCTATTACCACGTGGGGGAAAGCAGCAGGATAAGGTGAGCTCCGTAAAGTCCCCAGCGCCACCTACATGCACCAAGATAATAAACGTGATAACACGCGGCTCAGACTTAAGCGGATTGACATATTCAGCAGCCAAAAGGCGCGCTACTAAGACTAAGGGAGACAGACCAGAAACTTCCTGCAGGATTTCTGTAGATACCTCATTTCTACACCTCCCGCAAACCACCCGGTGATGATTGGGCCGCATGTTTGGTACGCGGAATGATGGGTGACAGTTCGTAAGTTTATTGTCAAGTGATTGCTCAAACATTGATGTCTACCTCTTAGTTGTCATCTACGCGCCGATACGGTCGTTTTGACATTAATTAGAGTACATTTGGAGTCCGGGCCTAAAACCGTCTTCATTTTCTGATAACCGCTAAATCCCGAGTCAGAATGTTCTGGAATGTTCCGGATATTTCTATTCCATATTTTATAAATATTTCACAATCTTTTATTCTTTGGTAAACAATTTCCCTTTTTTCGGATTACCAGAAGATAACCGTCGGGAAAGGACGCAGTGCCTGCTGCGCCTCTTCGTGAGGCTGCCGCAGTTCCTGCTTCCTTTCTTCTTCCTTCGTCCTCTGTAATTCGTTCGTTTTATTTGCTTTGTTTGTTTTGCTAATTCTTTGACATACAATCATAATCGTCTCACATGTATATCATTTATCGTTCATTAGTATATAATTCATCGTTAAATCCAACTTAAATCCCTTATAATCTCATATTTGCTGGTTTTCGTCATTAAACTCAATCCGGGTTGTAGAAATTCGATTCGTTCATATTGAATTTCTGGAATTCGACCTTTGATATATTTTCATCTGTCTATTGTCATATTCATCGCATATTCGTCATTAATTTGTCGTTAATTCATCATGTTTAACCTAATTAATTCACCTATGTCACTAATCAATCCTTCATTCATAATTCATCTTAATTCCGTCTCATCCATGTTTTATCGCTTTTATGACTCATTCGTATGTATTTAATTCATTAAACCACTTTCATCCGAGTAAATACCGCAATTAACCATTAAATTCACCAATTAATATTAACAATTTGCAGTTCCGGCTTCACAGCCAGAACTCACCCTTGGAATAGACGCAGCTGCTGTTGCGCCTCTTCCAAAGGGCGCAGTCCTACTGCGCCTGTTCCAGGTTGATTTCTGTCTCTGAACTTCCGTTCTGCCTTGACCTGTTTAATTAGGTTACGTATAATTAACTATTAACCGTATTATCGCCTAATCATCTGTTCGTTAATTCATTCTTTTATTCTTTTTCTCAATTTATCCGTTTTAAAGGTATTTTTGACATAAATCGCTAAATCCATTGTAATTATTGTAATATTTATTATCGTAATTTTCCTATTGTATTTATCATTGTATTTTGTATCATTTGTATGTTTTCACATGTAATTAAATCTTAAATTCCTACTTTGACTAAATTGTTTGCTAATTAATTGTTCACCGACTTAGTTAAATCTTCACATGCTAGGATTAAAACTTGGATGTTGCATTGCATGCATATGATCGACGATATATCAAGTATAGACGATTTCCCTAATCATTTGTAGAGGCCGCTATCGAGGCGGGCGGGATTAGGTGTTCGATCAAAAGAGCTTCCTAATACGTACCCTCACCCCTTACTCCAGATCTCTGTGAACATCCGTGTTCATTGGCATCCACGAAGGTCATTCTAGACATAGAATGCTAAGGCTAACGATTGCTTAGTGTTCATGTCACTACTTTGTGTCTTGACATGACACGAGGTATTCGAACGGTTCCAATTTCCCATAGAAATTGGTGGCGACTCCACAAATGCAAACGCTTGTTTCCCAAGCGCCCCCGTGTCCCATTGTCCACAGTTTGGCGACTCCGCTGGGGAATAATACACTTACGTGTAGCCAAAAGGGTGAAACTTGAACAAGTTTAGGGAATAGTTTGTATAAGACAATTGTCAGTTTTCATAACTCGGTCTTCCTAGATCGTTTCATTCGGCCTTCCTAGGCCCAACCCAACCCATTCGACCAATTGTCCCGTCTAAACGGTCCTAATTCTTATTTGGGCCTAAGGATGGATATCGATTGACGTCATCCATACCATGATGCTTACTCTTGTTTGTATCAAGGACCTTCACTACTTGAGGAAATGGACTAGGAATCGGCCTTACTCTTGTTTGGTACGAGCCTCTCCACAGACTTCGGGTTTGATTGTTTGGTATGGCAACCCACCCTTTAAACCAAAACCCTTTCAAATGCACTCAGCATCCCGTTATAATGCTTGTATAAATGTTTGTACCTTACGTGATCACCATTTCTTTTAAAACCATGACGATTTTTGTAAAAAATCAAAATCCCTTTTTAAATGAAAATTTCGAAGAGGCCCATGATTACCGCAAAACCAAGTCGAAACTCTGTCCGTTTGTCGAGTTAAAATTCGGGCCCAAGCCCATTTCAAAACCTCACTTCAAGTCCACTCCTACAACTACACTATAGTTGACTAGGATACACATTTTCAAACCGTTGTCTTTTCTTCAAAACTCACTTGACACAAGTGGCACACACCCACTTCACAAGTCAAAACATTTCTTATTTTAGTAAGTGTGTTAGGATGGTCAATCGTGTTTTGATTCGTCGTCGATCTCTTATCCAGTTTCCAAGATGCCTGAAACAAGTGACGCGAACTTCAATCAACTTCAAGATGGTAATGATCGAATCCTAGCCGCACTAGCTCAAATCCAAGTTACCCAAGACCAAGTGTATGATCGCCTCGACACCATCGAAAGGCCGGATCTACACCGTAGAAACGAGGATTCCCCCTCGGGAAAGTGAAGTTGTTGATGACTTCGTGAATGACTTCAGGGAAGAAAGCTCTCCCATGGGTGTGACTGCAGCTGAGAAAAGACTCCAATACTTAGAGGAGCAATTGATGTACCTTAAAGGGGATGACATTTATAGAGAGAATAATCGCAAATATGAGGCCGTCAATTCCAAATTGCCGACCAACTTCAACATGACGGATATCCCTAAGTTCAAGGGGCATGAGAACCCTTTAAACCACATCCGTGCCTTCAAGGATTACATGTCTTTCAAAGGCATCAAACCCGAGATGTTCTTAAGGATCTTTCCTTCATCTCTTGACACTATCCCAAAGCAATGGTTCTACTCTTTAGAACACAAGAAGATCGCCACTTGGGAAGATGCCGCAATCGAGTTTCCTAAGCAATATGCGGATAATGCCGAGATCCAAGTTAACATGCGCACTTTAGAGGTTCTTACCCAAAATGACAAATAAGGATTCACCGACTTCCTAAGTAGGTGGAGGAAGACTAGTACCCAACTAGTTGAACGCCCAGATGAGGCTACCCTTGTGGAGACGTTTGTCGATAATCTCAAACCCATCTATGCCAATCATTTTAAATACCAAAACATCAAAAATTTCAAGGACCTAACCGTCCTAGGAACAAGGATTGAAGATGACATCCATAAAGGGCTCTTGTCCAAAACGGTAGGTCGAGGATATCAAGGCTCAACAAGTCGTTCTTACGACTCCACTAGCAAGACTGATGAAGTTAACCTTCTTGAGCCATCCAAGAAGAGTACCCCACTAAGGAAATTCACGAATCTTGGGGACACTTACTCCAATGCTCTAAAGAGGTTAATGAAGCAAAGCAAACTCCAACCCATAGGACCTACTCCCGAACCTGAAAAGAAGTCCAAGTTCTGGGACGAGAACTCATACTGTGAATACCATAGGGGTAAGGGACACGACACAGAAAAATGCTACAAATTGAAAAATGTGCTTCAAGACATGATAGAGGATGGTCGACTACCAATACCGCCGGGAGACAAACCCAACAACACTCAGAACCCTCTTGGGATTCTAGTGATCACAAGTGAAGAATCTACCTTAGATTGTTCACACCTCATTTCTCCAATTGAAGGTGAGATCTGCGCGATCGAAAATGAAGGGTTCTACTCTACCATTTCCCCTACCATTGCCGACTTCATCACATTGGCAAGAAGTGTGGATAGGCAAGTTTAGGAATTAGAAAATGTGGTGACAACTTTACATGACCCCAATGCAGCACCCAGAGAACATGCCCCACTAGTCTTTTCTCAAAATGCCACTATGCAAGAAATAGTCATCGTGGTTGACAAACTAGTAGACCAAATCACACAACTAGAAGACGAAATCATGAGAATGAGGGAACTAGCTGCAATCAATGGAGTATGGGCCGATGATGACGAGGACGAGTATCTCATTGAAAACTCTCTAGTCAAAGAAATAGTCCAAAATGGTCAAGACCAAGATGTGGATCACCTAACTCGTTCGCGGCATCCATATCAAAATACTACTCAAAACGGTCCAACCAACGTTGTCACACCAAATGATAATGAAGATGACTCCACTGATCATTTGCTCAAGCAATTACATAAGACAAAGGCTGATCTTTCAGTCTGGCAACTAGTAGCAAGCTCATTCCCACATCGCCAAGCTTTACTGCAAGCTTTGGCCAAACTAAGTGTAGCACATAACTCCACACCCGACGATGTAGTCATTTTGGTCTTTCAAGAATCACCGAAGATAAGTAATCCTATTACTTTCTCAGATGAAGATTTGCCACCCTTTGGCGCTAGTCACAACTTGGCTCCTTACATCACCGTCATTTGTCTAAAGAAGAATGTGCCAATGACCTTGGTTGATGATGGCTCCGCGGTCAACGTCATACCCCTCAAACCGGCATACAAATTGGGCATGAAAGAGGAGGATTGGACCCCTACCAATCAAGGTGTTCGCGCATATGATGGTACACGATGAAAGGTAGTAGGACTCGTTAACCTAACCATAGCCACAGGGCCAATTGAACGAAAGGTTAACTTCCAAATAGTGGACATTGAAGCTTCCTTCAACATACTTCTAGGAAGACCTTGGATTCACGCTTCCAAAGCGGTGACATCCACCCTTCATCTAAAGATCAAGATCCCACTAAATGGCAAAGTGGTGACGATCACTTCGTCACCCATCAAGGCAATAATCGAAAAGAAGTCAAACAATCAAGTCCTTGCGGGTCCAGTATATGAGCTTGGGGGCTTCCAAAGCATAAGCGTCATAGAAAGTGAATTGGCACCCTTATACTACGATCCCTACTCCAACTTGGTGGTCAACCACATACTCAAATCCCAGGGATACTTCCCTGGAATGCCTTTGAACCCTATCCGAAGAAACACCTTCGCACCCTACAAGGAAGGCAACTAAAAAAGAATACCACTTGGATTAGGGTACAAACCCACTAAAGAGGAAGTTCTCGAGATGCTTGCTCAAGTTCAAAACCGTAAGTACGTAGGAGTCCAAATGCGACCCTATCTCCCTACCCTAAACGGATACTTCGTTAAGGAAGGAAGTCTAGAACTCTTTCACGGATTTCCCGAACCTTGGCACTATCTCGAAAGGAAGCTAGCCGGAATCGAGATCTTTCACGATTGCTACTTCATTCCTCCAGAAATGGTTCCTACCGTCAAAGCTAGTCAAGCACCTTGCTTAGACGAACAAGCTGTTAGTCTATTGTTTGGAGAAGATCGATTTTTTAGAGTCACAGATGAGATCATTACCATGATACTTCAAGACGATCACTTCAACCCTACCGCGTTAATCACAGAAACAAACGCAAATCAGCAGAAAGGATGGAGAAAATCAATCAAGTGGACCAACAATCAAGGAAGACTCTTCAAGATCACCACTGGAGAAGGAGAGATGTTCAAAGGAGAACCAGAAGACGATGAATTCGAGTCAGAGTCAGAGTCGGAGTCAGAGTCGGAGTCTAGAGAAGTCACTAAGGAGTCTCCTCCTGTCGTCATCCTCATTCCCTTTGTTTCTCCTAGCTTAGCCTCAAATAGTAACAGTAGTTCGGGAAATGTCCCAACAACTGTCCCTTTACCGCCACTGACCACAGATCAGATGGCTTCTTTGTTTCAACTTTTCTCAAACTTTAATATGAATAAATCAGGTTCTGCTTAATCTTTGTGTTATCTTGAGTGCAATACGATGATACTGAGGATGTCCAAGACCCAGACTCAATTGAGATACCTCCCTACGTAGCCAAATAAATACTACAAGAAGAGGAAGGGGGACCAGTAATAGAGAACACTGAACCCATCAATGTAGGAACCGAACTAGAACCCCAAGAACTTAAGATAGGGACTACCTTGAGCTCTGCCGAACATAGAATCCCAATTAAGCTAGGTTTTAAGCCTGTGAAACAGAAGCTTTGTCGAATGAGAACAGAATGGGCTCTCAAGATTAAGGAAGAAGTCGATAAGCAATTCAAAGCCGGGTTCATCAAAGTTTCCGAGTATTCTGACTGGGTAGCTAACATAGTACCTGTACCCAAAAAGGATGGGAGAATCCGTGTTTGTGTTGATTTTAGGGACTTAAACAAAGCAAGTCCTAAAGATGACTTTCCTCTACAACATATCGACATATTGGTGGACAATACCGCAGACCACGCGTTACTATCCTTCATGGATGGATATGCGGGTTACAAACAAATCAAGATGGCCATTGAAGACATGCATAAGACCGCCTTTGTCACTCAATGGGGAACCTATTGCTATACGGTTATGCCGTTTGGGTTAATCAACGCCGGAGCTACATATCAACGCACCGCAACTACACTCTTACACGACATGATGCACAAAGAAGTTGAGGTATACGTAGACGACATGATTGTCAAATCCAAGTATAGAGAAGGGCATATTGAGAACCTTCACAAATTTTTCGCAAGGCAACGAAAGTACAACATGAGACTCAATCCTCAGAAGTGCGCATTCGGAGTAACATCTGGAAAACTCCTGGGATATGTTGTTAGCCAATGAGGTACAATATATAAGTCGATTCATATCGAAACTTACCATGATTTGTGAACCTATCTTCAAGAAGCTCAAGAAAACGGATCACACCATGTGGGATGATGACTGTCAGAAGGCATTTGACCGAATCAAGGAGATATTGGCTAAACCACCAGTTCTCATGCCACCTCAACGAGATCAACCTCTTGGTCTGTATCTCACAGTGACTGAAACAGCCATGGGTGCCATGCTAGCTCAAACCGTAGGAAAGGAAGAAAGGGCTATCTACTACCTTAGTAAGAAGTTCTTGGAGTACGAGTGCAAATACTCACAACTCGAAAAGACATGCCCCGCTCTTGTGTGGGCGACGAAGAAGCTACGCCATTACATGCTTAGCTACTCCGTCAAAATATACTCCAGAATGGATCCATTCAAATACCTCTTCGAGAAACCCGTCCTCAACGGACGTCTAGCGAGATGGACTTTGATGCTCTCCGAGTTCGACCTCAAATACGTGCCGCTGAAAGTTATAAAAGGGCGCGCCGTTGCCGAATTCTTTGCAGAAAATTCCATCAATGATGCACGAACAATAGACACTTGGTCATTTCCAGACGAGGATATACTCCAAACCGATGTAGACTCCTGGGACCTTTACTTTGATGGGGCATCAAACTTAAGAGGATTTGGAAGAGGAGTGTTGCTCATTTCTCCTGAAGGTGAGCATACACCAATCTCTGTCAAACTCGACTTCGAGGTGACAAACAATGCTGCAGAATACGAAGCTTGTCTCATTGGACTACAAGCGGCAGTGAGCTTAGGCATTAAAACCCTCCGAGTACATGGGGATTCATCCCTGATCATCAATCAAGTTATGGGATCTTGGAAAATCCGAAGCGAAAGCTTAGCACCTTATCAAGCCAGAATAGACCAAGTTGCCCAATTCTTTGACCACGTGACATATCTACACCTACCTCGGGAAGAAAATCAATTTGCAGATGCTCTTGCCAAACTGGCATCCTTGATTAATATGCCAGATGACATGGTGGAAATGCCTTTATGTATCGAACGACAGTCAGAACCGGCTTATGTCCATCAAATCACCGATGAAGAGGAAATCACACAGGAACCCTGGTTCCAAGCAATCCTAAATTTCAAGCTCAACGGTACCTATCCACCCGATATGGACAAAAGGGGACAACGTGCTATACGCCTAATGGCTTCCCAATACGTTCTCATGCAAGGAGAGTTATACAAAAGAACACCTCTTGGTGTAATCCTACGTTGCCTTGATCATTCACAGGCGCGGAAAGTGACGGAAGAAGTTCATGATGGAGAATGCGGTCCTCACATGAGTGGGCCCATTATGGCAAAGAAAATCACACGTTTGGGGTACTATTAGACCACAATAGAATCCGATTGCATCAAATATGTAAGACATTGCCACAACTGCCAAATCTTCGGGAACGTACAACATGTCCCTCCTTCATTGCTCTATACGATGACATCTCCTTGGCCATTTTCTGCCTGGGAATTGATATAATCGGAAGATAACCCCACTGAACAGAGGTCATTGTTTCATCCTAGTGGCAATCGACTATTTCACCAAATGGGTAGAAGCGGCTTCCTACACTAGTCTCACGGCTAAAAACGTGGCAAAGTTCATACAGAACAACATCATCTGTCGATACGGTTGCCCACATGAGATCATTAGTGATAATGGATCACATTTCCAAGCTGAGACTGAGCAATTGCTAGCCAAGTACAAAATTAGGCATCACCACTCTTCGCCATATAGACCACAGACTAATGGCGCGGTAGAGGCAGCAAACAAAAACGTTGTCACAATTCTCAAGAAATTGATTGACAACTATCGAGATTGGCCAAGCAAGATACCTTTTGCTTTGTGGGGATATCGCACATCAGTTAGGACGCCCACTGGGGCCACCCCTTTCTATTTGACTTACGGCATGGAAGCTGTACAACCAGTCGAGTTAGAAATACCATCATTGCGTATCTTACTCGAACGCCAAATCCCGGAAGCCGACTGTAAGAGGGATAGATATGAAGAACTCATCCTCCTGGATGAACGTAGGCTACGCGCCTTGCACAATGTCCAAACATATCAAGCACGTATCAAACGAGCTTTCAACAAAAGGGTTAAGCCAAGGAACATCAAGGAAGGAGACTTAGTACTCAAATCGGTTAGAGCTCTTTTACCTGTCAATCCAAAGCCCTCAGACAAGGCTACTTCTGGCCCACAATGAGGGCAGACTCGGCAGAATATGCTCGGAAATGTGACGCCTGCCAGCGCTCAGCGCCAATGATCTATCCGCCAGCAGAGCTCTTGCATCCCATCATTTCCCCCTGGCCATTCATGACATGGGGAATGGACATCGTGGGCCCTCTGCCTAGAGCCACAGGAAACAGATTATGGATATTGGCAATGACAAACTATTTTTCCAAAAGGATAGAAGCAGAATTATTCACAGAGGTAAAAGACAAACAGGTCATCTCTTTTATCAAGCGTAATATCATCTACAGATTTGGTATCCCGTCGGAAATTATATGTGACAACGGATCACAATTCATCTCAAACGACGCGGAAGGATACTGCGCCAGGTGGAACATCTCTCTGAAAAAATCAGCACCCAGGACTCCAAAGTCCATCGGGCAAGCTGAATCCAGCAATAAGATTATCATGGATAACTAAAGAAGGGGATTACAGGAGTTAGGAGGAAAGTGGGCAGATGAGTTACCACTAGTGCTATGGTCAGACGGAATGGCACCAAAGACGGCGACAGGCCAGACACCCTTCAGCCTGGTGTTTGGCGCGGAAGCAGTGATCTCACATGTATGGATGTATGACAGGGGAACTGAACAGTGCAGAGATGGTCAGGAGCCTGGACAAGATAGACGAGCTGCGAGCAAGCGCAAAGATACGTCTGGCTGCCTACAAGCAGTCAGTCGCCAGAAGTTACAACAAGAACGTCAAAATCAGGCTCCTGGAGGTAGGAGACCTGGTTCTCCGTGAAGTGTTCCAAAACACCAAGAATCGTAAGGCAGACAAATTCGCCTACAAATGGGAAGGACCATACCAGATAGAAGGCATTGTTGGTCATGGGGCGTACAGATTGATGACCATGGACGGTCAAATCATACACAAACCATGGAACATATTTCACCTGAAGACGTATCACTTTTGATAACTAGTAAAGTTTAGTGTAGAAAGAAGTGTATCCAAAAAAGGCACAAAAAAAAGCGGTAGTAGGCATACTACCAATTTTATTCCATTTCTTTTCTTTTATTTCTTTGAACTTTAAAAGCTGCTATTGGAGTTGTGTGGTCTGTAAGCTTCCTGGGACCACAATTGCTCTAGCACCCCATGAGACAGCATCAGGTACTTCACATCGCTCTGGTGGAATTTTCTGTTTTCAAGCTTCTTTGAATGCATCACTTTGAGCTCTAATATCTATGGTACATTGAAAGTGTTGTTAGCAGGACTGTCAACTGCAAACGCGTCCCTAGAAGTAGATGAAACCGTGTTGTTATTTGGTATAGACAGTGAGCAACAGAGCATAAAATAGGATTGGGAAATTAGGTATGTGCAATTTTGGGTGGTTGGCATATATAGTAGTAATCACTGCTGACGATTTCTTGTAAGTTGTAACATATCCTTTCAAAAAAGTTGGAACATATCCTTTCACACAAAATCTCATATCCGTCACTTTAGAATGACGGATACCATTTTTCCTCACAAATGACCCAAATAGAGGAGAGAGGGAAGCACATGGGGGTGCCCCCACCTTGTCCCCCTATCCGTTTTGTGAGTGACATTATCCGTCATTTGCTCCGACCCGTTTTCAGCAAGACTAATTAATTCTTTCATATCTTGGTGATGCACATTTGGATTATCTATATTTGGGCATTTTCAGTAAGACTCTTGTTGTAGCTACGTTGGATCAACCTCCATTTCAATCAAGAATAGGCCTCTTCTTGCCTTATCTTTGTGTTGCAATTACTGTGTTACCACCTCATCTTCAATTTCCACACTTTCTTTAGTTTCTTCTAATTTGTAATTAACAACCTTTGTTCAATAACCTGGTTGACAACATATTTGAAATTTATAGATATGAACATCCAAATACTAGCGGAGTTTCCCAAATGTACTTATTTTATGAACACCCTAGATCCAACCACTTGTGAGTTGTGAGTTGCTACAACCAAATCCATATAAATTTCATCAGTCCATTTTTCTTAAGACCATTGCTTTTGGTCTGAAATAAGACGGGTAACATGTCATCATTTTATAATAAAATGTTATTTTTTGATAACATGTTACCATTATTGTTCACATCATTTTCAGGGTAAAAAATGACACCTCTAATCATAACATTTTGTGAATTAATTGGTTACATTTTCTTAAAAAATGGCAACATTTTATCAGTCTGACAAATAAGACCAAAAGTATCCGTCTGAAACAAGAATTTGCGAAATTTCATAATTCAACCGCTTTGGGTCCATGTGAATTGTGAAAGCATTCTTTGGACAATTGGTCTCCCTTGTGACGGGTAACCATTTGTGGCGGATATTTTGTGAGTTAAAATGGTAACAAAATGGGCTAGTGGAGAAAGGGGACCACATGAATAGTGTTGCAGAGAGAGAAAAAGTGAGTACTTTGTAAGGTAAAATGGTATCCGTCACTCAAGAGTGACGGATATGTGCCGTCACAAACAAGAATTTGTGTTCTTTGATAGTTTCCTCCTCTAGCGGATGGGATTTTCTAGAGGAAATTTTCCAAATTTTTAGTTTAATTTTTCGATTTTTTTTTGGTAGTATTCCTGATGAGATTTTCGAAGTTTTAGTTAAATTTTTCGATTTTCTTTTCGAGTGTCCCCTAGGTTCAAATCCACACTGCCTGAAGTACAATGATTATCCATCATTTATGCCAAACAAAGTGTGTGA
Source organism: Silene latifolia (assembly GCF_048544455.1). Classification (NCBI taxonomy): domain Eukaryota; kingdom Viridiplantae; phylum Streptophyta; class Magnoliopsida; order Caryophyllales; family Caryophyllaceae; genus Silene; species Silene latifolia. The sequence continues at coordinate 478,933,973 of NC_133538.1, read as the reverse complement.
TGGTGTGATGTTCATTAACAGAAGAAACAACAAATGACTATTCACAAGTTTTCGTGTTTGCTGATAAGTAACACTTGCAATTACAACTATGATTCAACATTATGTACAATGAATGTGTAAAGTAAATTGAAGAATTCAATCAAAAGAAGAAAAAAAAAACGTAGAATGTTGTACAGATACATGAATCAATCATTGTAATGCCATAGTGCCCATAGTCGTGGAAAATTCTTCCAAGACATCTCCTTCCAACCCTGCCGACCACCTCCGCAGAATTCGCATTAGTGAGGCGGCTTTCCTTTTCGCTCTAGCCGTTCCATTACCCATCAACTCCCATATCACCATCTCAATTGTCGATACCTTTGCTAGATCCGCTACCATTTCCGCCCCCCCTTTACGACAAATAATAACAAGTGTTGCAACAGCGCTCTCCTTGGTTCTATCTGTACCACTTCTCAACATGGCCACCAACCTCCCGATCATATCACTGGCTGCAGCAACTGCCAGCAAGCCACCTTTCTTAACAACCGTTTCCAGTATAGTCATTGCTTCCTCCGGTAATTCACCCATTATCTCTTTAAGTGTGTCAATCACACCCCCTTCAACCAGCCGTCCCGCTATTTCCCTATCGCCCGCCAAAGTCAAGATTGCCACCAAGGCATCCCTTTTAGAGCTTGTAGGTCCTGCCCTCGCGAGCTCCAGCAATCCCTTCACAACACGACTCTTCTTTCCTAGTTTCTTTCGATGGGCACCAACTCCCGCGAGGCTAAACACCGTAGCAGCTGCGTTGGCCTTAGCCTCCCATGTGGCACCGGAGCGTAGCACTTCCACCACCCCATTTAACGCTCCATCCATCTCCATTATCCGGCCCTTGTTCGCCTCAAGGATTGACAAATTTAATAACGTTGTGACCGCGTTTACTTGTAGGTTCGGGTGGTCCGGTCCCAAATACCGAACCAATAAAGGAATTCCCCCCGCCTCCCCCATACAAGCCCGACTATCTGAATCGGTCTTAGCCAAAACGCGCAATTCATAAACCAAACGGTTTATAGTCTCAACCGAACCCAAACATAAATCCATATCCAAATCCGAACTTGAAGCCAATTTATTAAGCAAATACGACACCGTCATCTTAGTAGCCTCTAGGGAAACTTTATTTGCAACGACACCGATTCGACCCTCTTTATCCTCAATGGCCACATAAGGAACCCTATTCTCCCTACACCACATGACAATTAAACTCTTTAAGGCCGCATTGGGAATCAAGTTCGTGTGGGCCAGCGTCTGACCCGTCTTCGGACACGTGTTACGACCCGACTCAATCCACAGTGTAATGGACGTCCGATCGTACGTTTGACCCGTTTCCACAACAACCGGGTCAGTCATCAAATCGAGTGTAATCGGACACCGGAAATCAGTGGGCGCGTTCAACTCGGACGACGAGTTCCACCGTGTCGACTCAGCCAGGCTCGGAGTCGACGCGCCAAAGAGCACACACTTAGCATACCTCACGAGCCCGACCAACGCCACCACGTCGGACCTCGACTTCTCATCAGTTTGACACTGGAACTCGTCTTGCAAGAACTCAATCTCCTCTCGGCAAAGCGCTGAGTCACTCAGTCCCAGTTTAGCGAACGTCTCACTAATTTGACTAGTATCAGGAACTACCTCGCGCTTGATCGAATCAAGAAACGACAACACCGTAAGCCTCAATTCATCATCCGCTAAATCGATCAAATTTTTACGATTATTACAACAATTGATCACAAATTCGCGCAATTCATCAACATCTTCACTCAAATTAAGCTCATTTTTGGGCAAAATTTCAAGCAAAGTGCGTAAGTCCTGAGTCAACTCGTGAAAACAACTCGTAATCGACTCAGCTTGCATAAGAAGCCACGTCTTACTACTTCCAATTGAACAATCTTCAATCAAAACTCTAATTCTTTGCAAGACAATGAACAATTCTTCAAAACATAAAATAGATGAATTAGATAGAGAATCGAGCATACTCGAAGGAGATCGAAGAATTTCCTCGAAGATAACTGACAGAATTCCGCACTTTCGAATGATCGAAATCAAGCTTCGCCTGAACAACGACGGCGGCGATGACGGCGGAGATTTGGCAGCGATAACGGCTGAGAGAGAGTGTAGTACGCGAAGAAGATACGCAGGTGGAAGTTTCGGAATAAGGAACGCCGTTGGCGATGAACGCCGGCGTCGGTGAGGTACCTCCATTGATGGATTATCTAAGATGTTAGCAATTGAGGTTGAACATTGATTGATTGTAAATTGAGTAAATTAGGGTTTATGTTTTTGGCTTTAATTGATTGAATTACAAGAATTTGGGGATGTGCACCAAAAAGAGGAGACTTTAGAAAAAACTTTAAATGGACATTTAATCATATGAAAATGGGGTAATAAAGAGGTGGAACGGGGTATAATTATTGACATATTCAATTAATTTTATTTTCAAAGCGTCTTGCTTGTGACGGACTAATCCCGTCACAAGCTAAAGACCTCGCATAAAAAGGGAGAAAGAACAAGGTGGGGCACCCTATGTACTTCTCACTCATCTCTTAATGGATATTTTATAAGAGGAAACGGTATCCGTTACAAACTTGTGACGGGTATCACCGTTTTCAATAAGATTTTGTGTTTTATTTTAAAGGAAAGAGGTATGTAATGTCTTTGGTTTGGTGCTAGCTAGTTGTACATTGTTTACTTGTGTTAGTTGTGTTCTCGTATGCTTGTTGAATTTTTCTCTCTTTTTTTTTTTTGTCAAATCAAATTAGTTATGTGAGTATGTCATTTGTTTGTTATGTGAGTATGTCATTTGTTTATTGTGATGTCTAAGGGTATCGATATTTATTTTACATTTGGGACGGGGTCGGGGTTGTTACCTCCTATACACATTAATGTTCTTACCATTTCATTAAAATACTACTCACATATAATACAGAACTAGAAAGAACGTTAATGTGTAGAGGGAGTAATATTTATTTTGTGATTACATTGCATGGTTGAGATTTACTCTTCCTCCCGCCGTTTATTTAGTTTTGATTTGGTACAAATACAACAGAAATTAGATAGAACTATTTGTAAATAATTAAATATACACCAAAATGAAGTGGATGATCAAATAAATCATGAAAAATACTACTAAATTAAAAAGATAAATAAATGAGTGAGATATTTAAAAATAGAATTGGTAAACAAATGAGTGAGTGAGATATTTAAAAATAGAATTGGTAAACAAATGAGTGAGATACTTTAAAATAGAACGGATTTTCTGCAGGGTTTTTTAAAGGACTTTTTTAAATCAGCTTGCTCTTGAAAGATCATAGATTCTAATTAGACTCTCTAATTAAAAATCAAATTATCTCATAATTGGTGTTTATGTGATCTATGTAACATGAATGCAATATTAAAGCATATTAATATAAAAGATGAGGAAAATAATTTTCCTTACTTTGAGAAATGGTAGTATTTGGGCACAACCAAGATCACCCATCTTGGTTGTTCTTGAGCTATTCCTATTGGCAAGATCCTCCTCGAATCCAACTTTCAAAAGAGAAGACCTCCTTACATGATGCACCCAAGAACTTACCCAACAACCTTACTAATATTAACTAGATATTAAGTAAGATTACCCTTGATAATATGTAAATATTGCTAACAAACTTAGTGAATATTTTGTTTTTACTAACAAATCTTAGTAAATGAATTCTATTAATTTTAAAGAGGTAAAATTTTCCTACACTTTCTCTATCACATGCATTGTACAAGTTAGTGTGTAAAAAGAACCAAATGATAGAGTGTAGTAGATGGGTGACCGGTTGGGAGAGAGAGGGAGTGGAGTGTTGTTTTTGTCTTACTTTTATATGCCCAATGGAGCATAGATTTGATAAGAACAAAAATATTATGGGAAGTAAAAATTGTGTAAGTGGAATGATTATGACCAAAGCAACACTCAATCCCACTTACACGATTTCCATGACCCATTAACAGGTCCATATTGGTTCTTATATTTGTTGCACAAATACGTGTAAATTTTATTTAAACATCGTTTTATATTTAAATGCTTCCCAATTAATTTTGTCTAAAACACTCCGTAATTATACGTGTACAGCTACACATATATTTTACATACCTATACTAATCACATTAGTCAATTATTACTAATTTAACAATTTACTACTTAATCATTAATTCCCGTCTTAAATAATTTATTATTTAATTATCGCATAATTAAATAATATTTTCCGCGCCTCGAGTTCACAACTCAATATCTCTCTAAATTAATTAATCAACTAACTCTTAGTCAATTTATCAATGGACTAATTAAACTGTATCTCATACAATTAATTAGTTTTCGTGTTGGGGTTCGTTCCTTTAGGTGTGACCGAAAGGGATCAGCTGAACACCGCCGTCTCACGACAGTAACGTCAAACCCTAGTTGGCCAACTGTTACCGATATACGCTGATCAGCTGACTAGTATTGCCGATGAATATCCCATGCATATTCCTTAATGAGATTTAATAATATTATCACGCACTATTGTGGAGGACAAAACTCCAACAATCTCCAACTTGTCCGAGACAAGTTGTGCGAAGATTATAACAAAAAATAGTGGATAACTCCTTATCCCAACATTATCCTGCTTGTACTCTACAAGGGTGTGTTACCGATTCTCTTGTCCGTTTTAACAACAATCTCCCACTCAATGCAAGGTGTCTTTCAGGTCGCACGTGCACATGAACATATCGTGAGTGGTTTTCTCGATCGGGAGTGTGACTGCAAGACCGGAACAATCTACCATAGATTACTTCCGAGCGTGGCCACGCATTTCCCAGTCACAACTCCTCGAGTGGCTTAGAGATGTTTAAACCCAACGTGGGTGGACAATTCCTGTCTGCCCTATATATCCTTTTGCACAATACAGATCACCATGACCCAGTAGATATCCTTTGGCCTCCTTTCACGGCATGACCTAGGACAAAAACCAAAGTCACTCGGAAACTGCACTTGCTCAGATAATAGTCTCCAGTTTAAAGAATCGACTCATAGGAATATCATAGAAGTCCCGGCCACGACCAGGCGTCTGTAATAGATCTAAGGGACTCTATAAATGTCACTGTCCGGTAATGTGTCCCACAGTCTGCCTATGTAAACGACTAGTCATCCTTATGACCTTATGGTGCTGAACCTACCATCAATCGTCTTACAATCTAGTCACTCCGAGACGTCACCTCCATTAAGTGACTAGGGGCCAATACAATGTTCATCCTATTCACTTGAATTGGCGTTCAACATTGTCTCCACAACCAATTTGGATAAACAAGGTATTTAATGTTTTCAGTCAAGCTGAATAATTGAGTTCTTAAAGAGACTCAAACAATGAATGCGATCATCACTTATGTAAATATCAATATTCTATACAATATTTACATAACGATCTTCAGCAATTCAGGTATACTCCTCAATCACATTAAGACGACATAACCATCATATCTACCTTATGCCAACGGCTTTGGTTAGAGGATTAACAACAGTTGCATCACTCTAATTTCCATTGCTATTTTTCTTTTTGTTCTATGCAATCTTTTCATCACATAGAGCGTTTCTGAGTACATGTCTAAAAAAGATTTTAGACTCTGGATCTAAAGCCAGTCAAACACTCCCAATGTTTTCACAGTCTCTCGGGAGACGATATTCGGCTAACAGAACTACTCTAGTTCCATTAAATTCCGGATATCAACTATCTATTTTACAACATCGGATGTTGTAATGTACTTAGCTTTCGTTCATGATTTGTACGTATAACACTTATACATACACATCCTTCATATGACATCTTTTATGTATGACTCCTCATATATATATATATATATCTGCTTTATTTATTTTTGGTGAAATGTAAGTAATCTCATTAAGCTCAAACCAAGGATACAAAGTACATCATAACTTAGCTTAGAATACAATTGATCCAATCCCTATCACTAGCTCTTACGACCCTACTTAATTGGCTCTTAATCCTGATTTTCATCAGGTTTTTACACTGAGTAAACAAGACAATAGGTCGTAACAGGACACCCTCTAAACGTGCGGAATTACGCTGCTGCCAGACTGCATAATTAACAGCCATGAAGACTGCCAAGAACACATTCTTCTGCACCTGCGACCAATTCCTCCTGCCTGTCCATATAATAGAATTCCCCTGAGGTTTAGGAATCCTCAGTCAGTCACAAGCCTGCTCCAGAATCTCAAGGAAGTAATGACAGTGTTGGAACAGATGAGCAACATTCTCAGACTCGGCTTGGCAAATGCAACACAAAGCATCAGAGCTGATCCCAATCATGTGTAGCTTCTCTTTTGTGTTAAGAGCATTCCTCATAATAAGCCAGTTTACAAAACAATGCGTAGGGATAGCAGCATTATTCCAAACTAGCTTAGACCACCTCACTTTTGTTTCCTTAAGCCTGATCCAATCAAACCCAGACTTAACAGAGTACCCTTTCAAGTTAGCAAGCCAAGTACCATGTGAATACCCATTCTGAAACAGATCCCTGGTCTTACATATTGCCTTCCAGTTGCCACTCATGTGGCTTTTTGGAATATGATCAGACCAGGAATCACCTTTGATATAAATCTGGTGCACCCACTTCACCCATAAGCTATCTGGCTTGCTATAAATCCACCACACAAGTTTCCCAATGGTGGCCAAATTCCAGTGAGTACTATTCCTGACACCCAGACCACCCTCACTCTTTGGGATGCACACATGAACCCAACCAACCAGTGGAACTCTCATATAGTTACTAGTGCCATTCCATAAGTAATTACGACAGATATTGTCAATTTGCTTCAACACCCCTTTAGGAATCAGGAAGATATTAGCCCAATAATAAAATAGAGAGGTAAGGACAGATTTAACCAGAATGAGTCTGCCAGCATAGGAGACCTTCCTGGCACCAAACATTCTGATTCTATCAATTATTTTCTCCACCAGAATCTTACACTCTTTTTTCCCCAATCTACCAGCTGCAATGGGAACACCTAGATATCTAAAAGGAATTTGTCCCTCAACACACCCTGAACTAGCAATAAGTTGCTGCTTGAGGGACCCATGAACCCCATTGAAGTAGATACTATACTTAGCATTATTCATCTCCAAACCAGAAGCTCTAGAAAAAGAGGCAAATGATCTTAAAAGAAGCATCACAGATTGAGAGTCCTCTTTAGAGAACATTAGAAGATCGTCAGCAAACATCAAATGAGACAGTTTTAACCTCCTACAAAGAGAATGATGTTTAAAAGGCAGGACCTCAGTAGTGAAATTAAGAATCCTAGTGAGGTATTCCATAGCTATGGTGAACAAAAGAGGAGAAATAAGATCTCCCTACCTGAGTCCTTTCTTCCCAGGAAAAAAACCAAAAGTGTCACCATTAAGGACAAGAGAATAAGATGCACTAGAGACACACTCCATAATGAGTTTCTTGAAATGAGCAGGGAATAGAAGAGCATCAAGCATCTGGCTAAGGAATTGCCAGTTCACTGAATCATAGGCCTTTTTAAGATCAATTTTAATTAGGCATCTTGGAGAGACAACAACTCTATTATACAACCTGATAATGTCTTGACAAACGAGTATGTTCTCTATGATATTCCTTCCCTTTACAAAACCGCCTTGAGTAGGGCTAATAATATGTGGGAGTACCTTGGCCAATCTGGAGCACATGAGCTTGGAGATTACTTTATAAATGACATTGCAGCACAAGATTGGTCTAAATTGAGCAAATGTTTGAGGCAATTCTACTTTAGGAATAAGAGAAACCAAAGTATGGTTCACTTGTTTAAGCAACCTGCCATTGACAAAAAAATCTTTAACCACAGCACAAACATCATCACCAATCACTGGACATGCATCCTTGTAAAAAGCACTGGTAAAGCCATCAGGCCCAGGAGCTTTATGACCTGGTATCTGAAACACAGCTTATCTTATCTCAGCATTAGTGACAGGAAGACCTAACACCACACATAATTCCTCAGTGAAAACAGGTCCTCTCTGAACAACTTGTACATTCACACCCTGCATTGTTTTAGTTGTCCCCAGTAACTCCTGATAAAAGGATAAAAAAGCATTCTGAATACTGTCAGGGTCATTAAGCCAAGTGCCCTGCTCATTAGCAATCCTTAGGACCTTATTCCTAGCTTGCCTACTCTTCATATAGCTATGAAAGGTCTTTGAATTACTATCCCCACTACAAACCCAGGCAGCTTTGGATTTCTGCAAAAGAAAACTATCACAGGCCTTCTGCAATTCATAATACTCTTTAGCAGCAATGATTTCCAAACCTATTAGTTCAGCATTAGATGGCTCATCTCTGAGCTGAATCTGAATATGCTCCAAATGTTTCCAAGCCCTTATGGTGTTATTCTCAACATCAACAAACACTACAAAAAAAACGCGGGAAACTGACGGAAAAACTAAGCCCATACTGACGGCATTTCCGTCAGTATTTCAATTTCCTGACGGAAATTCCGTCCGAATCGTGGTCGACTTATTTCGTCAAGAAAATACATCTTGTCGACGGAATTTCCGTCAGTCTTCCAAAAAACTGACGGATCTTTGACGGAAAATCCGTCTTTATTTCTAGGTCAAAAGTGACGGAAAATCCGTCAATTTTCTGCCTTACTGACGGAATTTCCGTCAGTGTTATCTGACACGTGGCATTCCACGTAATTTACTGAATTCACAATAAGAAAAGGGCAGTGACGGAATTTCCGTCAGTAGTTTCTCTTTACTGACAGAATTTCCGTCAGTTGTCAAGACACGTGGTAGGTCAGTGTTAATTCTGGGGAAAATGATGAAGAAAAACACCGACGGAAATTCCGTCAGTTTTTCTAAATTAATGACGGAATTTCCGTCAGATCTATTAAAAACTCGAATGGAAACAAAAACTGTCACTCTTGCCCCGGCACGATGCATTTTTTGCATCGTTTCAAATACAGCCTGCTGCCCAGCCGCGATGCCTATTTGCATCGTTTCTAATATAAACAAAACCTGCAAAACACATCTAATCGTCGACCGCCAAGCGGGAATCCATTTTCACGTCGACCGCTAATGCGGGAATCAATAGACAACAAAAGAGAAGGGGACGCAAATTGTTTTACATAAAAACATAGTCAAATTTGTACATTGTCTTACAAATTAAACACGAAAGAGAATTGTCTTACCATGTCTTTCATACTTACTAGACGACAATACTAACTAAACTAAAGTTCTAACCTAAAGGCTCTAACCTAAAGGCTCTAACTTAAGGCTCTAAGTGTTTATAGGCTCAATAAAACTACCACCAATACCTCCAAACCCGTCATCACCACCCCCAAAGTCATCCCGTCTATGTGGAGTAAATTGTGAACACGTGTTTGGGGGTTGAGATGCTTGCATATCAGCCCAAGCCTTTCTCATTGCCGCCATTTCTTGACTGTTCACGAACCGGTCTTTCAAGAGCAACTCGAGCGGATCGCTCATCATTCATTTGGGTGGAAAGTCAGTGAAATCATGCTAGGAGCATAAGATAAAGACCGTCGGCCAGCTTTGTTAGGAGGAAGATCATACCATATTTGGGCCCCCGTATCTCTGTCCCAAACATCCGGTTCTTCTCGTCAAAGCCTCCTACAGACCTTGTAGTAGGCCTGAATCTCGTCGGAGACCGGTCCAGGATGGCAATGGCCGGCTCATCTCCTCTTGGAAATCACGCTGAAAAAATAGAAAATCGTCAGAAATGATATATATATACCTATCTTTATAAGAAAGAGATTATCGTTCTTTGTAATAAAAATAAATATTAAATTAAATTCAAGAATTTACCTCAATATCAGCCGCTCGAGGGTTAACCCACTCGCCCTTCTTATTTTTCTTCGTCTTCATGAACATCTTGTGGGGGTGGCCTCTTGACCACGAAATTATTATGGAAACAAGTAAAATCAAGTATATATTTGTCAATCATATATATTAACCACTTTTTAAAAGCAATATAAACAATACTTACCAATTCCTTGAAAGCATCGGAGCAACTCTTCCGACCAAGAGTGTGGGTGCCCAATGCTTTCCCATCTTTCCCACCCGACTTCCTATTTGCCGTGTTGATTTTCGAATGTTTGGCAAAAGTAGCATCATTTGGCCTATTCCTAAGGTTCTCCAACCAAGAAGCAGGCACCCACTTTGGCGGTTTCTTGTTATATTTTAGTCCATTAATAAGAGTGGTAATCCGCCTCGTTACCCTCGCTTTGCCACTCGGGAATAGGATCATACCCAGGATCGGTGGATCTTACATGAGTCTGTTTCAAAAACAAGTGTGAAATTAGTTATATAAAACTTTGGAAAATTCTTATAAACTTAAGAAAATTATTATAAACTTAAGAAAATTATTATTGAAAAACATAATTACCGCAAAGTAATTCCACATCTTCCGACGCTGTGCGTTACTCGCTTCACCCCACCTAGTGAAGTACTCATCTCCTGTGTTACAGGTGAACGACCAAGTAACATATTTCTTGATTGGTTCGTCATCCCACCTGAAAAACACATAAATATTTGAAATTAAAACTGTAATGTTAAGTTTTTTAAAAATTAAAAAATTAACATAAACTTACCAAAAATGATCTGGCCGAGCACGGGCCTCGAGAGAATCACCCGCATGTTCTCCTGTCTATCTCATTGGAGGTTCAGATTTTCCTCATTCTCAACCTCGTCGTCCTCCCGATTCCGTTGAGATGCATTTGCCTTACTATTGCTCCCAATCATACGGCGAAAAATATTCGGCATAATCACTGCATGGAAACAATTCAAATTGTTAGTTCAAAAAAAAATCGTTAGTTCAAAACAACCATTTATGCAGGGTATATATAAACAATTGAAAAAAACACTATGGAAAACTGTGAACTAATTACCACTTGCCTCTTCTTTAATGCATTTTATTGGGTGAATTGAGAGGTTTCTTATAACCAAACCTTGAAAATTGAAACACACTATTGATGTTAAGCTAAAACGACATGTTTAAAACAAAAAACCAAATAGCTTAGAACGACAAGTAATAAAAAACGGAGGGCATATTTTATTGAATGTTTAATAATTGTACAATTACAACTAGTCCTCCTCACTATCACTATCACTACAAATCAAAACAGGTTCATCTTCTGAAAAAAAGCACTCCCACTTCTTCCTCTGATTCCTCATTTTCGTATCTAATAAGTTCTTCAACTTCATCTTCATCCCCTTCTTCTTCGACGTCTCTGTCATATTCCCCTTGACCTCTTTCCACTGTCACTTCGTATACATCTTCATCATCTGTATCTTCCAACAAAATCGGTGAAATTGAGTGATCATTCATAACCACATCTTCTTGAAAGACACTTTCTTCAATAGGAGCATCAACTTGTGATCTTGCCTTGGTTTTAAAAACCGTGGACCACTGAATACCTTGATTACCTTTCTTAATGGTTGGATAAGGAGCATAACAAACTTGATCGACTTGAAAAGCTGCCACAAATGGGTGATGTCCACGAAGTTTCTTTTTCTCGTTTACATCTACAAGTCCATAAACCTTATGGACACTAAGTCCTTGTGGGGAATTATCAAGCCAATCACATTTAAACAATATAACCCTATAAACCCTTTGCCCGGCATAATAAGAAAGCTCAATTACTTCATTTAGGGTTCCATAGTAGTCCAACCCTTCAGTTGAATTCACAGAAACCCCATTGCTTAACGTAGACTTCGAAACATCAACTCCCTCCTTATAAGCTCAAAACTTATAGCCGTTGATGGAATACCGTCTCCAAGACTTCACCATGTTACTAGGACCCAATGCTAAAGCTATTATTAGACGATCCTTCAATCTATGAACCTATGAATAAAAAAATGTTAATTAAGTTGTTATATTTTTTTCAATATCTAATAAGAAATCTAAATGTATAGTTCAATTTCAAAGAAAATGTATCATCACTTACTTGATTTCGGAACCATTTCGGAAAACTTTTCTCATGTGATGCCCAAACATCATCAGAGGATGTGACATCAGGAAAATTGATTTTGATATGTGCCTCAAATTCCCTATAAGTAAGGAAAGCATGTTTTAGTTATGTATTAATTACCTATAAATTCGATCTAATTTGATAATTAAAAAACAATTGAGTAATGATGAAGTATTAACTTACTTTTCATAAGTATCTAAAAAATCTCCACAGTTCCTTAGCACATAAAAATGAGCTTCTTCATACTCTTTCTCAATTAAGTACCTCTGTATACATTTTCCGGTTGTAGTTCCCATGTCATCATTGAATAACTCAGGTAACTTAGATTTCAACTGGTCATCGGAATTTACACCAACATCTAAGTCTTTTGCTTTTGTGTCAATGTGATCTTCGAAATAAAAAGAACAGAAATTTGAAATTTCCTCTAACAAAAAAGCGTTGCATATTGAACCCTCCACCCGAGCTTTGTTGCCAATCTTTTTTTTTTATATGATTAAGAAATCTCTCAAATGGATACATCCATCGATATTGAACAAGTCCTCCAACTTTTGCTTCATAAGGTAGGTGAAGAGGCAAATGCTCCATGGAATTGAAAAAAGACGGGGGAAATATCTTCTCTAACTTGCATATTATCTCCGCAATGTTTGACTCTAGACGTTCCATAGAATAAACTCTAATCGTAGAAGTACACGGTTTCTAAAAATTGGCTTATCTCGGTTATTGCATTCCAAGGACCAATCGGGAGCAACTCTTTCAAGGCAACGAGGAGTAGTCGTTCCATAAAGACATGACAATCATGACTTTTCATGGAATGTAACACCATCTTTTTATGGTCAACACACCGACTCAAATCTGAAGCATAACCATCCGGGAATTTTAAGTTAGCAACCCAATCACATAGAGCCTTTTTCTCCGCGTTTGATAAAACAAACCTAGATGATGTGGTCCGTTTATAGCAAAGTTCATTAAAGTCTTCTTTACCCTTAGTGTCAAATTTAGTTTTACCTGGTACATCCATGATGGTGTTGATAAGTTGTTCAAAAAAATTTTTCTCAATGTGCATAACATCCAAGTTGTGTCGAATCAGCAACGTTTTCCAATAGGGAAGTTCCCAGAATATGCTTTGTTTCCACCAACCTTCATTCTGATCTTTCAATCTTTTCAATTCTTTATCAGAAGCATCAACTATTTTAGGCAAGTCTTTTACGGATTCCCACACTTCATCACCCGTTAGTTTCGATGCGGCTATGCGATTCTCGGTTTTTACTTTTTTAAGAAAATGCTTACAATTGTCGCGGAAAGGATGATCAAGTCTTAAGAACTCACGGTGACAATCAAACCAACAAACCTTTTTGCTATTTTTAAGCCAAAAAGATCTATGATCATTTCCCGGACAATAAGGACAGGCACGATATCCACTTGTGGACCAACCGAAAAAGCATGCCATATGCCGGGAAATCGTTGATCGTCCACATTAATGCAGCCTTTAATTGAAAATTTTGTTTCTTAGAGACATCATAGGTGTCCCCGCCGGTTTCCCAAAGTTGTTTCAACTCTTTGATCAACGGTTGGAGGAAAACATCTAAATTTGACTTTGGGTTCTTAGGACCGGGAACTAGTAAAGATAAGAACATAAATTGTCTCTTCATGCATAACCAAGGAGGTAAGTTGTACGGAGTCACAATCACGGGCCAACAAGAGTATTTCGTCCCAAACGCCCCAAAGGTTGAAATCCATCCGTACACAAACCTAGCCTAACATTTCCGGGTTCACTTGCAAAATCTGGATGCTCTCTATCGAAATGCTTCCACGCTTCTCCATCACTTGGATGTGCCATTGTCCCCCTTTCTCTTAATCGAGAGTTTTTGTAGTGCCAACTCATCTCACCTGCTATGTGCTTGGTTGCATATAGTCGTTGTAACCTTGGCGCAAGCGGGAAATAAGTTATTGGTTTACATGGAATTCGCCTCCCACTTGAATTCTTTTTACCTTTATACCGAGATGCACGACACTTTGTACATTCTTCAAGATTAGAATTTTCCTCCCAGAAAAGCATGCATCCATTGATACATGCATCAATCTTTTCATGGGGAAGTTGGAGTCCCTTCAGAACTTTTTTAATCTCATTAAAATTGCGCGCCATTTGATTTACCTTTGGAATTATGTCACCAACGAACGACACAAAACCATTAGCGCATCTAAGAGATATGTTGTTCTCACATTTGAGTGATAACAACCTAGCAGCTGCTTGCAACAAACTCATATCACTTCCCTCAAACACCGGTTGTTCAGCTTGCTCTAACATTTTAAAGAACGAAGAAACTTGGGGGTTCGGGGTTTTATAACGCACTTCTTCATCATCAAGGTCATCAGGATTAAGTCAATCTTCCAAAATTTGGTCAACAGTATCACGCAATGCATTTTCCACGAACTCACGGTAAGGATTCTCACTAGCATTTGTACTAGGTAGTTTCTCACCGTGATACGTCCATGCATAATAATTATCGGCGAAACCATACGACCAAAGATGAATTTGAACATCTGCTTTCCTTTTAAAACCTAGGTTTTTGCATTTCTTACACGGACACCTCATTTCACCTAAATTCTTGTACTCACTACTTCCTTCCGCGAATTTAATAAACTCTTTCACCCCCTCTGCATATGCTTTCTTGGGTTTCTTTTTTTCGTCTAATCTTTCATACATCCACTGCCGTTCTAATCTTTTCATATTATTATATATCTACACATTTATATATGTCATTAAAAAAGATAATAACCTAACAACAATCAAAATCAAGCATAATAAACAATAATTTAACATTTTAACCAATATAAATATTGTATTTCTTTGAATTGGGTCCTTATCACTCCAACCTAAACCCATCAATGTACGTTTTAAGTCACTAGCAAACATGTACTTGTGATTTATTAATGAGAAAAAAAATTCGGCAGCAATTCCCATCCGTTCTCCAAATACACAATATAGAATAAATAATTACTCTACATATGCATTTAGAGAACATTAAAGGAATTGTCACCAAACTCTTTTCTCATTAACAAATCACAAGCACATGTTTACTACCTAAGTGACTTAAAACGTACAAAGACAGTCCCAAAACGGGGACTATTCAAAAATTACTCCTAGTGAGTAATTTTTGAACGGGTACTAGGTCAATATGAATAATAATTTTAACAATATTAAAAACAAAACATACAACAATGACTACTTTTTCAATTAACATAAACTAACATGATTTACTTTTCATTTCACATATCTAGTCTAATTATCATTTTAAAAACTAACATCAATAATTTTTCAATTTACATATCTAGTCTAATTATCATTTTAAAAACATTAACATCAATAATTTTTCAATTTACATATCTAGTCTAATTATCATTTTAAAAACATTAACATTTAACAAAATTTAACAATAATCTAATTAACAAAAAAATTAGATGCATACAATAAAACCGTCATAACATACATTTAAACAAAATTGGCTTCTATCCTAAGTCAACATGCATCAACATCAACAATAATTCAACAGTAATTAAAACAATAACTAATATTCTAATTCAATTAAGATAATTAAACAAAAAAAAATTAAAAGAGAAAATACCTAATTAGTTCAACAAAGAAAAAAATGAAAAAGAAGGATGAGAAAGAGGGAAGTGGCGGTGGCGGGGGGCAAGGCGCGGCGCGGCGGCTTGGGCGCGCATGGGCGGGGGGCGGCGGGAGGCGGCCTACTATTAACAAAAAAAAAGATAAATAAGAAAAGGAAAAGGAAAAGGATGAAGGAGAAGGAAAAAGATAAAGGAAATAGAAAAAAAGATAAAGTTAATTACCTTATAGTGATGGCGACGGCGTGGTGGTGGTGGTGGTGGCGCCGGAAGTGGAGGAGGGTGGTGGTGGTGTCGGGTTTTAAGGAGGTTAGGAGGGTTGACGATTTTTAATTGATTTGGGGGAAATTTGGTAAAGTGAGGGGAAAGTGTTCCCGTGTTTGAGTTTATAAGGGCGTCTGACGGATTTTCCGTCAGTAAAATAGGAATCCTGACGGAAATTCCGTCAGCATTACCATTTTACTGACGGAAAATCCGTCAGATGCCTACTTTATACACCAATAATTCAAGTGACAGTACACGTCACAACTATTGGATCACTGACGGAATTTCCGTCAGTCTTATCAAAATACTGACGGAAATTCCGTCAGTGGGCCAATTATTGTGACAGCCTGTCATCAACACAGCATTCAAATATCTTGGCCCACTGACGGAATTTCCGTCAGTATTTTGATAAGACTGACGGATATTCCGTCAGTGGTCCAATAGTTGTTTCCAGCTGTACACCAATTTAACGTGTGAAGCTCACTGACGGATATTCCGTCAGTATTAAGAGATTACTGACGGAATTTCCGTCACATCTTTTTTGGCGCCTTTGACTTGGTCAACGCGCTATAGATACTTGACGGGATATCCGTCGGGAAACGCATCGACGGAAATTCCGTCACAAATTAAATCGAAACCCGTGTTTTCTGACGGCCTCTTTTTTCCGTCGGTAGGGCCGTCGCTAACCCGCGTTTTTCTTGTAGTGAAATAACTCTCTATTTAGCATCTTTAATGGCTGTTTAAGCAGTTTGAGCTTTCTCACAAACTTAAACATGGGAGTACCCTGAATACTAGTTTCCCAAATCTGTGTGACACATGGGAGAAAAAGATCAGAACCACTCCACATGTTAAAATATTTAAAGTTCCCCTTCATGTGTCCCATATCAGAGGTCTGCCGAATCAAACAAGGCGTGTGGTCAAAATAACCCTCAGTATGAAAATGATCATAAAACTCAGACGTCTGCTCAATCCACTCATGGTTGACGAGAGCTCTATCAAGTCTGCTAAAGACCCTGGTAGCAGCTTCTTGCTTATTATTCCAAGTGAAGAAGGAACTAGTATCAGGCATATCCACCATGTTACATTGGTCAAGACACATTTGAAAATCCTCCATTTCCTCCTCTGTAGTCACTCCTCCCAGTCTTTCACAAGGTTTAAGTACATCATTAAAATCACCCCTATGAACCAAGGCCCTTGGATTTGAGTATTCAAAGCAATTAGTCTACTCCACAAAGCCTTCCTCTCATACACACCATTAAAAGCATACACCATAGTTAAATTGAAAGAAAAACCAGTAACTAGATCTTTAACAAGAGTATGAATAAATTGAGCATTATACTCAAGGAACTGGATATTGAACAGATTAGGCTTCCGAATAATCCAGAGTCCACCCCCCTTATGATACTGAGTATTAGTAGACACACACCAACCACTGCAAATATTGTCCCTAATTCCATTTAGAGATGAAGGCTTGACCTTCGTCTCAAGGAGACCAAACAATCCAACTTTATGATGATGAAGGAACCATTTAATGTACTTCTGCTTAGCTGGACTGTTCAATCCCCTAACATTCCAAAAGCCTATCATTGCAACCCCCCCCCCCCTCTCTCAGGGGGCACTGTACTCGTCCCTATTCCCGCCTTAGGAGTTGCATTGTTTAAAGCATCCAGGAAAGTATATTGGCCAAATTTTGCAGAGCTACTGCCATGATCAATGAGCTCTTGCCTACTCAATCTTATCAATGCTCTAGCTGGGGTAGCTATTTGATTTGTCCTAACATTGGTACCCAGCTTAGTTGTAAGAATCACTGGAGTAAAAACAGTCCTAGGACTAGGGTGAACCAGAGGAGAAGGAGCCTTAGAAGGTGTAGCTGCCTTGGCCACTGGAACCTTAGTCATAGGAGCCTTGTCCCCTGCATTTTTAGGTAACCACTTTTGCACCACTTTATTCCTAGCAGGACGGGTGGGTTTAATTTTCTGACAAGCATTGTTAATATGACCAACACCCCCACAGGTCTTACAGAGAATAGGATTCCATTCAAACTCAACCTTCACCTTGACAATAGACCCTTCCTCATCTAAGAATTTAACCTCCTGTGGAGCAGGTTTATCAAAAGGGACATCTATAAAAACTCTAGCCATTCCTAACCTTATTTGTTCCTCAGTAGGCCCATCATATCTCACAAAATCACCAATTAAACCAGCAATTTTAGGGATACACTGTCCCCAAAACTTAAGAGGTAACTGATGCAGTTTAACCCACACTGGAACAACTTTGACATCCGTCTTTGTGAGAGGGTCCTAAGGAGTCCATGGTCATAATATTAAGGGTTTGTTCTCAAACAGGAAGTGTCCCTGTTTCAACACGGCTTCATGTGCCTTCTGTTGCTTAAATTTAACCAGATACACACCAGAAGGTAAGAAAGATATTCTATCAACTCCATAGTCTCCCCATACTCCCATGATAAAATCCTCAACAACTTCCCAGGACGGATTAGCCCCTAATATGAAGCAATTAACAGAGTGCTTCCAAAAAGCAAGTTCCTTTTGAACCTCAGACTCAGAAAATTACAACATACCTTCAGGTTCCTCAACAATGGTGGCCAGCTTCTTCCCCTTACCTCGCTGTTGAACAATCCATTCCTCCGTCTCATCATCTGTGATAAGATCATCAAGGTCAAGGGGTTCAATATCAACCGGATTCAAAGTAAGCTTAATCACAGATGAATTCGAGTTCCCTGAAACAGCAAAATCCAAAGAAGAGAAACGATTTTTATTACTATTTTTGTGATTTTTTGTTAAAGAAGATGAAATAAATTTTTGCGCCGTCATTATGGAATTCTAGGGTTACTGAAAGCAATGAAGGAATTCTATTTTGAGAGCTTTTCAGACGTTTCTCTTTCTATCTCTAACATTTTCTTAGTAAATATTAGATTACTAGTGTTGTTTTTCTTCTCAATATATATCTACTTTATACATGTATAACTTCTTATACATATATGTATAACTTCTTATACAAATTATTCTTTATGCACATAGCACTTTTACATGCTAACCATTCCTTAACGAGGCCCATAACATCTTATAAGCATAGGAATGTAATCGTGTAACCTTTTTACACGAAATTCATAATTCATTCAAACTACAAGAGTAAATCCTCAGTGCTTCTCAAGTACTCAAGGATGCTATTGATAATCATCTAGTGACACTCACTAGTAAATTATTGGTAATGACTTCTCATATTCTCAATATGATAAGTCCCGACGAGAGCAACTTTTAGCATATTTAATAGATCCTGTAGCGGAAGCAAAAGAGATCATATTAGTGTTCAACAACTTGAACGAGTTAAGAATCTTATCACATAAGTCTCTTGACTAAAATGCTAATATCCATGGAGATCTATCTCATTAGATCCAGATATTTAAGATGCGCCATGCTACTCTCAAATCTTCACCCGAGAATATTTCTACTCACTAATATGCCAAACACATATTTAGAGTAAGAAATATCACATTAGCTCCCACTAAACTCCATGTATCATCATGGTACCTCGACAACTCGAGTAATACCATTCTGATTGACTACATGATTGAACCCTAAGTTTCAACTCTTTGACGTATATAAGATCACAAAAGAGATTTTTCAAGCATGCTAGGCTTCTTAGCATTGACAAGATCAACAAAACTTCTCCCTTCATGAGTAACATTTAAGGAGAAAGTTTCGTTATTCTTTTGCCGAACTCATCCTCATGAGAGGCTATATTGCTAAGAACATACGAATTGATAAATGCATTTGGGTTGTCACAAACTCTCTGTAACGAACTCAAAATTGAAACATCTTATGTAACCTTTATGACAAGATCAAGGTAAACTAATTTGCTGCAACGTATTCACCCCAAATCAAGTCTCGAAAACATCTCATGTTTCCTTCCTTATCACATCTTGTGCAAGAAGACCAATTCGAAATGCATGGTGACATGCCATCACATAGAGTTCATACTACTGAAAAGCCTTTGATGAGGATTGATGATTCGTTACTTTCGAAAAGTAACGCAATATTATCGAAAAATTATCTCCTTATAACCACTAAGCCACAATAAAGAACGTCTTCTTGCATTGTACTCAGTTTGTGGGTCTTGGACTTCCGTAAGTTCAAAATTTCTCCCACTCTGTCTTCCAGAAAATAAAAATCTTTCTAGAAAGACAGCATTACGAGCCACAAACTCTTTGTTCTCGTTTTGAAGGAGTAAAAACCAAGTGGTTCAATTTTGGATAACCCTCACAAATACACAAATTGGTTCTGAACATAAATATTTATGGTCCCAAATGTATAAAAATGACAAGTTAGGTACTCTCCCTATCCATATCTCATATGGAGTCATTTAGGCTATTTTAGTCGGGTCTTAAACTTTTAGTGAGAAAATAGCTTACAAAATTGCGAAAACCTCAAACTATATCTCATAAAGTTCAGTTTATATTCTTCACTACACAATACTCTATGGTTCACAATCTTCTTAGTGATCATCAAGGTCATTACTTGATATTACCCATTTGACCTTCAAAGTCATTACTTTGAAACTTCCGATCAACATTTTGATCTTGTCGTGCTTTTGGTTTACTACTTCATTTTGAAAATATTCCACATTTCAAAAATCACATTTATATCTTATTAAATAGATATGAGGTTTTCATATCTACTTAACATTACGGTAAAAGTAACGAAGTATATATATAACCAACTATCGGCCTTACATATCCGTATGTATATGGTCAATCACCTCACTATTGTGTTTCTTTTCTGCAAAAGAAAACATAATACATACACATATTGTTGGGTTTGATTACCTACTATTAGACTCTTCTAATAGTGAACTAATTAACTTCTTAATTTATGTTCTTTAGATCAAGTGCATGCATAACAAAATAAGAGATTTATGAGGAAAAACAATGTCCCTTACATTGTGTATAGGTCCGAAATATAGGGCACAAATGAGGTCACCTTCCTTATTTTTTCTTGAGCTTAATATATTGGATGATCCTCCAAAAATCCCAAAGTAGAGATCCTCCTTAGATTGCACTCAAGACTTATCCCTTAAACTAGTATACTAATTAACTATATTAATACTAGCATCCTTAAAATGATTCCAATATTATGTTTATTACAACACTAGTAATCCAATGATTGTTATAATATTAGATGAACAAATCAATATTTCTAAAACCTTGTTTTAGAGAGAAGTAGGAGAGAATAAGTATTTTACATGTAGTATTGTGAATGAATGAGTAAAGGAAGTAGAGAACAAATCTCTTAAGGAAAAGAGGAGGAGAAAACCGGTTGGGACAAGGGCTAGGTGCTAAAAATTGGCATCTTGCTTTTACTTTTGGTCTTCTCAATATATTAGGTGTGTAAGATAGTATGCACTAGCAATGATGATGTTTGATTTATGTCATAAAATAATATCATCCTCACACCCCTAATACTCCCTCCATTCGGTCCATATTACATAAAATGGACTACCATTTTATTTTGTCAATTTGTCATTTGTCACACAATATGTCACATGTAGTATGTTACATGTTATTAATTAATTTGATGCATATTTATCACATAAATATCATTTTACAATTAATTAAATTACATAAAATAAATTGACTAGTGATACTTGATCACATAAATAAAATGGGTCATATAATTATAATTCACAATATCTTGTAATTATAATTAACCATTCATTCTTATCTCAATTGTTTCTCAAACAATAAACAATTTTAGTAATAAAATATTTCAATTACTAAAATAAATCTTATTTAATCCCATTACAATAAGATACTAGTTTTCTTGCCCGTGCGTTGCACGGATATTAAAATAATGTGTGATAAATTTCACAATAAAATGGAATATAGACATATAGTACATCATTCATGTCTAAGATTTTATGTATGCCGCATGACCAACAAATAATTCCCGTTAACATAATATTGACATAAGAATAAAAGATTGTGAGATTAATAAAATACTTTTTTTTTAGGAAAATAAAACCTATATGAAGTTTATATATATATATATGATACTTAGACTGATAGTTTTTAGAATTTGTTCATTAATACCTGTTTGTTTTTCAATCGGTCAAGGAAAACAATAATATCTACTCTGCATAATCAACTCAATGATGTAACAAATCTCCTTTTTTCGAATAACAACCATAATTTAATCATTGCTGGATCAAATTGTAACTATGTAAAAACATTTAGAGGTAGTTAGAATGTTATATCTCTCGGTCAAATTATAGAAGTACGTTTGAATGTGAACCAAATTACGACGCAATACTACATGGCTAGGGCTGCTTTATGAACCCCCCCCCTTTCTCTCTATATCAATAGTCTTGGCCCCCATCTTATCATTTGAAACAAAGTCTTTTACGCAAACCCCTATTTTTCTTCCATATTCACACACATGATCTAAAACAATCTCATCCCTTGAATGATCGATCCTTGTCTCCGAAACTTATCTCAAATTTATCCAACCAAGTGAAAAACTAAACCCCTACTTCTAGAAAATCCATCATCAGATGTAAACTAACCCTTGCTCTCGACAATGTTGTTTTTTAAGAAAATAAAACTAATATGAAGTTTATATATATGATACTTGGGACTGAGAGTTTTGAAATTTTGTTCATTAATACCGTTTGTTTTTCAATTGGTCAAGGAAAACAATAATCATTGTTGGGTCAAATGGTAGGTACGTAAAAACATTTACAAGTAGTTAAATGTTATATCTCCCGGTCAAACTATAGACATACCTTTGAATGTGAACCAAATTCCAACGCAATACTACATGGTTGGGGCTAATTATGACACCCCCTATAACAATAGTCTTGCCCCCCATGTTTTCATTTGAAACAAAATTCTTCACGCAGACTCCTATTTTTCTTCCCTATTCACAATATACATGATCTAAAACAATCTCATCCCTTGAAAGATCGATCCTTATCTTCGAAACTTCTCTCAAATTTATCCAACCAAGTGAAAAACTAAACCCCTACTTCTAGAAAAATCCACAATCCAATGGAAACTAACCCTTGCTCTTGACAATATTGTTAGAATTAAGATTTTAATTTAATTTGGACTGATGGGGTCAAGATTAAGTTTATCAGTATGATCTTTTGAGTTTTCTTGTTATTATTCATGTTACTTATATGTTTTTATACAAACGATATTTTGCTGATAAATAACCTTGTTTATTATCACTATCCTCGTTAAACTCATCACCCTTCCACAAATGCACCCTCCCTCCACCTCACTAATTTACCCGCAAAATAAAACATTAGCCACAGTGATTAGTTCTTACTACTCGAAACAACCTACAATCCACTACCACTATCACTACCTTTATGCTACGTTTTACATCTAAGAAGTCATAAATCACATTCACCTCTATGAAACACCAATCTTTACTTCAGATGATATATATGGATCCTCATCTCCCTTATCGAAAACAATTTATTTCTCCTTCAACAAAGGAAAGTTTAAGAAACAATCTTCCCTCTTATCTCTCTCCATTTCCCTTCCTAGTCTTTTTCTCATCCCCTCCCTTACCTCAATTCCAAATACTCAAACAAAGTGTTTGGGTACTATGTTTGTAAACTGAATAAGTGGTCGAGCCCTCTTGAGTGGTTTAGTTTTAGGTACTTGTCGTTAGGAGCACCAAGACCAAAACAATATTTATAACTCCACAAACAACTGTACTATTAGTAAAGAGGCAAGTAATGGTCGGATCCCAAGGGACGGGTATTGAAGTGAGATTTTCAATTGCAAGTAGCGGTGTCTAGGGGTGTCACAATTTGGGGTTGGAATAGAAGATCACTAAACTAAATAGCAATGAAAGTAAACAAGCAAGATGATTAAAAAGGGATGTAAACAATTGATGAAAGGAACTAGGGTGTCATGGGGTCATAGGGGATTCATGGGAATTGATCATACAAACGTATTCTCAAGTTATAAGCAAGCAATTATTGTTGTGATCCTATCCCTGTCCTTGAGCACATTATCAGGCAAGGATCACTTGTGTATGAGTCTGAATGGGAAGAGCTATGTAGGATACCTACTGAACAAGAGATTAGGGCTACCTTATTCTCTATCCCTGAGGACAAAAGTCCAGGCCCGGATGGTTATACTAGTGGTTTTTTTAAGGCCAGTTGGGATATTGCTAAAGGGGACATCTGTGAAGCAGTTAAGAATTTTTTTGAGAATGGTGCTCTCCTCAAGCAAGTTAATTGTACTACTCTGGTTTAACTCCCTAAGGTGGACAATCCAGTGAGTGTTAGAGAGTTCAGACCTATTGCATGTTGTAATACCTTGTATAAACTGATCTCTAAGATCCTTTGTGTTAGATTGGGTGACCTTCTTCCTAGGCTGATTAACCCTGCTCAGTGTGCTTTTGTTAAAGGCAGGAGCATACTTGGTAACATTTTAATTAGCCAGGACTTGTTTAGGTTATACACTAGGAGGAGCATTTCTCCAAGATGCCTTATGAAGATTGACCTCAGGAAAGCTTACGATTTTATTGAATGGGTATTCATTGAACAAATGCTGACTTTCTTAAATTTTCCTCCTCATTTTATCAAGCTTATTATGGCCTGTGTCAGCACTACCTCATTCTCTATTGCTCTTAATGGCTTCCTGCATGGGTTCTTTCCTGGCAAGAGGGGACTGAGGCAAGGGGATCTCATCCCCCCCTTACTTTTCACCCTTTGTATGGAATACCTGAGCAGACTCTTGAATGTTGTTACTACCTTGCCTGGTTTTCACTTCCATCCTCTATGCAAGCAAATGAAGTTGTCACATCTGATGTTTGCAGATGAATTATTGCTCTTTTGTAAAGGTGATGTCAAATCCATCTTCATCATTATGGACATTTTCAAAAGTTTATCCTCTGCTTCTAGTTTGTCTATTAATTATGAAAAGTCTGATTTCTATTGTAATGGAATCAGTCAGACTGTGATCCATAGGGTACTCCAGGGCACTGGCTTTAAGAGTGGACAGCTTCCTTTCAAATATCTTGGTGTTAAGATCTCACATAAGAGGCTTACTAAGATTGATTGTAACATTTTAGTGGATAGGATGATTGCCAGAATACGAGGTTGGAATAGCAGAAAAATTTCTTATTCTGGTAGGTTGATTTTGGTCAAGTCTGTGCTCTCCACTATCCACAATTATTGGTCCCAAATTTTTGTACTTCCTGCTGGCATTATGGATAGAATTCAGGCCCTCTGTAGGACATTTCTTTGGGAAGGTACTGATACTTATTCTAAATCTCCTTTTGTTTCCTGGAATGTGCTATGTATGGACCAAAAGCAAGGAGGTTTGGGGTTAACAGATAGCAAACTCTGGAATTATGCAGCCATTGGAAAATTAGTTTGGTGGATTGCAAGTAAACATGACCATCTTTGGATTAAAATTTATCTAAAAGGTACCCCCTGGTTTCAATATGAACCTACCAACTATAGCTCTTGGGCTTGGAGGAAGGTTTGCCAAATTAAATCTATGTTTCAGAGTGGGTATATTAATGGGGTATGGCAAGGTGATGCTAAGGATTATACTATAGCTGAGGGTTACAAATGGTTACAAAGCACTGCAGGAACTAAAGTTCCCTGGTTTACTGTTGTCTGGAATCGTTATAATGTTCCCAAATGGAATTTCACAATGTGGTTAGTGCAGCATGAACGGTTGCTCACTTTGGACAGACTAAGGAAGTGGGGAATGGTTGTACCTTCTGAATGTTTCATCTGTGGACAAGCATCTGAGGATCATCAGCACCTGTTTCAGTTTTGTCCCTTTACTCAACAATGCTTTCAACTCCTATCTTGCTGGTTGGGTCTGGCTCCAAGTATTTTGATTAAACCAGAAAGTCTGCTGAGACTAAGGTCCTTATCTATGTATGTTAGGAAAGTGAGTTGTGCTGCTGTGGTTGGTCTCTATTATGGCATTTGGCGGTGCAGAAATGTTTGCAGATTGGAGAACGTTGTTCCTACTCCTGCTATGCTGATTATACAAATTCAAGAGGACTGTAAACGCAGGATTCAGGGTTGCTTCCAAGGTTCATTGACACAAGGTGATAGGGAATGGAATAGGCTGCGTAATATAAGTTTATAGCTCTTACTTGTGCATAATGTATAGGCTTTTTGGATAAGTTCATATGTTACTAGCTTGGTGTAAATGGTTAGGATTGACTACTTTTTGAAATAAATGAAATTCACATTTCACCAAAAAAAAAATTATTGTTGTGATGGATCGAGTTGGTTTATATCTTACAATCCTAGGAAAGTTTGGGTCCCGGAGCCGAATCGATTAGATTGTACAACACCTACAAGTCGACTTAATCTTCCCTACTCAACTATATGCATGGTCTAACGAGACTCGAGTTGGTTTATGTCTTACAAGTCTGATTGAAAAGACAAGTGATGGGTAGAAAATGCAAGGATTCATAGGCTCGCATTTCATCAAACATAACATGTGCATAAGTTGAGATCATAACAAGCAAGCAAGTGAACTATGAAAACATATTAAATTAAGCATGAATCATCCCCCATGTTGGTTTCCCCTAATTACCCATTAACCCTAGTTAAGGAAACTACTCACTCATTATCATGTTGAACATGCCAGCAAGGTTGTCAATCATATCAACAAAGTAAAACATGATGAATAAATGAAGATGATTAACAATAATTAAAAAGGGATTAAGAGAATTATACCTACTAATGATTCCAATAATAAAACAAAGAATAATAGAAGTACTTGATGATTGATTGGAAGGTTGTCAATCTCCCAATAATAACCCAAATAATCTTCAATTACCCAAAATGAAAGATGAACAAAAGAGAGATTAAGGAAATGAGATTTGTATTAAGACTTGATTAAAAGTTGATTACAAGATTAAAGAGAGATTAGAATGATATAAACTACACTAAAGATTGATAAGAAGAACATGATTATCTAATTAGACTAATGGGGTATTTATATTGGGGATTAAGTACACAAACTAGGGTTTACTAAGGGCTTAAATGACGATTAAGTCCTTGAGGAATCGCTCCTCTCAGAAAAATATGCGAGTCTCCTTTTTGCTAGTCTTTCCGAGATATGCGCATCCTTCATAGAACAAGAAGAAAACGGAATAGCTGTAACACAATCCGAGCGTCCAAGGCACGGGACGAGCGGATTGTATGGCTGTTGGACGAGCGGATTCAATGGCTGGACGGGCGGATTATGGGTCTTTTGGACGAGCGTCCCTCTGAAGAAGACGCTCGAATCCGCTCGGATTTTGAGTCAACTTCTTCCTTTCTTCTTTTCTTCTTTCTTCTTCATACAATCCTTAGGGATTTCATCGGAGATGCAAGGATCTTTTCTCATCATTGCCCAATCTACTATAATATGTACAAAGGCCTTCTAGTCTTGTCTTCTCTTTGATGGTTGGTCATTGAATTCAATCAATTTAGCTCTATTTTGCCATGAAAATGCAAGGTTTGTATTCCTTTCCTACCAAGGGATCAAAACCTCAAAGAATATGCAAAACCAAGGACTAAGATAATAAATGACCTAAATATGCACTAAAAAGCATGGGAACAAGGCGAATTTGGGGACTAAATACACTCAAATAATGGTCACCTCAAATATCCCCTAACCGAACCTTTGTTCGTCCCGAGTAAAGAGGTGACAAAAACTAGGACCGTTATTTAAACTAACCTAATAGCATAGCCGATATGAGACAATTAGCGGGTCTCACTCCGCCCCTTCAACTCACAACAAGATAACCTTGAGGTAGGATGCCTTCTTGCAAGGCAAGGTGGGTCTTGCCAAAATGGCGACACATCCAAGCATTAAAGCACATAAAATCAAGTAATGGATGCATCTACAAAAGAATAGCCACTTTCCTCATCTAAGTGGCGGAAATTATCTACAAGGGAAGCAATTCAAGGGTACACACTCCTTCATAGATGCAATTTATTCAAACTACTAAGCCTAGAAGGATACCAATAAATCACCTCCAAGTTGTGTCAAGCTAGGGTACCTTTGTCCTCAATCGTTAAATGCTTTTGTCAAGAATAAGCTCCCTATGGTGTTAGAAACACTGGAGGATCGTGGAATTCCCCCTCTTGCCTAGACAAGAAGAAGGGTCGTCCCCTCTCTACCATGCACAAAAATGGATACGATGGATAAAGGGATCAATAGATATTTGAGTTTCATTTGGGAGTTTGCTTTTGTTGTTGTTTCCCCCCCAATTTCTTGTGGCATATAACATTTGAGAACACTTTCTTTTGCCATTTGTTTTGATTTTTGGCATTTCAATACTTGACAACTTTCAACTTTTTGCATTTTTCTTTTGAACATTTTCAAAGTCACCCCATATGTAGTGAGGGTGCCTTATATTTGAAGCATAGGAGTTTTCATTTTTGTTACTCCTCTTTTCTTTTGGTGCATTTTGCAATCTTTCTTTCACTTTTCATTTCTTGAACTCAAAATTTTGAACAATTTCTTTTTGTGCCCATTCCCTTTGATGACAAAAATGTGGTAGAACATGGATGAATGATAGTTGCATGGTTTCAAAGGTCACCTTGGAATAAACGGTAGCCAAGGAGTTATCACACCACAAGGTACTCTTGACTAGGCCTTAATCCATGGGTCAAAGGATACTAGCATGACACATCCTAGGGTGTTTTACAAGTATTCTAAAAAGCAAACTCTTAAGAAGAGAGAGAATCTACTAGGGCCTATATACACTTGTCAAGCTTCCCAAGTAGACGGTTTCACAAAATTTTTCTAACATGCAACTACGTGCCATGATGCAACTAACATATATACATCCTAATGCATATGATTCTACCAACTAATATGCCAAATAATCTAAATGCAAGTCCTAGATTCACATTGTTTATACCGCATCAATCAAAATAAAGCCACATAGTCATTAACATAAAGAGGAAAAAGGAGATTGGAAAGATCATACCATGTGGTCTTCAATATCCTCATGTCTCGGATGTGGCGTAGTCGATTAATGTGAACAAGGATAGACGAGCATGATATATACAAACAATATATACACAAGACTACACTACAAAGGAAATGAACTTGTTTTTTTGAATTTTCAATTTTTGAATTTTTTTGATTTTTTCGAATTTTTTTTTGATTTTTTTGGAGTTTTGAATAAAAGTTAAGTTAGAATTTCCATCTCCACACTAATATGGGCATTGTCCTCAATGGCCAATATGATAGGAAATTATGCAAGTATGATGCATGATTTTCTATACTAAATGAAAGCTATACTAAGCTACACTACATGATGCATGGATTTTTTTATGACGGATAGCATAATTTAGATTACCTCCCGTTGCGTATGCATGTACTTCTCCAAACCGAGATAGACATTATTTCTAATGTCTTATATTTTGGGGTCGTTCATGCACACGAAATGCAATGCATGAAACTATATATTGTCATTTTGGATTTTTCATGTGGGAACAATAAAAAGAACACCTCAATGGGGCCAAGGTGTTAGTCCTCATGTTGATAGGACTCTCCAAACTATGATCAAGATAAAATAAAGAAAATAAAGAAAGAAGTAGACAAGCCTCAAGAGGGTAGGAGCCTCCAAAGTTCGCTAATCCTCCATCATATCATCATTGTCATCATTTTCCTCCATGGAAGTGGAATCATCTCCACTCCCATCTTCACTTCCTTGATCTTTCTCACTTTCCTCATCATCTTTATTAGCCTCTTCTTGTTCATCTACCTCTTCATCAACACCCTCATCATCAACAACCTCATCATCGACATTCTCATCTTCACTCGGTCTTTCACCCCTAGATGTGCTTGGAAAGAAAACTTCCCTATCCGCCCAACTAGGCAAAGGACATGATGGATCAAGTAGTCCTTGCCTAGCTAAATGAAGGAGGGGTGGATATTAGGACAAGTATGCATCTACTCGATCATTATAAGCTTGTTTGTGCATCTCTCGCATGAGTAGAGTCATGTAATCATTTCCCACTTCAACATCTTTGGGTTTGAACTCTTGATATTTGAATGGGTAGGGTGGTGTGACAATGGAGGAGGAGGGCTCTTCAATCTCGCCCCTTTGTTGACGGATGATGTACTCGGCGCCCTTGGAGAGTGGAAGAAGGTAGTTTGTTCGGTGAGCACTCAACCGGCATATCTTGGAAGGCAAAGTGAAGGATCTAGCATCATTGGTTAGCCACCCATAGTTGGTGTCAAGAGAATTATGCTTGACCCACTTATACTTGTTAATCATGGCATCCATGTCAATGAGATGACCCCCTTTGATCGCCACATAGGTGTTATCCTTGTTGAAATTTGCGTCAAAGTGCTTGGCCAAGAGAGTAACTAGACCTCCATTTACAATATGAGCGGTGCCTTCCTTACCACAATCGACATTAAGCCATCTTTCCATCAAAAGCCTTAGAGCATTGTAGGGCTTAGTGAATTCCCTTCCTACATTTAAGGCCGACTCAAGTAGAACACAATCGAGCTTGGTAAAGTGATTAGTGCCTTTTCTTGCTATTATAGTATTCCCAATGACCTTGTGCCATACTCTAATGCCCGGATGGTGGACTAATAGAGCGCGACAAGCATGAAAGCTCACAAATTTCTTCCCGGAAATTGCCTCCCAAAGAGGAGCGGGGTCATACTTTTCGGGCATCTTGTGATAATATGGTGTATCACTAAGGCCTAATATCTTACCCAAAACATCAAAGGTGATGCGTCTATTCACATTCGCAAGACGAAACTCGATGTATTCTCTAGTCTCTACCTTAGTCACTTTCAATGAACTTAAGAATTCCAAGGTAAGGGAGGGGTATGTCAATTCTCTTATGGTGAACAATTTACCCAAACCCATGGCTTCAAAGAAGGCTTTTGTTTGTTCAAGGACACCCAATTTATTCAAGGCATCTTTACAAATGAATTTGGTGGGCAAAATGGCTTTCTTAGCATACTTGGCAAATGTATCCCTATGGGAGTTGGAAATGAAAATTACCTCCGGATAGTTGGATAATTGAGTGATTTTCGGAGTTGTTGTTGTTGCTTCCAAGGGAGGATCTTGTTGTTGTTGAACTTCCAAGTTTGCATTAGAAACCACCATAGCCATTGAAGCTTTCCTTGCTTGAAGGCTTTGTTGCCTTTTCGAAAGTGTCTTTGCTTTGAGTGCCTTTGTTGCTCCTTTTGTTCTTGCCATTGTTGATTACACCAAGAAAAGATTGAGAATCTAAAATTTCTAATTATACCCAAATCGATTTAAGATGAAAGGATTTTACTTTGTATTTCAAAAATCGACTCAAAGGTTGAAAATTTTGGTGCTTGAATCAATTAATGTTGCAAAAAGAGTGATTAATTGTTGTTGTGAGGAAGTTTTGAATTTGATTTTGTTGAGGAAATCTTGTTTTTGGTGATGAGAGGATGAGGATTTTGGGGTTTTGGGGTTTATGGGTAGTGTTTGAATGAATGAATGAATGAAATGAATGTGGGAAGGGGTATTAAAACACCCGAAAAATTCAAAACAGCAGGGGAAAGACGAGCGGATTCCCGTCGGGACGCTCGGATTCTGCTCAAATGGGCTTCAGGAAAACTCGTCTTAAGACGAGCGTCTTTCAGAGAAGACGAGCGGATTCTGCAATTTAGGACGAGCGGCTTTCCTCAAAAACGAGCGGATTCTCTTACATGAACTTTGCTTAATGTGCGGTAGCAGAAAGACGAGCGTCTTTCTACAAAGACGAGCGGCCAGTTTCAGACGAGCGTCTTCTCAGTTTGGACGCTCGGATTCTCTTACAGACCAAAATTTTTGATTTTTGCAGCTCATTTAGACGGACGGATTCCTCCACAGACGCTCGAATTCCTGTAAGACGAGCGGATTACCCTTAAGCCACTCGGATTCCTCCTGGTCTACCCGGATTCAGGTCCATCCGTGCACTTGTATAACCCGTGTCATTTTCATTCTTCAAATCCCGTGTTCTTCATTGTAGGGGCACTACAAAGGCATGAATAGCCTAGGCAGTTGCTATCCCCACACTAAGTTAAAGCACTACACATCAATAAAATCATTAGTCCCTCCCTCACTTCTCTCAAAAATGATGAATATCTTGATCAAGGCACAAAATCCATAAATGACAAAAATGCAATGTAAGAATTAAAATGCAAGTTAGGGAGTTAGAAATATTTACAAATGGTAGTTTGGAGAGGACTCCACCAAACTCTCATCCTTAGTGAGATGTCATGGGGGCATGTTCAAGGTGTTGTTGATGTTACCCAACACTTTGAAGAAGTAGTCAAAAGCTTGTTCATTATTATGATAAAGATCCTCAATAGATCTTTGCACTTGTTGTCCTTCATGTTGGTCTTAATCGATAGTATTACCAATGTAGGGATTGAAAATCCCTACAAACTCATCGTCCCAAAGACCGCAAACTTCGTCTACTTGATCATTAAAAATCTCTTGAGTTGATAGAGACAACTCTCTTCCTTTCTTGTTTTGGCCAATGAGGCCATCCTCTTCCCTTGTCATGGGTGAGCTTTTCAAGCTCTCTTTGTTGCTATTCTCTTGCTCTTTTGATGGAGCATCATCAACTTTCTTTTTCCATTGAAATTCCGACTTCTTCCTATCATCCTTCCGGCTATAATGATTAACCATAAAACATGGTTCATGCAAACGGGGAGCTCTCATGGTCTTGTCAAGATTGAAAGTTATGCTCTCATCTCCCACCTCTAGAGCGAGCTCTCCATGCTTCACATCTATCACCGCACCCGCGGTGTGCAAGAAAGGTCTACCTAGAATGATTGGAATATTGGAGTCTTCTTCCATGTCAACAATGACAAAGTCCACCGGGATGAAAAATTTCCCAACTCTTACGGGAACATCTTCCCATATCCCTAATGGTGTTTTCGTCGATCTATCGGCCATTTGGAGTGTGATGTTGGTACATTTAAGTTCTCCCGTCCCTAACCTTTTACTCACCGAATACGGCATAACACTCACACTAGCCCCTAGATCACATAAGGCCTTGTTAATTGTGGTGTCGCCAATGGTACACGGTATTGAGAAGCTTCCTGGGTCTTTAAGTTTCGGAGGTGAACTCCCTTGAAGGATTGCACTACTCACCTTAGTAAAGGCGATAGTCTCAAGCTTCCGGATCGACTTCTTTTTTGTAAGGATGTCCTTCATGTACTTTGCATAGGCCGACACGTGATTGATTAATTCCGTGAAAGGAATCGAGACTTCCAAATTCTTCACAATTTCCATAAATTTTCCAAGTTGGTCATCAAATTTGGGCTTAGCTTGACGACTTGGAAAGGAAGTCTAATCACAATGGGTTCCTTTTCCTTAGCCTTGTTTTCACTTTTCTTTGAAACTTCTTCTTTTGATGGTTCTCCATCCTTGGAGTTTTGCACAACTTGTTCTTTGTCACTAGCTTCCACAACTTCATCCTCAACTTGCTTCTTCGGTACTTCATACCTCGTACGACTCCTCAAGTGAATGACACTAACCGTTTCGTGTCTTGGGGGATTACTTTGAGGTGGTAATTGCCCCTTTTGTCTTTGTGAGCTTGAAGATGCTAGTTGAGTCAATTGGGTTTCCAACATTTTGGTGTGGGCTAGGATGTTTTTGATGGTGTTTTCCTTTGCTTGACTATCTTTTTGTATTTGAGTGAAAAACTCTTGTTGATTTTTTTGCATTTAGAGGTCCGCTTTTTGAACATCAAAACCTTGGTCATTTTGTTGATTGTATGGAGTTTGATTTTGGTAACCTTAGTTTTGGTTGTAAAAGGGTCTTTGATTTTGGTTCCTGATGGGAGGTGAGGTGTATGTTGGTTGAGGGTTTTGAACATTTTGGCTTTTGTATGAGAGATTTGGATGGAATTTGGTGTTTTCATTGTAATAATTGGAATAAGGGGTACCAGTCTTGTATGCTTGAAAAGCATTAACTTGTTCATTTGTTCCCCTACATTCACTTTGGTCATGTCCCAAAGTTCCACAATTCTCACATATCCCACTTAGGATTGATGAAGATGCCGTCATGGCATTAACATGTTGCTTTGGTGATTTTGAGGCTTCTTCAAGTCTAGCCATAGCTTTTTCGAACTTCAAATTGATGGTATCAATATGAGCACTAAGTTGAGCACCCAATTGAGTAATAGAGTCCACTTCATGCTTTCCTCCTCTAGTAGCCTTGCGAGGTCTACTATATTGTGAATTATGGACCACCATTTCCTCAATCTTGTTCCAAGTTTGATTATCGTCAACTTCGGTGAACATACCATTTGATCCCATGTTGAGAATGTTTCTTGAGTCTTCATAAAGACCATTCCAAAATTGTTGTACCAAGAACCACTCGCTAAGTCCATGATGAGGACATAAGCGACAAATTCCCTTGAATCGCACCCAAGCTTCATACAAAGATTCTTCATCTCTTTGCTTAAAGCCCGTAATCTGAGCTCTTAGCATGTTAGTCTTTTCCGGTGGGTAGAACTTTTTTGTAGAAAGCTAGAGCCAACTTCTTCCAAGAGTCAATTCCGAGAGTAGCCTTATCAAGGCCTTTCAACCATTGTTTTGCGGTGCCAATTAGAGAAAAAAGAAATAAGACCCATCGAATTTGGTCTTGAGTTACACCGGTTTGAGAAATCGCATCACAATAGTCACAAAAAGTCTCCATGTGAGAGTGAGGGTCTTCACTAGGCATGCCCCCAAATTGGCTTCTTTCAACTAATTGGATAAATGCGGATTTGGCAATGAAATTTCCGGTTAAGTGTTGTGGTGTGGGAGTACCATTGGGTAGGTTCTCCTCGGTTGGTACGGAATGTGATGAAAATTTAGGCATTGTGGGTTGATTTTGTGTTGGATTTTGTGTTGGGTTCTCCTCACCTTCTCTTGCAAAAGGGTTGATGAACTCAATAGTGTTTGGTTGAATATCTACAACCTTACCAATACCTCTCAAAGTACCTCTAAGAAAGTCTTCTATTGTTTGTCAAAGTCCTTTCAATTTCCTAATCAAAGGGTAACAAGTTACCTTGTGATCTTCTAGACATGCAAAATATCAAGCAACTCGAAAATAATTAGAACAAACCTTGAGGAGTTTTACTTCCCCAAGGAAAAGAAAGGCACAACTAATAACAATCTAAGAAAATCTAAATCAAGTTAACACCGTCCCCGGCAACGGCGCCATTTTTGGCCGAGCCCTCCTGAGAGGTTTAGTTTTCGGTACTTGTCGTTAGGAGCACCTAGACCAAAACAAAATTTATAACTCCATAAACAACTCTACTATTAGTAAAGAGGCAAGTAAAGGTCGGATCCCAAGGGACGGGTTTTGAAGTGAGATTTTCAATTGCAAGTAGCGGTGTCTAGGGGTGTCACAATTTGGGGTTGGAATAGAAGATCACTAAACTAAATAGCAATGAAAGTAAACAAGCAAGATGATTAAAAAGGGATGTAAACAATTGATGAAAGCCACTGGGGTGTCATGGGGTCATAGGGGATTCATGGGAATTGATCATACAAAAATATTCTCAAATTATAAGTAAGCAATTATTATTGTGATGGATCGAGTTGGTTTATATCTTACAATCCTAGGAAAGTTTGGGTCCCGGAGCCGAATCGATTAGATTGTACAATACCTATAAGTCGACTTAATCTTCCCTACTCAAATATATGCATGGTCTAATGAGACTCGAGTTGGTTTATGTCTTACAAGTCTCATTGAAAAGATAAGTGATGGGTAAAAAATGCAAGGATTCATAGGCTCGCATTTCATCAAACATAACATGTGCATAAGTTGAGATCACAACAAGCAAGCAAATGAACTATGAAAACATATTAAATTAAGCATGAATCATCCCCCGTGTTTTTTTTGGTGAAAATGTGAATATTATATATAAATATCAAGTAAATATGCAATAGATACAAAC
Organism: Silene latifolia; assembly: GCF_048544455.1. NCBI lineage: Eukaryota > Viridiplantae > Streptophyta > Magnoliopsida > Caryophyllales > Caryophyllaceae > Silene > Silene latifolia. The sequence goes on along the minus strand of NC_133538.1, from coordinate 478,898,089 downwards.
GAGCAAGGTTCAAGCCCCCACACCGACAAAAAACACAAAAACTAAGCCTAATTAACTCGATTGAATGCAAAGCCAATCAATGCTCACATTGGCTCCTCCAAGCTTAGTTTTAATTCTCCTAGTAACTTCTTCCTCAATTTTCCTCGCTACCAACTCAGGACGCAACAAACAAAAGTTGATTCTTGCATTATTTCTTTGATACCACACATGATAATGGTAGGCAGTAAGACAAGCAGCTCTAGCTTTCCAAAGGACTGATTTCTGATACGCAGTAGCTAGATGTATCGTATCAGGGACATTTCCTCCAAACCACTGGGACAGCTGGTCCTTAATTCTGCAGCTGTACATACAGTCAGAAAACACATGTTTCACAGTCTCAGTTTGGGCCTCACACATCATACATAAATCATCAGCACAACATGCAAACTTGAATAATTTTTCCTTGACATTCATCCCATTATGCATCATCAACCAAGTAATAATGGAATGTTTAGGGACATTCCAATTGCTCCAGACCACAGGTGACCAGACTGCTGCAGCCTGTTCAGAACACAACCAATCATAGCCACTTCTAATTGTATACCCCTTAGGATGATCATCCCCCATGTTGGTTTCCCCTAATTACCCATTAACCCTAGTTAAGGAAACTACTCACTCATTATCATGTTGAACATGCTAGCAAGGTTGTCAATCATACCAACAAAGTAAAACATGATAAATAAATGAAGATGATTAACAATAATTAAAAAGGGATTAAGAGAATTATACCTACTAATAATTCCAATAATAAAGCAAAGAATAATAGAAGTATTTGATGATTGATTGGAAGGTTGTCAATCTCCCAATAATAACCCAAATAATCTTCAATTACCCAAAATGAAAGATGAACAAAAGAGAGATTAAGGAAATGAGATTTGTATTAAGACTTGATTAAAAGTTGATTACAAGATTAAAGAGAGATTAGAATGATATAAACTACACTAAAGATTGATAAGAAGAACATGATTATCTAATTAGACTAATGGGGTTATTATAGTGAGGATTAGGTACACAAATTAGGATTTATTAAGGGCTTAAATGTAACACCCCGTAATTTCGGACCGTTATTGTATTACGAGAGTAATTTATTAATCAAGTAGAATTTAATATTAATGTATTTGAAGTAATAATAATTCAATGAAATATAATTCTAATATGTTTTGAAGTAAAGTATTTATTTTGATAGTTTCGAAATGTTTAAAAATAGTTTAAACCATGTAAAAATCTTTTATTTCGAAATAAGGGCATATCGGGAAAAATGGCAATTCTTTTGAAAATTGGGCAAACGATTTTGGAAATGGGTCATATGAGTACTCAATCTTCTTGTAATCTCACGTTAAAGAACTTTGGCATTGTCGGAATTTGCATTTGACAAACGGTTCTAATTATTGTCGAAACGAGCCAAAACCGACTAATGAAATTCCGCCAAATCCCGCTCCTCTTTCTCCTTCCCACGGCTCACCTCCCTCTTCCTCCTTTCCTTTTGATTTTTCTTTTCCAACTACATCTTCCTAGGACATTCTAAACTATTCTAAATTAAAAACACCATTTTCATCTTAAAACCTAAGCTTTCTAAGGTAATTTTCATTATAATTCACTCATTTGTACTCCAAATTTCATAAGGATTACATATTTGGAATCCTCTCTTCATTTCCAACATCCTAGTATGTATTAAATTCATTTGCCCTAAATTTATTTTGTCCACCATTTTTAGGGTTTTGATTATTAGTGCTTATAATTGTATTTTTATTGTTTATTTAGGTGAAGATTTAGAAGACGAGTTTGGAGACTCGTATATAGTTGAAGATAGTGGCTAGTTGGCATATTAGGGTTGGTGTTCAAGGTGCTAATTGCTCATTTTGTTGCTAAAGGTAACATATTTCGAGTTACTCGACGAATTAATGTCACATTCTTTGCTTTTTGTATGATTTTGTGTATGTTATTTGAGTGGTTTATTTCACATGATAATATGGGTTAAATTCATGACTTTTGTAAGTTTATGTTCACATATTAGTATGGAAATGAATTGGGAATGATTAATTGATGCTTAAAACGGTGTTAAATTGAACAAAAACGGGGAAACGGAGAAGTGGGGGTGGCGGCCCAGCAGGCCCGGCTGGCCCACGGCAGCCTTGGGGTTGGCCCGGGTCGACCCGTTGCTTGTTTCGCGGTTTTTCATGCGTTGTTCGTCGTTTCGGGTTTATTAATGTTATATTTAGTATAAGTAACATATGGGTAATCTTTTGAAATGAATTATGTTAGTAGTAAATATAATGTTAATGGTAAAATTATGCTTATATTGGTAGTTTGCAACTGTTAGGATAGGTTATGATATGAAATTGTAATGAATAGGCTTAAAATGAATTTTATAGCGATAATTGCAATGTTGGATGTTTATGCCGAAAACTGAGCCCTTAGTCCCTTTGACTGAATCAATGTCAGTCAATTGTGTGATTGGTCAGCCGTGATTGAACCCGTACCTATCGCAGGGCTGGGGTTGTGGGTAAAAATTCGGTTGGATGAAATTATTGTGAAAAATGGATATTTGGCCTTATTCTTGTTTTAGGCCATTAATTATGTTTTTATTTCACATATGTGGTTGGTTGTTTTGAATGGGTTCTTATATTGTAGAAACGGCCTTAGATTCCCCGAAACCTTTAATATTGTTAATATTGCATGAAATGGAATTGGTATTGAATACTTCTTGCAGGTTGTTGTGTTTGTCACAGATAGGCCTTTATAGTCTTTGACGAGTGTATGTTCACTGCTCAATAGCCTTTGTGTTCCTGACTTGGTGGGTTTATATCCAAGTTGGGGCATGACCTCGTTACTTATTTTGAGGGTAAGTGGTCAGCTTAAGTACTAGCCAACCCTTTGGTGGACTCCTTAGGGTACTCACTTTGTTTTAAAAAAATTGTGGGTCTTGGGTGCGGTGGTGTGTATCCGCATGTCTAGGTCTGCGCAGATTTAGTACTAGGGTTGCGTTGTGTCTTGGCCATGTTTTGATAGAACCTCTGAGCCAAGATACCGGTTCGATTACCTTCCCTACCTCGTGGTATAGACTCGAGTTACAGAGTGACTATTGACCGTGCTAAGAACTTATGCCTGTCTTTGATATATTGCCCTTTCTTGTATGGTGATTTTATGAATTGTAATAGGTGAGATGCAAGCCGGTTACAATTGATAAAGTTTGGATTACTGCTTGTTATATGTTTCACATGTTAGTCTAATTTGGTCAGTTTAGTGTTCATATGTTAGAATACTCAATAATTAGTTTATTTATGATGTTGTTTACATGTTACATTACATGTTACATTAAATATGACATTTCGTGGCTGGGAGGACTCGAAGTTACTCCCCACTGAATTGTGGCTTTCGTGTTTGTATAAAATGCGATTGACAGGTTGATGATGATTAGATGGGGTACACGGACGAGCTAGTGAGCAAAAGAACCTTGGACCTAGTTTGGTTATATTTTGTAGTAAACCTTTAAACATATGGTTGTGTTTATATTTTGGAGGGACATATGTCTCCCTCTTTTACTTTGGTTTGTATCACTTTATTCTCGCGACTTTAGTATGTTATGTAAATTAGTTTGTTAGTATTTGCAGGTTTTGGCACTCTTCATTTGGAAATGTTTGTGAATGGTTTAGAAAAGTTTTTAAAATTACAGGTTTTATCTAGTTAAACCAATTACAAACATATCCTGTCAGTTTTTCTGTAGAACTTACGTGTTTATTTATCGCTAAAAATGAGGGTGTCACAGTTGGTATCAGAGCTTGTTGCTCCCGACGCACGTTTGTGCACCCCACTTAAAATCGCTTGACCTTTAAATAATAAACTTGAGAGATGGGTAGGATGGGTAGATTTAGGATTTTATGTGGTAGTCTGTTTGTGACTGCTAATTGTTAGGTACTAATTAAATTTTCTCTTTTGCAAGATGGCTCCGCCAAGAAGAGTGGATGATGCTATTTTACAAGCTCTTACTCAAATCCTCCAAAACCAACAAAATCAGCAGAATCAACAAGCTCCTCCTCCTCCCCCGCCTCCTGAGGGTACTCCAGGTACCTATACTTGGGTGGCTAATCAATTAACCCGAAACAACACTCCCACATATGGTGGAGAAATTGATCCAGTTGCTCTTGCGGGGTGGTTTCGAGAGTTAGAGAAAAGCTTTTCGTTGTATGATGTCCAGAAGGAACATAAAGTGAAGCTGGCATCTCACTTCCTAGTACGAGAAGCAGATCGATGGTGGTCTATGACTGGGCCTACTGTTTCATCTGAACCGGGTTTTGACTGGGAACGTTTCAAGGAATTAGTGGAGGCCCGATTCTATCCGCAAGAACTTAAACAGCAGAAGTTGAAGGAATTCATGGAATTAAAGCAAGGAAGCCTTCCTGTTCAGGCCTTCACTGATAAATACAACGAGTTGGCTCATTATGCTACTAGATTGGTGAAGGATGACAATGAAAAGCTTTCTTTTATCTTGAAAAGCTCTCTCCTAAAATCAAAAGCATGGTCCGTCGGGACTCCACCAGCTTTGTTTCAATTTACAATGATGCTTTATGGGCTGAGAATTCCCTGAAAGACATTGAAAATGAAGCTCGTGCAACCAGTTCCAGTCTTGGCAAGAGGCCTTTATATCCATCTTCTAGGCCCTATACTCCTTCACCCAGGTTCACCTCTTCTCCCTCTTACCCAAACAAGAGGAGATTTGATCCTACTATGCAAGTTAACCGGGGTGGTCAATCTTCAGCTTTTAACAACAATAAAGGTGCTAAAGACCGAGTGTGCTATAACTGCAAGAAACCAGCACATCCTGGTAAATGCTTGGTTGATCCTATCATATGCTTTTCTTGCAACAAACCGGACCACAAGGCCAATGTTTGCCCGGAGAAGAAGGTGACGGCTCCTACTACTCCTGCGCCGCCCCGAGAGGCCGAAAGGCCGGATTTTTGTCATGAGCACGCAAGCGAGGCACACCCCGATATCATTACTGGTACATTTTCTATTTTTGATGTTCCTTGTTTGGTACTATTTGATACGGGTGCCTCTTTATCTTTTATTTCAATGAAACTCTCCGATAAGTTATCACTTGAATCATCACATGAAGAAAGCACATCTATATCCTTACCCTCTGGTGATGTCTTCTCCTGTTCTAAAATCTATCCGAGAGTTCCTATTTCTATTGTGGGATCTATATTTCCAGCAAATCTTTTCCGATTTCCGCTTGAAGAATTTGATGTCATTTTGGGCATGGATTGGTTACATACTTATCATGCTCGATTTGAATGTCGGGACCAGAAAATAATTCTTACAAGCCCTTCAGGTCACCGTGTGTCTTATCAAGTGGTTAAAAGACAAACCGGTGTTAAATTAATTTCTGCTATGAAGTTTGTCAATGCGATGAAAAAGGGTCATCAAGCCTTCTTGTGTATGGTGACTACTTCAGATTCTTCCTCTCTGCCTTCTAAAGAGAACGTTCCGGTGGTATGTGAATTTCCCGATGTTTTTCCTGATGAGCTACCGGGAATTCCTCCTGAAAGGGAAGTTGAATTTACTATTGATCTTATTCCTGGTACCGGCCCTATTGCTAAAGCTCCTTATAGGCCGGCGCCGTCTGAAATGAAAGAGCTGAAGACTCAGCTGGATGATTTGATTGCCAAAGGTTTTATCCGACCTAGCTCTTCACCTTGGGGTGCTCCTGTTCTCTTTGTAAGAAAGAAGGATGGATCTATGCGGTTATGCATAGATTATCGTGAACTTAACCGGGTTACTATCAAGAATAAATATCCTCTTCCTAGAATTGATGATCTTTTCGACCAACTCCGAGGTGCTTCCACTTTTTCTAAAATTGATCTTCGTTCGGGCTATCATCAAATTCCAGTCCGAGAAGCTGACATTCCTAAAACCGCCTTCAGTATGAGATATGGTCATTTCGAGTTTACAGTGATGCCATTCGGATTGACCAATGCTCCAGCAGTATTCATGGATCAGATGAACCGTACTTTCAGAGAACACCTTTACAAATGCGTTGTAGTGTTCATTGATGACATCCTGATCTATTCTAAATCTGAAGAAGAACATGCCAAACACCTTCGTGCTATATTGGAGATTTTGCGCCGTGAAAAATGGTATGCTAAATTCTCTAAATGTGAATTCTGGTTATTTAAAGTGACCTTCCTTGGGCATGTTATTTTGAAACAGGGCGTTATGGTAGATCCCGCCAAAATTGAAGCCGTTGTTAATTGGAAAAGTCCGACCAATGTTTCTGAAATCCGTAGTTTCCTTGGCTTGGCGGGTTATTTTCGGCGGTTTGTGAAGGATTTTTCAAAGATTGCTAGGCCGATGACTCAGTTGCTGAAGAAAGAGTCTAAATTTGTGTGGTCTGAGGAGTGTGAAAATGCCTTCCAAGAATTGAAAAAGATGTTGACTACCGCTCCGGTGTTGACCTTACCTGAAGAAGGAGTGGACTTTGATGTTTACTGTGATGCTTCTAAGCATGGTATAGGTTGTGTCTTGATGCAAAAAGGGAAAGTCATTGCGTATGCCTCTCGACAGCTTAGAGTTCATGAAGTTAACTACCCGACTCATGATCTTGAATTAGCTGCGGTGGTGCATGCTTTGAAGATTTGGAGACACTACCTAATTGGAGTCCATTGCAACATCTACACCGACCACAAAAGTCTGAAATACCTCTTTACCCAAAAAGATCTGAACATGAGGCAAAGAAGATGGTTGGAATTGGTGAATGACTATGATGCCGACCTAATTTATCACGAAGGAAAAGCTAATGTGGTGGCTGATGCTCTTAGTAGAAAATCCTGTCATCCTTTGAATTCTTTTCGGGAACTACCTCCTGAACTTGCTTTAGAACTTCAAAAATTGGGAATAAGCCTTGTAAAAAGGGGCTCTAATCATCTTAATGCCATGTCACCAACCCGACTTCTACCGTGAGATCCGTGCTTGCCTTCCCGATGATCCTACTTTCAAATCCATTCGAGCTAAAATTCAACTTGGGCAAGCTAAGGATTGTAAGATTGATGATGATGGGTATCTTCGTTATCATGGTAGAATCTATGTTCCGAGTGCAGCCGATTTGAGAAAAAGAATTCTTGATGAAGCACACCTCTCTCCTTACTCCGTTCATCCGGGAGGTACCAAAATGTACAAAGATTTGAGATTACAATTCTGGTGGCCTAGGATGAAGATTGAAGTTATGGAGTATGTCAAGAAATGCCTCACCGCCGGAAAGTAAAGATAGAGCATCAAAAGCCCGGGGGTTTGCTTCAACCCTTGGATGTTCCTCTTTGGAAATGGGAGTCTATTTCCATGGATTTTGTGATGGCTTTACCCAGGACTTCCACTGGGAAGAATGCTGTTTGGGTGGTTGTGGACCGATTGACTAAGTGTGCTCGGTTTATTCCTATCAAAGAGACCTGGAGATTAGAAGTTCTAGCTCGTGTCTATGTGGATGAAGTAGTGCGCTATCATGGGGTTCCTAAAGATATAGTTTCAGATCGGGATCCTCGATTTTATTCTCGTTTCTGGATTGCATTACAGGAGGCCTTGGGTAGTAAACTATTGATGAGCACTGCTTTTCACGCCGCCACTGATGGTCAAACCGAGAGAACAATTCAAACTTTAGAGGATCTTCTTCGTGCCCGTGCCTTAGATTTCCAAACTTCCTAGGAGAAATGTTTACCTCTGGTTGAGTTCTCTTACAACAACAGCTATCAAGCCTCCATTAAAATGGCACCATATGAAGCTCTGTACGGTAGAAAATGCCGTACTCTAGTCTGTTGGGATCAAACCCAAAATGTTCCAATGCTAGGACCTGATTTGGTGACCGAGTCCATTGAACAAGTTAAAATCATTCGGGAGCGGATGAAAGCCACTCAGGACCGTCAAAAATCATATGCTGATGTCCGTCGTCGACCACTTTCTTTTGAGGTTGATGATCAAGTATTCCTTAAAGTGTCACCTATGAAAGGGGTGAAACGGTTTGGCGTAAAAGGGAAGCTGAGCCCTAAATATATTGGACCTTTCCGGGTGATTGAAAAGATTGGTCCTGCTTGCTTCTGTTTAGAATTGCCCCAAATCTGAGCAAGGTTCACAATGTCTTCCATGTTTCTCAGTTGAGGAAGTACATTAGTGACCCTAGCCATATCATCCAAGAAGAGATTCCTGAATTGGAGCCTAACTTGGCGGTTGAAGAAAGGCCAATTCGGATTCTTGAAAAAGCCAACAAGCAACTTAGGAGCAAAGTTGTACCTCTAGTCCGTGTTCTTTGGCGTTGTGGAAATGTCGAAGAAGAGACTTGGGAGACTGAAGCTTCTATGTTAGCTAAATATCCTGGATTATTCTCGTAAGGTATCCCTTTTTCTTACTCTTTTTCCGCGTTACTAAGCCGTATTTAATCATAATTAGTAAAGATATTATTCTTATTATAGAATTTTAAACTAAAATTTTGAAAATGCTTTTATGATTTTTAATGGTTTTAACATTAATGAGTGTTAAATCTCGTTATTGGTGACGTCCCAATAATGGGTTTTCTCATTTATTGGTGTAGAAATTTTTTTTTTATATCTTGATATGAATGTGGATGTTCTTGTCTGATCAACAAGAGTATCACCGTTTCATTGAAAAGATACCTATATTTTTCTTATGATTATATTATTAAGATGTTGTTTTCTATAATTTCTCCTTCTAAGTTTCGAGGACGAAACTTTTTAAAAGGAGGGGTGATTGTAACACCCCGTAATTTCGGACCGTTATTGTATTACGAGAGTAATTTATTAATCAAGTTGAATTTAATATTAATGTATTTGAAGTAATAATAATTCAATGAAATATAATTCTAATATGTTTTGAAGTAAAGTATTTATTTTGATAGTTTTTAAATGTTTAAAAATAGTTTAAACCATGTAAAAATCTTTTATTTCGAAATAAGGGCATATCGGGAAAAATGGCAATTCTTTTGAAAATTGGGCAAACGATTTTGGAAATGGGTCATATGAGTACTCAATCTTCTTGTAATCTCACGTTTAAGAACTTTGGCTTTGTCGGAATTTGCATTTGACAAACGGTTCTAATTATTGTCGAAACGAGCCAAAACCGACTAATGAAATTCCGCCAAATCCCGCTCCTCTTTCTCCTTCCCACAGCTCACCTCCCTCTTCCTCTTTTCCTTTTGTTTTTTCTTTTCCAACTACATCTTCCTAGGACATTCTAAACTATTCTAAATTAAAAACACCATTTTCATCTTAAAACCTAAGCTTTCTAAGGTAATTTTCATTATAATTCACTCATTTGTACTCCAAATTTCATAAGGATTACATATTTGGAATCCTCTCTTCATTTCCAACATCCTAGTATGTATTAAATTCATTTGCCCTAAATTTATTTTGTCCACCATTTTTAGGGTTTTGTTTATTAGTGCTTATAATTGTGTTTTTATTGTTTATTTAGGTGAAGATTTAGAAGACGAGTTTGGAGACTCGTATATAGTTGAAGATAGTGGCTAGTTGGCATATTAGGGTTGGTGTTCAAGGTGCTAATTGCTCATTTTGTTGCTAAAGGTAACATATTTCGAGTTACTCGACGAATTAATGTCACATTCTTTGCTTTTTGTATGATTTTGTGTATGTTATTTGAGTGGTTTATTTCACATGATAATATGGGTTAAATTCATGACTTTTGTAAGTTTATGTTCACATATTAGTATGGAAATGAATTGGGAATGATTAATTGATGCTTAAAACGGTGTTAAATTGAACAAAAACGGGGAAACGGAGAAGTGGGGGTGGCGGCCAAAGAAGGCCCGGCGAGGCCGCAGGCCCCACTACCTTTGGGGTTGGCCCGGGTCGGCCCGTTGCTTGTTTCGCGGTTTTTCATGCGTTGTTCGTCGTTTCGGATTTATTAATGTTATATTTAGTATAAGTAACATATGGGTAATCTTTTGAAATGAATTATGTTAGTAGTAAATATAATGTTAATGGTAAAATTATGCTTATATTGGTAGTTTGCACATGTTAGGATAGGTTATGATATGAAATTGTAATGAATAGGCTTAAAATAAATTTTATAGCGATAATTGCAATGTTGGATGTTTATGCCGAAAACTGAACCCTTAGTCCCTTTGACTGAATCGATGTCAGTCAATTGTGTGATTGGTCAGCCGCGATTGAACCCGTACCTGTCGCAGGGCTGGGGTTGCGGGTAAAAATTCGGTTGGATGAAATTATTGTGAAAAATGGATATTTGGCCTTATTCTTGTTTTAGGCCATTAATTATGTTTTTATTTCATATATGTGGTTGGTTGTTTTGAATGGGTTCTTATATTGTATAAACGGTCTTAGATTCCCCGAAACCTTTAATATTGTTAATATTACTTGAAATGGAATTGGTATTGAATACTTCTTGCAGGTTGTTGTGTTTGTCACAGATAGGCCTTTATAGTCTTTGACGAGTGTATGTTCACTGCTCAATAGCCTTTGTGTTCCTGACTTGGTGGGTTTATATCCAAGTTGGGGCATGACCTCGTTACTTATTTTGAGGGTAAGTGGTCAGCTTAAGTACTAGCCAACCCTTTGGTGGACTCCTTAGGGTACTCACTTTGTTTAAAAAAAAATGTGGGTCTTGGGTGCGGTGGTGTGTATCCGCATGTCTAGGTCTGCGCAGATTTAGTACTAGGGTTGTGTTGTGTCTTGGCCATGTTTTGATAGAACCTCTGAGCCAAGATACCGGTTCGATTACCTTCCCTACCTCGTGGTATAGACTCGAGTTACAGAGTGACTATTGACCGTGCTAAGAACTTATGCCTGTCTTTGATATATTGCCCTTTCTTGTATGGTGATTTTATGAATTGTAATAGGTGAGATGCAAGCCGGTTACAATTGATAAAGTTTGGATTACTGCTTGTTATATGTTTCACATGTTAGTCTAATTTGGTCAGTTTAGTGTTCATATGTTAGAATACTCGATAATTAGTTTATTTATGATGTTGTTTACATGTTACATTACATGTTACATTAAATATGACATTTCGTGGCTGGGAGGACTCGAAGTTACTCCCCACTGAATTGTGGCTTTCGTGTTTGTATAAAATGCGATTGACAGGTTGATGATGATTAGATGGGGTACACGGACGAGCTAGTGAGCAAAAGAACCTTGGACCTAGTTTGGTTATATTTTGTAGTAAACCTTTAAACATATGGTTGTGTTTATATTTTGGAGGGACATATGTCTCCCTCTTTTACTTTGGTTTGTATCACTTTATTCTCGCGACTTTAGTATGTTATGTAAATTAGTTTGTTAGTATTTGCAGGTTTTGGCACTCTTCATTTGGAAATGTTTGTGAATGGTTTAGAAAAGTTTTTAAAATTACAGGTTTTATCTAGTTAAACCAATTACAAACATATCCTGTCAGTTTTTCTGTAGAACTTACGTGTTTATTTATCGCTAAAAATGAGGGTGTCACATTAAATGACGATTAAGTTCTTGAGGAATCGCTCCTCTCAGAAAAATATGCGAGTCTCCTTTTTACTAGTCTTTCCGAGATATGCGCATCCTTCATAGAACAAGAAGAAAACGGAATAGCTGTAACACAATCCGAGCGTCCAAGGCACGGGACGAGCGGATTGTCTGGCTGTTGGACGAGCGGATTTAATGGCTGGACCGGCGGATTGTGGGTCTTTTGAACGAGCGTCCCGCTGAAGAAGACGCTCGGATTCCTTGTCTTGGACGGGCGTCCAGAGGGCAATCCGCTCGGATTTTGAGTCAGCTTCTTCCTTTCTTCTTTTCTTCCTTCTTCTTCATACAATCCTTGGGGATTTCGTCGGAGATGCAAGGATCTTTTCTCATCATTGCCCAATCTACTATAATATGTACAAAGACCTTCTAGTCTTGTCTTCTCTATGATGCTTGGTCATTGAATTCAATCAATTTAGCTCTATTTTGCCATGAAAATGCAAGGTTTGCACTCCTTTCCTACCAAAGGATCAAAATCTCAAAGAATATGCAAAACAAAGGACTAAAGACAATAAATGACCTAAATATGCACTAAAAAGCATGGGAACAAGGCTAATTCGGGGACTAAATACGCTCAAATAATGGTCACATCAATAAGTTTGAATATTATATATATACATGAACTTTGCTATTTATTTCATTTTGCATATATAAATCTTACTACATCCATCTTATTTTTATTGTCCTTTTTTCTTCAAATTTTATTATCTCATAATTATTATCCCCTTTTCTAGATCTAGTAAGGAAAAACTTTAGTCAACCAACTCGTCGCAATCAACCTCATTCCCACTCGAAACAACCTTTAGCCCACTACTTAATCCCTTCAGTTCACATATAAAACGGTCTAAAATGCAAAGCTTTCATCTCTCTCTTGAAAAGTCCATCTAAGTAACAGAAAACTAACCGCTACTTTCTGAACTTCATCATTTTTACATCCCGTAAAGATTAAGTTGAACATGACAAAAAAAAAAACGTAAAAACTTAGGTTTTGTTTGATAACAGCAGATTGAATATTTTTTTTTAGCATTTTGAGAGTTTTTACACTATTTAAATAACAAATGTGCTATTTTGATTGTTGATCATCGACATATTGAAATAGTAGATTGTGGTGTAATTTCCTGTTTTACATTATGACCATTAATTAGTATATTATAAGAAAATAAAAATTGAGTTTTTTTATCTCTGAGAAAATTAAAGATCAAACTTTATCTTATCATATTTATAATTAATATTCTTCACTTAAAATATATAAATTTAAGCAAGTTCAAATAAGTTAGCTAAAAGTTATAAATCACAAATTGTACGAAGCAGTATAATTGTTTTTTTATTAATGTGAAATAAATGTCATAAACTTCATGAGAATATTAATGCGGTAGAGAACTATAGAAGATTTGGCAAGTACATGACCCCCCTTTTAAGTTTAATTTTTTTTCATTTATTTTTATATTTTTGCCTAAAGGTGGTTAAAGTATCGTATTATGCATGACGAATATGTCTTACCCTTCCCCAATTCGTATCTCTCCCTAAATTATAGTGATGATGTGCTTAATTTACACACACACAAAAATTATATAGCATCAACAATAATTAGTTTCCTCCATATAATTGAATAGTACCGTTTTTTATGCATGTAAATTTGTCAGAAGAAAAGCTTGAGAGAGACGGTCTTCACTATGTTAGGGAAAGGCTACTCTTACCCTTTTATGTGTTTTTTATGACTTTGTTTTAATGTTGATCATTGCTTGAACTGAATCTTAACCTTATATATACATATTTCTATAATAAGTGTATCTAAGTTACCTTTAAGCCTCATTCAAATCTATAGTATTACTCGTGGTACCATTTTTACTTTAAATTGTAAAACAATTGCACAATAAAGTTTTTCAAAATATTTACTCATTTGTCATAATATTATATTTCGATTCGCAAATTAGCAGCAACTTTCTTTATCTTTTAATACTCCTTGAAAAATAGATATCAAACTTTGTACTTATCAATAATTTGTGAATATCTTTTTTAAATTTTGATTATCATACTTTTATATAATGACAAATGAATGTAAATAATATAATAATAAATTATCAATAGAAGTTGAAGTGTATTGTGAGAGAAGTAACTTAAAATTGGTAGGAGAAATACATATGACATTTGAAAAACAAACTTCGTATTATGTATAATAAAATATGACATTAGCAATAACAAAAGACGTAGGGGCATATTTCAGCGTTCATTTTACTCTTTACATGAGTAAATTCCATGTAGTACGTATTATGCATGCACATTTGTCACAACACAGTTCGGCCTAGTGCCTTTTAGCCTCATAATACCTCATTTTTTTTTAATCGGAAGTTGTTATAAAATTGGATATTATAAATATATCAAAGGTTTTTTTCCTTCTAATTTAATAAAAAGAGAACAAATACTAATGAATAATTTTTTAATATGAATAAATTGTAGATAATTTATTTATTTTCTGTTTCTAATAATAATTATAAAATAATTAATTAATTCTCATTTCTAATAGGAAAATCATAATCCTAATTATAATAGAAAATTTTTAAATAATTATTATCTCCTAATTCTAATAGTATAATTAGGGGAAAAAAAGGCTTAATAAATTGTTAATTTATTTCCTAATTCTAATAGAAAAATTGTAAAATAATTAATTAATTCTCATTTCTAATAGGAAAATTATATTCCTAATTATAATAGTAAAATTATAAATAATTAATTATATCCTAATTCTAATGTTAATAGTATAATTAGAAAAAAAAGCCTCCTTTAGTTATATATATTGATTAATATTCTCTGTCACAAACAAATTGTTCAATTTTAAGGAATTGATCAACTTGTATCGTCATACAATTAATCAATTTATCCATTAAGGGAGTTGTCCTTTAGGTGTGACCTTAAGGGATCAACTTGTTGGGAAATGTGTCCTCAACAATAGTGCGATCACATAATTTAAATATCATAATTAAATCTCATACTAAGAATAGGTGAGGGATGATTCTTTATACAGTCGACTGACCGTCATTAATCGGTAATGATTGGCTAACTAGAGTTTGACATTAGTGTCGTGTGACGGTGGTGGTCAGTTGATCCCTTTAGGTCACACCTATAGGATGAGGCCCAAATAGATATTTAATTAATTGTATGCGATACGAATTAATTAATTCCATAATTATGGGAGTGCAATTTTGCGTCTTATTATAATGTGATTAAATAAGATTAAATTTAGTAATTAAGTGTTATATTACTAAATTGGTTGAGGTATTAATATAAGTTTTGAGGTAGAGGTAATTAGTTATTTAAAGTTACAAGAAGTTGTAATTTTAACCAACTAGTAATTATGGGACCCATTATATGATGATATAATGGTAGTATACTACTCAAAAAGTGGAGTGTATATTATATTATTAATTGTAATATTTAAGTGTTAAATGATTACATTAATAATTAATTATGTAAGATAGTTGAACATATGACTTATAAGCATTTGTGGGACAAATGACAAAAGGCAAAAATGGGCCATAATGGGTCCATTATTTCGGCCATAATGAGAGCAAAAGATGCTCTAGTTTGTCTTATTCATTTGTAATAACATAGTGTGATAGAGACATATCTATGACACATCTTACAAGCATGCATCCTACACTCTACCTATAATAAACAAGCAAGTAAAAACAAAAGCCAAAAGATTCCTCCTTTGCCTAAGGCCAACCGGTTTTTGGCCTTTATAATGAGCATTTTGTTGCTCATTTGTAATGTTGTTCTTTTGCTTGTATTCTCTCAATATTTTCCCTCACATGCAATTGTATAAATCTCTCATAAATACTAATACATTAAATCTATTACTAGAAGTAGTAATAATATAAATATTAGTATCATTAAGGTAACATTTATACTACATATCTAGTTAATATTAGTAGGAATTTTTGGGATTAATCTTGGGTGCAATTTATTGGAGTGGCTTCTATACTTGGAGTCTTAGGAGGATCATCCACAATATTTAGCTCAAGAACAAGTGAAGGAAGGTGACCTTACTTGTGCCCACATATTTCGAAACACCTAACAATGTAAGGAACATTGTTCTTCTTATAAATCTTTCATTTTGTTATGGATGCACTAGATCTAAAGAACAAATAATTAACAAGTTAATTAGTTCACTATTAGAGGAGTCTAATAATAGGTATATGAACCTAACAAGTGGTATCAGAGCATAAGGATGTTGCATGCATAATCGGTTATTGTTTTTCCGAGTTAAAATGTTAACATATAAAACTAAAAATTTGTGATTTATAAGTATAAGCCACGAAATCACCATGCATGTTATATATTCTGGTCCTAAAATGTTTTTAGGTCATTTTTATGATTTATGGAAATTTATTGCTCATTTTAATGATTTTTGGTCATTTATTACATTTTTATGACTAAAATGGGAATTAAAATGCTAAAAATAGTTAAACTAAGTTTATGACCTTGGAAAATTTATATGACCTTACATGCATATTTTACAAGTTGTATGTAAAAAGTCGAGTTAATTTGATTAATTTTGCATGATTTATGATTTTTATGATATAAAAATGGATTAAAAGAGGTAAAATTGTTAAAATTAGTTAAATCTCGAATTAAGCCATGATCTTCTAATATGATGTAAAATGCATAATTTACAGAGAGTATGTAAATTTCTAGATTTAATGATCTTATTTTGCATGATTTATGGATTTTTGAGTAAAAATGACATAAATAGTGACTATTTTAGCAATAATTAGCTAAATCGTATTTCATGGCTTGAGAAAATTATTTTAAGTTGCATTAATATCCCACTAATCAGTTCTAAATTTGTAAAAATTATTGGATTATTTTTCGGATACTTTATTTATTTTATGAGATAAAATCGATAAAATGCAACTATATTTTCTCAAAATTAATTCGAAAGTTTTAACCATGATTTTTGACATTATGAGTGTCATGGAATTATTCCAGTATGTTCAAAAATTTAAAATTCAAAATTTGAAATTTCTATAATTTAATTTCGATTTATTACATATATAATATGATTTTAAGGTAAAAAATGAGCATAAAATTAAATCAAGTTGAATTATTGTCAAAAATTGAGTGATGACTAATTTTTGAGTCCTAAAATGTGTTAGGATAATTAACTTGAGATTAGATGTGATTTAAGTGTTAATTAGTGATTTTAAAAGGTTATTATCACGCATTTCCATAAAACCGGGTTATATGTACGACATAAGTTAAATAGGGCGATTTGGCACATGATTTTGCATGATAGGTACATATTATAATGCTGCATATTTCAATTGTTGAATGTCTTTTATTTATATAATTTTGAATTATGTAATTTTATCTTAGTATGGCCTTAGTTTTAATCGATATTTCCCGTAATGAAAGGGAATATTGATTCGGTTGTAATTTAATGTGATCTCGTATCACTTTTATTTTTATTTCATTAGTTTTTCCATTTTACAAATGTATAATAGGAATAGCTTTGTATTTTTATTATTATTTGTAATTATGGAGCATCTTCAAAGACGGTGCCATTCGGAAAGGTGATCCGACGAAGACGGTGTATTGGGAGGCTTGCCACTTGAAGATTCAAGGGACCAAAGGAGTTGGTTTCCGAATATGTAATAGATTATTTGATTTTCTATTTTAGGAAGGCCATACTAGGAATTTTATTTATTGCTTTGCATTTCTTTTAATATGTTACATGCATTGCCAAATCGCCATAACAACACATGCATATCATATCGAGTCATCGACCGTGTCAATTATAATTATCGTAGTTCACCGCTTTAGTTCACTTAAAACGTGATAGATAATAAATTGACAAGACCTCTCACATATAATAATTGAGATAAAGCCTTACCAAATAGTAGAAACCCATGAAGTACCAATTTCATGAGGGAGTTAATCCGGCTTCACCGTAATACAAACCTTGTTACGTTGGCGAAGTGGGGGTAATAAAATGTTATTACATCGAAATTTGGATTGAGCTCAACAGAAGTACTGTTGACCGTAGTCGCATGTGTTCCGGGCTAAAGATGAGAATTAGAGTAATTTTTATCGACCGAGAGTTCTAAAAGTAGAATCGATTAAAAAGTTAATCCACCGCGTTATATTAATAAGGGATGAATCGGCTCACCGTGCCCGAATTGATATGAATTTGGATCTCGGAATCATTTATATAGTTGGGTGGAGGTCACTATATAAATGCAATACTTGTAGTTAAATTTACGAGTATTATTAAAACGATAGATGTTAATTAATTCCTTCATTTTCTATTTTGTAGTTAATTATTCGCAATGAATTCATCTTATACTCCTACACCCATCACCTTAATTCATAGCTCCAATCATACAATGAAAAATGCTCCTTGTCTTTTTACTACTTCTTCACCTCCCATTCACATACTCATGTCTACCTCTCAGGTAAGAGGATCATATGAGGGGAATCTCACAGATTCCAAGATATCCTTGTTTGATGAAACAAGGAGAAATATCAAATTAAGTGGGAGTTCTAGCAAGAGTGTCCTTGCAAATGAAAGGAGTATTGATATTAATAAAGGAAAAGCAAAGAAAGGTAAGAAACCCAAATCCGATTGTGAATTGGAAGTTGATAGTGAGACTACCACAAAGCCAAGATGGGTATCCAATCCTACCATGAATATCATTATTTTAATGTCATGGGCCAATAGAAGCATATTTGCCCCGAATATTTGAAAGATATCAAGTTGGACTTATTACTCCAAGTGGGACTTGGAAATGTGGAGAGGCTAAACAAGGGTGATGTGGATCGCCGACAATGAAATGGAGCTCAGGTAGCCGCCACTTCAAGAGAAATTTATATACTTGTTTTAGCAAATAGCTTTGAGTTATAATTTACATAATTGTTATTATGTGCCCACTTAGTCTAAAACATTATTTCCATTTCTATGTGAGACATGAAAGGATTTATTTTGCCTTCAAAGACAATTGTTGTATTTTATTGAAAATAGACATGGATGTGAGCCATGTCACTTATCTTTATGATACACAAGTTTTAGACAGTTCCAACTCATGTAAAGATATCTACATAATACGCACCAAAAGACTCATAACTGGTAATCCAAATGATTTGTACATTTGATTTTTCAATTAGGTTACGTAAATGAGAAACGCATTAAACGCTAGTGTCGACTAGAATTATTGGACCATTTGATTTTTAATCATATGGAATATGCGAATCTTGTCTCCTTTGCAATATAATTTGTACTTTCTTTAGTGGTAAAGGGATACAAGCAAGTGATTTGTTGAGACTAATAAATGCCGATGTATGTGTTCTAATGAGCATCACCGCAAGGGGAATTTATGACTACTTCATCACTTTTAACATTGATTTAAGTAGATATAGGTATATTTACTTAATCAAATATAAAGTGAAGCATTTGAGATATTTGAGAAATTTCTAAATGACGTAGAGAACCAATTGAATAAAGTTCTAAGCATTACGATCCAATCGTAGTGGCAAAGATCTAAGTAATAAATTTGATTTATTAAAGATGGATTATGACCTAGCGTCACTACCCATAAGATCAAACTAATAAGAGTTGGTTTGAGTTGTTGAACTCAATTTTGGGAAATTGCAATCCAATACGGACAAGTAATTCTAAACGGATGGTCAACCATGAGATACCTAGAATAGAGAGTCTATTAAACAGATGACATGGATATGACTCGTATATTATCAAGCTGGCATGTTAGGATGGCCTTTTGAAAGCTAATACATAGTCTAAGTAAAACTCCTAATACTCCGTTAAATATATATGTTAGTGACTCACAAAGCTATCTCTCATGAATATTAATATATTTCTGAGAGATAGAGTGGGAGTATATTGAATCGTCACAAACATCTCTTATAGTTGAAATGTTACTTTGTGAAAGTATAGAATTATAGAGTGGGATTTGGTATTGAACTATAGTCTATGAAGATAGAATGAGAGCATAGTTCAGTGGGAGTTTATCGCACATGTCTTATTACTTTGTGAAAGTGATAGTATCATGACCTTGTTACATACGAGCCATCGCATTACAATCCGAAAACTGTTGCTCAAGAGTAGATTTACTTTAAGGCGCGGGTCTCCTCAAAGGTAAATAGAGCTTTAGAGTACACAAATGCATAAGATTTACATGAAGATGTTGATCAAGATAAATTGTGTTAGGAATTGCCGCATTTCATATTAATGAAGAATGGCAAATAAAATTCGCTTTTCTAAAATGAGAATTTAGAGAAGGAAGTGTTGAAACACAAAATCTTAGATGAACATCTAAGAATCCTAACATTTTATGCGTAGCTTTCTTAAGTGATCTTAGAATGATCTTAAGCAAGCATTAAAGGATTATACTTTTCATTCATGTGATTATAGTGAATTGTTTCATTCACATGATTGAAGAATCATGATATACATGAAGTTAAGTGGGAGCTAGAATTGTTTCTCCATGTCTTATATGTTGATAACATATTACTTATTGAGAATAATGTACCAATTCTCTCTTCTGGCAAGAGTGATTAGGAGACTAGGAAAAGGTGAAATATACTTTAGATTACCGAATCTAAGTGAGAGTATATTGGCATAGAGTTGAGAGTCTTATGAGGATAAGATCTTTCGTATCTGTTTAACATCAAAAAGGATGAATGGCTTATTCATGATGATGAAAGTGGAATTACTATGATGGAATCATAGTCGTTCACTGAACCCATTAAGTTGTTTATTACATGAAATCGATTGCTAATGTTTCCGCCATTAGAACGATTATGTATGCCAACAGACGCATCTGCTGTGATGAAACATATGCCTAGGGCATTATAAGTCAATAACAAGATAATTCCCATCATATGGCTTGTGAGAGCCTTAAAGAACATCCTTGAGATTCTTGAGAAGAATTAAGGATTCGTTCACATGTTTGGATGACAAACTAAGTTAGGTGTTGAAGGGTTACACAAACTTTAGTTTCCAAACCAAAAGGGATTTGTTGAAATCCTAGGATGTCTTATTGACAAAGGAGTAAGAGACTAAGAAAGGTGTTTTAGTTTCGCGCCTTGCAAATATCTACAAAAGGAATCTAAGTAAGTTGTGATAAAATAGTCAACGTAGGGATAAAGGGTGAATCCCTCTACAAATAACCTTATCACTAGTTATGTGATAACAGTGGGAGCATCTTTCAAGTCAAAGAGCCCAAGTCTAGTTATAATCCTAGACAAATACTTAGAAATGAATTCATGTCATTAGAGATGACATTGAATGGAAGGAAATATCAATTAATAAAGTTGGAATATATGGATATCAGGTATATCCACTTGCCGAGCTTGTATTGCATTTTAACTAGTGTTATAATACACTAAAGATTATAGAATATGAAGTAGTAATAGTGTATTAACTATTCATATGTGATAATCACATTTATCGTTTGAGTTTTATTAAACTGGATTGACATGGTATTCGCCCCTAGTTACTTATATGAGGTGACGTCTCCAAGTGACTAGAGTGTGATGCGATTGATGACAAGTTAAAGTGCCATAGAGTCATATGGGATGACTAGTCGATCACATAGGCAGACTGTATGGGACACTCTGTCGGGCAGTGACCGCTTATAGAGTTCTGGTAATTCATAAAGCCTGGTCGTGGCAAGAGCTACTATAGTATTCTTATGAGTCAATTCTTTTGACTAGAGACTATTCGCCCAAGTTGGCACAACTTCTGATTAGCTTTGATTTATACTCTACGATTTCGTAAATGAGGTCAAACTGGGTATATTTTGGCTTATGATGGACTGTGGCTGAATGAAGGGAATAGGGCGATAGGAATTGTCCACCCCTTGTCAGGGTTGTTTGAAATCTCAAGGCCACTCGAGGAGTAGTTAATGAAATGCGTGGCCACGCTCGGAAGGTATCTCGATAGATAATTCCGGTCAGACAGTTAATCTCCAGATCGAGAAAACCACTCAAGATATGATCAAATGTAAGTACGACCTGCAAGACACCTTGCATTGAGTGGGATATTGTAATAGGACAAAAGAATTGGTGACGCACATTTGTCGAGGACAAGTGGGAGATTGTTGGGAAATGTGTCCTCAACAATAGTGCGATCACATGATTTAAATATCATAATTAAATCTCATACTAAGAATACGTGAGGGATGATTCTTTATACAGTCGACTGACCGTCATTAATCGGTAATGATTGGCTAACTAGAGTTTGACATTACTGTCGTGTGACGGTGGTGGTCAGTTGATCCCTTTAGGTCACACCTATAGGATGAGTCCCAAATAGATATTTAATTAATTGTATGCGATACGAATTAATTAATTTCTTAATTATGAGAGTGCAATTTTGCGTCTTATTATAATGTGATTAAATAAGATTAAATTTAGTAATTAAGTGTTATATTACTAAATTGGTTGAGGTATTAATATAAGTTTTGAGGTAGAGGTAATTAGTTATTTAAAGTTACAAGAAGTTGTAATTTTAACCAACTAGTAATTATGGGACCCATTATATGATGATATAATGGTAGTATACTACTAAAAAAGTGGAGTGTATATTATATTATTAATTGTAATATTTAAAAGTTAAATGATTACATTAATAATTAATTATGTAAGATAGTTGAACATGACTTATAAGCATTTGTGGGACAAATGACAAAAGGCAAAAATGGACCATAATGGGTCCATTATTTCGGCCATAATGAGAGCAAAATATTCTCTAGTTTGTCTTGTTCATTTGTTATAACATAGTGTGATAGAGACATATCTATGACACATCTTACAAGCATGCATCCTACACTCTACCTATAATAAACAAGCAAGTAAAAACAAAAGCCAAAAGATTCCTCCTTTGCCTAAGGCCAACCGGTTTTTGGCCTTTATAATGGGCATTTTGTTGCTCATTTGTAATGTTGTTCTTTTGCTTGTATTCTCTCAATATTTTCCCTCACATGCAATTGCATAAATCTCTCATAAATACTAATACATTAAATCTATTACTAGAAGTAGTAATAATAGAAATATTAGTATCATTAAGGTAACATTTCTACTACATATCTAGTTAATATTAGTAGGAATTTTTGGGATTAATCTTGGGTGCAATTTATTGGAGTGGCTTCTATACTTGGAGTCTTAGGAGGATCATCCACAATATTTAGCTCAAGAACAAGTGAAGGAAGGTGACCTTACTTGTGCCCACATATTTCGAAACACCTAACAATGTAAGGAACATTGTTCTTCTTATAAATCTTTCATTTTTTTATGCATGCACTAGATCTAAAGAACAAATAATTAACAAGTTAATTAGTTCACTATTAGAGGAGTCTAATAATAGGTATATGAACCTAACACAACTGACCACCACCGTCATACGATAGTAATGTCAAACTTTAGTCAGCCAATCATTACCGATTAATGACGATCAGTTGATTATATAATAAGTCATCCCTTACGTATTTTTAATATGAGATTTAAATATGATATTTAAGTCATGTGATCGCACTATTGTTGAGGACACATATTTCAACAATCTCCCACTTGTCCGAGACAAGTGTGCTTCACCAATTCTCTTGTCCTATTACAATCTCCCACTGAATGCAAGGTGTTTCGCAGGTCGTACTTGCATTTGATCATATCTTGAGTGGTTTCCTCGATCTGGAGAGTAACTGTCTGACCGGAATTATCTACCATAGATACCTTCCGAGCATGGCCACGCATTTCCAGTTCAGTACTCCTCGAGTGGCCTTGAGATTTCAAACAACCCTGACAAGGGGTGGACAATTCCTATCACACTATTCACTTTGTTTAGCCACAGCTCATCATAGCCTAAAATATACCCATTTGACCTCATTTACGACAGTCGTAGAGCATATATCAAAGCTAATCAGAAATTTGTGCCAACTTGGGCGAATAGTCTCTAGTCAAAATAATTGACTCATAAGAATACTATACTAGCTCTTGCCACAACCAGGCTTTATGAATTACCAGAACTCTATAAGCGGTCACTGCCCGACAGAGTGTCTCATACAGTCTGCCTATGTGATCGACTAGTCATCCCGTATGACTCTATGGCACTTGAACTTGCCCTCAATCGCATCACACTCTAGTCACTTCGAGACGTCACCTCATATAAGTAACTAGGGGCGAATACCATGTCAATCTAGTTCACTTTAATGGGGTTCAATTTGTCTCTACAACCCATTTAGATATAACAAAGTAATGGGTGAGTTTTATAAAACTCAAACGATAAATGCGATTATCATATATGAATAGCCAATACACTATTACTACTTCATATCTCATAATCTATAGGGCATCTTTTACACTAGTTGAAATGCAATAAAAGTTTGGCAAGTGGATATACCCTATATCCATATATTCCAACTTTATCAATTGTTATTTCCTTCTTTTCAATGTTATTTCTAATAACTTGAATTTATCTCTAAGTGTTTGTCTAGTATTCTTACTAGACTTGGGCTCTTTAATTTGAAAGATGCTCCCACTGTTATCGCATAACTTGTGATAAAGTCATTTGTAGAGGGATTCACCCTTAATCTCTACGTTGACCATTTTATCACAATTTATTTAGATTCCTTTTGTAGAATTTGCAATGCGCGAGACTAAAACACTTTTCTAGTTTCTTACTCCTAAATCAATAAGACATCCTAGGATTTCAACAAATCCCTTTTGGTTTGGAAACTAAAGTTTGTGCAACCCTTCAACACATAACTTAGTTTATCATCCAAACATATGAACAAATCCTTGATTCTTCTCAAGAATCTCAAGGATGTTCTTTAAGGCTTTCATAAGACCATCTTATGAATTAACATGTTATTTAATTATTATGCTCTTAGCATATGATACATCATGGCATATGCGTCTGTTGTCATACATGATCATTCTAATTGCGAAAACATTAGAAATTGATTTCATGTAATCAACAACTTAATAGGTTCAGTGAACGACTATGACTCCATCATAGTAATTCCACTTCCATCAACATGAATAACCCATTCAACCTTGTTGATGTACAACAGATGCGAAAGATCTTATCCTCATAAGACTCTCAACTCTATGCCAATATTCTCTCACATAGATTCAAAAATCTGGAATACTTTGCATCCCCTTCCAAGTCTCCTATCACTCTTTCACAGAAGAGAGCATTGGTACATTATTCTGAATAAGTAATATGTTATCAACATATAAGACATGGAAAAACAATTTTAGCTCCCACTTAAATTCATGTATAATCATGATTCTTCAATCATGTGAATGAAATCATTCTCAATTATCACATGAACAAAAAGTATAATCCTTTGATGCTTACTTAAGACCATTCTAGGATCACTTAAGAAAGCTACGCATAATATTTTAGGATTCTTAGATTTTCATCTAAGGTTTTGTGTTCCAAACACATCCTTCTCTAAATTCCCATTTTAGAAAAGCGAATTTTAATTATCATTTGCCATTCTTAATTAAAATGAAATGCGGCAATTCCTAACATAACTTATCTTGATTAACATCTTCTTGTCAGTCTATGCACTTAAGTACTCTAAAGCTCTATTTACTTTTGAGGAGACCCTCGCCTTAAAGTAAATCTACTCTTGAGTAACAATTTTTGGATTGTAATGTTATGGCTCGTATGTAACAAGGTCGATTTAGGACAAGGTCATAATACCATTACTTTCACAAAGCAACATTTTAACAACAAGACATGTGTGCTAAATTCCCACTGAGCTATACTCCCACTCTATCTTTATAGATTATAGTTTCATTACTTTCACAAAGTAAGACATGTTTGTGACGATCTAATCTACTCCCACTCTATCTCTTAGAAATACTTCTATCTTCTTGAGAGATAGCTTTGTGAGTTACAAACATATATGGTGGAATAATTGGAAGTTCGTCTAGACTGACGAATTTGCACATAAAAGACTAGCTTTATCATGGCAGCTTGATTCATGTCATATGCTAGTCTGATCCATGTAATTTGTTAAATAGACTCTCTATTTCAGGTATCTCATGGTTGACCATCCGATTAGAATTACTTGTTCGTTTTGGATTGCAAATTCCCAAAATTGAGTTCAATAACTCAAACCAACTTATATTACTTTGATCTTATGGGTAGTGACACTAGGTCATAATCCATATTTAATAAATCAAATTTATTACTTAGATCTTTGCCACTACGATCGAATCGTAATGCTTTATTACTTTGTTCAATTGGTTCTCTACGTCATTTAGAAATTTCTCAAATTTCTCAAATGCTTCACTTTTATATTTGATTAAGTAAATATACTCATATCTACTTAAATCATTGGTAAAAGTGACGAAGTAGTCATAAATTCTCTTTGCGGTGATGCTCATTAGAACACATACATCGGCATGTATTAGTCCCAACAAATCACTTGCTCATGTCCCTTTACCACTAAAGGGAGTACAAATTATTTTTAAAAGGTGACAAGATTCGCATATTCCATATGATTGAGAATCAAATGGTTCATAAAATCTAGTCGACACTAGCTTTCAATGCGTTTCTCATTTATGTGACCTAATCGAAAAAGCCAAATGTACAAATCATTTGGATTACTAGTTATGAGTCTTTTGGATCGTATTATGAAGATATCATTGCTTGAGTTGGAAGTGCCTAAAACTTGTATATCATAAAGATAAGTGACATGGCTCACAACCATGTCTATTTTCAACGAAATAAATCCTTTCATGTCTAACATAGAAATGGAAATAATGTTTTAGATAAGGTGGGTACATAATAACTATTATGTAGATTACAACTCAAAGCTATTAGCAAAAACAAGTACATAATTCCCTCTCGAAGTGGCGGCTACCCTAGCTCTATTTCCTTGTCGGAGACTTACATCACTCTTGTTTAGCTTTTCCACATTTCCAAGTCCCACTTGGAGTAACAAGTCCAACTTTGATATCTCCCAAATACTTGGGGCAATTTCGCTTCCAATGGCCCATGACATTATAATAACGACATTCTTCATAAGATTGGACACCCTTCTTGGTCTTGGTTGTGGTAGTCTCACTATCCATTTCCAATTCATTATCAGGTTTGGGTTTCTCACCCATCTTTGCCTTCCCTTTAATAATACCAATCCTTCTTTCATTTGCAAGTACACTCTTGCTAGAACTCCCACTGAATTTAATATTTCTCCTTGTTTCTTCAAACAAGGATGCCTTTGTTTTAGTGAGATTTTTCTTCACAAGGTTTTCTTACCAAAGGGGTAGACATAAATATCGGAGTGGGTGGTATAGAAGTGGTAAAGTAGAAAAGATTTCCATCCTGACCAATGCCACAGCTTAATTCTCTAATCATATCATTGTCATACTCAGAGCACTTTTCATCGAATGATTAGGGCCATGAATTAATGGTGATTGGTGTGGAGTATTAGATGAATTCATTGCGTATAATTAACTACAAAAACGGAAATGAAGGAAATAATAAACATCTATCATTTTAATAATACTTGTAAACAAGTATTGCTTTTATATAGTGACCTCTACCCAACTATTATAAATGATCACGAGATCCAAATTCATATTAACTCGGGCAAGGTGAGCCGATTCATCCCTTATTAATATAACTCGGTGGATTAACCTCTTAATCGATTCTACTTCTAGAACTCTCGGTCGATAAAAATTACTTTAATATTTATCTTTAGCCCGGAACACATGCGACTACGGTCACGAATATTTCCGTTGAGCTCAATCCAAATTTCGATTTAATAACATTTTATTACCCACTTACCCAACGTAACAAGTTTAGTACCCCGGTGAGCCGAGCCTACTTCCTCATGAAATTAGGACTCATGGTTTCTACTATTTGGTAAGGCTAATTCTTAATTATTATAAGTGAGAGGTCTTGTCAATTTATTATCTATCACGTTTTAAGTGAACTAAAGCGGTGAACTACGATAATTATAATTGACACGGTCGATGATTCGATATGATATGCATGTGTTGTTATGGCGATTTGGCAATGCATGCAACATATTAAAATAAATGCTAAGCAATAATAATAAATTCCTAGTATGGCCTTCCTAAATTTGAAAATCAAATAATCTATTACATATTCGGAAACCAACTTCTTTGGTCCCTTGAATCTTCAAGTGGCACGCTTTCCAAGAACACCGTCTTCGTCGGAACACCTTTCCGAATGGCACCGTCTTGAAGAATCTCCATGATTACAAATAATAATAAAAATACAAAACTATTCCTATTATACATTTTTAAAATGGAAAAACTAGTAAAAATAAAAGTGATACGAGATAACATTAATTTACAACCGAATCAATATTCCTTTTCATTACGGGTAATATCGATTAAAACTAAGCCATACTAAGATAAAATTACATAATTCAAAATTATTAAAGACATTCAACAATTAAAATATGCAGAATTATAATATGTATCTATCATGCCAAATTATGTGCCAAATCGCCCTATTTAACTTATATCGTATATATAACCCGGTTTTATGGAAATGCGTGATAATAACTTTTTAAAATCACAAATTAACACTTAAATCACATCTAAGCTCAAGTTAATTATCCTAAAACACTTAGGACTCAAAATAGTCATCACTCAATTTTTGACAATAATTCAACTTGATTTAAGTTTTATGCTCATTTTTGATCTTAAAATCATAATATTTATGAAATAAATCCAAATTAAATTACAGTAATTTCAAAATTTGAATTTTAAATTTTTGAACATTCTGGAATATTTCCATGACACTCATAATGTCAAAAATCATGGTTAAAATTTTCGAATTAATTTTGAGAAAATATAGTTGCATTTTATCGGTTTTATCTCAAAAAACATCTAAAGTATCCAAAACTTAATCCAATAAATTTTACAACCTTAGATCTGATAAGTAGGATATTTATGCAATCTAAAATAATTTTCTCATGCTATGCAATTCGTTTAAGCTATTTATGCTAAAATAGTTACGATTTATGCCATTTTTACTCTAAAATTTCATAAATCATGCTAAATGAGATCATTTCATCTCAAAATTTACATACACTCTATAAATCATGCATGTGAATCATATTAAATTTTTATGGCCTGGTTCAAAGTTTAACTATTTTTAACCATTTTACCTCTTTTAATCCATTTGTATCTCATAAAAATCATAAATCATGCAATATTAATCCAATTAATACGAGATTTTACACACAACTTGTAAAATATGCATGTGAGGTCATATAAAATTTTCAATGTCATAGAGAAAGTTTAACCATTTTTAGTCATTTAACCTCCATTTATGCCATTTTTATACTAAAAATTCATAAATCATGAAATATTAATCACATTAATATGATATTGTACATGCAATACATAAAATTTTCATGTGAGGTCTAACTAAAATACCATGGCCAGTAGTGAAGGTTAACTTATTTTAGTGAATAAAAGTTAATTTTACTCATAAAAATGTAATAAAATCACTAAAAATCATTAAAAAGAGCTATAAATTTCCATGAATCATAAAAATGACCTAAAAACATTTTAGGACCAGAATATAGAACATGAATAATTATTTCGTGGCTTACTCATATAAATCACAAATTTTTAGTTTTATATGTTAACTTTTTAACTCGAAAAAACAATAACCGATTATACATGCAACATCCTATGCTCTGATACCACTTGTTGAGTTTGATTACCTATTATTAGACTCTTCTAATAGTGAAATAATTAACTTCTTAATTTATGTTCTTTAGATCTAATGCATGCATAACAAAATAAGAGATTTATGAGGAAAAACAATGTCCCTTACATTGTGTATAAGTCCGAAATATAGGGCACAATTGAGGTCACCTTCCTTATTTGTTCTTGAACTTAATATATTGGATGATTCTCCAAAAATTCCAAAGTAGAGATCCTCCTTAGATTGTACCCAAGACTTATCCCTTAAACTAGTATACTAATTAACTAGATTAATAAACTAGCATCCTTAAAATGATTCCAATATTATGTTTATTACTACACTAGTAATCCAATGGTTGTTATAATATTAGATGAACAAATCAATATTTCTAAAACCTTGTTTTAGAGAGAAGTAGGAGAGAATAAGTATTTTGCATGTAGTATTGTGAATGAATGAGTAAAGGAAGTAGAGAACAAATCTCTTAAGGAAAAGTGGATGAGAAAACCGGTTGGGGCAAGGGCTAGGTGCCAAAAATTGGCATCTTTCTTTTACTTTTGGTCTTCTCAATATATTAGGTGTGTAAGCTAGTATGCACTAGCAATGATGATGTTTGATTTATCTCATAAAATAATATCATCCTCACACCCCTAATACTCCCTCCATTCGGTCAATATTACATAAAATGGACTACCATTTTATTTTGTCAATTTGTCATTTGTCACACAATATGTCACATGTAGTATGTAGTATGTTATTAATTAATTTGATGCATATTTATCACATAAATATCATTTTACAATTAATTAAATTACATAAAATAAATTAACTAGTGATACTTGATCACATAAATAAAATGGGTCATATAATTATAATTCACAATATCTTGTAATTATAATTAACCATTCATTCTTATCTCAATTGTTTCTCAAACAACAAACAATTTTAGTAATAAAATATTTCAATTACTAAAATAAATCTTATTTAATCCCATTACAATAAGATATTAATATTTTCTCTCACAAACGAATTGTTCAATTTTAAGGAATTGATCAACTTGTATCGTCATACAATTAATCAATTTATCCATTAAGGGAGTTGTCCTTTAGGTGTGACCTTAAGGAATCAACTGACCACCACCGTCATACGACAGTAATGTCAAACTCTAGTCAGCCAATCATTACCGATTAATGACGATCAGTTGATTATATAATAAATCATCTCTTACGTATTCTTAATATGAGATTTAAATATAATATTTAAATCAAGTGATCTCACTATTATTGAGGACACATATTCCAACACACATACCATAAGATTCTCAATAAAATGGTTGTTCAATGTGCTTTTCGTTTACTCGTTTTAAACGACTTTACTTGAGGTTTGATCAATTGGGTTCACCAGATTAGACACTTTGAAATCTACAAGATAGTATAACATTTAGTTTTCGTGAAGAATATAAAATACCTCTAGCTTATGTGGTCGATCATAGAAGTAGTTACAACCTTTTGTTTTAAATCACATGAGTGATGCCTTCTATGTTTAAACATAGATGATTACATTCTTTAAAAACCAAATTTAGGTACATTTGTCCTTATCGAAATCGTTGCTACTCTAGCATCATTTCGATACAAAAATGTCCTCTGCTAGACGTCTTACGTTTTATCAATTCATGTAAACTTCTTTACAAAGAAATGACCCATACTTGGTATCTCAGACCAAGATAGTGGAACTAGCCTATCCTTTGAGTAGATGTCTCCTTCAACTTTGTTATATCGCATACATCTAGGGTAGCTTCTTCTTAACTCCCACTCACTTTCACATTACTCTTTGCTTCAACAAGCAAAAATGAATCTTATGAAGACCTCTCTTTAAGTCATTCGTGATATTTTATACACTTAGTAAGAGTGAATTACTATAAAGTGAGTGCAACATGTGGCGAAATCTCAACTTCTTGCGAAATTGGACTACCTAACCGTTCAATTGTCATCATATGCCTAAACTCTTTAGCGCATAAACAATCGATTTGGCCTTTCTCGAAGTGAGCCATTTGATGGTATCATATTGGAGTATTCTTTGTGTTTTTGAAAACTCTTTTCGCAAACTTTTGAATTACTCTTGAGTAGTTAAAACTAATATGTCATCATCATGACGGAGGTGTCACTTTCGAAATCAAGACTCTCTTGATAAAATGTGACTCCCTTTTAAACTCATAATAAGAGTTTTCTACATTAAACCCCTTTTTAAATATGTATGGATGTTAAGTTGTATAATAATCGCAATAATTGTTGTAAGCTTATGTAGGTGAATTGGTAAATCGTGCTAGCAATCATTGCTACCGAATTCTTTCAAAGAAACCGGTTTCTATGAAAGAACGAAACAAGTATAATAAATAGAGGATGAAAGGAGGATGAAATGCGCGATGTCATGGTAAATACATTAATGAAAAAGAACGAAAAATAGGAAAAATTAACATTCAATGTTTTAAAAACTTGATAAACATTTTTAACAAGTCCATTTATATAATGACCTCTCACTCAATTATATAAATGATTCCAAGATTCGTCTTTAGACAAAAATAGGCGTCGCTTGGGCGAAACATTCCATAATTGTGTAAATTCGGTAATTCAACTGTTGACTAATTCTACCTCTAGAACTCTTGGTTGACGAATTTCCTTAAATCCATCTACTAGCCCCGGAATACAAGGCCGTCTTATAACCCATTGAGTCCAACCAACTTTGGCGCGTGATAACCGTTTATCACCCTACTTACCCGAGGTAAAAAGAGTACACCCCGCTTGGGCGAGCGTGGCTCTAATGAACAAGGGATTCATAGGTGTCATTAATTGGTAAGGCTAATCTCAATTTTAGTTATGTGAGAGATCTTATCAATTTAGTCATAAATTCTCTATAAGTGAACTAAGTCGGTGAATGTAAATGACGTGAATTGACAACCGCGAAAATAAAATGCATGTGAATGGCGATTTTGGCATGCGAGAAAAACAAAAGCAAGCAAGCATATGAATAATCCTAGTATGGCCTCCTAGTTAATAAAAACTAGACTATTACATATCGGAAACAAACTCCTTAGTCCCTTGCCCCTTCATTCCAAAAGTGGCTCCTTGTTGGATTTTGAACACCTTCCAAAAATAGGCTCCGTCTCGATGTAAATCCGTCTTTTGGAAACGCCGGTAAGAATAACTATTACAATTAAATTACATAGCTATTCCTATTATACATTAATTAATAAAATAAATAAAACTATTAATTAATTACAAACGACGATACGAGATCGTATTTAAATTACAAACAAATCGCTACCTATTCATTTCGGGTAATAACGATTAAAATAAACTAGGCCATACTAGGTACAACAAAATAAATACTTTAAATAAATGACAATCATTCACTCAACATAAATAAATATGATTAAAATGCTGTAAAATGATGCCAAAATCGCCCTATCTAACAATCGTTGGTATCCATCTCCGTTTTGTGGATTTAATCGATTTATAACTTGTAAAAATCAATAATCAACTCTTAAATCTCATTTAAGTCCAAACTAATTGTCCAAACTGTTTTGGACCTCAAAATTAGTCCTCACTAATTTAGTGATGAATAATTAGTTTGATTTGATGATATTTGCTAAATTAATCGGAAAAATCATAACTTTTAAGTAATAAATCCAAAATAATCGAAAATATTACCAAACATTTTTTTAAAAAATTTGAGTATTCTGGAACACGCCCAAGAACACCAAAATGATAGAAAAAATGCCCAAAAATTCGGATTAATTTATATGAAGAAAAAGATCGATATTTATCCGTTTTTAACCACTAAAACCAATAAACATCAAAACAAGGTGAAAATACATTTTAAATTTCACTTTTAACTTTTAAATTGTATTTTTAAATGTACATAAATTTATCAAGGGCAGGAACAAATGTTTCGAGTATATGATTAATTTATTTCACTTTTATCGACTTTTATCTCATAAAATCAATAAACATGCAAAACTTCAAACCAACCTTCGAACTTTTACATACAATCTGTAGAAAATATTCATGAAACACCATAAAAATTTCATGACCCGAATTAACTTTTAACTATTTTTAATTAACTCTTAACCAAAATACGGCATTTTTGACTCGGTTTTCTACCAAAAATCATTAAAAATAGTAAAATAACTTCACAAATCACAAAATTTTACCATAAACCTTTTGAGAGCAGTAGGTATGCATGTCCAAAAATTTCGTGCTAAAACCTCTTTTAACACCATTTTTGATTTTTCCAAATTATCTCATAATTTGTTTAATATGCTTAAAATCAACATGCAAATTACAAGCCTAAGCTCTGATACCACTTGAAAGATCATAGATCGTAATTAGACTCTCTAATTAAAAATCAAATTATCTCATAATTTGTGTTTATGTGATCTATGTAACATGCATGCAATATTAAAGCATATTAATATAAAAGATGAGGAAAATAATTTTCCTTACATTGAGAAATGGTAGTATTTGGGCACAACCAAGATCACCCATCTTGGTTGTTCTTGAGTTATTCCTATTGGCAAGATCTTCCTCGAATCCAACTCTCAAAAGAGAAGACCTCCTTACATGATGCACCCAAGAACTTACCCAACAACCTTACTAATATTAACTAGATATTAAGTAAGATTACCCTTGATAATATGTAAATATTACTAACAAACTTAGTGAATATTTTATTTTTACTAACAAATATTAGTAAATGAATTCTATTAATTTTAGAGAGATAAAATTTTGCTACACTTTCTCTATCACATGCATTGTACAAGTTAGTGTGTAAAAAGAACCAAATGATAGAGTGTAGTAGATGGGTGACCGGTTGGGAGAGACAGGGAGTGGAGTGTTATTTTTGTCTTACTTTTATATGCCTAATGGAGCATAGATCTGATAAGAACAAAAATATTATGGGAAGTAAAAATTGTGTAAGTGGAATGATTATGACCAAAGCAACACTCAATCCCACTTACACGATTTCCATGACCCATTAACGGGTCCATATTGGTTCTTATATTTGTTGCACAAATACGTGTAAATTTTATTTAGACATCGTTTTATGTTTTAATGCTTCCCAATTAATTTTGTCTAAAACACTCCGTAAATATACGTGTACAGCTCCTCATTGATTTTACGTACCAATACTAATCACATTACTCAATTAGTAATAATTTAACAATTAACTACTTAATCATTAATTCCCGTCTCAAATAATTTATTATTTAATTATCGCATAATTAAATAATAATTTTCGCGCCTCGAGTTCACAACTCAATATCTCTCTAAATTAATTAATCAACTAACTCTTAGTCAATTTATCAAGGGACTAATTAAACTTTATCTCATACAATTAATTAGTTTTCGTGTTGGAGTTCGTTCCTTTAGGTGTGACCGAAAGGGATCAGCTGAATAACGCCGTCTCACGACAGTAACGTCAAACCCTAGTTGGCCAACCGTTACTGATATACGCTCATCAGCTGACTAGTATTGCCGATGAATATCCCATGCATATTCCTTAATAAGATTTAATAATATTCTCACGCACTATTGTGGAGGACAAAACTCCAACAAGTCTATCATACATAAGTACTTTTGTAAGGTTGTTCACAATTTATCAAAACAAAGCACATATCGAAGCAAGCAGACTCCACTGTGATCTCCCTAATTCCCAAAAAAAACAATCCCAGCCTCTGTCATGGATTGTAATCGATTTCTTGTTGTACTGTTTTTATAAAACAGTTAGCAAAATCCTTGCCAAGAGGGTTCAGAAGGTTCTCCCTTCTATTATTGGTGATGAAAAAGCTATCTTTGTCAAAGGGAGAAGTATTTTTGAGAACATAATGCTCCCTCAATTGAAGTTGTCAAAAATGAATATATTCACGAGTTCTTGAGAGAGAAAGAAGAGAGAGAAATTTCCCTCAAAATCACATAGTTAAAAAGTAGATCTAAAAGTCCATTTCTTATCTACTTCCTCCGTTCTTTTTCTTGTCTCCTTCCCCAATCGGCAATCACCAACCTCCATAGCTACCTTCTTCCTCTTCAATATTAGGTAGATTTTTAGTCTTTTTATTAAGTCTTATAATGGAAAAATTTTCAGTCATTTTCTTCTTCTTAAATGACTCGACTTTAATTTGCTCACCATTTTAGCCTAGGTGAGCTTATTTCAGTCATGTCTTAGTTTAAAGGAGGTTTAAATATGGATTTAACAACAATAGTTTAAAGATATTTTCATAAATTGACCTAATCATGGTTGGTTTCAAGAAGTTAGAAATGTTCTCTTGTGATGAATTTGTACTGATGTTTTCTAATCATTTTGGATTTCTTATCATAGCTGAATTTTTGCGGTTTGTTTGTTCGTTGTGGTGTTGTTTGGATACATTCTTGATAGAGTCTTTCTGAGTTTCTTTTATTATCTTTATGAATATATTCTTTTGTTCTTTTAGGGGGTTTAAAGTGGCGGACTTCTCCGAAGAGAGTGTCTCCCTCTTTGTGCTCTTCTAATTATGGCTACTTATGGTTAATGAAATTTCTCTTGAATTTTGTTTACGTTTCTCATCCTTGCGGATGTTATAGGTTGATTTAAATCAACCTAGTTTCCTTACCTTATCAAAAAAAAAAAAAAATTATGCTCCCTCAATTTCTTATTAAACAATATAATAGGGCTCATATTTTTCCAAGATGTCTTATCTAAGTTGATATTATAAAGGCCTTTGATTCTTTGCAATGAGATTTTATTGCCAGTATGTTGAATGAGTTTGGGTTTCCTCCTAAATTTAGATAATGGATCCTATGATGTAACAAGTTGTAGATACCTCAATTCTACACCTCCCGCAAGCCACCTGGTGATGATTGGGCCGCATGTTTGGTACACGGAACGATTTATGACAATTCGTAAGTTTATCATTAAGTGATAGCTCAAATACTTGTGTCTACCCCTTGATCGTCATCTACGCGCCGTTACGTTCTTTTTGACAGTAACTAGAGTTCATTTGGAGTCCGGGTCAAAAACCGTTTTCATTTTCTAATAAACCGTTTAAAATGCCGAGTCGGAGTGTTCTGGAATATTCCGGATATTTCTATTCCATAATTTTAATCTTTTAGTAAAATATATCCCGAGATTTTATTTTTAACAATAAGGAAGTTGAGATCTACCGCAATTCCATAATAGAAACGCGGAAAATCTTTCATCCGCAGGAAGAAACCTCCGGGGAAATGACGCAGCATCTGCTGCGCCTCTTCCAAGAGTCGCAGTGGCTGCTGCGCCTCTTCCCCACCTCTTTTATGTGTATTTTCAGATCTTTACGAGATTTGTTTCCAAAGTTTTACCGTAACCCTAATTCCCCCGTGTGATTAGTATAAATAGGGACCTTCGTTCCTCATATTTCTCACGTGAGTGTCCGCCCTTCTCTTCTCCCTTTGCAGTCTAAGACCGCGCTCTAACCTTATTGACGTCTACGTGCTTGATCAATCGACCACGTAAGCTCGGATCCTTCTGAGTACCAGTCTCGTTGCATGACCGACCAATTTGACCAACTCCACCTCAATTAATCAAATCAATTTAATTTAAATCCTCTTACGAGGGCACTTTCATCATAAATTCGAGTCGAGCAATCACTAATCGTTAACTTAGTTAATCTCGTTTCGTCAAACATGTAAGTCTGAGGGTGTAAATCCCATATTTTATTATTGTATAAATTAATGTAAGGTTTACGTCGAAAATATGCTTAGAACCTATTTATAAAAAACCTTTATCAAACCTATTTTCATGGTTAACAGAAGACAGATGTCGAGAAGAAACACAGCAACTGCTGCGCCCCTTCGAAGAGTCGCAGCATCTGCTGCGCCTCTTCCTGAGGCTGCCGCAGTTTCTGCCTTTCTTCTTTCTTCCTTTGTTCCTTGTTAATTCGTCTCTTTTGTTCCGTCTTTTCTTATTTTGTTCATGTTTCATTCACTTAATAAATAATTCATAATAATTTGTTAGCTTTAAATCCGACTTAAATCCCTTATAATCAATATTTGCGGGTTTTCCTCATTAAAATCAAATCCGGATTTTGGAGATTCGATTTGTTCATATCAAGTCTCCGGAATTCGCCTTTTGTATATTTTCATCTGTTTATCACAATCTTTCTAACTAGTTTAACATAAATAAACTTAGTAAGTTTGTTTTAATTTGTATTAATTTGCAGTAATGATTTATGATTAGTCACAATTAGTTTCAGTTCATTCTTTATCATTTTTTATGACCAATTCATGTGTAAATAATCTGTTAAATCACTTCTACCTGAGTCGGATATCAATAATCGATCATAGAATCACCAACGAACATTAACAATCTGCAGTTTCGGCTTCACAGCCAGACCTCACCTCAGGAACAGACGCAGTGACCACTGCGCCTCTTCCAAGGGACGCAGCACTGCTGCGCCTGTTCCGGGGTGATTTCTATCTCTGAACTTCCGTTTATGCTTTGACCTAGTTTGTTAGTTTACGTATTAATCGGCTATTAATCGTAATATCACCGCTAATCTGCCCATTTTCTAACCCTAATTATTTTCTTATTTTCCTTTTATTTTCTCAAATTATCCGTTTTTAATGTATATTTCGACGTAAGTCATTAATCCGTTGTAATTATTGTAATTCTAGTGTGTTGTATTTATTGTAACTTTATTATTATTTGTTTGCTCTCACATGTAAACAACCTTAAGTTCCTACTTCAACCTAATGTATGATAAATTACATGTTCACCGACTTAGCTAATTCTCACATGCTAGGACTAATTTATTAGATGTTGCATTGCATGCATATAATCGACAACATATCAAGTATAGATAATTTCCCTAATCATTAGTAGAGGCCGATATCGAGGCGGGCGGGATTAGGTGTTCGATCAAAAGAGCTTCCTAATACGTACCCTCACCCCTTACTCCAGATCTCTGTGAACATCTGTGTTCATTGGCATCCACGAGAGTCATTCTAGACATAGAATGCTAAGGGTGACGAGTTCTTGGTGTCTATGTCATTACTTTGTATCTTGACATGATGCGAAGTATTCGAACGGTTTCCCATTTTCCACAATAAATTGGTGGAGACTCCACAAATGCAAACGTTTGTTTTCCCAAGCGCCCCCGTGGGCCCCCGTGTCCACAGTTTGGCGACTCCGCTGGAGAGTAATACACTTACGTGTTGCCAAGGGTGAAGCTTGAACAAGGTTAGATAATATTTTATATGAGACAGTTTTCGGTTTTCATTACTCGATCTTCTTAGATCGTTTTATTCAGCCTTCCTAGGCCCAACCCAACCCATTCGACTAATCGTCCCGTCTGGACTGTCCAAATTCTTATCTGGGCCTAAGGATGGATAGCGATTGACGTCAACCATACCATTATGCTTACTCATGTTTGCATCAAGGGCCTTCACTACTATAGGGAATGGACTAGGAACCGACCTTACTCTTGTTGGGCACGGATCTCTCCACAGACCCGGGTTTGATTGCTCGGTATGGCAACCGACCCTTTTAAGCCAAAACCCTTTAAAAGCACTCAGCATACCGTTATAATGCCTGTTTTAATGCTTGTATCATATGTGACCACTATTTTCTAAATAAAACCAGGACGAATTTTGTAAAATCAAAAACCTTTTTAAGATGTAAATATTTTCGAAAAATGGCCCAAATTAGCGCAAAATGAGTCGAAATCCTGTCCAAATATCGAGTCAAAATTCGGGCCTCACAACCCATTTCAAAACCTCACTTCGAGTCAACACTCCTACAACTATACTATAGTTAATTAGGAAAAACATTTCAAAACTTTGTCATTTTCAAACCACACTTGACACAAGTGGCACACTCCCACTTCACAAGTTGAGTCTTTTCTTTGAGTAAGTGTGCTAGAGTGGTCGATCGTGTTTTGATTCGTCGTCGATCTCTTATCCAGTTCCCAAGATGCCTGAAACTTGTAATACAAGCGCCACCGGTCAACCCCCAAATGGTAATTCTCAAATCCTAGCTGCGCTCGCTCGTCTCCAAAGAAGCCAAGACCAAGTTTATGATCGCCTCAACACAATTGAAGGCCGAATTGTAACCTTCCACCCTTCATTGGGTCACAAGAAATCAACCCTCCAGTAGGTCTTACCGAAGCTGAAAAGCGACTCCAATACTTGGAGGAGCAACTAATGTACCTCAAAGGAGATGATATCTATAGGGAAAACAATTGCAAGTACGAGGCCGTGAGCGCCAAATTGCCAACCAACTTCAATATGACTGATATCCCAAAGTTCAAGGGACATGAAAACCCTTTGAACCACATTCGTGCTTTCAAAGGCTACATGTCTATCGAAGGCATCAAACCTGAGATGTTCTTAAGGATATTTCCTTCATCTCTCGACACCATTCATAAGCAATGGTTCTATTCCCTAGAGCACAAGAATATTGCCACCTGGGATGACGCCGCAATCGAGTTCGCTAAGAAATACACGGATAATGCTGAAATCCAAGTCAATATGCGCACCCTAGAGGTTCTTACCCAAAATGAGAAAGAAGGCTTCACCGTCTTCCTAAGTAGGTGGAGGAAGACTAGCACACAACTTGTCGAGCGTCCAGATGAAGCTACCCTTGTGGAAAAGTTTGTGGATAACTTAAGACCTATTTATGCAAATCACTTGAGGTACCAAAACATTAAGACCTTCAAGAATTTAACTGTGCTAGGGACAAGAATTGAAGATGACATCCGTAAAGGACTCTTGTCTAAAATGATGGGTCGTGGATATCAAGGCTCAACGAGTCGTTCTTACGGCTCTACTAGTAATACTGATGAGGTTAATATTCTCGAATCATCAAAGAAGAATAACCCCCAAAGGAAGTTCACAAACATTGGCGACACGTACTCCAATGCTTTGAAAAGGTTGATGAAACAGGGTAAGCTCCAACCCATAGGGCCTACACCTGATCCAGAATAGAAGTCCAAGTTCTAGGACGAAAATTCGTACTGCGAATATCATAGAGGTAAGGGACACGATACAGAAAAATGTTACAAGCTAAAACATATCCTGCAAGATATGATCGAAGACGGTCGCCTACCCATACCTCCTGGAGGTAAGCCTAACAAGACTCAGAATCCTCTTGGAATTCTGGTGATTACAAATGAAGAATCTACCTTAGATTGTGCATACCTCATTTCTCCAATTGAAGATGAGATCCATGCATTAGAAGATGAGGAGAGTTATTCCACCATTTCTCCTACCATCGCCGACTTTATCGCATGGGCAAAGAGCATAAGTAGACAAGTTTTGGAGCTAGAAGATATAGTAGCACCCTCCGCAATCCAAGCACCATACCTAAAGAGAGCACGCCACTAGATCTTTCCCGAAATTCTACAATGAAAGAAGTGGTAGCCGTGGTTGATAGCCTAATCGATCAAATAATCCACTTAGAAGCTGAAATCATTAGGTTGAGAGAGCTTGCTACCGTCAACGGAATATGGGCCGATGACGATAAAGATTAATACCTCACTAAGCACTATCTAGTCAAGATTAGTGAGGACATAGTCAAAAATAGTGAAGACCAGGATATAGACCACCTTACTCGTTCAGGGCGTCCATATCAAAATAT
Source organism: Silene latifolia (assembly GCF_048544455.1). Taxonomy (NCBI): domain Eukaryota; kingdom Viridiplantae; phylum Streptophyta; class Magnoliopsida; order Caryophyllales; family Caryophyllaceae; genus Silene; species Silene latifolia. Next base: position 478,857,150 of record NC_133538.1, on the reverse strand, counting down.
TTCTCAAAATGGTCCCATAGCTAATGGTCCAATTACTAATACCAACGTCGTCACACCAAATGATGGCGAAGGTCCATCTACTGACCACTTGCTAAAGCAATTCCAGAAGACAAAGGCTGATCTTTCAGTCTGGCAACTAGTTGCAAGTTCATTCCCTCATCGCCAAGCTTTACTGCAAGCATTGGCTAAGTTAAACGTGGCACACAACTCTACACCCGATGACGTATTCAACTTGGTCTTCCAAGATTCAACTAAGCTAAGTAACCCAGTTACTTTCTCAGATGAGGATTTACCACCTTTCGACGCTAGTCACAACCTGGCTCTATACATTACCGTCATTTGTTTAAAGAAAAATGTTCCAATGACTTTGGTGGATGTTGGCTCTGCACTCAATGTCATACCATTAAAAACGGCATATAAGTTGGGCATGAAAGAGTCGGATTGGACTCTTACTAACCCAGGTGTTCGTGCATACAAATGGTACACGACCTAAAGTAGTAGGACTAGTCAACCTCACCATAGCCACAGGGCCGATTGAGCGAAAGGTTAACTTTCAAATAGTGGATATCGAAGCATCATTCAACATACTTATGGGAAGGCCTTGGATTCACGCTTCCAAAGCAATAACATCCACCCTCTACCAGAAAATCAAAATTCCACTAGATGGCAAGGTAGTGACGATCACTTCATCACCTATCAAAGCAGTGATAGAAAAGATGTCAAACAACCAAGTAATTACAGATCCAGTATATGAGCTTGGGGGCTTCCATAACATAAACCTTGTAGAAAGTGAACGGGCACCTCTATACTTAGATCCCTATTCCAATCTAGTGGTCAACCATATACTCAAGTCTCAGGGATACTTCCCGGGAATGCCACTGAATCCTACTCAGAGATATACATTTGCGCCTTACAAAGAAGGAAACTCTCAAAGGATACCACTAGGATTGGGATACAAACCCACGAAGAAAGAGGCTCTAGAGATGCTCACGCAGTTTCAAAACCGTAAGAATGTGGGAATGCAAATGCGACCCTACCTCCCTACCCTAAATGGAAACTTTGTTAGAGAGGGGAGTCAGGAATACTTTCATGGGTTTCCCGAACCTTGGCACTATAAAGGAAGGCAACTAGCAGGAATCGAGATCTTTCACGATTGCTACTTCATTCCTTCAGAAATGGTTCCAACCGTCAAGACTCGTCAAGCACCTTGCTTAAACGAAGAGGCCGTTAGCCTTCTGTTTGGAGAAGACCGATTTGTTAGAGCCGCGCAGGACGAGATCATTACCATGATACTACAGGATGACCATTTTAACCCTGCTGCGTTAATCACCGAAACCAATTCAAATCAGCAAAAAGGATGGAGAAAGTCGATCAAATGGACAAACAATCAGGAAGACTCTTCAAACTCACCACTGGAGAAGGAGAGATGTTCAAGGGAGAACCTGAAAACTACGAATTCGAGTCAGAGTCGGAGTCGGAATCAGAGTCTGAGTCTAGAGAAGTCCTTAAAGAGTCTCCTCCTGTCGTCACTCCCAATCCCCTTGTTCCTCCTAGCGTAGCATCAAGTAGTAATAGTAGATTGGGGAATGTCCCAACAGCTGTCCCTTTACGGCCACTGACTACAGAACAAATGGCTTCTTTGTTTCAACTCTTTTCGAAATTTAATATGAATAAATCAGATTCTGCTTACTCTTTGTGTTATTCTGAATGCAATTCTATTTACGATGATAATGAGGATGATCCTAACCCAGACTTAATCGAACTACCTCGCTACATAGCCAAAGAAATACTGCAAGAGGGGGAAGGGGCACCGGTTATGGAGAATACCGAACCCATCAACGTGGGCACCGAACTAGAACCCCAAAAACTTAGGATAGGGACCACCTTAAACCCCACTGAAAGAGACGATTTAATAGACCTCCTACACGAGTTCAAAGATGTTTTCGCTTGGTCCTACAAAGACATGCCAGGGATCGACAGGGATATTGCAGAACACAGAATCCCAATCAAACCAGGTTACAAACCTGTAAAGAAGAAACTTCATCGGACGAGGACAGAATGGGCTCTTAAAATCAAAGAAGAAGTCGATAAACAATTCAAAGCCGGGTTCATCAAAGTTTCCGAGTATTCAGACTGGGTGGCCAACATAGTACCCGTACCTAAAAAGGATGGGCGAATCCGAGTTTGTGTTGATTTCAGGGACTTAAACAAAACAAGTCCCAAGGACGACTTTCCCCTGCCACACATCGACATATTGGTAGACAACACAGCAGATCACGCGTTGTTGTCCTTCATGGACGGGTATGCATGATATAATCAGATCAATATGGCCATAGAAGACATGCACAAGACCGCCGTTGTTACTCAATGGGGCACCTATTGCTATACTGTTATGCCATTCGCGTTAATCAACGCTGGAGCTACATATCAACGCACTGCGACCACACTGCTACATGACATGATGCATAAAGAAGTAGAAGTATATGTGGATGATATAATTGTCAAGTCTAAAGATAGGAAGGGGCACATCGATAACCTTCGCAAATTTTTCCTAAGACTACGAAAGTACAACATGAGTCTCAATCCTCAGAAATGCGCATTCGGGGTAACATCAGGCAAACTTCTTGGATATGTCGTCAGTCAATGGGGAATAGAAAACGATCCTTCCAAAATTAAAGCTCTAATAGAAATGCCACAACCTCAAGACAGAAAAGGAAGTTAGGGGATTTTTAGGCAAGGTGCAATATATAAGTCGATTCATATCGAAACCTACCATGATTTGTGAACCCATTTTCAAGAAGCTCAAGAAAACAGATCATACCATATAGGATGATGACTGTCAAAAGGCGTTTGACAAAATTAAGGAGATACTAGCCAAACCACCAGTGCTCATGCCTCCTCAACGAGATCAACCTCTTGGTTTATATCTCACAGTGACCGAAACAGCCATGAGGGCTATGCTAGCACAAACCGTCGGAAAAGAAAATAAGAGCTATCTACTACCTTATTAAGAAGTTCTTGGAGTATGAATGCAAGTACACGCCTCTCGAAAAGACATGCCTCGCTCTTGTGTGGGCCACAAAGAAGCTACGTCAGGTGTACTCCAAAATGGATCATGTCAAATACCTCTTCGAAAAACCCGTTCTCAACGGACGCTTGGCAAGATGGACCTTAATGCTCTCAGAGTTCGATCTCAAATATGTACCTCTGAAGGTTATAAAGGGGTGAGCCGTTGCCGAGTTCTTCACAGATAATCCCATCAACCACACCCAAGCAGTAGACACATGGTCATTCCCAGACGAGGATATACTACAAACCATTGTAGACTCCTGGGACCTTTATTTTGATGGAGCATCAAACCTAAGACGATTTGGAATAGGAGTGTTGCTCATTTCTCCTGAAGGCGAGCATACACCAATCTCTGTCAAACTCGACTTCGAGGTGACAAATAACGCAGCAGAATATGAAGCTTGCCTCATTGGGCTACAATCAGCCGTAAGTTTAGGCATCAAAAATATTCGAGTTCACGGAGATTCATCCTTAATCATCAACCAAATTACAGGATCTTAGAAAATTCGAAGTGAAAGTCTAGCACCCTATCAGGCTAGGATAGATCAAGTTGCCCAATTCTTTGATCAAGTAACCTATCTACACCTACCTCGAGAAGAAAATCAGTTTGCAGACACTCTTGTAAAACTTGCATCTCTGATTAACATGCCAGATGACATGGTAGAAATACCTTTATGCATCGAGCGATGGTCAGAACCAGCCCACGTGCACCAAATTACAGATGAAGAGGAAAACCCAGGGGAGCCTTTGTTCCAAACCATTCTAAACTTCAAACTCAGTGGTACATATCCACCAGATATGGATAAGAGAGGACAACGTGCTATACGCCTACAAGCTTCCCAATATCTCCTCATGCAAGGAGAATTGTACAAAAGAATGCCTCTTGGTGTAGTTTTACGTTGCCTTGATCATTCACAGGCACAAAAAGTGATGGAAGAAGTTCATAATGGAGAGTGTGGCCCTCACATGAGTGGACCAATGATGGCAATGAAAATCACGCGCTTGGGATATTACTGGACCACAATGGAATCCGATTGCATCAAGTATGTCAGACATTGCCATAACTGCCAAATGTTCGGGAATGTGCAGCATGTCCCTCCTTCACTACAATACACTATGACATCTCCTTGGCCATTTTCTGCTTGGGGAATCGACATCATCGGGAAGATCACCCCAGCCGGAACAGGAGGTCACTGTTGTATTTTGGTGGCTATTGACTATTTCACCAAATGGGTCGAAGCGACATCTTACACTAGTCTCACAACCAAAAACGTAGCAAAGTTAATACAAACCAATATCATCTGTCGATATGGTTGCCCATATGAAATCATCAGTGACAACGGATCACATATCCAGGCTGAGACTGGGCAATTGCTAGCCAAGTACAAAATCAAGCATCACCATTCCTCGCCATACAGACCTAAAACCAATGGCGCGGTAGAGGCAGCCAATAATAATGTTGTCACAATCCTCAAGAAAATGATCGATAATTATCGTGATTGGCCTATTAAGATACCATTCGCATTATGGGGATACCTCACATCCGTTAGGACGCCCATTGGGGCTACTTTTTTCTATTTAACTTACGGCATGGAAGCTGTACAACCAGTTGAACTAGAAATCCCATCCTTACACATTCTACTCGAAAGTCAAAATCCAGAAGCCGATTGGAAGAGAGATAGGTACGAAGAACTCATTCACTTAGATGAACGAAGATTGCGCGCATTACATAATGTGCAAACATATCAGGCACGGATCAAACGAGCATTCAACAAAAGGGTTAAGCCTAGAAACAGCAAAGAAGGAGACTTAGTTCTCAAATTAGTTACAGCTCTTCTACCTGTCGATCCACAAGGAAAGTTCAAACCCAACTGGGCCGGACCATTCTTGGTCAAGTCCATACTCCCGGGGCTGCCGTTAGGATCACAGACCTAGATGGGAATGAATTTGGTAATACAACTAATCTCGACCAACTGAAACGATATTATGCTTAGCATAGGACGAAACACGCGCCTCGCGTAACACCCACGTGCTGCTCATGCGACACGAAATAAAAACGGCCCTTGGCCTAGTGAAATAAAGCTCATGTCAATTTTCTCTTGCATCTTGACATTTCGTCATCCTCATATTATCAAGTAAATTGAGTTGTATTTTAGGAGTAAGTAAAGCTCATGCTCATTTTCTAGTTCACTATAAGCTCTTGCTTAGAACAATTATTCTTTTACATTTACTCGAACTATGCACTAGGGTTTGATTTCATTTTATTAAATGAATACGTAGGGAATCCTTCACAGGATACAACCCACCATTATTTTAAATGTAAATAGAAGGACATTTGCATTTGCATTTGAAATTCGACAAGAATAATAAAAGAAAATCACAACGGTTTCATAACTAATTAATCTTTTATTCATTTCTTCCATAAATAATAATAATACGCCACATAATATAAAATGTTGAAAAATAAATAGGCTAGGATTCTAAAAACCCCACCATTGATTACATAATAATAATAATAATAATAATAATAATAATAATAATAATAATAATAATAATAATAATAATAATAATAATAATAATAATAATAATAATAATAATAATAATAATAATAATAATAATAATAATAATACTACGACTTAGGCTACCCTTCCATCTTTCCTATGCCTTTGTCATTTTTATCATACTTCTTGTCTCGACCACGAGCCGAGCGCTCCTGTGCTATCTCAAATCTAATCACCATAGGTCTCTCTCGCGGTCTCGCCACATAATTATTGTAATTCTATTGTATTGTATTTATTGTATCTTTATTATCGTTTGTTTGCTCTCACATGTAATCAACCTTAAGTTCCTACTTCAACCTATTGTATGCTAAATTACATGTTCACCGACTTAGCTAATTCTCACATGATAGGACTAATTTATTGGATGTTGCATTGCATGCATATAATCAACAACATATCAAGTATACATAATTTCCCTAATCATTAGTAGAGGCCTCTATCGAGGCGGGCGGGATTAGGTGTTCGATCAAAAGAGCTTCCTAATACGTACCCTCACCCCTTACTCCAGATCTCTATGAACATCCGTGTTCATTGGCATCTACGAGAGTCATTCTAGACATAAAATGCTAAGGGTGACGAGTTCTTGGTGTCTATGTCATTACATTGTGTCTTGACATGACGCGAAGTATTCGAACGGTTTCCAATTTTCCACAATAAATTGGTGGCGACTCCACAAATACAAACGCTTGTTTTCCCAAGCTCCCCCGTGGGCCCCCTGTGCCCACACAAGTCCATGGTTCTCTATTAAAATTAATAGGGAAATCTCTGGTTTCTTTCAAGGTAGAAATGACATTAGGCATGGAGACTCTTTATTCCCTTACATTTTTGTTTTTGGGTTGGAAGTCTTGTCCAGGTATCGCAGGAAAATTTGTGACCAGTGTTAGGCCCAATATTAGCCTGGTCTGACTGTAACCTGGCCTGACCTTACAAGGCTGATTGGGGCAAACGGAGACCGGACAGTTCTAACCACTGTCAGGCAGATGAAGAATATTACAGGATAAATAGACTACTTAGTCCCAGAAGAAAGGCCTGAAGGTAAGCACGGAATAGCCTGGCAGTACACCTAAACAGGCTGGATTAAGCTGAAGAGCAACAAAACGATTGTATGAAGATGAATGTTCATGTCCTATTCTCAAGGAAGACCAAGTCTAACCATGAAGCTATATCACCAATGAACCTAGACATACAAGAGGAGAATGAGTTGAAGAAATAATCAAAGGAGAACGAGTCAACCGAACTAATAGGGAATGTGCCCTATTAATCCGGTAACAGCTCCAACAAAAGAGGAAGACGTTGAAGATCAATGTAACGTTTATATTTGTATAACTATAAATATTGTAATCTGGCATTTGTAATTTGATTCATCATTCATCAGTGTTAAACCACCTCACTACTTATTTTTCATTATTTTACGAGCACACAGTTACTTAAACGAATTTGTATCCAGCTTATCTAAATAAGATAAACATTATTCTTTATACTTAATCTTTCCCTGTTATTCATTTACAATATTCCAAACTTATAGAGCTAGATACCCAAATTATTCTTTAATCAAGCCGGACCTATTCAGGGAAAATCCTGCTAAAACAATTGGCGCCCACCGTGGGGCATCTAGTTCTTCAACCAATAAAATTCCCTTTATCATTTTTTCGTTTAATATTCACACAAAAATGGTGGAACTCACCCCAGAACAACAATTAGCGGCTGCCTTGGCTAAAATCAAAGAATTAGAGGGAATTCAAGAGAAGGCGGTCAAGCGACAATCAATAAGTCAGGAATCGAGTCTAGCCTGAGGAAAAAATTGGAAAATCAGGCCTCAGGCTCCCGGACCAGATTCGAGCCAGGAACCCCATTCTCATCCATTATCAAAAACATTGACTTCTCCAATTTTGGAACCCTGGAGAAGGATACATTATCCGGTACCCCAACCATTTCCAATGATGAAACAAACAAAATCAAGCAAAGAATAATGATGGCTATGATTCAGGAAATCCAAAAACTCCACAAGAAAATAGAAAATATACCCGGAGTACCAGACCCTGTGGCTGAAGTGGAAATTGATAGCTTTGCTGACTCGCCCTTTGCAAATGAAATTGCAAAGATCAACCTCCCCAAGAAATTCATCGTCCCATCCATGAGAACCTATGATGGAACCTCTGATTCACAAAATCACTTTGCTATATTCAAACAGAAGATGTTGGCTGCCTCAATACCCAGTGAACTCAGGCAGGTCTGCATGTGCAAAGGCTTTGGTACAACCCCACCGAGCAAAGATTACAATGGTTCATTAATCTCCCAAATGGAGGTATCAAGAATTTTGCGAATTGATCAATGCCTTCAATCAACAATTCGCAAGCGCAGAGATATGGCCAAGAGACCCGAACTGTTCAGGGTAAAGCAACTTCCTGAAGAATCTCTCAAAGAATTCCCGGCCGATTTGTCAAAGAGAAGGTGGCCATTCCCGTGTGATGAAGAAACAATGGTAGAAGCTTTCGCAAGGAGTCCTGCTGACAGTGACATCTATGCAGACTTGACCAAGACGGCATGCCCAACCTTTGCCACTGTTCAATCCATCGCCCTAGAGCATGTCAGATTGGAGGAAGATCTCAACTTCAGGACAAACTCGTCCGGAGGAAGCAAGGTTATGGACACACTAACAGGAAAAGCTCCTACCAGAAAGGAGGCAACCCCAGATCAGCACCCTATTCCAGGCCTGAACGATCTGAAGTCAACATGGCACAAGAACACAAAGGTAACCTTTCTAGCCTACCAACTATTCCTGAATATAACTTCTCTATTAATACTGCAGGATTAATCAAACGCCTGGAAAGCCTTGGAGATACAGTCAGATGGCCCAAGAAATCCGACAACCCCAGGAAAGATCCAACGAGATGGTGTGACTTCCACCAGGACATTGGGCACACTACAGAAGAATGCATCCAACTTAGGAAACAAGTGGCATATCTTCTAAAGAAAGGCTATCTGAAGGACTTAATCCAGCAGCCAAAGAACAAAGATGAAGGACAAAACAAAAGAGATTCAGGGAACGCCAGAGATCCACCTCCTCCCCCCCCATCTATGAAGTCAAGTTCATAAATGGAGGATTAGAGATCTGTGGTCTAACCAGCTCGGCTGCCAAAAGAATATCCAGGGAGTCTAGACTTCAGCCCCCTTCCAGGTCCAAGTCATTGCCCGCTATTACTTTTGATGACTCGGACCTGCAGGGAATATCAGATCTACACCATGACAGCTTGGTAATCACCATGCAAATTGGCACAGCTAAGGTATCAAGAATCCTGATAGACGGAGGTAGCTCAATCAACCTGGTGATGCTTGACGTCCTAAAAGCTATGAAGATATATGAAGGAAAGATCATCAAGAAATTCAGCGCCCTGGTTGGATTCAGCGGAGAAACAAAAAACACCCTGGGAGAAATCGGCCTGCCAACCTATGTGGAAGGCGTGGCTTCATATGAAAGATTTGGAGTAATGGATTGCCTATCCTCATATAACGTAATCCTGGGCAGACCATGGATCCACAATGTCAAAGCAATCCCATCAACATACCATCAATGTGTGAAAATTCCAATAGAATGGGGGATACCCACCATCAGGGGAGAACAGAGGACGGCTCAGGAATGCTACACCCAGGGTTTAAAACCTTCAAAGTCAGGAAAGTCCCTTGCATAGCAATTAAAGTCACCTGTCAGGGAAGAATATATTGCACAAAACACAGATGGAAACAGGAGAGGTCATTTTGGATCCAGAGTTCCCTGACAGGAAGGTACTTGTAGGGTCTGATGCACCGGACTCGGTCAGACCCGATTTGGTCAGCTTTCTTAAAACCAAAATGTCCTGTTTTGCTTGGTCGCATTTTGATATGACTGGCATAGATGCTGATATTATAACTCATAAGTTGAATATTGACAAATCATTTAAGCCTGTACAACAAAAGAGGAGAAAATTTGCTGCAGAGAGGCATGAAATCATCAACCAAGAGGTTGACAAGCTACTGGACATGGGAATGATCAGGGAAGTAATGTACCCTGACTGGCTTGCAAATGTAATAGTCGTCCAAAAGAAAAACGGCAAATGGAGAGTCTGTGTAGACTACACCGACCTAAACAAAGCCTGCCCAAAAGATCCATTTCCCCTGCCACACATCGATGCAATAGTGGATGCCACTGCAGGCCACGAGATGTTAAGATTCATGGATGCCTCCAAATAGTTCAATCAAATAAAGATGCACCCTGCACCAGAAAGCACAAACTTTCATCACTGAGAGAGGAATATATTGTTATACTGCTATGCCCTTTGGATTAAAGAATGCAGGTGCAACCTATCAAAGGCTAGTCAACATGATGTTCAAAGACCAAATAGGAGATACCATGGAAGTCTACATATATTATATGGTAGTCAAGTCAAAAAAGGCAGAAGACCACGTCAAAGACTTGGAAGTAGCCTTTCAAATACTGGAGATATTCAATATGAAGCTTAACCCACAAAAATGCCACTTTGGAGTCTCAGCAGGCAAATTCTTGGGCTATATGATGACAAAAAGAGGAATAGAAGCCAGCCCTGAACAGATCAAAGCTATCCTGGAGCTAGAACCACCAAAGATGGTCAAAGACATACAAAAGCTGACTGGAAGAATAGCGGCCCTGAACAGATTCATTTCAAGATCATCAGAGAGGTGCAAATCATTCTATAACCTGCTAAGGAAGAACAAGGACTTTCAATGGACCCCTGATCATCAGGCTGCCTTTGAAGACCTGAAAACATATCTATCCTCTCCTCCCCTGCTGGCAAAACCAGTCAAAGATGAACCCTTGACAGTATACTTGTCAGTCACATAAACTGCTGTCAGTGCAGTCTTGGTCAAAGAAGCAGACGGACAACAACATCCTGTCTACTACGTAAGTAAAAGTCTACTGGATGCAGAGATCAGGTATGGCCTACTTGAAAAATATGTTTTAGCTTTAATTATGTGTTGCACAAAATTAAGACCATACTTTGAAAGCCACCCTATAATAGTCAGAACCAATCTTCCTATCAAGTCTGTACTTAGGAAGCCGGTTGTCCTGGACGAATGTGCAAATGGTCATCCAAATAAGCACATACAACATAACATTTGAACCAAGGACATCAATTAAGTCACAGGCACTAGCAGACTATGTGGCTGATTTTAGTCCAACCCTAGAACCCGACCGATAAAAGAGGTAAATAAACCGACCAAACCAAACAGGACCTAGAATGGACCCTATTTGTCGATGGTGCGGCCAATATGAGAGGCACAGGCACTGGGGTAGTACTAAAATCGCCACGGGGGATAAGATAGTACGAGGCCATAAGTGTGCATTTGAGGCTACCAACAATGAGGCAGAATATGAAGCCCTAATAGCTGGATTAAAGGTATGTATTGACCTTGGTGTGCAAAACCTAAAGGTATGTACTGATTCCCTTCTTATTTCCAACCAAGTAAACGGAATATATACTGCAAAAGACTCAAAAATGATACTCTATTTGGAAATTGTTCAAATTTTAAAAGCAAAATTCCGCAATTTTAATATTGACCAAATTCCCAGGGACTTGAATACCCAGGCCGATGCCTTAGCCGGCCTAGGATCCAACTTCAGTCCCCTTGACTTCGACAAAATACCCATCGTACATTTATTGGAACCTGCAATAAATAAACAAGATGAAAGTTTTCCAATTTATGTTGCTAATTCTTGGACAAAACCCTACTATGACTGGCTACAACAAGAAATCCTTCCCCTAAATAAAAAAGATGCCAGAGCACTAAAAATAAAAGCTGCTTCATATACTATTATTAACAACGTGCTTTTTAAGAAATCGCAGGCTGGGCCATACCTCAGATGCCTGGAGCCACAAGAAGCTGAGCAGATATTATCAGAAATCCATGAAGAAGCCTGGCAAGCAAAGTACTCAGAACAGGTTATTATTGGCCCACCTTGAGAGCCGATTGCCTGGAATTTAGCTCTAAATGTAAAGCTTGTCAGATTCACGGACCATATATCCATCAGCCATCTGAGGAACTACATTCCATATCCGCGCCCTGGCCATTTATGAAGTGGGGCATGGATATAGTAAGGAAACTACCTCAAGCACCCGGACAAAAAGTCTTCATGCTAGCAATGACTGATTACTTCTCCAAGTAGATAGAAGCTGATTCATACAGGCAAGTCAAGGAAAAGGACGTCATAGCATTTATCAAACACAACATCATATGTAGATATGGCATCCCCTCTGAAATAGTATGTGACAATGGCACGCAATTCGTGGGAAAAAGAACAGCAGCCTTCTGTGCTCAATGGAACATTAACCTGGTAACATCCACGCCAGGATATCCAAAAGCTAACTGTCAGGCAGAATCCAGTAACAAAGTAGTAATCAGCTGCATAAAAGAGAAGTTAGAAAGAAGGAAAGGCAGATGGGCTGAAGAGCTCCCCCCTGGTCCTCTGGGCTGACAGAACAACGCCTAAAACATCCACAGGCCAAACCCCCTACTCCTTGGTCTATGGATGTGAAGCGATAATCCCTACGAGGTCGACATTCCATCAGCCGGATGCGGCTGAACACAATAACAAGCAATATACCTCTAATGGAGGACACTGGACTTAACGGAAGAGTTAAGAGATGCAAACAAGATTAGATTGGCAAAAGATATCTCGCAAAGAGTCGCAAAAAGCTACAACAAGACTGTCAAAGCCAAGGTATTCAGGGTAGGAGACCTTGTCCTCAGGAAAGTCTTCCAAAACACAAAAGAAAAGAATGCTGGCAAATTGGCCCCACCTGGGAAGGTCCCTACCTAATTGACTCGATAGTCGGCCATGGAGCTTATAGATTACAAACCCTGGATGGCAAAATGATCCCAAGAGCTTGGAATATTGCACACTTAAAACTGTTTCACATATAGAATATATCTCCTATCCGTATAATTTTCATGTTCACATTTCTTGCCTGACCTGACGTGAAACTAAATGTATGATACTTGCCATTATATGAATAAATGCCTTATATAATTTCTTCTATTATGTGCCCAAATACTTGTCAATATTTGTATACTTATTTTTACCAAGTAGAATCTTCAATACTTGTTTTACATACTGCATTTTATTTAAAACAAATCTTAAAGATTGAGGGCCACCCCACCAATATCCAACTGATACCCTATTTTCAGTTGCAAAATAGGCCTTAAAATACTGAGCTCAACTTAACATACAAACCTGGAAAATCTATTCCTGGATTGTATAACATAGATAGGTCATAAGCCCTCCAGACAGGCAGGGGACGTAAGCCCTCCGCATGTGCAATAACCTCACCCATAACACAATAAATCGCGGATCCGACAAAATCGCCCGATCCGGCCCAATAATCGGCGGATCCAAAAGAAGACATTCAATACTACAAATGCCTTATCAAAACACAAAAAGGAACCAACAAAGACCAAATATTTATTTACCCAAAATAGCTGGCCTTGCCACAAACCTAATTATCCATTCCAGGACATCCCCCTAGATGAGCCAAAAAATACCTAAATATTCATTCCAGGAACACCCCCTGGATGGGCCAAAACAAAAAGAAGGAAAAAAATAAAAACTCCAAACTAAGTAGGTTTCTCACCGAACCGACTCACAACCATCCACCATTTCACGATCACCGATTTTTCTTTGGAAGGAGGAGAGTCCACTTCTTCTTCTTGACCCATGTTGGCCAAATCAGATACCGAGTGTCCAATCTTTGTCTCATCCCGGTCCGGATCCCAATTAGCCCTGGTCCGATTCCGGATCCCTCATAACATCAACCCGGCCTTTCCCAAAAAGTCTTGACGGATCAAAGATCGCAAGCCGCGCCTCCACTAATTCCTTCTCAAAGACCAAGCTCCTCATTCTTCCTCGGTGATCATGCATTGCTTGCTTCTCGGCGAGCCAACTCTCCCTTAATGACCTCCAACTCCCCGTCCGACAACCTTCTCGATTCTTTGCAGCCACCTCACAAACTATAGCAGCCTGGATGTCTCTCTAGTGTCGCCACCGAGATTGAAGCACTACTTCATTACCCCTGGATGTGTGCATCTTACGGTTAACCTTATCCAGTTTTTCTTCCAAGGTAAGAATCCTGGCCTGGCATCCCTGAACTCGGCAAGCGAGCCAACCCGACATCCAATCCCTACAAGAAGCAAAATTAATCACTCGATACAAAGCAACACAAAAAGCACATGAACAATCGAAACATCCCTTTACAACTAACCTCCTTAGCCCGAGCAAAATGAGTTCAGCAGACCTTCGTCACAAGAGAAGTCGAATAGAAACCACTCTAGTAGACGACTCAAGGGTATTGCGCGGACAAAAGTGGCCGCCCATCTTTGCGAAAAATTCATCTATCCGTGCCCGGCAAAGATCCATATCATCAATCCTGGTAGGCACTTGCCTGACACTCCTGATGGGTTGAGCCTGAATAGGCTCTCTCTCTCCCCCTTCCTCTTCGGGAATAACGTCTTCCCTTCTCCTTTTAGAAGCTTGAACAATCTCCGGTGATACTAGCCTGGGCGGTTCTTGGGGAGGCTGGACATCAGAAACCAAAATATCAAGTGTCTTATCGCTCCCACTAGCCTCCTGGCTCTTGGACTGTTCAGCAATTCTAGCCACCCCAGCCTTTAAATCTTTTGCAGTAAAGCTGGCCAACCTAGCAGAAGACCTGAACACTGAATATATAAACATTGCACATAAATATGAGAAGAGAAGACATAACAAGACAATAATCAAACACAGAAACATGCAGAAAACATACAGGAAATAGCAGTGGAACTAGGCTTGCGTTTAGGCACCCTGACAGCGCTCAGCTTAGTCTTCATATACCGGGGCAATAATTCCCTGTCCAGACTAGCAGGCCAGGCCCTCTCTTCCTCGGGAATAGCGAGGAAAGCCTTTACCCTGGAAATAGCTTCCTCATCGAGGGGATCAGAGTTCCAATCAGGAGCTGCAAAAATCATCAAATACAAAGGTGAAAACTCAGAACATCCTAATTTCGTATAATATATATTGCAAATTAACAAGACAGAAACCTACCACTTTCCGAGAGGGGGATATCTCGTAATCAAAGCCTGACCCCAGGCCCTCAGTCCGGACAAACATGAAAGTCTTTGCCCAGCTTTTATCATCTCCAGAATCCAGGTTAGTGATGAATGGAGACATCTTCGACTTGATTCTCAAATTAAAACGACCAGGAGAAGGATTTTTGATAAGATAAATTGCCTTGATATCGTTAATGGTAATTGTGAGATTATACTTAGTACATAAATTTTCAATAGAATGGATAAGTTTCCAAACCATTGGCATAATCTGAAAAGGTGATACTTCCATAGCACGAATGGTATCGATCATTAAAGGGGTAAAAGGTAACTTACAGCCTGCGTTGAACGCCCATTGAAAAATACAGAACCAACCAGGTGACACCCAGTTAGCTCTGACTGGACAAGATTCAGGGATCCATACCTCAGTCGAATCAGAAATAATATTTTTCTCCCTTAAAACCCAATCATAATTTGTTTTCAATAAGTTCTCTTCAGGAAAGTAAGGATCCAAAGATTGAAGAGCAGAAAAGATAGAATCCTGATATTTAAAAGCTATAGCACGAGCAAGAGGATCAATTTCAACAATCTCCTCCTCCTGGACGTCTTTAGGTTCGGGTTCATCAGCACTTTCAGGGTGCGGGACGTTTTTTTGCTCCCATATCATTTTCTACTTTAGTTTATTATGATGAATTTTATTTTATAAGTTAGCAGAATAAGAACTCAGGAGAAATAGGGAAGAATTTTAGAGAAAAATTTAGCAAAGAAAGTGGAAGAAAATTGGTGGAAAACAAACTCATCACAAGAATCGTATTTATAGAAGAAGTTTAACGGTGTAAAAACCCTAGGAATTGCAAAAAATCAAAGATGACATCACACAAATTAGCCGTTGCAAGTGTTTAACGGTAACTAGGAGTCTAAGAGTCATTGAGTAAATATAATTCTTTTTATTGTTTAACCCGGTAAAGTTGACATCTCACCCCTGGCCTGATCCAGCACGGGTAAAATGTCAAGGGGCAATTGTTAGGCCCAATATTAGCCTGGTCTAACTGTAACCTGGCCTGACCTTACAAGGCTGATTGGGGCAAACGGAGACCGGACAATTCTAACCACTGTCAGGCAGATGAAGAATATTACAGGATGAATAGGCTACTTAGTCCCAGAAGAAAGGCCTGAAGGTAAGCACGGAATAGCCTGGCAGTACACCTAAACAGGCTAGATTAAGCTGAAGAGCAACAAAACGATTGTATGAAGATGAATGTTCATGTCCTATTCTCAAGGAAGACCAAGTCTAACCATGAAGCTATATCACCAATGAACCTGGATATACAAGAGGAGAATGAGTTGAAGAAATAATCAAAGGAGAACGAGTCAACCGAACTAATAGGGAATGTGCCCTATTAATCCGGTAACAGCTCCAACAAAAGAGGAAGACGTTGAAGATCAATGTAACGTTTATATTTGTATAACTATAAATATTGTAATCTGGCATTTGTAATTTGATTCATCATTCATCAGTGTTAAACCACTTCACTACTTATTTTTCATTATTTTACGAGCACACGGTTACTTAAACGAATTTGTATCCAGCTTATCTAAATAAGATAAACATTATTCTTTATACTTAATTTTCCCTGTTATTCATTTACAATATTCCAAACTTATAGAGCTAGATACCCAAATTATTCTTTAATCAAGCCGGACCTATTCAGGGAAAATCCTGCTAAAACAACCAGCAACATATTTCTCACCACCCAAAATGCAAGAAAGTCAATCTCACTCACCTTATGTTTGCTGATGATTTGATGGATTTTATTCGTGGAGATGTGCCGTTTGTCAAGGCTTCCAAACAAGTTTTGCTTGATTTTGCAAAGTTCTGTAGACTACCTACTAATGTGGATAAAACTAACATCTACTTTTGTGGTGTGAAGCAAGATGTGATGGATGCAATCAAGAGGGATACTGGATTTACTAAAGGAAGCTTTTCCTTTAGATACCTAGGTATTCCTCTTAATACTTCTAGAATTACTGTCAGTATTTATGACTTTCTGTAACACCCCCTTCTTACCCGGCCAAGGTAATTGGGAGATGTTACTATCTCGGTTTCCCGAGGCGATAAATCGGAGATACAATCAAGAAACATTTATAATAAATAAATAAATTTAGTGATTACAAACTATAAACGTAAACAAATGATAAATGAAATACAACTCGTCTATGACTATATCATCCAACTAGTGGCTAAACACTCGACCCCAAAGTCCGTAGCGCGGCCCGAATCCCGATCACGTCAACAAGCAAAACATGTACTTAACCTGCTCCCGATCACTCGGTGGGAAGCACCGAAGAATGTGGCAGAGAGCAGGAGTTTCTTAGGTTTAGCAGGGTACTACCGTCGTTTTGTGAAAGACTTTTCTAAGATAGCCAGACCTATGACAGCGTTGATGAGGAAAGAGAATAGGTTTCATTGGGATGAAAGTTGTGAGACGGCGTTCCAACCATTAAAGGAGCGTTTGACCACAGATCCAGTCTTAGCACTACCTGAAGGGTGTGAGAACTTTGAAGTATATACAGATGCTTCAAAGAATGGTTTGGGATGTGTGTTGATGCAGAATGGGAAATTAATTGCCTATGCTTCTAGGCAATTGAAGCCTTATGAAGAGAACTATCCGGCACATGATCTGATTTGGGTGCAGTTGTGTTTGCTCTCAAGATTTGGAGGCACTATCTTTATGAGGCGACCTTTAAGGTGTTTTCAGATCACAAGAGTCTCAAGTACATTTTCATTCGAAAGGAGATGGACATGAGACAGAGGAGGTGGATGGAGCTGATAAGGGATTATGACATAGATATTATATACCATGAAGGGAAGGCAAACGTGGTTGTTGATGCGCTGAGTAGGAAGAGTGTGCATTCTCTATGCACAACTATGTCTCTGATGAGATTGAGAGATAAGGTGGGGAAGATGGGGATACATATTATACAGAAAGGGGATCCTATAGGGGACTTGGCAGTGGTGTCAGACCTTTTTGAGGATATTCGTAGGAAACAAGCTTTGGATCCTAAGATTGAGGAGTGAAGAGCTGGAGTAAAGAACGGGACAGTGTCTCGATTCTCTATTCATACAGATAGTAGTGTGAGATTTGATGGGAGATGGTGTGTTCCTAATGATAAGGATTTGAGGAAGATGATCATAACAAAGGCTCATTGCACACCATATTCGGTACATCCAGGAGATGACAAGTTGAAGAAGGAAACAATTGAGTTTGTGGCTCGATGTTTGACATGTCAGAGGGTTAAGGGAGAGCAGCGACGACCACAAGGTAAGATTCAGTCTCTTGAGGTACCTAGAAGGAAATGGGAGTCTATCTCTATGGATATTATAGTGGGTTTACCGAGGAATCAACAGGGTAACAACATGATATGGGTAATAGTTAATCGTTTGACCAAGTCAACTCACTTTGTTCTGATGAAAGATACTTGGACCAAGTCAACTCACTTTGTTCTGATGAAAGATACGTGGACCAAGATACAATTAGCTTTGGCTTATAGGAAGCATCTGGTTCGTTTGCATGGGGTGCCTAAGGATATAGTGTCAGATAGGGATGCGAGGTTCATATCGCGGTTTTGGAGAGAGTTGCAGGAGTTAATGTAAACTACTTTGAAGATGAGTACAGCTTTTCATCCTGTGACAGATGGGCAGACAGAGAGGACAATCAAGACTTTGGAGGACATGTTGAGGGCTTGTGCGATGGAGTTTGGTGGTAGATGGGAGGATAGGTTGGATCTGATTAAGTTTTCTTATAACAACAGCTATCACACGAGTATTAGGATGGCACCGTTCGAGGCTTTGTATGGGAGGAGGTGTAGGAGTCTGATTTGCTGGGATGATCGAGCTGAGGTCGTGGTTTTAGGACAACAGATGGTACATGAGATGATAGAATAGGTTAAGCTGATCAGGCAAAAGATGAAAGTGGCCCAGGATCGATAAAAGAGTTATGCGGACTTACACCGTCGTGACATAGAGTTTCAGGTTGGGGACAAGGTTCTTTTGAAAGTGTCTTCTATGCGTGGGGTTATGAGGTTTGGTAAGAAAGGGAAGGTGATCCAGAAGTTTATCAGACCATATGAGATTTTGGACCGTGTAGGTGAGGTTGCCTACAGGTTAGCGTTACCAACAGCTTTGGATAGGGTGCATAATATGTTTCAAGTGTCTCAGTTACGGAAGTATGTGAGCGATCCTTTACATGTGTTAGAGGTGGAGAATAGAGAGTTGGATGAGTCCTTGTCTTATCTTGAGGTGCCAAAACAGATTCTTGATCGCAAGGTTCGGAATACTAGGAATGAGGAAACAATATTGCTTAAGGTTCTTTGGTCTAACCATGAGGTTAAGGAAGCTACATGGGAGGCGGAAGAGGCTATGAGGGAGCGGTATCCGTCTATTTTTGATCAGGTATGTGTGGTTACATGGACGTAACCATGTTTCTTTTAGGGGGGTAGGAGGTGATCACATAAGGTTTTGGTTAAAGTTACTAGTTGTTTTGAGTCGGTTTGAGTTTTGGTTGTGAGTTTTGTATTGAGTTTTAGTTGCGTTGTTGTGTCGTAGTTGAGTTAGTATGTTTTGTTTTTGTGTATGGGTTGAACTTCGGGGACGAAGTTCTTTTTAAAGAGGGAAGACTGTAATACTAAGGTTTTCTATATCTATGGGTACTCTATCGAGTGGGGCTTACTCTGTCGAGTAAGTATGTTTTTACGCAAAACAGTAGTCTGCCTGTTGGGTACTCGATCGAGTACGTGTGACACTCGATCGAGCAAGGGGCATTCGATCGAGTAAGTCACTTACTCGATCGAGTAAGTGAGTCTTACGGGTTATTTTAGGCGGGTTTTGTTAACAAAGCGTGATTAGTATAAAAGAATTCCGTCATTCTTTTTAATCACTTTTTACTTTCTAAAATATTTCAAAGAGTGAAAAAGGAGTTACGTTGCATTGTTCTTCGCGTTGTTAACAAATCCCAAGGGCTAGGATCGTCGGATTGTCTTATTCTTTACGTCGTTGAGTTCGTCGCGTCAAGGGTAAGATTCTTGTATAATTTTTATAATGTTTCGTTGAGTTTGTTTAAAACCCTAATTGGGTAGATTTGGGGATTTTGGGTGTATTATGTTGATTAGGTGATAATTATATGAATATGGGTTATAGGAGGAGGATTCGTAGATGAACATTACTGATTAGCTGCTGTGACAGTGTTGTGGTTGCTATTCCAGGTAGGGTTTCCCTACTCGGTTTTTGTTTACATTGTGTTGTTGATGGTTGATCATTGTTGTTGATTTATATCATATTGGAATTGGTAATTGGTAATTGTTGTTATATAATGTGGTTGGTTGTGATTGCTTGTCTGTGGTTTGCGAGGTGCGTTCTCGGTTGAGTGGAGTCACTTGCTGGAGTGGCTTCACGCCCTTGATTCGCCCTCTGTGGAACCCGCCATAGAGGGGATGTGCACATTTAGGAACTTGGGTTATCGATCGGGTGAGATGAGCGGGACTTAGGTGGGAACGGCTGCGGTTTCCCACTGGCAGTGTTGAATACTTATTGTGATGGGTATTCTGGCAGGACTACACACTTTAGTGTGTAGTCAGATGTGTGGAGTTATGATGGAAATTGGATGATTGTTGTATTGCTTTTGTTGTATTGATTTATGTAAACAGT
The DNA here is from genome assembly GCF_048544455.1 of Silene latifolia. Taxonomy (NCBI): domain Eukaryota; kingdom Viridiplantae; phylum Streptophyta; class Magnoliopsida; order Caryophyllales; family Caryophyllaceae; genus Silene; species Silene latifolia. The sequence goes on along the minus strand of NC_133538.1, from coordinate 478,836,726 downwards.
AACTGACCCGGTTTAAATGTTTTGAAAACTGTGGTGATCCATTCGGGGATGGTCAGCAGTTATTGAGCAGGTATGAGATGATGCGCATGGGATAGTTGAGTTGAGTTGCCACGAGATGTCTAGAAGTCGTCCGCTGTGTCTTAAACATTCTTTTACGTTATTTAGATTAGTATTTTTGGGAACACTTGTATTTACTTTATCAGTTTCGGTTTTGGACTTCTATGACTTTAAATATATTCATTAAAGTATGTTTCTTTATTGTCTATTTGATATACATTGCCTCGGGTAACCGAGACGGTAGCAGTCCCATGCCTTAAGTGGTCCTGGTAAGGCACTTGGAGTATGGTGGTGTTACACAAGGACTCCAAATCTTTCATACGATGCTACTCTTTCGGCATAAGTTGGGAGATAGATCTCTGCAAGGGTGTTCCTGGTTTCGCCACTGAATCCCACCAGGACACTAGATTTTTATGTAATCTAATCCTCATCGATTTTCATTGCCTTTAGGACGTCAAGAATGATTAAATTTACTGAGCTCCCTCCATCAATGAGAATCCTAAGTACACGGGCAGTTCCAATTTACATTGGATGACCAGGCCATCAAGGTGCAGATCAGGGACTCCTTGCATGTCACTTTCATCGAAAGTGATATGAGGCAGGTTTCTGAGTTTGTAAGGTGATTTCATCTTTGTTTTCCTGGCCACTTTCTTCGCTGCAGAGCTTGTCAGGCCGCAACTCTCATATCCTCCATTTATGAATTTGACTTCATAAATTGGTGGTGGAGGTGGTAAGTCACGTTCTGGCTTTGTCTTTCTTGGCCGAGCCATAACTTCTGTCTTTTGACTGCATCAGTTCTTTCAGGTAGCCTTTCCTTAGTAGATATGCCACTTGCTTTCAGAGTCCTATGCATTCTTCGGTAGTATGCCCAATATCCATGTGGAATTCACACCATCTAGTTGTATCCTTGCTGGAGTTGAGGTTGTCTGACTTTCTTGGCCACTTGACAATATCTCCTGTTGGGCCCAGAATTATCCTACCTGACCAGAAAAGAATCAGGCAATGTCCAAAGCCAAAACCTGAACAAGAAATACTTGAAGCCAGGCATTTGGAGTGCCTGGACAGGCACCAAGCAGGAGGAACTACCGGGTAAAGCAGCCAGTATGCATGGCCCAAAGAAACACTATGACAGGCACAAAGGCAGCATCATCAAAGCTGGTCAGGCGGCCAGAAAAGCACAATCAGGCTGTGAACAAACTCCCTATAAACGAGGAAGACCTATTCAAAACGTCCAAGAGAAGAACATAGAGGAAATAGTCAAAGGCAAGAACTGGAATATAACACAAATCCATACAACCACATCCCGAAAATAGGGCACGAGTCCTATTTACCAGGAAACCCTAAACCACTCCCAAAAGACCGTTGGAAAACCACTATAAATAGAATGGAAGAAGAAAGGAGAAGGACACTTGCTTATTCACTCGCACAATCACATTTTTACTCTCATTCTTGCAATTAACATATAATTAAGCATTACTCTTAGCCTGTCCTATTTAGTATAACGCCTGACATACAAATTCCCTGTCAGGTTACTTAAATCATAGTGAAGACCCCTCTTGGCTTGGTGCCCGTGATTTTTTCCCTTATTTCCAGGGTTTTTCCACGTATAAATCTTTGTGACTTTACTTTTTGTTCATTTGTTTACTTAGTGATATTAGTCAGGCAAATCAATTGAATTAGATCACCCCCTCAAATTTTCCCTGGCAGGACGTTTCTATTCAGTGAAATCCCTGCGAAAAAAATTGGCGCCCACCGTGGGGCATCTAGCTCAAAGATAATCAAAACCCAAAACTAAACAGCACAAAAAACACAAAAATGACTGGAGACAGTATTGAACAACAACTGGCTGCCGCCCAACAACAATTGTTGGAAATGGAACAGCTGAAACAGAAAATGGCACAGGCTGAAGCAGAAGTTGCAAAATAAAGGAATCAGAGTCCAGCTTAAAACAAAGGCAAGGAGACAAAGCTTCAGGATCAAAATTGAAGATTCAACCTAGCACGCCATTTTCCTCAATCATCAAGAACATTGATTTCTCCAACTTTGGTACTTCTAGTCCACCAAAGACCAGAGCAGGAGAAGATACGGACTCAGAAGAAATCCCCAATGAAGAGGCTGTGCCAGATCAGACCAACATAGCAATCATGATGGCCATGTTCCAGGAAATCAAGAAGCTCCATGAAAGATTTGAAAAGATCCCTGGAGTACCCACGCCCATTGAAGAAGCAAATCCAGAGAGCTATGCTGACTCGCCCTTTTGGATGAGCTACCAAAGAAATTTATGGTTCCATCAATGAGAATTTATGATGGGACTACAGACCCACAAAACCATGTAGCGTACTACAAACAAAGAATGCTGGCAGCCTCTATACCCAGCGAGCTGAGACAAGTCTGCATGTGCAAGGGGTTTGGAACAACCCTGAACGGGTCTGCCTTGCAATGGTACATAAACCTACCAAATGGAAGTATCAAATCCTTTGCTGAACTGGTAAACTTCTTCAACCACCAGTTCGCCAGCAGCACGGAACTTAAAAAGAGATCCAGTGACCTGTACAGGATCAAGCAAAAGCCTGGCGAGTCAATTAGATCATTCATGACCAGATTCAACAAAGAGAAAGTGTCAATCCCCAGGTGTGACGTTGGAATAGATGTGGAAGCTTTCAGACAGGGACTGCCCTTGGACAATGATTTCTATGATGAGATGACTATGAAGCCTTGCCAAACCTTTGAAGACGTCCAGGCTTTAGCCCTTGGATGTATCCGGCTAGAAGAAGATAAAGGCTTCAAAGCAGACACCACTGATAAAAACTCAGGTTATGACAGATCCAACAGGAAGAGTTCCAGCAACAGAGGAAGCAGTTCCAGGCCATTCCCTTATACAAGGCCTGACAGATCAGAAGTCAACTATGCACAAGAACAACGAGGTAACTCCTATACTTATCCCTCTATTCAAGAGTATAACTTCTCTGTTGACATTGCAGGGTTAATCAAAAGACTAGACAACATGGGAGACATTGTCAAGTGGCCAAAGAAGACAAACAACCCCAACTCAAGGAAAGACACTACAAAATGGTGTGAATTCCACATGGACATAGAACATACAACAGAAGAATGTCTGGCATTGCGCATGCAAGTGGCTTACCTACTAAGGAAAGGCTACCTGAAAGATCTGATGCCGTCAAGGAGCAGAGAAGACAATGGAGCAAGAAATGACCAGGAAAGGCAACAACGTGAACTGCCCCCAGCACCACCCATCTATGAGGTCTAATTCATCAATGGAGGATCTAAGATCTGTGGCCTGACCAGTTCTGCCGCAAAAAAGATTACCAGGGAGTCAAAAATGAAATCTCCTTTTAAACCTAGAAACTTACCTCAAATTACTTTTGACGATACTGATATGCAGGGAATCCCTGACCTACATCACGATGGCGCGGTGATTACCATGCAAATAGGGACTGCACGTGTTCTGAGGATTTTAGTAGATGGAGGCAGCTCAGTTAACCTGATCATGCTTGATGTCCTAAAACCAATGAAGATTGATGAAAGCCAGATCATAAAGAAATCAAATGTCTTAGTAGGATTAAGTGGAGAGACAAAATACACACTGGGAGAAATATACCTGCCAACATATATGGAAGGAGTCTCCTAATATGAGAGATTTGGAGTCCTGGACTGCTTGTCATCCTACAATGCTATCCTAGGGAGACCGTGGATCCATAATATTAGGGCTATACCTTTCACTTACGACCAATGTGTCAAGTTACCAACAGAATGGGGAATAGCAACCATCAAAGGTGAACAAAAATCTGCATATGAATGTTACACTGAATCATTAAAACCATCCAAGACAGGTAAGATTCTCGCCTAGCAACTACAGTACCCTGTCAGGACTACTTATGTGGCAGAAACCAAAATGGAAACAGATCAAGTAATTTTAGACCCTGAGTATCCTGACAGGCATGTATCTGATGTCCCTGACAATATCAGACGAAGATTAGTAAGTTTTCTTAAAAGTAAATCTTCATGTTTTGCCTGCTCTCATTTTGATATGACTGGTATAGATGCTAATATCATCCCCCTAAAACTAAAAGAATAAGAAAACACCAATATTTTCCCGCTCAAATGCTCACACCTATAAGTGGGCCTTTTTTTACATATTACTATGATGGGCTTAGTGCACACTGTCAAATGATCTATAACATATACAAGTCGACTAAAATCTACTGTATAACATTAGTACGCTGTCAAATAATCCTAAATGGAGTAATATATCATAGAGGAATGTATATGCAGCAAATACGTCCACCAATATCAATTAAAATATACACTAAAAATATCCAAATTTTACATATCTTTGTAATAAAAATATACAGTAAAATTATTCCTAATTATACTACTCAATAAAATTTCACACATCTTTGTAAAAATACATTCCTAATTATACTAAATAAAATCTTTCAATATACCCCCTAACAATCTCTCCATAGTTAAGATCTTTTGATGAATCAGAGATGGTAGCATAAACATGTCGTATAAAATATATTGAGATGGTAGCATATACTTATTTATGAATATGAATATTTTTTGCTGAAATTTATTCTCTCCCAAAATAACAATTTCTATTGCTATATATACATACGACTATACACCATTAAACTACAACGAAGAAAAATCTACAAACAACCTATTTAGCATCTATGGCGGCATCTCAATCAAGAAGGTTTAATTTCATATGTGATGTTGACACTTCCAAGGAAACTTGGAGACTTAGGGTAAGGGTGATAAGGTGCTATCCAGTTCCGTCCTAGATAAATAAGAATGAAACCAGCCGTATTGAAATGGTGTTTTTCGATGAACAGGTAATACACATTTTATATTACTCTAATATAATGTGTAACATATGCATGTTTTTTTAACTTTATACAAGCATATTTTATACTTTATTTATGTTTTTATATTTTCACCATCATATTCGGTTAGTCATATAATAATTTATACAAGATTCAAGCTTCTTTCAACGATAGGCTGTTAAGAGTATACCGACCTCTCATTCACGAGGGTGAAATTTACATATTTCAAATTTTGTGGTGTCTGAAAACAAAGATAACCATAGGTCATGCACTAACAAGTGGAAAATAAATTTCCACAAAAATACATCCATAAGAAAGTGCGCAGGGGTAGAAATACCAAAATATGGATTTGAAATGGTTTTCTTTAAAGACATTTTAGAGTAACTACCGTCTTCAGGAGTATTCATAGGTATAGTTCTCTACATTTACTAAAGTATATTGCCAATAGTATAATAAAATTCCATTCATTTGATATTTAACAAAACAACAAGAACTAACTTATTTTTTTGCAGATGTCATTGGCATTCTCAAAGCTAAAAGCCCTATTAAGAATGTTGAAGAAGGGGACACCACAACTAAGAAAATGAGAATAAAATTACTGGACGAATGGTATTTGGTTTATAAAATCAGTCTATATTCAATAAAACTTAGTTGAAGTCTACTTGCATTAGAATATAGATTATAACATTTTTTTTTGTTGCAGCGCACGTCCCTTAGAAATCCTCCTATGGAGTGACTATGTCGATTTGCTCATGAATTATGTTACAACTCACCCAGGACGAGTTGTTGTTATCCTACAGTTTGCCAAACTAAAATATTCGAACGGTAAATCCTTTCAATACACGTACCTAAAATTTACTATATAATATATTATTGTGAAACCATAAATGTAAAATTTCTCACTCATTTGTAGGGCTATCATTTGTCTCAAACTCATTTTACACTTCTTGCTTACTTTTGAACACCAAATGTGATGCTGTCACATCTTTCTTAGCGAGGTATTGATTTTTTAATTCATATGAACATTAAATTTCGTTTTATAAAAAATTATGGTTACATAAGTAATACTAACTCCATTCAACAATTATCACCCCCCTTCAATATAAATACCTCTCACATAAATTGAATAAATGGGGTGATAATTGTTGAATGGAGGGAGTATAAAAAACAAATAAAATTGGACGGTGCCAATTGTAATTCGTATTAATTTCAGTTTTGAAAATTTGGATGAGAGCAATTCAAACCTTATAGAAGAGCTAGAAGTTGGTGGAACATTGTCCATCGATGAGGACTTCTTACAACTGACTGACCGAAAGTATATTGCTGATTTTCTGGAGTTCAAACAGGTAACATAAAAATACTTAAATTAGTTCTTCCAATAATTTTTGTAGTTGGTTGTTAATTCATTTAACATTTTTTAGCATCTTTACTTATAAACTCTGTGCAGCCTTGAGTTTGCGCGGTTGCTAGGACAATTATAAAAGTGGAGACACAGCATGATTGGTCTTACTCATCGTGTAAGACATGTGCGAAGAAAGTTTTAAAACAAGGGAATGGTTCTTTCTATTGTAATAAGTGCAAGAAAACTCTCAAATATGTCAGCACCAGATTAGTTTATACAATGATGCTATTACAGCTTTTTTTTTTATAGTTTCGCTTAAATAGGTCAGTGTTCACATATAATTACTATAAACTAACTACCCATAATCTTTCTTTGTTGCCCTATTCATATAATACGATGTAGATTCAAGGTTGTCTTCAAAGTTGAAGATGGTTCAACATCCTTCCTGATGTTCTGTCGTGAAATGATACAACTAATCGGAAAATCGGCGACTGAGTTACGTGAGACATTGATTAAGGTTGGTTTTATATTTTCTATAACTTAATTTCATACATTATTGAGGTGCATATTACCTATTCCGTCAATGTTTTGTAGAATGATGAGGATGGGGAATTTCCAATGGAGTTTGGCGATCTGCTGCAAAAACAATATCTCTTCAAGTTGAACATTAGCGAATACAATCTGGCAAAAAACTACAAAGTCTACACAGTCACCCGAGTCACTGATGATACGGCATTGATGTGTGCACACTACGCTCTCATGAAGAAAGATGAGGTCTGTTTTAACCACATGTAAAGAAGTTTAAAAAGTATTTACTAAGATTGTAATTGTCATCATTTAATAATGCAAATTTTAATAAGTATTTACTACATTAATTAATGCAGATTGATGAAGTGGATACTCAATCTGCTGCAACTTCACTACCTACTTCACTCTACAACGACAATGACCCTACGTCTCTCATTTGTGAGAATAGTCACATGGCCACAAGCGAGCCCGTCAACATAACTCCAACTAAGAGAGGATTAGAAGAAGTTATCGCTGGGGAGCTCTATATACTATGTGAGGAAGGTCAAAGTTTGGCTATTAGGCCAAAGGTGACTGTGAAAGTTGAGAAGGATGCTTAGTTTGATAATTTAGTACGACCTCTTGATTAGGTTTAGAATTTAGTATTTTTCTGAATAAGTGATTCTCACATCTTAGTTTTAGAATCAGTTTCGCGTATGTCAAATCTCACTTCCAATTAAGTTGAGCCAGGTTATTGGTTTTAGTTACATTATACAACTTCATTCAAGTTATTTTAGTAATTTGTTATACCATTGGAACAATGTTTTGCTAGCTATAAAAGTTTTTCCAATTTACTTGCAACACTCTAGGATGTTTTGAGTTATATACTTTGGCCAAATGATAGATGTAAATTTTATACAAGTCATATTAGTATTGCTCCCATAAATCACGATACAAACTACATACACAGGCTTTTTAGGTATTTACGCATATGACTATCCCCATGATTTGATTTAACTAAGCCATATTGATATTAGCCCTTATATAATTCTAGAGTTTTAATCCATATAATTGTCAATATATCTATATACTTACTACAATTTAACTTTGGTATCAAATATGTAATCTCAACAAGATTTTGACACATGACAAAGATCTTGACTTTTTTAATACTAATTAAAGTTAAACTGTTAAAGATATTTTTTTGTTTTTGAAAATATTTAGTTAAGGCGGTATTTTAGATCTTACATATTTTCCTTAGTTTTCTAAGGATCTTATGGCCAAGCAAGCTAAATCTACTCTTATTTCTCTTATCCCTAAGAAGCAGGTCCCTTCTTCTGTCATGGATTTTAGACCCATCTCCCGCTATACTGTTTTTTACAAAATTATCAGTAAAATCCTTGCTAATAGGCTCAAGAAAGTGCTGCCTCTTATCATTGGTCCAGAAGAAGCTGCATTTGTGTCTGGTAGAAATATTTTTGAGAATACTATGTTGTCTCAGGCTTTGGTTCAAGGCTATGATAGGAAAAATATTTCTCCTAGATGTCTGGTCAAAGTTGACATTAGGAAAGCTTTTGACTCCTTGAATTGGGATTTTCTGGCTTGTTCTATGAACTTGATGGGCTATTCTCTCAAGATTAATGGTGATGTTATTTGGTATTTTTATGGTTAGAGTGGATTAAGATAAGGGGATCCATTGTCCCCTTATCTCGTTGTTCTGGGTATGGAAGTTCTCTCCAAATACCTCAGAAAACTTTGTCAACAACCTCATGTTTCTCACCATCCAAAATGTCATGCTCTGAACCTCACCAACCTAATTTTTGCTGATGATCTTATGATCTTCACCCGTGGATATTTGCCTTCTGTTGCAGCTGCTGTTTCTGATGCTTTACATGATTTTGCTCAAGTTTCTGGACTGTTTGCTAACCCTGAAAAAACTATTGTTTATTTTGGTGGGGCCCGTCCTTCTTTACAGGATATGATTCTTACCATTCTTACCACTACTGGGTTTTCTAAGGTTCTTTCCCTTTCAGGTACCTTGGTTTGCCTCTTAACACTACTAGGCTTTCTTCTGCAATGTTTGATCCCCTGGTTATTGTTGTTCAAAGAGTTGTTACCCACTGGTCTTCTCATCTCCTTTCTTATACTGGGAAAGTTCAGCTCCTTAATTTTGTTGTCTTTGGCTTGACAACTTTCTGGTGCTCTAGTGTCTTTCTTCCTAGGCATATTACTAAGAAGATTTCCAAACTCTGCAAGGACATTTTCTGGGGTATTCCTAGTGGTGAGCATAAGCATGTCTTTAAAAGTTGGAAGGGCATCTCTTTTCCTATCTCTGCTGGAGATTTAATATTAAAGATATTGAAATCTGGAATATTTCCCTCCTGAGCAGATGGGTCTATTTGCTTGCTCATAATCACTCAGGCATTTGGGCTTACTGGATACAACATTATATTTTCAAGGAGTCTGATATTTGGTACATTCAATCCAAGCCTTACTTCCCTTATAGTTTGAAGGCTATTCTTACTGCTAGAGATACATTAATCAGTAGAGCTGGTAGAATTTTTAATGCTCAAACTTTGTTGCATAGCTGGTCTTCTGCTGGCAAGCTGTCTTTACATAATGCCTATCTTTTCCTGAAGAATGCTCCTGCTGCTGGACCCTGGACCAATTCTAGGATTACTCCTAGTCATAAGATCATTAGTTCCGTGGCTGTGCAGAATCAACTTGCTACAATTGATAATCTGCAAAGAAGGGGCATTTGTTATGTTAACAGATGTGTGCTTTGTGAAAACAACTTAGAGACTTGTGACCATCTGTTCTTCCACTGTCCATTATCAAGAGCATTTTCGCAAGCTTTTCTGCATTGGATGGACATTCTTAGGCAGGGGAAGGCTCTTATGGAGGAGCTGCTTTATAGGAGCTCTTATGGAGTGAAGCATTGGAGGCATGTGTGGTTTATGGTCTCTCTGGTTGCTGCTGTTCATCAACTATGAGCTGAAAGAAATAGACGCATTTTTCAAGGGACAAAACAACATTATAGGGGGCTAGTTCAGAAAATTAAGTTCTTGGTTTCTGTCAGGATGTTCTTGTGGCATTCTCATCATGACTATAAACGAATAGTAGATAGACTTTGTTCTTAGAACTGGGTTGTTGTTTGGGTTTTTGATCCCTTGTTTGCTTGTAAGGTTTTGCTAGTTGTCTTACTAGCTAGTGGATAGTCTTGCAAAAGCATTGTAATTTCCCTCTTTTGAGTTGAAATGATAATTCCTTTGCAAAAAAAAAAAGATATATAATTTCCTTATTTTACTAAAGATCTTGACTTTTAACATTAAATAAAGAAAGATTTTCATTTTTTTAGGATAAAATTATTTAAGAGTATATTTAATCATATATAATTTCCTTATTTTTCTTCATATATTTGCGAAAATATATATAATTACCACAATTTAAAATTACGAACATGCCAAATAAGTCCACTAAAATCTATAACATTAGTACATGCCAACTATGCTAGGTTTAGTGTACGCTGTCAAATAATCCCAAATGGAGTAATATCTCATAGAGGAATGTATATGCAGCAAATAAGTCCACCAATATCAATTAAAATATGCACTAAAAATATAAAAAATTTACATATCTTTGTAATAAAGGTTAATGGTTTACATATCCTGGGGATAATTGTTAATTAAGATATGCACCAAAATAATAGATATAAAGGAAATAAGGTTGCAGCAATTAATGAACTAATGTATGCATCAAAATTATTACAACTTATATATCCTTCTAATAAAGTTAATTAAGATATGCACCTAAATTAGGGATATACATATCATTATAATAAGGGTAATTAAGATGCAAAGATGTCGATTTTACATATCCCTCGAACAAAGGGAGATGGTATCTTTCTAATAATTGGCAAATAATATATGCAGCAAATAATAGTGCATCAATTAACCTTTATTAATGTATGTCTGCATAAAAAATATATAATTTACACATCCTTCTAAACAAGGTCAATGTTTACATCATTCTAGAAAAGGTAATTATTTTCCACCAAAAATTTGGTAGACACACTAAATAAGTATCAATTTCCCAAATACTTGCATATGCTATATTGGAGAAAAAAGTGATTTTGTTTTCTTATTTTTTTTTTTTTAATTCAATTCTCTTAGCCAAGGTGAATTCCTATTTTCGATTATTACGTTGAACATGGATAGAGCAATATCAATGGAGGGTATGCATAACCAGAAGATTATACTTAATCAGAAACATCATCGAACAAGAGGCTCTGAACTGTTAGAGTAGTGTTCTCCACAATAAGTGCATTTACATATTAAATCTCGTAAAAGGAATATCAGGGATTTATCTTTTTATTTGTCAGCTCGTCATCGTTAATCGGTAATGATTGGCTGACTAGAGTTTGACATTACTGTCGGGTAAAGACGGTGATCAGCTGATCCCTTTAGGTCACACCTATAGGACGACACCCAAATATAATGAATTAATTGTTTGTATGAGATACGAGATAATTAATTCTTTGTATTATTTGACTTTTGATTAGTCACGTAAAAGTATTATTTGATGACGGGTTACGAACTCGGGTAGAGAAGATTTATTATTTAATTATGTGATATTTAAGTAATAAATTAACAATTTAGAATTTATTAATTAATTGTTAATTAATTAATTTTATGCGATATGTGTACATGTTTTGAGGTGGAATTAATTAGCTATTTATATTTTACAAGAGGTTGTAAAATTAGCTAATTGGGATAATATTGACACATTGTATGTTGATAAAATGGTCTTATGATTACTTAATAGTTAAGTAGTCATTGGTAGTTAATTTATATTATTTAAGTGTTAAATAATCAAATTAATATTTAATTATGTCAGATAATTAAATATAAGACTTATAAGTATTTGTGGGGCAAATGTCGAAAATCAAAATGGACCCGGAGGTGACCATTTGGACAGATTTTAATACACTACTAATACAATCATTGTGAGTGGAAAAGGCATGCATTTTCCACTAGCATTTGTATGTGCATTATATACATTTGCATGCCTATATATACCTAAGTCCTTATGTCATTTCTAAGGTTGGAAATTTGAAGAAAAATTGGTCTTTGTGTGCTTGTTGTGGATGGTTCATATACACCATCAATAGACCATATTTTTCTTCTTATTTTGTTCATCCTTTTACAATAGACACATATAAAAGTAAACTAATAATATTATCAAGGTAATAATATTAATTAGTATATCAAATATACAAATAAACAAGGTTACTACTACATTTACCTAGTAAATATTTTAGTAGTATTGTGGGTTTATCTTGGGTGCCACCTTAGGAGATTACCTACTTTGGTAATTAAGGCATTGGAGGATCATCCATATTCCATTAGCACAAGAACAACATCAAGGAAGGAGTCCTTGAGTTGTGCCCATTTTGCCTTATAACAATGTAAGGAATATTTGTCTTAAGATGGTTTAATACCATCTCTTTTATATTTTGCTTTGCATGCATGAAGATTTAGACCACCTAAAATTAATTTGTAATTTTGTTATCATACATGCATGTTGTCTTAAGACGATTTTAGTAATTTATGAGATAAATTAATAAAATTGATATTATGTTACTAAAATTAGTTTTATCACATAATATGGTCTAGCATGTGAATAATTTGGTCTTAGGAGGATATGGGACGAAAATTAATTTTTGTTATATTTTTCCATTTTTCATAACTTCAAATGGCATAAAATTGAATAAAAATGCATTAAAATTAATTAAGAGTTAATTAAATTGGATTGCATGTTAATTTTATGCATATTTATTTAGAAATAACCACATGATTGTTCTATTTATGAGATAAGTAGTTACTTTAAGTTAATGTGATTAATTTAGATAGTTTATTGATTTTTATTTGATAAAAATTGGTAAATAATGGTTATTTTGCAAATAAATATTGATTTAATTTTTGGGCTCGAAATTTTTGAATTTTTAGGTCCTGGAAATTGTTCCAAAAAGTAAAAAAAAATTATTTTAAGTTATTTCAATTTTTATGGTTTGGTTTAGAATTAAATCGTAAAAATTGCTGTTTTACCGATTAAATTGTAAAATCATTTTAAATAGGTTTTAAAACAAAAGATTTTCACTTGCATGTCATTTTTGGTATAAGACCAGAATGTTCATGGCCTTGAAATTTTTTTTCCCATAAATTTTATAATTAAATGAAATTTTTCCATAATAATTATGAATTATTATGTCTTTTGTCGTAATTTGTGTTTTAATCCCATATTAATTCAAGATAATTAGTGAGAATAACTGTTTTGAAATTAGACCAAATTAGTATCATTAGCGTATCTTAAAATTGTTTTAAGAATTGATTATGAATTTTTATTGGTAAAAATTCCGTCAAAGAAAGCTCAAATGATCGTTGTTGGTAAGTTAGATGATTTGGCATGTCATTTTTCATAATGCATTTTATTATTCATTTGGATGAATATTTTTTTTTAGCATTATAATTATGTAATTTTTCCTAATATGGCCATAAGTAGAAATTGGTATTTCCCGTAATGTAAGAAAATATCGATTTGTTTTGTAATTAATTGCGATTTTGTATCGCCTAATTTGTAATTAATTAATAGTTTTATTTTAATTTTAATTTCAAATTGTATAATAGGATATTGTTATGTAATTTAATTATTAGTAATTAAATGAAGCATCTATAGACGGAGTTTTCATGAAGACGGTGTTTTCGGAAAAGCGTTCCGAAATCCTAAAGAAGGAGGCCAATTTTTTAAGACTCAAGGGACCAAGGAGTTGGTTTCCGATATGTAATAATTTTAGTTAATTAGATTAACTAGGTGGCCATATTAGGACATGTTTGTTTATTTATGCATTCATGCCAAATCGTCACTACATGTTTTAATTTTTGTTGTTATCGATTTAATCATCTAGCATTCACCAATTTTGTTCACTTAAAAGTGATAGACAATTAAATTGATAAGATCTCTCACATTTGTTTAAAATTGAGATTAAGCCTTACCAAATAATAGCACCTATGAATCCCTTCTTCATTAGAGGTAGGTTCGGATCACCGAGGTACACTCTTTTTACGTCGGGTAAGTAGGGTAATAAAAGTTATTACGCGTGAAAATTGGTTGGACGCAACGGGATAAATATGGGTTGAATCAGTCAACCGTGCCCATATTTATTCTGGGGCTAAAAGATAGATTTTATGAAAATCCGTCAACCAAGAGTTCTAGTAGTAGAATCAGTCAAAATGTTGACTCACCAAATTTATATAAATATGGTTTGAATAGGTCCACCGTGCCTGTGTTTATATAAAATTGGATATTGGAATCATTTATATAATTCAATGGGAGATCATTATATAAATGGGAACTTGTTAAAATAGTTTCACAAGTTAAAAATTTTTTAGACGATAAATGTTAATCTTTCCTTTCATTTCCTTTGTAGTAATCAGGATGACTTCTACTAGTGAAATGGTCACCATAGCTAGAGATTCATGGCTACGTTCTTTTATGGACAAATATGTTTTAAAAGCCGACGGTAGTAATTTTAAAGATTGGGAGGAACAACTTCGATTAGCTGCCACAGGTGATGGCAAATTACGCTACCTTGTCGATCCCTCTCCCCCTTCGCCTAGTACTAGGGCCACTGCCGATATAAGGAAGGCTTTTTCAAATTATCAAAAGGAATCCGCTGCAATTAAAAATATTTTGATTTTTTCAATGGATCCTGCTTTACAAAGGCAATGTGTCAAGTTTGGTGATGCACATGAAGTATTCTCGAGGCTTTCAACTATGTTTTCTGAAGCCCTGAGAGTAATTCAATATGACACCGCAGTTCGTTTCTTTGAGGCTAACCTCAAAGATGGTCAACCTGTAAGTTCACACGTACTTAAAATGATTGAGTACGTGGAAACTTTAGAGAGGTTAGGATGCAAGATCCTCGACGAACTTGTGGTGGACCGAGTGCTCCACTCTCTCTCGCACGTCAAAGGATTTACTCAATTTAGGATAAATTATAATATGACGAACATGAGAAAGAGTTTACATGAGCTTCATTCTATGCTTGTAAGCAGAGAAGGACATGGGATTGAGTGGGAGTACAAGGTATGATGTGCTTGCGATAAACGTGAAGGGGAAGAAGCAGTTTAAGAGGAATGCAGGTAAGAAGCCCATAAAGGTGGAGGCAAAGGTAAAGCAATTGCGAATTGCTCAACCAAGCCTAAACCTATAAAGGGTAATCCTCTTAAAGATACTTGTAAATACTGTAATAACAATGGACATTGGAGGCGTAATTGCACGAAATACTTGGATGACATCAAAGCTGGCATTGTGAAGCCAACATGTAATTTCTTAACCGAATCTTTTATGATAGACATAAATTATGCTTCAAATACAACTTGGGTATTATATACTGGTTGTGGTTCTCACTTGTGCAATAAAAAAGCTAAACCAGGGTGATGTTGATCTCCGAATGGGTAACGGGTCTAAAGTAGCCGCCGTCTCAGTAGGAACTTATGTACTTAACTTAGCTTCGGGGTTGCAGTTGTTTCTTATTAATTGTTATTTTGTACCAAAATTGTCTAGAAATATAAAATCAGTATATGTGTTAGACACAGAAGGTTTTTCTTTTGTAATTAAAGACAAACGTTGTACTTTTTCCCTTAATGGGATTGTATATAGCGAAGCTATTTCAATCAATGGTATTTATATTCTAGATATTTGCAACGTTGTTTATCATTTAGATAATAAAAGACTCAAAACAGGTGATCCCGATCAATCTTATTTATGGCATTGTCGATTAGGAAACATTAATGAGAAACGCATTAAAAGACTAGTGTCGACTGGTATAATTAAACCTTTTGATTTCGAATCATTTGGTACATGCAAATCTTGTCTTCTTGGCAAGATGACTCGTTCACCTTTTCTAGGAAAAGGATCTCGAGCTAGTGAGTTGTTGGGTTTAATACACACTGATGTATGTGGTCCAATGACAGTCACTGCTAGAGGCAATTAGGATTATTTCATTACTTTTACCGATGACATGAGTAGATATGGGTATATCTACTTAATGAGGTTTAAAAGTGAAGCTTTTGATAAGTTCAAAGAGTTTCAGAATGAAGTAGAAAACCAATTAAATAAGAAGATTAAAGCATTACGATCAGATCGTGGTGGGGAGTATTTAAGCAATGACTTTTGAGATCACCTTACAAACTGTGGTATTGTATCCCAGTTAACTCCTCCTGGCACACCACAATTAAATGGTGTGGCTGAAAGGAGGAATCGAACTTTATTAAATATGGTCCAATCAATGATGAGTCAAACAGAGTTACCTAAGTCATTATGGGGTTTTGCCATTTTATCTACTGTACGCTCACTTAATCAAAGTCCAACTAAAGCAACTGATAAAACTCCATATGAGATATGGAAAGGGAAAGTCCCGAATATGCGATACATGAAAGTATGGGGTTGTGATGCTTATGTCAAGAGCAAGTCTGACGATAAGCTTGCACCTCCTTCTGAAAAATGTATTTTTGTAGGCTACCCTAAGGAAACTTGTGGATATTACTTCTACAATAGTAGCGAGAACAAAGTGTTTGTGGCTCGTGAAGCTGTGTTTTTAGAAAAAGAGTTTATTTCTAGAACACAGAGTGGGAGAAAATTTGAACTTGATAAAGTTCGGTTCGGCTAGCTTCTTCCCCACCTTTTAGCGTTCTGGGCAATAAAGAAACCCGAAATCAAAAAGAAAGAAGAGAAATTGGGCCAAGTTTCCCGAGGGAGGCCACCTTGTCTTAGGCCAGCGGTCGACTAGAAGTAGAAGACTGCTCTATGAGGGCTTCCCTCTTTCCTGGGCTCTGCTCGCTTATTATTTATTATAAAGCTACGCTCCGACCCAGAAAGTCATAATTAGAGCCACAAACTGATATGACAATACAGGAAGATGTTCCTTCTACATCTGAATCGGTTATTGTTCCTTATGAACCTAGGAGGTCAGAGAGGGTTAGTCGCCAGCCTGATAGATACCTTGGTGTCATCGAGGAAGATGGTGACTATGAGGTTTTACTTTTGGAAAGTGATGAACCCAAGACATACAAAGCAGCTATTATGAGTTCTGACTCTAAGCTATGGCTCGAGGCCATGCAATCCGAAATGGATTCCATATACGATAATCAGGTATGGGACCTGGTTGACTTACCTAAAGATGTTCGACCTCTTCAGTGTAAGTGGATATTCAAGAATAAAATCGGCATGGATGGACATAAATATGTCTACAAAGCTAGATTGGTGGAAAAAGGTTTCACCCAGGTTCATGGTTTACACTATGATGAAACTTTTGCACCAGTTGTTATGCTTAGATCTGTTCGGATAATGTTAGCGATTGCTGCATTTCATGATTATGAGATATGGCAAATGGATGTCAAAACCACTTTCTTGAATGGTTTTCTGGAAGAGGAAGTATTCATGACACAATCTAAGGGTTTTGTGGATCCTAAAAATCCTAACAAAGTATGCAAACTTAAGAGATCCATTTATGGTCTTAAGCAAGCGTCAAGGAGTTGGAATCATCGTTTTGATCATGTTATTAACCAGAATGGTTTTTCTCGAAGTGTTGAGGAACCATGTTTATATATGAAGTTTAGTGGGAGTAAAGTTGTTTTCTTACTTCTTTATGTGGACGACATATTACTCATTGGGAATGATGTAGATATGCTTTCTTCTGTCAATAAGTGGTTAGGAAATCACTTCCAAATGAAAGATTTGGGCGAAGCTCAGTGCATCTTGGGTATCCGGATCTATAGGGATAGATCCAAAAGGATATTAACATTGAGTAAAGAAGCCTATATCGATAAGATTCTTGACCGATTCAATATGAAAAACTCCAAGAGAGGTTTTCTGCCTATGGGCAATGGGATCACTTTGAGTAAGTCAGAGTGTCCTACTAAGCCTAAGGATATGGAACACATGAAATCGATTCCCTATGCTTTCGCTGTTGGATCGATCATGTATGCTATGATGTGTTCTCGTCCTAACGTCTTGTATGCTTTGAGTATGACGAGTCGTTTTCAGAAAACTCCAGGTGAGAGTCACTGGATAGCCATCAAGGTGAGAGTCACTGGATAACCGTCAAGGTGGACAGCCGTCAAGGTGAGAGTCACTTGATAGCCGTCAAGAATATTCTAAAGTACTTGAGAAGGACTAAAGATTCATTCTTAGTGTTTGGAGGAGAATATGAATTACGTATAAGAGGTTATACGGATGCCAGTTTCCAAACCGATAGGGATAATTTGAAATCCGAGACTGGTGTTGTTTTTTTGTTGAACGGAGGGACGGTTTGCTGGAGAAGTTTTATAGAGTCCATGACTGCTGATTCTACAACGGAAGCTGAGTACATTGCAGCCTCTGAAGCTGCAAAGGAGGCTGTTTGGATTAGGCAATTTTTAGAGGGACTGAAAGATAATCAAAACCCAAAACTAAACAGCACAAAAAACCCAAAAAATGACTAGAGACAGTATTGAACAACAATTGGCTGCCACCCAACAACAATTGTTGGAAATGGAACAGCTGAAACAGAAAATGGCCCAGGCTGAAGCAGAAGTTGCAAACTAAAGGAATCAGAGTCCAGCTTAAAACAAAGGCAAGGAGATAAAGTTTCAGGATCAAAATTGAAGATTCAACCTAGCACGCCATTTTCCTCAATCATCAGGAACATTGATTTCTCCAACATTGGTACTCTTAGTCCACCAAAGACCACAGCAGGAGAAGATACGGACTCAGAAGAAATCCCCAATGAAGAGGCTGTGCCAGATCAGACCAACATAGCAATCATGATGGCCATGTTCCAGGAAATCAAGAAGCTCCATGAAAGATTTGAAAAGATCCCTAGATTACCCACGCCCATTGAAGAAGCAATTTCAGAGAGCTATGCTGACTCGCCCTTTTTGGATGAGCTACCAAAGAAATTTGTGGTTCCATCAATGAGAATTTATGATGGGACTACAGTCCCACAAAACCATTTAGCGTACTACAAACAAAGAATGCTGGCAGCCTCTATACTCAGCGAGCTGAGACAAGTCTGAATGTGCAAGGGGTTTGGAACAACTCTGAACGGGTCTGCCTTGCAATGGTACATAAACCTACCAAATGGAAGCATCAAATCCTTTGCTGAACTAGTAAACTTCTTTAACCACCAGTTCGCCAGCAGCAGGAAACTTGAAAAGAGATCTAGTGACCTGTAGAGGATCAAGCAAAAGCCTGGCGAGTCAATTAGATCATTCATGACCAGATTCAACAAAGAAAAAGTGTCAATCCCCAGGTGTGACGTTGGAATAGATGTGGAAGCTTTCAGACAAGGACTGCCCTTGGATAGTGATTTCTATGATGAGATGACTATAAAGCCTTGCCAAACGTTTGAAGACTTCCAAGCTTTAGCCCTTGGATATATCCGGCTAGAAGAAGATAAAGGCTTCAAAGCAGACACCACTGATAACAACTCAGGTTATAACAGATCCAACAGGAAGAGTTCCAGCAACAGAGGAAGCAGTTCCAGGCCATTACCTTATACAAGACCTGACAGATCAGAAGTCAACTGCGCACAAGAACAACGAGGTAACTCCTATACTTATCCCCCTATTCAAGAGTATAACTTCTCTGTTGACATTGCAGGGTTAATCAAAAGACTAGACAACATGGGAGACATTGTCAAGTGGCCAAAGAAGACAGACAACCCCAACTCAAGGTAAGACACTACAAAATGGTGTGAATTCCACATGGACATAGGACATACAACAGAAGAATGTCTGGGATTGCGCATGCAAGTGGCTTACCTACTAAAGAAAGGCTACCTGAAAGATCTGATGCCGTCAAGGAGCAGAGAAGACAATGGAGCACGAAATGACCAGGAAAGGCAACAACGTGAACTGCCCCAGCACCACCCATCTATGAGGTCAAATTCATCAATGGAGGATCTGAGATCTGTGGCCTGACCAGTTCTGCCGCAAAAAAGATTGCCAGGGATTCAAAAATGAAATCTCCTTTTTGTGGACAACGCCCGCGGGAACTGCGTCCGCGGGATCCACACTAGGCATAATCGACTCGAGCTTCTTTCGAATCGAATTAAGACAAATTAGAGTCGCCACCAAGTTTTATGGGAACTTGGAACCGTTCAAGTCAACTTTACACATTTCATCGAAAAGCATAAAGCCAATCGACTACGAGTGATTAAAGATAAATACTTGTACCCTATATCACTCGATTTGAATGACTCTCGTAATCCAATGGTATTTAGACGGATCCACAAACCATAGATCTTGAGCAAGGGGTGAGGGTACGTGTTAGGAAGCCCATAAGGACACCTAACCCCGCCCGACAATGACGGCCTCCACTAGGTCAAGTATCGGATTTCAAACAAGGTCGTAGCTACTGCGATATATGATATGCAAACATCGTTTTAAAACCCTAACATGTGACAACAATTTCTATGTCGTTTTAGATGCAACTAAACTAACTTTGTCAAAGTTGTAATTTAGCATGTGGGTTGATTGATCTAACAACGCATAAATGAAACAAACAAGGCTTGATGGGAATGGGGGAGCCGTTGGGATCTACCCTATTACAACCCAGGCATTTCATGCCGACACAACGAGAATTTAAATATACAACTCGATCTAAATACAATCGCTATATACGACACCATACACAACACATGGCCATTCGGCCTAGGAAAACGTGCACAAAGGGGTGGCCCACGGTTTACATGACTCACGGCCTTGGGCCACTCCTCGTAATGCGTGCTTTCGCTTAATCTTATCGAATTAGACATTGGGTCACACACCAAAGCATGCATTAGCATAAATCGGGCCATGTTGCTTTAAACAACATGCGATTTACTACGCTCTTACATGAATTGGAGCACAACTATCTAACCAAATAAGACTAAGGTTTTTATAAATCGATTGACTCGACCCAAAAGAAAACTAATTACAAGTGAATTACAAGAGACGACTCGATAAGAAAAAGGTAGTTACAAAATACAAAACAACGATGAATAAACGATATAAAGATGAAGCAAGAATGACAAAAGGCATGGCCAAGCACACGGCCACCCTAGTTCCTAGGTTAGGTTCATTAGGTTAGATAGATTTGCAAAGCGATATAGGATATACAT
This sequence comes from Silene latifolia, assembly GCF_048544455.1. Classification (NCBI taxonomy): domain Eukaryota; kingdom Viridiplantae; phylum Streptophyta; class Magnoliopsida; order Caryophyllales; family Caryophyllaceae; genus Silene; species Silene latifolia. Next base: position 478,815,767 of record NC_133538.1, on the reverse strand, counting down.
TAGAAATTGATGATAAAAGAGGTCAGAAGGCTTCGCCTAAAACCGAGTTTTATACACGGCCTAAAAGGGTCGAATTAGGTCAAGTTCGCTAATTAAGTTAACTCGTCGAGTGTTAATAAGAAGGTGCTAATCACGCACTCTTATACTAGCGATAAATTAGGTGAAAAGAGAGATGCATTCAATTAGGTTATAGAATTGTTGGTCGATTTTAATGCTTGTGTCGAAGCACCCTAACATGTCTAATTAGGTTATTTAATCGATCTAAAGTCATCTAAACGAATCATATGTTAACAAACAGGGGTCGAGCTAACATGCAACGGGTCCTAGGGTAGGTCGAATTGAACAAACAGACAAGGGGTCAAAAGCGAGGAACGAAGTTAGGATTCGTTTTATTAATGCCCTACCTTGAACACGAGGATATGTAAATGAGATGGGGGATACGACCGACCGATGTGGCGGATTTCTTTCCCATCTTAAGTCAACGTGGGTGTTCATGGTGGTACTTTAACTCATACTCGGACTAAACTAGTTTCATAGTTAACGATGTCAAACGATAAACAACGTAAAACTAACAATAAAAAACAAACATAAAGAAGAATGAAATAAAAAGGAGAAGAGGAGGATTAGATGCACCCTCAACCTACATGTATCGTTGACACCGTCTTGGGTCGTAATCGATCGTAGATTTTATCTCGAGAGGCCGTCGTCGACGAAGGTACAAGGCAACAACACGTTTTTTTTGCAAATCTGGACAGCAACTTTCAAACTGCAATTTCTCACTCGTTTCACGGTGAAAATTAGATTTAAAAGATGTTTTGAAAACTAGAAAGAGATTAGAACAAATATCTTAAAACAAACCACGCTCATTCTGAGTTATTGGGCACGGAAAATGAGCACAAACAGAACTGGACAGACAGGAAAAGCCGCGAAAATAGAGTGTATGACACTCTGTTTTTCGAGGGGATTCGTGTACTCTCAAAGTCAATTTGGCTCGTGAATCTTTGTCTAAGATGTATATGGATGTTATGTGGTTAATTGGGAACAAGAAACTCGAATTTTAATGGAGATTTGAAGGGGAAACGAATTGTATTTCGAGAGAGACACAAACTGTTTCAGTTTGGATGTCTCGGTTTTGTCGAGGGTTTTGAGAGGCAATTAGGGTTTGTTTGTGGAGTTTAATGCTTGTGAGTGACGGTAGTATGTATGGAGAACTTAGAGGAATGAATGTATGGTGGAGAAGAGGTATTTATAGGGAGTTAAAGTAGGGTTTAAGAGAGCAACAAGCAGTCGGGCTCGGTTTGCATAGCTGTTGTCCATCAGCTATTTCGTGGGGTTTTTAGGGTTTGTATGGGGGGTTTGCTTAGTGGTTAAGCTAAGGTAATATGGGTAGGATACTAGGGTATGGTTTAGGGTTAATGGGCACGGGTTTAAGTGGTGTTTGGAGCGGGTTTTGGACTCGGGTTTGAGCACGCAAAACAGGGGGATAGGCCGTGTTATTTGCGGGCTGCTTGTTGGGTGTTTGGGACGGGAATTGGATGGGTTTCGTGGTGGGTATAGTGATGGGTTGTTGTGGGTAATGAGAGGCAGGAATTGGGTTGGTTTTGGCGGGTTTGGGTCAAGCTTTGAAGCACACAAAACGGGTTGGAAGAGAGGAAGAGCTAACGCGGGTAAGGGGAAAGAGTTGGGCTGTTTTGTGTATGTATGGGACGAGATTTGGAACGTGGGTATGGGGGTTCGAACTGGGGTTGGATAAGTGAATGCCTAGGTCGGTTAGTGAACTCGAGATTCGTGCCAAATCGTAAAGAAAACGGGCTCAAAAACCGAGCTACGATGGAGCTCCAAAACGTGTGATCAAAACGAGTTTTCAACTTTCAAAATCGATCTTTCAAATCAATTAACACGTTAAAATAAATGATTTTTCAAATAAAAAATATATTTTATTTTCAATAAAATAAATTTAAGAAAATAAATTCAAATTAAAACAATAGAATGAATTCACTTTTTTAAAAAAAACATTCAATTTAAATATCATTTAAATTATTAAAATACTTCGTCGACAATGCTCATTCTACATCGTAAAACGAGTCCAAATAATGACAATGACAACTAAAGAATACATGTGTCCTATCATCATCGGGTGTTTGTCGGGTTCTCTATAAATTCCAATATCGACGGATACGGGTATCTACAGAGCCCCCACTTTGACTGAGGCTTGGACAAGGCGAAAGTCAAAGTATACCCCAGGTCCCTTTCGACCTGAGGATTCTGCGGGTCGTTTATAGTCCATTAGACTTGCGTATATAAGCTCGCCAGCCATAAGAAGAGATCATACCTGAAACTTCGTCGGGGATTAACTCTTGCTTCTGTTCCGTCAATTTGTCATCATTGGTCGTCGACCCATAAATTGCATATATGGTGGATTGAGCCTTATCCTTAGGCGCCTACGTATCCATTTCTGACGGAATCAAACCCGCGTCGTAATTCGGCAACTGCTGACACATGCCCAAAGTTGATCATCTGCTGGCATTTGTCCAAAATTCATCATCTGCTGACACTTGCCCAAAATTTATAATCTGCTGGCACTTGTCCGAAATTCATCATTTGCTTTCAGCTACGGATTTCTTCCATTTCGTACTCTTGTATTGAATTGAATTCTTGGTGGATATCATCCTTTACATCTTGATAATGGTCTCTGAAGCCAACGGCTTCAGAGCCCCCAGTTTGTGATGGCTCTAATGTTGAAGACTTTAGAGCCCCCAGTTGAAACATATCCTGCTATATTTGAAACATATAAAATGTACAAGCAATAATCATCACATAAGCACATTTGGATCATCCATCTTAAAATTGGATCATTTAAAAGATTGGGTCATCGACCCGAAAATTGAACACGTTGAAAGTCTTGAATAATTGGGCCATCGACCCGAATTTTGAATTTTGACATCACTTAGCATGTTGGGCCATCGACCCGAGGTTTGAAGTTGAAGTGTTGGAATGCTGGGTCGTCGACCTAAAATTAAATTTGAATGACTGGGTCATCGACCCGAAATTTGAACAAGTTGAAAATTTTGGATAATTGGGCCATCGACCCAAATTTGAATTTGAAATGAATCCCTTGGATGTTGGGTCGTCGACCCAAAATTTGATGCAAAAAGTTTTTGAAATTTCGGAATTCTGAAATATTTGGCATTTTGAAATTGAACCTTGATAGGTGAGCAGGAAATACGACTCAGACACTCTGTATGACCCGTAAATAACGTGGGCGTAGCCCGCTACCGTAAAACAAAAAAGAAAATAAAACCGTAAGTGTGCACGGGTTTTAATTCGATTATTGACTTGTTGAGGGTAGAAATGTAAATTGGCCATTCTGGCGCCAAAAGATGGCAAATGGGAATCACAAGGTCGTCGGACTTAGGATGGAGATATCGTATGGCATGGGCGAGTTCCCGAGGACACATGGGAATCAAAATCACTTGGCATTGACAAGGTGGATTAAACTCACGGAGCAACAACGTTGGCTTCGCCCAGACACTAAACACAGACTGATTTTATGAGAACATTTAGACGTCACACATGACTTTTGTTGAGAACATTCTGTCACTCTTCTCCTCGCCTCCTTTCTTTTCAGCGGGTTTTCATCATTTCTTGCCACCGCCTTCTTTCTTTTCAGCGGGCTTTTACACACCTTCTTTCTTTTCAGCGGGTTTTTCATATTTTCTGTTCCCAACACAAACCCACATCTATGTGACTCAGCATCTTTGCCTAAACCATTAGATAAAGCTCATTCTGAGACTCGATGCTATTCATCCGAACCTATATCCTCATCCTAGCCTACATCGAGTGCTAAGACCGACTCAAACAAAGGTGGCTTCATTTGGACTTGGTTAAGACCCGTAAGAAACCGACAAGATGACAACTTGGTTTATGAGTGGATTGAATCCCTTATTGTGAAGGACTGCCTACGTATTCGCGTGGAGCGAAATCAAATCCGACGTAGTTCGATCATGGTGCATAAACATGGCATTTTGATCGTGTGTACACACTCGAAGGTTTCACCTAAGGTATCATGTCATATTCCATTCTAGCCTGTAAAGTACCGTTAAATCCCGTGTTTGGGGTTAGGTGTAAAAGGCTTGGATCTTTCGGGATGTGGAGCTTGGTAATAACAAGTTGGAATGGTTAACCATCATTCTGAAGGTTTGTTTTGTGGTGCTAAGGCCAAGGGCTATGGTTGCTGATGTGGTTGGAATGGGTGTCTCGGGTTTGATGAACCACGAGTGCAAATGTGTTGAAAAATGATGTGGGTTCAAATTTCCATGTCCGGACCCTAAAGGCTGGGTGTAACAACACAAGCGGAATAGTTCTCAAAATTCCCGACTATCCCTTTGTAACTGTCTCAGGAAGGACTTAGAGGGTAAAGAGGTTACTACTTAAGCTTTTGGGCTTCGCCCATTGAACTTCAACTATGGGTACTTGACTTGATTTCTGGCTTCCGTAACTTCGACATTCAACCAAAAGCGTTCTGCAATTACTTCAACATCTTTTTTTCTTTTTTTTTCTTTCATCACTTTTCTTTTTTCATTTTTTCTTTTTTTTTTCATTTTTCCAATTTTTCTCTTTTTCTCATTTTTCATTCTTTTTCATCTTTTTTCTCTCTTTGAAAATGATCTTCTATTCATTCTCTTAGTCATAAATGGATACACCTTGAAAACTGGGCTTCGCCAACTAATTTGGGTAGGAACTAACAATTCCTTGTTAGAACGGGTTGATATCTTCTCTCTTCGAGATGGGATGATTTTGTTGGGGAAAAGGCTTGCCTTCCGTCATCGATATGGAAAACAAGGAGCTAATCCGGGTTCGTCCTAGAATCATCTAAAAGCCTGTCATAAGCCTGGTTTTGATGGAGGTTTTCTACCGCCAGACATGGAATAGGTAAAGGAATCAAACACGGGATCCTGGTGTTCCTTCCATTTTGAAACGGGACATATTTCTACCCCAGGGATGCCTTTGAGTGTGTTGTGCATTTTATCATGCTTTTAGAATGATTGAGGATTGAAAACAAGACAAATTGGGAAACGAAACTGCAACCTTTTATTGGAATGGCAAAAGTTTAACAGACTCGAAAGAACGATTCCTAGGACACACCCTAGGTCATCGCGGAACAAACGACTCAACTTCAAGAAAAGAAAGTCCTAGACTCGACTCGACTAAGATAAGAAAACAGATCCCGACTCATAATTTTCAAATCTAGTTTTGAGCTTTCCCTTGTTCAGTTGTCAACTTAGATGCTCGGCTCTCGTCCTTGATCCCTGTGATGGTTTGCCTCCATCCCGAGGTAGTCCTCTGAGGATCTACGCTAGTGATGGAGGTTGGTGAATCGAATTGTCTTTTATTAACTTCGTTAATGAGAGGAGTACATTCTAGAGCAAGACTCCCGACTTGAATTTCATTCTTCGGGTTTAGCAAGAATTCAAAGCAATCCACAAATATTTTCCCGATAAACACCCCTTTCAAGTGACATGGGCGGATAAGATGGGAATAATCGACATTGTCTTCGACAGAAACAAAGTTGGCGTGATCGCCAAATGAATTGGTGATGTTATTGGGTTTAACAGTTGGGATTGGGAGTGTTCCATTCTCAATCATGTCTTGGATTTCGTGCTTCATCGATAGCACCTTTCGATCATGGCCTTTCCCTTGATGAAAGGCACAGTAGGAATTTGGTTTATACCATTTACCTTGTTGATCAGCGGGAGGGTCCGGAGTTGGACCAATAGGCTTCAGCTTTCCTTGGGCTATGAGCCTTTAGAGAGCGTATGTATAAGTGCATCCGATATCGGTGAATGCCCTAGGTGTTTGGCGCTGCGACTTCTTCGATTTCCCTTCTAAGAGATTGATGGCTTCATCAATATGGGTCTTTGCTGGGGCCTTGGCCTTAGACGATGAGGCCCCTTGGTACCCTTTCGGCTTTTCAGCCTCTGCCCTTATGACATCACCTTCTACCTTTATCCCGATTCTTATCAATTCTTTGAAAGAGCCAAAATTCTGGTATTTCAGAGCATTGCGGTAAATAGGTCGTAGATTCTTTACGAACTTATCTACCATTTCAACTTCATCAGGCTTCTTGGCTAATTTCACGCTTTCAGCGCGCCATCTTGTAAGGAATTCAGTAAAGCCTTCTTTTTCTTTCTGCGTCATAACCTCTAGCGTTCTTATATTGGTCTGAATCTCGACATTGTCAGCATAGTGCTTACAAAACTCCACCATGATATCTTCGAAGGTAGAGAAATTCTTAAGGTCCAGATTATAGAACCACGCCTTCGGGTGTTCATCGAGAGATTGAGCGAAAATTTCAATGAGCATGTCAGCAGGTACTCCTTTCAATTCTAAGTACCCCTTATAGGCCTTAACATGGTGGACTGGATCTTCTGTACTCTTAAACTTTGGGATATCAGTGAGTACCATGTTCGTGGGCAACTTATCCTGAACTGGGGCATAGGCCCTAGCATTTTCGTAGTGGATGTTCTTCCCCCGGGAGAGCTTCAGACGGTCTTCAATGAATTTGAACCGTTTCTCGGATCGATCGAGGTGGGGTAGATGAAGAGGAATCTTCACCCAGCATGGATTCGATCGCATCCATTCTGGTCATCATGAGGTTCACGGCCTCAGTGAGTTTGTTAACAGCATCTTCCATTGCTTGAAGTCGGGTTTTTGGCGGCCTTTCTACAAGAAAACCCCGAACTGAGTCAATATTCAAATGCAAGAGCCCCTGCACACTTAAGGACACGACACCAACTTGACTCAAGCAAAGACTCGACTTAAGACTGACTAACCAAAAGGTTCGACTCACGGTTGGATTTAGACCTCGATTCATTTTAGACTCGACAAAACGATATGACTCAAGTTGTCATAGCTCGATTCTAAACTGGACACTCGGTGTGACTAAACCCGTGATTGGACTAACATAGACCATAGGTTTGCGTGAAACGCCCTAAATGGCCTAGATTAGACGTTTCTGTGGACTATCCTAGACCAATTGGTCGACCCACATGACTCGAAGCTCAAGAGGTGAGCTTGGGTGACCCAACAAGGTCGTGTTCTAGACTCTTGGGGCAAAACACGCCTAGCCAAACACGGCCAAGACCCGGACACGACTCGACGCATTTCATGCTTGGTTAAGGTTCGAGAAACATTTTGGAAAAAACCGATTTGAAAATGAGATTTAAAATGGGCAGCATGCCAGCTATAAAAGCTCATTTTGGGCCGAAAAATCTAGTCCTACTTGGGCAGCATTCCGTGTTTTTAAAACCATGCTATTTTGAAAGTAAGTTGTTCAAAAGTTCGGTTTTGAAATCGATACGGAAAATTTGAAAAGACTTGGGAAATTAATTTCGCACATTGTCATTCTCATGTTATAAGGATGTATGCTCCTAGACATCTCTAAGTCTCGGTAAGTCTTCTACAAGAAGGTCTATGCCCTCCATCCTTTTTGGGTCTTATAGAGCAAGGGCCTTTAGGTAGAGTACCTAGAAGAGCATCCCCACCATCAAGAACCACGACGAGGTGGAGCGGAAGCAAGCAATGTGCAAGTTCCTGGCATAGTGGGACGTTGCCCCCCACGCGTCACAAAGAAGCGCTGGGACGGCCCGGGAAAGTCCTTAAGGGTTTATGCATGAATCGTAGCACTACGAGTAATGTTTTACTTTCCAATACTTTCTTTTCAAGTTTCACCTCGGAGGAAAAGACCCTAGAAACAAAGTGTAACTGGTCCTCTTGTCCCCAACAAAGTCGCCAAACTGTGGACGCCCGCGGGAACTGCATCCGCGGGATCCACACTAGGCATTATCGACTCGAGGTTCTTTCGAATCGAATTAAGACAAATTAGAGTCGCCACCAAGTTTTATGGGAACTTGGAACCATTCAAGTCAACTTTACACCTTTCATCGAAAAGCATAAAGCCAATCGACTACGAGTGATTAAAGATAAAGACTTGTACCCTATATCACTCGATTTGAATGACTCTCGTAATCCAATTGTATTTAGACGGATCCACAAACCATAGATCTTGAGTAAGGGGTGAGGGTACGTGTTAGGAAGCCCATAAGGACACCTAACCCCGCCCGTCAATGACGGCCTCTACAAGGTCAAGTATCGTATTTCAAACAAGGTCGTAGCTACTGCGATATATGATATGCAAATATCTTTTTAAAACCCTAACATGTGACAACAATTTCTATGTCGTTTTAGATGCAACTAAACTAACTTTGTCAAAGTTGTAATTTAGCATGTGGGTTGATTGATCTAACAACGCATAAATGAAACAAACAAGCCTTGATGGGAATGAGGGAGCCGTTGGGATCTACCCTATGACAACCCAGGCATTTCATGTTGATACAACGAGAATTTAAATATACAACTCGATCTAAATACAATCGCTATATACGACACCATACACAACACATGGCCATTCGGCCTAGGAAAACGTGCACAAAGGGGTGACCCACGGTTTACATGACTCACGGCCTTGGGTCACTCCTCGTAATGCGTGCTTTCGCTTAATCTTATCGAATTAGACATTGGGTCACACACCAAAGCATGCATTAGCATAAATCGGGCCATGTTGCTTTAAACAACATGCGATTTACTACGCTCTTACATGAATTGGAGCACAACTATCTAACCAAATAAGACTAAGGTTTTTATAAATCGATTGACTCGACCCAAAAGAAAACTAATTACAAGTGAATTACAAGAGATGACTCGATAAGCAAAAGGTAGTTACAAAATACAAAACAACGATGAATAAACGATATAAAGATGAAGCAAGAATGACAAAAGGCATGGCCAAGCACACGGCCCCAGACACGGCCACCCTAGTTCCTAATTTAGGTTCATTAGGTTAGATATATTTGCAAAGCGATATAAGATATACATTAGAAATTGATGATAAAAGAGGTCAGAAGGCTTCGCCTAAAACCGAGTTTTCTACACGGCCTAAAAGGGTCGAATTAGGTCAAGTTCGCTAATTAATTTAATTCGTCGAGTGTTAATAAGAAGGTGCTAATCACGCACTCTTATACTAGCGAGAAATTAGGTGAAAAGAGAGATGCATTCAATTTGGTTATAGAATTGTTTGTTGATTTTAATGCTTGTGTCGAAGCACCTTAACATGTCTAATTAGGTTATTTAATCGATCTAAAGTCATCTAAACGATTCATATGTTAACAAACAGGGGTCGAGCTAACATGCAACGGGTCCTAGGGTAGGTCGTATTGAACGAAACAAACAAGGGGTCAAAAGCGAGGAACGAAGTTAGGATTCATTTAATAATGCCCTACCTTGAACACGAGGATATGTAAATGAGATGGGGGATACGACCGACCGATGTGGCGGATTTCTTTCCCATCTTAAGTCAACGCGGGTGTTCATGGTGGTACTTTATTTCATACTCGGACTAAACTAGTTTCATAGTTAACGATGTCAAACGATAAACAAAACGATAAACAACGTAAAACTAACAATAAAAAACAAACATAAAGAAGAACGATATAAAAAGGAGAAGAGGAGGATTAGATGCACCCTCAACCTACATGTATCGTTGACACCGTCTTGGATCGTAATCGATCGTAGATTTTATCTCGAGAGGCCGTCGTCGACGAAGGAACAAGGCAACAACACGTTTTTTTGCAAATCTGGACAGCAACTTTCAAACTGCAATTTCTCACTCGTTTCACGGTGAAAATCAGATTTAAAAGATGTTTTGAAAACTAGAAAGATATTAGAACAAAGAACTTAAAACAAACCACGCTCTTTCTGAGTTATTGGGCACGGAAAATGAGCACAAACAGAACTGGACAGACAGGAAAAGCCGCGAAAACAGAGTGTATGCCACTCTGTTTTTCGAGGGGATTCGTGTACTCTCAAGGTCAATTTGGCTCGTGAATCTTTGTCTAAGATGTATATGGATGTTATGTGGTTAATTAGGAATAAGAAACTCGAATTTTAATGGAGATTTGAAGGGGAAACGAATTGTATTTCGAGAGAGACACAAACTGTGTCAGTTTGGATGTCTCGGTTTTGTCGAGGGTTTTGAGAGGCAATTAGGGTTTGTTTCTGGAGTTTAATGCTTGTGAGTGACGGTAGTATGTATGGAGAACTTATAGGAATGAATGTATGGTGGCGAGGAGGTATTTATAGGGAGTTAAAGTAGGGTTTAAGAGAGCAACAAGCAGTCGGGCTCGGTTTGCATAGCTGCTGTCCATCAGGTATTTCGTGGGTTTTTAGGGTTTGTATGGGGGGTTTGCTTGGTGGTTAAGCTAAGATAATATGGGTAGGATACTAGGGTATGGTTTAGGATTAATGGTCACGGGTTTAAGTAATGTTTGGAGCGGGTTTTGGACTCGGGTTTGAGCACGCAAAACAGGAGGATAGGTCGTGTTATTTGCGGGCTGCTTGTTGGGTGTTTGGGACGGGAATTGGATGGGTTTCGTGGTGGGTATAGTGATGGGTTGTTGTGGGTAATGAGGGTCAGGAATTGGGTTGGTTGTGGCGGGTTTGGGTCAAGCTTTGAAGCACACAAAATGGGTTGGAAGAGAGGAAGAGCTAACACGGGTAAGGGGAAAGAGTTGGGCTGTTTTGTGTATGTTTGGGACGAGATTTGGAACGTGGGTATGGGGGTTGGGACTAGGGTTGGATAAGTGAAATCCTAGGTCGGTTAGTGAACTCGAGATTCGTGCCAAATCGTAAAGAAAACGGGCTCAAAAACCGAGCTACAATGGAGCTCCAAAACGTGTGATCAAAACGAGTTTTCAACTTTCAAAATCGATCTTTCAAATCAATTAACACATTAAAATAAATGATTTTTCAAATCAAAAATATATTTTATTTTCAATAAAATAAATTTAAGAAAATAAATTCAAATTAAAACAATAGAATGAATTCACTTTTTTTCAAAAAACATTCAATTTAAATATCATTTAAATTAATAAAATACTTCGTCGACAATGCTCATTCTACATCGTAAAACGAGCCCAAATAATGACAATGACAACTAAAGAATACATGTGTCCTATCATCATCTGGTGTTTGTCGGTTTCTCTATAAATTCCAATATCGACGGATACGGGTATCTACACTTTTAAACCTAGAAAGTTACCTCAAATTACTTTTGACGATACTGATATGCAGGGAATCCCTAACCTACATTACGATGGCCCGGTGATTACCATGCAAATAGGGACTGCACGTGTCCTGAGGATTTTAGTAGATGGAGGCAGCTTAGTTAACCTGATCATGCTTGATGTCCTAAAAGCAATGAAGATTGATGAAAGCCAGATCATAAAGAAATCAAATGTCTTAGTAGGATTAAGTGGAGAGACAAAATACACACTGGGAGAAATATACCTACCAACATATGTGGAAGGAGTCTCCTAATATGAGAGATTTGGAGTCCTGGACTGCTTGTCATCCTGCAATGCTATCCTAGGGAGACCGTGGATCCATAATGTTAGGGCTATACCTTCCACTTACCACCAATGTGTCAAGTTACCAACAGAATGGGGAATAGCAACCATCAAAGGTGAACAAAAATCTGCACAGGAATGTTACACTGAATCATTAAAACCATCCAAGACAGGTAAGATTGTCTCCTAGCAACTACAGTACCCTGTCGGGACCACTTATGTGACAGAAACCAAAATGGAAACAGATCAAGTAATTTTAGACCCTGAGTATCCTGACAGGCATGTATCTGATGTCCCTGACAATATCAGACCATGATTAGTAAGTTTTCTTAAAAGTAAATCTTCATGTTTTGCATGGTCTCATTTTGATATGACTGGTATAGATGCTAATATCATCCCCCTAAAACTAAAAGAATAAGAAAACACCAACTTTTTTTCCCGCTCAACTGCTCACACCTATAAGTGGGCCTTTTTTTACATATTACTATGATGGGCTTAGTGCACACTGTCAAATTATCTATAACATATACAAGTCGACTAAAATCTACTGTATAACATTAGTACGCTGTCAAATAATCCTAAATGGAGTAATATATCATAGAGGAATGTATATGCAGCAAATAAGTCCACCAATATCAATAAAAATATGCACTAAAAATATCCAAATTTTACATATCTTTGTAATAAAAATATACAGTAAAATTATTCCTAATTATACTACTCAATAAAATTTTACACATCTTTGTAAAAATACATTCCTAATTATAGTAAATAAAATCTTTCAATATACCCCCTAACAATCTCTCCATAGTTAAGATCTTTTGATGAATCAGAGATGGTAGCATAAACATGTCGTACAAAATATATTGAGATGGTAGCATATACTTATTTATGAATATGAATATTTTTTGCTGGAATTTATTCTCTCCCAAAATACCAATTTCTATTGCTATATATATATATATACGACTATACACCATTAAACTACAACGAAGAAAAATCTACGAACAACCTATTTATCACCTATGGCGGCATCTCAATCAAGAAGGTTTAATTTCATACGTGATGTTGACAGTTCCAAGGAAACTTGGAGACTTAGGGTAAGGGTGATAAGGTGTTATCCAGTTCCGTCCTAGATAAATAAGAATGAAACCAGCCGTATTGAAATGGTGTTTCTCGACGAACAGGTAATACACATTTTATATTACTCTAATATAATGTGTAACATAGGCATGTTTTTTTAACTTTATACAAGCATACTTAATACTTTATTTATGTTTTTAAATTTTCACCATCATATTCGGTTAGTCATATAATAATTTATACAATCATTATTTATTTTCGTTTTTTTACACCATCATTTGCCACAGAATGACAAGATTCAAGCTTCTTTGAACGATAGGCTGTTAAGAGTATACCGACCTCTCATTCACGGGGGTGAAATTTACAATATTTCAAATTTTGTGGTGTCTGAAAACAAAGATAACCAAAGGTCATGCACTAACAAGTGGAAAATAAATTTCCACAAAAATACATCCATAAGAAAGTGCGCTGGGGTAGAAATACCAAAATATGGATTTGAAATGGTTTCCTTTAAAGACATTTTAGAGCAACTACCGTCTTCAGGAGTATTCATAGGTATAGTTCTCTACATTTACTAAAGTATATAGCCAATAGTATAATCAAATTCCATTCATTTGATATTCAACAAAACAACAAGAACTAACTTATTTTTTTGCAGATGTCATTGACATTCTCAAAGCTAAAAGCCCCATTAAGATTGTTGGAGAAGGGGACACAACAACTAAGAAAATGAGAATAAAATTACTGGACGAATGGTATTTGGTTTAGAAAATCAGTCTATATTCTATAAAACTTAGTTGAAGTCTACTTGCATTAAAATATAGATTATAACATTTTTGTTTGTTGCAGTGCACGTCCCTTAGAAATCCTCCTGTGGGGTGACTATGTCGATTTGCTCATGAATTATATTACAACTCACCCAGGACGAGTTTTTGTTATCCTACAGTTTGCCAAACTAAAATATTCGAACGGTAAATCCTTTCAATACACGTACCTAAAATTTACTATATAATATATTATTGTGAAACCATATATATATATATATATAATTTCTCACTCATTTGTAGGGCTATCATTTGTCTCAAACTCATTTTACACTTCTGGCTTACTTTTGAACACCAAATGTGATGCTGTCACATCTTTCTTAGCGAGGTATTGATTTTTTCATTCATATGAACATTAAATTTCGTTTTATAAAAAATTATGGTTACATAAGTAATACTAACTCAATTCAACAATTATCACCCCACTTCAATATAAATACCTCTCACATAAATTGAATAAATGAGGTGATAATTGTTGAATGGAGGGAGTATAAAAAACAAATAAAATTGGACGGTGCCAATTGTAATTCGTATTAATTTCAGTTTTGAAAATTTGGATGAGAGCAATTCAAACTTTATAGAAGAGCTAGAAGTTGGTGGAACATTGTCCATCGATGAGGACTTCTCACAACTGACTGACCGAAAGTATATTGCTGATTTCCTGGAGATCAAACAGGTAACAGAAAAATACTTAAATTAGTTCTTCCAATAATTTTTGTAGTTGGTTGTTAATTCATTTAACATTTTTTAGCATCTTTACTTATAAACTCTGTGCAGCCTTGCGTTTGCGTGCTTGCTAGGACAATTATAAAAGTAGAGACAGAGCATGATTGGTCTTACTCATCGTGTAAGACATGTGCGACGAAATTTTTAAAACAAGGGAATGGTTCTTTCTATTGTAATAAGTGCAGGAAAACTCTCAAATATGTCAGCACCAGGTTAGTTTATACAATGATGCTATTACAGCTCTTTTTTATAGTTTCGCTTAAATAGGTTAGTGTTCACATATAATTACTTTAAACTAACTACCCATAATCTTTCTTTGTTGCCCTATTCATATAACACGATGTAGATTCAAGGTTGTCTTCAAAGTTGAAGATGAAACTTGTTCAACATCCTTCCTGATGTTCTGTCGTGAAATGACACAACTAATCGAAAAATCGGCGACTGAGTTACGTGAGACATTGGTTAAGGTTGGTTGTATATTTTCTATAACTTAATTTCATAAATTATTAAGGTGCATATTACCTATTCCGTCAATGTTTTGTAGAATGATGAGGATGGGGAATTTCCAATGGAGTTTGACGATCTGCTGCAAAAAAAAAAAAAGAAATATATCTTCAAGTTGAACATTAGCGAATACAATCGGGTAAAAAACTACAAAGTCTACACAGTCACCCGAGTCACTGATGATCCGGCATTGATGTGTGCACACTACGCTCTCTTGAAGAAAGATGAGGTCTGTTTTAACCACATGTAAAGAAGTTTAAAAAGTATTGACTAAGATTGTAATTGTCATCATTTAATAATGCAAATTTTAATATGTATTTACTACATTAATTAATGCAGATTGATGAAGTGGATACTCAATCTGCTGCAACTTCACTACCTACTTCACTCTACAACGACAATGACCCTACGTCTCTCATTTGTGAGAATAGTCACATGGCCACAAGCGAGCCCGTCAACATAACTCCAACTAAGAGAGGATTAGAAGAAGTTATCGCTGGGGAGCTCTATATACCATGTGAAGAAGGTCAAAGTTCGGCTATTAGGCCAAAGGTGACTGTGAAAGTTGAGAAGGATGCTTAGTTTGATAATTTAGTACGACCTCTTGATTAGGTTTACAATTTAGTATTTTTCTGAATAAGTGATTCTCACATCTTAGTTTTAGAATCAGTTTCGCGTATGTCAAATCTCACTTCCAATTAAGTTGAGACAGGTTATTGGTTTTAGTTACATTATGCAACTTCATTCAAGTTATTTTAGTAATTTGTTATACCATTGGAACAATGTTTTGCTAGCCATAAAAGTTTTTCCAATTTACTTGCAACACTCTAGGATGTTTTGAGTTATATACTTTGGCCAAATGATAGATGTAAATTTTATACAAGTCATATTAGTATTGCTCCCATACATCACGATACAAACTACATACACAGGCTTTTTAGGTATTTACGCATATGACTATCCCCATGATTTGATTTAACTAAGCCATATTGATATTTGCTCTTATATAATTCTAGAGTTTTAATCCATATAATTGTCAATATATCTATATACTTAGTACAATTTAACTTTGGTATCAAATATGTAATCTCAACAAGATTTTGACACATGACAAAGATCTTGACTTTTTTAATACTAATTAAAGTAAACTGTTAAAGATTTTTTTTTTTTTGAAAATATTTAGTTAAGGCGGTATCTTAGATCTTACATATTTTCCTTATTTTTCTAAGAATCTTGACTTTTACTTACCTCTCCTTGAACTCTTAAGGAAATTAAGGATGTTGTGTTTAGTTTGGACAACAATAGTAGCCCTGGTATTGATGGCTTCTCTGCAGGTTTTTTTTTTAAATCTACTTAGGCCATTATTGGGATGGATCTTAGTAAGGCTGTGTTCTCTTTCTTTAAGAAGCATCATATGGCCAAGCAAGCTAAATCTACTCTTATTTCTCGTATCCCTAAGAAGCAGGTCCCTTCTTCTGTCATGGATTTTAGACCCATCTCCTGCTGTACTGTTTTTTACAAAATTATCAGTAAAATCTTTGCTCATAGGCTCAAGAAAGTGTTGTCTCTTATCATTGGTCCAGAAGAAGCTGCATTTATGTCTGGTTGAAATATTTTTGAGAATACTATGTTATCTCAGGCTTTGGTTCAAGGCTATGATAGGAAAAATATTTCTCCTAGATGTCTGGTCAAAGTTGACATTAGGAAAGCTTTTGACTCCTTAAATTGGGATTTTCTGGCTTGTTCTATGAACTTGATGGGCTACTCTCTCAAGATTAATGGTGATGTTACTGGGTATTTTTATGGTTAGAGTGGATTAAGATAAGGGGATCCATTGTCCCCTTATCTCTTTGTTCTGGGTATGGAAGTTCTCTCCAAATACCTCAGAAAACTTTGTCAACAACCTCATGTTTCTCACCATCCAAAATGTCATGCTCTGAACCTCACCAACCTAATTTTTGCTGATGATCTTATGATCTTCACTCGTGGATATTTGCCTTCTGTTGGAGCTGCTGTTTCTGATGCTTTACATGATTTTGCTCAAGTTTCTGGACTGTTTGCTCACACTGAAAAAACTATTGTTTATTTTGGTGGGGTCCGTCCTTCTTTGCAAGATATGATTCTTACCATTCTTACCACTACTGGGTTTTCTAAGGTTCTTTCCCTTTCAGGTACCTTGGTTTGCCTCTTAACACTCTGCTAGGCTTTCTTCTGCAATGTTTGATCCCCTAGTTATTGTTGTTCAAAGAGTTGTTAACCATTGGTCTGCTCAACTCCTTTCTTATGCTGGGAAAGTTCAGCTCCTTAATTCTGTTGTCTTTGGCTTGACAACTTTCTGGTGCTCTAGTGTCTTTCTTCCTAGGCATATTACTAAGAAGATTTCCAAACTCTGCAAGGACATTTTATGGGGCATTGCTAGTGGTGAGCATAAGCATGTCTTTAAAAGTTGGAAGGACATCTCTTTTCCTATCTCTGCTGGAGATTTAATATTAAAGATCTTGAAATCTGAAATATTTCCCTCCTGAGCAGATGGGTCTATTTGCTTGCTCATAATCACTCAGGCATTTGGGCTTACTGGATACAGCATTATATTTTCAAGGAGTCTGATATTTGGCACATTCAATCCAAGCCTTACTTCCCTTATAGTTTGATGGCTATTCTTACTGCTAGAGATACATTAATCAGTAGAGCTGGTAGAATTTTTAATGCTCAAACTTTGTTGCATAGCTGGTCTTCTGCTGGCAAGCTGTCTTTACATAATGCCTATCTTTTCCTGAAGAATGCTCCTGCTGCTGGACCCTGGACCAATTCTAGGATTGCTCCTAGTCATAAGATCATTTGTTCCGTGGCTGTGCAGAATCAACTTGCTACAATTGATTATCTGCAAAGAAGGGGCATTTGTTATGTTAATAGATGTGTGCTTTGTGAAAACAACTTAAAGACTTGTGACCATCTGTTCTTCCACTGTCCTTTATCTAGAGCATTTTCGCAAGCTTTGCTGCATTGGATGGGCATTCTTAGGCAGGGGAAGGCTCTTATGGAGGAGCTGCTTTATAGGAGCTCTTATGGAGTGAAGCATTGGAGGCATGTGTGGTTTATGGTCTCTCTGGTTGCTGCTGTTCATCAACTATGGGCTGAAAGAAATAGACGCATTTTTCAAGGGACAAAACAACATTGTAGGGGGCTAGTTCAGAAAATTAAGTTCTTGGTTTCTGTCAGGATGTTCTTCTAGCATTCTCATCCTGACTATAAACGAATAGTAGATAGACTTTGTTCTTAGAACTGGGTTGTTGTTTGGGTTTTTGATCCCTTGTTTGCTTGTAAGGTTTTGCTAGTTGTCTTACTAGCTAGTGGATAGTCTTGCAAAAGCATTGTAATTTCCCTCTTTTGAGTTGAAATGATAATTCCTTTGCAAAAAAAAAGATAAATAATTTCCTTATTTTACTAAAGATCTTGACTTTTAACATTAAATAAAGAAAGATTTTCATTTTTTTAGGATAAAATTATTTAAGAGTATATTTAATCATATATAATTTCCTTATTTTTCTTCATATATTTGCGAAAATATATATAATTACCACAATTTAAAATTACGAACATGCCAAATAAGTCCACTAAAATCTATAACATTAGTACACGCCAACTATGCTAGGCTTAGTGTACGCTGTCAAATAATCCCAAATGGAGTAATATCTCATAGAGGAATGTATATGTAGCAAATAAGTCCACCAATATCAATTAAAATATGCACTAAAAATATAAAAAATTTACATATCTTTGTAATAAAGGTTAATGGTTTACATATCCTGGGGATAATTGTTAATTAAGATATGCACCAAAATAATGGATATAAAGGAAATAAGGTTGCAGCAATTAATGAACTAATGTATGCATCAAAATTATTACGATTTATATATCCTTCTAATAAAGTTAATTAAGATATGCACCTAAATTAGGGATATACATATCATTATAATAAAGGTAATTAAGATGCAAAGATGTCGATTTTACATATCCCTCGAACAAAGGGAGATGGTATCTTTCTAATAATTGGCAAATAATATATGCAGCAAATAATAGTGCATCAATTATCCTTTATTAATGTATGTCTGCATAAAAAATATATAATTTACACATCCTTCTAAACAAGGTCAATGTTTACATCATTCTAGAAAAGGTAATTATTTTCCACCAAAAATTTGGTAGACACACTAAATAAGTATCAATTTCCCCAATACTTGCATATGCTATATTGGAGAAAAAAGTGATTTTGTTTTCTTATTTATTTCTTTTTTTATTCAATTCTCTTAGACAAGGTGAATTCCTATTTTCGATTATTACGTTGAACATGGATAGAGCAATATCAATGGAGGGTTCGCATAACCAGAAGATTATACTTAATCAGAAACATCATCGAACATGAGGCTCTGAACTGTTGGAGTAGTGTCCTCCACAATAAGTGCATTTATATATTAAATCTCGTAAAAGGAATATCAGGGATTTATCTTTTTATTTGTCAGCTCGTCATCGTTAATCGGTAATGATTGGCTGACTAAAGTTTGACATTACTGTCGTGTGACGACGGTGATCAGCTGATCCCTTTAGGTCACATCTATAGGATGACACCCACATATAATGAATTAATTGTTTGTATGAGATACGAGATAATTAATTCCTTGTATTATTTGACTTTTGATTAGTCACATAAAAGTATTATTTGATGACGGGTTACGAACTCGGGCAGAGAAGATTTATTATTTAATTATGTGATATTTATGTAATAAATTAACAATTTAGAATTTATTAATTAATTGTTAATTAATTAATTTTATGCGATATGTGTACATGTTTTGAGGTGGAATTAATTAGCTATTTATATTTTACAAGAGGTTGTAAAATTAGCTAATTGGGATAATATTGACACATTGTATGTTGATAAAATGGTCTTATGATTACTTAATAGTTAAGTAGTAATTGGTAGTTAATTTATATTATTTAAGTGTTAAATAATCAAATTATTATTTAATTATGTTAGATAATTAAATATAAGACTTATAAGTATTTGTGGGGCAAATGTCGAAAATCGAAATGGACCCGCAGGTGACCATTTGGACAGATTTTTATACACTACTAATACACTCATTGTGAGTGGAAAAGGCAGACATTTTCCACTAGCATTTGTATGTGAATTATATACATTTGCATGCCTATTTATACCTAAGTCCTTCTGTCATTTCTAAGGTTGGAAATTTGAAGAAAAATTGGTTTTTGTGTGCTTGTTGTGGATGGTTCATATACACCATCAATAGACCATATTTTTCTTCTTATTTTGTTCATTCTTTTACAATAGACACATATAAAAGTAAACTAATAATATTATCAAGGTAATAATATTAATTAGTACATCAAATATACAAATAAACAAGGTTACTATTACATTTACCTAGTAAGTATTTTAGTAGTATTTTGGGTTTATCTTGGGTGCCACCTTAGGAGATTACCTACTTTGGTAATTAAGGTATTGGAGGATCATCCATATTCCATTAGCACAAGAACAACATCAAGGAAGGAGTCCTTGAGTTGTGCCCATTTTGCCTTATAACAATGTAAGGAATTTTTGTCTTAAGATGGTTTAATACCATATCTTTTATATTTTGCTTTGCATGCATGTAGATTTAGACCACCTAAAACTAATTTGTAATTTTGTTATCATACATGCATGTTGTCTTAAGACGATTTTAGTAATTTATGAGATAAATTAATAAAATTGATATTATGTTACTAAAATTAGTTTTATCACATAATATGGTCTTGCATGTAAATAATCTGGTCGTAGGAGGATATGGGACGAAAATTGATTTTTGTTATATTTTTCCATTTTTCATAACTAAAAATGGCATAAAATTGAATAAAAATGCATTAAAATTAATTAAGAGTTAATTAAATTGGATTGCATGTTAATTTTATGCATATTTATTTAGAAATAAAAATGCATTAAATTTTTGAATTTTTAGGTCCTGGAAATTGTTTCAAAAAGTAAAAAAAATTATTTGAAGTTATTTCAATTTTTATGGTTTGGTTTAGAATTAAATCGTAAAAATTGCGGTTTTACCGATTAAATTGTAAAATCGTTTTAAATAAGTTTTAAAACAAATATTTTCACTTGCATGTCATTTTTGGTATAAGACCAGAATGTTCATGGCCTTGAAATTTTTTTTCCCATAAATTTTATAATTAAATGAAATTTTTCCATAATAATTATGAATTATTATGTCTTTTTGTCATAATTTGTGTTTTAATCCCATATTAATTCAAGATAATTCGTGAGAATAACTGTTTTGAAATTAGACCAAATTAGTATCATTAGCGTATCTTAAAATTTTTTTAAGAATTGATTATGAATTTTTATTGGTAAAAATTCCGTCAAAGAAAGCTCAAATGATCGTTGTTGGTAAGTTAGATGATTTGGCATGTCATTTTCCATAATGTATTTTATTATTCATATGGATGAATTTTTTTTTTTAGCATTATAATTATGTAATTTTTCCTAATATGGCCATAGATAGAAATTGGTATTTCCCGTAATGTAAGGAAATATCGATTTGTTTTGTAATTAACTGCGATTTTGTATCGCCTAATTTGTAATTAATTAATAGTTTTATTTTAATTTTAATTACAAATTGTATAATAGGATATTGTTATGTAATTTAATTATTAGTAATTAAATGAAGCATCTAAGGAGGGAGTTTTCATGAAGACGGTATTTTCGGAAAGGTGTTCCGAAATCCTATAGAAGGAGGCCAATTGTTTAAGACTCAAGGGACCAAGAAGTTGGTTTCCGATATGTAATAATTTTAGTTAATTAGATTAACTAGGTGGCCATATTAGGACATGTTTGTTTATTTATGTATTCATGCCAAATCGTCACTACATGTTTTAATTTTTGTTGTTATCGATTTAATCATCTAGCATTCACCAATTTTGTTCACTTAAAAGTGATAGACAATTAAATTGATAAGATCTCTCACATTTGTTTAAAATTGAGATTAAGCCTTACCACATAATAGCACCTATGAATCCCTTCTTCATTAGAGGTAGGTTCGGATCACCGAGGTACACTCTTTTTACGTTGGGTAAGTAGGGTAATAAAAGTTATTACGCGTGAAAATTGGTTGGACTCAACGGGATAAATATGGGTTGAATCAGTCCACCGTGCCCATATTTATTCTGCGGTTAAAAGATAGATTTTATGAAAATCCGTCAACCAAGAGTTCTAGTAGTAGAATCAGTCAAAATGTTGACTCACCAAATTTATATAAATATGGGTTGAATCGGTCCACCGTGCCCGTGTTTATATAAAATTGGATATTGGAATCATTTATATAATTTAATGGGAGATCATTATATAAATGGGAACTTGTTAAAATAGTTTCACAAGTTAAAAATTGTTTAGACGATAAATGTTAATCTTTCCTTTCATTTCCTTTGTAGTAATCACGATGACTTCTACTAGTGAAACCGTCACCATAGCTAGAGATTCATGGCTACGTTCTTTAATGGACAAATATGTTTTAAAAGCCGACGGTAGTAATTTTAAAGATTGGGAGGAACAACTTCGATTAGCTGCCACAGGTGATGGCAAATTACGCTACCTTGTCGATCCCTCTCCCCCTTTGCCTAGTACTAGGGCCACTACCGATGTAAGGGAGGCTTTTTCAAATTATCAAAAGGAATCCGCTGCAATTAAAAATATTTTGATTTTTTCAATGGATCCTGCTTTTCAAAGGCAATGTGTCAAGTTTCGTGATGCACATGAAGTATTCTCGAGGCTTTCAACTATGTTTTCTGAAGCCCCGAGAGTAATTCAATATAACACCGCACTTCGTTTCTTTGAGGCTAACCTCAAAGATGGTCAACCTATAAGTTCACACGTACTTAAAATGATTGAGTACGTGGAAACTTTAGAGAGGTTAGGATGCAAGATCCCCGACGAACTTGTGGTGGACCGAGTGCTCCACTCTCTCCCGCACGTCAAAGGATTTACTCAATTTTGGGTAAATTATAATATGACGAACATGAGAAAGAGTTTACATGAGTTTCATTCTCTGCTTGTAAGCAGAGAAGGACATGGGATTGAGTGGGAGTACAAGGTAAGATGTGCTTGCGATAAACGTGAAGGGAAAGAAGCAGTTTAAGAGGAATGCAGGTAAGAAGCCCATACATGTGGAGGGAAAAGGTAAAGCAATTGCGAATTGCTCTACCAAGCCTAAACCTATAAAGGGTAATCCTCTTAAACATACTTGTAAATACTGTAATAACAATGGACATTGGAAGCGTAATTGCACGAAATACTTGGATGACATCAAAGCTGGCATTTTGAAGCCAACATGTAATTTCTCAACCGAATCTTTTATGATAGACATAAATTATGCTTCAAATACAACTTGGGTATTAGATACTGGTTGTGGTTCTCACTTGTGCAATAAGAAAGCTAAACCAGGGTGATGTTGATCTCCGAATGGGTAACGGGTCTAAAGTCGCCGCCGTCTCAGTAGGAACTTATGTACTTAACTTAGCTTTGGGGTTGCAGTTGTTTCTTATTAATTGTTATTTTGTACCAACGTTGTCTAGAAATATAATATCAGTATCTGTGTTAGACACAGAAGGTTTTTCTTTTGTAATTTAAGACAAACGTTGTACTTTTTCCCTTAATGAGATTGTATATAGCGAAGCTATTTCAATCAATGGTATTTATATTCTAGATACTTGCAACGATGTTTATCATTTAGATAATAAAAGACTCAAAACAGGTGATCCTGATCAATCATATTTATGGCATTGTCGATTAGGAAACATTAACGAGAAACGCATTAAAAGACTAGTGTCGACTGGTATAATTAAACCTTTTGATTTCGAATCATTTGGTACATGCAAATCTTGTCTTCTTGGCAAGATGACTCATTCACCTTTTCTAGGAAAAGGATCTTGAGCTAGTGAGTTGTTGGGTTTAATACACACTGATGTATGTGGTCCAATGACAGTCACTGCTAGAGGTAATTAGGATTATTTCATTACTTTTACCGATGACATGAGTAGATATAGGTATATCTACTTAATGAGGTATAAAAGTGAAGCTTTTGATAAGTTCAAAGAGTTTCAGAATGAAGTAGAAAACCAATTAAATAAGAAGATTAAAGCATTACGATCAGATCGTGGTGGGGAGTATTTAAGCAATGACTTTAGAGATCACCTTACAAACTGTGGTATTGTATCCCAGTTAACTCCTCCTGGCACACCACAATTAAATGGTGTGGCTGAAAGGAGGAATCGAACTTTATTAGATATGGTCCGATCAATGACGAGTCAAACAGAGTTACCTAAGTCATTATGAGGTTTTGCCATTTTATCTACTGTACGCTCACTTAATCAAAGTCCAACTAAAGCAACTGATAAAACTCCATATGAGATATGGAAAGGGAAAGTCCCGAATATGCGATACATGAAAGTATAGGGTTGTGATGCTTATGTCAAGAGCAAGTCTGACGATAAGCTTGCACCTCCTTCTGAAAAATGTATTTTTGTAGGCTACCCTAAGGAAACTTGTGGATATTACTTCTACAATAGTAGCGAGAACAAAGTGTTTGTGGCTCGTGAAGCTGTGTTTTTAGAAAAAGAGTTTATTTCTAGAACACAGAGTGGGAGAAAATTTGAACTTGATAAAGTTCGGTTCGGCTAGCTTCTTCCCCACCTTTTAGCGTTCTGGGCAATAAAGAAACCCGAAATCAAAAAGAAAGAAGAGAAATTGGGCCATGTTTCCCGAGGGAGGCCACCTTCTCTTAGGCCAGCGGTCGACTAGAAGTAGAAGACTACTCTATGAGGGCTTCCCTCTTTCCTGGGCTCTGCTCGCTTATTATTTATTATAAAGCTACGCTCCGACCCAGAAAGTCATAATTAGAGCCACAAACCGATATGACAATACGGAAGATGTTCCTTCTACATCCAATCGGTTATTGTTCCTTATGAACGTAGGAGGTCGAGAGGGTTAGTCGCCACCGATAGATACCTTGGTGTCATCGAGGAAGATGGTGACTATGAGGTTTTACTTTTGGAAAGTGATGAACCCAAGACATACAAAGCAGCTATTATGAGTTCTGACTCTAAGCTATGGCTCGAGGCCATGCAATCCGAAATGGATTCCATATACGATAATCAGGTATGGGACCTGGTTGACTTACCTAAAGATGTTCGACCTCTTCAGTGTAAGTGGATATTCAAGACTAAAATCGGCATGGATGGACATAAATATGTTTACAAAGCTAGATTGGTGGAAAAAGGTTTCACCCAGGTTCATGGTTTACACTATGATGAAACTTTTGCACCAGTTGTTATGCTTAGATCTGTTCGGATAATGTTAGCGATTGCTGCATTTCATGATTATGAGATATGGCAAATGGATGTCAAAACCACTTTCTTGAATGGGTTTCTGGAAGAGGAAGTATTCATGACACAACCTAAGGGTTTTGTGGATCCTAAAAATCCTAACAAAGTATGCAAACTTAAGAGATCCATTTATGGTCTTAAGCAAGCGTCATGGAGTTGGAATCATCGTTTTGATCATGTTATTAAACAGAATGGTTTTTCTCGAAGTGTTGAGGAACCATGTTTATATATGAAGTTTAGTGGGAGTAAAGTTGTTTTCTTCCTTCTTTATGTGGACGACATATTACTCATTGGGAATGACGTAGATATGCTTTCTTCTGTCAATAAGTGCTTAGGAAATCACTTCCAAATGAAAGATTTGGGCGAAGCTCAGTGCATCTTGGGTATCCGGATCTATAGGGATAGATCCAAAAGGATATTAACATTGAGTAAAGAAGCCTATATCGATAAGATTCTTGACCGATTTAATATGAAAAACTCCAAGAGTGGTTTTCTGCCTATGGGCAATGGGATCACTTTGAGTAAGTCAGAGTGTCCTACTAAGCCTAAGGATATGGAACACATGAAATCGATTCCCTATGCTTTCGCTGTTGGATCGATCATGTATGCTATGATGTGCTCTCGTCCTAACGTCTTGTATGCTTTGAGTATGATGAGTCGTTTTCAGAAAACTCCAGGTGAGAGTCACTGGATAGCCGTCAAGGTGAGAGTCACTGGATAACCGTCAAGGTGGACAGCCGTCAAGGTGAGAGTCACTTGATAGCCGTCAAGAATATTCTAAAGTACTTGAGAAGGACTAAAGATTCATTCTTAGTGTTTGGAGGAGAATCTGAATTACGTATAAGAGGTTATACGGATGCCAGTTTCCAAACCGATAGAGATAATTTGAAATCCGAGACTGGTTTTGTTTTTTTGTTGAACGGAGGGGCGGTTTGCTAGAGAAGTTTTAAAGAGTCCGTGACTACTGATTCTACAATGGAAGCTGAGTACATTGCAGCCTCTGAAGCTGCAAAGGAGGATGTATGGATTAGGCAATTTTTAGAGGGACTGAAATTAGTTCCTACCGCCGAGTATCCTATCACTTTGTATTATGATAACAGTGGGGCTATTTTTCAAGAAAAAGAGACACGTACTTAGGAAATTTCATGTAATTAGAGATTTAATCGAAAGGAAAGAAATTACAGTTTGTAAGGTTGAGACGGCTGACAACATCGCTGATCCTTTAACCAAACCATTGTCTCAAGCCAAACATGATAGTCATGTAGTTTCGATGGGATTGAGACGAATGCCAGAACTGTTGTAAATTATATGATATGTAATAATTAAGATATTGTATTTATTATTTCATATATGATAATTACATTTATCGTTGCATTCAGTTTTATATCTGAATTTTTATATACTTTGTTTTATCCAAATAGATTGTAGGGACAAAGTCGAACTCTATTAAAGTGAACTGGATTAACATTGTATTTTGTCCCTAGTTACATAATGAGGTGACGTCTCGGAGTGACTAGATTTTAAGGCGATAGATGACAGGTTCGACTGTCCTATGGTCATAATGATGACTGGTCGGTTACATAGGCAGATTGTGAGACGATTTGTCGGACAGTGACCGTTTATAGAGTCCTTTTATTGCTGGGTCGTAGCTAGGATTTCTATATATTCCTACAAGTCAATTATTTAGACTGGTGACTATTTGTCTGAGTTGGTGCGGTTTTCCGGTGGTTTTGGTTTTTGTTCTAGGTCGCACCATAAAAGGAGGCCGATGAGCAATTACCGGTTCATTGTGATCTGTATCGAACGAAGAAGATAGGCCAACGGGATTGTCCATTTATGTCATATTTTATCTCAAGGCCACTCGAGGAGAGGTGACTGGAAATGCTTGGCCACGCTCGGATGAGATCTATAGTAGATTATCCGGTCAGACAGTCATTCTCCTGATCGAGGAAACCACTTTATGATATGATCACGTGCAAGAACGACATGAAAGATATCTTGCATTGAGTGGGAGAAATTATTGGACAAGAGAATTGGTAACGCACACTTGTGTCGGACAAGTGGGAGATTGTGGGAGTAGTGTCCTCCACAATAAGTGCGTTTACATATTAAATCTCGGAAAAGGAATATCAGGGATTTTTCTATCTTTTTATTTGTCAGCTGGTCATCGTTAATCGGTAATGATTGGCTGACTAGAGTTTGACATTAATGTTGTGTGACGGCGGTGATCAACTGATCCCTTTAGGTCACACCTATAGGATGACGCCCAAATAGAATGAATTAATTGTTTGTATGAGATACGAGATAATTAATTCCTTGTATTATTTGACTTTTAATTAGTCACGTAAAAGTTTTATTTGATGACGGGTTACGAACTCGGGCAGAGAAGATTTATTATTTAATTATGTGATATTTAAGTAATAAATTAATAATTAATAGTTAATTAATTAATTTTATGCGATATGTGTATATATTTTGAGGTGGAATTAATTAGCTATTTGTATTTTACAAGAAGTTGTAAAATTAGCTAATTGGGATAATATTGGCACATTGTATGTTGATAAAATGGTCTTATGATTACTTAATAGTTAAGTAGTCATTGGTAGTTAGTTTATATTATTTAAGTATTAAATAATCAAATTAATATTTAATTATGTCAGATAATTAAATATAAGACTTATAAGCATTTGTGGGCTAAATGTCGAAAATCGAAATGGACCCGGAGGGGACCATTTGGACAGATTTTTGTACACTACTAATACACTCATTGTGAGTGAAAAAGGTAGGCATTTCTCACTAGCATTTGTATGTGAATTGTATACATTTGCATGCCTATATATACCTAAGTCCTTCTATCATTTCTAAGGTTGGAAATTTGAAGAAAAAATGGTCTTTGTGTGCTTGTTGTGGATGGTTCATATACACCATCAATTGTTCATATTTTTCTTCTTATTTTGTTCATCCTTTTACAATAAACACATATAAAAGTAAACTAATAATATTATCAAGGTAATAATATTAATTAGTACATCAAATATACAAATAAACAAGGTTACTACTACATTTACCTAGTTAGTATTTTAGTAGTATTTTGGGTTTATCTTCGGTGCCATCTTAGGAGATTACCTACTTTGGTAATTAAGGTGTTGGAGGATCATCCTTATTGCATTAGCACAAGAACAACATCAAGGAAGGAGTCCTTAAGTTGTGCCCATTTTGCCTTATAACAATGTAAGAAATTTTTGTCTTAAGATGGTTTAATACCATCTCTTTTATATTTTGCTTTGCATGCATGTAGATTCAGACCACCTAAAATTAATTTGTAATTTTGATATCATAAGATGAGTATTAATTTGGTCTAAATAACTAACATGAACAAGGTAAGATGCTAGCAATTATAAAAGATCACACTGCCTTAGTTTATTATTATCGCCTGTCTTAGGCAAGCTATGTAGGATTTGAATATTTACCTTATTGGCAGGTACACAATTTCATGAGCAGAATAATCACTTTATGTTAGATCAACGTAACGCCTCTGGTAGAAGCAACTCACGTTCGCCCCTATCAAACATCATAAATTCTGTTACTCCAGGTAATGCTACGTACATTCGTTAGTAATATAAAAATCCCTAAGTTAGTGTGGATGTTAAGATTTTTTTACTTTATGACCTGTGTGTATCATCTAACTGAGTAGTATTAATTTTAGTAGTATTAATAACAGCGGTCATCAGAATGACATACATCATTCTGTTTCCTACAATTTAGGTCTATCATGATATTTTAGAATTTTCTATATTGATATGTATCAGCTCTAATCACAGGAAAACGTAAGGTAACAGATCGTTCATCCATTACCCAAAAACGTAGAACCTCTCTGTTTGTTGGCCAAGGTATTAAAAACTCCTTTCAACAAATGTACAGATTTTAAATTAACAATTTTATGTCAAATAATCCCATTGCGTACACATTATACTAATATCATACTCAACTTTTATGTAGAAAATGCTAATGAGAACGCAGAGGTTGTCTTAATTAATGGTAAGTTGGCATATAACAGTAAGACACTCACCATCACCATCTAATTAATACACGTCTAAATTCTCTAACCATGTTTATTTGCTCCTTCGAAATTATCGCTAAAGAGGAACAAATATGTAATTCAATCTGTGAATCAGATAGGCAAACCACACCTTCCAGTACCGTGCAGACATCAGGTATGAATTATCTTATTCACCGTATTACATGGATAGTGCATATATCCTTATAAGCAGTTACCTCTAAGATTCTTTATATAGAAAAGATACTTACTATTTATAATACCCCTAATACTCCAGTGAATCGCAATAGTGGAAGCTGTAGTAGATCGCCTCTATCATCTGGAAAACATATTATACAAAGCAGAAGAATAGTTAGCTCAGTAATCCGAAACATTTCACAAGAAAATGATCAAATGGAGATTGATAATTCCAATGTTGTTGATCCTAGCACCGATAGTAGATCCATATTAATGATGACTGATGCGGTCGTTCTACACCAAAAATAAAATACCTAAGTACTACTAACAGAAGTCAGCGGTAAGTAGGGTCGATCTCCACAGGGAGGCGGTGTACTATCTATTTGTCTATTCTATCCGTCTGATGTCACAATTGGGGGTTGAATTGATTGTGTTGACTAAACTAAAGACTAAAGCGAGGGAAAAAGATGAGAGAAATTAACAATAAGAGAAAGGAAGTATGCTAGGAGTCGGTCCACCGTGGCAGCTATCAGATCTTATATTATCGAGAATACTAAGGCGATTAGACTATTGATAAGAAGAGCTATGGTCGTCACCTTTCGGTCCTTAAACCGCCCTAGAGCGTAAACAGCTTAACTTTCGCCCTCATCTATACCCTATTGTAATTAAGCAAGCCTTCCCTTCCAATCTTTCGATCTAGGTCGGGGTTAACTAGATTTATGGTCTCCTGCATGCATTCATTCGACCGGATAACATTAAATTGCCTAATACAATTCTTATCGCAGGCTAATCTATTTAATACAATTAAAGCATCGCTACCACGGCTTCCCTAATCCTAACATACCAGGGGGATTTAGCTAGACATGGAATAAATAAGTACAATAAATAAATAGGGAGAGGGAATAATAAACATTAAATAAAAAGAGAGAAAAGAGAGAAGAAATTACTGAAATTAAGGATCCTAAATAAGAACAGTAACAAAGAATCAAAGAATGTAGCAAAAGTGTGAGAGAGAAGAGAGAGTATATGATCCTTGGATTATTGGATCCTTACAAATGACATCCCTAACTCCTATTTATAAGAAAATAGGAGTAGGATTAAACCTAATTAACGAATTAAAGCTTAAAAGCCCAACCCGTCAGTGAAGCCACTCGATCGAGTAAAGAAATCACTCGATCGAGCAAACTCAACTTGAAAACATTTCGATCGACCAAGGAAAGTGATCGATCGAGTAAGGGCATATAAAGGAACCGGTCGATCGACTTAGAATAGTGCTCGATCGACTGATTATTGACTCCTAAACCACTCGATCGAGTAATAAATCACTCGATCAAGTGAAAATTGACTTCAGCAGCTCATCATTCTTGTCAATTTGACTTTGACTTGTCCTTTTAGCTCCCGAAACACCTTCACGCATCCCAAGACAGCAATATTTCCCGCTCCAAATCATCTCTTCCTCCAAATGCATGCTAAACGGACGGTAAAAGGCTTGATTTCGCTACTTTATGGCTCATTCCTGCAAATGAGACAAGAACTTCCAAAGTATGCAATTCGGGGCATTTCGTAGCATGAAACCACGATAAAAGCATAGAAATACGTGCATAAAATAGGCTAAAAAGACTATATAAAATGCACGTATCAAATCTCCCCAAACCAAACCTTTACTCGTCCCCGAGTAAACTCAAAACTATACGCTAATGGAACGGAAAAAGATAACTCAGAGCTAGCTACAAATGCCCGCTTAAGCCAATTTAATGCAGACAAACTAATACTTACAGCTAAACAGTCAAATGCAAACGAGTTATAGGATGTTTATAAATAAAGCTGAACCGTCGACCCTGCAAGACCTTTAACAATGGACTCTCACGGGTCACTCTTCTCTCATGAAGCAAAGGGTGAACATATATATATATAGGAGAGAAAGAAAAACAGTCGCTCACCTAGACTACGACCCACATAAACATGCATGCAACTAATATGATAGACAATTCAAGCTACCGTACATACATTCCAACCAACAAGGTCCTGTCACAGCCGAGGGCTTACAAAAAATATGGCTAAGTGAGGCAATGGGTAAGAAAAGGCAAAACAATTATGGGAATGTGGAGGTATAGGTGATCAAGCTAGTACCTAAACAGAACCATATGACAACATCCGATTACAACTCAATTATAGAATAAGCGCAATGCCCTTCATTTGGCATAAAACTCACCAAACCGAACCAAACATACTCCTCATATGAAATAAGATAGAACATAGGAGCAGAAACCGTCAACCAAACAACATTTTTTCGAATTTTTCTTCTTCTCTTCTTTTTCTTTCGGTTTCTTCTGTTTCATTCCTTTTTTTTTTCATTTTTCTTTTTTTTTTTCCGATTCTCTTTTCTTTCTTTTTCACGTTTTTTTTTCAACTTTTTCTTTTTTCTTTTTCATGTCATTTTTTCATCATCAATTCTTTTTTCATCATCCTCCTTTTCTTCTTAGATTACCAGCTCCGAATCAACAGAATACGAACCAAACTTGGCACAATAAAATATATACCGCAAAACATACACTAAACTAGCTTGACAAGGCAGGCTAAATTTGGATGTAGCTAAGGGTCAACAGGCAAATTTGGCTAATGTGGAGTTTATGGGTAAAAATGAAAGAAAAGGGAAATGTAAGCACCTCCCTGCATGTGACACCAACCACTAACCCGAATGTATGACGGCAAAAAGCAATTGAATTTCATATATGTGCAAATTGATGATACATGTTATGCAAGGAGTATACTACTCACAATCCTACATGAAACTGGTCATAAATGACACCAGTTTATAAGGCTCTAATTCTTAGAAATTATAAGTAGGTTGCCAAAATTTCAGGTCAAGTCTATTCGTTCAGCTAAATTAAACATTAACTCGTAGACATGCAAAAGACAAAGCTAAAAGATAACAGTTTAATGCAAGGCTTAAGCAAAAAGACAAATATAGAGCAATTTCATCATGGAAATCTACCGTTCCGACTCAACCTATATGCTAAAATAAACATGAATTTTTTTGAATTTTTAACAATTTTCAATTTTTTTGGAATTTGAATTTTAACGAAAATAAACAACAATGCAAACATAATTAAACATGATAACTGAAGTGCAATGAAAACAAAATGCAGACACAGATATGGATGCATAACCTCCCCAAACCAAACTGTACAATGCCCCCATTGTACCAAAACATGGAAAGGAAACGCAAACTAAAAGAAGAAGAGAGAGTAAGTGCGGAAAACTCACAAGATTGCGCGAATAAAGGGACCTCCCCAAACCGACCATGAACATGGGAGGTTGCTAAGGCCCGGAAAACCGTCTCAGGAAGCTGATACAAGTCAAAAACACTCGATATCCGTCCAACAATGGTCGATCGAGTGAGCAGGCATCCAAGAACAGCTCGATCGAAAAGAAACTAGGTCGATCGAGTGGTTTCTTACTTTGCAGGTATTCGATCGAGTAGATATTAGCTCGATCGAGAGGATTTGGCAGCACAGGTGCTCGATCGAGTGCAAAAAGTAATCGATCGAGTACTTCTCATCGTATTTCCTGCAAAAACGCAATAAGAACAGCCCGCAAACTAACAAGACAAGCATACTGAGATAGTCTATGGTATAAAACCATTTATTACAACCGAAAGTAAATAAAAAAGAAAAGCAAAATAAAATCGTCGGGTTGCCTCCCGGGTAGCGCTAGCTTCAGACAGGTCCCAGCTCGACCTTCTTTTTCTTCGAGCCACTATAATTAGTTACAATCAAAGCAACTCAAAGCGCGCAGCAACCTGTCAAATAGCTGCGCATGTGCTACACAACAGCATAAGTAGCACCAAAGTGGAATGCAGAAATAGGAAAAGAAACTAAACAACCGTTTGAGTCTAACAAATTTCCTATGTGAGCTCCTAAATTTATCCACATAATAAAGGAGCGCGGGAGCAACTGTCAATATATAGGGGTCCCGATTCAGATTAACAGTTTTGAGATGATAAGGACGGTGAAAATTCTTTAAATTAATCGACCATATGAGAGGAGGTATAACTTTAAAAGAAACAGCGCGAGTCAAACGAGGCAAAATACTATTAGAACAAACAATAATAAAATTATCGTTTACTACCTCAGATCGGTCGCTCTCAATGACGGAATCATAGGTAAAAGAGCTTATTACCTCTTCCGTGCTAGGAGCAATTACCGTCTCAATCGCTTCTTCATCAACCTCCTCGGTGGAATCCATCCCGTAAATCGCAGCTTCAAGTGTATCCGACTCTACCGTGAATAGGGAGGTTTACTCGTAACCTTCATCATCGTCGGACTCGTCATCCAAATCAAACCAAAATGACGAACCAAAGCTCCCAATGGCCATTTCAGTCGATCGAGCGAAATAATCACTCGATCGACCAACTTCCTCCCGCATCTCACTCGATCGAGTAACAACATCACTCGATCGAGAACTATCCTCCCGCATGTCACTCGATCGAGAAGGGATATTACTCGATCGAGGATCTTCTTCCTGAAATTCACTCGATCGACCATTATAAGTCACTCGATCGAGTGATTCTTTCTGCATAGAGCTGAAATCTTCACGTGGGGCGGTGAAATATGAAAGGAACTCGTCGTCCGAGTCACAGAAGTCATCCTCATCATTGGGCAACACGGTTTCCTCAGGAGAAAAACCGCTCTCGGCAAGATAAACCTCTTCTTCTTGCATCTCGGTGCTAACCGAGCTATTTGTGACTCCGATTCGGGGATTCGAGCGTCCATATACCTATCACTCTCTTGCATTTGTGATACAAGCATTCTCATTAAATATGTCGACTCCGCGACCTCTTCTCTCTCCATCTCAAATTGCTAATTGAGCAACTGCAGACTCGAGCTCATCAAATCGCGAGACATATTCTTGCACTTGGAATGCCAGTGCCTCCATCAAGGATTTCAGCTCCGCAATGTCTTCTTCTTGTATATCCGGGGAATCTTGTTGCGGTGGCCATTGATAGGGCGGATGTGGCGGCACAACTACAAACCGCATTGTGCTCGTGAGAACCACATCTCCGTGTGCGATCACCGATTTGTTCCATATAATGGGACATCGGTGATGGGTCAAAGGTACTCAAGCCTTCCTTCGATTTGTCTTTCACCTAGAAC
Organism: Silene latifolia; assembly: GCF_048544455.1. Taxonomy (NCBI): domain Eukaryota; kingdom Viridiplantae; phylum Streptophyta; class Magnoliopsida; order Caryophyllales; family Caryophyllaceae; genus Silene; species Silene latifolia. The sequence continues at coordinate 478,781,338 of NC_133538.1, read as the reverse complement.
TGTCTAGGTAGTACCTGTAAGGCCTATCAAAACAACACTAAACAAAAGATTAAAACGGCCTCAAGGGAAAAATCCTCCGAGGCTAAAAAATGAGATAAAATTAAACAAATAAATAAATAGATTGCCTCCCCGGCAACGGCGCCAAAATTTGATGCGGTCGTTCTACACCAAAAATAAAATACCTAAGTACTACTAACAGAAGTCAGCGGTAAGTAGGGTCGATCTCCACAGGGAGGCGGTGTACTATCTATTTGTCTATTCTATCCGTCTGATGTCACAATTGGGGTTGAATTGATTGTGTTGACTAAACTAAAGACTAAAGCGAGGGAAAAAGATGAGAGAAATTAACAATAAGAGAAAGGAAGTATGCTAGGAGTCGGTCCACCGTGGCAGCTATTGGATCTTATATTATCGAGAATACTAAGGCGATTAGACTATTGATAAGAAGAGCTATGGTCGTCACCTTTCGGTCCTTAAACCGCCCTAGAGCGTAAACAGCTTAACTTTCGCCCTCACTGCTATACCCTATTGTAATTAAGCAAGCCTTCCCTTCCAATCTTTCGATCTAGGTCGGGGTTAACTAGATTTATGGTCTCCTGCATGCATTCATTCGACCGGATAACAGTTAAATTGCCTAATACAATTCTTATCGCAGGGCTAATCTATTTAATACAATTAAAGCATCGCTACCACGGCTTCCCTAATCCTAACATACCAGGGGGATTTAGCTAGACATGGAATAAATAAGTACAATAAATAAATAGGGAGAGGGAATAATAAACATTAAATAAAAAGAGAGAAAAGAGAGAAGAAATTACTGAAATTAAGGATCCGGAAATAAGAACAGAGTAACAGTAATCAGCAATGTAGCAAAAGTGTGAGAGAGAAGAGAGAGTATATGATCCTTGGATTATTGGATCCTTACAAATGACATCCCTAACTCCTATTTATAAGAAAATAGGAGTAGGATTAAACCTAATTAACGAATTAAAGCTTAAAAGCCCAACCCGTCAGTGAAGCCACTCGATCGAGTAAAGAAATCACTCGATCGAGCAAACTCAGCCAGAAAACAGCTCGATCGACCAAGGAAAGTGATCGATCGAGTAAGGGCATATAAGGAACTGGTCGATCGACTTAGAATAGTGCTCGATCGACTGATTATTGACTCCTAAACCACTCGATCGAGTAATAAATCACTCGATCAAGTGAAAATTGACTTCAGCAGCTCATCATTCTTGTCAATTTGACTTTGACTTGTCCTTTTAGCTCCCGAAACACCTTCACGCATCCCAAGACAGCAATATTTCCCGCTCCAAATCATCTCTTCTTCCAAATGCATGCTAAACGGACGGTAAAAGGCTTGATTTCGCTACTTTATGGCTCATTCCTGCAAATGAGACAAGAACTTCCAAAGTATGCAATTCGGGGCATTTCGTAGCATGAAACCACGATAAAAGCATAGAAATACGTGCATAAAATAGGCTAAAAAGACTATATAAAATGCACGTATCAATGACACAGAATCTAGTGAGGAGGAAGATGATGGCTACGAAGGTATAAACATGATTTACATAATCGATTTTTTATATAATAATAATCTAATTACTTTAAAAATATTAATTAAATGCAACAGGTTATTTTGACATAGGTGATGATATGAGGACATGTCGAAAATGCAATGCATTAATGTGGTACCAAGAAAAAACCATGAAAAGTAAAAATACATAATCTCCCAAATTTTCTAGATGTTGCGGTAACGGGAATATCATCTTGCCTAAATTAAAAAACCCACCGGAAACACTTCTTAATTTATTTTCTAACGAAGATGCAAAAAGTAAACACTTTATAGCAAACATCCAGGCTTACAATATGATGTTTTCATTTACATCAATGGGAGGCAAGATCGATACTTCTATTAATCAAGGGAGAGGAACAGATGCTTTCAGACTCCACGGCCAGAATTATCACAGAATAGGAAGTCTTCTACAAGAAGATGGTTCGCAACCCAAGTTTGCTCAATTGTATATATATGACACTGATCATGAAGTCCAAAACAGAATGGCTTATTTCAGGTATGATAAAGTTAAATTATTGCCTTATTATATAACACCTTAAATTTGGATGGGTTGTTAGGTCGTCGCCAAAAAGCGGTGCGCCACCTCGAAGTATGGGTGTGGTGTCAAATAGGTTTGGATCTAGGAAGCATGGTCAAGAGCGGGTAAAGAAATCAGGACATGAATTTAGGAAGGGTAGACACGAGAGAAGGAGAGAAGGATATCTATAAACTGGCTCGCATAAGAGACCGAAAGACGAGAGATATTGGGAGAGTTAGGTGTGTGAAAGATATGGACGACAAGGTTCTGGTTCAGGATAACGAGATAAAGGCTAGATGGAGTTCTTACTTTGATAATTTATTCAATGGACATCAGGAACAAGGTTTTGGGGATGTAGAGGTAACACCAAGCATGGTTAATCGGGAATTTGTGCGTAGAATACAAAAGAGTGAAGTTAGAAAGGCGTTAAGGAAGATGGGGTCAAAGAAAGCAGAGGGACCGGATGGTATACCCATAGAAGTTTGGAGGTGCTTCGGGGAGAAAGGGATTGAATGGGCAACCATGCTCTTTAACAAGATTTGGAGGAGCAACAAGATGCCATCGGCTTGGAGGAAAATCACTCTTGTCCCTTTGTACATGAACAAAGGTGATGTCCAAGAGTGTTCCAATTATCGGGGAATTAAACTTATGAGTCATACAATGAAGTTATGGGAGCGGGTAATCGAGCAAAGGCTTAGGAGATATGTAGACATCTCGGAAAACCAATTTGGATTTATGCCCGGGAGATCGACTATGGATGCGATTTTTATCATGAGACAGTTGATGGAATACCATCGGGACAAGAAGAAGGATTTGCATATGGTTTTTATTGACTTGGAAAAGGCTTATGATAGAGTACCAAGAGAAGTACTTTGGTGGGCTTTGTCGAGAAAGGGGGTGTCGCGGAAATATATTGACCTCATAAAGGACATGTATGAGGGGGCTAGTGCAAGTGTTCACACTAATGTTGGGAGAACGGAAGAATTTCCTATTATCATCGGGGTGCATCAAGGTTCCGCACTTAGTCCATTTCTCTTTGTTATAGTTATGGATGAGTTGACAAGGGATATTCAGGACGACATCCCTTGGTGTATGATGTTTGCTGATGATATTGTGTTGATTGATGAGACAAAAGAGGGGGTGGAGAGAAAGTTGGAATTGTGGGGGTAGACTTTAGAGACTCGTGGGTTCAGGCTGAGCAGGAGTAAGACTGAGTATTTGAGGTGTTTGTTCACTAAGGTGGCGGGGTTGAGATCGACAGAGGCGGGGAGTATTATTTTCGATGGGAATGTTGTTGAGGGTTCGGATTTCTTCAGATATCTAGGATCTATTATTCAAAAAGATGGGGGAGTTAGACAGAGATGTGGCTCACAGAATTAAAGCGGGATGGTTGAAATGGAAGAGTGCTTCAGGGTTTCTATGCGATAAAGATATGCCCCAAAGATTAAAGGGAAAATTTTATCGCACGACAATTAGGCCTGCCCTACTTTACGCTCTCAGTGTTGGGCGTGAAACATTGTCACATTCAAAAGATGAGTGTGGCGGAGATGCACATGTTGAGGTGGATGTGCGGACATACAAGGAAAGATCGGTTAAGGAATGAGGTGATTAGGGAAAAGGTAAAAGTGGCGCCAATAGAGGACAAGTTGATGGAAAACCGACTAAGATGGTTTGGGCATGTGAGAAGGAGACCTATGGACGCACCAGTTAGGAGGCTGGAGATTTGGAGAACAGAAAAGGTCCCTAGAAGCAGAGGAAGACCGAGACAGACATGGTTGAGAGTGATAGAGCACGATATGAGAGTTCTGGGGCTTGAGGAGAGTATGGTGACGGAGAGGGCACAATGGAGGGAAAGGATACATGTGGATTTTTAGTATTTGATGTTTTTTGACAGATTTAGTGTTTTTTTTTTTTTTTTAATTTAAAGAAATTAATTTATTTATTTTTCTCTCCTTTATTACACACTTTTTCAACAACTACTTTCTTATAGATTTTACCTGGTTCATTCCAGATCCTTAACTCTATTTCGGTTTTTAAAAATCGTTTTAATCTTTTCTCTCGATTTAAATTTTAAGTTTTTATAAAAGAAAGACGAAATTTGATTTTAAAACCCCTAAGTTTACCTTGACTTTCCATTACATTTTCGTTCCCCCTTTTTGTTTTTCATCTTCCCTTTTTTATTCGCATTTTGAGGCATACGTTCACCCATAGACGGTTCGAAATGATGATTCATGTCAGCCGACCCCAAATCATTTTGGGATTAAGGCTCTGATGTTGTTGTTGTTGTATATAACACCTTAAATTTATAATGGTAGCTTAACATTAGTAGTTAATTGGCATTGGACGTTTAATTTGCAGGAAAAATCCTTTGGATGTGTGGACATGGGCCACGTCTCGGTCTTTGGATTTGGGCCACCTAACGGTCCGTAGTTGCGGGCCACCTGCACGCCAGGCCAATCTGTGGACATGCAGCGGTCTTTTGAAAGCCACGCTCGGCGGCGTAAAAATGCTTTCGACTAGATCGTTTTAGATCGGTCGGTTTCGTCTCGGATGTGTCCTTAAGTGTTTACGGACAAAGGCTCGCCAGTTGTGGTGCGTAGTAAGGCTCGCCAGCCGTGGGACAGTCGGTTGATGGACCGTGCGCATAGCCGCGTCGAATGGGCTTGTTTTGAAAGTAGCGAACTTATGATGCCGCTATGGAAATAGTGAAGTTGAATTTTCACTATCACTGTTTTTGAAATGAGCGGGTTCCGCGAGGAAGCCCCCTGCTGGTATTTGAAGGAATAGTGAATCTGGAATCTTCACCATTCGTCGTTCGTTTTTTGAATTTGAAGTGGCGGTTTCGATCGCCGTTGAATTTAAATTTTGAAGGAAATAGCAAATTTTATATTTTGCTATTACATTTGAAGTGACGGTTTATGTGCCGCCACTGACATTTGAAAGAAATAGTGAATTTGGAATCTTCACTATTAACCATTGACATTTGATGGAAATAGTGAATTTGGAATCTTCACTATTAATTGAAGTGACAGTTTATGTGCCGCCGTTGACATTTGATGGAAATAGTGAATTTGGAATCTTCACTAGTAATTGAAGTAACAGTTTATGTGCCGCCGTTGACATTTGATGGAAGTAGTGAATTTGGAATCTTCACTATTAATTGAAGTGATGGTTTATGTGCCGCCGTTGACATTTGATGGAAGTAGTGAATTTGGAATCTTCACTATTAATTGAACTGAAGGTTTATGTGCCGCCATTGACATTTGATGGAAGTAGTGGAATTTAATTTCCAGCTATTATTTTGAAAATGACGGTTTTAATTGCCGTCGTTTGAAATTTGAAGAAATAGCGGATTTTGGATTCTCGCTATTATTTTTGAAATTTTTTGAAGGAAAATGGTGGATTTTGATTTCACCCTTATTTTGAAATTGGCGGTTTTGATCGCCGTTTGTTTGATATTTTCGAAAATAGCAAATTTAAATTTTCACTATTTGTTTTTGTCTTTGAGAAAATGACGACCTTTAATATCGTCAATGAAAATTCGAAGTTTAATATGTGAGATTGGGCCAAAGCCCAAATTTCGGTGAAAAAGCAAGGGCGGCCTGATTGAGGCGCGAGCCCTCTTGCGAACCAAAGGGGCTTCCCTTTTTTCTATAAAAGACGCGAGTTCAGGCTGCATTTCATTCATCACTTCGTCTTCTTAAAAACAAACTAAGATCGCCATTGTTGGACCTTCTAGCTCGCTTTGGTTCGTGCTATCATCGACAATGTAATCTCAAGGTATATATTCCGTCATGAATCCATTTAAATTTGTTGATCCTTAGCTTAATTGGATTAGGGCGAATTTTACCCTAGAAAAATCGAATTGGGCGTTTTTTATTGAGCCCATTTTGAGTGAAATTGATGATTGCATTAGGTTAGAAACTTGTTTAGGAGTATATGGGTGCTTTTAGTTTGCATTTTGATCCCCGTTGCCTCTCCCTATGCTCGAAAAACGTGAGTAAGGTGAGAAACCGTCTCATCTCGTAATGCCAAGTTTATTTGCTTGGGTAGTGGGTCCCACTAGGTTGCATTGTAGTTGGGAAAACCCGTATTCGGCATTGTGGACCTTTGTTGGGTATTGTGGGCAAAACTGGAATTTTTGCCTTTTGTGACGGTCTTATGTCTGACAAAATAAGCGCCTGATTGAGCTTGAATTGAGTCAGTTTGCCTTGAAATGGACCTTATTGGTAGTTTAAGTCGCTTTGAGGCGTGATAAAATCACGTTTGCCTTTCTGCGGTCGTTTTTTGAATTTTTGACCGGTTTGTGCTCAAATCGGCGTATGAATTGCCCTTTTGAGCCGTAGAAAAATACCACACTACATTGGGAATGTATTTTGGTTTGTTGGCGGACCTTGTAGGGGTCTTGAAATGCCGTTTTTTTTGGTCTTGACTCGTCTTTTGCTTGAAAAAGATGGGCGAGTCATTTTTTGTTTTTTTGTTGTGAATGGTTTTGTTTGGTTGGATTTCGGGGCGGGATTGCCCTTATTTTGCTTTGTAGGCTGTGTTTTTTTTCGACTTGTCCATTTTATGCCGTCATAATGCTGAAATTTTGGCTGACGTTCTTTGTTCTTTTTGATTTTTTGTGCGGTACCATTTGGGACCCATGGCGTCCGTTGTTGAGGCATTGGAGGAGGAAGACGATCCTGGAGGGGAAGAGACGACTGTGTTTTGTTACAGGCTTGGTTGTGTTTCACCCTGGCGGCCTTTGCCCGGCCAATGATCGGGTATCGATCATTGGTCGTTGTCTGCAGAGGTTCGGATGACCGATGAGTGGGGTTCAATACGGGCGTGTTATCCCACGTTGCCGCTTTCAATTGCCGTTGAATTCAGCTGATTAGGGTTCAACATCGGGGTAGCACCTGTTGTCATGGTCCTCTTTCACTCCTGAATTCTGCTGTTTGGAGGCCAACGTCGGGGTGACGTGCTAAGTTATGATCCTCGGTTGTCGCGTCGTCCGAAGTCTGCAAGGCATCATTTTTCTTTTAGTCGTGGAGCAGGAACGAGGTATTACCGTCATTGTAACCACCTCTGCTTCCGCTGTTGCTCCTCTGCCCCTGATGTTGCTCTCTTTCTTTTCTGTTTGAGAAGATAGAGAGTGCTTAGTTCGGTAGGTGGCGGATAGCCCCCAGTTCGTTGTCTTAGGCCAGTGTCTGTATGATAGATGGTTGTTTTAGGCCAGTGTCTGTATTATAGATGGTTGTTTTAGGCTAGTGTCTGTAACAAACGCGTGTCGATGTATTTTGCATGAGGCGGTTTGTATATATGTATTTTTGGACTGTAGTTTATTTTTTGATTTTTGGCTATTTTGTGTTGTGTTTCGGAGGAGCGCTGTCGGCTGTTGGTTTTCCTTTTGCTTTGAACTAGTTCCTTCATCGTTAGTGTAGAAAACAGGCAACAGGTAGCACGTATGCATAAACGTAAACACGTAAAAGCATTTGATTGAAAACAAAATTAACCAAGATGACTTGAAGTTAAAATTGAATTTTGAAAATTGCAATGAATTTTGAAAATTTTTGCGACAAGTCGTGGTGTTTGGAATTCAAAAAGGAATTAATTTGAAAATTTTTAGCAATTAACTCGTGTCATGAATTAAATTGCATCGAAATTGTTGAAATTGATTTGTGACTCGAAAAATTCAAACTCTAACCGTCAGGATGAATTTTAGAAAAGTTTTTTGCGAGTATATTTGATTTTTGAGGTCAAGACTCGAATTTGTAAGTGCTTGAAATTTTGAAGAAAATTGATGTCATGTTATCAATTTTCGATTTTTATTTTGATGGAAAATTGCGAAAAAGCGAAATTTTTTTGGAATTTCGACTGACGTGGAAACGATCTGTCGCGGATCGGGGAGACTAGCCCTTCCCCCCTTTAAAAAAGAAAGAAAAATCGGCATGTTTAAAGCTGCGTCATGGAAACCGTGTCGGATTTCATGAAACGCGAAAACAAGGAAATGTGAGTGTGAGGAAACACAAAAACGTCCTGGGTCATCCCGAAGAGGCGCGAACTTTCTGGCGGGAGGTTTGAGGTGTCAGGAGAAAACAAAAGTTGAAAGAGATAAGTCAGCAGCGGGAATCCTGGGGAAGCCTCATAGAGGCGCGAGCAGCCTGGCGATGGAAGCCGGCTCTCCCCTTTTTCCTGAAAAACGCGTTGATCAGTTTGTATATATAGGGACGTTTGCGCTTCATTGTTTCATCATCCGAAACACAAAAACATCTCGACAAAACTTCTTCATCTTCTTCCACAAAAATATTTCATGGACGCTTTTGAAAACGCATTGCGACAATGGTGCCGGGATTTGTCGCCTCCCGATAAGTATCAACTCATTTGCATGGGAGTTGGTCAATTGTTGGTGCTCCGACAAGTCAAGGTGCAACCGTCATTTCTTGAAGCATGTTCTCGGTTTCGGGATTCGAAACACCATGTTTTCGTTTTCCCGAAAGGTGAAGTTTGTCCTCTTGCCGGAGAAGTTGGAGCCATTGGTGGGTGGCCGGGTTGTGTTCCGGTGCTTCCCCTGATTCGGTTGTGCTACAAGGAGAAATTCCGTTCCATGTTGGGCTTGTCAACAAGCCAAATCAACTTTCTTCTTGCTCCACATCGTGTGGATATGTTGGCTCTCATCAACATCTTTTTCAAACCGATTAGATGCTAATGTCTCGGAGGTGGCTAGGAGAAGGGCTCTTGCCTTTTGTTGTCCATGTGTACCTCTTTGTTGATGTCTTGAAGAAGGAGGGGCCAAAATGCTATGGTAGCATGACCCTTATTCATGTGATTGAGCAAATGGAGCATGGCAGAGATCTATCGTGGTTGGTGCTTGGCGAGATCATCCAAGGTTTAGACAAGGAAAGCTCTTGTGGAGAAGCTCCCTCTTTTAGGTCCCCAAGGATCCTTCAAGTGTGGCTATTGGAGAGGCTAAGGTATGTAGAGCCTCCGGTTAATTCTTCTTCTTATTCCTTCCGTCACCTTACCATGAGGAAGAAGTTGTACCCAAATAGTTTCGCTTCTTCCGAAGCTTATTGGGCCGCAAGATTGGCGTAGGAGAGTGGTCCTCATATCTGTTGGGTGGTGCCGTGGTGGCATTTGAGGTCCTTTACGGGGTTGCCCGCTTCGGGTGCTTGTAACACCCGTAAATTTCTCATTCTGACATTTAAAATTCATTTAACCGTTCGATTACTATATTTCATATTTTTAAATTATGTAATTTAATTAACCTCCTTTTGAACATAAATTTTATAAAATTTACACTCTTACAAGCTTGTTTATATAAAATAAATATTTCAGTCGGATAATAATAATTGTGACGATAATAATTGTTTTCCGTCTTAAGTTATAGACACATTTCCGTCTAGCAGGATCATCACATTTCTCTTATAAAACTATTTCAATTCGGACCAATCCGATTCCGACAACACTCACTCTTACCCACTACCTTTAAATAACTCATTATATATTATTATTACTATATTCATTATTATTATTATACCTTGTTATATATATACATATATTTATTATTACTAATATTATTTTGTTGTTGACCCGTCCCCACCCCCTTATTTCTTCCTTCTTCATTTTGGAATGAACCCAGCAACAGCAACAAAAAGCAACGACACACACAGAGCAACACACCCCCCCTTTTCATCACCTCCAACCTCAGATCCCGCCTCCATTCTCAACCAAATTTGATAAATTTTACACCAATAGCTTCCTCTCCTCGTCCTCCTTCTTTATATGTGAAAAAGAGCCAAGCTTTCGTCCTATTTCAATTCGGCCGCCTTACAAAGGATTCGGATTTTAGGTTACTTTCTTCTGTTTTGGGTTTTGTGTCATCCTTGGGCGACTCCGGTGGCGTTTAGGAGAACAAAAAAAAAAGGTAACGGTGATAGGTTACTCGACATTATGTCAATATTTCGTGTTATATGTTGTGGTTTGTTACTAGTAGTGTTTAAGTGTGAATCTTTGCATCTTTTTCTTGGACTATTTTTGAATGGTTGAATGTGACGGAATACTACGAGATTTCCATCTAAAATTGCAGAGATTACATGACTTGTAGTACTTGGCAGTGTATATGTATGAATTAGTTGATTTATATGAATTAATTCCGCCTTGCTTGTGCTTAGAACTTGTCTTAAATCTGTTTTGCAATGCGCTGTTTTGATCGGCCTAGCTGAGGACAGTTTGGAAAGGAAAAGAATGAGCTTGCTGGGGTTTGTAAAGTGTTAATTTTTCGTCTTGTTCTTGTCTTAAAACTTGTCTTAAATGGACTCGGTATGGGCGTCGTTTTCAGCAGGTATTAATGTTGTCTTTGGGGCTGTTTTGGGTATGAAATTTGGTGTTTATACGGACTGCTTTGGGATGAGAATAGGGTATGTGTAGTGTTGCACTTAGGCACAAAATTATGCTGCTTTGGGACGGTTTTATGACGGAAATTGGGACTGTTTTGACTCAGCCTTCTGGGTACTTCATGGTTGTTTTGTGTGGTCAGAATGAGGGGGCTGTGTGCTCTGTTTGGACAGTCGAAAATGATGGTCGTGTGAGCTGATGTTGTACAGTTTTGGGTGTCTTTGTGACTGGTATTGAGTGTTGTGACGAGTGAGTAACGAATTACCGTCTCATGTATATAAGTGCGTGCTTTAACCTTGTTAAATTTCGTGTTTATGGAACAAAACGCATCTGCCTTCAAGATTTACTAAAAAGCTACACTACTCTAAGCTAAGGCAACACACTACATAGTATTGCAGTACATTAAGATGTCTGTATAGACTACAGGAGCTATGATTAGCAAAGTAATTAATTAAGGTTATGCAGTAGTCTTAAGTTATTCCCATTGTTCAGAGGCCAAACCTTGTTTACTAGATATACTCCCTAATAAATACAAGTATTGGCTGGGTGGTTGTACTTTTGTTAAGATCGTCTTGTGAATTGATGTTGGCCTCGGCTTCGGCAGTGTGCATGGCCTAGTTGTGCCTAGGCTATGGCCTGTGCCAATTATGGATTTTAGTGGGGTTGAGCAAGGCTGAGCTGGGTGGGTAACAGAGACTGTTTGGGCAAGGGTAGGAGACTGATTAAGGTCTGGGCAGAGAACTTCTTGTGGCCTGGGCAGGGACTGGCTGGGCGGAGTGTAGCCTGGCAGAGTGACCTTGGTTGACTTGTTGTGGCCATTGGTCACGGCTGGTCATTGGGGTATCATGTAAGGGGTTGTCCAATGGCTGCTTAGGGTCGTGGTTATGGTGCTTTTGACGCCAAGTTTGGTCATTTGAAATAATTAAATATCCGTCTCGTGTTTTATATAACGTAATTCGTTAAATATCATTCCTTTTTTTTTTATATTCTTCCCACATGGTTTATACTTGTGGAATACATTCACTATTATCTCATGTGTATATGAAATGACATGTTCCCTTTTAATATGAACCTCATTTGATTAATTCATGCCTTGTGATATCTTACATTTGAGTTATTTATAATCAAATTCTTGTTTTGCTTACCTTAAATGGTCCGTTTCCGTTTAGCTACATTTTTATTCAAGTGACAATATTGAGGAAATGGGTTACTTATTCATATTCATGATTATGATTTGGCATGAAATGTCTCACTTGTATTATTATCGGTTCATTACTTGTAGCAGTCTCTTTCCAAGTTGATTCGCATCGCTTGGTTGAGTCGTATTGTTTTGATAATGCCTTTATGCTATACCGTATTGCTTGACTTATCTTTACGCCTCCTTCGGACTGTCCTACCGATTGTGGGTTTAGCTCATATATTCCGCCTCTTTCGGACTGTCCTGCCGATTGTAGGTTCTCGATTTCCGATTTAGGGTTCGGGTCTTGGATGCGGACTGTCCTGCCGCATGTCGAATCGGGAACTCTGCTGTCCCGAGAGTCTGGCCAGATTTAGACTAGGACTGAGTCTTGGGAGTACCATTGTCGTCCTACTAGGGGAATTATATATTTATATATGAGTAGTAAAGGTCTTGCTTGGTTATAGATATTGGTATTTATCTTTCAAGGTAAGAGTTATGCCTTGTGTTGTTTGTCTTGGTCCTATCGGATACTAAGGGTGAGCTATAAGCCCTCTAGTTGCGATATGATCGTCGGGATTGATGCTCCCATCCGTTCTTATGGTGAGATGCAAGCCATAAGTATGAATGTGACATTAGTAGCCACGTCCCGTGCAATGTTTGCTAAGTGGTTTTCCAAGTAATGGCTACACTTTCTATTCTTGTAATTTACATTGACTTATCCTTTACTTAACCGCTTCACATGATTCAGACTCCAATCTCATATCTAAGTTGTAATTCTTTAGAACGCGTGCTTTTGTATGAATGATCGTATTCCTGGCTTTCATGCTATTTGATTGTCTCACATTAATAGTTGAATCTCTATTATGCTAAGGTTGGTCTATCTTGTTCTATTTCATTTAATTGCCATGTTTAAATATGAACTTGATATTCATGCCTTTCGTAAGTTTCTTATATGACTTACCTGTTTTAGTTCTTTGTTATGTTCGTTTTGACATTTTGTGGCTGGGAGAACCTTGAGTTACTCCCCACTGACTGTGGCGTTCCTGTTTACATGAATGACAGGTATTAGTGGTGCATTCATGGGGTGAAGACTTGTGTGAGCTAGCAAGCACTTTGGTCTTGTAGTCGGTTTATTAGGATTGTTTAGACTCACCTTTTATTGTATTATCATTCGAGGGATATATTTTCCCTCACCTTGACTATCACGTTTGTATAATTTAAACTTTATTTCCGCATTCTTTATTTATGTTTTGGATTTTACTGAACCCGCGCTTTAAATTTTAAAACTTTCAAAATTTTCCTAATTTCCGCTTTAATTTAGTAGTTATATTTTCCACTTTATCGCGGGGTGTCACAGTGCTAGTCCTCGTTCTTTGATGGTGGTGGTTTTGAAGGTTGCTTCCTTCATATATCCCGAAAGGCTCATTTGGCAAATGGGGCGTCAACAAAAGGTGCCCGCTCAAGATACTCTTGTCAAAGAGAATGTTTTCCGGAACTCTGAGCTTGTGGAGGTCTTTGAAAGGTGGTGGGCCACTAGGCCGCTTTGGGAGGTACCAAACCCCGTTGCCACGACATGGGTGACTCCCGCTTATGTCAAGTGGTCACGTGCTCCGTCCTTGGAAGAGAGATCCAAATTCCATAAGGACGAGGTTGTCGACCTGAAGTATCAAGAGGTTGGCAAAGCCAACCGTGCCTTCTTTGAGGAGTATGTTGATGAAGCTACCCCCGATGTGATGAGACGACCGAAGAGGAGGAGTTCCGGCCCCAAGAATATGGTGGGCCGTGCATTGGTTCTTTTTTGATCGAACATGGGGTCTTGTGCTAGGCTGGAGGTCGTCGCCGTCTTAGATCCGTTGAGGATCCGTTACGAAGAGGAAGTCCATGCTAGGCGGGCCAACAAGAAGAACAAGGGGAAGATGTACCCCGAAGGAAAAGGCAAGGGTAAAATGGAAGAGTGAGGACCTCCATTACCCTTTTTATTATTATGTTGTATTAGTGTTGTGAATTTTTATTATGTCGTACTAGCTAGTTATTGTGTGTTTTGTGCTATATTTATTATGTGAGGTGTTTTAGGCGACACCTTAGCTTTGACAAGTTGTAGACTCGTCGAGCTTTAATTGTTGTAATTGCAATCCCTCCCATTATTAATTAAATAAGAGGATTGCTCGTGTCGAGAATTGTGAACGCTTGTTTCTTCCATCCATTTGGTAAAGGCAATTCGATTTGAATCGTCCTAAACGTTTGCACTTGGGAAAATGGGATTTTTGTAGGAAGGGAGAAAGGCTTATTTTTGTATTTTTGTGGGAAAGGGAATGGTTTTGCCACTTCTTTTTTTTTGATGGGGATGTTTTTTTTGTACGTGGCTGATGTTTTTTTATTATGGGGATGGTTGTATTCTTCCTGTGTAAGAAAGGACTGCCTACGTATTCACCTGAAGAGGTGAAATCAAACCATGATCGTAGTTCGAAATGTTTTGTAAATTTGATTGGGTTTTGTGGTTGTATCCCTCAGGCATAAGAGGGATTGCCTACGTATTCACCTGAAGAGGTGAAATCAAATCATGCGCGTAGTTCAGGAGTTTTTGTTTTAGTGCAAATGGATTTTGCCTTTGACATATCAAAGGACCTTCGAAACGGGCAAGGTGCCGCAGCTTAGACTCGATAAAACATGCAATTTCAAATCAGAATACGTTGAGGAACTTGACTTGAAAAGGGGTTGAGGTGGTTGGTAGTTGTAAAACTAGGCTAGGTTGTTGGTTGCTATGGTTCAAGGGTAGTATTTCTTGAGTTAGTCTAGGTTGGTCGGGTTTGTAAAATACTCCCCATCTAGGTCACTCAGTCTCACTGCGCCCCCCGAAAGTATCTTCTTGACCAGGTATGGCCCGACCCAGTTGGGTTTGAATTTCCCCCTCGGATCGACGGGTAACGGTGCTCGAATTGACTTGAGGACCAAATCGCCCTCCTGGATGTTCCTGGGTTTAACCTTCTTGTTTAATGCCCGTTGTATACGTCGTTGGTATAGTTGGACATTGTGCAAGGCGTTGAGTCGTCGTTCGTCTAGAAGAGTGAGTTGCTCGTACCTTCGACGGGTCCATTCTGCCTCGGGGACTTGACTCTCTAGTAGGATACGTAGAGAAGGGACCTCTAACTCTACCGGTTAAACCGCCACCATACCATATGCTTGGTAGAAGGGTGTGGCGCCTGTCGGTGTTCGATTGGAGGTTCGGTATCCTCAGAGTGCGAATGGGAGTTTGCTCGGCCAATCGCGGTAGTATTCTTGCATTTTCTTGATAATGGTGACAAGAGTTTTGTTAGCTGCCTCCACTGCTCCGTTGGTTTGGAGACGGTAGGAGGATGGTCGATGTCGTTTGATCTTGTATTTGTCTAGCAAGGCCTGAGTTTCCGCCCGGAAGTGAGAGCCTTGATCGCTGATGATTTCATGGGGTACCCCATATCTGCAGATGATGTTGTTTTGTATAAACTTGGCCACTTGTTTGGCAGTCAAGACTGTATATGACTGCGCTTCCGCCCATTTGGTGAAGTTGTCGATGGAGACGAGGACAAAGCAGTGCCCCTTGGTGCCTACCGGGTTGACTTTCCCGATGATGTCGATGCCCCAGGTCGAAAAAGGCCAGGGTGACGTCATGGTGTATAAAAGGGATGGTCGTATGTGTTGTATGTTGGCGAAGATTTGGCAATTGTGGCAATGTTTGACGTAGTTACGGCAATCAGCTTCCATAGTGGTCCAGTAGTAACCTAGCCGCATGATTTTCCGTGTAAGCATCATTGCGCTCATGTGAGGGCCACGTTCTCCGTCGTGAACCTCTCCCATAACTTTTTTGGCTTTGTGATGGTCGATGGAAAGGAGGAGAATTCCTTGGGGTGTTCTTTTGTATAGTTAGTCTTGGTTTATCACGAATTGTGATGCAAAGAAACGGATGGCTCTTTGTCCCCTTTGATCAGAGTTGGGAGGGAATTCGTTTTTGGTTTTTTAATTGAGGATGGCTTGGTACCAAGGTTCATCATGGCTTTCCTCGTCCTCGATGATGGCGCAAATGTGAGCTGACTCGCTCCTTCTCTCAACACATAGGGGCATCGATGTCATGTCGTCGGGTATGTTGACGAGCGCGGCGAATTTCGCCAGGGCATCAGCAAATTGATTTTCCTCTCGTGGCAAGTAGAAGTAGTCGATTTGGTCGAAGAATTCGGCCTCTTGATTGATCTTTGCTCGGTAGGGAGCTAAGCTGTCAGATCGGATTTTCCATGATCCGGACACCTGATTGATGATGGGCGAGGAATCGCCGTGGACCCTCAGTCTCTTGAAGCCCAATGTGATGGCCGTTTGTAGGCCGATGAGGATGCTTTATATTCAGCGGCATTGTTGGTGACGACAAAGTCCAGTTTGAACAAGATCGGAACATGTTCTCCCTTCGGTGATATTAGAAGGGTTGCTACCCCGAAGCCTCTCAGATTAGATGCACCCTCGAAGTATAGGTCCCATGCGTCAGAATCGGCACAAAGGATGTCTTCATCAGTAAGTGACCATGTGTCGGTCGTTAGATCCTCGTTGACGGGATTCTCTGCCAGGAAGTCGGCGACTGCTCTTCCCTTGATAACCTTGAGGGGTACAAACTTGAGATCAAACTCGGACAGCACGAGTTTCCACCTAGACATCCTTCCGTTTAGTACGGGTTTTTTGAAGATGTATTTGACCGGGTCCATCTTGGAGTAGATGTGGACCGTGTAGCTGAGCATATAATGCCGCAGCTTCTTTGTTGACCATACTAAGGCAAGGCATGTCTTCTCCAGCTGGGTATACGTCGTCTCGTACTCAATGAACTTTTTGCTGATGTAGTGGATGGCTCATTCTTCGTTGCCAACTGTTTGTGTCAGCATAGCTCCCATGGCTGTGTTTGTGACAGTTAGGTACAAGGATAAAGGAATCCATGGTTGAGGTGGCATGAGAACAGGAGGTTTGGATAGGATGTCCTTTATCCTGTCGAAGGCCTTTTGACAGTCGTCGTCCCAATCGGTGTGATCGGAGGCGCGCAGTTTCTTGAATATTGGTTCACAACTCATAGTGAGCTTGGCAATAAAGCGGCTGATGTATTGAACCTGACCGAGAAATCCCCGAATCTCCTTCTCGTTCTTAGGCCGAGGCTTTTGTTGGAGGGCTTTGATTTTGGTTGGATCAATCTCAATGCCTCTTTTGCTGACGACATGTCCCAAGAGTTTTCCGAAGGTGACCCCGAATGCGCACTTCTGAGGATTTAGTCTCATGTTATATTTCCGGAGACGAGCGAAGAATTTCCGGAGGGCACTGATGTGGCCGTCCCGTTCCCTTAACTTGGCAATCATGTCGTCGACATACACCTCTACCTTCTTGTGCATCATATCATGTAGGAGAGTGGTAGGGGTTCTTTGATAAGTTGCCCCGGCGTTGATGAGACCGAAAGGCATGACCGTGTAGCAATACGTACCCCACTGTGTAGTGAACGCAGTCTTGTGCATGTCTTCCTCAGCCATTTAAATCTGGTTGTACCCAGCATACCCGTCCATGAAGGATAGGAGGGCATGTTTGACAGTATTGTCCACCAAAATGTCAACATGTGGCAAAGAGAAGTCGTCCTTTGGACTCGCCTTGTTCAGATCCCTGAAGTCGACGCAAACCCGAATTCTTCTGTCTTTCTTTGGTACGGGCACAATGTTGGCCACCCAACAAGAGTATTCAGACACTTTCACGGCCTATTCAGGACGCATCTGGCGTAGCTTCTGTTTCACAGGTTTAGCTCCGGGCATGTCTCTGTAAGACTAGGCGAACACGTCCTTCTATTCGTGGGGGAGGTGAATGAACTGTTGTCTTTCCGAGGGGTCTAGGGTTGTCCCTATCCTAAGTTCTTGAGGTGTGTTGTCGGTTCCTACATTAATAGGCTCGGTCTCCTCAATGATGGGGGTTCTGGTTTCCTGTTTGTCAAGTTCTTTGACTAGGTGAGGTGGGTAGTCACTCAAGTCAAATTCCTCATAGTCATTCAGAATTGCATTGCAGTTAAAATGAGACGAGTCATAAGAAAACTTAGCGTTCATTAAGTTGACACGAGCGAAAAACTCGGAAAGGACAGACATCTCGTGGTCAGTCAGAGGCGACACAATAGAGGAGGCGGCCCCTGGAACAGGCTCCAGGTTGTCACCTTTCATGGGAGCGGGGGTGACCCTAGCAGACTCGGCCTCTGAATCAGCCACGACTTTGTGATAAAACAGTGGGAAGGGGACCTTGATTGGGACGTCAGGAATGTTAGGAGCTATGACAGACTCTTACTCCGACTCGGACTCAGATTCAGATCCTTCTTCACTTCCCTCCTTGAACATAGGGCCTTCTCCAGTTGTGATCTTGAGAATGCGGCCTTGGCGATCGGTCCACTTGACGATCTTCCTCCAGCCTTAGGTATTTTTCTCCGGGTCGGTGTCGGAGATCAGGGCGGTTGGGTCAAACTGGTTGTCCTTTAGGGCGATGTTGATGATGTCCCCATATTCGAGGTGCTTAATGTTATCTTCCTTAAAGAGGAGTGTGACGACTTGTCCATCGAGGAATGACGACGGCTTAGATTCGGTTGATGCAACTTCGATGTTGTCGGGGATGAAGTAGCAGTCCTTGGCCACAGAGTCATAGATCGGCTCCGGGAAGCCATGGTAGAGCTCGGACTCTCCCTCGGGGATAAAGTTTCCATTGAGGGTTAGATGATAAGGACGGAGGATAACTCTGTGTTTCTTGCGCTTTCGAACTAGGAGGTTCATCTCCTGAATATCTTCATCGGTAGGCTCATATCCCAGTCCGAAGGGAATGTTGGGGACCTTAGCCTATTTCAAGGGAGGTAAGGTGCTCTTAAGTGGATTGAGGGGCAAACCCGGGAAGTAACCCTAACGCATCATGATACGGTTGACTGTGAGGTTGGCAAACGGGTCAGAATCAAAGGGTGTTGATTCATCAGTTATGGTATTCACGGCTTAGAAACCTCACATTTTATTGTCATCCTCCTCAATGGCTTGGGAGGCTATTCCCTTTTTCATGGCGGCTTTGATCGGAGAAGCAGGAATTGTGATTGTTTTCCCGTTGAAGGGGACCCTGATTTTATGGTGAACAGTCGAGGTAACTGCCTTGACGGCGTGAATCCATGGGCGTTCCAAGAGCATATTGAAAGAGGCTTCGATGTCGACCACCTGAAAACTGGTTTGCCTTTCCAGTGGTCCGATTGAGACAGTCAGAGTGATGAGCCCTGCGACCTTGCGACGAGTGCCGTCGTAAGCACGTACTCCTTGGTTCGTTGGGACCAAATCAGCTTCCTTAATACCCAGCTTGTGAGCAGTCTTGAGAAGGATGACATTCACTGCGGATCCGTCATCTACAAGAACCATGGGCACATTCTTCTTGAGGCACTGTACGATGATGTATAGGGCCAGGTTATGATTGGCTCCGAATGGAGGGATATCCTCGTCAGAGAAGACGACTGGGTTGTTCAGATCAGGGGCGTCCCTCGTCATATGTGCCACTGTTTCTTCGGGGGAAGAGGTTGAGGGCACAATTAGTTTTCCCAAGGCCTGAAGCAAAGCATGTCGATGTTCAAAGGACGTTGCGATCAATTGCCAGATTGAGATTTCGGCTTTTGCCTTCTGAAGCTGTTTCAGGATTGAATTCTCAGGAGCCTTGGGTTGAGTTTCTACTTCCGGGACGACTTGGTCATTCGTTGTTGGAACGACCGTTGGATTGTTCAGGTTCTGATAGGGGCGTCCGGACCGGGTAAGATGGCCGATCTCTTTCGCCCGTTTCTCCTTCTCTGGGACAAGGTAGACGTCCTCAACATCATCTCTCCAGATGCCATTAATTTCAGAGTCTCGAGGGTACCTTGGAGGGGTATTCCTCGGTGGGCAGTTCTTGTGAGGGATATTTTTGTGGGGGTGATTTTTGTGAGGGTGATTGTTATGAGGGTAGTTAATGTGAGGGTGATTCTCGTGAGGTGCATGCCGGAATGGTCGCGGGAGCAATCACCCTGGTGTGGGTAGTTTTGGACACTAGGGGGACTCTCCCTTGGGTGCGGCGGTGGAGGATTGAAGATAAGTCGACGGTAGGCATCGTCAAGTCGGGTTATCCTTTCGGAGAGATTAACTATGGCTTTCTCAACCTGTTGGAACATAGTGAGTATAGTGGCAGCACTAAACACGAACACCCCGTCCGACGGATCTTTTTCCAAGGCATTAACCTCATCATCGACTGGCAGGATGAGGTGAGAGCAGTTTAGAGTCGGCTCATCGTCAGAGATGGCGTGGATTCCCAGAGGGTTCGTTTTGTTGTTCGGCTTAGTCGGTGGGGGTAAAGGCAAATCTCCTTTCTCAATCATGTCTTGGATGATGTGTTTGAGTTTGAAGCAGGTTTCGGTATCATGCCATTTCCCTTGATGGTACTGACAATAAGCATTGGGGTTCCAGAAGCGGTATTTCTTAGCATCGGTCGGATCCGGGGTGGGTCCGATCGGTTGTAACTTCCCCTGGTCTATGAGCCTCTTCATAGAACTTGCATAAGTTGGCCCTATATTAGTGAACACTCTCTCGGGGCGCTCATCTCTCTTAGTGGATGGTTCGACGAGGTTGACCTCATCGATCTTGTTCAAAGGGCGAGATCCGGTTGATGTGGATCCCTAGTAGCCTCTGCCAGTGGTCTTCAATACGTGTCCCCAGAATTTGCAGGTCTTGGGAGGTCTTGATATTTTGATATCTCAGTAAGTTGGCATACACTGGACGGATATTGTTGACGAACTTTTCCACCAAAGTTGATTCACTCGGTTTACTGACCAATTGAGTACTCACCCTCCTCCAACGGGTTAAGAACTCGGTGAACCCTTCCTTGTCGTTCTGGATTAGCACCTCGAGAGTACGGGTATTGGCCTAGATTTCTACATTGTCGGCATATTGTTTGGCAAACTCAACTGCGACCTCATCCCAAGTAGTATGGTTTTTCGGATCAAGGGAGTAGTACCATTGGAGAGGGATCAGTTCCAAAGAGGATGGGAAGATCCGAGTGAAAAGTTACTGTTTGATCCCTTTAATGCCCATATAGTCTTTGAAGGCACGGATATGATTGAGCGGGTCCTCCACTCCTTTGAACTTAGGTACATCAGTTAGGGTAAAGTTGTCAGGTAATTGATCCCCAACAGGTTCGAACCTTCGGTTGTTCTCAAGATGGATATTGTTACCCCGGGCTAGGAGCTGTTCTTCCAAGAGCTTTAGCCTCTTCTCAGTTTCAGTGAGAGGTGGAGTATTATGTTCTCCGATTTCCTTGTTTTCCATGGCATCGATACGGGTCTTGACGCGATCCAGGGTGACCTTAAGAGCGGTGAGCAGGCTGGCTAGATTATCAGTCGTGACATTTCTGTTGTTATCATTGTTGTTGGGCGAAGATGAAGACGAGGCCATTGCTCTGAGGCAGAAAAACGGCTCACATTACAACTCAATCCAACACGGTTCAAAGACTGAACGCAGATAATACAAAGGACGAGACAAAGATTAGACTCAACAAGATGAGGGTGACCGTGTGTGGTTCCTCGGTGCTGACTCGATTTATGACATGACGGTGTTTGACAAAACCTTTGACATGAGTCCAACATAACGGCGCGACGCCATTGGACGGGTCTCGTGGTGAGACTACTCATAAGTAAAGACCCATAAGTACGTTTGCTTAGACTCGATAGACACGAGGCGGAATTGGAATGGTGGACTAAAGTTTTCGAAAATAGAAATTTTCAAAAAGATTCATTTGTCGCTTTAATGGACGGCTACCGAAGATAGAGATCTCCTCAAGTCGGTCAGTTGAAAGGGTTGTCTTAAGTTTATTTACAAAAGACAGTTTGAGTTTGAATCGGCTCGGAAAACAGTGTATTGTCTCCCAAGACGGTTTTTGAAATTCAAAATTGTATGTTTTGAAAATCGGCCTTGAAATGTTTGAAGAGGTCTCGGGGACGGTTTATGGTCCTCGGGATCTCGAAAGTGTCTCGAGAAAAGGGGGTGTGCATCTCTCGGGTTTTGAAAGAGCCATTGTCGGCGCGAAACGGGTCAAAATCTGTGTCTAGACGCGGCGATTATAAGGGCCTAGAAAGGCGTGTTGAAAGTGGTTATATAAAGCCGAGTTTTAAAATCGTCATTACGACGGCCTAGAAAGGCGTGCTGAAAGTGGTTATAAAAAGCCGGGTTTTAAAATCGTCATTACGACGGCCTAGAAAGGCGTGTTGAAAGTGGTTATAAAAAACCGGGTTTGAAAATCGTCATTACGACGGCCTAGAAAGGCGTGTTTAAAGTGGTTATAAAAAACCGGGTTTGAAAATCGTCATTACGACGGCCTAGAAAGGCGTGTTGAAACTGGTTATAAAAAACCGGGTTTGAAAATCGTCATTACGACGGCCTAGAAACGCGTGCAACGGTCGGTGGAAGACCGAGGTTTGAAACGGCCATTATAACGGCGCGAAAAGGGTGTTTTTGAAAGTTTAAAAATGACACGGAAGGACTTATGATCATGTAGCACATAAGCACTCACAGTTCATTTTATTATGCATTATGCTGACACGGGTTTTGGCTTAATAGGGTGGGGGTTACACACCAAGCAATCAAACCCCGATTTACGAGAGGGATACCAATCCAAATAAAATGTGTATGGAGGGTGCCCTAGCCTCGTGCTCGAAAGTGATGAAAGCTCTTTGACGAAACATAAATGTGTGACGTCAATGGTATGCTTGACTCAATCGGGATTCGAAACGCGGGGATAAGAAAACTCACGCCGACAAGACGAGCCAATTGGTCGAGAAGGGTTAGGTTGTGGGCCCGGACAAGGAACCCGACCGTGACCGTAGTATCAATTAATATATTCCAACCAAGACCTCGTTTGAGTCTCACCATCTAGGGATCACAAAGACATAAGTGACCTAGTTATCCCCAGCGGAATCGCCAAACTGTGGACATGGGCCACGTCTCGGTCTGTGGATTTGGGCCACTTACCCGTCCGTAGTCGCGGGCCACCTGCACGCCAGGCCAATCTGTGGACATGCAGCGGTCTTTTGAAAGCCACGCTCGGCGGCGTAAAAATGCTTTCGACCGGATCGTTTTAGATCGGTCGGTTTCGTCTCGATAAGGGTCTTGAAACGATTAGAGATGTTAGGAGTCGCCACCAAGCATTTGTGGGATGCTTGGAACCCGTTCGAATTCCACTTTATACCTCGGTCAAATCGAAGCACATAGCAGCGTTTGACATAGGTACAAAAGATAAGGAAATCGTCCCTCTTTAGCATCCTATCTCTAGAATGACTCTCGTACGCCTGGATAAGGTCTTCCACTATCCAAAGTTTCTGAGTAAGAGGTGAAGGTACGTATTGGGAAGCCCTTTAATCAGACACCCAATCCCTCCCACGGTAGCAGCCTCTACTGATCGATCTTGGTTGGTTGAATGCAAAAGTTGATAAAACGGTTTAAATGCATGAATGCGCATCCAATGATTTAAACCTAACATGTGAGAGCTTTCTAAGTCGGTTTATTTAATCCAAGTATCAAGTATAAGATGTCGAGTTGGATTAATGATTGATTTGCATGCAAGACGGAAATTAAACATCCATTTACCGTATTAGGTTTAGAGTGCATAACGTGATCCATTTAATAAGGCATTTTGCAAATATGATTTTGAACGAGTAAATAGTCATCTGATCTGTCCTATATCCGGACTAACCGGATTCGGGATCGTCCTAGACAAATGCTGGAAGGGAACAGGCCCTGTACCAGACGGCTACATAAGGCGCGAGCCAGCCGGCGGTATAAAGGGGCCTCCCCTGGTTCTGTAAATGAGAAAGAAAAGGCCTGCTTGAGGCGCGGATTAGCCTACGATTGTATGCCGTGTTCTGACTATTTGGAATACGTTACAAAACGTGTTGAGAATGGGTGTTTGAACCCGATTTGGTTTGAAAGGGTCGTTTAGACCGCATTTGTTGATTTGAAGAACTAGAGTCGAATAATCATCATTATTTTGATAATATTCGGTGTCGGGTTCGATTTGACAAACTTGACATGGATAGTTTTGAAAATAATTATGAACTAATTGTTTTATGTTCATTTGAATGTAATTAGTCGATACTCGTCATCGTACCCGAGTTGAAATCCGGCATGTTATGTAGAACCAAGGATGATTTTGTGTTGAACCAAATATTATCACTGAAACACGGATTTAACCGTCATGGTATATGGAACCGAGGATGAAAAATGCTTTATGGTTAAAACAAATAAGATGAAATAAAAAGGGTTTAAAAATATTTGAAATGGTGAAAACCGATTACGATTATGAAAATGAATTAAAGGCAAATGACGAGAACAAATACGGTTGATCTCTGACCTAGGCACCCCATTTAGTCACGGGCAAGCCGGCGAACCAAGGGGGCTTCTGCCTCAGGCCCAAAATCAGTTTTGGCTCGTTTATTCCATGTTTTGGTTCATGTTATGTACGTTTTAGCATGTTATAGTCATGAAACAAATGAAAACATAATAAAAGAGGATTTTTACACACTCATACTTACATGTTTGGTTATGGCGAGTGACTGACGTAAGTGTAACAACTCGTTTGATCGGAAAAAACTCGGTTTAAAACCGTTTTGGTAAGTAAAAAGAGTGTTATAAGTTTAGTGACGGTGTAGTGGTCGAAGTGGTCGGTCAAGTGATTTAATGCACGACGACGGTACCAAACAATGTGTAAGGCTTGTATTTACTATCGGTAGGTCGTAAATACGCGTCGGATTGTGACTTAAGAAGTCGAGTAGAGAATTTTAAGGGAGAAAAGAGGGGGCGGACACTCGCGTAACTCTTAAATGGGTGGCATTTGAGGGGTATTTATAGGAGAATGAGTGTTTGTGTGAGTTTTGAGCGACGTGGCCCCCTGGGCTGCTCAAAGAGGCGCGAGCCACGTCACGGTTCTTCGAGGTGAGTTGTCGCTTTCACAACAAACGCAATCATGATTTGTTCTATCCTAGGTTTTGTAGTCACATGTTTGGTACTTGACCATTCATGAACCGGGAAAACTTAAGGTAGATGGTTTGAAATGTTTTGTTTTTGGTGGTTGATTCGGTTTGACTCGTTGTTGGAGTCGGGATTTGAATTTTTGAGTCAGTTTTTGGTCAGGTGTCGGTTTTGACTCTAGTTAGTGTCATTGCGACCCCATCGTCATACATTAAACACTCCAGGTATTTTTGAAATGTTTTATTTTCGAAATCGTTTTAAGTTTTCCGACGTAAAGTTGTACACAAACAGTCGTTCAAACGCCGCGATTCCAAAACATGTTATAGTCCGATAATCATCGGGTGTTTGTTGGAGTATCAGCAGATACTGGGTATCTACGGGATACGGATATCGTTAAAAGTATTGAAGACATGCTTAATCAATAAAACGTCTTGACGAAGTCATTTAGATTGGCGCGAGATCGGTTGGGATATGACGATAATACAAATGTGAAGCTAAGGCTCATAGGAAGAAGGCAAATGGATGCTCGAACATACAACCTACCAACTGTAGATGAGGTTGCAATGTTAATAATTGGTGACGTCGGAACCTTTGATGAAAGAGATTTAATAATTGAGAAAAAAGACGGCACATTGAAGAGAATTGTTTGGGCTAAAAATAGCACAATAAAGAGAAGGCCCACTTGATAAAATAATGGATTGTGGAAGGAGTGATAAGGAGGAAGAGAGCCCGTGATTGAATAAAGAATGGAGAAAGGAAATGGGCCGGCATGCACGCAGGAGAAGACTGAAGCCCATCAGAGGAGGCGTCTGGGATTAGGAAACGGGGAGTCAGGGAGATCAAGGAGAATTGAGGGAGACGACCAAACATGGAAAGAGTTATTATGGAAGTTATATTCCCTTTCCATAATCAAGGTAGGACATGCCTATGGTTCTTACCCTATAAATAGCCAAGGAAGCAATCGAAGAAGGATATACATTCATTCATACACACATCCGCATTCTCATCAAGACATCAACACATACACACATCCACACGCATAAATTCGAGATCTCATCAACACGATACCTCGTGTCAGCAAGACTAGCATTACGATACAACTGTAATTATCCTCCCATTCGAGAATAGTGCAATATTTAGCAGCGTACCGTCCCTCCCGCGGTTGTTCCCACAGTGGGTTTTCCGCGTAGGGGAACAAGTCATTAATGGTGTCAATCATCACAATAAGTATAAACAGGATGCTTCTCACGCAGGGCCACAAGAGTGGCATCGGAGTAGGGGGCAATATTTCGTACTTTATTTCCTTATTTATACATCAACATACGACCAATCATTCAATCAACCAACGAGTAAGACCACATTGACCCGAATCAACTAATTCGGTAAAAAATACCTAAACAGTTTGGCGCCGACCGTGGGGCATTGTGGTCGTCAATCGTTGATACTCTAAATACACAATGGATAAGCAAGCATCAGACGCCGTGTCAGGGAGCAGATAACCCTCACCACCACACACTTCTACTCAAAGTCCAGCATCAACAGTGGCAGCACAGGCTCCCGGACATACTTCGAGAACAACACCAACAACAAAAACCTCTCTACCTCCTAAGACTCCTGCTGTCACAACCCAGGCCAGATCAGATAAGGGAGCAGCAAGCTCAGGTCTCATCCCACCACCTAGTCCCACGCAGATCTTGCTCACTGGCGTGGAGAACCTCCAGAAAGCCATGGAAAACATAAGAGAAGACCAAAAGAAAGCAGAAACTGAAGCAAGGAAGAGGGACAGAGAGCTTTGGGCGCAGATAGACTTCCTGAAACAGCAGTCTGCCACCTCGACGAGCAGGGCAGGGGAAGGAAGGTCTCCACTAGTAGATCTGACACAGGGGGCATCAGGCAGCAGGAATCCACTTCGACAGATACCAGCCGAACTGGTAACAAGGTTGGATCTAATACGGTACCGACGGACGGAAGAATAACCCTACAAGGGCTGGGATACCTCACACCAGACACCTGGCCAGCAACCAGCCGTATGGAGGCACGAACGGGTGGCATCCCTGTCAGCAGTTTCGCAGCAGCTGATCAGACACCTGGGGCACGGTCCGAGTGGAACCAGCAAGAGAAGTGGCAGCAGGGGACAATCGTTACTTCAACCCCCCTAGCTACTGGAAAACATCAGAACCTTCAAGAGCTCGGGTCAGGAGGCAGTATATTGAACCAGAAGGCAGCCGACAGGCGGACCCCAGATTTAGGAAGCATAACAAATCAACAGTACTTGGAGCAAAAAGAAATACTGAGTAGGGTCCCAGGGCTGCCACCCCCACTCGAGAAAGAAGCACTAGACAGCTACGCCGACTCACCATTCGTGGACACCATATCCATTATGGCCATGCCAAAGGGATTTACAAATCCAAATATGCCTCTCTTTGGCGGCACAGTAGATCCCTTTGACTATATAAGCCAGTACAAGTAGAAGATGATGACAGTAACAGCCGTAGGGCAAGTCAAGGAGGCTTGCATGTGAAAAGGATTTGGATCCACCTTAACTGGACCGAAAATACGATGGTTTGTGAGCCTGCCCAACAGGTCGATATCCACATTTGCTGAATAAGTGAACGCATTCACTCAACAATTTGCAAGCAGCAGGAAGCCGCAGAACCATGCAGGACACATGTACAGAATCGTCCAGGGGACAGGAGAGACCATTGGAGAATACAATACTAGGTTCAACAATGAGAAGGTAGCAGTACGAGAGTGCGACGTCTCGATAGCAGTAGAATCCTTCAAAAGAGGCCTCCACCATGACTCCGACCTATATAAGCAGCTGACTATGCATCCCAGCCATAGCTTTGAGGCAGTACAAGAAAAGGCAGCTGCCGCAATCAGACTAGAAGAAGACATCCTAGCTAGAGCCAACCTACCTAATACACCAAGTGTTTCTAGTACCTCACCTATGGAGAAATCAGGAAGAAAGCATCCCACCAGCACGAAGGACGAGAGTATAGGCCATATGGAAGGGGAGTCAACAGAATCGAAGAAAATCAGCAACTCCCTACTCTGGCAGAATATGGATTCACCACAAGCATCGGAGGAATCCTGAAAGCACTCAGGGAGATGAGTGATGTGAACATTATTTGCGCACATTTAGTCCCCTAATTGAGCCTATTTTGCATACTATTATAACATTCTATGACCATTTTATCCGTCAAAACCTTCCTATTTGCTTTTCTATCGCATTTCATATGTTTTGTAGAAAAGGAGATAATAAGGCGGAAATTCCCGTCTTTCGCGCACATCTGGAAGCTACTTGACGATAATAGACGGGCTAGTATGAAGAGGAAGCAAAGACTAAAGACCAATCTCGCAAGAATAAAATGGAAATGAGCAAAAAGGGGAAGAAAAGAAGAAGAACCATCTGAAAGAACAATCCGAGCGGATTGTCTCAAATCCGCCCGTCTCCACTAAACGATCCGAGCGTCCTGCTCTGAATCCGCTCGGATTCCTCCACCCGAATCCGCCCGGATTCTTTTGAATCCGCTCGGATTCCCCTGCCACAATCCGCCCGTCCCGACTCCAATACGCTCGGATTCCTTCACAGCATGATTTCGTCTTCTCCAAGCTTCAAAGAAAGACTCCTTCCTCCGAAAAATACCGAGTCTCCCCGCTCAAATCTAAAAAGTGTAATTACTAGTTTAGCCCTTAGTTAACCCTAATTGCATCCACCTAATTCGCACTATAAATACCCCATCTTTGTAATTAATCAAGTATGTTGTTTTTAGCTAGAAAAATCCTTCTTTAGATTAGATTAGGAGTAGATTATAATAGATTACTCTTTAATCTTTCCACAAATTACACATTAATCTCTCCTTAATTATTGTTCATGTTTATTATTCAAGTTTATTATTGGGTAATTGAAGATTATTGGGTTATTATTGGGAGATTGACAACCTTCCATCAATCATCAAGTTTCTTCTATTATTCTTTGCTTTATTATTTGGATCATCTCAAGTTTGGTATAAATCCTTTACTCTTTACTCTTTATTGTTTATTTCCTCATTCTATTATCATGTTTATACTTGTTGTGATGATTGACACCATTAATGACATATTTCCCATGGTAATGAGTGAGTAGTTTCTTTAGCTAGGATTAGTGGGTAATTAGGGGAAACCAACATGGGATTGATTCATGCTTAATCTAATATGTTCACATGATTAAATTGCTTGCTTGTTGTGATGTCAACTTTATGCACATGTTATGTTTGATGAAATGCTAAGCCTATGAATCCTTGCATTTACAACCATCTCTTATCTATTCAACTTGACTTGTAAGATATAAACCAACTCGAGTCTTGTTAGACCATGCATTGAAGTTGATTAGGAGGAAAGTAAGTCGACTTGTAGGTGTTGTACAATCTAATCGATTCGGCTCCGGGACCCAACTCTTTCTAAGAACCGTAAGATATAACCCAACTCGGTTTCTCCACAACACTAATTGCTTGCATATAATTGTAAACATGTTTGTATGATCAACACCATGAATCCCCTATGACCCCATGATATCCTAGCACTTTTAACCATTTGTTTACATCCTTCCTTTTATTGTTTGTTTTATTATATTGCTTGCATTAGTTTAGACACAACTACAAACCCAAACAAATTGTGACACTAGCATAAATTGAGATAGATAGACTTAGAACCCAAAGCACACCGTCCCATGGATCGACCTCGACTTACCGCTAACTAGTAGTTTGTTGAGTATTATAAATGTGTTTGATTGAGAGCCCCGACGACACTCCCATCAAAATGGCGTCGTTGCCGGGGATGGTGTTATGTGATTAAGTTCTTACTTGTTTGTCTATTTTAATTGTGCTTTCACCTTGAGGAACTTGTTCCTCAAGGGTTGTTCTTACCGTTTTCGTATAGTTTCCGTGTTTGTAGTTATCTCCTTGTCTTAGTTATGATGACTCAAGACATGTGTTGTGGAGTATGTGGTGGATCTTTTGAGTATGACTATGGGTATGGGGAGTTTGAGGAGCAAGTCAACACAAACCTACCTTACTATTTGTACAATGAAAATCCTAACCACTACCCCAATTTTTCCCACCAAAATCACCACACCCAATATCAATAACAACCACCCACTCAATACCCGTTTCACAATGAACTTCAATTGCCACAATACAACCACTCTCACACCCACCCACAACATGAATATGAGCCAAACTTGGACATTCAAAATGTGGTTCTCCAAATGATGGGAGATCAACAAAACTTCTTCAAACAAATGCTAGAAGAGAGCCGAAAGGAAGAAGATGTTCTTAAAAACATCGCTATCCAAAGAAAGGAATTGGGGATTCAAATTGCCCAATTAAAAGAATTCCGAGCAAACACTCACCACCGCTCTTTGGATATTGAGCATAAATGCGAGTTTGAAGTAGTGACATTTGACATGAAAGATGAGAAGTGGGAGGAGCCAAGTTCCTTGAGCTCTTGTGACTATGAGAGTGTCGTGTTTGATGAAGAAGACATGAGGTTGAGCAAACCAAATGTTCTTAACCTTTGCGAGTATGAAGGTGTGTCCTTTGATGTGAACGGTGGGGTGTTGAAAAAAGAGCTAGATGAAGCCCCCATTCATGATTTACGTGAAAATAGCAGCAATGATGATGAACCTAGAGGAGGGATTCACAATATCACCTTGCTTGAGGAGCCTATCCTTGAGACATTTGAGATACCCTATCATGAAGAAGAGCGTCCTTCCTTTATCCTTCACGAAGACCACTTGGCACCTATCATGGAGCCAATGATCATTGAAGAGGATATGTTAGATCTTCTTCAAAAAGCCAAAGTGTCTTACAAGAGTTATTTGGTGAAAAAGCTCAAAGAGAAAATTGCTCGTGAGGCTACTTGTGAAAATTTGACACCCATAATCTCAACTCCTATGGTATCCGATCATCAAAGTCATGAAAACTCTCCTTCCACCTTGGAAGGATTGAAGAATCAAAATGCTATCATCATCACCAAAATTGAAGAAGAAGTTGGTAAGTGGAAGTCCACGGATGAAAATGAACCACACTTCACGCTCAATCTTAACAAGAATCATGAATATGTCTACTTGAAACAATGGGAAAGCTCTAACGCTAAGGAGGAGACAAGAAAAAGAGCATTTTACAAGCCTCCTTGGCCAAATTTCATTTTCAAATGGAACAACCCATACTTATGCTTGTTTGGAGCTTGTTCACAAGCTTTAGACCTTTTGTTGAGAGCCTTGAGCTCTATGGATAAGAATTGTTACAAATTGAACTAGTTTGGTGGAGTCCTACCTCAAACCACCATTTGTAAGATATTTCTTGAACCCTTTTATTTCGTACAATTTTGTACATTTTATTTCTTTGCATTTAATTTCTTGTATGAGAGAGGAGAGAGAGAGAGTCATCTTACATGTTTCCTAAAGCAAATTTCAGAAAAGGATAAGGAAAAAAAGAGGAAATCGGTGAAAAGGGGTTTATCATTTCACGAAAGAAGAAAGAAGAAGGAGAGAAAAGCAGAGACGCTCGGATCCAAGCAAATCCGCCCGTCCAGACCCACGGGAGAGAAAAAGCTGAAATTGAGGAAGAATCCGAGCGGATTCAAAGAAGTCCGCCCGTCCCAGACAATCCGTCCGTCTTCTTCACGGGACGCCCGTCCCGTATGACGTCCAGAAGCAAGATTTTAATCTGTGCCAAAATCCGTGCGGATTATCAAGAATCCGCCCGTCCTAATCAAGCCGTCCGTCCTTTGCAGAATCCGCCCGTCTTCTCCCTGCTTCTCAACAAACAGATTTCTCTGTTCTAGAATCCGTGCGGATTCTACAAAAGACGCCCGTCTTCCCCATCGAGAATCCGCCCGTCCCGACTGCAATCCGCTCGGATTGCACTGTTCACGCGAGAAAAAACGGGTTAGGTCCAACCCTATCCGTTCGGATTCCCTTCTTCTTCTATATAAACACCCCCCCTTCTCCCTCATTTCCTCATCTTATCAAACCCTAAAACACCCTCTTCAATCCTCAAAACCACCTTCACATCCTCAAAAACACCCCCCATCACCAACATGAGTTCCAAGGGAAAGGCCAAGAAATTGATTGAATCGATCGGGAAGAGACGCAAGGGATCATCCTCTTCAACACCACGAGATGTGATAATGAGGGGAGGTATTGAACAACTCAACAACTTCCAAGAAGTGATCTTCCTATCCGACGACCACCGCGAAAAATTCGTCGAGCTTCTAGGTAAGAAATACGAATCTACTCAATTTGTTGACACTAGGGTGTTGGAAATCCTTAAGATAAGGTACCCTACCGAGATGTTCTTCAATGGCCTTGGCATTGGGGACCTTTTCCATGCTCATGAAGAGACTTACCTTAGTCTCACCCTTGAGTTCTTGAGTAGCCTTCGCATTATAGCGGATGCCCGCAACAATTTAGGCATGGAGTTTAGGCTATGCAACCGAGACCATGTTCTTTCTCTTGAGGAATTTGCCTATGTTTTTGGTCTTGAAGTACCCACCGCCTATACCGAAAAGCCCGATAATTTTAATGTGGATTTTCTTTGGAAAGCTATCTCCGGGAGGGACTTTACCCATATAAAGCGTTGCTATACATTTGCTATCCAACATCCGGTGATTCGATTCACCGAACGCTTTGTAGCCGGGTGCATCAATGGGAGGTACGAGCAAGATCGGTGTACTCTCATCGACTTAACTTTTCTTGAGTCTTATTTGAATGTTCGAGCGGTGAGGCGTTATAACTTCAATACGCCACTTGAGATACTCACTAGGCTCCATGACTTTGCTCAAAGGACATCTCAACTTAAGACCTTCGTGATGGGAGGTCTAATTACAATTTTGGCTAAACACCTTTGTCCCGGGTTCAATGCCCGAGGAACCTATATTCCTCTTGAAGGGAGGACTTTGATTGATGAGCACACCATCTTCTATAGTCACCGATGGTGCAACTACACTCAAGATGGGAGTGTGGAATGGTACACCAAGGGTTGCACTTCGATGATCCTTGAAGGATGGAAGATACCGGGCATTGACCCAAGATTGAGTCCATACTCTCCTCCACCAAGCTACCTCCTTGATATCCAAATTCTTGAAAATCCCCCTCAAAGGGAAGAGCCACGCCGTCAACCACCCCGTGGAGGGCCGGGCATACAAATGCGCCCACCTTCCTACGTCCCTATCCCACCTTACCCTATTCCACATACCCCTTTCCAACCGGCAATCCCTAACACCCCGGGTATTAATGATTTGATGGCACTCATGAATAGAGTGGACCTTGGGGTGCATAAAGGGAGGGAAGACAACTACTTAGCCCTCTACCCCCAATACTATAACATGGCTCAACAAGGGTATATTGACCCCAATGGTCCTAAGCCCTCTTGGGCACAACCGGAGCTCTTGTTCCCAAATTATGGGGACCAAACTTGGAGTCGCGGCGATGGAGGGCATTCTAGCCAAGGTGGAGGGTACTCGGGTCAAGGAGGAGATTTTGACCAAGGAGGATATTGGGGCCAAGCACCGGGACATGATCAAGCCGGAAGCTCTCATGGTTATGGCTACGACCAAGATGAGGATGACGAGTGAAAGAGGCCCACTTCACCACTACCACTTGTATGATACCCATCTCTCCCTCTCTCTTTTATATTTACATTGCATTTAGTATAGCATTTAACTTGCATGTGTATTATATTTCATATTGCATTTTTCATTAGTTAAGTTCATTTACATTAGTTTGCATTGTAATATATATCACATGATTCATATAGATAGTTGCATATAGATTAGAATTCATGCATAGTTACTAATGGCCAAACCTATTCATTTCTACATTAGAAATAGTGTTTAAATCGGTTTGGGGAGGTTTGATCATAAGTGACTTAAGCATTTAGCATGCATCATATAGTATAGTTTAGATAGCATTCATTTGTTATATATGTCATATAGAATTGCATTTAGTTAGAGCATGCATTCATTCATACCATATCATTGCATTTGTACTTTATTTCAAAAAAATCAAAAATCCAAAAACATGTTTTCCTTTTTATTCCTACTCCTACATGTACATTGAGGACAATGTCCAAAATAAAGTGGGGGATGGGAATTTATATTCCAAAAATTGATAAAAATTGAAAATTTTTGAAAAATCCCAAAAATATGTCTTTTAATTTCATAAAAACAAAACCATAAAAAATTGAAAAATTGAAAAATCCAAAAACAAGTTCATTTCCTTTGTAGTGTAGACTTGTATATATTGTTTTGTATATATTGTGTTTGTTCATCCTTTTTCACATTGATTGACTATGCCACATCCGAGACATGAGGATATTGAAGACCGCATGGTATGATCTTTCCAATCTCCTTTTTCCTCTTTATGTTAATGACTATGTGGCTTTATTTTGATTGATGCGGTACAACAATGTGAACTTAGGACTTGCATTTAGTTTATTTGGCATATTAGTTGGTAGAATCATTTGCATTAGGATGTATATATGGTAGTTGCATCATGGCATGTAGTTTGCATGTTAGAAAATTTTGCGAAACCGTCTATTTGGGAAGCTTGACAAGTGTATATAGGCCCTAGTAGATGCTTTTTCTTCTTAAGACTTTGCTTGTTAGAATACTTGTAAAACACCCTAGGATGTGTCATGCTAGTATCCTTTGACCCATGGATTAAGGCCTAGTCAAGAGTATCTTGTGGTGTGATAACTCCTTGGCTACCGTTTATTCCAAGGTGACCCTTGAAACCATGCATCCATCCATCCATCCATCATCCATGTTCTACCACACTTTTGTCATCAAAGGGAATGGGCACAAAAAGAAATTATTCAAATTTGAGTTCAAGAAATGAAAAGTGAAAGAAAGTTTGCAAAAATGCTTCAAAAGAAAAGAGGAGCAAAAATAGACTCCTAAAGCTTCAAAAATAAGGCACCCTCCCTACATATGGGGTGACTTTGAAAATGCTCAAAATAAATGCAAAGAAAAAGTTGGAAATTGTCAAGTGTTGAAATGCCAAAAATAAAAAAAAGAAATGGCAAAGAAAGTGTTCACAAATGTCAAAAGCCACAAGAAATTGGGGGGAAAAACAACAACAAAAGCAAACTCCCAAATGAAACTCAAATACTATCGATCCCTTTATCCATCGTATCCATTTTTGTGCATGGTAGAGAGGGGACGAACCTTCTTCTTGTCTAGGCGAGAAGGGGAATTCCGCGATCCTCCAGTGTTTCTAACACCATAGGGAGTCTACTCTTGACAAAAGCATTTAACGATTGAGGACAAAGGAACCCTAGCTTGACACATTTTGGAGGTGATTTATTGGTATCCTTCTAGGCTTAGTAGTTTGAACAAATTGCATCTATGAAGGATTGTGTACCCTTGAATTGCTTCCCTTGTAGATAATTTCCGCCACTTAGATGAGGAGAGTGGCTATTCTTTTGTAGATGCATCCATTATTTGATTTTGTGTGCTTAATGTTTGGATGTGTCGCCATTTTTGGCAAGCCCCACCTTGCCTTGCAAGAAGGCATCCTACCTCATGGTTGTCTTGCTGTGAGTTGAAGGGGCGGAGTGAGACCCGCTAATTGTCTCATATCGGTTATATTAGTAGGATAGTTTAAATAAAGGTCTAGTTTTAGTCACCTCTTTACTCGGGACGAGTAAAGGTTCGGTTTGGGGATATTTGATGTGAACATTATTTGCGCACATTTAGTCCCCTAATTGAGCCTATTTTGCATACTATTATAACATTCTATGACCATTTTATCCGTCAAAACCTTCCTATTTGCTTTTCTATCGCATTTCATATGTTTTGTAGAAAAGGAGATAATAAGGCGGAAATTCCCGTCTTTCGCGCACATCTGGAAGCTACTTGACGATAATAGACGGGCTAGTATGAGGAGGAAGCAAAGACTAAAGACCAATCTCGCAAGAATAAAATGGAAATGAGCAAAAAGGGGAAGAAAAGAAGAAGAACCACTGCTGAAGAACAATCCGAGCGGATTGTCTCAAATCCGCCCGTCTCCACTAAACGATCCGAGCGTCCTGCTCTGAATCCGCTCGGATTCCTCCACCCGAATCCGCACGGATTCTTTTGAATCCGCTCGGATTCCCCTGCCACAATCCGCCCGTCCCGACTCCAATACGCTCGGATTCCTTCACAGCATGATTTCGTCTTCTCCAAGCTTCAAAGAAAGACTCCCGTCCTCCGAAAAATACCGGAGTCTCCCTGCTCAAATCTAAAAAGTGTAATTACTAGTTTAGCCCTTAGTTAACCCTAATTGCATCCACCTAATTCGCACTATAAATACCCCATCTTTGTAATTAATCAAGTATGTTGTTTTTAGCTAGAAAAATCCTTCTTTAGATTAGATTAGGAGTAGATTAGAATAGATTACTCTTTAATCTTTCCACAAATTACACATTAATCTCTCCTTAATTATTGTTCAAGTTTATTATTCAAGTTTATTATTGGGTAATTGAAGATTATTGGGTTATTATTGGGAGATTGACAACCTTCCATCAATCATCAAGTTTCTTCTATTATTCTTTGCTTTATTATTTGGATCATCTCAAGTTTGGTATAAATCCTTTACTCTTTACTCTTTATTGTTTATTTCCTCATTCTATTATCATGTTTATACTTGTTGTGATGATTGACACCATTAATGACATATTTCCCATGATAATGAGTGAGTAGTTTCTTTAGCTAGGATTAGTGGGTAATTAGGGGAAACCAACATGGGATTGATTCATGCTTAATCTAATATGTTCACATGATTAAATTGCTTGCTTGTTGTGATGTCAACTTTATGCACATGTTATGTTTGATAAAATGCTAAGCCTATGAATCCTTGCATTTACAACCATATCTTATCTATTCAACTTGACTTGTAAGATATAAACCAACTCGAGTCTTGTTAGACCATGCATTGAAGTTGATTAGGAGGAAAGTAAGTCGACTTGTAGGTGTTGTACAATCTAATCGATTCGGCTCCGGGACCCAACTCTTCCTAAGAACCGTAAGATATAACCCAACTCGGTTTCTCCACAACACTAATTGCTTGCATATAATTGTAAACATGTTTGTATGATCAACACCATGAATCCCCTATGACCCCATGATATCCTAGCACTTTTAACCATTTGTTTACATCCTTCCTTTTATTGTTTGTTTTATTATATTGCTTGCATTAGTTTAGACACAACTACAAACCCAAACAAATTGTGACACTAGCATAAATTGAGATAGATAGACTTAGAACCCAAAGCACACCGTCCCATGGATCGACCTCGACTTACCGCTAACTAGTAGTTTGTTGAGTATTATAAATGTGTTTGATTGAGAGCCCCGACGACACTCCCATCAATGAGAGATAGGGTAAGGTGGCCCAAGCCACCAGTGGAAGAGAAGGCATGGCGAAAAGATAGCAAGAATAAGTGTGAATTCCATCGTGATGTTGGGCACAACACTAAAGACTGTTACGCACTACGAAAAGAGATCAAGCGCATGTACAAACAAGGAGAACTGAGCCACCTATTACCACGTGGGGGCAAGCAGTAGGATAAGGTAGGCTCCGCGAAGCCTACAAATCCTCCCACGTGCACAAAAATTATAAACGTAATAACAGGCGGCTCAGACCTAAGTGGGCATACATACTCAGCAGCTAAGAGACATGCTACCGAGACCAAAGGGGATAGGCCAGAAACTTCTTGCAGAATTTCTCACAGCGACTTACCAGCTGTCTGCTTTGATGAAGGAGATACATACGACGAACGAGAGCATCATGACGCACTCATTATCACTCTATCAATGACCAATTGCACAGTTAGAAAGGTCCTGGTAGATATAAGCAGCTCGGTCAACCCGATCATGCTGAAGACCATAGAAAACATGGGATTCAGCGAGAAGGATTTGCAGAAGAAGACTATTCTGCTAGTA
Organism: Silene latifolia; assembly: GCF_048544455.1. Classification (NCBI taxonomy): domain Eukaryota; kingdom Viridiplantae; phylum Streptophyta; class Magnoliopsida; order Caryophyllales; family Caryophyllaceae; genus Silene; species Silene latifolia. Next base: position 478,743,686 of record NC_133538.1, on the reverse strand, counting down.
GGCTTCAGCGGGGAGACAGCCAACTCACTAGGCGAGATAGTCATCCCAACCTATGTGGGGGGAGTCAACAAGCAAGTCAGGTATCTGGTCATAGACGGACCTTCCACCTACAATGTCATTTTGGGAAGGCCGTGGCTACACCAGATGAAAGCAGTCCCCTCAACATATCACCAATGCATAAAGTTCCCCACACCATGGGGAGTAGAGACAATAAGAGGAAATCAGGAGGAAGCTAAAGGCTGCTATAAGAAGGCACTAAAGTGCACCGCCAGCCCTCCCGCATAACAATTACAGAAGCAGCCTGTCCAGGATGAATACATCGAGCCCTCGGTAGAAGAACTAGACCAAATCAACCTGGACAAGCTGCACCCAGAAAGAACTATGCTAATTGGAGCAGGATGTACAGGAAGCTTGAGACAACAATTAATCAAATTCCTGCAGGATAACATGGATTGTTTCGCATGGTCACACGATGACATGATAGGAATAGGTCCTTCCATCATAACGCATAAGCTTAGTGTGGACCCAAAGTGTAAACTCGTCCAGCAGAGAAGAACAAAGTTCGCAGCAGAAAGAAACAAGGTGATCAACCAAGAGGTAGATAGTCTGCTGGCAGCAAAGAAAATAAGAGAAGTAAAATATCCGGAATGGCTGTCTAACATGGTGGTGGTGCCCAAGAAGAATGGAAAATGGAGAGTATGTGTCGACTTCACCGACCTCAATAAGGCATGCCCTAAGGATCCCTTCCCGCTGCCTCATATTAACGCAATGGTAGATGCGACAGCTGGACATGAGATGTTGACATTCCTGGACGCATGGAGTGGATACAATCAGATCAAAATGGATCCTGCAGATCAAGAAAAGACGGCATTTATGTCTGAAAGAGGAATATATTTCTACAACGTCATGTCATTCGGCCTAAAGAACGCAGGTTGCACGTATCAAAGGCTGGTTAACCGCATGTTCAAAGAGCAGATTGGAAGAACTATGGAGGTATATATTGATGACATGGTGGTAAAATCAGAAAAAGCCAAAGATCACATGCGTTACCTGACAGAAACATTCGGCACCCTGAGGGAATACAAAATGAAGCTAAATCCATCTAAGTGTACCTCGGAGTATCCTCTGGCAAATTGTTAGGCTACATTGTAACTCAAAGAGGGATAGAAGCTGGCATCGAGCAGATCAAAGCCGTCTTACAACTGGAGTCACCTGAAAAGCGTAAGGTTGTTCAAAAACTAGCTGGAAAGGTAGCAGCCTTAAGCAGGTTCATCTCAAGATCGTCAGATAAGTGCAGGCTGTTTTACAACATACTGAGAAAGAGCCAGAAGTTTGAGTGGACCGCGGATAACGAGCAAGCTTTTAGAGAGCCGAAACACTACCTCAGTAGCCCACCACTGCTGTCGAAGCCGGGACCAGGAGAACCACTATTTATATACCTGGCCGTCACAGAGGTGGCAGTGAGCGCTGTTCTGGTCAGAGAGTAGGAAAAAGAGTAGAAGCCAGTGTACTACGTAAGCAAGTCTTTGCCGCCGGCAGAGACCAGGTACACATCTCTTGAAAAGTTAGTATTAGCACTGGTAGTAGCATCTCGCAAACCGCGCCCCTATTTTGAGTCCCACACTATACATGTTGTGACCAACTACCCACTGAAATCTATCATGAGGAAGCCTGAATTGTCAGGCAGAATGCCAAAGTGGTCTGTACACCTCAGTGGATACGATATCCAGTATGACCCTAGAACAGCATTCAAATCGCAAGCATTGGCCGACTTTGTGTTAGACTTCAGCCCAGCCATCCAAAATCTGGCAGATGAGGAAATCCTCACCCTAGAGGGGAACAAGGAGGCAGAGGTCTGGCATATGCATATTGACGGAGCCTCCAACCAAAGGGCAGCAGGAGTAGGGTTAATCCTATGGTCACCATAGGGATACCTGATAGCACAAGCGGTAAGATGTGTATTCAAGGAAACCAACAATGAAACATAGTACGAGACCTTGATATTAGGAATGAAGCTAGCTCTGGAGTTAGGAGTCAGGCACCTGCGCATATACAGTGACTCTCTACTAATTGTCAATTACGTGAATGATGAGTTTATAGCCAGAGATTCGAAAATGATTGCATACCTAAAAGTAGCAAATGAGTTAAAACAGAAATTCGAAACTTGCAAGCTTAAGCAGATCCCTAGATATCAAAACGTGGAAGCAGATGCCTTAGCAACTCTAGGGGCAACATTCAAACCAACAGAACTATCCATCATTCCAATAGCACACATGCTAGATCCTTCCATCCAGAAGGCAGATGAAATAGATAAAGGAGAACTGGAGGATTCACAGAACGGGGAAGGAGTCCAGGCAGTTACAGAGGAAGGTGAGAACTCTCAGCCAACCGGTCAGCCACCTGACCAAACAGCTTAACATGCAGATGACAGGGATTGGCGCACACCTTACCTAGACTGGTTGCGTCATAGCAAGCTACTAGATGATAAGAAAGAAGTAAGGGATTTCAGAGTGAACGCCTCTAAGTTCATACTTATTGACGATATACTATTCAGGAAATCACTGGCAGGCCCCTACTTACGGTGCCTAGACAAGCAAGAGGCGCAGACTGTGTTACATGCTCTCCACAGTGGCAAATGTGGAAACCATGCAGGGGCATGAGTCTGGGAAATAAAGCCCTCGGGCAGGGATACTACTGGCCTGCAATGAAGGCAGATGCAGCAGAATATGCACGCAAATGTGACGCCTGCCAATGCTCAGCACCAATGATCCATCAGCCAGCAGAACCCTCGCATCCTATCATTTCTCCCTGGCCATTCATGGCATGGGGCATGGACATAGTAGGACCTCTGCCAAGAGCCACAGGAAACAGGACGTGGTTGCTAGCAATGATAGATTACTTCTCCAAATGGATAGAGGCAGAAGCATTCACAGAAGTAAAGGACAAACAACTCATTTCGTTTATAAAACGAAACATCATTTGCAGGTTTGGTATCCCATCTGAAATCATATGTGACAATGGCTCACAATTCATCTCCAACGATACCGAGGGATACTGTGCCAGGTGAAACATCACCCTAAAAAAGTCAGCACCCAGGACTCCAAAATCCAATGGGCAAGCTGAGTCCAGCAATAAAATCATCATGGACAATCTGAGAAGGAGGTTACAGGAGTTAGGAGGAAAGTGGGCAGATGAATTGCCACTGGTATTATGGTCAGACAGAACGACACCAAAAGTAGCAACATGTCAAACAGCTTCAGCCTGGTATTTGGCGCAGAAGCAGTCATTCCATCAGAGGTTCTAGTTCCCACTCACAGGTATGAACGTATGACAGGGGAACTGAACAATGCAGAGATGATCAGAAGCCTGGACACAATTGACGAGCTGCGAGCAAGTGCAAAAATACGTCTGGCTGCCTACAAGCAGTCAGTAGACAGGAGTTACAACAAGAATGTGAAAGTCAGGCTCTTGGAGGTAGGAGACCTGGTTCTCCGAGAGGTGTTTTAAAACACTAAAAGTCGAAAGGCATGCAAATTCGCCTACAAATGGAAAGGACCATATATACCAGGTAGAAGGAGTTGTTGGCCATGGTGCATACAGACTGATGACTATGGACGGTCAAATCATACAACGCCCATGGAACATACTTCACCTGAAGAGATATCACTTTTAATAATAAGTAGATTTTAGCCTTCAGAATGATGTACTATGAAAAGCCAAATCATTGTGAAATTAAAATAAAAAACCGGTAGTAGGCATACTGCCAATTTCACGCCTATTTCTGGTGTCTCTAACTATTTTAAGATTTTAAACTGCTATTAGATGGTGTGGTCTGACAGCGTCCTGGGACCACAATTGCTCTGGTACCCCATGAGATGGTGATACGTCTGTCGTATACCTATCAAAAATAAACTAACTAAACTAACTATATAGCTAGGGAAGTCAGGTTGATCTCCTCAGGGAGGCAAGATATCAGTAGAAGTCCTTCTATTTGGTCACAAAAGGGGGGTTGTTTGAATTGGTTTTCTAAACTAGAAGGTTTAAAGGAAAGAGAAGTAAAGACAAGAGCAGTAAAGGCAGGAAAATAGATTTAAACTATCAAATAGAGAAAGGTCATGTCAGGATTTTGGTTCACTACGGTAGTCCAGTGACTCAACTGTAAACAACTTAGACAGATTAATGCGAGACGGATATGGAAAGGTCCTTTCGGTCCACTTTCTATCCTAAATTACCACTAACTTAACTTTCATCCCCGTCAGGGTAGTCTACTGTTCATAGCAGGCCTATTTAGTCCAAACTTTCGATCTAGGATTAATTTTAGCCAGATTAAATGGATGACTCAGGAGCGTGCACTCAACTAAGTCGGTAAAATACAATTAAATTGCTATGGTGACAGAAACTCACAATTAATTCATCTAACCTATTTACTACATCGTCATATTTCTACCGTAGATCCCCTAATCCCAACATGAAGTAGATTTAGCTACTCATATCGCTAATTAAACTATCAAAACTAACAACAGGTAAATAACCAGCATTCAACATATTAAAACGATGATTAAATTGCATAAAAAGTAAATTAGGGCAAAAAGTAAATAAAGCAAGACAAAGAATTAAAATGAAATGAATTTTATTATTAAGAAAAGAGAAAGATATTACAATCGTGCGAATCTGGCGTAAAGAACAATCAAATCCGAGCGAAATAAATCCCAAAATAAGTTACAGTGAAGGAAAAAATAGTACGCAGTCTTGAATGATAGATAAACTTTGATAGTAGTAAAATTCGATGCTAATAACCTAGTAACGTAATGCTTAAATAGAAAAACAACTAAGTCCATAAGCTAAAATAAATTCACGGGCTAATTAAAGCCCACGCCAGCAGAAAGCACTCGATCGAGTAGAATAAAACCACTCGATCGAGCAAAACTCCATAAAATCTACTCGATCGAGTAACACCTCTTTACAGCACTTCTGGATCGAGTAGAAAAGCACTCGATCGACCAACCAAGGATGTATAAACCACTCGATCGAGTAACAAAACCACTCGATCGAGTCTTCTGTCTTCAATTCAGCTCAAATACATGCCCGACTGCCTCGTAAACCATGCCTTCACGCTTCCCAATGCAGTATCTCACTCTGGAAAATCTCGTCTCCACTAAATGCATGCAAAAAGGACGAAAAATGGTACAATTCCACTACTTTCGCGTTCATTTCTACAAAACGGACAAAACGAACCAAAGTAGCCAATCTGGGGCATAATGCAATATAAATAGTACAAAAGTACACATAAATACGTGCTGAAATAGGCTAAAAAGACTATATAAAATGCACGTATCAAATATCTCCAAACCGAACCTTTACTCGTCCTCTAGTAAACTAAAATGAAACTAATGGAACGGGAATGAAAACTCAGAGCTAGCTTAACTTGTCTACTTGAACCAATTTAATGCAACAAAAAACTAACAGTTATAGCTAAGCAGTCAATACGCAAACGAGTTATAAGCTGTTCAGAAATATGGCCAACCTATCGACCTTGCAAGACCAACAAAATCGGACTCTCTCGTGGTCACTCTTCTCTCATGAAGCAAAGGGTGAATGTTATATATAAAAGAGAGAAGGAAAGACAGTCACTCACCTAACTGCGACCTACATAGCATGCATGCAACAAAAATAAAAGACAATTCAAGTACTATCGGACACATTCCAACCAATAATGCCCGTCACAGCCGAGGGCTTACAAATAATATGGGAATAGTGTGGTTCAGGTGAGAAAAGGCAAAACAAGTTATGGTAATGTGGAGGTAAAAGCGTCAAGCTAGTTCCTAAACAGGACCATATAAGACCGTCTGAATCTCAACTGACTGAAAAATAGAAAACCAGTGCCCTTCATTTGGCACACAGCTCACTAAACTCAAACACAATCTCCTAAAAAATATGGACTAAGAATGGAGGAGTTAGACGGTCACATACTTTCCTTTTTTAAACACCGTCTAAATGAATAAAAACAAACAAATGAAACTCTTTTTTTCTTCTTTTTTTTTTCTTTTTCACGTGAATCAGGTCCTTTTTCATTTTTATTATTTCTCTTTTTTTTTCAATTCTCTCTTTTTCTTTTTCTCCCTCCTCTATTTACACCAACTCCATACAAAAAGATACGGGCCAAACTGCAGACGGAAAACATACCACAAAAGACATACTAAACTAGCTTGACTAGGCAGGCTCAGTTTGTGATGTAGCTAATGGGTCAAAAAGGCAAGTTTTGGCTTATGTGGAGCTAAATGGGTGAAAATATAAGGAAAAGGGAAAAATTGCAAGTACCTCCCTGCATGTGACACCAACCACAAACCCGAATGTGTGCATTTACACAAGAAATTGAATGTCATAAAAGTGCAAAAATGATGAACATGCTATGCAAGGAGTACTACCCTCAATTCCTAATGAACCGGTCATGAATGTCACCAGTTATGGGCTCTAAACTCAGAATTTATGGAGTAGTTTGCCAATTTATCAGGTCAAGTCTAAACAGTCAGCTATATTTGAACAGAAACTCGTAGACTATGCGTATGACAAAGCTAATAACAATCAACAGAAGTGCATGGCTCAAGTAAAATGACAAGTTATAGTGCAGTTTCATCACGGAAATCTACCGTTCCGACTCAACCTATATGCAAAATTAAACGTGAATATTTTTGGATTTTTTGAAATTTTCTAATTTTTTTTTGTTTTTTGATTTTTTTTTAATGAAATAAACAAACAATGCAAGCTGAAATAAATAAACGTGAATACAAAACAAATGCAAATGCAGACTCAAAAGGATGCAATACCCTCCCCAAACAAAAACGGACAACGCCCTCGTTGTCCTCCAAAGATACACCAAACAGATATATACGAGGAACGGGAATATACAACCAACAAAGAATAAAAACAATAAAATAAAAAGGAGACAAAAATAAAAGAGTAAGATATACATACAAAACACGAACTTCCCCAAACCAGCCAGAAAACTGGGGAAGTGAGTAGACCAGTAGCTACTCATCAGCCTCCTCATCACGGATGTCCTCCACCCTAAACTTCGGATCCTCCTCCTCCTCTCTCCTCCTGCTCTGCTCAGCTCGAGCTCTCTTCACTGCCACCGCAGGGTCCTCGTCCTCCTACTCCTCCTCAGCAGACTCCGAGTACCCCTCAGCTGGGTACCGGTAAAAGGAAGGGTGTGGCCAACCCTACGGCGGTGATCAACTGACCCCTTTCGGTCACACCTAAAGGAACGAACCCCAATTGATATCTGAATAATTGTATGAGATACAATTTGTTTAGTCCCTTGATTTATAGACTAAGAGGTTAGTCGATTATTTTTAGAGAGATTTCGAGTTGCGAACTCGAGGAGCGGCAGTTATTATTTAATTATGCGATAATTAAATAATAAGTTTTGGGAAACGGGTTTTACTTATTTAACTGTTAATTTACTAAAATTGTACTAATTGATTAATGTGATTAATATTAGTACGTAAATAATATGTGTAGTGATACACGTATATTTACGGAGTGTATTGGACGAATTAATTATGTAAGTATTTAAACATGATACGATGTTTAAAATGAAAATTACACGGATTTGTGCGACAAATATAAAAACCAACATGGACCCGTATATGGTCATGTGGACCGTGTAAAATAAGTGTAATGGATAATTACTCACATAATCATTTTACCTTATTTTGTAGACTACCATAATATATATCTTTTACTAGATTTTGCATGTGATGTAAGATAAAATTATAAGACAAAATTGTCCACTCAAGGACTCCACCCACCCGCCACATTTCCCTCCTCAACACTCCATATATGTGTTCACATTTTCACCCTACCTCTCTTACACACTTCACTTATTTTGCATGTGAACAATCTTCTACCATCTCTCTACAATAATTCTCTACAATAATTCTCTAGTATACATTATTAATATTACTAAGAAAAGTTAGTGATATTACTAGTAACTAGTATTATTATCAAGGGTTCATATTAACAAGTTACTAGTTCATACTTGTTAATATTTTTGGGTAGTTCTTGGGTGCAACTTGGAGGAGACTTTCTAGGTGAAGGTTTTTCAAGGAGGATCATCCACCTCATTTTAGCTCAAGAACAAATTAGTAAGGAGAACTAATTTGTGCCCATTTTACCTTATATTCAATGTAAGGAAATTATTTTTCCTTATACTTTCTTTTTATGCTTTCATATTAGCATGCATGTTACATAGATCACATAAACAACAATTTATGAGATAAATTAATTTTATTAGAGAGTCTAATATGGATCTATGATCTTTCAATGAGTATATTTTGGGTTATGATGAACTGTGGCTGAACAAAGGGAATAGTGCGATAGGAATTGTCCACCCCTTGTCAGTGTTGTTTGAAATCTCAAGGCCACTCGAGGAGTAGTTAACTGGAAATGTGTGGCCACGCTCGGAAGGTATCTATGGTAGATAATTCCGGTCAGACAGTTACCCTTCAGATCGAGGAAACCACTCAAGATATGATCAAATGCAAGTACGACCTGAGAGACACCTTGCATTGAGTGGGAGATTGTAATAGGACAAGAGAATTGGTGACGCACACTTGTCTCGGACAAGTGGGAGATTGTTGGAATATGTGTCCTCAACAATAGTGTGATCACATGATTTAATATCATAATTAAATCTCATATTAAAAATACGAAAGGGATGATTCATTATATAGTCAACTGATCATCATTAATTGGTAATGATTGGCTAATTAGAATTTGACTTTACTGTCGTATGACGTTTGTGGTCAGTTGATCCCTTTAGGTCACACCTATAGGATGAGGCCCAAATAAATATTTAATTAATTGTATACGACACAGATTGATTAATTCCTTAATTATGGGAGTGCAATTTTATGTCTTATTATAATATGATTAAATAAGATTTAATTTAGTAATTAAGTGTTAAGTTACTAAATTAGTTGAGGTTTTATATAAGTTTTTAGGTAGAGGTAATTGGTTATTTAAAGTTATAAAGAGTTGTAATTTTAACTAACTAGCAATTGTAGGACCCATTATATATTGATATAATGGTAGTATACTACTAAAAAGTGGAATGTATATTGTATTATTAATTGTAATATTTAACTGTTAAATGATTATATTAATAATTAATTATGTAAGATAGTTGAACATATGACTTATAAGCATTTGTGGGACAAATAACAAAAGGCAAAAATGGACCTAAGAGGCTCCATATAGCCGGATATATAAGAGCAAAAGATGCTCAATTTTGTCTTGTTCATTTGTGTTGAAATAAAGTATGATTGTGACACTTCTATGACACATTTTACATAACTGTTTCCTACACTCTACCTATTCTATACAAACAAGTAAAAACAAGAGAAATAAGATTCCCTTATGATGAAGGAGCAACCGATTTTGGTCTTCAAATAGGAAGCACTTGTTGCTCTTTTTTATACTCTTACTTATGCTTGTTTTTGCACTCATATTTCCTCACATGCAAAATCCTCCAAACACTCTTAAATACTAATACTCTCCAACTATTACTAGAGGTAGTAATACCAGAAATATTAGTAATATTAAGGTAGCATTTCTACTACATATCTAGTTAATATTAGTAGGAATTTTTGGGTTAAATCTTGGGTGAAACTTATTGGAGTGTCTTCTATAATTGGAGTCTTAGGAGGATTATCCATCATATTAAGCGCAAGATAAAGTGAAGGAAGATGACCTTCATTGTGCCCATATTTTCGAACCAACCTACAATGTAAGGGACATTGTTTTTCTTATAAATCTCTTATTTTGTTATACATGCACTAGATCTAATGAACAAATAATTAAGAAGTTAATTAGTTCACTATTAGAGGAGTCTAATAATAGGTATATAAACCTAACAGTATTTTCTACCAGCTTTATCATTTATTTATTTATTATTGGTTTGTATGTTTTCTAAAGAGGGTTCTAAATTTTATTAGTTTGAGCAACTTCGTATATTTTCAGTGACATTCTCGACGTTTCGGCCAGCTTTTTATGTAAACGTTATTTCTAAATTAGCCCGAAAATCGTGGGTGTTACAGGAAAACTACTCGAAGGATGATGAGTGGTGATGATTCCAAGAAGGTAACTGTATAAATACTGTATTTCAACTAAAGTAATTTATGACTATATATGCTGACATTAATTTCTATTACACAGCTACAGAAAATAGTCGTTGATGCTGAGAATGTCGAAAAGTGGGGAAAAGCCATCCGAAAAAGAATTGGATATGGTTCAAGAAGTCAAAAAGGAAACAAAGGGGGAGGAGGAGGAGGAGGAAGAGGAGGAAAAAGAGGTAATAATATTTATATCTTATATACATTGTATTATATGATTTGGAAAATCAGTACTTGTTATATGAACAAGTGTTAATGTACAGAAGAAAGCCGAGGATGACATGGCAAGGGAGAAGGAAATGGCAAAGGAGACTGAGGTGGGAGCCGAGGATCGATATCAGGCAATTGAAGAGGAAGCTAGGAAGGTCGTGACATAGGATGAGGTGGAAGTAGTTGATGATCAGATGTTCTTTTCAACACCGAAAAAGGTAATAGCTGCTAGTTTATAATTATTCATATCATACATGTTTTTTACTTTTAAAATTGATTAAAGGTAGTGAATGTATGTGTACTAATTGATTAAAGCTGTCATGAAGGGCGATTGCAAGGTGGTTTGTCGTCTGTTCTATTTTTAGGGGAAACAGGAAGTTGCTGTTGCCACGGGATACGTGTTCAATTACGACCCACTTCAATAAGTTAAGGTTCATGGTATACCCCTTCGTGACAAATGCAGGAAAGTGGAAGTGTCCCAATTATATAAAAACGAGTATGGGGAAGTAAAAGTACCATTTACTAAGGAGGAGGTAACTTATTTGAAAGAAGCCCTAAGCTCTTATGTGCAATGCCCTGATAACCTCATCAATGCTGTCATCCCCGAGGTACCTATATGAAGACGTTAATTATTACTTGTTCTTTAAATATATTAGGGTACGAATATTAACATATCGTAAGTACTTTAATCTTTACATTTGCAGATGTTAAGCAAAGCCATGGTAGCAGCAAAAACAATTACTACTTCGTCAACGGACAAGGTCACCGAAAGGACTACGTCTTCCCTAAAAACAAAACCACAGGACATACAATATAAGATAGCTACGAAAGTTTTTTTTCAGGCAAGCCTGCTTATGATTCTTATTATGAATCGGGTGAATATAAGAAAAAAAAAATGAAAACTACTTCGCTGAAGGCTTTGTACAACCTGGCTATAAAGAGGTCACCTAGAGGGGATGTAGTCATGATTAACATTAAAGAGGAAATTCTGGGCGCAGCTGATATAGTCGTACTGGACCCGGAGCAACTGATAGAATTTGTCGACCTTGACAATGGAGATGTTGTTCACATTTTGATTTGGATGAAGTAAGTTTTACTAATAAAACTATTTAGTCATTTCCATTTACGAAAAATGATGTTTCTTTAAATTATCAATTACAATAACATTCTTTGTTCCATGTGGCGTAATAGGTACCTGCATAATCAGTTCGCTGAGTGGAAGGTCCCAATTCACGCCTACGGATTCTTGAGTCCTAAGGGGTTCTCTGTGCAAAGAATTTCATACGAAGAACAAATCAATAGTATCGCTCGTCGGTTGATGTCGACCAAAAAACTATGGCTTGTCCCATACATTGAGAATATGTATGTATAGTATGTGATTATTGTAATGCATCACGGTTCTATAAATTTATTATTCACATGCGTACATGCGTGTAAATGAACTAACAGTTCAATGTCCCAAATTGAATAGGAAGCATTGAGTGCTACTGGCAATCCAAGTGGAAACAAAAACAGTGTACAGGATTGACTCTCGCGAAGGCAAACCCTCTGACAGTTGTGTAAGGATGATAACTGAGTAAGTTTACAACCTTCAATAATGTCATTTGTTATTGTATGACTTGAGCCATATATACACAAATAATAATGGCATGTGTGTATATTTATGAATTAGTGTTTTTGAAGCAAAAAAAGATTATGCCTACTTGGGAAATATGAAAGCAACACTGTTCCCAAATTTATCACACCATTAGTAAGTGTAACACCTCGATTTATAAAGGAGCCTCTAGCAAGACATTCCCTAATAAACCGGACTGTTACCATCTCGGTTTCCCGAGGTAGTGAATAACAAATTAAACTCCAAGGCAAATTACATAATTTCTTTAACTTAACTTTTTACAAAACCTCATTTACATCAAATTACAAAGAACTAACATAAATAAAAGTGAAGATCTTCTAAATGATGATCTAGCTACTAAGTCTTCTGATCCAGTGTCTCACGCCCATCAAGCTCCCATCCTATCTCATAAACCTGTCAAGCCTGCTCCCCAATATTTGGATCGTCACAGGTGTTCACGAATACACAGGGTCAACCACGAGGTTGAGTAGGGAATACAATAAAACAACAAAATATGATATGCATGCTCCTCCGTCACCACCACCATCTCATCGCGACTCATAACCCGTACAACCCAGCCATACCGATCCCCAGACTATATATCGACCGTAGCCGATCTCGCACTCGCTTGTGAGGACACCAGGGCGAGTCCTGCAGAACCCGCCTGGGCCTTATCACAACATCATCATCACCACCCCACGTCACCACAACATCCTGCATCTCCAATGCATATGAATGCTCAAGAAATTAATGCAACACAATATGTATATCATTGAACTGGTAAATCATAGAATCATGCCTTCTGCCGAATGTTGTGATAATATACTCAATACGATCAATTCAGTCAAGCACATTCCAGGATATGAATCATAACATGAATCAACAACCACGAATCAAGTCAACGTTCACAGTTTGGTCATATGAAACACAAACAAGTCAACACAATTCAACAACAACGATAATAAGTCAAGTGTATTTCCCTACCTTTTCGCAATCCAAGCACGCACAAGCAATCAATTATGATCCTTCACATATCCATCACCTACATAACATAAATATGTATAATTACCACTTACTCAGTCAATTAATCATTCACATAACCTAGACTCATCGTAATTTAATAGGAATATCAACTTAAGGAACAAACACGTCTTTCCCTGATTTTCCTGCACATGGCAGACTCGGTATAAAATACATAACTAATTCCAGAAAACTCAAATTGATACAAAGACAATTGGATTGGAACTCCCTGAGTCTTAGCTACAAATTATATCTAACGTGTTTTTCTCAAATTCCAAACTTATCAAGGGTTTTCAGACAGATTTCCAAAAACTGACAGAAACCGTCGCATAAAAAGTATTGATTCATAAAACGAGTTTAAAACATTATTTTGCAGTAATTCCAAATCCTATTATCATCTAGACTATACAAAGATGATGTATGAAGAAGCCTCATAACTGAATCGACATAAAAATTAGGGTTTCAAATCATTTTCCACAACCAAATCAGATTCGCGGACTTTTCAGCGACATGTTCATAAATAAATCACCTAGGACAAACCATAAAGAATTTGACTACGAGATTTTATATGCATAAACTAGACATCAAATAAATAGGACTCTCTTTTCAAACTTTTTGAAGACAAACACTTTAAAACAGTATAAACAATGGAATGAAATCGACTTACAAACAGGGAAATCGAATTAGGTTGGAATCGATGAGAAATCTTCAATCAAAAGAAAGGCTCGACAATTCTTCTTCCTCTCTCTTTCTCTAGGTTTAGAAATGGTTTTATGAATGATAAAATGAAAAGAGGGGAGAGGGAGAGCGGCTCTTAGATTAGGTTTAGGGTAAATGGTGGTTACATGTTCCGGGTAAGGCATATGGGTTAAACGGGTATGGTCGTTGGGTAAATGTAGATGGTTAAATGGGTGATACGATTCTTGACCCAAAAGACAAAATGTGATGTAGCCCGACTCAACATATACGATATAAACCCGACTTAATAACATTCACGATATTACGATGCAACCAATATAAAATGTATAATACTAATATATAATAATATCCGTTTAATCGATTATATAAAATACGGGGTATTACAGTAAGTGTATTGTTAAACATTACTATATCATTTAATTTATGTTTATGCGAGAGGTTGATTATCTAATTCAGCTGATTTGTGTGTGATTTATATAATACTCTCCTAAAGTACTAGATGACAAACAATACGTCTTTTACGTTTGTCAGTCCATGTAAGAGGTCATCAAAGGAAAACTTTCTACCATTCTGATACGGGTTAGTGTGATTGAAAAACTATTTCAGACGTATATTGAGTTCAATTCTGTATACTTCCATATATTATATCTATTCTGATTAAGTATATTTTGAATTGTAGTTTCCACTAATACTCAACAAAACTCTATAATATTCGCCAGAGGACATCACCCAGTTGAGAAATATGTAGGCCAATTATGTTGTTTCATTAGCGGAGTCTCAATAGTTTGCTCATCCTTTATGTACGTGTGTGTATATATATAGCCATTGTGTATTGGCTTCTTTTGTTTTTTTGATGAAGTTGTGTTTTGGCTTTTGATCATCATGTTTGTACTGTTTTTAAACTAGGTTTAATTGATCACTGGGTGTAATATTTTGATGCAGGATTGAATTTTTGCAGTGCATAGCTGCGGGAATGCTATTTTCAGCAGCAGCTGAAAAATAGCATTTCAGCAGCTGCTAGAACAAGGCCAAAGCATTTTTTTTAAAAAAAAAATTGAAAAACGATAATGGTTAAAAACAACCCGTTGCAAACAATTATTTGACAACAGTTTTATTTAGATAAATAACCGTTGACATCTTTTCCCTCCTATTCAAACGGCCAAAAATATAAGATAACGAACGATAACCGTTGTCGAGTTCAAAACTTTTACAACGGTTTATTTAAGAAGAACCATTGTCAAAGTTTCATCAATAAACATAGATAACAGTTACATACCGTTGTCAATAGATAAATATAACAACGGTTTTGCACGCAATAAAACCGTTGTTAAATTGACATTTAATTAAACAAGATAACGAAATGAACCATTATCATATATAATATTTAACAACGGTTTTGGAACGATTAAACCGTTGTCAATAGTAAACTAGGACAACGGGTTTGAAACCGTTATTAAGATTTAATAATGTTTCATAAAAGTATACCCGTTGCCATAAACATATTCAACAACAGTTTTATAACAGTTCTGCAACGTGAAAGGTTCTGGTGCGGAAGCGTTTTGGTTGATTTTGCATTTGCTCGTGGTTGATCGACATTATGGATATTTTGAACGGATGAAATATTTTTTTGTATTTTTTTTGTGAAATTTGGATATTTACCAAGCTAGAACTATAGCTTGATAATGGAAGGAATTTTCGTAACGCAACAAGAAATTCCCCTTAAACTTCGGATCACGTCCTCGGCTTAAGTAAAAAACACGAAACGCGTCGACTCTCTTGTTGTCTCTACACTCGTGTATTGCCACACAAAATGCTTTGACGGTTTTTGGAGAAAACTTCTCAAAAACAATTTTAATTTCTTTAATCAATGATGAAAAATGAAATACAACCTAGGCTTATATAGCCAAACCGACCTAGGAAGACTAGGATTCACCATATTTTGACCCTTATTAAATTTAGTCCTACCTAGTTTCTAACACAACCACCTAATTAAGTTTTATGGAAAAAAGGACTTGAAAACATAGATTACAAAGCTTTGACAAATAATAAATTGACGTCTCGAATTCACGCTTGAAGACTTCACACGGCTGCCCACTCGTGGCTGTTGCTCCGTCCATCCTCGTTTTGCGAACTTGCTTCAATTTGTCAACCAGTAATTTTATTAATCATTGTATTTATTTCGGGATTACTTAATTTAATTTTATCCGTGATTCTCGTTAGTTTTATTAAAAATTTTGCCCCCCCTTTCCACACATCAACACTCCCTCTCTTCAAGAAAAATCGTCGCGATTCTTGTATCTTCGTTTTTTGCGCTTGGCCATCATCTTCAATCGTTTAGGAGGTCGGGAAGTGGCGGTGCTAGTCTCCTCATTGGAATCAATTGGCCCATTACTCCCAATCGACTCATGAAAAATAATTCCCGTATTCTGTTGGTTCCATTTCGAATGGGGCGTTAAACCAATCCAATCCTCCGGCCATGGGTCGTTATTTTCCTCGGGTTTGGCTGTTTCATTCGGGCTCGGTTTTGTCTTGTTTGTTGCGGCCCTCAATAGGCTGATTCGCGTTGTTTTAGATGCGGAGTCCATTTTTTCAACGTCAACAAATTGGTACTCGGAATTCACTTGTTTCCCTTCCCTGCTTGGTTTCAAACCCGTCACTGGATTCAGTATTGTCCTCGCTGCTGCTGCCGCTACTGGTGTCGCTTTTCTCTCCTTCTTTCCTGGAATCACTCTCCTCAAAATCCTCAATCCTGAAACCGTGACTGTCGCCACCACTATTCCCGCCGCTGATGGTGTCGTTTCTGCTCAAGGATTCGGAAAAATTCATTGATTTAGAGGCCGATTCAAGCCAACCACCGTGACCGTCTGAATTTAGCGGTGTAACCCGTGGTGGCGTTGATTTTGCGGGGGCAATCCGTTTGCCGGTGGTGCATCGCTGGATTATGAAGGGTGGAAGTTGGGTGGTTATAGGTGCAAGGTTGAGATAGTTATTTTGTGTGGAAGTTTGAAAGGAGTTAGGGTTTTCTGATGGTATAAATTGAGGAGAATCAATTTCCCCTTGCTCCATGTCAAACCGAGGAGGGCTGACCAAGTCGAGGAACAGATCATTCTCGTTGTCCAAACATGAAAATGTCAGCCAATCGAAATTGAAAAACGAGTCCTCTTGGTCAGGATTTGGTTGAGTAGGATCGTCACGATTTTGAGAAATCGAGAGCCGAAGCTCTGATACCACTTGCAACGTGAAGGATTCTGGTGCGGAAGCGTTTTGGTCGATATTTTGCATTTGCTCGTGGTTGATCGACATTATGGATATTTTGAACGGATGAATAATTTTTTGTATTTTTTTTTGTGAAATTTGGATATTTACCAAGCTAGACCTATAGCTTGATAATGGACGGAATTCTCGTAACGTGATAAGAAATTCCCCTTAAACTTCGGATCACGTCCTCGGCTTAAGTCAAGACTCGAAAAGCGTCGACTCTCTTGTTGTCTCTACACTCGTGTATTGCCACACAAAATGCTTTGACGGTTTTTGGAGAAAACTTCTCTAAAACAATTTAAATTTCTTTAATCAATGATGAAAAATGAAATAAAACCTAGGCTTATATAGCCCTCTAAACCGACCTAGAAAGACTAGGATTGACCATATTTTTACCCTTATTAAATTAGTCCTACCTAGTTTCTAGCACAATCACCTAATTAAGTTTTATGGAAAAAAAGACTTGAAAACATAGATTACAAAGCTTTGACAAATAATAAATTGACGTCTCGAATTCACGCTTGAAGACTTCACACGGCTGCCCACTCGTGGCTGTTGCTCCGTCCATCCTCGTTTTGCGTGCTTGCTTCAATTTGTCAACCCGTAATTTTAATAATAGTATTTATTTCGGGATTATTTAATTTAATTTTATCCGTGATTTCCGTTAGTTTTGTTAAAATTTTTGCCCCCCTTTCCACGCACCAGGTTCTTGAGTTGTGATAACGGTATTATAGATCCGTTATTGATGTTATATAATGGTCGCGTGTTTGAACAACCGTGGTATATATTTAACAGTAATCGTTGCAATAACGGTTCCGTGTTTCTATTTAATAACGGTAATTGCAGTATCTGACCCTTATTGAAGGTCTTACTTGGCATAGTGTTTGTTAGTTTGCTAGGCCGCACCTTGAGGCCCACAAGGTGCATATATCTGGAGGTGTTGGAGGAGTTGAAGATAGAGATGGATGTCCGTCACATCTTTGAGGTGTTTGGTTTGGAGGGGTTGTATCGGTTGAGGAAGTATTCATATGCTTTTATGACCCTTGAGTTTATGAGTTCTTTTACCTATGACGTGGCTGGGAAGACGGTGGGTTTTCGGTTGATGAACACTAGCTTTTATCTGACTTTATACCAGTTTGCTAACCACTTAAGGCTTAGCCGACCCAAAAAGGGATATCTTAGTGATGTCCTGACTGAGTGTGGTGCCAGTAGTTACCTACCTTTGTTTACCGGTAGACCTGCCCTGACGTCGAGTGCTATGCTGATCAATGATGTTCAGCACATGACCTTAAAGATCTTTCTCCGATCCTTGACTTGTTTGATATACGGGAGGAAGGATGTGAGTAAGCTTAACTCACATGAGGTGATGTGGTTGATATCTTACCTTAACCCTACCCGGGAGAAGAGGTTTGCTTACAGTGCCCCAGTGATAGTATGTGCTAGTTTGGCCTTGATGGCTAAGTCTTCGACTCGCCACCTTAGTTGCGGCGCTATCGCCACCTGTTTAGATGACAGGTTGGCCAGCATTGAGGCTTCTTCGGCTCTCAAACCCATGTGTCCTGTTGTTCCGACCTCTGATAAGGCCTACTTCATTCATCATAAGTGGTTGCGGGTATTAGATGATGCTGGTTTAGCTTGGCGAGTGCGAGGGAGGAGTTGGATGAGAGTGCCTGACCCAGACCACCTTCCCATGACTGAGCCGTTGACAGACGCTGCCCCTGGGAGTAGAGGTGGCAATCATTGACATGACCCGAAAACCCGACACGAACCCGACACGAAATTAGCGGGTTTGGGTTAAGGCTTTGTGACCCATTTAAGTAATTGGGTTGACACGGACACGACACGAAATCTAAATGGGTTTGGGTTAGGGTTGAGCTATTTTGACACGAACCAGACACGAATAACCCATTTATTTAAAACTGCCATAATATATTGATTTAACCAATAATCCCACCAAACAACTTAAAAAAAAAACATTTTCATTCATCATTTTTGGAATAACAGGATATAAAGCCTAGCTTATTTTATTAGTTTATTGGGCTAAATGGGTTAAAAATGACCTGCTAAAAGATAAATGGGTTAAAAAAGTTGGGTTGGGTCATAGAAAAAAATAAATGGGTTGGGTTAGGGTTGAGACAAATGACCCGTTTATGTAATTTGGTCGGGTTAGGGTTGGGGTAGTGGTGACCCGTTTAAAGTTAACATGAACACGAACAGGATACGACATGATCTATTTGCCAGGTCTACCTTGGAGTGTAGAGGCTAGCCTTCGCGATCAGACGTAATTGAACATGGATGACCTCTGAGAGGAGATGCCTTAGCCGTTTAGGGGAGATACTGCTAGGAGGGAGGACCAGGTGTCACGGGAGGGTAGAGGACCCCTATGAGCTAGAGAAGTTGTTGGGGATCGATGTCTGTTCAGCGGGGACCACCTTAGTACCAGTACCCCGATTACCATTCTTCCTTCTACCCATAGATGTAGGTTAGTGAGCTCACAGAGAGAGTGTCGAACGCCTTGGTGCACTGGGACGTGCACGAGATGACCTATGTTCAGGGTGTGGGGACTAAATTGGCCCAACCGGTATGGTGGCGCGGCATAAGGAACGATAATGGTGTCTTTCACTCCTACGGAGTGGATCCAACTACATGGGGAGTCCCTGAGAGCTACCCTTACAGATGCTTAACACCGTCGAGGAGTGGAGGAGACACAGGAACGGGAGCATCTACCGGAGGAGTGTTTAGAGGAGGCGTGTCAGGAGTAGGCACCTCGGGAGCAGGAGGGGGTGATGTATGGAGGAGGATCGAGGCGCTGACTTCGAGTGACCGTTTCTTGTTTTACGCTTGTTTTAGCGAACTTGTGTTGGATTTACTTTGGTATTTGGATTCTTATTTTGGTTTGTAATTGGCCATAAGGCCATATTTGTGCTTGGATTTTCTAAAATTGTTATGTAAGTAGAAGGATTGCGGGAATATAATCCCGGGACTAACATATATTTTTGCTTGTTTTGACATTATTGGGCATTCTGATCTGGAGTTACTCGATTGAGTACCTTCAACTCGATTGAGTACCACGTATATTACATCCTAATGAGCATTGTGACTTGTACATACCCGATCGAGTACCCTACTCTGTACTCGATCGAGTACATCTGAATGTATACGAAGACCATTTTGTTGGTTTATTTGGGGATCATGGGAGGGTTTTGGTTGACGTTATATGTCGTTATCATGCTCATTGGTTATTCCCTTGTGTTTTATACTTGTGTATGAGTGGTATCAAGACGATATGCAGTAATTATAATTCTATGTGGTTACTAATCTCCTTAAATTATCATTCTATGCGGTTGTTAAGTTTAAATAATGGTTTGGTAATCATTTTGTCATGATGTTATATGGACGAATTACTTTTAATTTCTATATATATATATCGGGTGGTATTGCAAGGCATGACAAATTTGTTTTTGTTTTGTTATTTCCATATTTTATGCTAACATAAATCCATGATTAGTTGTAATGTCAAGAGATAGGTTGTGATTTTTGTTTTATTGTAATATAGCTCATCTTAACGGTGAACTATGAGGACGAAGTTCCTCTTAAGAGGGGAAGAGTAATGCCGCGCGTGAAAATGCCAAAACAGCCGTCTTTTAATGTGATTTGATAGTAATTTAATTGTTGTTTCTTTTAAAATAATCAAAGTGTTGTTTAAGTGATTAATCATTTCTGAAGTAAATTAGTTGTTGCATTATACGAAGGTATGAATTTGGTGGAGTAACTTAATTACGTCGAACGTGTTGGTGTGGTATATGTGGACATGGGCCCACCTACACAACCAGCCGATCTGTAGACATGCAGCGGTCTTTTGAAAGCCACGCTCGGCGCCGTAAATATGCTTTCGACCGGATCGTTTTACATAGGTCGGTTTCGTCTCGGCAAGTGTCTCGAAATGATGCAAGAGATGTTCGGAGTTGCCACTAAGCATTTGTGGGATTATTGGAACCCGTTCGAATCCACTTTATACCTAGGTCAACCAAGGCAAAAAGTGGTGTTTGACATAGGTACTAAAGAAAAGGAGTCGTTCCTCTTTAGCATCCTATCTCTAGAATGACTCTCAGTCACCCTAGATAAGGTCGTTCACCATCCAAAGTTTCTGAGTAAGAGGTGAAGGTACGTATTGGGAAGCCCTTTAATCGGATACCCAATCCCGCCCGCGGTAGCGGCCTCTAATGATCGATCTTGGTTGGTTAAATGCATATAAGATGATCAAACTGGTAAATGCATGAATGCGCATCCACACGCTTGAACCTAACATGTGAGCTTTCTATGTCGGTTGTTTATCCAAATATCAAGTAATTGATGTCAAGTTGGATTTAATGTTGATATGCATACAAGACGGAAATTAAACATCCATTTACCGAGTTAGGTTTGTGGTGCATAACGTGATCCGTTTGTCTTAGAAAGGCGTTTTCAAATACAATGTAAAAGGGGCAAATTTGTGATCTTATCCGTCCTATATTCGGGTTAACCGAAGTTGGGATCATCCTAGACAAGTGATGGAAGGGAAGCAGGGCCTGCATCAAGCTGCCTATTAAGGCGTGAGCCGTTAGGTGATGCAAACAGGCCTGTCCTGGTTTGAAAATTGGAAAACAGTTGGCCTGTTCAGGCGCGGGACAACAGACTATCCAAAGGGATGTCTTCGATCTGCCTGTTTCAAATCGTTTGTAAAACGGTTTGTAAAGGGGTGTTTGGACCCGTCTTTGTTTGAAAAGGTCGTTTAGACCGCTTTTATGCCAATATGAAGAACGTGACTTGAATAGTCGTCATTGTATTGACGATATTCGATGTCGGGTTCGGTTTTTTAAGCTTGACATGAATAGTTTTGAAAAATAATTATGAACTAATTGTTTTAAGTATGAAGAACTGGTGACATTCATGACCAGTTTTATATAGGATGTGAGTAGTTCTCTCTATAAGGCATGTAACCTCAATTTGCATAAGCATTAATTCAGTCTTCTTAATACCTTTATGCATTCGGTCTTTGGAAGGTGACACATGTTAGGAGAGGCAATTCCCTTTATTTCATTATACCCATGAGCCTCACAAAACCAAATTGCCTTTTTGTCCTGTTAGCTACAATCTATAATTTTGCCTACCCTAGCCAAGCTAGTAATGAGTAGCTTTTTGGGAAGTTTTATTGCTGTTTGGTTACATCTCTGATTTTAGAAGTCGGTAGAAGAGTTGAAGGGAATGAAAACAAAAAATTGTGAAAAATGCTGTGAAAAGAAAAAGAAGCAATAGAAAAGAATTGAAAAAGAAATATGAAAAAAAAGGAAAAATCATATGCGGAAAAATGAAAAGTTGCATAAATGATTTTTACTCCCATGTCTTATTTGCATCTTATGGGCAGTTGACAAGTTTATGGTGTATTGTGGGTTGAGTGCATCCAATTTGCACTGTTTTGTATTGATATATACCGAGTATGAAGTTGGGATGTAGTTTCAAAATTTGGATCCGTTGTTTCTAGCCTGGCTATTAACTCCACATTTCCAAATTCATTTTAGCCACTTCTTACCCATTACCTCACTTACTCAAATGTAAGTTCTCGGCATGTGTCTTGGTCATTAGTTTGGTTGGAATGGATATGTACGGTCATTGAGATTCTATTCATGTTAAACTGCATGCATGTTCTTGTAGGTCGAGTTAGGTGAGTGTCTTTATTTCTTTCTATCTTTCACTTATATACTCACCTTCTCCATAATTTGAGTGTTGAGCGACCCGTGAGAGTCCGATATTTATGAGTCTTGCAAGGTCGACGGTTCAGTAAGTTTGAGACATTGATTTAACTCGTTTGCACTTATCACTTGCCACCTTTTTAGTTGCTGCATTAAACTGGTTTTGGGTGGATGATTCGTAGCTAATGAGTTGGTCCCGTTCCATTATCTGTTCTTAGCTGCATTCATAGTTTGCTTGGGGACAAGCAAATGTTTGGTTTGGGGGGATTTTATGCGTGTATTTTATATAATGTTTTTACCTCATTTTTACACGCATTTCTGTACTATTTATGTAGCATCTAGCTACAAATACCCCCGAATAGTCTACTTGGTTTGTCTTGTGTAAATTGCAGGTACGGACCAGAAAGAAGATAAATCGAGCCTAAACTTGTCTCATTTGCATGCATTTGTGGGAAAAATGGAATCGGAGCTTGGAATCTATCACTTTGAATGCATGAGATGATTTCGGAAGGTGTCAAGGCGTCTTACGTGCTAATATAGCTCGATCGATCACTTTTCAGTCGATCGAATGCTTTATCCTTTGAAGATTCACTCGATCGAGATGTTTTCATACTCGATCGAGAAATTTGGTATAAGAAGTCCTCGATCGAATGGTTTTTCTATTCGATCGAGAGGAATTGCCAGTTATGTCTTCGATCGAGTGGTTTTATTCCACTCGATCGAGAGGTTTCATCCTGTAATCGTGTTTTTGCCGTTTTCCGTGTTCGGCTTTTTAATTAGGATAAATTAGGTTAAGTAGGACGTGTTGTTACTACTTCGTTATCATTCCTAGACTACGATACTCCTCTCTTCCTCTCTACTCTCTACTACTCTTACTCATACTTTTGGACTATTGCTCGGATTTGAATCTTGTAATTGGTATCACTACTCTCTCTTATTTCTTAATCCTAATTCTTTTATTGTTCTTTATTTCTTCTCTTTCTTTGTTTACCATTGCTTTATTTTAATCTCTTCGTTGCATTATTACGATGATTAATTTCTCTTGTTTATGTATGATTGTTGTTAATTCAATAATAATGCATAACTAATTTCTCCTGCTAAGACTTAGGGAATCCATGATTATGAAGGAATTGTAAATCGAATTATTAGGTTTAATGCTTGTGTAGTTTATGTTGTTAATCACTGCATCTAATTGTTGCTGTCTAGTTGAGTCGACGCAATTAGTCATCAAATCGCAGTAAATCTTGATCTAGATCGGAAGATTGGAAAAGGATGAGACATGTAGCGAACATTAGGGCACGTAGTGAGGGCGGAAGCTAAGCTATTCGTGCTGTAGCGCGAAATGAGACCGGAAGGAGATATTCACTTCCCCATAGACCGTATTTACATTGACCTGAGACCTAGATTGCTTGATTGAATAATCATGGTGAACCGACTGTCTTAGCTATTCTCTCTCTGTTTGCTTAATCTGTATTCCTTTGTCTTAAATCTCCTTCTTAATCTCATTAGATTTGAACAAACAATTCAAACACCCAAAAATCGGTTACCTTGACGGACTTAGTTAAAGCTGACATTTTCCCATCTCCCTGTGGAGGTCGACCCTACTTACTGCTAGCTTCTGTTAGTGCATAAAGGTTTTATTTTTGGTACCTTACGATGGTATCAAAAACCGTCATGGTATGAAGAACCAAGGGTGAAAATATTCCATGGTTAAAAATTCATCATAAAAATAATTTGAAATATTTGAAATGGTAAAAACCGATTACAAATAAGAAATGAAATAAAAAAGGAAAGACGAGAGCAAACACGGCTGGATTAAGGCCCGAGAGGGCATTGAGGCGTGAGCCCTCCTGCTTCGTAAGTAGCCCCTGTCTCCGGCCAAAATTCGGTTTTGGCTCATCTAACCTATTTTTGAATCCTGTTATGCATGTTTTAGCATGTTATAGTCATAAAACAGATGAAAAACATGAAAGAAGAGGATTTTTACAACGTCATACTTACATGCTAGGCTTGAGACGAGAAATTGACGAAAGTGTATCAACTTGTTTGGTCGTAAAACTCGATTGAAAACCATTTTAGCAATCTAAAGAGTCTTTTGTTTAAGTTTAGTGATGGTGTAGTTGGTCGAGATGGTTGATCAAGTGGTTTAATGCACGATGACGGTACCAAACAATGTGTATGGCTTGTATTTTCGATCGGTAGGTCGAAAATACGTGCCGGTTTGTGAGTTAATAAGTCGAGTCCTGAATTTTAAGGGAGAAATGAGGGGGCGGACAGTCGCATACCTTCAAATGGTGGCATTTGTGGGGCATTTATAGAAAAATGGGTGGTTCTGTGCGTTTTGAGCGACGTGGCCGCATGGGCTACTCGAAGAGCCGCGAGCCATTTTGCAGGTCTTCGAGTTGTCTTGTTATTATCAAGCAATCGAAATCATAATTTGTTCTATCCTAGGTATTGGATGACATGATTTGTACTTGACCATTCAAGCATTCCGGGAATACTTAACATTGAAGTTTTGAGAAGTTTGTTTTTTTTTGTTTGACTCGCTTTGACTCATTGTTGGAGTCAGGATTTGAATTTTTGAGTCGGTTTTTGGTCAGGTGTAGGTTTTAACTCTAGTTAGTGTCATTGCGACCCCGTTGTTGTGCATTAAACACTTCAGGTACTTTTAAAAAGTTTTGTTTTTGAAATCGTTTTGAGTTTTCCGACGTATAGTTGTACAAAACCTGTCGATTAAACGCTACGATTCCTAAGCATGTTGTTGTCCGATAATCATCGGGTGTTTGTTGGAGACTCGAATGATACTGGGTTTCTAAAGAGCCCCCACTTTGACTGAGGCTTGGACAGGGCAAAAGTCAAAGTATAGCCCAGTTGGAGCTTGCGTCCTCCACAAATTAGTGTGATAACATTTGTAAATCTCTTACAGGTTCACAAGGGTATACTTCGTATTTTAATCAGTTGATTAACGATTACCTAATAACGGTTGGCTTGCTAGAAAGTTTGACGTTATTATCATACAGATGACGGTGATCAACTGGTTCCTAAAGGTCACACCTATAGGATGTGTTTGAGAGATGTGGTTATAGAAATATAATCACATTGATGCCTTATATGACTAAACAGTTAGTCAATGTGTTGATGAGACAATTATTTAATGAAGATTAAATAATATTAGTTGAGGACGAATTAATTAATCAAATTAAGAAATTGAATATAATAAGTTATATTTAATTAAATGTATGTAATGTTAGCTTGGACGAATTAATATGTTAATTCGTAATTAAATGTAATCGGTTATATTTAATATCAACAAGATGAATGTGTCATAGTGGTAATAGTGAGGGTACTCAAACCAAGAGGTCATGGGTTCGATCCTCACTAGATGACAATTTACACATTTTATACATTTTTGGAATAACCGAAAATAAGAGAAATAACTCTCCTAATTTCGGATTATGAGCCGAGTAATTAGTAAAAAAAATTCTACCCTAATCTCTCTCTCATACACGGTTAAAGGGAGAGATAGGACTAAATTTTTTTAACCTAATTTTTCTATCTCACTCTTGCCTCTCATCTCTACGAAAAACACAAAAAAACCTAAAAATTAATCAAATAATTTTTGGATCGATTCTAGCATAATCAAAGGGCATTTCTCATATCGTCTTGGGTACAACTGATAGGCGAATATCAACTTTGATATTGTTCTTAGCCCGTTTTTGCTAGGACCGAAGGTTATTTCTTAATCCTTTATGTTTTGTTTATGCAATTTAATTTTATGACTAGTATTCATCACTTTATGATTCGTTATAATCCTTAAATTAAAGGGATGCATACAGATAAATCCCACAAGTGGTATCACAGCCAAGGCCACGAATTTTAATTTTGATGATTTTCATAAAATTGTTTGTAAACAATAATTAGGGTTTGCGAGAAAAAAATATAATCGGCTGGATTTTTTTTTGAGCCGTGGAATTATTATTATTTTTTTTTTCCGTTTCCGTACTGTTCACGGATGAACAATATTATTAAAAAAAAAATTATTTTCTGTTTTTTTTTTCTTTCGGTTTCTCCTGAAAAACTGATTAAAGTTTTTTTGCGGCTGTTTTTGTTTATGCCGATTTGAAAAGCATCCGAGAAAAGAAAATTTTTTTTCCTGTTACTGTTCACAGAGGACAGATTTTAAAAAAAAAAAATTTTTTTGTCTTGTTTCGGTTTTTACAGATAAAACCGTGTACAAAATAAGAAAAGGGCTGTTTTTTTTGTTTTTGCTGTTATTGTCGAAAAAAAAAACTTGTTTTGTTTTTCCTTGATTAGCCGAGACATATAAAAAAAAAAAACGGATGTTGTTTTTGTTTGTTTTGGCCAATATTAATTATACATTACCTTTACAATGTATGATTAATTGTTGTGAAACGGTTCACAATTTTAAGATACCAAATTATTTTAAAGTAGTTTAAAATATTGATGGATTAAATTCATATTACAAGTTTAATATGAATTAAGATTAAATTTAATGTGATTAATTGAGGAATTGTCACTTAATTTGATTTAAATAGGTGGTTTGGATAAAATTAATCAACATAATTAAGGAATTATGTCATGTATGTTTAATTTATTTTTAGTTGATGCATTTTTTTTTGTTGAATGAATCGTTGAATGAATTTATTTACGTATTTTTTTTAGCAATCGGTTGTAATTTGTAATACTTAGTGTGGCCTTAGTTAATTATGTTTTCGTAATGAAGGAAACATAATTTTTATGTAATTATAAGATCTCGAATCTCCTTTATTTTTCTTTAGTTTTGGGTTTTGAAATTAGAATGTAATAAATAGGTTTATTATGTAATTTTTATTTATTGTATTTTTCAAAAGAAGACTAAAGATGGAGATTGGAGCTCACTCCCGCTACATGGATCAAGATGGAACATCAAGACAAGCTTCGCGGGTCCAAGGATGGATTCCAAACTTGTATTTAATGTTCATTTTGATAGGATAGGCCACACTAGGACTTTTGTTGTTTTACGTTTTCATTCATATTACTTTTCATTCACATGATAGTTTATGCATCATATTCCGCCTAAAACCAAACCACCTACTACTAAAATGCATGAAAATTGACACATATAGGTTGTATGTTAGTTTTCATAGACATACAGATGTCACAAGCTTTTAAGTCATCACCTTAGTTTATTCATTCACGCATGCTAGATATTAGTTCACTTAAACTGAATTAAAACGAAGTTGATGGGATCTTCCTCTAAAACGAAAATTGAGATTAGTCTTTATAAGGGAAAACAACTATGAATCCCTTCTTTGTCGGTAGGCATAATATGACCCCTTCAACGTTGGGTAAGTAGTTGTGTTGACTTAGTTTACCTCAACATCATAGTCCGAAGAGTTTCTCGTGAGGATGATGGACTAAAGATAGAATTTACAGAAATTTATCGACCAAGAATCTAACGGTAGAATTAGCTAAAAGGTTAGCTTATCAATTTACAGAGAATTGAGTCTTGGGATCATTTATATAATTCTTGAGGGAGGTCAATTGTATAAATGTTTTGAGTCTTCGCATTATGACAGTAGTTCATTATACTTAAAAATATAAACGATGCACATGCTTATTATTTTAATTCTTCTTCTCGCAGTGTAGAACACGTTTATTTTGATAATACTGTTACAACAAAATGTCTGGAAATAACGCAATCCAAATTCCTAGTGCCACATTTGGACGCGAGTCCTGGCTGAAAATATTCATGGACCAAATGAATCAGTTCACACGTCTGAAAAACGACGGGTCCAACTTTGCGGGCTGGGAGGCAGCACTACGGAATGCTGCCATTGCTGACGGTAAGCTCAGGTACTTAACTGAACCAATACCGGTAAACCCAGGCCCCAATGCAGGAGTCAACGAGTCACTCGCTTATAGTGACTTCGTTATGGAAGCGGGTGCAATAAATAACGTACTCATCTTTGCAATGGAAAACAATTTACAGAGACGCTTCATTGCCCAAGGTGCGAACAAGATTTTCACCACGCTCACTAACGAGTTCTCAAAAGCACCGAGAATCGTTACATATGAGCATACCTGTCGCTTCTTTGATGCGAAACTCCAGAAGGGCCAACCGGTTAGCCCACACATTCTTCACATGATTGAGAATGTCGAGAAGCTGGAGGCTCTTGATTGCAAAATCAGTGACAGCATTGTCATTGATCGAATGCTTCATTCTCTTCATGATGGTTTTGCTATTTTCAGGGCGAACTACTACATGAATGACTTGAAAAAGAGTCCCCATGAGCTACATTCCCTTCTCGTACAGACCGAGAAGGATATGAAATTGAGTGGGAGCATAAAGCAAGATGTTCTCACGATTTCCAATAAGGGTAAAGGTAAGGGCAAGGCTAATGGCGACCTAGCTGTAGGTAAGCCAAAGTTTAAAAAGCCAGGAAACGGTAAGAGTGCGCCTGGTGAGACTAGTGGCTCACAGGGCACAAGGCAAAGAGCAAGGGCGGTGACATTGAGTGCCACCATTGTCACAAGACTGGACATTGGAGGAGGAACTGTCCCGTGTACCGTGAGGACATCAAAGCAGGCCGCGTCGTTCCTGTTGGTATGTCATCTTATATTCATATGATTGAGATTAACCATGCAAGTTTCGGAACTTGGGTACTTGATACTGGTTGTAGTTCTCATCTGTGTAATCATTTACAGGGCCTAAAGAACATCATACCTCTCGAAAAAGGTGATGTGTACCTGCGAGTCGGGAATGGAGCACGAGTTGCTCCTGTCTTGAAGGGAACTATGTAATCCAACTCCCTAGTGGTTTTGAGTTATTTTTAAATAATTGTTACTATGTACCCAGTTTGTCTAAGAATATTATTTCTGTTTCCGTACTTGCTAAAGACGGTTTTGCATTTTCAATAAAGGATAATAGCTGTATTTTCTTTCAATAAAATGATTTATGGTAATGCAGTTTCCATGAATGGAATTTACATCTTAGATCAAACCACGGAAGTATTACACATGAATAATAAGAAGTTAAAGGTTGGTGACAAAGATCAAACCTATCTATGGCATTGTCGAATGGGACACATAGATGAGAAACGCATGAAGAAACTCGTCGATAATGTCACTATTCTCGCATTCGATTTTTCTACATATGGCACGTGTGAATCATGTCTCATTGGCAAGATGACTCGAATTTCCTTCAAAGGTGTTGTAATGCGCGCTAGTGACCTATTAGGACTCATACATACTGACGTATGTGGACCTATGTCAATTACCGCTAGAGATGGCTATAGATATTTTATCACTTTCACGGATGATTTAAGTAGATACGGATATGTCTACTTAATGAAGCATAAAAGTGAGTCCTTTGAGAAATTCAAGGAATACCAGAACAGGGTACATAACCAACTGGGTAGAAAGGTTAAAGCACTCCGTTCAGATCGGGGTGGCGAATATCATTCAAATGAGTTTGATCAACACCTTAAAGATCGTGGAATCGTTCTCTATTAACTCCACCTGGAACACCTCAATTAAATGGTGTGTCCGAACGGAGAAATCGAACCTTACTTGATATGGTTTGATCCATGATGAGTCACACGGTAGTGCCTGATTCATTATGGGGTTTTGCTCTTTTGTCAGCTGCACTTATACTTAACCGAAGTCCGACTAAAGCTGTCGACAAGACTCTATATGAAATGTGGAAGGGAACGGTCCCTAACTTGTCCTTTATTCGGGTTTGGGGCTGCGAGGCTTATGACAAGTGGAGACACGAGGATAAGCTCGGCCCGTGATCGGTTAAGACATACTTTATAGGTTATCCAAGAGGAACATTTGGTCATTACTTCTATTCGCCTACCGAACATTGAGTTTTTGTTGCGGCTAGTGCGACGTTCTTAGAGAAAGAATTTCTCGAGAACAAGACGAGTAATAGAACCTTTGAGCTGTCGGAGATTCCAGAACCAACAACCGAGGAACGGATGGAGGAAGTTGTTCCTCCAACTGATGATACGGTTAATATTCCTGAGGAACCTAGGAGGTCGGGTAGAGTCTCTCATCCTCCTGACAGATACATTGGTATGGTCGAGGAGAATGACGTTTTACTCTTAGAGAGTAATGAACCCGCTACCTATAAAGGTGTTATGGCCTGTTCCGACTCAAAGCTATGGCTCGAAGACATGCAATCCGAGATGGACTCCATGTATGAGAATGACGTATGGGATCTAGTTGATTTATCTAATAAGGTAAAACCTCTACAGTGCAAGTGGCTTTACAAAATAAAGCGTTCTGTAGACGCGCAACCAGATACCTATAAGGCACGACTAGTGGCAAAAGGTTTCACTCAAGTGCACGGATTGCATTATGATGAGATTTTTGCACCTGTAGTCATGCTACGTTCCATTCGGATAATCTTTGCGATTGTCGCTTTTCATGATTATGAAATTTGGCAAATGGATGTGAAAACCGCCTTCTTAAACGGTTATTTGGAGGAAGAGTTGTACATGGTGCAACCCGAAGGTTTCATAGATCCTGAACATCCTAAGAAAGTATGCACGCTTAAGCGCTCCATTTATGGACTTAAGCAAGCTTCTCGGAGTTGGAATCATCGTTTCGACCAGGTGAGAAAAGAGTATGGTTTCACTCGATCGGTCGAAGAACCATGCTTATATATCAAGTCGAGTGGGAGCAAGATTGTATTCTTGATATTGTATGTCGATGACATACTCCTGATTGGGAATGACATTCCTCTCCTATCTTCGGTTAAAGAATGGTTGAAGAACCATTTCCAGATGAAATATCTAGGTGAGGCACAACGCATTTTGGGAATCCGTATCTACCGAGATAGATCACGATGGATGTTATCACTTAGTCAAGAGTCTTATTTGGATAAGATTCTTGAGAAGTTCAATATGACCAACTCCAAGAAAGGGAACCTTCCAATGACGACTGGGATGCAGTTGAGCAAGTCTCAGTCACCCACGACGCCTGAAGGGATTGAGCGCATGAGTCGTGTTCCTTATGCATCTGCAATAGGATCGATCATGTATGCCATGATATGCACACGTCCAGACGTGGCATATGCATTGAGTATGACGAGTCGGTACCAAAAGACTCCAGGTGAAACACACTGGATAGCTGTTAAAAACATCCTCAAGTACCTACGGAGGACTAAGGATTGGGTATTGACTTATGGAGGCGATACTAAGCTATGCGCAATCGGTTACGCAGATGCTAGCTTCCAAACGGATCGAGATGACTCAAAATCTCAGTCCGGGTTCGTCTTCACTCTTAATGGTGCTGCGATCAGCTGGAAGAGTTCCAAACAGAGTGTTGTAGCAGATTCTACTACTGAATCCGAGTACTATGCCGCTTCGGAGGCAGCAAAGGAAGCGATATAGATACGTCAATTCTTACAAGGAGTTACGGTAGTTCCTAGTTCGAATGACCCGATCACCATCTATTGTGACAATAGAGGTGCCATCTTCCAGGCTAAGGAGCCAAAGTCTAGCAACAAATCTAGACATGTACATCGGAAAGCTCCCTTGATCCGTGATTACGTGGAGCAAGAGGAGATAGTGATAGACAAGATTGCGACGGATGATAACATCGCGGATCCTCTCAATAAACCGTTGAATTATGATAAGCATGTAGGGCACGTTATTTCCATGGGAATTAAACGTGTTCCTGAGTTGTAGTACTTGATTATGGATTTGATACATTATCTTTTTCATATACTATTTATAACTTCATCGTTTTATTATAATATTTTGTTTTTCATGTGGATTGTACTAACAACATTGAACGCCACAAAGTAAACTGAATTACATTATATTTGTTTGGTCCGTAATCGCCCATGTGAGCTGATAACTCCGGCTATTATATTGTGCAGTCGATTGATGGTGGGTTGAACGAGCCATAAGTCAAACTGTTGACTGATCGATCACAAAAGTGAGATTATAACGATACCTCGTAGGACAAATTTTTGTGACAACGTAATGGAGTCCTAAATGTTTAAAACATTCGGTGCCAGGTCGTGGATAGGAAATCCATTGTGTTCCTAGAGTCGATTCTTTTGACTATCGACTGTCTCTTGAGATTAAGGCAGTTTTTGGGTGACTTTGGTTTCTTTGTCAGGGTCTGCCGTAACTGGAGGCTAAGTAGATTTTTTCTGGGTCATTTCATACTGTGCTTACATCTGCAGGATTCGAGTTGAGGAAAATATCCAACCCCTATCAGGTATAGTTATTTCTCAGGGCCACTCGAGGAGTTGTAACTGAAATGCATGGCCATGCTCGAATGTTGATTCGTTTATCAGTTAAGTTACTCTCTAGTCGGGGAAACCACTCTTGATGATGATCACTTGTAAAATACGACCTTTGTGAATACGGATTTGCAAATTGTTTTACATTGAGTGAGAGAAATTTTAGGATATGAGAATCGGTTATCGCACATACACTTGTGAGGACAAGTGGGAGTTTGTTGGAGCTTGTGTCCTCCACAAATTAGTGTGATAACATTTGTAAATCTCTTACAGGTTGACAAGGGTATACTTCGTATTTTAATCAGTTGATTAACGATTACCTAATAACGGTTGGCTTGCTAGAAAGTTTGACGTTATTATCATACAGATGGCGGTGATCAACTGGTCCCTAAAGGTCACACCTATAGGATGTGTTTGAGAGATGTGGTTATAGAAATATAATCACATTAATGCCTTATATGACTAAACAGTTAGTCAATGTGTTGATGAGACAATTATTTAATGAAGATTAAATAATATTAGTTGAGACGAATTAATCAGAAATTAAAAATTGAATATAATAAGTTATATTTAATTAAATGTATGTAATGTTAGCTTGGACGAATTAATATGTTCATTCGTAATTAAATGTGATCGGTTATATTTAATATCAACAAGATGAATGTGTCATAGTGGTAGTAGTGAGGGTACTCAAACCAAGAGGTCATGGGTTCGATCCTCACTAGATGACAATTTACACATTTTATACATTTTTGGAATAACCGAAAATAAGAGAAATAACTCTCCTAATTTCGGATTATGGGCCGAGTAATTAGTAAAAAAAATTCTACCCTAATCTCTCTCTCATACACGGTTAAAGGGAGAGATACGACTAAATTTTTTTAACCTAATTTTTCTATCTCACTCTTGCCTCTCATCTGTACGAAAAACACAAAAAAACCTAAAAATTAATCAGTTAATTTTTGGATCGATTCTAGCATAATCAAAGGGCATTTCTCATATCGTCTTGGGTGCAACTAATAGGCGAATATCAACTTTGATATTGTTCTTAGGCCGTTTTTGCTAGGACCGAAGGTTATTTCTTAATTCTTTATGTTTTGTTTATGCAATTTAATTTTATGACTAGTATTCATCACTTTATGATTCGTTATAATCCTTAAATTAAAGGGATGCATACAGATAAATCCCACAAGCCCCTAGGTCAATCGAAGATTACAACCTGGAGATCGAAGCGACATCTAGGCGGTTCGAAAGGTTCGGGCCAAGGACCTTCCGTCGGGAAGGACGACACCAAGGCGACTCAGGGATTCGAGTTAAGGACCTAGTGTCGGAAAAAGTTTAGAGTCTGTCGACTGTCCGTGCGGGTCGTTTAATGTCCTTTAGACTACGTACGAAGGCTCGCCAACCATAAGAAGGAGTCATACCTGAGGCATCTTCGGGATATGTCCTTGTGTTGTATCTTGTTTCCGGGCAAAGGGTCGACAACCGTGTTGCGGATATGATGGGGCTCGCCAGCCGCGTTTGATGTTACGTTGTGAGGCTCGCCAACCATGTTGAAAGTGGTACATTTTGAGGCTCGCCAGCCATGTTGGATGTGATGTGTTTCGAGGCTCGCCAGCCATGTTGAAGGTTAGTTGTGAGGCTCGCTAGCCATATTGAAGGTGATAAGTTTTGAGGCTCGCCAACCACATTGAATGTACGTTGTGAGGCTCGCCCGCCATATTGAATGTGCGTTATGTGGATCGCCAACCATGTTGAATGTGCGTTGTGAGGCTCGCCAGCCGTGTTGAATGTGCGTTGTGAGGCTCGCCAGCCATGTGAAATGTCGAATAACCGACTATGGGAAATGGCGGTCTTGGACGGGTCTATTTTGAGAAGTTGTTAAGTTAGTGGGCTCCCTAAGGAGGTCTACGATATCCCGCTAGGGAATTTTGGTGTTTATATTGGATGTTTGTGGTGCTGGAAAGGGGGTAGGCTCCCTAGGACGGTGGTGATCTTGGATCTCGAAGAAAGGTAACCGTTTTCATTGTCGTTTGTTTGAAATAAAATAGCGAATTTGAAGTTCACTATTCGTTTTCTGTGATTTTGAAAATGTTGTTGAAAATTTTGTGAAATAGCGATTTTGAATTTCACTATTTTGTATTTGTATTTTGAGAAATGACGGTTTTTGATTCCATCGCTTGAAAATTTGTGAAAATAGCGAACTTAAATTTTACTATTTTGTTTTTGTTTGAAGAAATGACGGTTGTTAATGCCGCCGTTGAAAATTTTGTGAAAATAGCGAATTTGAATTTCACTATTTATTTTTGTATTTTGAGAAATGACTGTTTTTAATTCCGTCGTTTGAAAATTTGTGAAAATGGCGAATTTGAATTTCACTATTTTGTTATTGTATTTGAAAAATGACGGTTTTTAATTCCGATGTTTGAAAATTTGTGAAAATAGTGAACTTGAATTTCACAATTTTGATTTTGTATTTGAAAAATGACGCTTTTTTATTCCGACATTTGAAAATTTGTGAAAATAGTGAACTTGAATTTCAGTATTTTGTTTTTGTATTTGGAAAATGACGGTTTTGAATTCTGTCGTTTGAAAATTTGTGAAAATAGCGAATTTGAATTTCACTATTTTGTTTTTGAGGAAATGACTCGTTGACGATTTTGTGAAAATCGCGAATTTGAATTTCACTATTTGTTTTTGTATTTTGAGAAATGACGGTTTTTTATTCCGTCGTTTGAAAATTTGTGAAAATAGTGAATTAGAATTTCACTATTTTGTTTTTGTATTTGAAAAATGACGGTTTTTAATTCCGTCGTTTGAAAATTGTGAAAATAACATGGAAACTGGGCCAAAGCCCAAAGTTTCGCTGAAAGAGCAGGGAACACCTCAAAGAGACGCTAGCCTTCATGCGAGGGAATGAGGCTCCTCTTTTTTATGTAAAAAGACGCGAGAAGCCTAAGCTTCTCATTTCCTTCATCTTCTTCGTCACAAACTTGAAATCGACCAAAAAATCGCCATTTTTGAACTCTTCTTTTGCTTGCTTTTGTGCTACAAACATCTTGTCATCTCAAGGTATGTTAGTCCTCTTGAATCCACTTGAATTTGTTTGTCTTTTTGTTACTTGAATTAGGGCGAAACCCTAACCCCTCGAAAATCGATTTGGGCGTTTTTGTTTAGCTCATTTTCGAATGAAATTGATGATTGCATTAGGTTAGAAACCCGTTTAGGAGTATAGGGGTGCTTTTAGTTTGCAATTTGGTCTCCGTTCCCGCTCCCTAGGCTCGAAAAACGTGAATGAGACGGAAATTCGTCTAATTTCATAATGATGTGTTTGTTTGCTTGAGTTGTGTGCCCCACTAGGTTGCATTGTAGTCGGGGAAGACTGTCCTTGCTATATTGAACCTTCGTTGGCTGTTGTGGGCAAAACTTGAGTTTTTTCCTTTGTGAGACGGTCTTAGGGTGACGAAATAAGCGTCTGTGTGGGCTCAAATTGAGCCAATTTGTCTTGAAATGGACCTTAACTGTAGTTTAGGTCACTTTGAGATGTGATTAAATCACATTGTTTTGTTGTGGTCGTATTTTGAATTTTTGACCTATTTGTGCGCGAATCGGCGTAAAATTGCCTTTTTGAGCTGTGAAAAATACCCTGTTGTGTAGGAAATTTTTGTTGTTTATTTGGCGGACCTTGTGTGGGCCTTGAGGTGTTGGGTGGTTTTTGTAATTTTGTCATTTTTTTGACTCGTCTTTTGCTTGAAAAGAAGGGCGAGTCGTTTTTTTGTACGATTTTGTGTAGTCTTTTGCCGAATGGGTTTGGGCGGGTTTGCCCTATTGGACTATGTGTCCTCGACAATAGTGCGATCACATGTTTAAATCTCAAAATATGAATACGTAAGGGATGATTCATTTATATAGTCAACTGATCAACATTAATCGGTAACGATTGGTTTTCTAGAGTTTGACGTTACTGTCGTAGGACGGTGGTGGTCAGTTGATCCATTAAGATCACACTTATAGGATGATGCCCTAATTAGTAAAGTTAATTAGTTGTATATAGATACAAGTTAATTAATTCCTTAAATAAGAACAATTTATATTTGTGAGAGAAAATATGCATATTATTGTAATTCGATTATATAAGATTCAATTTAGTGAATTAATATATTAATTTACTATATTATATTGAGGTTTTATAAATATTTCGAGGTAGAGGTAAATAGTTATTTACATTTAAAAGAGGTTGTAAATTTAACTAACTAGCTATTATGGGACCCATTATATGTTGATATAATGGTAAAATATTACTCAATAACTTGAGTAAATATATGTTTATTATTTTGTCACATAATTGTTGTATAATCAAATTCATATTTAATTATGTAAGTTAATTAAATATAAGACTTATAAGCATTTGTGGGATAAATATTATAAGACAAAAATGGACCCATATACACACTAGTGTACCGTCCAAAATGGCACAAGCATGCTTGATTTTTGGTTTTGTCATTTTGTTGTTGGAAAAACACTCCAACATCTTGTGACATACTTTATAAGCTAACCTACTACCTACATATATTATTATTATTATTATTGCATGTGATATTTGGAGAAGGCAAATATGCTCTATATAGAGCATTTGGATGGTACATAGAACAAGGAGTAGAAGAATTTGTTCTTCTTATTTTTACTCTATCTTCCTCATAAAAGAACATACATGCAAAACCTCTCTCTTATACTTATTAATCTTTCACTTAAACTTGAGAAGATTTTATCTAAATTGTTCAAAAATACTACTAATATTATCAATGTAATATATGATTATTAGTAGTCATTTTTAAGGTAAACTACTAAATAAGTATCTAGCAAATATTATTTAGTAGTGATAAGGGCTAATATTGGGTGCATCTCTTGAGGAGGGTTTCTATATTTGAGACCAAGGTTGGAGGATCTTCCATTGACATTTAAGCTCAAGAACAAGTGAAGGTAGGAGACTTTACTGTGGACAATGGGCCACGGGGGCGCTTGGGAAACAAGCGTTTGCATTTGTGGAGTCGCCACCAATTTTTATGGGAAATTGGAACCGTTCGAATACCTCGTGTCATGTCAAGACACAAAGTAGTGACATGAACACTAAGCAATCGTTACCCTTAGCATTCTCTGTCTAGAATGACTCTCGTGGATGCCAATGAACAGGGATGTTCACAGAGATCTGGAGTAAGGGGTGAGGGTACGTATTAGGAAGCTCGTTTGATCGAACACCTAATCCCGCCCGCCTCGATAGCGGCCTCTAATAATGATTAGGGAAATCGTCTATACTTGATATATCGTCAATCATATGCATGCAATGCAACATCCAAGTTTTAATCCTAGCATGTGAAGATTTAACTAAGTCGGTGAACAATTAGTTAGCAAACAATTTAGTCAAAGTAGGAATTTAAGATTCAATTACATGTGAAAACATACAAATGATACAAAATACAATGATAAATACAATAGGAAAATTACGATAATAAAAATTACAATAATTACAATGGATTTAGCGATTTATGTCGAAAATACCTTTAAAACGGATAAATTGAGAAAAAAAATAAAAGAATGAATTAACGAACAGATGATTAGGCGATAATACGGTTAATAGTTAATTATACGTAAATAATTAAACAAGTCAAGGCAGAACGGAAGTTCAGAGACAGAAATCAACCTGGAACATGCGCAGCAGGACTGCGCCCTTTGGAAGAGGCGCAGCAGCTACTGCGTCTGTTCCAAGGGCGAGTTCTGGCTGTGAAGCCGGAACTGCAAATTGTTAATATTAATTGGTGAATTTAATGGTTAATTGCGATATTTACTCGGATGAAAGTGATTTAATGAATTAATTGCATACGAATGAGTCATAAAAGCGATAAAACATGGATGAGACGGAATTAAGATGAATTATGAATGTAGGATTGATTAGTGACATAGGTGAATTAATAAGGTTAAACATGATGAATTAACGACAAATTAATGACGAATATGCGATGAATATGACAATAGACAAATGAAAATATATCAAAGGTCGAATTCCAGAAATTCAATATGAACGAATCGAATTTCTACAACCCGGATTGAGTTTAATGACGAAAACCCGCAAATATGTGATTATAAGGGATTTAAGTTGGATTTAACGATGAATTATATACTAATGAATGATAAATGATATACATGTGAGACGATTATGATTGTATGTCAAAGAATTAGCAAAACAAACAAAGAAAATAAAACGAACGAATTACAGAGGACGAAGGAAGAAGAAAGGAAGCAGGAACTGCGGCAGCCTCACGAAGAGGCGCAGCAAGCACTGCGCTCCTTTGAAGTGGGGCAGCAGTTGCTGCGTCCTTTCCCGATGGTTATCTTCTGGTAATTCGAAAAAAGGGTTTTAAACGAGGTTTTATAAATCGGTTTTAAGAGATGTTTTCGACATAAACCTTACATTAATGATACAAAAAGTAAAGAACAATAATAAAAGAGAGATTATACACCCTCAGACTTACATGTTTGACGAAACGAGATAAAATAAGTTATCGATTAATGATGCTCGACTCGAATGTAATGAAAGTGCCCTCGTAAGAGGAAAACGATTAAGATTAGTTAAGTTGATTGATGTGGAGTTGGTCAAATTGGTCTGTCATGCAAACGAGGCTGGTACTCAGAAGGATCCGAGCTTACGTGGTCGAATGTTCAAGCACGTAGACGCCAAAAAGTAAGAACGTGGTCTAGAATGCAAAGGGAGAACAGAAGGGCGGACACTCGCGTGAGAAATATGAGGAGCGAAGGCTACTATTTATACTAATCACGTGAAGGAATAGGGTTTTCGGAGAGACTTTGGAAGTGAATCTCGAAAATATATGAAAACGATACGAAAAGTACGTAGAAAAGGACCTGGGAAGGGCGCAGCAGTCACTGCGTCTCTTGGAAGAGGCGCAGCACCTGCTGCGTCTGTTCCCAAGTGGTTTCCTCCTGCGGAAGAAAGATCTCCGTGTTTGGTTTATGGAATGACGGGATAATCTTATTTTCCTTAATATTTTGTATGAATGTTACGGGAAATTGTTTACCAAAGAATAAAAGATTGTGAAATATTTATAAAATATGGAATATAAATATCCGGAACATTCCAGAACATTCTGACTCGGGATTTAGCGGTTATCAGAAAATGAAGACGGTTTTAGGCCCGGACTCCAAATGTACTCTAATTACTGTCAAAACGACCGTATCGGCGCGTAGATGACAACTAAGAGGTAGACATCAGTGTTTGAGCAATCACTTGATGATAAACTTACGAACTGTCACCAATCGTTTCGCGTACCAAACATGCGGCCCAATCATCACCGGGTGGTTTGCGGGAGGTGTAGAAATGAGGTATCTACAAAGCCCCCACTTTGACTGAGGCTTGGACAAGGCGAAAGTCAAAGTATAGCCATCAGGTCAATCAAAGATTACAACCTGACGACTATGGCGTCGCGGGGCGGCTCAAGGGGTCTGAGCCAAGGACCTGTCGTCGGGAACATTTTAAAGTCTGTCGACTATCGGGGAGGGTCGCTTAAAGTCCATTAGACTACATAAGGAAGCTCGGCAGCCATAATAAGAAACCATACCTGAGATACCCCTGGGTGAAACGGGACTGAAGACGCTTCGGAAAAACTTTTTGGTCTGAAGATAACTTGGTGTCTGAAGGCATTAGGGGTCACAGGGATTCTGAAAGGGGTCGTCTGAGGAATAATGATTTTTTAGGGAAGATAGCAGGACACAGTCTGGAACCGTTGGGAGAAATTTGTTTGTGTTCAGCTTGAAACAAATTTCAGAAGAACTCGGGGTCGATGTTGATCTCCATGTCTCGAGAGGAAGTGACTGTCGGTCGTGAACTCTCGTTGGGGAACTTAATCGGGAACTGATCTCTATCTCTCGAGAGGGAAAGTCTATCCGCTTACTCTCGCTGGGGAATATAACGAAGGTGTGTCGAAACACCTGTGAAGAAATACCTGCTCGTTATGACAAGCAAGGTCTTGGAAGCGATAAATAATGTATAACAGTCTACAGTTGGCTTGGAAATGCGGGTCTGAATGAAGAATGATCGTCAAACAGACAAAAAAAAAGATAAAATGGCATCGGGGAAGAGGCGCACCAAACATGGGCCCACAAATAACGAACTCATAACGAATTTTTGAAAACTCGTATGGAGGGAACTTCAGGAAGAGGCGCAGCAAGAGCTGTGTCTCTTGGAATAGGCGCAGCGCCTGTTGCGTCTGTTCCTGAGTGTGTTTTTTCTGCGTAAAAACGCGATAAACAGAGGGATTTCAATTCATTTGTTCGAAAACACAAATTAACAATTTCTCTCTTAAATCTTAACCATTTCCGCCAAAATTTGATCCAAAAGCTTGCATTCATCATGACTAATCGAGGTATGTATATCGTTCTTGCGTTAATCTTCTGCATTTTGCTTAATTTGGATAGAAAAAATTAGGGTTTTCAACCCAATTAATTCGAAAATTTGGGGTTTTTTCCCCAAATTGATTTTCCTTGTAAAATTGATACTAGAAATGGTTAATTGGTAATATAAGGATCATAACCATGTATTTGTTTCGAATTTTCATTGAGTTTTGAGCATTTGAGTGAAATTGAGACGGTTTCACAGCTAAACCGTAAATTGCTTCGAAAATGGCCTTAGGATTGCCCATTTGCGATGAAACTTGATATTTGGGATCCTTGGATGATTGGTAGACTTCCTACCATCTCGGAATTTTGGTTTGTGACGGCTTTTTCAGGACACTTTTCTAGCGCATAATCGCCGTTATAACGAAATGCTGCCGAAATTTCGACTTGAACCCATGACTAGGCTTCAACTTAGGCTTGAGTTGACCCTAACTACCACATGAGTGATCGGGTTTGTGAGAATATAGCCAAAGATGGCTAGAAAAGAGCGATTTCAGGGCTTCCGAAGGCTCGAATATCCCTAATCCAGGCTTGTCGTCAGGTGACGCGGCCTAAATTCACTTTAATGTTGCAGGTGATGCGGCTTCTACTTCTGGGAGAGCTCCTATGGAGATAGACGCTGCTGTTGACCCTTCTCGTGTCATCGAGGAGGCTTTGGAGGAGGCTTTCACCGCTGCGGTGATGGCTGTTGGTGACGAGGTGCACGAGGAGGAGGCTGTTGAGGAGGAGGAGGTCGCCAGCTAAGGGGAGCACCCGTGTGGGCTGAGACTTGGGACAACAAGCACTTGCTTTGGGCTGAAGAGGGTCACCTGTCCTAGAGGACAGTGAAGAGCTTGGTAATCTTGAATTCATCACTCATCTCTCATCTTCTTTCATTTCACTTGCTCACATCTTTTCCAATTTTCATTCAAAACTAAAGATAGCTTTTGTTTCAAATCACAATAGGAGGCCGGGAACAT
Source organism: Silene latifolia (assembly GCF_048544455.1). NCBI lineage: Eukaryota > Viridiplantae > Streptophyta > Magnoliopsida > Caryophyllales > Caryophyllaceae > Silene > Silene latifolia. Next base: position 478,701,294 of record NC_133538.1, on the reverse strand, counting down.
CAGGTCATTCTCGGGTTACACGACGGCGATGGATTGCTACGAGAGGCTGTCGGCTGAGGAGCGCGCCATGATCGAGCGTGGAGCGTTTGGTACCTTGGTGTAGGCCTAGAGGGATATCGCGAAGAGGAAGCTGCGGGCTAACCTTAGCCTGGTCCGCGCTTTATTGGACCGATTCTGGGACATGACTTCAACTTTTCACATACCTTTCGGTGAGGTGGAAGTCACTCTGGAGGACTATGGCATGAGTTCTGGTCTGCCGTGTGGGACTGAGGCGGTGGAGTGGCCGGAGACTGCCATGAGGGTGGACTCGGCCGAGGCTAGGAAGTTGATCGGCTGGAACTTGTCGCCGAAGGTTGTTACAGTGCCTGGTTTGGTGCCCAGTTCCTATGTCCGAGACTACTTTGCGAGGAAGACCCCAGCGCTGGTGGTGATTGACGGGAGAGAGACGGCTCCTCCTCCTTGTACAACTGAGCAGAGAGCCCGTTTGTGGCTTTGGTGGTTTCTGTCTTCGATCTACCTCGGATACAAGGGAGAGAGGCTATCGACGAAGCTTCTTCCCTTCCTTTCTGACCTAAGCTCCCTAGGACATTGGGACTGGGTCACTGCTGGCTTTGCTGTCCTCATCCGCTTCATGAGGGCCATGGTTCGTCCGGAGTTGATGTAGAAGGGGATTTCTCTTGGCGCTGTCGGCCGTGGACTACTGCTGGAGGTATGAACCTCCATTTAGACTAAAATGAATTCTTTTTCTTATCAAATTACGAAAGATCGTTATTGATTATCTTGCTTCACAGGTGTGGGTGTACTCCTACTTTCCGAGCCTCTCGCCTAAGAGGACGGAGCCGCTGGAGAAGGCCTATCCCGTCGTGAGGGATTGGGTGATGTGTCGGACGAGGAGCAAGCGTTCCTCTCACGGTGTCTACCGGCGGGACGTGAATGCTCTTCAGCTGGACAGCGTGAGCATCTCACTTGTATTCGTTTTGCTTCTTGACTACTTTTTTAATCGATCATAAGAATGATTCCTTGTTTGTCTTTTCCTAGTGGGTGCCTAGACCTTAGGCCGAGTACGCTGGAGCGCCTCCTTTCGTGGCTGAGGTCCTTCGTCTTAGGAGCTCGAGCCGGCTGCTGTTGAGGACATCTATGGGTCCTATGTGGTACTTGGGCGAGCGCTTAGCTCGTCAGTGCTCTCGGGATGTCTTGACGGTTCCCATCGATCCTCCTAGGACGATGTTCAGGGAGCCTTCTGAGGTTGAGAGGGAGGCTGACTTGGCTGGCGTTGGTGGTGACGCCCTCCTTCTTCCTGGTGAGGACTACTCGGCGTTCCTCTATGGGAGGTTGGCGTACTGGCCGATTGTGGTAAGCATCTTTATCCTTCTTTATTTTTTGATTTTGGGAATACGATGAAACATCATCAAATAACGAGAAACATTTGACTTTGCAGGAGGTTGAGGCGGCGGGCATCGAGCCCCCAGAGTACCCCGAGACCCTCGAGTACACTGACGCGAGCGGGAGGACGACGATCTCCGAGCTGCGTGCCTTTGACGTAGCCGTGACGGATGCTGGCCTGGATGACTGGCAGCATCTGATTCGGAGGGTGAGCCTCTAATTTGCGTGATTTTGGTGTAAGAACACATTTGAATGAACTTATTTAATTATTGAGAACTTCTTTTTGAAAATGCAGGTTGCGCCGTCTCGGTTTGTGGCGTTATGGAGGGTGGTCAACCGGCTGCGAGCTGCTGCCGTGGAGGCACTTGTCGGCGGTCGAGGTTGTCAGGTATGAACCTTTCGCCTATTTCATTTTGATCTTTGATTTTCCGATTTTTCTTGTAATTACTTTAAATGATTGACATGAGCCAATTTTGTTGTTTGCAGGGGGATCGCGAGCTGGAGCGAGAGTTGGCCCAGTCTCGGGAGGAGACAGCTCGCTTGTTGAGGGAGCTCGAAGTTCGAGACGCCGAGGTTGCTGCTCTCGCGGCAAGAGTTGCGGAGCTAGAGGGCGATCGACAGTAGTTTTGTTTAGTTGTTGTTTGTATTTTGCACATTTGTACATTTTGGACCTTCGTTTTAAACATTTTGGACTTTGCTTGGGGCTCGAGCCCCTAGTTTATTGTACATTTCCCTTTTTTTGGCTGTATATATGATGGCCTAAGTGCCTTTGCTGCTGGGTTGCGTTGCTTGTATCTGCAGGTTAACTTTGAACAAGTTTGGTAGATGACGGTTTATGCCATCATGCTGCCGAAATTTACATAGGAATCACGCAAAACATACATTTGTATATATACATATGGCCTAAATTAGCGCAAAACGAGAGACTCAACAAGGATGCAAAAAATGCAAAAGTGTCAAAATGCAAAAAAGTTGCTGAAAATGACCGGACGGTAGGGAGGGTTACCCTCAAAAAAAATGAAAAAATATAGACCTATAAGTTAGAAATGAAAATGATTAAAATAAATAAATAAATATAAATGAAATATATATATGTTTTGAAATAAATGACATTAAAATGAAAATTATTTCCTAAAATGAAAATATACAAGTGTATTAAAATGCGTGCCCGCAGAATTAGGAAACACGAAATATGGCAATTTCCACGTATTTACCAAAACAATAACCCGTCGGAATAGGAAATTATTTGCCAAGGAATTTAGGAAAGATCCTACGCGGAAAATCACAGAAACCTTGCTGAGGAAGAGGCGCAGCACGAGCTGCGTCCTTTTGAAGAGGCGCAGTAGGTGTTGCGCCTGTTCCCAGGCGTGTCTATTCTGGCAGATTTTAGGAAACAGAGTTTAGTATAAATAGAGACGTTGATAGAGGTTTTATTCACACAATTTTTCCGTCTCTTCTTCGTCTTATTACATAAAACTCTCAATACCACTCATCATGAATACTTTGGAGATTCGCCTAAAAGAGTGGACCAATGAGTTTGCCAACATGGAGAAACACGATATGGGTGCCTATAATCTTGGATCATTGTTGAGTTTGAAGCTTATCAAGGTTGTCAAACCATTCTTAGATGCTTCTCTTGATTATTGGGACCCGAATTATCATGTTTTTGCGTTCCCCGGAGGCGACATTTGCCCATTTCCTGAAGAAATTGCTGCGATCGGTGGGTGGGACCCAGAACACTTGTCTGCCATTCCTTCTACTTCGCAAGTGTATAAGAGCAAATTTAGATAGTTGCTTGGGTTGACAAGACTTGAGGTGGACCGTTTAGTGACCTCAAAAGGAGTGCGAATGTTGGACTTCATTGACCGATCATTAACAGGGCCGATCCCGTCGTTTCTTATGTTGCTAGGCGAAGAGCCTTCGGATTTTGCTTGTTGCGTGTATATGTCCTTCAAGGGCATGTTGATGAAGACTTGAGAGGTGATCCCCGTCTCTTGGGCCTAGTTGAGCAAATGGAGCTGCGCAGGAGCCCAGCTTGTTTATGCTTAGGAGAGATCCTTTTGGGCTTGGATAATAGGAAAGCCAACCGTGACCTACCGTACTTGTGAATTCCCGTTATTCTGCAGGTAAAAGAACACTTTTCTCTTCTTCTTTTTTTTTTCTTTTCGTTTTTTTTTTTGCTTTTTTTGTCTTTTTTTTTTCGGTTTTTTTATTTTTTTTTTCTTTTTTTCTTTTTTTTTTTTTTCTAATTTTTTTTTTTGATGTCTAATACCCGCTTTTGGTAGGTTGGCTTATGGAGCGCCTTCGATTGATCGAGCCCCCAGTTCATGTTCCTTCTTATCATGCTCGTTCGATCGCAATGAGGACTAGGCTTTACATGGTGGACTTTACCCGAGTCTGCAATTATTGGGATAACAAACTGAAGAGTGATGATGGCCCCTTGATTAGGTGGATTGTACCATGGTGGCACCTCAAATATGTCACTGGAGTATCATCCTTGGATCCTACTCGATCTGCGCGTATTCCTGGCTTGGAATTCATGGTATGCATCTTCCCGGGGAAGTTGATGAGGCAAGTTGGAATGAAGCAGATGATCCCGAAGCTTGACACCGTCCCGCAGACGGCCGTGGCGCTTACTACTGAGAGCCGAAGGGAGTGGGCCATGAAATGGGCTCAAAGAAATGTATGGTTCTTGAATTCTTCTGTTAGCGCCCTATGGGTGTCGGATTCCTATCTGCGATGGAGGAAAGCTCCTACTCCGGAAGAGCGCGAGATACTGAGGAAGCGCGAGCCTGTTGACTACAAGGTGCGCGAGGTGGAAAAGGAGAAGGAGAAGCATCTGACTGAGGGAGAGGAGGAAGCCGGGTTTCGAGTTGTTCATCCTTCAAAGAAACCGAAGACCTCTCCTGTCGTGGACAAAGTGATTTACAAGAATGGGAAGGCTAGGCCTCGAGAAAGACCGTTGGCTATTAGGTCCGAAGTGGCGCAAGAGCGTCCGGCTCGAGGTCGTGACAAGAAATATGACAAGAATGACAAAGGCAAAGGGAAGATGGAGGAATAGCCCAACTCTTTATTATTATTTATTATTATTAATATTATTGTAATAAGAAGGTGAGGTTTTTAGAATCCTAGCCTATTTTTATTTTTAATATGATTTTATTATGTGACGTATTATTATTATTAGAAAATGAATGAAATAAAAAAGGTTAATTGGTTATGAAACCGTTGTGATTTTCTTATTTATTATTCTTGTCGAATTCCAAATACAATGCAAATGTCCTTCTATTTACATTTTGAAATTAATGGGTTGTATCCCGTGAAGGATTTCCTACGTATTCATTAAGAAAATGAAATCAAACCCTTGCGCGTAGTTCGAGTAAATGTAAAAGAATAATTGTTCTAAGCAAGAGCTTGTAATGAACTTTAGAAAATAAGCATGAGCTTTTTACTTACTCTTAAGGTGCAAATTTAGTTTATTTGATGATATGAGGATGACAAATTTGTCAAAATGCAAGAGCAAAGTGACATTAGCTTATTTTAGCTTGGCCAGGGGCCGTTTATTTAGTGCCACAAGAGTGACACATGAGGTTACGCGAGGCGCGTTTTTGTTCCTATTCTAGGCATAATATCGCTTTAGTTGGTCGAGGTTTGTTGGGTTGGAAAATTCATTCCCATCTAGGTCTGTGATCCTAACCGCACCCCCTGGAAGTATGGACTTGACTAGAAATGGCCCGGCCCAATTAGGTTTGAATTTTCCCCGTTGATCGACATGTAAAAGAGCTCTAACCGATTTGAGTACTAAGTCTCCTTCCTTGATGTTCCTTGGCTTAACCCTTTTGTTGAAAGCTCGTTTGATACGTGCTTGATATGTTTGGACATTGTGCAAGGCGCGTAGCCTAAGTTCATCCAGAAGGATAAGTATTTCTAACGCAATGATGGTATTTCTAACTCGACTGGTTGTACAACTTCCATGCCGTAAGTCAAATAGAAAGGGGTGGCCCCAGTGGGCGTCCTAACTGATGTGCGATATCCCCACAAAGCAAAGGGTATCTTGCTTGGCCAATCTCGATAGTTGTCAATCATTTTCTTGAGAATTGTGAGAAAGTTTTTGTTTACTGCCTCTAGCGCGCCATTAGTCTGTGGTGTATATGGCGAAGAGTGGTGATGCCTAATTTTGTACTTGGCTAGCAATTGCTCAGTCTTAGCTTGGAAATGTGATCGATTATCACTAATGATCTCATGTGGGCAACCGTATCGACAGATGATGTTGTTCTGTATGAACTTTGCCACATTTTTAGCCGTGAGACTAGTGTAGGAAGCCGCTTCTACCCATTTGGTGAAATAGTTGATTGCCAATAGGATGAAACAATAACCTCCTGTTCCGGCTGGGGTTATCTTCCCGATTATATCAATTCCCCAGGCATAAAATGGTCAAGGAGATGTCATCGTATAGAGCAATGAAGGAGGGACATGTTGTACGTTCCCGAAGATTTGGCAGTTGTGGCAATGTCTTACATATTTGATGCAATTGGATTCCATTGTGGTCCAATAGTACCCCAAACGTGTGATTTTCTTTGCCATCATGGGCCCACTCATGTGAGGACCGCATTCTCCATCATGAACTTCTTCCATCACTTTCCGCGCCTGTGAATGATCAAGGCAACGTAGGATTACACCAAGAGGTGTTGTTTTGTATAACTCTCCTTGCATGAGAACGTATTGGGAAGCCAGTAGGCGTATAGCACGTTGTCCCCTTTTGTCCATATCGGGTGGATAGGTACCGATGAGCTTGAAATTTAGGATTGCTTGGAACCAGGGTTCCTTTGTGATTTCCTCTTCATCGGTGATTTGATGGACATAAGCCGGTTCTGACCGTCGTTCGATATATAAAGGCATTTCCACCATGTCATCTGGCATATTAATCAAGGATGCAAGGTTTGCAAGAGCATCTGCAAATTGAGTTTTTTCCCGAGGTAGGTGTAGATATGTCACGTGATCAAAGAATTGGGCAATTTGGCCTATTCTGGCTTGATAAGGTGCTAAGCTTTCGCTTCGGATTTTCCAAGATCCCGTAACTTGATTGATAATCAGGGATGAATCCCCATGTACTCGGAGGTTTTTAATGCCTAAGCTCACTGCCGCTTGTAGTCCAATGAGACAAGCTTCGTATTCTGCAGCATTGTTTGTCGCCTCGAAGTCGAGTTTGACAGAGATTGGTGTATGCTCACCTTCAGGAGAAATGAGCAACACTCCTAATCCAAATCCTCTTAAGTTTGATGCTCCATCAAAGTAAAGGTCCCAGGAGTCTACATCGGTTTGGAGTATATCCTCGTCTGTAAATGACCAAGTGTCTATTGTTTGTGCATCATTGATGGGATTTTTTGCGAAGAATTCAGCAACGGCGCGCCCTTTTATAACTTTCAGCGACACGTATTTGAGGTCGAACTCGGAGAGCATTAAAGTACATCTCGTTAGACGTCCGTTGAGGACGGGTTTCTCGAAGAGGTATTTGACTGGATCCATTCTGGAGTATATTTTGACGGAGTAGCTAAGCATGTAATGGCGTAGCTTCTTCGTCGCCCACACAAGAGCGAGGCATGTCTTTTCGAGTTGTGAGTATTTGCACTCGTACTCCAAGAACTTATTACTAAGGTAGTAGATAGCCCTTTCTTCATTTCCTACGGTTTGAGCTAGCATGGCACCCATGGCTGTTTTAGTCACTATGAGATACAGACCAAGAGGTTGATCTCGTTGAGGTAGCATGAGCACTGGTGGTTTAGCCAATATCTCCTTGATTCGGTCAAATGCCTTCTGACAGTCATCATCCCACATGGTGTGATCCGTTTTCTTGAGCTTCTTGAAGATAGGTTCACAAATCATGGTAAGTTTCGATATGAATCGACTTATATATTGTACTTTACCCAGGAATCCTCTAACTTCTTTTTCTGTTTCAGGTTGTGGCATTTTGATCAAGGCTTTGATTTTGGAAGGGTCTATTTCTATACCTCGTTAGCTAACAACATATCCCAAGAGTTGGCCAGATGTTACTCCGAATGCGCACTTCTGAGGATTGAGTCTCATATTGTACTTTTGTAGCCTTGCGAAAAATTTGGGAAGGTTCGCAATATGCCCTTCTCTATCGTTGGATTTGACAATCATGTCGTCTACGTATACCTCAACTTCTTTGTGCATCATGTCGTGTAAGAGTGTAGTTGCGGTGCGTTGATATGTAGCTCCGGCGTTGATTAACCCAAACGGTATAACCGTATAGCAATAGGTTCCCCATTGAGTGACAAAGGCGGTCTTATGCATGTCTTCTATGGCCATCTTGATTTGGTTGTAACCCACATACCCATCCATGAAGGATAGTAACGCGTGGTGTGCGGTATTGTCCACCAATATGTCGATATGTGGTAGAGGAAAGTCATCTTTAGGACTTGCTTGTTTTAAGTCCCTAAAATCAACACAAACACGGATTCTCCCATCCTTTTTGGGTACAGGTACTATGTTAGCTACCCAGTTAGAATACTCGGAAACTTTGATTAACCCGGACTTGAATTGCTTATCGACTTCTTCCTTTATCTTGAGAGCCCATTCTGTTCTCATTCGACGAAGCTTCTGTTTCACAGGCTTGAAACCTGGCTTAATTGGGATTCTATGTTCGGCGATATCCCTGTCGATCCCTGGCATATCTTTGTAGGACCAAGCGAAGACGTCTTTGAACTCGTTTAGGAGGTCTATGAAATCGGCCCTTTCGGCAGAGCTCAAGGTAGTCCCTATCCTAAGTTCTTGGGGTTCTAGTTCGGTTCCTACATTGATGGGTTCGGTGTTCTCTATTACTGGTCCCCCTTCCCCTTCTTGTAGTATTTCTTTGGCTACGTAGGAGGTATCTCAATTGAGTCTGGTCTTGGTCATCCTCGCATCATCGTAAAATGTAATTGCATTCAAGATAACACAAAGAGTAAGCAGAACCTGATTTATTCATATTAAAGTTTGAGAAAAGTTGAAACAAAGAAGCCATCTGATCTGTGGTCAGTGGCGGTAAAGGGACAGTTGTTGGGACATTTCCCGAACTACTGTTACTATTTGAGGCTAAGCTAAGCTAGGAGAAACAAAGGGAATGGGGATGACGACAGGAGGAGACTCCTTAGTGACTTCTCTAGACTCAGACTCTGACTCTGACTCGAATTCATCGTCTTCTGGTTCTCCTTTGAACATCTCTCCTTCTCCAATGGTGAGCTTGAAGAGTCTTCCTTGATTGTTGGTCCACTTGATTGATTTTCTCTATCCTTTCTGCCGATTTGCGTTTGTTTCTGTGATTAACGCGGTAGGGTTGAAGTGATCGTCTTGAAGTATCATGGTAATGATATCATCCTGCGCGGCTCTAACAAATCGATCTTCTCCAAACAATAGACTAACAACTTGTTCGTCTAAGCAAGGTGCTTGACGAGCTTTGACGGTAGGAACCGTTTCTGGAGGAATGAAGTAGCAATCGTGAAAGATCTCGATTCTGGCTAGCTTCCTTTTGAGATAGTGCCAAGGTTCGGGAAATCCGTGAAAGAGTTCTAGACTTCCTTCCTTAACAAAGTATCCGTTTAGGGTAGGGAGATAGGGTCGCATTTGGACTCCTACGTACTTACGGTTTTGAACTTGAGCAAGCATCTCGAGAACTTCCTCTTTAGTGGGTTTGTACCCTAGTCCAAGTGGTATTCTTTTTGAGTTGCCTTCCTTGTAGGGTGCGAAGGTGTTTCTTCGGATAGGGTTCAAAGGCATTCCAGGTAAGTATCCCTGGAATTTGAGTATGTGGTTGACCACCAAGTTGGAGTAGGGATCGTAGTATAAGGGTGCCAATTCACTTTCTATGACGCTTATGCTTTGGAAGCCCCCAAGCTCATAGACTGGAGCCGCAAGGACTTGATTGTTTGACTTCTTTTCGATTATTGCCTTGATGGGTGATGAAGTGATCGTCACCACTTTGCCATTTAGTGGGATCTTGATCTTTTGATGAAGGGTGGATGTCACCGCTTTGGAAGCGTGAATCCAAGGTCTTCCTAGAAGTATGTTGAAGGAAGCTTCAATGTCCACTATTTGGAAGTTAACCTTTCGTTCAATTGGCCATGTGGCTATGATTAGGTTAACGAGTCCTACTACCTTTCGTCGTGTACCATCATATGCGCGAACACCTTGATTGGTAGGGGTCCAATTCGACTCTTGCATGCCCAATTTGTATGCCGTTTTGGGAGGTATGACGTTGACCGCGGAGCCATCATCAACCAAGGACCTTGGCACATTCTTCTTTAGACAAATGACGGTGATGTAAAGAGCCAAGTTGTGACTAGCGCCAAAGGGTGGCAAATCTTCGTCTGAGAAAGTAATAGGATTACTTAGCTTCGGTGATTCTTGGAAGACCAAGTTGACTACATCGTCGGGTGTGGAGTTATGTGCTACACTTAGTTTGGCCAAAGCTTGCAGTAAAGCTTGGTGATGTGGGAATGAGCTTGCTACTAGTTGCCAGACTGAAAGATCAGCCTTTGTCTTCTGTAATTGCTTGAGCAAATGATCAGTGGAGTCATCTTCGTTATCATTTGGTTTGACAACGTTGGTTGGACCGTTTTGAGTTGTATTTTGATATGGATGCCCCGAACGAGTTAGGTGATCCACATCTTGGTCTTCACCATTTTGGACTACTTCTTTGACTAGGGAGTTTTCAATGAGATACTCGTCCTCGTCGTCATCGGCCCATACTCCATTGATTGTAGTTAGTTCCCTCATTCTCATGATTTTGTCTTCTAGTTGTGTGATTTGGTCTACTAGTTTGTCAACCACGGCCACTATTTCTTGCATAGTGGCATTTTGAGAAAAGACTACTGGGGCATGTTCTTTGGGTGCCTCATTGGGGTCATGTAAAGTTGTCACCACATTTTCTAATTCTCAAACTTGCCTATCCACACTCCTTGCCCATGTGATGAAGTCAGGAATGGTAGGGGAAATGGTAGAGTAGAACCCTTCTTTTTCGATCGCGCAGATCTCACCTTCAATTGGAGAAATGAGGTGTGAACAATCTAAGGTAGATTCTTCACTTGTGATCACTAGAATCGCAAGAGGGTTCTTAGTGTTGTTGGGTTTGCCTCCCGGCGGTATTGGTAGTCGACCATCCTTTATCATGTCTTGAAGCACATTTTTTAATTTGTAGCATTTTTCTGTGTCGTGTCCCTTACCCCTATGGTATTCACAGTATGAGTTCTCATCCCAGAACTTGGACTTCTTTTCAGGTTCGGGAGTAGGTCCTATGGGTTGGAGTTTGCCTTGCTTCATTAACCTCTTTAGAGCATTGGAGTAAGTGTCCCCAAGATTCGTGAATTTCCTTGGTGGGGTACTCTTCTTGGATGGCTCAAGAAGGTTAACTTCATCAGTCTTGCTAGTGGAGTCGTAAGAACGACTTGTTGAGCCTTGATATCCTCGGCCTACCGTTTTGGACAAGAGCCCTTTACGGATGTCATCTTCAATCTTTGTTCCTAGTACGGTTAGGTCCTTGAAAGTTTTGATGTTTTGGTATCTCAAATGATTGGCATAGTTGGTTGGCAATTTGGAATTGACGGCCTCATATTTGCGATTATTCTCCCTATAAATGTCATCCCCTTTAAGGTACATCAATTGCTCCTCTAAGTATTGGAGTCTTTTCTCAGCTGCACTCACACCCATGGGAGAGCTTTCTTCCCTGAAGTCATTCACGAAGTTTTCAACAACTTCACTTTCCCGAGGGGGAATCCTTGTTTCTACGGCGTAGATCCAGCCTTCGATGGTGTCGAGGCGATCATACACTTGGTCTTGGGTAACTTGGATTTGAGCTAGTGCGGCTAGGATTCGATCATTACCATCTTTAAGTTGATTGAAGTTCGCGTCACTTATTTCAGGCATCTTGGAAACTGGATAAGAGATCGACGACGAATCAAAACACGATTGACCATCCTAACATACTTACTAAAAGAAGAAATGTTTTAACTTGTGAAGTGGGTGTGTGCCACTTGTGTCGAGTGAGTTTTGAAGAAAAGACAAAGGTTTGAAAATATGTATCCTAGTCAACTATAGTGTAGTTGTAGGAGTGGACTCGAAGTGAGGTTTGAAATGGGCTTGGGCCCGAATTTTGACTCGACAAATGGACATAGTTTCGACTCGGTTTTGCGCTAATCATGGGCCTCTTCGAAATTTTCATTTAAAAAGGGATTTTGATTTTTTAGAAAAATCGTCATGGTTTTTAAAAAAATGGTGATCACGTAATGTACAAACATTTATACAAGCATTATAACGGGATGCTGAATGCATTTAAAAGGGTTTTAGTTTAAAGGGTGGGTTACCATACCGAACAATCAAACCCGAAGTCTGTGGAGAGGCTCGTACCAAACAAGAGTAAGGCCGATTCCTAGTCCATTTCCTCAAGTAGTGAAGGTCCTTGATACAAACAAGAGTAAGAATCATGGTATGGATGACGTCAATCGCTATACATCCTTAGGCCCAAATAAGAATTAGGATCGTTTAGACGGGACGATTGGTTGAATGGATTGGGTTGGGCCTAGGAAGGCCGAATGAAACGATCTAGGAAGACCGAGTTATGAAAACCGACAATTGTCTTATACAAACTATTCCCTAACCTTGTTCAAGTTTCACCCTTTTGGCTACACGTAAGTGTATTATTCCCCAGAGGAGTCGCCAAACTTTGGACATTGGGCCACGGGGGCGCTTGGGAAACAAGCGTTTGCATTTGTGGAGTCGCCACCAATTTTTATGGGAAATTGGAACCGTTCGAATACCTCGTGTCATGTCAAGATACAAAGTAGTGACATGAACACTAAGCAATCGTTACCCGTATCAATCTATGTCTAGAGTGACTCTCGTGGATGCCAATGAACACGGATGTTCACAGAGATCTGGAGTAAGGGGTGAGGGTACGTATTACGAAGCTCTTTTGATCGAACACCTAATCCCGCCCGCCTCGATAGCGGCCTCTACTAATCATTAGAGAAATCGTCTATACTTGATATATCGTCGATCATATGCATGCAATGCAACATCCAAGTTTTAATCCTAGCATGTGAAGATTTAACTAAGTCGGTGAACAATTAATTAGCAAACAATTTAGTCAAAGTAGGAATTTAAGATTCAATTACATGTGGAAACATACAAATGATACAAAATACAATGATAAATACAATAGGAAAATTACGATAATAAAAATTACAATAATTACAATGGATTTAGCGATTTATGTCGAAAATACCTTTAAAACGGATAAATTGAGAAAAAGAATAAAAGAATGAATTAACGAACAGATGATTAGGCGATAATACGGTTAATAGTTAATTATACGTAAACTAATTAAACAGGTCAAGGCAGAACGGAAGTTCGTGAGACAAAATCAACCTGAATAGTAGCGAAGGATCGCCCCTTAGAAGAGAAGCAGCAATTACTGTGTCTTTTCCAAGGGTGCAGAACTGCAAATTGTTAATATTAATTGGTGAATTTAATGGTTAATTGCGATATTTACTCAGATGAAAGTGATTTAATGAATTAATTACATACGAATGAGTCGTAAAAGCGATAAAACATGGATGAGACAGAATTAAGATGAATTATGAATGAAGGATTGATTAGTGACATAGGTGAATTAATTAGGTTAAACATGATGAATTAACGACAAATTAATGACGAATATGCGATGAATATGACAATAGACAGATGAAAATATATCAAAGGTCGAATTCCAGAAATTCAATATGAACCAATCGAATTTCTACAACCCGGATTGAGTTTAATGACGAAAACCCGCAAATATGAGATTATAAGGGATTTAAGTTCGATTTAACGATGAATTATATACTAATGAACGATAAATGATATACATGTGAGACGATTATGATTGTATGTCAAAGAATTAGCAAAACAAAAAAAGCAAGTAAAACGAACGAATTACAGAGGACGAAGGAAGAAGAAAGGAAGCAAGAACTGCGGCAGCCTCACGAAGAGGCGCGCAAACCAAGCGCTCCTTCAAGAGGCGCATCGATTCTTTGCGTCCTTTCACGACGGTTATCTTCTGGTAATCCGAAAAAAGAGTTTTAAACGAGGTTTTATAAATCGGTTTTAAGAGATGTTTTCGACATAAACCTTACATTAATGATACAAAAAGTAAAGAACAATAATAAAAGAGAGATTATACACCCTCAGACTTACATGTTTGACGAAACGAGATGAACTAAGTTATCGATTAGTAATGCTCGACTCGAATGTAACGAAAGTGCCCTCGTAAGAGGAAAACGATTAAGATTAGTTAAGTTGATTGATGTGGAGTTGGTCAAATTGGTCGGTCATGCAAACGAGGCTGGTACTCAAAAGGATCCGAGCTTACGTGGTCGAATGTTCAAGCACGTAGACGCCAAAAAGTAAGAACGTGGTCTAGAATGCAAAAGGAGAAGAGAAGGGCGGACACTCGCGTGAGAAATATGAGGAGCGAAGGCTCCTATTTATACTAATCACGTGAAGGAATAGGGTTTTATGAGAGACTTTGGAAGTGAATCTCGAAAAGATATGAAAAAGATACGAAAAATACGCAGAAAAGGATCTGGGAAGAGGCGCAGCAGTCACTGCATCTCTTGTAAGAGGCGCAGCACCTGCTGCGTCTGTTCCCAAGTGGTTTCCTCCTGCGGAAGAAAGATCTCCGTGTTAGGTTTATGGAATGACGGGATAATCTTATTTTCCTTAATATTTTGTATGAATGTTACGGGAAATTGTTTACCAAAGAATAAAAGATTGTGAAATATTTATAAAATATGGAATAGAAATATCCGGAACATTCCAGAACATTCTGACTCGGGATTTAGCGGCTATCAGAAAATGAAGACGGTTTTAGGCCCGGACTCCAAATGTACTCTAATTATTGTCAAAACGACCGTATCGGCGCGTAGATGACAACTAAGAGGTAGACATCAGTGTTTGAGCAATCACTTGACGATAAACTTACGAACTGTCACCAATCGTTCCGCGTACCAAACATGCGGCCCAATCATCACCGGGTGGTTTGCGGGAGGTGTAGAAATGAGGTATCTACACTTACTTGTGCCCATTTCGAACCATTTAACAATGTAAGGAACATTGTTTTCTTCTTTATTTCTTTTATTTAGTTATGCATGCAACTAGATCCATATAAATATAAATTATAAGTAATTTATATTTTAATTAGATGAGTGTAATGTGGGTATATGAAACTAACAATTGGTATCAGAGCTTTGGTGTTGCATGCATAATCGGTTTGGTTTTCCCGAATTATAAGTAACTTAATTAAAACAAGTTATTTTGTGATTTATGTGATAAAGCCATGGAATTATGGATGATTATTGCTTATTTTAATGATTTTTAGTGAAATAATTACATTTTATTTAGTAAAATAAACTTTTATTTACTAAAAATAGTTAAACATCACTAATGGCCGTGATTTTTTAGTTTGACCTCACATGCATATTTTATGTATTGTATGTAAAATTTCGTATTAATGTGATTAATTTTGCATGATTTATGATTTTTATGAGATAAAAATGGATTAAATGGAGGTAAAACGACTAAAAATAGTTAAACTTCGAAATAGGCCATGAAATTTTAATATGATATCACATGCATATTTTACAGATTGTAAGTAAAATTTTAGATAAATGTGATTTATTATGCATGATTTATAATTTTAATGGTTAAAATGATATAAATAGTGACTATTTTTAGCAAAAATAGCTATAATGAATTTTATGGCATAAAAGTTTTCCCTAATATTGTATATTTGATATGTACATAAGATCTAAAGTTGCATGATTAATTTTGATTGATTTCGTTTATTTATTGATTTTTATGTGATAAAATCTATAAAATGGCAACTTTATTAGTCATAAAAATAATTTTGAATTTTTTGGTTGAAATTTTGCCATTTTAAGGTTCTGGAAATTATTTAAGAATATTCAAAATTTTGATTTTGATTTTTCCATAATTGTTATGTTTAATTTGGAATTAAATGGTAAAAGTTATGTTTTACACGATTTATTAATGAAATAAATTATAAATATTTTTTGGGAAAAATGTTATTGAGTTTCTGGAATATTGATAATATTCCAGTATTTACAAAAATGTGAATTATTTCAAATTGTTATGATTAAGAGAAGGTTAATAAGCAATAATAGAAAACCAAGCTGAATTATAGTCAAAAATTGAGTGAAGACTAATTTTTGAGTCCTAAGAAGGTTTGGATAATTAACTTGGACTTAAATTTGATTTAAGTATTGATTTGTGATTTTAATAAGTTATTATCACGCATTTCCATAAAACCGGATTATATACGATATAAGGTTAAATAGGGCAATTTGGCACATAATTTGGCATGATAGACACATATTATAATGCTGCATATTTCATTGTTGAATGTCATATTTCATTTATGTAATTTCGAATTATGTAATTTTATCTTAGTATGGCCTTAGTTTTTAATTGGTATTAACCGTAATGAAAGGGAATATCAATTTGGTTGTAATTTTAATGTGATTTCGCATCACCGTTTTTAATTAAATAGATTTAAATTTTATTACAAATTTATAATAGGAATAGCCATGTATTTTTATTATTATTTTGTAATTACGGAGTTTCCTAAAGACGGAGCCATTCGGAAAGGAGTTCCAGTCAAGACGGTGTTTTCCTTGGGAGGTGTGTCACATGAAGTTCAAGGGACCAAAGGAGTTGGTTTCCGAATATGTAATAGAATATTTGATCTTATATTTTAGGAAGGTCATACTAGGAAATTATTATTTGCTTTGCATTTCTTTTAATATGTTGCATGCATTGCCAAATCGCCATAAACAACACATGCATATCATATCGAGTAATCGACCGTGTCAATTATAATCATCGATAATTCAACTTTTAGCTCACTTTAAATTGATAGATAATAAATTGGCAAGACCTTTAATTTTTGAAAAAGATTGAGACTTAGCCTTACCAAATAGTATGAGCCCATGAATCTAAATTTCATATAGGTACAATACGGTATTGAAATATTATACCGGGGTGCCTGCTTTGACGTTGGGTAAGTGGGGTAATAAGTAGTTATTACACTTCGAAAGTTTGGTTGATCTCAACAAAGGTATTTTGCGACCGTAGCCGCAATAGGTTTGGGCTAAAGATGAATTAAATGTAAATTCATCGACCGAGAGTATTAATTGTAGAATCGGTTAAAAGGGTTAACCCACCAAGTTGTATTAGTAAAGGTTGTAGAGGGACCGTTGTCCCACAATCGAGATAGTATGGATTTGGATCTTGGAATCATTTATATATTTGGGTGGAGGTCATTATATATGTTGGAGCTAGTGTCCTCCACAGTTAGTGTGATAACGTATATAAATCTCTTATAGGTTCACAGGGTATACTTAGTATTTTATCAGTTGATTAACGTTTACTAATAACAGTTGGCTTGCTAGAAGTTTGACGTTATTATCATACTGATGGCGGTGATCAACTGGTCCCTAAAAGTCACACCTAAAGAATGTGTTTGAGAGATGTGATTATATGATAATATAATCACATTGATGCCTTATATGACTAAAAGGTTAGTCCATGTATTTGACTAAAAAGTTAGTCAATGTGATGATGAGACGATTATTTAATACAATTAAATAATATTAGCTGAGACGAATTAATTGTTAATTCGTAAATTGAATATAAACTGTTATATTTAATTAATGTATAAAATGTTAGCTTAAACGAATTAATATGTTAATTCGTAATTAAACGTAAACGGTTATATTTAATAAGCAAATTATAAATATGCGATATTTATAGTTAATGTATATATTATACGAAATTGTCATAATAAATGATGACAGACCGGTATTAATAAATGGATACAAACTGTTGTGTGTGGACTTATTAATACGGGACGACATAAATGACAATTGATAAATAATACACATTTTATACATTTTAATAACAACCAAAAATAAGAAGATTTTCTCCTTATTTTTGGTGGTTGGTAAAACCGAAAAAGGAGAAAAAGGGGAAGAAAAATATCTTCCCCTAATTCTCTCCATTTGGACAGTTTAAAAGGGATAGGAGAGGATTATTTTTTTCACTCCCCTTTTGACCTAATTCTCTCATCACAAAAAAACCCTAAAATCATTAGAAATTAGGGATCTCATTCTAGCAAAAGAAGACGCATTTCTTGAAGCATTTTGGGTGCAACGATTAGGAGAATATCGATCTCGATTGTTCTTAGGCCTAATTGCTAGGACCAAAGGTTGATTCTAATCTCTACTCTTTTTGTTTATGCAATTTCGTTTATGACTCGCAATTTCATAATTATAATTTCGTTATAATCCGAATTTTTTGATGAAGTATACCGATATTTCTCACAAGTGGTATCGGAGCAAAGGCCACGAAATTATTTTATATGATTTTCATAAATGGATTTAAACAAAAAAAATTTGAAAAAAAAAAAAATTTTAATTTCGGCCGAAACATTTTTTAAATGCCGAGATGATTTTTGTTTTTTTGATGCCTTGTTTCCATTTTGATTTATTGATATTGTTGTTTTAATAAGTTAAGATGATAATATGATAAATTTGTAGATGTTTTGATTTAATAAGAATTAAATTAAAATGTAAATGGAAATTGTTTTTAATTGTTGATGATTTGTTTTTGCTATATAGTTTTTGCATACAAGTTAATTTAATAATGTTCAAATCAATTGTGATGAATCAAATATTCGGATAATCAATTTAATCATAATTTAGATATTCATTTTAAGAGGTTAAATTGAATCATCTAGTTTGAATCTATGTTTAAATTAAAAGATGATGATTATGCCACTCTTGTTATATTAGCAACATTAAACATTTTGTTCACATAAAAAGTTTTTTTTTCGAGAAAAGAAAGAAGAAAAAAAAAACGGCTGAATGCCGTGAGCTTTTAAAAAGAAAAAAAAATCTGTTTTTTTTTGTATTTAGGGCAAAATGCCGAGGGCACTTAAAATTAAAAAAAAAACTGTTTTTTTTTTGTTTTTAGAAATGCCGAGAGCTTTTATTAAAAAAAAAATATGTTTGTTTTGGCCAATAATTATTATACATTAAATTTATAATGTATGATTGTTTGTTGTGAAAAAGTTCACAAATTAAAGATACCCAATTATTTTAAAGAGGTTTAAAATAATGTTGGATTAATTGATATCACTAGTTAACGTGAATAAAGATTGGAATTATTGTGAGTAATTGAGGAATTGTCACATAATTTGATCATTTTAAAATAGGTGGTTTGGATAAATTACTGTACATAATTAAGGAATTATGTCTTGAATGATTAATTTATAGTTGATGCATTTTTATTTAAGTTGTATGAATTGTTGAATGGTTTATTTATGTATTTTTGCAATCGGTTGTAATTTTGTATTACCTAGTGTGGCCTTAGTTGATTATGTTTTCGTAATGATGGAAACATAGTCTTAATGTAATTTTGAGATCTCGAATCTCCTTTGTTTTTCTTTAAGTATTATGTTTTTGAAATTAGAATGTAAATAGGTTTATTTTTTAATTTTATTGTAATTTTGAGAAGACTAAAGATGGAGATTGGATTGCTCACTCCCGCTACATGGACCAAGATGGAATAGCAAGACAAGCTTCTCGGGTCCTAGGAAGGATTCCAAAGTTGTATTTATGTTCATTTTGGTAGATAGGCCACACTAGAACTTTATTTTTGTTTTACGTTTTTCCATTCTTGTTGCTTTTCTTCGCTTGATAGTTAATGCATCATATTCCGCCTAAACCAAACCACCTACTAATATGCATGAAAATTGACTCATATAGTTTGGATGTTAGTTATCATGGACATAAAGATGTCACACTCTTTTAAGCCATCATCTTAGTTTATTCATACTCGCATGCTAGATATTAGTTCACTTAAAATGAATTAAAATAAAGTTGATGGGATATTCCTCTATAACTAAAATTGAGACTAGTCTTTATAAGAGCAAACAACTATGAATCCCTTCTTCGTCGGTAGGCATATAGGACCTTACTCTCCATGTGACCCCTTCTACGTTGGGTAAGTAATTTGTGTTGACTTATTTTACCTTAACATTATAATCCAAAGAGTTTCTCGTGATTATGATGGACTAAAGATTACTTCACTTGGTCTCTTTAGTCATATAGAACTTACTTGAGACCATAGATCTCATCTATTGGGTATACTATATAAATAGATATACCTACATTCAAATCATTCTCTCTTGCGTAGATCTCATTTACACAAGTACACAAACTTATCTTGGTGTGAGTTGTGTCCTCATTTTTCTCCCACTCTATCTTTAGAATAAATACACTATAGATTCAAAGATAGCATATGAGACACAAATAATGATTTTGAAGTATAAGGAGAACTATCTCATAGGTTGACTAATAGTTTTAGATTTCGTAAATGTACTTGGTGATTGACATTCCATTAAAAAGAGTTCATAGACTCAAAATCACTTTGTAAATGATCATACACAAGCCTTAAGAATGTGGACATATAATGAATCCCGTCATTATATTTGTCTATTAGATCACTTTATGTGAATAATCATATGTTTCTAAGAGCAAGCATTTAAATACGGATTTTAGAACAAAGGATAAAATGATAAAACGGGTGACTTGGGTTGCAAACCAAGCCACCATTATCCAAAATACAACCAATTATCCAAAATACTTTTCCATGTCGAACACGGAAACTTAAAGGTTCTAAAATCCAAAACATGAATAAAATAAGACAATAAAAAGCAAAGCTCCATGAAAGCTATTCCTAGCTTCTTGATGGTTTCTCATGCTTGCTTTTCTTTTCCCTTGTCTTTGCTTGGTGGAGGCCCTATTTACAATAAAAAGGGAGATACATTATCACAACTTTGTATCATAATACCATAGTTGAATTAGAAACATAAAAGAAGGGATAGTCATTTACCTACTGGAGTGATCTTTCCAGCCTTAATATCACCAAGGTATTTGGAACAATTTCTTTTCCAATGTCCCATACCATTACAATAATGGCATTTATCAAGAGGACCCTTCTTGATTTTTGAAGTGCTAGCTTCATAAGTCCTAGCTTTGGTGAAAGTGGGAGTTTGCTTCTTACCCTTCCTCCCATTCTTCTTGAACTTCCCCTTGCTCTTAGTGCTTATGTTAGGCACATCCTTGGGTGGGTTCACATTTAACCCCATGTCCCTTTAGGCAATTCTTCAAGAGTCACATCCTTGTCTTGCATGTTAAAATTCACCCAGAATTGAACATATGCTTTGACTTTGGACAAGGAGTGTAGAATCCTATCTACAATGAGTTCTTTGGGGATTTCAACTTTTTGAATTTTCAAGGTCTCGACAAGCTCCATAAGTTTGAGCACATGAGGGCTAACCTTTTGGCCCTCTTTGAAGTCGAGATCAAAGAATGCCGCGGCCGCCTCATATTGGACGATCCGCGGAGTTTGTGAAAACATTGTCACAAGCTTGGAGTAAATCTCATTAGCGGTGCCCATTTTAAAGGCTCTCCTTTGGAGATCCGCCTCCATCACAAATATCAAGACAATTTTCATTGCGGCGGACTCCTTATGGTAAGCCTCATATGCTTCCCTAGTGGCGGCGGTCGACCTAGTAGTAGGTTCGGGAGGAGAGGCCTCGGTAAGGTAACGAAGCTTGTCGTCACCTTGGGCGGCTAGTTTGAGTTGGGCATCCCAATCGGAGAAATTTGACCCATTGTTTTCATGTTTACATCGATCGATGAAGGATCGGAGCCATGATGAATTAGCGAGAGGCGTGGCGTTAGGGGTTTGTGTTGCCATTTGTTATGAGAAAAGAAGTGGTCTACAAAACAAAATAGGAGGAGTAAAACAAATGTCATTTAAATAATAATACTTGTGAAAAACTAATTTAAACAAGTTTTATTGCATTTATCTAGTGACCTCTACCCAACTAGATAAATGATTCCAAGACCCAAATTCACATTAACTTGGGCACGGTGTGGTCGATAAAACCCTTATCAATATAACTCGGTGGATTAACGCTTTAATCGATTCTACTTTTAGAACTCTTGGTCGATAATATTACATTAACATTTATCTTTAGCCCAAAACACATTCAACAAGGGCACGGTGTGGTCGATAAAACCCTTATCGAAAAACTTTTGTTGAGTTCAATCCAAATTTCGAATAAACGTGTCCATGATCCAAACCCACATTAACTTGGGCACGGTGTGGCCGATAAAACCCTCATCAACATGAATTCGGTGGATAGACATTTATCACCCACTTCCCCTACGTAACAAGGTTTGTACCCCGGTGTGGCCGAGTGCACTCCCTCACGAAATAGGTTTTCATGGTTTCTACTATTTGGTAAGGCTATATCTCAATTGATTGTTTTAGCGAGAGGTCATGTCAATTTATTATCTATCACATTTTAAGTGAACTAAAACGGTGAACTACGATAATTGTAATTGACACGGTCGATGAACTCGATTAGATAAAGATGCATGTTTTAGTTATGGCGATTTAGCGATGCATGCGACATATAATAAAATGCAAAACATAAAATAAATCCTAGTATGGCCTTCCTAAAAAAGAAAAACTATTTAACTATTACACATTCGGAAACCAACTCCATTGGTCCCTTGAACTTCGGTTGTGACACGCATCTCGAGGTAACACTGTCTTTATGTATCGCCTTCTTGAAGAAATCCGTCTTTGGGAACTCCGAAATAAATAAAATTACATAATAAATTACATAATTTCCTATTATACATTTGTAACTATAATAAAATAAATCTATTAAATTACAAAAAGGTGATACGAGATCACAATAAAATTACAACCGAATCGATATTCCCATACATTTCGGGTAATACCAATTAAAAACTAAGGCCATACTAAGTAAAATTACATAATTCAAAAATTACATAAAATAAAATTATGACAATCATAAAGAAAATGCAGCATTATAATATGTATGAACATGCCCAATTTTATGCTAAATCGCCTTTAAATAGCCAATATCGTATATTACTCGGTTTTTACGGATTTATGCATAAGTTAATTACCCTAACCTCTTAGGACTCAAAATTTAGTCTTCACTAATTATTTGACCATAATTAACTCATATTTCTAAAATTTGTTCATTAATGGACTTAAAATTATAAAAATAAGCTATAAACTACAAATAAATCACAAAATTTCAAATAAATTAAAAATTTGAAATTTAAACTCATGAACATTCTGGAAAAATACCATGACACTCATAATGTTCAAAAACTTAGGTTAAAAATTTCGAATTTTATCCGGAAAAACAATGTTGCGGTTTATCGGTTTTTAAGAAAATAATCATAAAAACATGAGAAAAATTATATTCATCAACTTTCCAATTTTAGATCTGAAAAAGATAATAAAATGCAACATGTGACGTTTTTCCTTAGTCATGGAGTATGTTTTATTAATATTTCACTAATTAAGTCACTATTTATGCTATTTTTCTTTAAAAAAACATAAATCATGCATAAAGACTTCAATATAGCCTATTATTTTACACACATCTTGCAAAATTACATGTGACAACATACTAAATTTCTATGACCAGATTCAAAATTTATCTCATATTAACCTATTTTTCATCTAAATCCGATTTTAATAATGAAAAATCAATTTTTCGAGCATAAGAAGTCCAGAAATTATGAACATTTACAGGTCATCTCAAAATAATATATGTGACAACATATCCAAAAATCACTGGAAAATTCGAAGTTTAGCTAATTTTAGTCTGAAAATGACATTTTATTCATAAAATCATATTTTTAATGCCATTATTGTATAATATGAACAATAAAAATCCACAAATTAACCAAAATATCCTAATAACATTTTAGGACCAGAAACTTTAACATGCATAATGATTTTCGTGATATATCATAATAACACAAATTAAACAAGTTTTATATGTTAACCGTATAACTCGGAAAAACTTTTAACCGATTTGCATGCAAACAACCAAGGCTCTTGATACCGATTGAAAGGAAAAGTAGATTTATATACTCAACATATTCATATATGTTTTATTTTAATTTGTCATAAACATAATAAGTGATCTTATGCATGCAAACTTATAAACAATATAAAGAAGAAACCTTTATCTTACATTGGATTTTCGGCTTATAAGGGCACAAGAGAGATCTCCTTCTCTCTTGTTCTTGTGCTTTCCTCTATGGAAGAACTAAGATCCAAGTGTAGGATCTCTCCCAAAACTTAATACCCAAAGCACACTCTTAATAAAATTAATATTATGAATACTAGACAATATTAATGTTGTAAGAAAAATTGACCCAAAAATATTTGGTTTTACTCCCAAAACCGGTTAAGAGAGGAAGAAAAGGAAGGAGAAATCTTTTTATCTCTCTAAAATATTTGATGAATGAATGAGTGAATAATACAACAATTACATTATTGTGTATATTAGGTAAAATAAGAGGAAAAACCAAAGTGGTTTTTCCTCTCTAAAAACCGGATAGAAGAAGGGGGTGTAGGGAGCCAATGCATGCTCTAGTTGCTCTTCACAATGAACAATAGGTTTTGCATGGCTAGTCTTTAGGTAATCATCATGTTCTCCACTAATTTAGACAACACAATATTAGCCTAATTCTTCCCTTAATTTCGACACACATAGATAATATGGACTCCATATTATCTTTGTCAAAATGTCAATTTGTCTTATGTCACATGTTATATGTTACATAAATTTGTTATGTATTTTTAACATATTAAAAATCAACGTATTAATAAAAATACGTCATATACAAAAATCGACTTTAGTAATTCGCAATTACTTGTACCAAAATATTTTACCAATTATAAATCACAATAAATTGTATTTATAATAATTCATTCAATTTCAATTGCTTCCTTAAACAGTAATTTCATCTGAATAATGAATTAATTCGATTACTCAGACCGTATCTCATTTAATCATATTATAATGAAATACGTAAATTTTACTTCCAAAATCGTCCGTCAATTTTAAATATTTTAATTGACCCGTATCTTCATACGATAAATTAAATGATCAATTAAGAGTGTTGCCCTATAGGTATGACCTAGGGGATCAACTGATCACCACCGTCGCACGACAGTGATGTCAAACTCTAGTCAGCCAATCATTACCGATATGTGTGGACCAGTTGACAGTAAAATATTACTTCCCAGTTGTATTCTTTATAATGAGACTTAAAGATGTGATCATCATGATCAACAGTCGTGATCGCATTATTGTCGGAGGACACATATTCCAACAATAACGGCATGAAAAGGTGTATTTGAAATGGTTATAGAAACCGGGTTTTGAAATGGCCATTATAACGGCATAAAAGGTGTTTTTGAAATGGTATTTAGAAAACCGGGTTTGATAATACGTCATTACGACGGCATAAAAAGGGTTTTCAACGGTTGGCAAAAGATCGAGGTTTGAAATGTGACAGGGCTGTCGTATACCTATCAAATATAACTAACTAAACTAACTATATAGCTTGGGAAGTCAAGTCGATCTTCTCAGGGAGGCAAGATATTTGTAAAAGTCCGTCTATTTGGTCACAAATGGGGGGTGTTTATAATTTGATTTCTAAACTAAAAAGGTTTAAAGGAAGTGAAATAAATAAAAAGCAGTAAAGGCAAAAAAAGAGTGATAAACTATCAATAAAGAGGGGACATGTCAGGATTTCGGTTCACTACGGTAGTCCAGTGACTCAACTGTAAACAACTTAGATAAATTATTACGAGACGGATATGGAAAGGTCCTTCCGGTCCACTTTCTATCCTAAACTTCCACTAACTTAACTTCCGTCTTCGTCAGGGTAGTCTACTGTTCCTAGCAGGTCTATTTAATCCAATCTTCCAATCTAGGATTAATTTAACCAGATTAAAAAGGTGACTCAGAAGCGTGCACTCAACTAAGTCGGTAAATACAGTTATATTGCTATGGGGACAGAATCTCACAATTAATTCATCCAACTTATTTACTACATCGTCACATTTCTACCGTAGATCCCCTAATCCTAACATGAAACAGATTAACTACTCATGCTATTAATATTGTCAAAACTAATTGATACCGTCGTTTGGTATCAAAATTAAATTTATAAATCCAAACTAAAACTATAGACAGTGATAGTAAGGGTTGAACCACAGAGAGACAAGATCAATTCTATTTGCTAATTTTTAATCTATTGAAGTAACAATTTAAATGGGGGTTTTGAATTGGTTTGATTCTAAAGACTAATTGACAAAATAAAGAGTTCTCAAATAAAATAAAGAGAGATCAGGAACTTCGGTTCACCATAGCTAAGGTCAGGTCAAAAGAGATAGCAGAGGTCTTGTAACGGTCTCAGGGAGTAAGACCAAGCCTTTCGATCAATGCTCAAATTTAACCTTACGGTCTTCTAATTCCCTAGAATTTCTCAAGCTTTCGTTCAAAGGAAATTCCAAAACTAATGAAAACTTAACCTACTAATCTTTCAATCTAGAAAGATGGGTTTATCAAAAGGAAACAAGATCGATAAGGAAGAAATCATACTAATAAATCGACCTAATTTATGCCATAGCTCACCTCGTTCCCAATCAAGATAATTAGCTATGCATGATTAAAATTATAACAATTGCAAATTTAAAGACATACAATGAAATTGACATGATTGAAATTGAATTTAAGACAAAAGATTAAAACTGAATTGCTTGAATAAAAACTAATAACAACAAGAATTGAATTGACAAGAAATAAAAGAAGAAGAAAATTGCATTAAAGAGCTTACTAAAGAATTGACGAACAAAGTAATTGAAATTGGAATCCGTCGTCCCCCTTTCTTCTCTCCAAACTAGATCTAAAAACAGTTCTTCAATAATGAAAAGCATGACCTAAATTATTGCTGCGTAACTACTGATAAACGTCCTTCCAAAAGTTAATTACAAATTGGGCTTTCAAAAGTCTAAAACATGAAATAAATCTCAGCCTCGTGGCCTGGTCGATCGACTAGGGGGCATGGTCGATCGACCAGCCAGTGCAGTGCAGTATCTCCTACTGAACGTCCACGGTCGATCGACTGGTGATGTTGCTCGATCGACCAACTGAACTGTGCAGTAACCTCCTTTCCTCTTCCAAACAGCCTCTAAGCTTTATGCACGCATCCCGAAGTGAACGAGTCCGAACTCCCATTTTCCAAGTTTCCATAGAGTTGCTTCCGGAGGACGATTTAAGCTTGGTTTAGCTGACTTCCACTCATTCCTACAATAAATCATAGAAATTGCAAAGTAAACCGTTTCGGGAGAAATAGTAGCTTTAAGCTAACAAATACGCATGGAAATACGTCCCAAAACTGCAAATAAAGTGTATAGAATATGCACGTATCAAATCTCCCCAAACCAAACCTTCCTTGTCCCCAAGCAAGCACTAAATGCAACTAAAAGGACCTAATGGAAAAGAGTATATCTCAGAGCTAGCTACAAGTCAATGCTAAACCGTTTAATGCACATAATTAACTACTACAAAGCTCAAAGCAAGTGAACAAATTTATGCATATTATGGAATTAAATCGGGCGGTCGACCTTGCAAGACTCATAAATTTGGACTTTCCCGGGTCACTCTTCTCTCAGCAAAGCAAATGGTAAGAATATATGTAGAAGAGAGGGAAGAAAAAAAACAGACTCTCACCTAGACTGCGACCGACAAAACATGTATGCTTGACTAGTATGAATAATGATTCTAGCTACCGTACACACGCATAACCACCGTCAAGGACTATTACATGCCGAACTATTGCAAGATTTGGATATGTGAGGCTAAGTGGGAAAGAAAGGGCAAAACAAGTGTGGAAATGTGAGGGTAAGAAGGCAAGCTAGTACATAACAAACCATCAGAAATCGTATCCCGTTCTTCCAACTCGAAATATAAACCATTGCCTCTAAATGTCTAGGTAACACACTATCCCAAAACAGACACCTCCAATTCATAAAATAAACACATGAGGTGTGTTCTCAACTCAGCCGAATTTTTTTCTTATTGTTACCAAATTCCTTTTTTTTCCTTTTTTTTTCATTTTCTTTTTCCTGGATGGGTAGTCGATCGACCATCAGACCCAGTCAATCGACCACCTCTGCTGGACTATACTAATTGCCTAGATCAACTTCCTTTTTGTTTTCATTTTTCTGAGTTTTTTTTTTTTATTTTTTTTTCTCCTGACTTTCTCTTTTTCAGGCTGACACATTAGCAACTCCTGCACTTCTCATAAATACTCACTCCAACAGTACAGAAACGAACCAAAACTGCTATAATTCTACAAGTTCCTCTACTACTACCCAGCTTGGCACAATGGTAAGCTAAGTATGGGATGTAGTTGAGGGCAACTGGCAGATATGGCTTATAGTGGAGTTAAATGGGGCAAAATGAGAAAGGGGGAGATGCAATAGTTCTCAAAACACGTAATACCGACCACAAACCGATGCGTATAGGCAATAAGCAATCAAAACTCATACACGTGCAAAACATGAAATGACGGGAGTACTACTCTCAATCCTAAATTAACCGGTCATGAATGTCACCAGTTATAGGCTCTATATCTCAGAAAGTATGAGTAGTTTGCCAAAAATAAATGAGTCAAGTCTAATAACCCGAAGTAAATTCCACAACAAAATTTGAGAAATCACTTTTAATTCTCGCTAAGCAGTTGTGAAAAGGCAAGGAATGACATATATTTGACTAATAGTGCAATGTCATCATTAACAAACTCCAATCCGATTCGACTATATGCAAAAGTAAACGTGATATTTTTGATTTTTATGAATTTTTCGATTTTTTTCTTTGTTTTTGTAGTATTTTTATTTTTTTTTTATTTTTTTGAAATAAAACAAATGCAAGCTAAAATGCAATAAACGTGTGACTGAAATGCAATAATAAAAAAAAAACAAATGCAGATGCAAAAGACATATGCAAGTACCCTCCCCAAACCAAAACGCACAATGCCCCCATTGTGCTCAGCAGCAAATTACCAGCATTCATAACAAAATGGGGAAGAATAAAAGCAACAACAAAATAAAAAGAAACTAATAAAGAGGGATCAGAAACTCACAAAATTAGACCTCCCCAAACCAGCCAAAGACGGGGGAGGTCAGAATGCGTCTAGTCCCCATCATCATAATCAGAACCACTATCCTCCTCAGACCCCGAGTCGCTCTCCTCTTCCGCCTCAGCAGCAGCGGCAATAGTAGTAGTGGGAGCAGATCTCGTGGCAGGCTGAGGGTAACCGCCCACCGGAGGAACAAAGAAGGAAGGGTGAGTCCAGGCACCTCGTGGGAGCATCCCCGTCCGAGCGTACTCCTCGTAAACTGGGTACAGGGCCAGAGCCGTGTCTAATCTGTGCTGATCAAAACTCCTGCACAAGTCACCCAACACACGTGACATCACCCTTTGGTCCATGACCGCAGGAATAACCATAGGTGTAGGGGGACGGAAAGTGGCCGGGAAACCCGTGGGAGCAGGAGTGGATAAGGAGGGTGCTTGTGAAGAGGAGGTACGAGCCCGCCTCGAGGTGCTAGCAGTAGTGGTGCCCGCCCCAATAGTGAGCTTGTAGCTAGGTAAGGGCGGGCGAGCTGCCCCCAAAACAGTGGTAAGGGGCAGGATAAGAGGGAGGCCAAGGATAGGGATTCGGTCGCAGATGAAAGAGTCAATCTTCCACCGACTCCGACTATCGACCCACTTCACAGACCTCGCGTAGCCAAGATCCATGAAGCGTAAGTCAGGATCAATAGGGACCTCCTCTCGAGGGAAAAGAAGAACTAGACGGTTGGTGATACGCGTCATCAACCCACCACAAGCAATAGTGGCCAAAGCCCCTCACTGATAGTGTGAAAGTGAGAAGCGTTCAAATAATCTTTGTTATAGATACGGGCTACCCGACTTTCAATGTTCAGATAGCCCACCAAGATAGACAGTTCAATGGTATTCACATTATTTGACTCCTTGCGGCCGAAAATGGTATTACCCATCAGCCGTAAAAAATAACGAAAAGGGGGTAAGTGGACGGAAGTGCCCGTCCTCTTAGGGCCGTTCCAGTCAGAGATACACGACCACATTACCCGATGCACATCAGAAGTTTCCGAGGTATTACCCTCGAAATAAAGACCCAAATAACTAGCAAAATCAGCTAATGGTAAGGAGTAGGTGACATTGAACAGCCGAAAAGAAATGCAAGGGCTACTCCTATTGGCTTCAAAAGAAGCCTGGTCAAAAGCAAAAGACGAGAAAAACTCGAGGGTCAAAGTGTAGTAAGTGAACTCAGCCATGTCCGCAAGACCCGACATTCCTGTCCCATTTAGCAGGGACACAACAGACTCAAAACAGCCTAATTTCCCTAAAGTCGGCCGATGAAGAAAACGAGTGGCCTGAACCTTTACTTTTTCGACCATGTTAATGAATTTAGCACGCTGAATAGAGTTAGAGAAAGTAACGTGCGGATAGTCAGGTAGACTATCCGTAGTATCCTCGAACATCAACGGCGGACCCCGCGGCCTTTTGGCAGCTCCCTGACTGGACTGCCCTTCGAACATCGCCTGCTTTCCTTTTGTCATTATTGCTTCCTACAAAATGAACAATTCAGCAACTAATTCACCATAACCTTCAATAATGACAATTTAGAAAACCCGAAACAATATCAGATTTGAACACGAATATAGGGTTTCGAAAAATTGGAGAAAAGGGAATTGATCACCTCCTAATTGCTAAATTGTCTCGAAAATCAAGGTAAAAGGGTAGCAAAGCCAATTAAAGCATACAAATCAAAAGAAATTAGCCTGAAATCGATTTTCCCCAAATCGATTTTTCGATCAAAAGGTAGCATTGCTCGAAATAAGAGCATAGAAATTCAGCGAGAAACGAACATAAAGGATTGAAAGAGGATTAAAAGAGGATTAAAGACATACCTTCGATGAGAACTCGGGGATTTGAGCAAGAAAATTCGAGATTAAGGGGTAGAGTAGCAGAATCGCGAAAGGGGAAAACTAGGGTTTCTATTTTTTTGATTGAATGAGAATGAAAGAATGAATGAAGTATGAAATAGAAATTCCCATATTAAGTTGCATTCTGGTTTCGCGCAGTGGTCGATCGACCCCCTGACCCAGTCGATCGACCAGTCTTCACTTAAAACAGCTTCTGCCTGTTTTCTCATCAGTCGATCGACTGATGAACATGGTCGATCGACTGCTTGTGCTGGCAATTAATCTCAAATACGTCAAAAATTTATTTTTCCACTTCAATTTCCCGTCCTTCTCTCATGAACATTCAGTAAACCACCCTACACACTTTGCATAAAATAAATTCCTGCAAAAATTCTCAAAGGCGCACATTTTTCAAACCAAGAATATGCTGATTAAAAAGAAATAACTAAAGCTCCTAATGCATATTAATTGAAATAAAACTGTAAAGCACCTAGTTACAAAAATTTACAAGCCGGGTTGCCTCCCGGTTAGCGCATGTTTAAGAGGTCCCGCACGACCTTTTTACCTCAGTTTGCATCATCCGATAACGGGTCGAAGTACAATACCTCGACTTGCCCAACAAATTCATCTGTTCCGTGACAATGCTTCACATATTGGCCATTACCTTTGAACCTTTCTCTAGCAGAGGTCTCCAATTCAACTGATCCGAATTTTGTAACTGGTGTGACCGTATAAGGGCCAGTCCACCTGGATTTCAGCTTACCAGGAAATAAACGGATACGAGCATTAAAAATAAGTACCTTATCGCCAACATGGAACTCGCGCTTGATCATTCTTTTATCGTGCCAGCGCTTGGTTTTCTCTTTGTAGATCCTAGCATTATCATAGGCCAGCAGCCTAAATTCCTCCAGCTCATTCAGTTGTGTCATACGTTTCTCATGAGAGAGGTTAGGATCCAAATTCAAATCACAAATAGCCCACCAAGACTTACGCTCCAACTCAACAAGTAAATGACATGTCTTACCATAAATCAATCGGAATGGTGACATCCCAATTGGCATTTTAAACGCAGTCCTATAAGCCCATAAGACATCATCTAACTTAAGACTCCAATCTTTCCGTGATTTAGAAACAACTTTAGCTAAAACTTCTTTCAATTCCCGGTTAGAAATCTGAACCTTGCCACTAGTTTGGGGATGATACCCCAAACCTCTACGATGTTGGACACCGAATTTAGTCAATAAAGCACTAAGTTGTTTCTCCTTAAAATGCATTCCCCCATCGCTAATGACAACCCTAGGGACACCAAAAAGAGGGAAAATAATCTTTTTAAACAGTTTAATCACGGACTTTGCGTCGCAATGGGGAGTAGCGATATCTTCTACCCATTTGGACACATAATCTACAGCTACGAGGATATATTTATTACCTTGACTGCTCGGAAGAGGTCCTTGATAATCAATGCCCCAGACATCAAAAATCTCAACCTCTAGAATGCCTACCTGTGGCATCTCATGTCTCCTTAAAATATTCCCCGGTCTTTGACAAGCATCGCACTCAGCAACAAAATTACGACTATCTGCATGCAAAGTTGGCCAATAGAAACCAGATTGGAGTACCTTAGCCACAGTCCGGGATGGACCATGGTGACCATTATAGGTAGAAGAGTGTCAAGCTTCTAGGATATCCTTCACCTCCCATTGAGGCACACATCTCCGGATAAGACCGTCTGCGCATTCCTTGAAAACATAAGGATCATCCCAAAAGTATTGTCAAGCATCATAAGCGAACCGCTTCTTCTGCTGCCATGAAAGCTCGGGTGGTATCTTACCTGTCACAGCAAAATTAGCATAATCAGCAAACCACGGAGGTGGATAAGACCCCGAATTAGTAATAGATAACAAATCTCATCTGGAAAAGAATCATTAATGGGTAACGGATCCTCCCTTTCTGTCAGCTGTAGACGAGATAAATGGTCAGCCACCACATTCTCTGCACCTTTATTATCCTTGATCTCCAAATCAAACTCCTGCAAAAGGAGTATCCACCTCAAAAGTCTCGGCTTCGCATCATTCTTAAGAAAGAGAGTCTTCAGCGCTGCATGGTCAGTATAAACAACAACCTTAGAACCTAACAAATAAGATCGAAATTTATCTAAGGCCAAAACTACAGCTAGAAACTCCTTCTCAGTGGTATAATAATTGACTTGAGCCTCATCCAGAGTTCGACTCGCATAATATATGGCATTCAAAGCTTTATTCTTCCGCTGTCCCAAAACTGCACCGACTGCATAATCGCTGGCATCACACATAATCTCAAATGGGAGGTCCTAATCAGGCGGCTGAATGATTGGCGCAGAAACTAGAGCCTCCTTCAACCTGTTAAAAGCTAAAAGGCACTCATCAGTAAACTCAAAGACAACATCCTTAAGGAGCAATTGTGTAAGTGGTTTAGCAATTTTTGAAAAATCCTTAATGAAACACCGATAGAAACCAGTGTGACCAAGGAAACTCCTCACTTCTTTAACATTCACGGGAGGAGGCAATTGCTCAATCACCTGCACCTTTGCTTTATCAACATGTATACCCTTATCAGAAATCAGATGCCCTAACACAACTCCCTTATTGACCATGAACTGACATTTTTCCCAGTTTAAAACAAGATTAACATCAATACAACGCTACATGACTTTATCAAGATTAGCTAAACAACGATCAAAGTCATTGCCATAAACTGAGAAATCATCCATAAATACCTCCATAATGTTCTCTATATAATCAGAAAATATCCCCATCATGCACCTCTGAAAGGTAGCTGAGGCGTTACACAATCCGAAGGGCATCCCGCGGTACGCAAAAACACCCTGTGGACAGGTAAAAGTGGTCTTACTCTGATCATCCGGATGAATAGGGATCTGAAAAAACCCTGAATTTCCGTCTAGAAAACAGATAAATTTGTTAGAAGCAAGTCTTTCAGTTATTTGGTCAACAAAAGGGAGGGGGAAATGATCTTTCTTGGTGGCGGCATTCAACTGTCTATATTCAATGCACATCCGCCACCCTGTCACAACTCGTGTTGGTATTAATTCATTTTTCTCATTTTTAACCACGGCAGTCCCTCCTTTCTTCGGAACTACCTGAACTGGGCTAACCCACTTGGAGTTGCCAACTGTATAAATAATACCTGCATCGAGTAGTTTCATCACCTCAGCCATAACAACTTCCTGCATCTTAGGGTTCAACTTGCATTGGCCCTGTCTGTAAGGCTTGTGGCCTTCCTCCAGCTCTATCATGTGCATACAAATATCAGGGATGATGCCCTTAATATCATCCAAAGAGTAACCTAGAGCCTTCCTGTTTTTCTTAAGCACACACATCAAAGCAGAAAGCTGGTCATCATTAAGCTTAGCACTGACAATAGCTGGGTACTGCTCCGTATCATCTAGAAAAACATACTTAAGATTAGGAGGAAGTGGCTTACGCTCTGGCACCTTTACCTCTACAGCAGAGACAGAATCGACTTCAATGGTATAACAAGTGTTTACCAAATTCTCGTTGGCCAGGCTTAAGAGCATCTCATCTTCTTCCTCTATGAGCTCGTAGCTCTCCATTGAGGCTACCAAAGCATCTGGCTCCTCAGCATTCCCCGCTATATTACCTGCACACTCATCTAAACGGGTTAGATCAGCTAAGGGATCCTTGGCTAAGGATTCCCTCCAGTTATAATTAACAGCCCTGTCAACAATATCAATGGAATAACACGTATCATCATCAGCAGGTTCAGTAGCCTTACGAGCAAGACTGAACTCAATGGTGTCATCTCCTACCTCTAAGGTTATAATTCCGCGTTTGACATCTATTACAGCCCCAGCTGTATGTAAAAATGGTCTACCTAAAATGATAGGTATCTGACTGTCCTCTGCAATGTCCAAAACAACGAAATCGACAGGAATAAAAAACTTACCCACTCGAACGGGTACATCCTCTAAGACTCCTAAAGGTCTATGAGTCGATCTATTTGCCATCTGAAGGGTAATATCGGTCACCTTAAGTCTACCAACATTTAGCCTTTCGCAAACGAAATATGGCATGGCACTGACACTGGCTTCTAAATCGCAAAGGGCCTTTCCAATTTCGTGGTTACCTATAGTGCAGGGAATTGAAAAACTACCCGGGTCCTTTAATTTGCGAAAGAGCATTGCATTCTTCCACAAAAGCAACATTACCATCATCATGAAAATTTCTCTTACGATTCAAAATGTCTTTCATAAATTTAGCGTAAGAGGGTACCTGGGTAATTAGATCAGTGAAAGGAATTATTACCTCAAGATTCTTGACCATTTCCAAAAACTTAGCAAACTTGCGCTCCAGCTTAGTATTCTTTAAACGCTCTGGATACGGGACTGCAACACTGGCCGTAGTATCAGCAACCTTCGGCTTACGTAAGTTTAAAACCTCCGTCAAATCATCAATAAATGTAGAATCATGCAGATTAGTTTACGGATTTGCGTCCTGCATTGGAGACACAGTCGATCGACCATTGGTCTCGGTCGATCGACCAATCTGGCTGGGCATGAACAGTTTCTGGTCAGAAACTGCTTCGTCAAAAACTTCAGTCGATCGACTGCTACTGTTGGTCGATCGACCACTTGTGCTGTGCTCAATTAGTTCCTGGTCAGAAACTTTTTCATCGGGTATGCCGGTCGATCGACTGCAGTTGTTGGTCGGTCGACCACTGGTACTGGCGATAAAGTTTGTTTTCGCACCAGAAATTGAATTTTTATTTTCATCCTTTCCCGAGTCTTCTCTTGGCTTATCGGGACCATCATAAGAAAGGCCACTTCGGAGATTAATGGCATTAATGGTTTCAATTGGCCCCTCACATTTGCTTGAAGAATTGGCGACTTGCTTAGCCTCTAAATTCTCCAATTGCTTGACAAAATTCTTTGTAGACTCAATCCCAGCTTCTTCTATTTTCGTGACTTGAACCAAAAGAGTTCGGACTAGTTCTCTCAATTCCGCGGTCTCATCTGAGTTATGGACAGGAATTACAACTCTTTCCTTGGAAGCTTCAGAGGTCTTGAGCTTCTCGAGCCGGGCAGTAATAGAAGTAATGAGTGTCACAACGGCACTCATTTCATCACTTTGCTTTCGCGAATTTCCACGCGAACTTCCAAACTCGGCTGTATGGACTGCCATCTCCTCAATAATGTTCCAACCTTTATTCTGACCAGTATTATTTTGGAACCTACCATTCGCAGCTGCGTCCAGGATAACCTTGTAGTCATCATATAAAGCATTATAGAATAAGTTGCAAAGGTACCACTGCTGGAAACCATGGTGAGGGAGGACCCGAACCAAACTCTTGAAACGTCCCCATGCTTCACAAAAGCCCTCATCAGGTCCTTGCTGGAAATTTGTAATTTTACTTCTCAAGGCATCAGTGTAACACCCCACGGTAATTGAAGAGGTCCAGTGATAGGCTTAAATGACTAGTGCTTAAAGGGATTGGAAGTACTACTCATATCAACAAAGTGCACTTTCTTTTATGGTCATCCATGCGAAAGAACTCCAAAGTTAAGCGTGCTTGACTGAGAGTAGTCTTAGGATGGGTGACCTCATGGGAAGGTTTCCAGGATGCGTATGAGTGAGGAAAAAATGCGCTATAAATGACCCGTGTTGATCTGTGGGCCATGTACACAGCCTGGTGAGCTATCATAAGTAACCGCTCCCGACCCGGTTTGGGCCGGGGTGTTACAAGTGGTATCAGAGCAACCCTGCGACCGTGTGGTGATCGGAGGCAGTTGTTATACGCTCCTGGAGGCAGTGGTTATACGCTCCATTGTGATCACACACCTAGCGGGGGAGGATTCTGGGTTAGCGGTTATGCTCCCAGGCGCAACGAGGACGTTGCGTTCTTCAAGTGGGGGTGACTGTAACACCCCACGGTAATTGAAGAGGTCCAATGATAGGCTTAAATGACTAGTGCTTAAAGGGATTGGAAGTACTACTCATATCAACAAAGTGCACTTTCTTTTATGGCCATCCATGCGAAAGAACTCCAAAGTTAAGCGTGCTTGACTGGGAGTAGTCTTAGGATGGGTGACCTCCTGGGAAGGTTTCCGGGATGCGTATGAGTGAGGACAAAATGCGCTATAAAGGACCCGTGTTGATCTGTGGGCCATGTACACAACCTGGTGAGCTATCATAAATAACCGCTCCCGTCCCGGTTTGGGCCGGGGTGTTACAATCAGTCTTTGCAAGTGGGAAGTATTTTTTGTAGAAAGCTAATGCTAGAGATGTCCAATCTGTGACTCTAACTGCTACCCTATCAAGGTAGCGGTACCAATCTCACGCCGAATCCTTCAAGGAGTATAAGAACATTATCCCCTTTACTTCATCCTGGGTCACCCGAGCCAAGATGCAGGTATGGAACAATGATGAGTCCGTGAAAATTTCCATGTGCTTCAAAGGATCCTCGTCCGGTGACCCGAAGAAAACCGATTTCGCTCCACTAAATCAATATAAGAGGAACGAAATTCGAATTTGCCAGTAGTAGGGGTGGGTAAAACGTATCCCTTTGGAACATGCTGCTCTTGTGGCTGAAGATTGTCATATATTGTAGTCATGTTCGCAAAACTGAGAGTACTCAAGTCTTCCTCTCAAAAACCTGTCTTCTAACTGTGCAAAAGCAAAACTAGAAGCAAGAGTAAGCAACGGCCTCAAGGAACCAAAGTTCCTTGAGACAAGAAAAATAAACTAAAAATAAAGCAAACAGAATTACACCGTCTCCCCGGCAACGGCGCCAAAATTTGATACCGTCGTTTTGTATCAAAATTAAATTTATAAATCCAAACTAAAACTATAGACAGTGATAGTAAGGGTCGAACCACAGAGAGACAAGATCAATTCTATTTGCTAATTTTTAATCTATTGAAGTAACAATTTAAATGGGGGTTTTGAATTGGTTTGATTCTAAAGACTAATTGACAAAATAAAGAGTTTCTCAAATAAAATAAAGAGAGATCAGGAACTTCGGTTCACCATAGCTAAGGTCAGGTCAAAAGAGATAGCAGAGGTCTTGTAACGGTCTCAGGGAGTAAGACCAAGCCTTTCGATCAATGCTCAAATATAACCTTACGGTCTTCTAATTCCCTAGAATATCTCAAGCTTTCGTTCAAAGGAAATTCCAAAACTAATGAAAACTTAACCTACTAATCTTTCAATCTAGCAAGATGGGTTTATTAAAAGGAAACAAGATCGATACGGAAGAAATCATACTAATAAATCGACCTAATTTATGCCATGGCTCACCTCGTTCCCAATCAAGATAATTAGCTATGCATGATTAAAATTATAACAATTGCAAATTTAAAGACATACAATGAAATTGACATGATTTAAATTGAATTTAAGACAAAAGATTAAAACTGCATTGCTTGAATAAAAACTAATAACAACAAGAATTGAATTGACAAGAAATAAAAGAAGAAGGAAATTGCATTAAAGAGCTTACTAAAGAATTGATGAACAAAGTAATTGAAATTGGAATCCGTCGTCCCCCTTTCTTCTCTCCAAACTAGATCTAAAAACAGTTCTTCAATAATGAAAAGCATGACCTAAATTATTGCTGCGTAACTACTGATAAACGTCCTTCCAAAAGTTAATTACAAATTTGGCTTTCAAAACTCTAAAACATGAAATAAATCTCAGCCTCGCGGCCTGGTCGATCGACTAGGGGGCATGGTCGATCGACCAGCCAGTGCAGTGCAGTATCTCCTGCGGAACGTCCACGGTCGATCGACTGGTGATGGTGGTCGATCGACCAACTGAGCTGTGCAGTAATCTCCTTTCCTCTTCCAAACAGCCTCTAAGCTTCATGCACGCATCCCGAGGTGAACGAGTCTGAACTCCCATCTTCCAAGTTTCCATAGAGTTGCTTCCGGAGGACGATTTAAGCTTGGTTTAGCTCACTTCCACTCCTTCCTAAAATAAATCATAGAAATTGCAAAGTAAACCGTTTCGGGAGAAATAGTAGCTTTAAGCTAACAAATAAGCATGGAAATACGTGCCAAAACTGCAAATAAAGTGTATAGAATATGCACGTATCACGAATAACGATGAATGAACTAACAATAAACATAATGAATCGATAATTAAATTGCATATAAGTAATTAGGGCAGAAAGTAAAAGGAACAAAACAAACAATTAAAATAAATGAAACAGAGATTAATATTAAGAAAGGAGAAAGAGATTACAATCGCAAGAATCCGGCGTAAAGAACAAACAAATCCGAGCGAGAAAATCCCAAAGCAAAAGTTACAGTAGAGAAGAAAAGAGTAACACAGTCTTGAGAGTGAAATATGAATAATAGATAAAACTTGGATGCTAATAACCTAGCTAATGTACGTTTAAATTGAAAATATACTAAGTCCAAAAACTAAAACAAGTTCACGGGCTAATTAAAGCCCACGCAAGCCAAAACCACTCGATTGAGTAGTTTGAAACCACTCGATCAAACATTCCTCCAGATAATCTACTCGATCGAGTAGAATTGTTACTCGATCGAGCAACCTCAGTTTCCAGCACTTCTTGATCGAGTATAAAACTACTCGATCGACAAACTCCAGCTATAGAAACCACTCGATCGAGTGATAAAACAGCTCGATCGAGTATTCTTCCGTCAAATCAGCTCAAACTCGTGACCGACTGCCTCGTAGACCGTTCCTTCATGCATCCCAATGCAAGATCTCAATCTGAAAAATCCCGTCTCCTCAAAATGCATGCAAAAAGGACGAAAATGGTATAATTTCACTACTTCCGCGTTCATTTCTACAAAATGGACAAAACGAACCAAAATAGCCAATTCGGGGGAAAAATGCAATATAAACAGTACGAAAGTACATTGAAATACGTGCTAAAATATGCTAAAAAGACTATACAAAATGCACGTATCAAATCTTCCCAAACCGAACCTTTACTCGTCCTCGAGTAAACTAAAATGCAACTAATGGAACGGAAACGAAAACTCAGAGCTAGCTTAACTTGTCTACTTGAACCAATTTAATGCAACAAAAATTAACAGTCATAGCTAAGCAGTCAATACGCAAACGAGTTATAAGCTGTTCAGAAATATAGCAAACCTATCGACCTTGCAAAACCAACAAAATCGGACTCTCACGTGGTCACTCTTCTCTCATGAAGCAAAGGGTGAATAATATATGTAAAAGAGAGAAAGATAAACAGTCACTCACCTAACCGCGACCTACATAGCATGCATGCAACAAAAATGAAAGACGATTCAAGTACTAATGCATACACTCCAACCAATAATGTCCGTCACAGCCGAGAGCTTACAAATGATATGGGAATAGTGAGGTTCAGGTGAGAAAAGGCAAAACAAGTTATGGTAATGTGGAGGTAAAAGCGTCAAGCTAGTTCCCAATAGGACCATATAAGACCATCCGAATCTCTACTGATTGAAAAATAAAGTACAAGTGCCCTTCATTTGGCACACAGCTCACTAATCACATACACAATCTCCTTAAAAATATGGAATAAGAATGGAGGAGTTAGACGGTCACAAACTCCCTTTTTTAATACCGTCTAAATGAATCAACTGAAATAAATCAAATATTTTCAACTCTTTTTTTTTTCTATTTCACGTGAATCACACTTTTTTTCATTTTTTTTCTTTTCTTCACGTTTTTCTCTTTTTTTTTTCAATTCTTTTTTTTTCTTTTCTTTTTTATCCTTCCTCTATTTTCACCAACTCCAATCAAATGATACGAACCAAACTGCAGACGGAAAATCATACCACAAAAGGACATACTAAACTAGCTTGACTAGGTAGGCTCAGTTTGGGATGTAGCTAATGGGTCAAAAAGGCAAGTTTTGGCTTAAGTAGAGCTAAGTGAGTGAAGAATATAAGAAAAGGGAAAAATTTTCAAGCACCTCCCTGCATGTGACACCAATCACAAACCCGAATGTGTGCATTTGACAAGAAATCGAATGTCATAAAAGTGCAAAAATGATGAACATGCTATGCAAGGAGTACTACTCTCAATTCCTAATGAACTGGTCATGAATGTCACCAGTTATGGGCTATAAACCTCAGAAATTATAAAGTAGATTGCCAATTTATCAGGTCAAGTCTAAACAGTCAGCTATATTTGAACAAAAACTCGTAGACTATGCGTATGACAAAGCTAATAACCATCAATAGAAGTGCAAGGCTCAAGTAAAATGACAAGCTATAGTGCAATATCATCACGGAAATCAACCGTTCCGACTCAACCTATATGCAAAAATAAACGTGAAATTTTTTGAATTTTTTTGAAATTTTCTAATTTTTTTTTTTTGAATTTTTTGGATATTCAATGAAATAAATAAACAATGCAAGCTGAAATAAATAAACGTGAATGCAAAACAAATACAAATGCAGACTCAAAAGGATGCAATACCCTCCCCAAACCAAAACGGACAACGCCCTCGTTGTCCTCCAACATACACCAGCAGATATATACAGGGGAACGGGAATATACAACCAATAAAGAATGAAAAATAATAAAATAAAGAGGAGACAAAAATAAAAGAGTGAGATGGACATACAAAACACGAACTTCCCCAAACCAGCCAGAAAACTGGGGAAGTGAGTAGACCAGCAGCTACTCGTCAGCCTCGTCGGTGTCACGCACGTCCTCCACCATCGCCGTGAAGTCCAGATCTACCTCCAGCTCTCTCTTCCTCCTCTGCTCAGCTCGAGCTCTCTCTACTGTCGCCGCCGGGTCCTCGTCCTCCTCCTCCTCACTAGCAGACTCTGGGTACCCCTCAGCTGGGTACCGATAAAAGGAAGGGTGTGTCCAACCCTCTGGGATCGGACGGTGTCGCCTCATGTGATACTCGTATAGAGGGAACAAAGTCAAAGCCATGTCCCGCTCCATACGAGCATGTCTCTCTGCAATCTCAACTAACAAACCGTCACGGCGCCCTTGGTCCATAACCGAGGACGCCTCAATGGGTGGTGGAGGTACAAAATTAGCCAGTAAGACCGGTTGTGTCTGTGTCTGATCAGCAAGCGCGGGAGTAGGAGTATGAGTAGGGATCGGGGTAGGCGTGGCCGTGGAAGTCTGGCCACCCGTGGAAGGTGCGGATCCCTCTCCGGTCTCAAGTCTACACCGCTTCTTAGCGGCGGGTAAAGGAGTAGGTGGGCGGACCTGGAGGTGGTACTGAGGTAGAGGTGGTGGTCGGATGCCCCGTGCAACAGTAGGCAAAGGGGCTAGACGAGGCAGGGTGTCACAAGGGAGGTCGACGGGCAATGAACCATCTATCTTCCATGTCCGGTAGTCTGTGGTCAGCCATGTCTGAGAGTGCATGACAGCTAGGCTCAGATACCTATCACCGTCTATGTAAGGTAAGTCACGAGGCAAGACGGTGAGGAGAGAACGGGCAAAAAAGGTGGCTATGCCACCGCAGTCAATAGTGCCCATGAGCTTCTCTCCCTGAGCCTGGAAGTACCTGGCGGTCAAGTAGGCGATGTTGAGGGTAAACGGACCCTCGCCGTCGATGTTTAGGTAACCGCCTAAGATGGAGAGTTCGTTGTTGTTGATGTTCTTTGGGTCCTTTCGGCCAAAAATAGTGCTCCCCATCAGTCTAAGAAAGTAACGGGCGGGGGGTAGGTGGACCTCAGGGAGCTTTCGCTCGTGAAAAGGGGTCTGTGCCAAAGCCCACCAAAGAAGACTAATGACCTTCCTAGGGGAAACAGTGGTGCCCGTAAAGGAAAGGTCGAGTCGGGTACCAAACTCCTCAAGTGTCATAGAAAAGGTCCGGTTGTACAACCGGAAGGACACAGAAAGACTAGTAGGGACAGCGTCGTGTGCCCCTGAGGAAAAGGTGAAGGAGCTGAAGAACTCAAGGCTCAGCTCCCTAAAAGTGTGGCCGCTCATAGTGATGAGTCCGGCCATCGCCGTGCCCCGTAAAAGCTCACAAACTGGCTCGTAGAAGCCGAGCCTCTGAAGTGCTGGACGGTCTAAGAATCGGGTAGGGAGAAACTCACATTCAACTAAGTTATAAAAACGCTCATGATGAATACCATATACAAAAGTTACCTGAGGGAACCGAGGGTGTGAGTCAAGAGAGTCATCCCCTCGAACAGTGACCGTGCCAGAAGGAGTAGCAAGAGTAC
The DNA here is from genome assembly GCF_048544455.1 of Silene latifolia. Taxonomy (NCBI): domain Eukaryota; kingdom Viridiplantae; phylum Streptophyta; class Magnoliopsida; order Caryophyllales; family Caryophyllaceae; genus Silene; species Silene latifolia. The sequence goes on along the minus strand of NC_133538.1, from coordinate 478,658,681 downwards.
TAGGAGCTGGCGTAGCACGAGCACGACTGCGACCCCGGCCACGACCTCTAGAACCTGAAGTAGAAGACCGTCCACTGACGGTACGAGGAACTAGAGCCGCCCGTAAAGCAGCTGCGACTGCGGGTGAGTCTGCCAAAGGTATGCTCACCGTGGCTGAAGTAGAAGTTGTGGCTGCAGCTGTGACCGCCACTGAAGAAGAAAGACTAGCAGCAGTGCTAGCAGTAGTAGTGGTCAGATCGAGGTGGCAACAAAACAGGGCTAGCAAAGAGTGCTAGCGGCGAAAAACCGTACCAGCAGCAGAGACTAGAAAAACAGAGGTACTGGTAGGTGCAGAGACGGTAGTAGCAGCAGGGACTACCGTCTCAGACAGAGACAGGGACGGACAGGTAGTAGAGCTCGTAGAGGGCATCGAGCTAAAATCCATCCTAAACAAATTGGGCAGGGGAATTTGACTATACACAAAACTATGCTTTCTCTACTTTCCCTATGCTTCTTATACGTATTTTGCAGGTGCAGTTACTCGATCGAGCACTTTTGCGAAGAAATTCACTCTATAGAGTAACATCTATACTCGATCGACAAGCTGCAATTCCGTGACCACTCGATCGAGTGATTATTTCGTTCTATCGAACCCTTCTGACACCAAATCAATCGATCGACCTGTTCTCGGTCACTAGATCGAGCATTTTTGTCTTCCAGCTACTAATCTTCGTTTGTTGAGCTACTGCTTGACTTCCTTTGACCTCCCATGTTCATGGTCGGTTTGGGGAGGTCCCTCTTACCGACGTTTTGTAAGTATTCTGACTCCAGTTATCCTTTTATCCTCAGTTTGCATTTTCTTCCCTATTTTTGGTATAATGAGGACATTGTACGATTTGGTTTGGGGAGGTATGCATCCATATCTGTGTCTGCATGTTTTTCTTGCATTTTCGTTTGCACGTTTATTTATTTTCGCATCCATTGTCGTTTTTAATTCAAAAATCACATAAATTTCAAAAAACATTCACGTTTAATTTGAGTCGGAACGTTTGAACTTTGACGCTACATTGAATCCCTACCTTAGCCCTGCATTTTGCTTGACATTTATTTGGCAAGATATTGTGCATGATCTACGAATTTTTGTTTCTCTCTTACCTGAACGAATAGACTTGACTCGCATATTGGCAAGCTACACTACATTATGCGGTTAGAGCTTTGTAAACTGGTGACATTCATGACCGGTTTCATTTAGGATGTGAGTAGTACTCTCTGTAAGGCATGTAACATCAATTTGCATAAGTATGAGTTTAGTCTTCTTAATACCTGTATGCATTCGGTCTGTGGATGGTGACACATCACAAGTAGAAAAAGTCTCATTGACATCGGTTATTTTACCCTATTTACATCGCTTTTGTGGCGATGTTTCTGGGGGCGACGTATTTAGTATTTTTAGCTAAACATCGGTTTCAGAACCGATATAAATAGTATAAAATTAACATCGATTATGGGTAAAAAGCGATGTTACTAGTGTTTAATTACATCGGTTTTGGTCTAAAACCGATATAAATAGTATATTATTAACATCGGTTATAGGTGAAAAGCGATGTTAATAGTGTCTCAATTACATCGGTTTTGGTCTAAAACCGATGTAAATAGTATATTATTAACATCGGTTATAGGCGAAAATCGATGTTAATAGTGTCTCAATTACATCGGTTTTTGTTTGAAACTGATGTAATGTAAATGGCATTTTACATCGTTTTGTTTGAAACTGATGTATGAAACTGATGTTGTATGATTCAGAATGACGATTTACTCTTAAGCTATTTGTGAATTTTTACACTGTTAGGGGCCTGCAAAATGAATCAATATAAAAATAACAACCCTGCATCTTATTCCTTCCAACAATTTTAAACACAACTACATATTTATTATACCAAAAAAATATCATAGCGTATACAATTCCGTCCATTCAAAATAATTCAAAATGTACACTACAAGCTTCTACGACACAAAATGTGTATTTTCAATTACAATTTCTAGAAATCTAAATCATACATACTCTAGACGTTCTTTCCACAATAAAGCGACCAAAGCTCTCGAACCTCGTTCATTTGTTCAATTGTCATTTGCGAACCTGTAATACACTACATACAAAAACAAGGATTATTAGGCCACACTTAGAAAATATGAACAATATCTACACATGGACATTCTATACGAACAATATCTATACATAAAAATTCAAACAGTTCGAGACAATAGATCAAGCTACCTTTACTATGTCGTCCTCTGGTGATGCGTAACGTACAGTAATATCATACATCTACTTCATAACATAATAACCGCACTCATAACTCTGCGGCTGTTGAGGGCAGTACATTTATAATTAATCAAGAGTAAGTAGACAGCCAACAAGGACAATCAGGTTGCTTTTGCTCGAGCACTACATTTATACAAAATCAACAGTAAGTAGACAGCTGACAAGGACATAAAAATATATGTCCTTAATATTCACTTGTCAAAACCTTGAACCTTTCCTTATTTTATAAGGAACATACCCCAATATATCCTTATTTTATAAGGAACATAAACACAAAATAATAACCAAGTCTCACATGTGCCCATAAATAAGGAACATACCCTAATATAACTATAAAGGCTTCTTAACATTGCCATCATATAATTATAACGGAAAATTCACATGGTACCCTTGAAATTTGCCACTTTTCCTACGGTACCCAACTTTTTAAGTTTGTGTATAACATACCCCTAAACTTCACATTTTTGCCTATATGCCAAATTTACTAACTTCTGTTACTTTTCTAACGGAATTATTGATGTGTCACAAATTAATTCTAGAGTGTTATAATTAATGGCTTTGAGGAAGATGATTAACAATATTTAATATTTAATAAAGTTTATACACGCAACCCACTAAAGATTAGACCACTAGCCAAACTTATTCGACACTCGACACTCACTATCTACCACCACCAATCATCACCACAGGAATATGATACACCTAGCATAAACTCTCTTCCCAATCTAACCACAAGTCCACAAACACTTGAACAAAGTGATACTTCCCTTCATAGTTGAACAAAGTGATACATACTACATAGTCCATACTTGCTAATTTCTATTGCTTTAGTTTCTACACTTTGGTAAATCAACATATGCTACTGCATTATTTACTCATTCATCCTCTTTGCCCTCGATTTTAATTGTGGGTGATGGTGATATTTTTAAGATCAGTTGATTCACAACTACGCTACACTTTGGGCTGTTGTTAGAATTAGGATGGTGGAGTACTAGAGCAGGATGTAATAAGGTAGAGCTGATGGTGTTCGGATTAGTGAGGCTGGAGCGATTATTGATGCGTTGTGTATGTGCAGTGGGTTAAGGATGATAGATTGAGAATGGTGCAAGGATGGGATAATTAGGAAATTAGAAAACAAAATTCAGGTGTTTAACATTAAAATTAGCTTTAATTAAGTTGGTAAAGGGGATATTGTTAAATGTTAACGATGTTATAAGAGAGAGGATAAAAAGTAAGACTTTTGGGCAGCTTGTGCACAAAAAGTAAACCTTAAGGGTACGTTGATCACAAACATAAAAAGGTGGATACCATGGGAAAAGTGGTAAACTTTAAGGGTACCATGTCAATTTTCCGTAATTATAAAGACTCCTTACCAATCAATACAAACAAGAAAATGGTAGCAAAGGTAGCTCAAGACTAGTTCATACCAGGCAATTCAAGGCACAATTCATATCAAAGGCAGCTATACTCGGCGTAATTGAATTTTTAACGAAAACAGCTACATACCTCAATCATTTTTATTTGGAGTTCATTTTTTTTTTGACATATCACGTATTCCAGCCCTAAAAGAATACCTTTTTCAAGCCCTGAAATTGAATACATGAAAAGTAATCATATTATCGATCATTCATACATATAATTTAATGTTGTTAGCTAGTCGATTGAACTTACCATGATAAGCAGCTTTTTATCTGTCATGTCTTCTTTGTCGCCTTATCCGAGTCAAAAATATATGCAATATTATCTCTAAGACAGAATACAACCAACATCCAATGCGAGCTATATAAAAAAAAACTTATAAATCCTTTAACTAGGTCATGAGCTAAGTGATGAAATGCAGGAAAAAAAATAAGAAAATTGTAAAACTCACGCCTCATAAAAAGCACCCATCACATATCTCTTCTTTTCTTGAGCTTTTAAAGCATCTGTTCAGTATCTCTCTGTCTCAACCTCGGAATGCATATATGTGCAAAGTCTATCGGGGCACAAAAATCCAACTAATTTTTCCGTCACTCCAAGTTGAGTCCCATAGTCATATAAGAAGCTACATTATTATGAGAATAAAATTCATAAAAAGTATATAAATGGATAATACAACAGCTTGAGTTGAAGTATGGATATATTTAACCATTCATATCTGAACATCTCCCTAATATCATCAAGCATGATTAACAGCTTCACCGGGCTTTCATATGAATAGACCATCTTCTCGATCTCTATAGTAAACAACATATATCCTCCCGAACAAGCATAACCGATCATGTCTTCCAACCTTTGACAATGGACATCCAAACGACTTAACTCATCCTTATTTAGTGGCCCCTTTTTGCTCTTTCTTGCCTTCGCCTAAAGATTACAAGTTTTAAGAACCAAATAAGAGAGAAAAAATAATTAAACCACCTACAAGTAAATCTAACAAGTGGTTCATTACCATTACCGCGTCTAGTTGAACATTCTTCATACCACCACCACCAGACGGCCGTATCTTTGCTAAATTATCAGTGTCTTTTGGCTTAATCCGTTGAACCTTATCTTTAGCATTAGGATCACCCTAGAAATTAGAAATAATACAACAATTAATTAGTTTCTTAACCTTTGAAAAAAAAATATATATATAGTTGATAAATTAGTAGTTGCATATTTTTTTACCTCGGTTGCTCCTAATAAAACCAATGAATACGGCCACTGTGCGAAACTTCCGACAACCTCACCAACCCTTTCATGTTCATCCCACGGAATTGGAAGTAATGCCTTCCCATCTATGATATTATCAATGGATACGTGAGCATTTTCACATGTCAATAGTGAGTTGTGCACCAACTTACCTTCTACCCATGGCCAAACTGTTCCCTCGGCGACAACGATCTCCGTCTCACCAGCAGCCAGCAGCCGACATGGAACGGGATCCTGCGATAATGAATAAGAGGGAAATGTAAAATTTTAACTAAACTAGTAATATATATATATATATATATATATATATATATATATATATATATATATATATATATATATATATATAAGATGTATGGTCATACATATTTTATATACCTTTAACTCAACGAATGGATCATTAAGCTTGGTAGCATGAGTACTACTCTCGAGAGGGAGAGAGGAGGAGACGTCTGTAGTCTTGTTAATTTCGATGTCATATGACGACTTCAGTTGGATTTGATCCTTTAAAATTTGTGACACATGTTGTTTAACCAAGTTTTCTACTTTAGCCATTGCATATTTTGTCACCTCTTCCTTAAATGACGTAAAATCATCCTCCGTATACAACTTCCTATTAACTCCAGGACTATTTGATTTTCCAAAAAAGTTAGTAATACCAACACAGCCTCCAATTCCTCTTGTGAATCCAGGGCGATCAAATTTTCCAGTGGCCTTAACTAACACATCTTCTCTTCCAGAAGGAACAAACTCCCCTTTTCTCTTCATCTCCTCCCAATAATTCTGTTCAAATGAAAACAAGGTTAATATTTTAGACAAAAATAACCAGACAATAATTCTGTTCAAATAAATAGGGTTAATATTATATTTTAGACAAAAATAATATTTTAGTCTATTTTGAATCTAATCTACTTTCAGTATTTGTCTCTTATTCCGTTGTTCAGTGTATCATACTTCCCAGTTCTACTCATTTTGAAGGCAGGAAACTGGTCTAGTGGTTGTGTCAGAAAAACACCCTTACATTGTGGGAAACAAGGGAGCGCACAAGACGGTTTTCTACTCCTGAAATTTGTAAAATTACCGGACCTTGAATTGTTAAAGCTCACTTACTATTTCACTTATCAACTCTTGCGTTTGCGACGAAAGGTCCTTGGATGAAGGGGTATGTCCTTTGACCTACAAATAACCCCTATCTTCAAGAAGTTTCGTAATATTTTTCTGAGTAGCTTCGGGTTCAGCATTAAGATCATTAGCCAAGGCATCATTTAATTCTTCTTCATACCAATCCTCCATCTTACCCATATAGCCAGCTCTTCCCATATAATGTCGGTCCAAGTTACACTTTTGGGATTCCTGTGCTTTTCTACTTTTTTCCTGCAATTTATTAATTATAAAACCAATAATTTTTATTAGTAATAAACTTGAAAAAAAAAACAGAGAGCTGAATATCAATTAAAAAACAATAATGTAATTCACCTTAAATTTCTCATCCATTCGCTGTTTCACAAACTCCTTCCAATCATCTGGTGTTATCCCTTTATAAACGGACAAAGGATCATCTAAAGGCTCGGCTCTCCTTTGTTGTCTTGTTTTAGTGATAAAAGAACAAGTCAAGTTTGTCCTAAACAACCTCAAACTCTTGCCCACGTTACTTAGTACCTTCTTACGCATTGCATCATCAGTGAGGTTCCATTCGGTCTATCAAAATAATTCATAAACATGGCTCAGAAATCCCATTAACTCAAAGATAAAAAAAACATCAAACTGCAAACTATTGTGAAAGCAAAAACATCAAAAGTCCTTAATCAAAATAAAATGTTAGTGTATGAAACACAACCTTTAAGTCTTTCCAAATTGAATCTTTAATTCCCTCGGGTACTTTGAACCAATCCTCATATGTCATCTTGATATTATTTCGGGCGATCTTACCAATATCTCCTCCATGGTCCATATGGCCTACCGTGCTTATCAAAATCAATACGCTTAGGCCCTTTATTTGGTCTTTTGGCCTTTATACCTATTGTTGCACCTCTCCCTTTACGTTTGGGCTTCTTACAATGGTCATTTCCGCTCGTGGGGGCTTCCTTGTCCATTATATACCTTAGGAAATAAATAAAGAAAAAAAATTAGTATATACCAATTATGAAAATAATATATGAAAGAGATAAAGAAAAAAAATATATACATAAAATAAGTTACCTATTTGGCAGGGATAGCCTCCATATTTCATTTGAGACAATGCAATTAAAGAATAAATGTGGATGAGATTCTTCACTGACTTGGCAGGGGTAGCCTCCATATTCTTCACTGCTCCTTTGGAAACTTAGTATCAATGCTCAGAAGACTACTTACCAGTGCAAGCATTCAACAGGATTTTCTGATTAATTTGCCGCAACTACTCAATCAACTAACACTATTTTTCAGTCAATAATATTCTAAGTTAAGGGCTGAATCCCAGAATTTGTCATGGCAATTGAAACTAAATAATTGTCTAGACTACAGGGAAACAATAGGATTATTCACGAAGAAGTGGTGCAAAAAATAAGGGACGCTGCTTCTACGTACGACTTCTTTCAAGTGCTGAACCATGGCATGGAAGTGTCGGCCCTCGACCGGCTAGTTGGCGCAATCAGGGCCTTTTTCGAACAGCCAGACGAGGAAAAAATCAAGTACTATAACCAGGACTCTGTTGCATCCGGTGTGGGTTATTTCTCTAACTATGACTTGTTATATTCCAAGGCCGCGAGTTGGCGCGATACACTTCAAGTTCAACTAGGCCCCAAATATGTCGATCCTAATGCCATCCTAAATGTTTGCAAGTATGATTTTTGATTCAGATTTTCATTGCTTCAGAATTAGTGACGTCTACTATATTTGTTGACTCTATTTGGTTGTCTGAATGCAGAGCTGAGGTGATGGAGTGGGCAAAAGAGGTGAAGAAGTTGAGTGCGCGGCTTTTAAGTATTTTGTTAGAAGGATTAGGATTAAGTGGTGATAGACTAAGCCCGGAATCATATTTGGCGAGGATAAACATGGCTGGACAGTACTATCCATACTGTCCTGAACCCGACAAGACAATTGGGATCGCATCACACTCAGATCACGGAACCTTGATAGTTCTATTGCAGGACGATGTTGGTGGATTACAAGTCAAGTATAGTGGAGAATGGATTGATCTCAAGATAGTCCGTGTATACGCTAATCCTTTACCAAGATCAAGAATATTTGTTCCCGTGTTTTTCAACCCAGCCATAACTAGTGACAAGTTATATGGACCTCTACCGGAGTTGGTTTCCCCAGAAAAGCCAACGTTGTACAAGCAATTCACTATCTCAGATATGATTGCAAAATTCCTTAAGGAGTTGAAGGACAAGACTGTCTAACTTTGATACCAATCCATAATTTCTCCATTATTCTGTTTGATTCTTTGTACTTGTTTTTGGGACAGAGTTAAAAAAAAAATTTGCAAATTAACACAATAGTAAATGAGATGGAGGAAGTTTATGATAGAGAGAGATTAGATACTTGCAAGGATTTAGGTTAATCACACAGTAAGATTGTTTTATGGAAGATTTGCTACACAGCATATTAACACAATAGTCTAACACTCTCGTCTCTCACTCAACATCATGAAGTTGCTCTGAAAATAAGTTTTTTGACAGAAATATCCACTCCTCCAAATTAAGTACAAGACTTGTCAGGGTTTACAGCAAGTCCAGAAAACTGGTCTAGTGGCTATTTTTCTTAAGCAACCTGACACTTTGGAAGCGAAGGGAATCAAAGAAATGCAGAGAGTAATACATTTACGCTCAATGGGTTCTTGAGGATCGGATTTTAACTAGCAATCTGACAGGTGCAATAAAAGAAATAAAAGAAAAATTATGGCAAACGTTAGATTAATATGGGTTAAACCGTTAAAAGTATACTAGGGATTATTTTGAGAAGGACGGTAATAGGACTACCTAAAATAACCATAAACTATTTTAATTTATCAAACCATAGACCCTCATCATGATCTTGACGCAAATAACTTTCATCACTTAAATCTTGAACCGATCGACGCTTGACAGAAATAGGAGGCAGTTCATCAAGTTGATCATATTCTTCTTCGTCAACTACTCCATCGACACCAAGAATATGCCTTTTCCCATAACGAACCACGAATGATCTCTTATCTAAAGGATCTTCAATGTAGAATACTTGTTTTGCTTGAGATGCAAGAATGAAGGGTTCATGTATATGTCCAACAACATTAAAGTTTACCAAAATGAATCCCATATCGTCAACGGTGACACCCTTATCACAATCTACCCATTTACACCGAAACAAGGGTACACTAAAAGTTACATACTCAAGCTCCCAAATATCCTCATTTTTCCCATAGTACGCCCTTGTGATGTCTACGGGATCCTTACCCTTTCCAACATATTCTTCTGATGATGCAAGAAGAGTCACTCCACTATTCTGCATTGTACTCTTCTCATCTTGTCGGCTTGTGTAAAAGCAAAACCCATTGATATCATACCCTTCAAATGATGTGATGTTCGATTTATGGCCATATGCTAACCAGCGTAAGTTAGCACTTACATTATGAGATTGTGTAGACAACTCACTCATCACCTTACCTTTAAACCACCCCGCAAAAGTCCGACTATGTTCATTCAACAACCAGTCATCGCGTTTATGTGGATTTTGGAGCTTCAGTAAATCCAGGTGCTCGGTTAAATAGGGATGGACCTCTGTCATATGTTGTAAAACATATAAATGTGCTTTCTGAAAAGAATCGCAGTCCACGCACATTTGTTTTTTTACCCAAAGTACCCTTCCCTAAGAGTCTACCTTCGTGCCGAGATATGGGAACTCCAATAGGTTTAAAATCTGCCATATAGTCAACACAGAATTGGATTGTCTCACATGCAATTATTGCTTTAACAATACTACCTTCAGGACGACAACGATTCTTCATTCGTCTCTTATAAGTACCCATCTCTCGCTCCATCGCCCACATGTTTCTTTGAAACACCGGACCACAAAGTTTAATCTTACGCACTAAATGAATGACCAAGTGTACCATGATATCAAAGAAAGAAATCGGAAAGTACATCTCTAATTCACATAAAGTCACAACAACATCCGTTTGCAAGTCATCTAAGGTGTCAGGGTGGATATCTTTTGAGTTGATTGCATCAAGGAAGAGGCAAAGCTTGGTGATGACTTGCCTAACATGCTTAGGAAATACAATCTAATGGCCACAGGAAGCAGTTGTGTAAGCATAACATGACAATCGTGAGATTTCATACCAACTAACTTAGAATCTTTTATGGAAACAAGACGACTTATGTTAAAGCTATATCCATGTGGTACCTTGACCCCTTTTAAAGATTCACAGACAATCATCTTCTCCTTCTTAGAAAGAGTCGTGCAAGACGGTGGTATATAGATACGTTTTCCCTTCTCAATTGGTTTTAACTCGATACGCCCTCTAGCAGCCATGTCATTTCGAGCTTTCACCCCATCCTTAGTCTTATTCGGCATATTGAGCAATGTTCCAATTAAACTATCAAACACTTCTTCTCCACGTGCATGACATCAATGCAATGCCTCACATACAAGTGCTGCCAATATTTCCCAAAAAATTGACCTCTTTGTATGATATACTCCATCTGGTGGAGGTACGTACGGTTTTCCAAAAATTGTAGTTATATTCTTAACCTTATCGTAGTACTCTTCTCCACTCAAAAACAAAGGGGGTTTCCTATGCTCCCTTTTCCCATAAAAAGCCTTCTTCTTCTTTCGATATTGATGATTTTCAGGTAGAAAACGACGACCACCTCTGTACGAAAATTTGCCACTGTGCTCCAACCAATCAGATTCAGTGTCATCCCCGCATACCGGACATCCCTTATCAGTCTTCAGTTGGTATCCAGAAAGGTTACCATAAGCTGGGAAGTCATTAATTGTACAATACAACATAGCATGCATTTAAAACCTAGAGCTAGTACTTGCATCAAACACCTCTACCCCATCGTTCCACAAGAGTTTCAAGTCTTCAATTAGAGGAGCCAAATACACGTCAATGTCATTTCCAGGTTGCTTAGGTCCCGAAATTAGGAGTGTTAACATAATGTATTTTCTCTTTGTGGTAAGCCAAGGAGGGATATTGTAAATTATCAACATTACTGGCCAACAACTATGTTGGGTACTTAAAGTTCCGAATGGATTAATTCCATCGGTGCAAAGTCCCAATCTTAAATTTCTAGGCTCTGAACCGAATTCTGGAAAGGTTCGATCAATTGTTCTCCATTTGGGAGAATCAGCTACATGCCTCAGTCGGCCATCTTTATTCCTGCCCTTTTGATGCCACAACATGTACTCCGCATCTTTTTTATTTGAAAAAAAGCGTTTAAATTTTGGTATTATTGGCAAATATCATAATGTCTTCACAAGACTCCCCTTCTTTTTGCCACCATTACCATTGTCTACCATCTTATATCGTGACTCACCAAACTTTGGGCATTCTTTTAATTCACTATACTTTTTTCTGTACAAAATACAGTCCTTCACGCATGCATGAATCTTTTGGTAAGACGTAGATAATGGGCATAGTAGTTTCTTGCATTCGTATGTGGTGGAGGGAAGCTCGTTACCTTCCGGCAACATTTGAAACAAAAGTTCTAACAAGGAAGTAAAACTCTTGTCACTCCACCCATTTCCAGCTTTCAATGTGAATAGTTTCAACACAGCTAATAAAAGAGAGAATTTAGAACCATTCGGTTATAAAGGCTTCTTGGAATTATCAATCATTCTCCGAAAAATAATAGGGCACTCCACAATATCTTCTTCAAGATCCTTCATCAACCCGTCAATATTATCATTATCAGGCTCTATATTATCATCCACATCAATATTTTCAACGATTTCATCATCATTTTCTACCCCGACATCAATATGATCCCCATCTTTATCATTAATTCCAAAATTTACGTTGGGACAAATATCATTAACACTTTCTCCATGCAATATCCACATATTATAATCTGCTTTAAATCCTTTTAAAATTAAATGTTCCCGCAATTCATCCCTAGAATTCACCTTTTTACGATTTTGACATAAGGTACACGGACATACGAATTGATTATCTCCATGGAGTCTTTGATGTTCGAAGGCACAACTAAGAAACTCCTCTAGTCGTTCAAGATAAACAAAATCACGCTTTCCATACATCCAACTTCGGTCCATAATCTAGTTAATAAACACATATATTAATGGGTATCTACGTCAATGATGTATAATAATCACATTAAATGCACTAAACTGTTTCATGTAATAAAAATTAACCATCATTTAACGGGAAACTGAAATTGAATAAAGATATACATACCTTCAAGTGGCAATTAAGTAGCTTTGTAAGGTCAAAATAGAGAATTTTGGTGGAGAGAAAGCTTGTAAATAAGGATGATTTTAACCTTTATTAAAAATTATTCATAATAAAAGTGATAACTAAAAAAAAACATAAGAAAACAGAGCACTAGACAAGTTTTGAATAGAAACAAAGAGTGTTGCCATATCCCAAAAATCTTTTGGGCAACATCTGTGACGGTTAATAATGTCCAAGTCGAACACTAGTTCTTTTGCACTTCACTTCAGTTCCATTAAGTTTAAGTTAAATACAATTACATGTTTTAGAGGCTAACTATGATCAACCCACTTCAATCTATGCACCACATTTGCCTGAGATGGCTGGGAGAAAATTGGGCAGGACCCATCTCAATAAAACTGAATTAATCTAGATGTACAAGTGTAATGCATGAACTTCATAATCCTAGTCAATCTTTTACAATCCTCAGTCCTTTAACTGTGGGAAAAAAAGAGAGAAACAAATAAAAAAGTTTACATAACATTATTATACAGAAAAGCCTTAAAGTTTGAGTATATTAATAAACTAACAACACCAGGATAAAGATGGACCAACCATACTAACAACAGCAACTGCAGCAATGCACTCACAGGAAAGAATCTACTAAATCTACTCTCTAACTCTTTTCTACACTATAAATAATACATTTTCTTTCAACATAACATTCACTCAAACTTGGCAATTTTATTCCACAAAAATGAAATTCAAGATAGCCGTTTCTGCCACCTACCTGGAATCTTGTGACGATGAATACTGCCTTGAACGGCTCTTCTTTCTTCCTCTTCTTTCTTTAAACCTATATGATGAAATGGTAATATCAGAGCTTTCAGAAAATTGAGATCTACTTTTTAAGTGAATAACTTCCAAGTTTGTTTTGCACAAAAAATAAGGAACATAATAAGGTGCACCGTGCGGCCACAAATAACATACAGAAAAGGAAAGGTTCCAAGGAGAAGTTTATTCACAAAGGCTTCAATACAAATACAAACAGGAAAAATATGCGCATCAACAAAGGGAGTACAAGATTGTGGCAACACGAGAGGAAATGACGACAATTAGGAATAGGGCTGAGTGTCGCAGAGGAAGGATAAAAGAAGCAAAAAATTCAACAGTTTGAGATCCAAGAGCACTTTTTCCATATGTCTAAATAATAGAGCTCCTGAACTTGTAAGCAACTTACAATTACAACCGAAATAAACTCTACGCAGATAAGTTTAGATATAAAGCTAGCACCAGCTACATAGGGACTACAGTCCTACAGAGTATTATTTACCAGAAGCTAAAACTAACTAAAACCTAGAATCTAAATTAGATAGTATAAAATATAAGATTAAACGCCAACCACGAGCAGAAAAATGCACAACAGAAGCATACATTAATGTCGAACTAGGGAACCGGAAGATAGTCAGTCAATATGTATTCCCCGAGAACCAAATAAGGGAAAATCAAGAGCACAAATTAGCATTACAAGCTGGAGAGATAGAAGCTGAGAAAGAAGAGAAAGGCTGGGTAATTGCTTCTTCACTTAAATCAACAGTACATAAAAGTTTCATACACAGAAGGATATGTTTGAGACATAGCACAGAAAGCATAATATTTTTCTGAATAAGAAAAGATGTTTCCTTCACAGTCTCTTCTCTAATTCTACCTTTGTCATGCGACCTTCCCTCTTTTTTTTTTTCCTCTCTTCTGGGAAAGCGTCAAATTAGTAAGGGCCCAGTATGGATTTTCATACACATATCCAACAGTCTAGTGATTAAATAAGAGTGTGACCAAAGAAGTGAAGAGTCGAAGTATAGCATTTCGAATTCAGATGTACAAGAAGAAAAAAATGTAGTGAATCTTCTGAGAATATTACAAACTCAGAAGAAAGCAAATGATAAACACAAAAGCAAAATGAGGAATAGATGTACAAGTGTAATGCATAAACTGCATAATCCTAGTCAATCTTTTACAATCCTCAGTCCTTTAACTGTGGGAAAAAAAAGGATATAATTCACCAAACTTATCTACAACTTCTAAGTTTTGATCTTGAGTTGAAACAAAGGATATAACAGTCCGTCAAATAAACCCGTATAACGGAAGCAATAAACCACGAAGGAAACAATACAGAAAAATTCAATATTGACATAATTCATCAAACTTACTATTACTTTGGACTATTAACATAACTACACACTTACACCAATACTATCTCTATCTCTATTCTTTAATTAATCTTCTAATGTGTCAATCTTAAAATTTAGGACAAATTCACATAGGGAGAATTAAGAACAAGCTCCCAGGATGACTGAACTATTATAAAAATTTCAAATTTTGCATATAATCAACTAACTTCCTAGCTTGACCGGTAAGGTCATTAAAATTAGTTTCATTACAATCAATTTTAAACCTTTTTTTTGGCATTGAAGTTACTTTAGACTTTCTTTGCACAAGGAAAATTGAAGACTTTTACTGGCGACTTGTACTAGTAATCAAACTTAAAGCTGCATATCTAATTCCACTTGTAAAAACACCAGAACCGTTAACAAATTGGCGGGGATGAACATTCAAAACGAGCATCAATCCCAAACTACACAGAACTAGTTTCACACGGCAACAACAAGAAGTATGTAGTCAGTAACAACAAGGGAATGAATTCTAACAATCGGAAATTGTTGTTTTCATCAGCAGTAGCATAAGACGGTGTTAATTGTAGAATACGACGGTATTACTCTGTAACAATTAACAGCAGTGCCAGAGCCCTAAATTGCTATATTGAATTCTGAAAATCGCAATTAACTTCAGATTGCTTTCACATATTAAACAAGTGACCAAATAGTTGACACATATAATTGACTACAAGATATGTAATTGCAAAATAATTGGAGAAACAATAACAAAAATTTGGATGCAGGCATACCTGATTAATATCTCCTTCCGGTATCAATTCCCCCTAAAGCACAAATAGCTTAGCTTCCGCCCTCACTACGGTGCCCTAATGTTCGCTACGAGTCTCGCCCTTTCCAATCTTCCGGTCCAGGTCAAGGTTTGCTACGATAAAATGACTAATTGCGTCGACTCAATTAGACAGAAACAGTTTAATGCAGCGATTAACAACAGAGACCACACAAGCACAAGACCTAATATGGCAATTACTATTCCTTCATAATCATGGATTCCCTAGTCTTAGCAAGGGGGAATTAGATACACATTACTATCGAATCAACAACGATAACATATAGATAATAAGAATTAAATATAACAATAATGAAAAGAAGGATCAAAGTAAACAATAATGAAAGCAATGAGAGAAAGACAGAAACAAAACAATAATTACGATTAAAGAATAAAAAGGAGAAATAATACCAATTACAAATCCGAATCCGAGTAGAAAAGAGTAGAAGAAATATAAAGTGAAGAAGCAGTAGAAAAGGATAAAGTAGAAGTGAATAAGGAAGAGTTACGCAGTCTAATCTATTTAGTAGCATACAAAAATCTCCCCCTTAAACCTAATCCAAGTCCTATTACAAAAGCCCATACGAAATTAGGCGGAAAAATTCTATTACAGGTCAAACCACTCGATCGAGTGGAAATAAACCACTCGATCGAGTAACTCCTTGTATTGCCTTCTCGATCGAGTACTATAACTACTCGTTCGTGTAATCTTCTTTATGTAAAGCATTCCATCGACTGGAAAAGTAGTCGATCGAGCTATTTCAGCACGATTAGGCACTAAGAGACCCTCCGAAACCAGCTCACGCATCTTCAAAGTGACAGATTCCAAGCTCCGATTCCTTGTTCTCCATAAATGTATGCAATTGGGACGAGTTTAGGCTTGATTTATCTTCTTTTCGGTCCATACCTGCAATTTACACAAAACGAACCAAAGTAGACTAATCGGGGGTATTTGTAGCTGGATGCCACGTAAATAGTACAAAAATGCGTGTAAAAATGAGGTAAAACCCTTATATAAAATACACGCATCAAATCTCCCCAAACCAAACCTTTGCTTGTCCCCAAGCAAACTATGAATGCAACTAAGAATAAACAGTGGAACGGGACCAACGTATCAACTACAAATCACCTACCAAAACCAGTTTAATGCAACAACTAACAAAGTGGCAAATGATAAGTGCAAAAAAATTAAATCAATGTTTCAAACTTTACTGAACCGTCGACCTTGCAAGACTCAGAGATATCAGATGCTCACGGATCGCTCATCACTCAAATTTAGGCACAAGGTGAGTATATATGTGAAAGATAGAGAGAAGTAAAGACACTCACCTAACTCGACCTATAAGAACATACATGCAGTTAACATGAATAAAGTCTCTACAACCGTACATATGCATTCCAACCATACTAATGACCAAGACACATGCCGAGGACTTACATTTGGGTAAGTGAGGTAATGGATAAGAAGGGGCTAAGATGAATTTAGATATGTGGAGTTAATAGCCAGGCTAGCAACAACGAATCCAAATATTGAACTGCATCCCAACTTCGTACTCAATATAACAAAACAAAACGGTGCAAATTCAATGCACTTAACTCACAATACACCATAAACTTGTCAACTCCCCATAAAATATAAATAACACATGGGAGAGAAAATCATTTATACAATTTCTCGTTTTTTCGCACATGATTTTTCTTTTTCTTTTTCGTATTTCCAATTTTTTCTTTTCATTCTTTTCTTCTTTGTTTTTTTTTCATTTTCATTCATCATTTTTTTTGAATTCGTTCCCTTCAATTCTTCTACTAACTTCTGAAATCAGATAAATATAACCAAACTGCAGCAAAACATTCCAAACAGCTACTCATCGCTAGCTCGGCTAGGGTAGGAAAAATTATAGAATGTAGCTAATAGGACAAAAAGGCAATTTGGCTATGTGGGGCTCATGGGTAGAATGAAATAAAAGGGAACTGCCTCTCCTGACATGTGTAACCATCCACCGACATGCGACCCAGTTAATGCAACGAATCTCCGAAGTGGCCTTGCTCATGAGGGGCCAAGAATACCAGAAGACGGGGTTGTGACAGCTGATAATACCTCGGAAGATGATTTGGAAGAGTTTCTGGGCGATATCCTTGCTGCGTGTTGTCCAGACACTTGATCGAGTGAAATATCTACTCGATCGAGTGAAATAATCCATCCAACCACTCGATCGAGTGATAACCTAGGTCGATCGAGTAGTGCCTAATTTACAGATGCTCGATCGAGTGATATTTTTACTCGATCGAGTGAAAAAGAGGATGAAATCGCTCGATCGAGTGGTTCAAATAGCTTGATCGAGTAAATTCCAAGATAAAACTACTCGATCGAGTGAGGAAAGTACTCGAACGAGTGCCAGAACCAGCATAGACCCTATTTTGATATAAAATTCCGATACCGTGTCATCTTCCCCTGCTGTGAAGACGTCACGCACTGATAAAGGTAAAGAGAATATCGCGGGTAAACTCATTGCTAACAGAGTACCCTTTCCAAGTCGTCCGAAAGACGCGACGGTGGAGCGACAGTACGGTAAGTTTGTGGACGTTGTGAAGAAACTCCAGGTAACTGTCCCTTTTACCGAACTTGTTACCCAGGTACCTACTTACGCCAAATTCATGAAAGATATTGTTACGCGTAAGAGAGAGCCAAGTGAATTTGAGACCGTTTCATTTATGGAAGAGTCTAGTAATTAACTTTTAAATAAGTATCCACCTAAAATGAAAGACCTGGGTAGCTTCTCTATTACCTGTGTTATAGGCAATGTGGTTATTGATAAGGCTCTTTGTGATTTAGGAGCCAGCGTCAGTGTCATGCCCCTATCTATCTACAAGAAGTTGTATATGGGTCATCTTAAATTGACAAATATTACCCTACAGATGGCTGATAGATCTGTTAGGCGACCCTTGGGTGTCTTAGAGGACGTGCCTGTGAAAATAGGCAAGTTCTTTATACCAGTAGACTTCATTATTTTAGACATAGCTGAGGACCCCCGGACCCCAATTATAATAGGAAGACCGTTCCTTTGTACAGTTGGGGCCATTATTGATGTCAAACAAGGGCGTTTGACTCTTGCAGGAGGGGATGACGCGATCACTTTCAGTCTGCCTAGTACTTTAGCTAGGCCAAAGATAGAGGACACGTGTTATTCTGTGGATATTATTGACGAGTCTATCTATGATTTCTGGTCGGGTTCTTTTATGAAGGACCCACTAAAAGCTCTTATGCTTTTGGATGAGTGTGTAGATAACCCAGATGACCATGATCAATACCCTTTGCTCCATTGAGGTAAAGGTACCTGAGCGTAAGCCTTTTCCCTCTCATTTAAAATATGTTTTCTTAGATGATACTGAGCGATATCCAGTCATCGTTAGTGCTAAGCTTGATAATGATCAGCTGACTTCTTTGTTAGCTGTGCTTAAGAAAAACAGGAAACCTTTGAGTTATTCCTTGGACGACATCAAGGGAATTAGTCCCGATATTTGTATGCACAGGATAGAGCTGGAGGAAGATTACAAACCTTGCAGAGAGGGCCAGCGTCGGCTGAACCAAAAGATGCAAGATGTTGTGATGGCTGAGGTAATGAAGCTGCTCGACGCAGGTATTATCTATTCTGTTGGTCATTCTAAATGGGTGAGTCCAGTGCAGGTGGTCCCGAAGGAAGGAGGGACTACCGTGGTTAGGAATGACAAAAATGAGTTAATACCCACTCGAGTAGTGATTGGTTGGCGGATGTGTATAGATTACAAATAGCAGAATGCCGCCACCAAGAAAGATCACTTTCCCCTTCCTTTTATTGATCAAATGGTAGAAAGATTAGCTTCTCATAAATTTTGCTGCTATCTAGACGGGTATTCAGGGTTCTTTCAGATCCCTATTCACCCAGATGATCAAGCTAAGACTACATTTACTTGTCCTCAGGGCGTGTTTGCTTATCGCAGGATGCCTTTTGGTTTATGTAATGCCCCTGCCACCTTCCAACGGTGCATGATGGGAATATTTTCAGAGTATATTGAGTCTATTATGGAAGTTTTCATGGACGATTTCAGTGTTTATGGAAGTGATTTTCCTAATTGTGTGTCTAACCTTGATAAAGTGTTGCAGCGCTGCATTGAGGTTAATCTCGTGCTTAACTGGGAGAAGTGCCATTTCTTGGTCAACGAGGGAGTTGTCTTAGGGCACTTAGTTTCTGATAGGGGAATAGAAGTTGATAAAGCAAAAGTGGAAGTGATTCAGCAATTACCTCCTCCGGTTAATGTTAAAGGGGTGAGAAGCTTCCTTGGCCACGCCGGCTTTTATCGCCGGTTTATCAAGGATTTCTCAAAAATTGCTAAACCACTTACACAGCTGCTACTTAAGAATGCCCCTTTTGTGTTGACTAATGAGTGTCTTTCTGCTTTTAACAGGTTAAAGCAGGCTTTAGTCGCTACGCCGATCATACAGCCTCCCGACTAGGACTTTCCGTTTGAGATAATGTGTGATGCCAGTCACTATGCACTAGGAGCGATACTAGGCCAACGGCGCAATTACTCGATTTGATAAGAGACAACAATTTAACAGCATGAAAAACAGCGTGAAATCAGCATGAAAATTCCCTAACAGTCGAAAAATTCGACCTACAGCCCAAAAATTCCCAAAGTTTCCTCAAAAATTTGAATGGTAACAAGTAAACATCGATAGGGGAAGGGTAGCAGGCATCAATGGCAGCAAATGAAGCAAAAATTAAGGCGAATTAAGCATATGACAGCAACAAAACCCAGTTTACAATCGAAAATTTCGACTGTAATTAGCCCTAATTGTTGGAATATGTGTCCTCCGACAATAATGCGATCACGACTGTTGATCATGATGATCACATGTTTAAGTCTCATTAAAATGAATACAATTGGGAAGTAATATTATTACTGTCAACTGGTCAACATATATCGGTAATGATTGGCTGACTAGAGTTTGACATTACTGTCGTGTGACGGTGGTGATCAGTTGACCCCCTAGGTCATACCTAAAGGGCAATACTCTTAATTGATTATTTAATTAATCGTATAATGTTACGAGTTAATTAAATTACTTGAAAATTGACGGACGATTTTGGAAGTAAAATTTACGTATCATATTGAAATGTGATTAAATAAGATACGGTCTGAGTAATTGAATTGTATCATTACTCGGATGAAATAAATTGTTTAAAGAAACAATCGGAATTGAATAAATTATTATAAATACAATCTGTTGTGATTTATAAATTGGTAAAATTTTTGGCACAAGTAATTATGAAATTACTAAGTCGATTTTGTATATGACGTATTTTTATTAATACGTTGATTTTAATATGATAAAAATACATAAACAAATATATGTGACATGTGACATGTAACATATAGACAATTGACAAAAATAATATGGACACCATATTAAGCAAAGGGCCGAAAATAAGAAGGATTTTTAGCTAATTATAAGTTGTTTATAATTAGTGGAAAACACAATGATTAAAAGGAAACCTAGCCATGCAAGCCTATTGTTCCTTGTGAAGAACAATTTCTCCATGCATTGGCTCCCATTTTTCTCTCCTCTTACACGGTTTTGGGGAAGCAAATGCCATCATTGTTTTTCTTATAATTTTACCTAATAACACTAAAATGTTTTTAGTGTGTATTCATTCTAATTCACTCATCCAAAATATAGTTTTAGAGAGAATTAAAATCCTCCCTTTTATCTCTCTAAAAACCGAAATAGTATAAGAGTTTATAAATATTTTGGTTCCATTTTTTCTACCTTGATTAATATTATAACTAGTATTTGTAATATTAATTTAATTAAGAGAAGCCTTGGGTATAAAGCATAGGGAGAGATCTTACACTTAGATCTTTGTTCTTCCATTGGAATAGCTCAAGAACAAGAAGAGATAGGTGATCTCTCTTGTGCCCTAATAGCCGAAATCCATTTTGTAAGGACATGATTTCTCCTCTATTTATATTATTGTTTGCATGCATAAGATCCGTTTTAATTTTATGACAAATTATCTAGACATATATGAGTATGTTAATATGTACATGTATCTACATTTCCTTCACTAATCACATATTTATCGCAAAATTCGAATTAAACAAGTAAATATCGACGAGGCATGGGAATTAAGCATCAAGTAAGATGAATTAAGCATTGAAACAGAATTATAGTCAAAAATTTCGACCTACAATAAGGACCGAAAACCTAATTCTTGATTATCCTCATAAAAAGCAAAAATTGAAGAAATTAAAGGATAAAGAAGAGTAAGGATCACTTACTTGATGATACAGAATCCACAAAGAACAATTAATCGACAAGAAACATGAAAATAGGCGATTTTTGATTGAAAACCCGGGGAACCCTAATTACATTAATAGACCATGTAGAATAGCAATAATCAAGGGGAAAATAGAGGGCAAATGACGATTAATTAACAATAAACACAATATAGGTGGCGGATTTGGCAAATGGGCAAGAAAAATGGAGATTTTGGGGTTTTCTGATCGCAAATAAGGAAGATAGTCGAAATATGGGGGATGAAATGAATTAGAAGTAAAAAAAGAGGGAAGTTAAGGAGACTCCCTGTGTGGGCTTTGCAAAATCATACGGTCGAGTGGTTTAAAACTACTCGATCGAGAACTTCTAGCATGAATCCACTCGATCGAGTAAAAAGTTACTCGATCGAGAACTCCCCTTTTTGCTTTAGTCGATCGAGCAGAATGGAGTTATTCGATCGAACAAAATTCACTCGATCGAGTACAAAAAGTACTCGATCGAGCACTTCTCCTCGTGTAAGCTCTTGAATTTGCTATTATTCCTTTGAATTTGCGTATAATTCCCAAAACCTGCATAAAAACACTCGCAAAAATATACCAAAGTACCAAAAATGAAAAGTGCCAGTCTATAGTCTTCTAATCTACGCTAAAAAATTGTCTAAATTCTAATTGTCCTAATTAAAAGCAATAAAAAAAGTTCAACGGAAATTTTAAAAATTGTTCTTACTATTTGTTACACGGGGCATTTCCCCGCTCATTTCTCAACGCAATTCAGCAGCTCCTCGGAGGGCTTCTGACTGGAGAACGTCATCTCAGCAACATTAATCGTAATCTTTAATTTCCACGAGCTTGCATTTGAATCGTTAGGAGGAGAATAGTTGACGTCCACATACGCGCGAACTTTTCTCATCCTTACTCCTTTCTCAACGGCTTTAACATCGTCACTCCCACTTTGGCTGACATTAATTGCACAATACCCTTTGACAGCTCCTACATTATTTTCATATGTACCTGCAACAAGGAAAACAGACGAACTTTCCTCCTTTTTGCCCTCAACCTGAGGCAGAGGGGTCACAATAGCAGGTCAATATTGCAAATCCTCGTTTGGAGTGTCAATAGGAGGGTCAACAGAAGAGAGGGCATTCCAAGGCTGAGCTTGCATGGGAGCCCTTTGGAACATAGACTGATGGAATATCAATTCCTCGCCCCCAACCTGAAAAGTCAATGTCTTGCCCCCGACGTCTATTACTGCACTGGCAGTAAATAAAAATGGTCTCCCTAAAATAATAGGGGTATGGGCATCTTCGGGGATGTCAAGTACAACAAAGTCTATGGGAATAAAGAACCTCCCGATCTTAACATGTATGTCTTCTATGACACCTAATGGCCGTGATATGCTACGGTCGGCCATCTGAACAGTCATGTTTGTGCAATAAAACTTTGTCAAACCAAGTCTCTTAGCCAGATACAGCGGTAAGAGACTCACGCTAGCATCAAGATGGTTACCAATATGTCACGGAATAGAAAAACTACCCGGGTCTGACTGTTTGGGAGGTAACTTATACTGAACTAGGGCCGTCCCTACCTCGGTCAAAGCTACTGTCTCATGATCATTAATATGCCTCTTACGCGATAAAATTTCTTTCATAAATTTAAGGTAAGAGGGTACCTGTGTTAGCAGTTCGGCGAATGGCACAGTGACTTGCAAGCTTTTCAGGAGTTCGGAAAATTTGCCGAATTGTTGATTAGCCTTAGTACTTTGCAAACGCCTCGGGAAGGGCACCGTGATGGGTATCTCGAGTCCGTTGTTCCTCTCTTCCAACGTGTCAGCTGGATCAAGCTCCAAATCTTTTAAACACTTCTTTCCTCTCGAACGAGGTTTTTCAGGCGATATTTCACTCGATCGAGCACTAGCAGGCTCTCGATCGAGTTGTTCTTTATTTACACTACTCGATCGACCAGAAATACCATTCGATCGAGCTGTTTCTTCAACAAAATCACTCGATCGACCAAAAATTTCATTCGATCGAGTAGAATCTTTTTCTTGTTCACTCGATCGAGTAGAAATTTTACTCGATCGAGTCCTTTCTTCAGCACTTTTACTCGATCGACCCCCAGTAATCAGTCGATCGAGTACTTTCTTTGTCGTCAGCTCCTTTTCTTCAACTGAACACTGTTCATCAGCAAGAATTTCCTTCCTCGGGCCTGATTTCAACACGTCCGGTCCCTCATATGAACGACCGCTCCTAAAATTAATTAAATTTACTGTCTCATGTGGATTCTTATCCGCTTGTGGTGGTAAATGACCCGGTTTCCTTGTGGACTGGTTCGCGGCTAACTGGGCAACTTGTGTTTCAAGAGCCTTGATAGATGCATCTTTTTGTTGATCACTCAGCTGCCACTGCTTTGTCAAAGACTGCAACATCGTCTTCAACTCACCTAGCTCACTTACTCCACCAGAAGATGATGCACCTTGATTAGGTGTAGGAAAGGAATGAGGCTTCTAAAAACCTTGTTGAGCCTTATGTGGAGGGACATACGGCTGCTGGTGCTGCGGAGGATGGATGGATATGATTGAGCAAATTTTAACTTGTCCACCTCAAATTGGGATGGACTGCCCCTTGGTTGTTATAGTAGGAACCTCCTCCTTGCCTGTATTGTTGAAAAGCACGGACCTGTTCCTTCTCCGTAAGACAGCCAACAGCAGTGTGACCGTCGTTGCTCTCACACCTCTCACATGTGACAGTCTCCCCTTTAGTAAGAAAATGGACCGTTTGAGGCTCCCCAGCAGATTGCAACTCCAACTTATCGAACCTGATATTCATGGCTTCCAGCTGAGCCACGACTTGCTTATCGACTGCATGAACTTTTCTAATACCATCCCTCGGGTTTCCATACTTAGCACAGTGGTTCGCCCTCTCTTTAATAAGGGCCCATCCCTTATCATCGTCAGTATTGTCTTGGAATCTTCCGTTAGATGATGCATCAAGTATGGCTCTGTGATCATCGTACAGCCCATTGTAGAACTGGCTGGACAGAAACCACGTATCAAAACCATGGTGAGGAAGAGACCTCACCAACTTCTTGAAACGGGACCATGCTTCATAGAAAGTCTCATCAGGTGCCTGCTTGAAACTTGTGATCTTTGCCCTCAGCTGATTGGTGCGCTGTGGAGGGAAATATCTCTTATAAAAAGCAAGAGCAAGGGTCTCCCAGTCTCTGACCCCCGCGGCTGTGCGGTCCAAATCAGTCAGCCACTTTGTGGCTGAGTCAGTCAAAGAAAAAGGAAACAGAACCTCCTTAATCTTGTCTTGAGTTACTCCCTTTGTGGCGGGGATAGTAGAACAGTAGTCCGTAAAGAGCTCCATATGCTTCCTCGGGTCTTCACCTGCCACACCTCTAAAGACATTTCTCTGCACCAGATTGATATAGGAAGGTCGGATGTCAAATGTATTCCCATACTCAGTCTAGAGATTGAAACGCTTTGGAATAGACGATGCTTTAGGCTCCGAGTGACTAGCAATGTTCGACATCTTTACTGGTTTGCTTACAGAACTGGAAGTATCTTCTTCAAAAGATGAATTTTCTGTAAAAAGGAAATGCTGAAGCTCTGGTTCGAAAGTACTCAACTCTTCCTTTTGTGATTCTCTTTGCAGACGGAGTCTATGTCTGAACAGTCTCTTTGGCTCAGAATCAGTTGAAACTAACTCAAACCTGTGTGACCTGGGCATACACAACAGTGAAAGAAAATAAATAAGAACTACCTCAAGGAATAAAAATTCCCTGAGACGGATAAAATAACCAAAACAAAGACATATTGGGCAATTGCCTCCCCGGCAACGACGCCAAAATTTGATAGGGCTGTCGTATACTTATCAAATATAACTAACGAAACTAACTATATAGCTAGGGAAGTCAGGTCGATCTCCTCAGGGAGGCAAGATATCTGTAAAAGTCCGTCTAATTGGTCACAAATGGGGGGTGTTTATAATTTGATTTCTAAACTAAAAAGGTTTAAAGGAAGAGAAATAAAGAAAAAGCAGTAAAGGCAGAAAAAGAGTGATAAACTATCAATAAAGAGGGGACATGTCAGGATTTAGGTTCACTACGGTAGTCCAGTGACTCAACTGTAAACAACTTAGATGAATTATTGCGAGACGAAAATGGAAAGGTCCTTCCGGTCCACTTTCTATCCTAAACTTCTACTAACTTAACTCTCGTCCTCGTCAGGGTAGTCTACTGTTCATAGCAGGTCTATTTAATCCAATCTTCCGATCCAAGATTAAATTTAACCAGATTAAAAGGTGACTCAGAAGCGTGCACTCAATTAAGTCGGTAAATACAGTTATATTGCTATGGGGACAGAACCAATTCGGGGGCAAAATGCAATATAAACAGTACGAAAGTACATAGAAATACGTGCTAAAATAGGCTAAAAAGACTATAAAAAATGCACATATCAAAATGGCCATTATAACGGCGCGAAAAGGTGTTTTTGAAATGATACGGAAGGACTTATGATCACAAAACATATAAGCACTCACAGTTTCATTATATTTTGCATAATGCCGACACGGGTTTTGGCTTATAAGGGTGGGTTACACACCAAGCAATCAAACCCCGATTTTCGAGAGGGATACCAATCCAAACAAAATGTTTAAGGAGGGTGCCCTAGCCTCGTGCTCGAAGGTGATGAAAGCTCTTTGACGAAACAAAAATGTGTAACGTAAACGACATGCTTGACTCAATCGGGATTCAAAACGCGGGGATTAGAAAACTCACGCCGACGAGACGAGCCAATTGGTCAAAAAAGGTTAGGTTGTGGGCCAGGACAAGGAACCCGACTTATGACCGTAATATCAATTAATGCACTTAAATCACGACCTCGTTCGAGTTTCACCTCTAAGGATCAGAAAGACACAAGTGTCCTAGTTTTCCCCAGCGGAGTCGCCAATCAGTGGAGATGGGCCACAGGCCGGCATGCGGGCGTGATGCCGCCTACAGGTCCATAGTCAGGGCCACCTGCACGCCAAGCCAAATTGTAAACATGCAGCGGTCTGAAAGCCACGCTCGGTGACGTAAAAGTGCTTTCGACCTGATCGCTTTAGATCGGTCGGTTTCGTCTCGGCAAAGGTCTCGAAACGATGTTTGAGATATTCATAGTCGTGTCCAAGCATTTGTGGGATGCTTGGAACCCGTTCGAATCCACTTTATACCTAGGTCAGACAAGGCAAAAAGCGGTGCTTGACATTGGTACTAATGATAAGGACTCGTCCCCCTTTTAGAATTCTATGCCTAAAATTACTCTCGTACGCCCTGGATAAGGCCATCCACTATCCAAAGGTTTTGAGTAAGGGGTGAGGGTACGTATTTGGAAGCCCTTTAATCGGACACCAAATCCCGCCCGCGTTAGCGGCCTTTACTGATCAATCGTGGTTGTTTAAGTGCAAGAGTTGATAAAACGGTTTAAATGCATGAATGCACATCCAAAAGTTTAACCTAACATGTGAGAATTTCCTAAGTCGGTTTGTTTATCCACATAGCATGAAATTGATGTCGAGTTTGACTTAGATTGATTTCCATGTGAAAACGGAAATTAAACATCCATTAACCAAATTCGGATTATGATGCTTAACACGATCCATTTACCAAATTCGGATTATGATGTTTATCCACATAGCCTACTACCTACATATATTATTATTATTGCATGTGATATTTGGAGAAGGCGAATATGCTTTATATAGAGCATTTGGACGGTACATATAACAAGGAGTAGAAGAAATTGTTCTTCTTATTTTTACTCTATCTTCCTCTCAAAAAAACATACATGCAAAACCTCTCTCTTATACTTATTAGTCTTTCTCCTAAACTTGAGAAGATTTAATCTAAATTGTTCAAAAATACTACTAATATTATTAATGTAATATATGAGTATTAGTAGTTATTTTTAAGGTAAACTACTAAATAAGTATCTAGCAAATATTATTTAGTAGTGATAAGGGTTAATCTTAAGTACATCTCTTGAGGAGGGTTTCTATATTCGAGACTAAGGTTGGAGGATCTTCCATTGACATTTAAGCTCAAGAACAAGTGAAGGTAGGAGACCTTACTTGTACCCATTTCGAACCATTTAACAATGTAAGGAACATTGTTTTCTTCTTTATTTCTTTTATTCAGTTATGCATGCAACTAGATCCACATAAATATAAATTATAAGTAATTTATAAAATGATTAGATGAGTCTAATATGGGTATATGAAACTAACATGCCCTTGTTTTTGTTTTGCATTTGCAGGTGATTTGTTTTCCTTGGATTTGTCCATTTTGTGCCGTCTTAATGCCAAAAATTCGGCTGACGTTTTTGTTTTGTCCTGGTTGCAGGTGAGTGTTCTGGGCCCAGTGGGTCCGTTGCTGAGGCTTTAGAGGCCTTGTTTGGGACTGGACCGGTTAGTACTCCGGTGATTGTGACCGAGGTTGTGGTAGAGGACGCTTCCGAGGAGGAGCCCACAGAGGAGGCTGTTAGAGCCGAGAGAGATATGGAGGCTCGTGAGGAGGCCGTTGTTGGGGCCGTTGGTGCTGAGGGACCCACGGGGGCTTGGGAGGAGCCCGTTGTTGAGGCTATTGGTGGTGGGAGGGCTCAGACTGGGTCTGAGGTCGGTACCTCTGGGAGGAGGGTTAGCAATGTGAGGAGGGGTCCTCAGATTCCTAGGCGGAGACTGTAGGACGTCTAACGGATCATTGAGAGGGACCCTCCTCGCCCCGTGCAGTCTCGCGGGACGAAGAGGCGGAGAGTGAAGACGGGGGAAGATGACGTCTTCGTTGAGAATTAGGAGGCCATACGGGTTACAGCTTCACAATGAACGAACCTGCGGGCGGCGCCTGCTTAGGCCGAGGTCTTTGACGGTAGGCAGTTGTTGTTGTGGCTAGATACTCACATCTCCTACCGCGCGCAAGAGGGCTTGGTGCGTTTGCTGCTTTGTTGAGCTATTCTCTTTTTTGGCCGTTTCTTGTTGTTTCAGACCTGAATAGGTGTTATGATGTTGTTTATTTACCAATTTCAATAGATTGCTACCATGAGGACTTTCTCAGGCTTCTCGACTTGCATGGGTTTCTACGACGTTCTCTAGGCCGATGCGAGATTCATAGGGCTTCGATAAGGTCGAACCTGTGTTTGATTCGTGTCATACTGGATCATTACTGGGACATGATGTCGTCATTCCACATGGAGTTTGGGGAGGTCGGTGTCATCTTAGAGGACTTCGCCATGATATCGGGCCTTCCCTGTGGCGAGACGCCTCTTGAGTTCCTTGAGACGCCGGAGAGAGTGTCTTTCGTTGTAGTCACGGGTTTGATTGGAAATGTTTTGCCTGCACCGACTAACATCACTCCCTTCCTGATAGCGAACTCCTATATGAGGAACCACTTCAGGAGGCGAGTGGTTGGTATCGGTTTTGCGCCGTTAGCGAGTCCGGAGGCTAAGGTAGGATTGACGCGCAAGAGGCGTGGTTGGCTTCGGTTTTGCGCCGTTAGCGAGTCCGGAGGCTAAGGTAGGATTGACGCGCAAGAGGCGCGGTTGTGGTTGTGGTACTTCTTGGGTACCACGTACTTTAGTGACAAGGGTGAGCGCTTGTCGACCAAGGTACTTCCTCTGCTTGCTGACCTCGACGCCCTTGGTCAGTACGACAGGGTGACGCCGACTTTAGCGAGTTTTACCCGTTACTTGCACGCTGCAGTTCATCTGGAGGTGATGGGGAAGAGAGTTCTCCCCCTTTGGTTGGTCACGGTCTCATCTTGGAGGTATGAGTATTTTTGTTGTTTTTTTAATTTTGATTGATTTTTTTGTTTTGGCAATTTTTGAAAAATTGGCTGATTTGTGACTGCTATGTTTTGTTACAAGCTTGGTTGTTTGCTTAATTTGTCCCCCTTACGCCCGAAGACGACGGGTGACGTGCCTTTGGTTTACCCTGTTGTGAGGGCCTGGACGGTGGCTTGGAAGAAGTTGACTAAGTCAACTTACGAGGACTGTAGGCGTCTAGTGAACGCCCTCAAGGTTAGTGATGTAAGTCACCGCTTCTTATCTCTTTTGTTTTGTAGAAAAGCATAGAGATAAGATGACTAAGTAGCTTAGAATGCCCCTAGTTAGTTGATTAGCTTTACGTTGAGTGCAGTTTGTCGGATGGCCTTGGGAGCACTACACAGGCGTACCGGCTACTGTCAGGGAGTGTCTGCGACCTCACCGTACCCAGCACTTGTACCTCGAGACGGAGATCGAGCCAGTTTGGTACTTGGGTGAGCGTTTATCTTGTCAGTGCTTCAGTGAGATCTTTGTGGTCCCGGTCGATCCGCCTAGGGTGTTGTTCCAGGAGTCGAGACCCGACGAGGTTGAGGAGCACCTTCACGGCCGTGGGGGTGAGGAGCTGTTTTTACGGGAGGTCGACTACAACACCTTCCACTTGTCGAGGCTTGCTTGGTACCCGATCGAGGTATGTTTTCCTCTGTTCTTTGTTTTATTAACTCCTTTTACTTTTTGGTGGAAGGGTTGCTTACCTTCGACACGGTTTCCCGTTGTAGGATGTTGACGCGTTCATGAGGAATCAGCCCCCAGTTTTCCCGACACAGACCACTTTCCAGGGGCTGGGCGGTGAGGAGGTACAGCTGTATCTGCCAGATCCTGCGGCTCCTTAGCTGACCGACACTGGCATGAAGTGGAGGTTGACAGTTTTCAGGGTGAGTTTCTGGTTTGAACGCTCCTTCTTGTTTGTATTTTGCCTTGCGTTGTTTTTTGTTGTAGGTGTCGACCGTTACTCATCAGGCTCTGTGACAGATGGCTAACCGGTGGAGAGCACTTGCTGGTGACCTGGCTGCGAGGGAGTCTCGGCTTGCGTAGGTGCCTCTTGTTGGTTGTTTTGTGTGTTTTGTGTTACATTTCACTTTTAGATCTTAACGACCTGTTTTGTGTTTTGCAGGGTACTGCGGACCCGGTAGAGCTTGCTCGGGTCCATGAAGAGTTGGATGCATCGAGGTCAATGATCGAGTTACAGGAGTTGGGGATCATCAGTCGGGACCAGGAGCTGAAGCGTCGCGAGGACGGGTTGCGGAGCCGAGATGCGGAGATTGCCTCTCTTAGGGCTCAGTTGGCTGCGGCGGAGGAGCTTCGCATCACGATGGAGTACGAGACATTGGAAAGTTCTCCTGAAAGGGGACCAGAGCAGGAGTTGGTGTCTGCTTTGCCCGCGACTCCTCGTGAGACTGAGACTGGCCCACCGGGAGGCGTTGGGTAGTTGTAGTTGTTTGCCCATGTCTCAGACTTTTGTTTGTATATTTGTATGTTTTGCTTGAGGCGGTTTGTATATATGTGTTTTTGGGTTGTAGTTTATTTGTGTTTGGCTTTTTTGTGTTGTGTTTCGGAGAAGCACGGTCAGCGGCTGATTCCCCTTTTACTTCGGCATTTGTTCCTGCATCGTTAGTGTAGAAAACATGCAACAGGTAGTACGTATGCACACACGTAAACACGCAAAAGCATTTGATGAAAACAAAAATAACCACGTTGATTCGAAGTTAAAGTTGCAATCGAAATGAAATTTTGAAAATTCCGCGACAAGTCGTCACGTTTGGATTTTTCAAAAGAAATTTTTTTGAAATTTCGAGAAATTAATTTGTGACTCATCTCAGCTGAGGACGCACCTCGAGAACCACCGACAACCAACCGCAACCAACTGTACAATCAACATTCACCAACCCTTAAACCTACTACGTTAATCAATCAACTGCAACCAATCATCCACAAAGACACTAAACTAACTATACAACAACAATAGACACTCTAGACAACCAATAGTACTGAGTAGGCGAACCTACCTTTAACAAACCGTAGCAATTCCGCGTTCGATCACAAGATAACAATCAACCAGCAAAACCACCTATAACAACCATCATAACCATATATTACTACTATCATAACCATAACTGAAGTCAAAGATGACGATGATGATGACGACAACATACCTATACAAAGCAATCCGGCGTCAAAACCGCTACCCGACTCAAGCATCCTATCCCTATGGTTTAACCACTCTCAAAGGCCTCAAAGAGAATAACTATGGTGGAGGAGAAGTGGGATGACGGCATTTAGGTTTAGGAAGAAAGGATAAATGATTTGGGTTTCACGATTATACGATTTATAATTCCCCGCTGAAATCCCGTTACTCGATCGAGTAACGCACTTACTAGATCGAGTGGCATCTACTTGATTGGGTTCCCAAGCTACTCGATCACCCCTTAAAAAGAACTTCGTCCCCGATGTTCAACTCATCATCCCCCCCATGTCACAAAGCAAAAGGAACTAAGACAAACTACCACTATCCATCCCGACACGGGCCAACATAACCGTTCATGAGTACCACCCCGATATGAAAGTTCATCAACCATCATCATCATCTACCTTAGCACACATTACACGGCACAATTTCCTATTAAATCACCAACTTCCTATTTCATATAAAGGAGCAACCAACTCGACTACCATCACTTGTACTGATGTGACTCATATTTGAGCATATTTAGTCCCCGAATTATCCTCGTTCCCATGCTTTTTAGTGCATAATTGGGTCATTTACTATCTTTAGTTTCCCATTTTGCATATTCTTTGAGATTTTGTTTCCTTGGTAGTAGAGGAGTGCAAACCTTGCATTTTCATGGCAAAATGGAGCTAAATTGATCGAATTCAATGACCAAGCATCAAAGGGAAGACGATACTAGAAGGCCTATATAGATAATAAAGTAGATTGGGTAATGATGAAAGGATCCTTGAATCTTCAACAGGATCCTTGAATCCGAGTGATGTGGAACGATGTCGTCACTCATCCAATCAAACACATTTATAATACTCAACATACAACTAGCTAGCGGTAAGTCGAGGTCGATCCATGGGACGGTGTGCTTTGGGTTCTAAGTCTATCTATCTCAATTTATGCTAGTGTCACGATTTGGTTGGGTTTGTAGTTGTGTTCTAGACTAATAAGAGCAATAAAGTAAAGCAAGCAATAAAAGGAAAGATGTAAACAAATGATTAAAAGTGCTAGGATATCATGGGGTCATGGGGGAATCATGGTGTTGATCATACAAACATGTTTACAAGGTTGCAAGCAATTAATGTTGTGGAGGAACCGAGTTGGGTTATATCTTACGGTTCTTAGGAAGAGTTGGGTCCCGGAGCCGAATCGATTAGATTGTACAACACCTACAAGTCGACTTACTTTCCTCCTAATCAACTTCTATGGATGGTCTAACAAGACTCGAGTTGGTTTATATCTTACAAGTCAAGTTGAGTAGATAAGAGATGGTTGTAAATGCAAGGATTCATAGGCTTAGCATTTCATCAAACATAACATGTGCATAAAGTTGACATCACAACAAGCAAGCAATTTAATCATGTGAACATATTAGATTAAGCATGAATCAATCCCATGTTGGTTTCCCCTAATTACCCACTAATCCTAGCAAGAGACTACTCACTCATTATCATGGGAAACATGTCATTAATGGTGTCAATCATCACAACAAGTATAAACATGATAATAGAATGAAGAAATGAACAATAAAGAGTAAAGAGTAAAGGAATTATACCAACTTAAGATGATCCAAATAATAAAGCAAAGAATAATAGAAGAACTGGATGATTGATGGAAGGTTGTCAATCTCCCAATAATAACCCAATAATCTTCAATTACCCAATAATAAACTTGAATAATAAACTTGAATAATAAACTTGAACAATAATTAAGGAGAGATTAATGTGTAATTTGTGGAAAGATTAAAGAGTAATCTATTCTAATCTACTCCTAATCTAATCTAAAGAAGGATTTTCTACTCTAAAAAAACATGCTTGATTAATTACAAAGATGGGGTATTTATAGTGGAAATTAGGTGGGATGCATTAGGTTAACTAAGGGCTAAACTAGTAATTACACTTTTTAAGTTGAGCAAGGAGACTCCGGGATTCTCCGAGAGAAGGGCTTCTCTTATCGTTGCTAGAAGAATGAAAACGTCTTTGTCTGAAATCCGTGCGGATGGGAGTCGGGACGGCCGGATCTGGTGCCGAGGAATCCGAGCGGATTCTTGGGCAAGACGCTCGGATTGGCGAGGGGGAATCCGAGCGGATTCCTTTGAGGGACGCTCGGATTGTAGCAAGGGAATCCGAGCGGATTTAAAGCAAGACGGGCGGATTCTCCTCCAGTGAATTTTCTTGTTTTTCCCAGCCAGAAGACGGGCGGATTGGGGACAATCCGGGCGGATTGGGGGAGACGAGCATCTTCTTCTCGGGACGCGCGGATTCCCGAACAGCTTCTTTGTTTGACCTCGGATTGTAAAACGGACGTTATTTTCTCATCCGGACTCCTATTGGAGTGATTCAAAAGCCTAGATCACATGATTTTTCGATGCCGTTCCATCTAGCATACTTTCAGAGCCAAATGAGCAACCCTTGGTTCAGTTTCCGAGCAATTTCTTCATAAATGGCTTCCTTCTCGTCATCCTTGCTTTTAACCCTTATGAGTCTTCTATAAACTCTTTATTCCTACATACTTGGACATCATTCTTGCCTCCTCTTCATACTAGTCCATCTAATATCATCAATAAGCTTCCAAATATGCACGAAAGACGGGAATTTCCGCCTTATTATCTCCTTTTCTACAAAACATATGAAATGCGATAGAAAAGCAAATAGGAAGGTTTTGACGGATAAAATGGCCATAAAATGTTATAATAGTATGCAAAATAGGCTCAATTAGGGGACTAAATGTGCGCTAATTTTGGTCACATCAAATATCCCCAAACCGAACCTTTACTCGTCCCGAGTAAAGAGGTGACTAAAACTAGACCTTTATTTAAACTAACCTAATAATATAGCCGATATGAGACAATTTGCGGGTCTCACTCCGCCCCTTCAACTCACAACAAGACAACCATGAGGTAGGATGCCTTCTTGCAAGGCAAGGTGGGTCTTGCCAAAATGGCGACACATCCAAACATTAAAGCACACAAAATCACATAATGGATGCATCTACAAAAAGGAATAGCCACTTTCCTCATCTAAGTGGCGGAAATTATCTACAAGGGAAGCAATTCAAGGGTACACACTCCTTCATAGATGCAATTTCTTCAAACTACTAAGCCTAGAAGGATACCAATAAATCACCTCCAAGATGTGTCAAGCTAGGGTACCTTTGTCCTCAATCGTTAAATGCTTTTGTCAAGAGTAGACTCCCTATGGTGTTAGAAACACTGGAGGATCGCGGAATTCCCCCTCTTGCCTAGACAAGAAGAAGGGTCGTCCCCTCTCTACCATGCACAAAAATGGATAAGATGGAAAAGGGATCGATAGTATTTGAGTTTCATTTTTGGGAGTTTGCTTTCATTGTTGTTTTTCCCCCAATTTCTTGTGGCATATAACATTTGAGAACACTTTCTTTTTGCCATTTCTTTTTTATTTTTGGCATTTCAATGCTTGACAATTTTTTGCATTTTCTTTTTGAACATTTTCAAAGTCACCCCAATTAGTAACGAGGGTGCCTTGTATTTGAAGCTTTAGGAGTTCTATTTTTGCTCCTCTTTTCATTTGATGCATTTTTGCAAACTTTCTTTCACTTTTCTTTTCATTTCATGAACTCAAATTTTTGAACAATTTCTTTTTGTGCCCATTCCCTTTGATGACAAAAATATATGGTAGAACATGGATGAATGATGGTTGCATGGTTTCAAGGGTCACCTTGGAATAAACGGTAGCCAAGGAGTTATCACACCATAAGGTACTCTTGACTAGGCCTTAATCCATGGGTCAAAGGATACTAGTATGACACATCCTAGGGTGTTTTACAAGTATTCTAACAAGCAAAGTCTTAAGAAGAAAAAGCATCTACTAGGGCCTATATACACTTGTCAAGCTTCCCAAATAGACGGTTTCGCAAAATTTTTCTAACATGCAAACTACATGCCATGATGCAACTACCATATAAACATCCTAATGCATATGATTCTACCAACTAATATGACATATAATCTAAATGCAAGTCCTAAGTTCACATTGTTATACCGCATC
The DNA here is from genome assembly GCF_048544455.1 of Silene latifolia. Taxonomy (NCBI): domain Eukaryota; kingdom Viridiplantae; phylum Streptophyta; class Magnoliopsida; order Caryophyllales; family Caryophyllaceae; genus Silene; species Silene latifolia. The sequence goes on along the minus strand of NC_133538.1, from coordinate 478,622,936 downwards.
AATCAAAATAAAGCCACATAGTCATTAACATAAAGAGGAAAAAGGAGATTGGAAAGATCATACCATGTGGTCTTCAATATCCTCATGTCTCGGATGTGGCGTAGTCGATCAATGTGAACAAGGATAGAACAAACACAATATATACAAAACAATATATACAAAACAATATATACAAGTCTACACTACAAAGGAAATGAACTTGTTTTTGGATTTTTCAATTTTTCAAATTTTTATGGTTTTTGTTTTTATGAAATTAAAAGACATATTTTTGTGATTTTTCGAAATTTTTCAATTTTTATGCATTTTTGGAATATAAATTCCCATCCCCCACTTTATTTTGGACATTGTCCTCAATGTACATGTAGGAGTAGGAATGAAAAAGAAATACATGTTTTTGGATTTTTGATTTTTTGAAATAAAGTACAAATGCAATGATATGGTATGAATGAATGCATGCTCTAACTAAATGCAATTCTATATGATATATATAACAAATGAATGCAATCTAAACTATACTATGTGATGCATGATTTAAACTATGGTCACTTATGATCAAACCTCCCCAAACCGATTTAAACACTATCTCTAGTGTAGAAAAGAATAGGATTGGTCATTAGTGACTATGCATGAATTCTAGTCTATATGCAACTATCTACATGAATCATGTGAGATATATTACAATGCAACTATACTATATAAACTAACTAATGTAAATGCAATATGAAATATAATACAAATGCAAGCTAAATGTATATGTAAATAACTAAATGCAAGTGGAAATGCAATGCAAAGTCAAAGAAAAGGGGTATCTTACAAATGGTGGTTTGAGATAGGACTCCACCAAACTAGTTCAAATTATAGAGGTTCTTGTCCATAGAGCTCAAGGCTCTTAGTAGAAGATCAAAAGCTTGTGAACAAGCTCCAAATAAGCATAAGTATGGGTTGCTCCATTTGAACACGAAATTTGGCCAAGGAAGTTTGTCATATATCCTTTCTTTCACCTTGTCCTTGGCACTAGAGCTTTCCCGATGCTTCAAACCAATAAGCCCATGATTCTCGTCAACACTAGGTATGAAGTATGGTTCATATTTGTCCGGAGACTTAAACTCACCACCTTCTTTTTCCATTTTGGTGACGGTGATAGCATTTTGATTTTTCAATCCTTCCAAGGTGGAAGGAGAATTGTTATAACATTGATGGTCGAGCTCCTTAGATGTTGGCATTGTGGATGCCAAATTTCCACAAGTAGCGTCTCGTGCAAGTTTCTCCTTGAGCTTTTCCACCAAGTAGCTTTTGTATGATGCTTTGACCTTGTGAAGAAGGTCCACCATATCCTCTTCAACAATCATTGGCTCCATGGTAGGTGTCAAGTAGTCTTCATGGGATATAGGGAAAGGACATTCACCTTCATGATAGGATATCTCAAATGTCTCAAGGATAGGCTCCTCAAGCAACGTGATATTACAAGTCCGTCCCTTAGGCTCGTCATCATCGCTATCTCCATAAGAATCATAAATGGGGGCTTCACTCTTCTTCACCAACTCATTCTCCAACACCTCAACATCTACTTCAAATGACACACCCTCATACTCACAAAGGCTAAGAGTATTTGGCTTACTCAACCTCATGTCTTCATCATCAAATACCACACTTTCATACTCACAAGAGCCCAAAGAGGTTGGCTCTTCCCACTTCTCATCAAAGGTAACTCCTTCAAACTCACATTCATGGTCAATGTCCAAGGAGTGGTGGGGGGTGGTTTCTTGGGATTCTCTCATTTGGGCAATTTGAATCTCCAACTCCTCTCTTTGGATAACAATGCCCTTAAGAACATTATCTTGTTTTTGGCTCTCTTCTAGCATTTGTTTGAAGAAGTTTTGTTGATCTCCCATCATTTGGAGAATCACATTTTGAATGGGTTCATCTTCTTGTTGTGGGTAAGTGTGAAAGTGGTTGTATTGTGGCAATTGAAGTTCATTGTGAAATGGGTATTGGGTGGGTGGTTGTTGTGGATGTTGGATGTGGTGATTTTGGTGGGAAAAATTGGGGTAGTAGTTAAGATTTTCATTATATGAGTTGTAAGGTAGGTTTGTGTTGACTTGCTCCTCAAACTCCCCATACCCATAGTCATACTCAAAGAATCCACCACATACTCCATATGACAAGTCTTGAGTCATCATTATAGCCGAGATAAAGAAACAACTACAAACATAGAAACTACACAAAGATGGTAAGAACAATCCTTGAGGAACAAGTTCCTCAAGGTGAAAGCACAATCAAAATAGACAAACAAGTAAGAACTTAATCACATAGCACCATCCCCGGCAACGGCGCCATTTTGATGTGGAACGATGTCGTCACTCATCCAATCAAACACATTTATAATACTCAACATACAACTAGCTAGCGGTAAGTCGAGGTCGATCCATGGGACGGTGTGCTTTGGGTTCTAAGTCTATCTATCTCAATTTATGCTAGTGTCACGATTTGGTTGGGTTTGTAGTTGTGTTCTAGACTAATAAGAGCAATAAAGTAAAGCAAGCAATAAAAGGAAAGATGTAAACAAATGATTAAAAGTGCTAGGATATCATGGGGTCATGGGGGAATCATGGTGTTGATCATACAAACATGTTTACAAGGTTGCAAGCAATTAATGTTGTGGAGGAACCGAGTTGGGTTATATCTTACGGTTCTTAGGAAGAGTTGGGTCCCGGAGCCGAATCGATTAGATTGTACAACACCTACAAGTCGACTTACTTTCCTCCTAATCAACTTCTATGCATGGTCTAACAAGACTCGAGTTGGTTTATATCTTACAAGTCAAGTTGAGTAGATAAGAGATGGTTGTAAATGCAAGGATTCATAGGCTTAGCATTTCATCAAACATAACATGTGCATAAAGTTGACATCACAACAAGCAAGCAATTTAATCATGTGAACATATTAGATTAAGCATGAATCAATCCCATGTTGGTTTCCCCTAATTACCCACTAATCCTAGCAAGAGACTACTCACTCATTATCATGGGAAACATGTCATTAATGGTGTCAATCATCACAACAAGTATAAACATGATAATAGAATGAAGAAATGAACAATAAAGAGTAAAGAGTAAAGGAATTATACCAACTTAAGATGATACAAATAATAAAGCAAAGAATAATAGAAGAACTGGATGATTGATGGAAGGTTGTCAATCTCCCAATAATAACCCAATAATCTTCAATTACCCAATAATAAACTTGAATAATAAACTTGAACAATAATTAAGGAGAGATTAATGTGTAATTTGTGGAAAGATTAAAGAGTAATCTATTCTAATCTACTCCTAATCTAATCTAAAGAAGGATTTTCTACTCTAAAAAAACATGCTTGATTAATTACAAAGATGGGGTATTTATAGTGGAAATTAGGTGGGATGCATTAGGTTAACTAAGGGCTAAACTAGTAATTACACTTTTTAAGTTGAGCAAGGAGACTCCGGGATTCTCCGAGAGAAGGGCTTCTCTTATCGTTGCTAGAAGAATGAAAACGTGTTGTGCTGAAATTCGTGCGGATGGGAGTCGGGACGGCCGGATCTGGGCTGAGGAATCCGAGCGGATTCTTGGGCAAGACGCTCGGATTGGCGAGGGGGAATCCGAGCGGATTCCTTTGAGGGACGCTCGGATTGTAGCAAGGGAATCCGAGCGGATTTAAAGCAAGACGGGCGGATTCTCCTCCAGTGAATTTTCTTGTTTTTCCCAGCCAGAAGACGGGCGGATTGGGGACAATCCGGGCGGATTGGGGGAGACGAGCGTCTTCTTCTCGGGACGCGCGGATTCCCGAACAGCTTCTTTGTTTGACCTCGGATTGTAAAACGGACGTTATTTTCTCATCCGGACTTCTATTGGAGTGATTCAAAAGCCTAGATCACTTGATTTTTCAATGCCGTTCCATCTAGCATACTTTCAGAGCCAAATGATCAACCCTTGGTTCAGTTTCCGAGCAATTTCTTCATAAATGGCTTCCTTCTCGTCATCCTTGCTTTTAACCCTTATGAGTCTTCTATAAACTCTTTATTCCTACATACTTGGACATCATTCTTGCCTCCTCTTCATACTAGTCCATCTAATATCATCAATAAGCTTCCAAATATGCACGAAAGACGGGAATTTCCGCCTTATTATCTCCTTTTCTACAAAACATATGAAATGCGATAGAAAAGCAAATAGGAAGGTTTTGACGGATAAAATGGCCATAAAATGTTATAGTAGTATGCAAAATAGGCTCAATTAGGGGACTAAATGTGCGCTAATTATGGTCACATCACCGAGCGTCCCGATGCCAAGACGCTCGTCTTGAGGCCAACAAATTTGAGCGTCTCTCCCCTGATCCGCTCAAATTCCCTTGCAGACTCCACCGTGCCTACTGCCTAGACGCTTGGGACGAGCGTATTTCCTGGAGACTACCAAAATGGAGAAGAGCACCTCCTTGGAGAGGAGCACTTCCTCAACTTTTCTTAAGGGTCTTAATAGTCATTTAAGCCCTTAGTAACCCTAATATTTGTACCTAATCTCTAGTATAAATACCCCATTGTACTACCTAGATTAGCATCTCGTCTTAATCTTATCCTATCTAAGTCTTAATACTCTCTTAATCTTGTAATCAACTCTTAATTTAGCATTAATACAAATCTCATTTCTTGATATTTCCTTAATTTCTCTATTGTTCATCATTTATTTTGGGTAATTAGAAGATTATTTGGGTTTATTTGGAGGATTAACAACCTTCCATCAATCATCAAGTACGTCTATTATTCTTTGCTTTATTATTTGGAATCATCTTTATAGGTATAATTCTCTCTTAATCCTTTTTAATTATTATTAATCATCTTCATTTGTTCATCATGTTTTGCCTTGCTAGTATGATTGATAACCTTGTTAGCATGTTAAACTTGATAATGAGTGAGTAGTTTCCTTAACTAGGGTTAATGGGGAATTCGGGGAAACCAACATGGGGATTGATTCATGCTTAATCTAATATGTTTTTATAATTAATTTGATTGCTTGTTGTGATTCCAACTTATGCACATGCTATGTTTGATGAAATGCGAGCCTATGAATCCTTGCATTTTTTACCCATCACTTACCTTTTCAATGAGACTTGAATGACATAAACCAACTCGAGTCTCATTAGACCATGCATATAGTTGGATAGGGAGGATTAAGTCGACTTGGAGGATTGTAAGATATACACTAACTCGATCCCATCATAACAATAAGTGCTTGCATCTAGTAGAGAACATGTTTGTATGATCAAATCCCATGAATCCCCTATGAACCCATGACACCCTAGTGCTTTTAATCAGTTGTTTACATCTCATTTTAATCATCTTGCTTGTTTTCATTGCTTTGCTTTTATATTGTTGATTAGTTTAGTTGATCTCCTACCTCAACCCAAATTGTGACACCCTTAGACACAACCATTTACAATCGAAAATCCTACATCAATACCCGTCTCTTGGGATACGACCTTTACTTACCTCTTTACTAAGAGTAGAGTAGTTTGTGAAGTTATAAATATTGTTTTGGTCAAGGTAACTTTTGATGACAAGTAATAAAACCGACGAACCAAAAATGGCGCCGTTTCCGGGGACGGTGTTAACTTGATTTAATTTTGTTTGATTGTTTTTAGTTGTATCTTTCTTTACCTTGGAGAAGTCAAACTCCTCAAGGTTTGTTCTAATTGTTTTCGAGTTGTTTGATATTTTGTATGTCTAGGAGATTACAAGGTAACTTTTTACCCATTGATCTTGAAATTGAAAGAACTTTAACCAACAATAGAAGACTTGCTAGAAATACTTTGAGAGGTATTAGTGAGATTGTGCACATTCAACCAAATAATATTGAGTTCATCAACCCTTTTGCAAGAGAATGAAAGGATAACCCAACACAACACCAACCACAAAATTAACCCACAATGCCTAAATTTTCATCACATTATGTACCAACTAAGGAGAACCTACCAAATGCTACTCCTACACCACAACACTTAACCGGTAATTTCATTGCAAAGTCCATATTTATACAATTAGTTGAGAGAAGTCAATTTGGGGGGATGCCTAGTGAAGACCCTCATTCTCATATGGAGACTTTTTGTGATTATTGTGATGCGACTACTCAAACCGGAGTTACTCAAGGCCAAATTCGATGGGTCTTATTTCCTTTTTCTTTGATTGGTTCCGCGAAACAATGGTTGAAGAGCCTAGATAAGGCTACTCTTGGTATTGAGTCTTGAAATAAATTGGCACTTGCTTTCTACAAAAAGTTCTATCCTCCGGAAAAGTCTAACATGTTGAGAGCCCAAATCACCGTGTTCAAACAAAGGGACGAGGAATCTTTGTATGAAGCATGGGAGAGATTCAAGTATACTTGTCAATCTTGTCCATATCATGGACTTAGGGAGTGGTTCCTTGTACAACAATTTTGGAATGGTCTAGATGAAGACTCCAAAAACATTCTCAATATGGGATCAAATGGTATGTTTACCGAAGTTGATGATAATCAAGCATGGAACAAGATTGAGGAAATGGCGGTCCATAACTCACAATATAGTAGACCTAGGAAGGCTACTAGAGGAGGAAAGCGTGAAGTGGACTCTATTACTCAATTGGGTGCTCAACTTAGTGCTCATATTGACACCATTAATTTGAAGTTTGAGAAGGCTATGGCTAAACTTGAAGAGGCCTTCAAATCACCTAAGCAACATGTTAATGCTATGGTAGCATCATCATCAATTCCAAGTGGAGTATGTGAGAGTTGTGGAACTATGGGACATGACCATAGTGAATGTAGGGGAACAAATGAACAAGTGAATGCTTTCCATGCATACAAGAGTGGTACCCTTTATTCCAACTATTACAATGAAAACACCAAATTCCATCCCAACCTCTCATACAAAAGCCAAAATGTTCAAATCCCTCAAACAACATACACCCCACCTCCAATGAGAAACCAAGCTCAAAGACCCTTTTACAATCAAAACCAAGGTTATCAAAATCAACCTCCATAGAATCAAACAAATGACCAAGGTTTAGATGTTCAAAAAGAGATCCTCCAAATGCAATAGAACCAACAGGAATTTTTCACTCAAATGCAAAAGGATAGCCAAGCAAAAGACATCACCATTAACAACGTACTAGCTCACACAAAGATGTTGGAGACCCAAATGTCTCAATTAGCATCTTCTAGTTCACAAAGACAAAAGGGGCAATTACCGCCTCAAGGTAATTCCCCAAGACATGAGTCGGTGAGTGCCATCCATTTGAGGAGCGGTACAAGGTATGAAGAGCCGAAGAGGCCTGTTGATGAAGATTGTGAATGCTAGTGACAAGGAAAGAGTTGTTGAAGACTCTAAGAAAGAAGAAGAACCCACCACCATTCAAGAAGTTTAAAAGGATAATGAAGAAAAGGCTAAACAGAAGGAGCCTATTGTGATTCGGCTTCCATTTCCAAGTCGTCAAGCTAAGCCTAAGTTTGATGAACAACTTGTGAAGTTTATGTAGATTGTTAAGAACTTGGAAGTCTCAATTCCATTTACGGAATTAATCAATCATGTTCCGGCCTGTGCGAAATACATGAAAGATATTCTTACGAAGAAGAAATCCATCCGGAAGCTTGGACTATTGCTTTCACTAAGGTGTGTAATGCCATCCTACAAGGAAGTTCACCTCCAAAACTAAAGGATCCGGGAAGTTTCTCTATTCCATGCACCATTGGCGACACCACAATCAACAAAGCTCTATGTGACCTTTGGGCAATTCTGAGTGTCATGCCATATTCGCTGTGCAAAAGGCTATGAATGGTAGAGCTTAAGTGCACAAATATCACACTTCAAATGGCGGATCGATCAACGAAGACACCTTTAGGGGTATGGGAAGATGTGACGGTAAGAATTGGCAAGTTATTCATCCCGTTGGACTTTGTTATTGTTGATATGGAGGAGGATTCCAACATTCCTCTCATTCTAGGAAGACCTTTCTTACACACCGCGGCAGCGGTGATTGACGTGAAACATGGAGAGCTCACACTTGAAGTGGGAGATGAAACGATCACTTTTAATCTTGACAAGACAATGAGAGCTCCCTGACTACATGAGCCATGTTTCATGGTTGATCATTATAGCCGAGAAAGTGATAGGAATAAGTTGGCATCTCATTGCAAAGAACTAGCTATGGGTAAAGAATCACCACCTATATGGGAGAAGAAAATGGGTAATCCCCAAGATGCTCCATCCAAAGATCAAGAATGTTTCAACAAGACTGAGAGATTGAATAGCTCACCACCACTCATGACAATAGAAGAGGAAGGCCTCATTGGCCATAATGACAAGAAGAAAGAGGAGTTGTTCTCATAAACTCATGATACTATTGGGGAACAAGTAGATGAAGTATGCGGTCTTTAGGATGATGAGTTTGAAGAGTTATTCAATCCTTATATTAGTAATTCTATGACCCAAGACCACAATGAAGAACAACATGTGCAAAGGTCTATTGAGGATCTTTATCATAACAGTGAACAAGCACTCGACTACTTCTTCAAGATGTTGAGTAACATCAACAACACCTTGGCTATTCCCACTTGATATCTCATACATGGATGAGTGTTTGGTGGAGTCCTCCGTAAACCACCATTTGTAAATATTCTAACCCCTTAACTTGCATTTTACTTATTGTATTGCATTTTTGTGAATTTTTTATTTATATTTTTATACTTTGATCAAGATTTTCATTTATTGTGAGAACATGAGGGAGGGACTTATATGTTTATTGATGTGTAGTGTTTTGACATAGTGTGGGGATAACAATTGCCTAGGCTATCCAAGCCTTCGTAGTGCCCCCACAATGAAGACCAAAGGAATGAAGGGTAAATGACACGGGTTATGAAATACCCACGGGAGGAACTGAATCCGTGAGGTACAGGGATAATCCAAGCGGCCCGACAAGAATCCGCTCGTCCTGAAGAAAATCCGAGCGTCCTGGGAAGAAGACGCTCGTCCTGGGAGAGCTGGCGAAGAAAATTTTTGGTCTGATTAAAGATCCGAGCGTCTCCATATAGAATCTTCTCGTCTCAGTCAAGATGCTCGTCTCATAGAGGATTCGCTCATCCTACTGCTGGTAAAATTTGGGATTTATCTCTGACAAGGAATCCGAGCGTCCTTAAGGAAATTCGCTCGTCTCCCTTCAGAAAGACGCTCGTCTTCATCAGAAGACGCTCGTCTCAGCACGGTCTTTTTTTCTGAAACAAGCTAAAACAGAATCCGAGCATCCCGACCCAGATCCGCTCGTCTACCCTGTGCAATTCAAATATAACGGGATTAAAACCCCACCTTTCCCAATTCATTTTACTCGTTCAAAACACAAACACATCCCCAAAACCCTCAAAACCCTTAATCCATCCATCCACAAAAAACAATTTTCTCAACCAAATTCACCCAAATTAATTCCAAACTCCCTCAAAACTCAAATAAATCACTCCTTTGTCAACAACAAGCAATTAAAACACAAAAATCTTCAAGCCTTGAATCGATTTTCTAGGATACAAGGCAAAATTCAAAAAAAATCCTAAATCAATTTGGGTCTTATTGAAACTTGAGAAATTCAAGCAAATTTTTGGGTGTTACTACATACAAAGAGAAGATGGCTAGGACAAAAGGTGGAAACAAGGCACTTCCAAAGAAGAATATCTCAAAAAAGCAACAAGTTCTACAAGCTCTATAAGCTTCAAAGGCTTTTGTGGTTCAAAGTGCAAGGATTGAAATTGAAGAGACTACTCCTCCTATGGTGGAAACTACTACTTCTACTCCAGTTGTTGAGCAACTAGATGATTATCCGGAAGTAATTTTCACATCCGATGCTCATAGAAAGAAATTTGTATACCTTGCTAAGAAATCTATTTTACCCACCAAATTTATATGCCAAGAGACCTTGACCAAATTGGGTGTCTTTGAACAAACCAAGAATTTCTTCGAGTCCATGGGATTGCTTACGTTGTTTAATATGCAAGAGTTGGATCCCTCACCTTGGAGTTTTTAAGCTCATTGAAAGTTACGAAGGTGGAGACTCGAACAAACATTGAATTCCGCCTTGAGAATGTTGATCGGAAAATGTCTTTTTGCGAGTTTGGTAAAGTTTTTGGCCTTAGCAATGACTCAAACTATGTGAAGAAACCTCTCAAAAATATGATCCCGCTCCTTTATGGAAGGCTATTACCGGAAGAAAGTTTACGTCCTACCATGATTGTCGTGCCCTTTATGTCCATCATCCGGACATAAGGGTGTGGCACAAGGTTGTTGGGCATACTTTGATTGCTAGAAAGGGAACAAACCACTTCACCGAACTTGATTTTATTTATCTCAAGTCAACCTTGAATATTTGTAGAGAGTTCACCACAAGGTACAACATTATTCAACTTTTAATTGAGAGGTGGCTCAATATCGATCATGGCAAGGAAGGTACGACCTTTATTGTTAATGGAGGATTGGTAACTTATTTGGCAAAACACTTCAACCGGAATTTCAACAAAGTTGACACTTATAAACCGGTTAAAGGGAGGCCATATCATTTATCTAGCCACTATAGTTCAAAAATTCAAATGGCCCAAGAACGACACTCTTGACAACAAATTCGAGTGGTTAACAAAAAGATGCCAAGTCCTTCACTTTACCAAACAAAATTTGCTGACTGAATGTGTAACACCCCCATATTCAGAGGAGCCTTAACTAGGCCTTCCTTAGCATATAAGGGCGTTACCATCTCGGTTGCCCGAGGATAGTAATTATCAAATGTCGATAAGAGAACTATAATGTTATATTACAAGTGATTTAAACCAACAAACAATATAAAAGATACAACTCAAAGACTACTCGCTATGACCATCATATCTCGTGAAGACTCATCCCTGCCCGGACTCCAGCTGTCAACAACATCAACACCTGCTAAGACCGATTGCTCACTATAAGGGATCACGGCAGACACATAACAAAGAAACAACCACACAAGGTCAGTACTGAGATAAGATACGACACTAGCAACTTCAATTAACAACACAATACACGCTGTCATTCTCATACACAATCACAACAATCCAACCAACCTCCGTCACTGACTGTCCACCGGACCACCCACAAATGGGGGACCGCAATGCTCCCACCTAATCCCCGCTCATCATATTGAGTATAACCCTGTCCATTAATGTGCACATCCCCTTCCGTGGCGGGTTCCACGAAGGGCGAAACTAGGGCGTGAAGCCACTCCCGCAAGTGACCCCACTCAGCCGAGGACACGCCCCGAGAACCAGAGACAAACAATCACAATCACAATCACAATACAATTACGATACTAAGCAATCACAATACAACCACAACGACCGACACACTAGACCATCTACAGAAACTGAGTAGGCGAACCTACCTTTAAGCAACTGCAACCAATCCATGCCGACAAACAACCTATCCAGCGACCAAGCAAAGCCTATAACCACAATACAATTATCTATTACTAACAAGCAAACCCTAACGATAAAGAACAAGGACACGGACGATGATTATGACATACCTACGAGGAGAAACTCGGCAAAAGACCGCTACCCGACTCAAGTGACGCTCTCTTAAGGCACAAGGAACTTCAAAAGGCTTCCATGGAGGTTTTGAGGTGAAGGGAAGGGAAAGAGGCGACTGAAGGATAGGAGGAAAGTGGCGGAAGTGATTTGCGGATTTAACAAAACGCGATATAAAACCCTCGCTGAAAACTAGGTACTCGATCGAGTACCCATCATACTCGATCGAGTGGCCCCCTACTCGATCGAGTAACCTAGCTACTCGATCGAGTAGCCTCTACTCTATCGAGTACTACTCTTAACACGCAACCCAAGATGGTTTTGGCACTCACTTCTAAGACTATTCCTGCTCCCAAGGTCAGTCAAAGCTGGTCAAAGGGTCTCTAAAAGGGCGGGTATTACAGAATGTTCATAGGCCAAACTACCTTCTCCCACTCTCCGAGGAAGCCAAGTACATTATACAACATCAAAGGGAGGACATTGTCGAGCCCTCCTCCTCTATTATCACTCCACCCTACCCATTCACCTACCATGAGTTTCAACCCAAAAATGTTACGGCGGGGAATGACTACTTGACTCTTTTGATGCAACAAATGCACAAGCAAGCTTATTAGGATAGAGTCGATGCTTATAGAGCACAATATCCGCCTCTCCTACATCTAGCTAGGCAAGGACTTCTTGACCCATCTTGTCCTTTGCGTAGTTGGGCGGATAAGGAAGTCTTCTTTCCTAGTGCTTCTAGGGGTGTTAGCTTGGGTGAAGAGGAGGTTGTTGTTGAGAGTGGTGGAACAGAAGGTGAAGTAAATGAAGAGAATGAAGAAGTTGAAGAAGAAGAAGAGGGTAGTGAGGAAGAAGAAGGAAGTTCAAGTGAAAGTGGTGAAGCCTCCGGATCTATGGAGGTTGATGAAGATTCCAGTGAAGACGTTGGTGATGATGATGGAGATGCTAGTGATGTCACCATGGGCGATGATTGACGATTAGCAAGCTCTTGGGAGGATGCCACAATACTTTGTGAGTCTCCTACACCTCCTTTAAGGTTTGTTTATTTCTGTCGTTTGTCATATAATTTTTATCTTGATCATGATTTTGAGTCCTAGCATCATTTAGAGGACTCACACCTCAGTCCCATTGAGGTGTTTCTTTTATTGTTCCCACATTCAAAATCCAAAATGACAATTGTAGTTTCATGCATAGCATCTTTATGCATGAACTCCCCCAATTTTTGACATTAGAAATAGTGTCAATTTTGGTTTGGGGAAATTTATGCATATGCATTGGGAGCTAATCTAAATTATGCTCTCCAACTATAACAAAAACTCATGCATCATATAGTATAGTTTAGTTGCATCACTTGTTTATATGTCATATAATTTGCATAGTTTAAAAATCATGCATTTTCATATAGATTGCATAATTTCCTATCGTATTGGTCATTGAGGACAATGCCCATACTAGTGCGGAGATGGGAAATTCTAACACGACTTTTTAAAACAAAAATGATAAAAATTGAAAAAATTTGAAAAATACAAAAACATGTCTTTTTATTTCATAAATCATAAAAACCATAAAAATTTAAAAATTCAAAAACCCAAAAACATGTTCCTTTCCTTTATAGTATAGTCTTGTATATCTTGTGTTTGTTCATCCTTTTTCACATTGATCGACTACCCCACATCCGAGTCATGAGGATATAGAAGACTGCATGGTATGATCTTTCCAATCTCATTTTTCCTCTTTATGTTAATGACTATGTGGCTTTATTTTGATTGGTGCGGTATAAACAATGTGAATTTAGGATTGCATTTAGATTATTTGGCATACTAGTTGGTAGAATCATATGCATTAGGTTGTATAAATGTTAATTGTATCATGGCATATAGTTGCATTTAGGAAAATTTTGTGAAACCGTCTATTTGGGAAACTTGACAAGTGTATATAGGCCCTTGTAGATACTTTTTCTTCTTAAAACATTGCTTGTTAGAATACTTGTAAAACACCCAAGGATGTGTCATGCTAGTATCCTTTGACCCATGGATTAAGGCCTAGTCAAGAGTACCTTGTGATGTGATAACTCCTTGGCTAACCTTTTTTCCAAGGTGACCCTTGAAACCATGCAACCATCATCCATGTTCTACCACATTTTGTCAGCAAAAAGGGAATGAGCACAAAAATAGTTCAAAATTTGAGTTCAAAAATTGAAATGAAAAGCAAAAAAATTGCAATTGCATCAAAAGAAAAGAGGAATAACAAAATGAAAACTCATATGCTTCAAAAATAAGCACCCTCGCTACAAATGGGGTGACTTTGAAAATGTTCAAACGAAATGCAAGAAAAAGTTGAAAAATTGTCAAGTGTTGAAAATGCCAAACATCAAAAGAAATAGAAAAAAGAAATATTCTCAATTGTCAAATGCCACTAATTGGGGGGAAAAACAACAACAAAGCAAACTCCCACATGAAACTCAAATTCTATTGATCCTTTTTCCATCGTATCCACTTTTGTGCATGGTAGAGAGGGGACGACCCTCCTTCTTGTCTAGGCAAGAAGGGGAATTCCGCGATCCTCCAGTGTTTCTAACACCATAGGGAGTCTACTCTTGACGACAGCATTTAACAATTGAGGACAAAGGTACCCTAGATTGACACAACTTGGAGGTGATTTATTGGTATCTTTCTAGGCTTAGTAGTTTGAAGAAACCGTATCTATAATGGAATGTGTACCCTTAGATTGCTTCCCCTTTAAATAATTTTCGCCACTTGGATGAGGAAAGTGGCTATTCTTTTTTGTAGATGCATCAATTACTTGTTTTGTGTGCTTTAATGCTTGGATGTGTCGCTATTTTGGCAAGCCCCACCTTGCCTTGCAAGAAGGCATCCTACCTCATGGTTGTCTTGTTGTGAGTTGAAGGGGCGGAGTGAGATCCGCTAACTGTCTCACACCGGCTATATTAGTAAGTTAGTTTGAATAAGGGTCTTTATTTTTGTCACCTCTTTACTCGGGACGAGCAAAGGTTCGGTTTGGGGATATTTGATGTGACTCATATTTGAGCATATTTAGTCCGGAATTAGCCTCGTTCCTATGCTTTTTAGTGCATAATTGGGTCACTTACTATCTTTACTTTCCCATTTTGCATATTGTTTCTGTTAGGTTTATTTACCACTTATTAGACTCCTCTAATAGTGAACTAATTAGCTTCTTAATTATTTGTTCTTTAGATCTAGTGCATGCATAACTAAATGAAAGATTTATGAGAAAAACAATGTCCCTTTGTAAGATGGTTCGAAAATAAGGGCACAAATAAGGTCACCTTCCTTATTTGTTCTTGAGCTTAATATGTTGGATGATCCTCCAAAAATCCCAAAGTAGAGATCCTCCTTTGATTGCACCCAAGACTTATCCCTTAAACTAGTATACTAATTAACTATATTAATACACTAGTATCCTTAAAAATGATTCCAATATTATGTTTATTACTACACTAGTAATCTTGTTTTGATATTAGAATGGATGAACAATTTATTATATTCTAAAACTTGTTTAGAGAGAAGTGGGAGAATATGGAGCAAGTGTTTGCATGTAATGTATAAGAATAATGATAAGAGAACAAAATTCTCTTAAGAAGAGGAGTGAGCACGGTTGGAGCAAGGAGAAAATGCCAAGGATGGCATCTTGCTTTATGCTTTTTGTCTTCACAAGAAATAAGATGTGTAAGCTAGTATGTAGGGTATGATTACTTCTTATTTTATCTAATAAAATAAATCAACCATATTCTACCATAACTCCCTCCATTCGGTCCAACCTACATAAAATGGACTACCATTTTATTTTGTCAATTGACACACAATATGTCACATGTATTATGTTACATGGTTATTAATTAATTTAATCCATATTTATCACATAAATAACATTTTATAAATTAATTAAATTACATACAACAAATTGACCAATGATACTTGATCACATAAATAAAATGGGTCATATAATTATAATTCACAACATCTTCAAATTATAATTAACCATTCATTCTTATCTCTATTGTTTCTCAAACAATAAACAATTTTAGTAATAAAGTATTTCAATTACTAAAATAAATTTTATTTAATCCTATTACAATAAGATATCAATATTCTCTCTCACAAATGAATTGTTCAATTTTAAGGAATTGATCACCTTGTATCGTCATACAATTAATGAATTTATCTATTAAGGGAGTTGTCTTTTAGGTGTGACCTCAAGGGATCAACTGACCACCACCGTCATACGACAGTAATGTCAAACTCTAGTCAACCAATCATTACCGGTTAATGACGATCAGTTGATTATATAATTAATCATCCCTCACGTTTTCTTAATATGAGATTTAATTACGATATTAAATCATGTGATCGCACTGTTGTTGAGGACACATTTTCCAACAATCTCCCACTTGTCCGAGATAAATGTGCGTCACCAATTCTCTTGTCCTATTAAAATCTCCCACTCAATGCAAGATGTCTCACAGGTCGTAGTTGCACTTGATCATATCTTCAGTGGTTTCCTCGATCTGGAGAGTAACTGTCTGACCGGAATTATCTACCATAGATACCTTCCGAGCGTTGCCACACATTTCAAGTTAACTACTCCCCGAGTGACCTTGAGATTTCAAACAACCCTGACAAGGAGTGGACAATTCCCATTGCACTATTCCTTTTGTTCAGCCACAGTTCATCATAACCCAAAATATACCCATTCGACCTCATTTACGACAGTCGTAGAGTATAAATCAAAGCTAATCAGAAATTTGTGTCAACTTGGGCGAATAGTCTCTAGTTAAAAGAATTGACTCACAAGAATACTATAGTAGCTCTTGCCACGACCAGGCTTTATGACTTACCAGAACTCTATAAGCGGTCACTGCTCGACAGAGTGTCCCATACAGTCTGCCTATGTGATTTACTAGTCATCCCGTATGACTCTATGGCACTTGAACTTGCCATCAATCGCATCACATTCTAGTCACTTCAAGACGTCACCTCATATAAGTAACTAGGGGCGAATACCATGTCAATCCAGTTCACTTTAAAGGGGTTCAATTTGTCTCTACAACCCATTCGGTTACGACAAGGTAACAGGTGAGTTTAATGAAACTCAAACGATAAATACGATTATCACATATGAATAGTCAATACATTATTACTACTTCATATCTTATAATCTTTAGTGTATTATTAACACTAGTTAAAATGCAATAAAAGCTTGGCAAGTGGATATGCCCTATATATATATATATATATATATATATATATATATATATATATATATATATATATATATATATATATATATATCTATATATTCCAACTTTGTCAATTGCTATTTCCTTCTATTCAATGTTAGTTCTAATAAATTTAATTTATCTCCAAGAATATGTCTAGTCTTCTTACCAGACTTGGGCCCTTTTACTTGAAAGACGCTCCTACTGTTATCGCATAACTTGTGATAAAAGTCATTTGTAGAGGGATTCACCCTTAATCCCTACGTTGACCATTTCATCACAATTTACTTAGATTCCTTCTGTAGAATTTGCAATGTGCGAAACTAAAACACTTTTCTAGTCTCATACTCTTTAGTCAATAAGACATCCAAGGATTTCAACATATCCTTTTCGGTTTGGAAACTAAAGTTTGTGCAACCCTTCAACACATAACTTAGTTTATCATCCAGACATATTAACGAATCCTTAATTCTTCTCAAGAATCTCAAGGATGTTCTTTAAGGCTTTCACAAGACCATCTTATGAATTAACTTGTTATTCACTCATTATGCTCCTAACATATGGTTCATCACAGCACGTGCGTCTGTTGGCATACATGATCGTTCTAATGGTGGAAACATTAGTAATCGATTTCATGTGATTAACAACTTAATAGGTTCAGTGGATGACTATGACTCCATCATAGTAATTCCACTTTCATCAACATGAAAAGCCTATTCAACCTTGTTGATGTACAACAGATACGAAAAATCTTATCCTCATAAGACTCTCAACTTTATGCCAATATTCTCTCTCAAAGATTCAAAATCTAGAATACTTTGCATCCCTTTCCAAGTCTCCAATCACTCTTTCACAAAAGAGAGCATTGGTACATTATTCTCAATAAGTAATATGTTATCAACATATAAGACATTGGAAAAATGATTCTGGCTCCCACTTAACTTCATGTATAATCATGATTCTTCAATCATGTGAATGAAACCATTCACTATTATCACGTGAACGAAAAGTATAATCCTTTAATGCTTGCTTAAGACCATTCTAGGATCACTTAAGAAAGCTACGCCTAATATGTTAGGATTCTTAGATCTTTATCTAAGGTTTTGTGTTCCAAACACATCCTTCTCTAAATTCCCATTTTAGAAAAGCGAATTTTAATTATCATTTGCCATTCTCCATTAAAATGAAATGCGGCAATTCCTAACATTATTTATCTTGATCAACATCTTTATGTCAATCTTGTGCATTTGAGTACTCTAAAGCTGTATTTACCTTTAAAGAGACCCTCGCTTTAAAGTAAATCTACTCTTGCATAACAATTTTCGGATTCTAATGCTATGGCTCGTTTGTAACAAGGTCGAAATGGAATAAGGTTATAATACCATTACTTTCACAAAGCAATATTTTAACAATAAGACATGTTCGCTAAATTCTCACTGAACTATACTCCCACTAAATCTTTATAGATTATATTTCCATTACTTTCACAAAGTAACACTATAAGACATGTTTGTGACAATCCAATCTACTCCCACTCATCTCTCAGAAATACATCTATCTTCTTGAGAGATAGCTTTGTGAGTTACAGACACATATATATATACATATATATATATATATATATATATATATATATATATATATATATATATATATATATATGGTGGAGTATTAGGAGTTTATCAAGACTATGCATTACCTTTCAAAAGGCCATCCCTATCATGGCAGTTTGATTCATATAATATGCCAGTCTGATCCATGCCATTTGTTAAATAGACTCTCTATTTCAGATATTTCCTGGTTGACTATCCGCTTAGAATTACTTGTCCGTTTTGGATTGCAAATTCCCAAAATTGAGTTCAACAACTCAAATCGACTCATATTAGTTTGATCTTATGGGTAGTGACACTAGGTCATAATCCATATTTTAATAAATCAAATTCATTACTTAGATCTTTGCCACTACGATCGGATCTTAATGCTTTAGTACTTTGTTCAATTGGTTCTCTACATCATTTAGAAAGTTCTCAAATTTCTCAAATGCTTCACTTTGTATTTAAGTAAATATACCCATATCTACTTAAATCACCGGTAAAAGTGACGAAGTAGTCATAAATTCCCCTTGCGGTGATGCTCATTTGAACACATACATCGGCATGTATTAGTCCCAACAAATCACTTGGTCGTTGTCCCATTACCACTAAAGGGAGTACAAATCATTTTGCATAGGAGACAAGGGTCGCATATTCCATATGATTGAAAGTCAAATGGTTCATTAAATCTAGTCGACACTAGCCTTTAATGCGTTTATTATTTATGTAACCTAATCGAAAAAGCCAAATGTACAAATCATTTGGATTACTAGTTATGAGCCTTTTGGATTATATTATGAAGATATCTTTGCTTGAGTTGGAAGTGTCTAAAACTTGTATATGATAAAGATAAGTGACATGGCTCACAGCCATGTCTATTTTAAACAAAATAAATCCTTTCATGTCTAACATAGAAATGGAAATAATGTTTTAGACAAGGTGGGTACATAATGACAATTATGTAAATTACAGCTCAAAGCTATTAGCAAAAACAAGTACATAAGTCCCTTTCGAAGTGGCGGCTGCCCTAGCTCAATTTCCTTGTCGGAGATTTATATCACTCTTGTTTAGCTTTTCCACATTTCCAAGTCCCACTTGGAGTAATAAGTCCAACTTTGATATCTCCCAAATACTTGGGGCAATTTCGCTTCCAATGGCCCTTGACATTACAATAATGACATTCTTCATAAGATTGGGCACTCTTCTTGGTTTTGGTTGTGGTAGTCTCACTATCCATTTCCAATTTATTAACAGGTTTGGGTTTCTCACCCATCTTTGCCTTCCCTTTAATAATACCAATACTCCTTTCAGTTGCAAGGACACTCTTGCTAGAACTCCCACTTAATTTGATGTTTATACTTTTTTCTTCAGACAAGGATGCCTTGGGTTTAGCGATATTTTCTTCACAAGATTTTCTTACCAAGGTGGTGGGCATTAAAATTGGAGTGGGTGGTGTGGAGGTGGTAAAGAAGCAAGAATTTCCATCCTGACCAATGCCAACACATAATTCTCTAATCGTATCATTGTCATACTCGTAGCACTTTTCATCGAATGATTGGAACCATGAATCAATGGTGATTGATCTAGGAGTATTAGATGAATTCAATGCGTATAATTAACTACAAAAACGGAAATGAAGGAAATAATTAACATCTATCGTTTTAATAACACTTGTAAACAAGTATTACATTTATATAGTGACCTCAACCCAACTATCATAAATGATTCCGAGATCCAAATTTACATTAACTCGGGTATGGTGAGCCGAGTCATCCCTTATTAATATAACTCGGTGGATTAACCTCTTAATCGATTCTACCTCTAGAACTCTCGGTCGATAAAAATTACTCTAATTCTCATCTTTAGCCCGGAACACATGCGTCTACGGTCACGAATACTTCCGTTGAGCTCAATCCAAATTTCGATGTAATTACATTTTATTACCCACTTACCCAACATAACATGTTTAGTACCCCGGTGAGCCGAATCTACTTCCTTATGAAATTGGTATTCATGGTTTCTACTATTTGGTAAGGCTAATTCTCAATTATTATCTAGTGAGAGGTCTTGTCAATTTATTATCTATCACGTTTAAAATGAACTAAAGTAGTAAACTACGATAATTGTAATTGACACGGTCGATGACTCGATATGATATGCATGTGTTGTTATGACGATTTGGTAATGCATGTAACATATTAAAAGAAATGCAAAGCTATAATAAAAATTCCTAGTATGGCCTTCCTAAAAATAGAAAATAAAATAATCTATTACATATTCGGAAACCAACTCCTTTGGTCCCTTGAATCTTCAATTGACACGCCTCCCAAGAACACCAACTTCGTCGGATCACCTTTCCCAATGGCACCGTCTTTGAAGATACTCCGTAATTACAAGTAATAATAAAAATACAAAGCTATTCCTATTATACATTTGTACAATCAAAAAACTAGTAAAAATAAAAATAAAAATGATACGAGATCACATTAAAATACAACCGAATCAATATTCCCTTTCATTACGGGTAATATCGACTAAAACTAAGGTCATGCTAAGATAAAATTACATAATTCAAAATTATATAAATAAAAGACATTCAACAATTAAAATATGCAGCATTATAATATGTACCTATCATGCAAAATTATGTGCCAAATCGCCCTACTTAATTTATATCGTATATGTAATCCGGTTTTATGGAAATTCGCGATAATGACTTCTTCAAATCACAAATTAACACTTAAATCACATCTAAGCTCAAGTTAATTATCCTAACACTCTTAGAACTCAAAATTAGTCATCACTCAATTTTTGATAATAATTCAGCTTGATTTAAGTTTTATGCTCATTTTTTTACCTTAAAATCATAATCTTTATGAAATAAATCCAAATTAAATTACAATAATTTCAAAATTTGAATTTAAATTTTTGAACATTCTGGAATATTTCCATGACACTCATAATATCAAAAATCATGGTTAAAATTTTCGAATTAATTTTGCGAAAATATAGTTGCATTTTATCGGTTTTATCTCATAAAACATCTAAAGTATCCAAAAATTAATCCAACCAATTTTAAAACCTTAGATCTGATTAGTTTTATGCAACCTAAATTATTTTTCTCATGCCATGCAATTCGTTTTAGCTATTTATGCTAAAATAGTCACTATTTATGCCATTTTTACACTAAAAATTCATAAATCATGCTAAATAAGATCTTTTAATCTCCGAATTTACATACACTCTGTAAATTATGCATGTGACAACATATTAAAGTTTCATGGCCTAATTCGAAATTTAACTATTTTTAACCATTTTACCACTTTTAATCCATTTTTATATCATAAAAATCATAAATCATGCAATATTAATCCAATTAATACGAGATTTTACACACAAATTGTAAAATATGCATGTGAGGTCATATAAAATTTTCAAGGTCAGAGAGTATGTTTAACCATTTTTAGTCATTTTAACCTCCATTTATGCCATTTTTAAACTAAAAATTCATAAATCATGAAATATAAATCACATTAATATGATATTTTACATGCAATACATAAAATATTCATGTGAGGTCATACTAAAATACAACGGCCAGTAGTGAAGGTTAACTTATTTTAGTGAATAATAGTTCATTTTAATCATAAAAATGTAATAAAATCATTAAAAATCATTAAAATGAGCAATAACCGATTATGCATGCAACATCCTTATCCTCCGATACCACTTGTTAGCTTTATTTACCTCTTATTAGACTCCTCCAATAGTGAATTAATTAACTTCTTAATTATTTATTCTTTAGATCTTGTGCATGCATAACTAAATGAAAGATTTATGAGAAAAACAATGTCCCTTACATTGTAAGATGGTTCGAAAATATGGGCACAAATAAGGTCACCTTCCTTATTTGTTCTTGCGCTTAACATGTTGGATGATCCTCCAAAAATCGCAAAGTAGAGATCCTCCTTAGATTGCACCCAAGACTTATCCCTTAACCTAGTATACTAATTAACTAGATTAATAACCTAGTATCCTTAAAAATGATTCCAATATTATGTTTATTACTACACTAGTAATCTTGTTTTGATATTAGAATGGATTAACAATTTATTGTATTCTAAAACTTGTTTAGAGAGAAGTGGGAGAATATGGAGTAAGCTTTTGCATGTAATGTGTAAGAATAATGATAAGAGAACAAAATTCTCTTAAGAAGAGGAGGGAGCACGATTGGACCAAGGGGAAAATGGCAAGGATGGCATCTTGCTTTATGCTTTTTCTCTTTACAAGAAAATAGGATATGTAAGCTAGTATGTAGGGTATGATTACTTCTTATTTTATCTCATAAAATAAATCAACCATATTCTACCATAACTCCCTCCATTCGGTCCAACCTACATAAAATGGACTAACATTTTATTTTGTCAATTGTCACACAATATGTCACATGTAGTATAATACATGTTATTAATTAATTTAATGCATATTTATCGCATAAATATCATTTTATAAATTAATTAAATTACATACAACAAATTGACTAGTGATACTTGATCACATAAATAAAATGGATCATAGAATTATATTTCACAACATCTTGTAATTATAATTAACCATTTAATCTTATCTCTATTGTTTCTCAAACAATAAACAATTTTAGTAATATATTATTTCAATTACTAAAATAAACCTTATTTAATCCCATTACAAATATGATATTAATATTCTTTCTCAAAAATAAATTGTTCAATTTTAAGGAATTTATCACCTTGTATCGTCATACAATTAATCAATTTATCTATTAAGGGAGTTGTCCTTTAGGTGTGACCTTAAGGGATCAACTGGCCACCACCGTCATACGACAGTAATGTCAAACTATAGCCAGCCAATCATTACCGATTAATGACGATCAGTTGATTATATAATAAATTATCCCTCACGTATTCTTAATATGAGATTTAATTATGATATTAAATCCTGTGATCGCACTATTGTTGAGGACACATTTTCCAACACTGAGGTTTTGTTTCCTTGGTAGGAGAGGAGTGCAAACCTTGCATTTTCATGACAAAATGGAGCTAAATTGATCGAATTCAATGACCAAGCATCAAAGGGAAGACGATACTACATGGCCTATGTAGATAATAAAGTAGATTGGGCAATGATGAAAGGATCCTTGGATCCTCAACAAGATCCCCGAGGATTGTTGAGTAAAGAAGAAAAGAGAAGTGCCTGATCCAGGATCCGAGCGGCTCCTTGCCAATCCGAGCGTCTCCCTGCCCACCAATGCGAGCGTCCCGATGCCAAGTCGCTTGTCTTGAGGCCAACCAATCCGAGCGTAACTCCCCTGATCCGCTCGAATTTCCTTGCAGACTCCACCGTGCCTACTGCCTAGATGCTCGGGACCAGCATATTTTCTGGAAACTACCAAAACGGAGAAGAGCATCTCTTTGGAGAGGAGCACTTCCTCAACTTTTCTTAAGGGTCTTAATAGTCATTTAAGCCCTTAGTAACCCTAATCTTTGTACCTAATCTCTAGTATAAATACCCCATTGTACTACCTAGATTATCATCTCGTCTTAATCTTATCCTAATCAAGTCTTAATACTCTCTTAATCTTGTAATCAACTCTTAATTTAGCAGTAATAGAAATCTCATTTCTTAATATTTCCTTAATTTCTCTATTGTTCATCATTTATTTTGGGTAATTAGAAGATTATTTGGGTTTATTTGGAGGATTTAGAATCTTCCATCAATCATCAAGTACTTCTATTATTGTTTGCTTTATTATTTGGAATCATCTTTATAGGTATAATTCTCTCTTAATCCTTTTTAATTATTGTTAATCATCTTCATTTTTTCATCATGTTTTGCCTTGCTAGTATGATTGATAACCTTGTCAGCATGTTAAATTTGGTAATGAGTGAGTAGTTTCCTTAACTAAGGTTAATGGGGAATTAGGGGAAACCAACATGGGGATTGATTCATGCTTAATCTAATATGTTTTCATAATTAATTTGCTTGCTTGTTGTGATTGCAACTTATGCACATGTTATGTTTGATGAAATGCGAGCCTATGAATCCTTTCATTTTTTAACAATCACTTACCTTTTCAATGAGACTTGTAAGACATTAACCAACTCGAGTCTCATTAGATCATGCATATAGTTGGATAGGGAGGATTAAGTCAATTTGTAGGTGTTGTACAATCTAATCGATTCGGCTCCGGGACCCAAACCTTCTTAGGGATTGTAAGATATACACTAACTCGATCTCCTCATAACAATAAGTGGTTGCATCTAGTAGAGAACATGTTTGTATGATCAAATCCCATGAATCATCTTGCTTGATTTCATTGCTTGCTTTTATATTGTTGATTAGTTTAGTTGATCTCCTACCTAAACCCAAATTGTGACACCCTTAGACACAACCATTTGCAATCGAAAATCCTACATCATTACCCGTCCCTTGGGATTGATTTGAGTTCGGGGTACAGAGAGCTGAACCGAGTGACAGTGAAGAACAAGTATCCTTTGCCAAGGATAGATGACCTGTTTGATCAGTTGAGTGGTGCATCAGTCTTTTCTAAGATTGATTTGAGGTCGGGGTACCATCAGGTGAAGATTAGAGAGGTAGACATACCAAGGACAGCTTTCACATCGAGGTATGGCCATTATGAGTATGTGGTGATGCCGTTTGGGTTATCTAATGCACCGGTTGTGTTTATGGCTTTGATGAACAGAATCTTCAGACAGTTTTTGGACAAGTTTGTGGTGGTGTTTATCGATGACATCTTAGTCTACTCTAAGACTAAGGAGGAGCATGAGGAGCATCTGAGGAGCTGTTGCAGACTTTGAGGGAGCATGAGTTATATGCTAAGCTGTCCAAGTGTGAGTTCTGGTTAGAGAAAGTTGCTTTTCTGGGGCATGTGATCTCTAAGGAGGGAGTAGCTGTGGATCCGGCAAATATTGAGGCAGTGACAAAGTGGGAAGCACCAAAGAATGTTGCTGAGATCAGGAGTTTCTTGGGTTTAGCTGGATACTACAGACGGTTCGTGAAAGATTTCTCCAAGATAGCTAGACTTATGAAAACTTTGATGAGGAAAGAGAACAGGTTTCGTTGGGATGAGAGTTGTGAGACGGCGTTACAGACACTAAAGGAGCGTTTGACCACAGCTCCTATCTTAGCACTGCCTGAAGGGATCGAGAACTTTGAGGTTTATACAGATGCCTCAAAGAATGGGTTGGGATGTGTGTTGATGCAGAACGGTAAGGTGATTGCCTATGCTTCTAGGCAATTGAAGCCGTATGAGGAGAAGTACCCTACACATGATCTGGAGTTAGGTGTAGTGGTGTTTGCTCTCAAGTTATGGAGACATTACCTTTATGGAGCAATCTTTAAGGTATTTTCGGATAACAAGAGTCTCAAGTACATCTTCACTCAAAAGGAGTTGAACATGAGACAGAGGAGGTGGACGGAGCTGATTGGCGATTATGACATGGAAATTATCTACCATGAAGGGAAAGCCAATGTTGTTGCAGATGCTTTGAGTAGAAAGAGTGTAAATTCTTTGTGTACAGCTCTATCTTTGATGAGGTTGAGGGATGAGGTAGCGAAGTTTGGGATACATATGATGCAGAGAGGGGATGCCATGGGAGATTTGACAGTACAGCCTGATCTTTATGATGATATTCGAGGTAAACAGGCTTTAGATCCTAAGATGGTTGAGTGGAGAGCTGGAGTAGAGAAAGGGACAGTGTCCCGTTTTTCTATTCATGCAGATGGTAGTTTGAGGTTCTATGATAGGTGGTGTGTCCCTAATGATGAGGAGCTGAAAAAGACTATCATGACAGAGGCACATTGCACACCATATTCAGTACATCCAGATGGTGACAAACTGTACAAGGACTTGAAGAACACGTTTTGGTGGCCTGGGATGAAGAAAGAAACAGCTGAGTTTGTGGCCCGTTGTTTGACATGCCAGAGAGTTAAAGGGGAACAACGACGACCACAAGGTAAGATTCAGTCTTTAGATGTACCTGAGTGGAAGTGGGAATCCATTTCTATGGATTTTATCGTGGGTTTGCCAAAGAGTCAACAAGGTAACAATATGATATGGGTAATAGTGGATCGACTGACTAAGTCAGCTCACTTTGTGCCAATGAAAGATACATGGACTAAGGCACAATTAGTTATGGCTTATCGGAAGAATGTACTTAAGTTACATGGAGTCCCTAAGGACATAGTGTCTGACAGAGATGCGAGATTTATCTCAAGGTTTT
Organism: Silene latifolia; assembly: GCF_048544455.1. Lineage (NCBI taxonomy): Eukaryota > Viridiplantae > Streptophyta > Magnoliopsida > Caryophyllales > Caryophyllaceae > Silene > Silene latifolia. Next base: position 478,596,210 of record NC_133538.1, on the reverse strand, counting down.
GGAAAGAGTTGCAGGAATCTTTGGGAACAACTTTGAAGATGAGTACAGCTTTTCATCCTGCGACAGACGGTCAGACTGAGAGAACAATCAAAACTCTTGAGGATATGTTATGAGCTTGTGTGATGGACTTTGGTGGTAGCTGGGAACAGAGGTTGGATTTGATAGAGTTTTCTTACAACAACAGCTATCACACTATTATTGGCATGGCACCGTTCGAGGCTTTATATGGGAGAAGATGCAGGAGTCTGATATGTTGGGACGACAGTGCTGAGGCAATGGTTCTAGGACCAGAGATGGTACATGAGATGGTTGAACAAATTAAGATGATCAGGGAACGGATGAGAGCAGCTCAAGATAGGTAAAAGAGTTATGCAGATCTGCATCGCCGGGATATAGAGTTTCATGTTGGGGATAAGCTTCTTCTGAAAGTGTCTCCTATGCGTGGGGTTATGAGATTCGAGAAGAAAGGCAAGCTGAGTCAGAAGTTCATCGGACCTTATGAGATCTTAGAGCGGGTTGGAGAGGTTGCATATCGTCTGGCTTTACCAACTGCGTTAGAGAGAGTGCATAATGTGTTTCATGTATCGCACTTTAAGTATGTGAGTGACCCATCACATGTGTTAGAGGCAGAGAGCTTAGAGCTAGATGAGTCTTTATCATATCTTGAGGTACCTAAGCATATTCTTGACCGGAAGGTTATGAAGACTAGGAGTGGTGAGACAGTTTTGCTTAAGATCCTTTGGTCTAACCACGAGACTGAGGAAGCTACATGGGAGTCAGAGGAGGCCATGAGAGAGCGTTACCCTTTCCTTTTTGATCAGGTATGTATGGTTACGAGGACGTAACCTTGTTTCTTTTAGGGGTGTAGGAGATGATCGCAAAGAGTTTTTAAGAGTTTTTATACCCTTTTGTATGTTGTGTCGGTATGTTTTCCGGGTTGAGTTTGGGTTAGTAACGTGTTTTATGTTGAGTTTTGTTTTGGGTGTTGAGTCGGGAGTGTTGTAGTGTGATTCTTTGTTTTGTTGTGGTTTGAACTTCGGGGACGAAGTTATTTTTAAGGATGGAAGATTGTAATACTACGGTTTTATGAGTCTATGGGTACTCTATCAAGTAGGCCTTACTCTGTCGAGTAAGGGTGAGTTGCAGTTTAAAATAGTTTCTGACCTGTTGGGTACTCGATCGAGTAACGTAGATACTTGATCGAGTAAGGGGGCACTCGATCGAGTAACTTAGCTACTCGATCGAGTAGCCGGTTTACGGGGGATGATTTCTCGGGTTTTGTTAATAATGCGATTAAAGTGTATATTACTTCCGTCATTGTTCTTTGAAAACTTTTTAAAACCTAATTAGTGAGAAAAGAGAAATCAAACTACGTTCTTCGCTTCAATCGCATTGCTGGCAAATCCCGGAGTTTGATATCAGCTGTGAGACCGTCTGATTGTGTTGTTTTCCAGGTAGGGTTTCCCTACTCAGTATTAGACTCATAATGTGTTGTTGATGTGTTGTGGTTGTTGAGTATTATCGTAATTGTATTGTGACGGTTGTTGATTGTGATTGTTTGTCTCTGGTTCTCGAGATGCGTTCTCGGCTGAGTGGAGTCAGTTGTGGGAGTGGCTTCACGCCCTAGTTTCGCCCTTCGTGGAACCCGCCAAGGAAGGGGAGGTGCACATTAATGGGACAGGGTTATCGCTCGGTATGATGAGCGGGGCTTAGGTGGGAACGGCTGCGGTCCCCCACTGGCAGGGCTGGTCCAGTGGACAGTCGGTGACGGAGATTGATGGGAGTGGCGTGATTGTATGAGCTGCATGTTTACCGTATTGTTGCTTTATATATATATATTGTGAGATTAGTACTGACCCCGTTTAATGTTTTAAAAACTGTGGTGATCAATTCGGGGATGGTGAGCAGTTATTGAGCAGGTATGAGTTGAGTTACTGGGGTAGCTGGGATGTGCCACCGTCTGATGAAAGAAGTCTTCCGCTGTAGCTTAGTAGTTTAATAAACATTTCGATTAATTCAAAAAGATTGGTTTGAGAACATGTATTTCGTATTTTGGTTTTGGTTTCGGATTGTAACCTTCCGCTAATGTTTTTGTATTTAAATGTTGTTTCGTTATTGTCTATTTGATTATCATTTCCTCGGGTAACCGAGATGGTAGCATCCTTATACCTGAGTGGTCCTGTTAAGGCACTTGAAGTATGGGGGTGTTACATTGTAATACTATGGTTTTATGAGTCTCTGGATACTCTATCAAGTAGGCCTTACTCTGTCGAGTAAGGGTGAGTTGCAGTTTAAAATAGTTTCTGACCTCTTGGGTACTCGATCGAGTAACGTAGATACTTGATCGAGTAAGGGGGCACTCGATCGAGTACCTTAGCTACTCGATCGAGTAGCCGGTTTACGGGGGATGATTTCTCGGGTTTTGTTAATAATGCGATTAAAGTATATATTACTTCCGTCATTTTTCTTTAAACACTTTTTAAAACCTAATTAGTGAGAAAAGAGAAATCAAACTACGTTCTTCGCTTCAATCGCATTGTTGGCAAATCCCGGAGTTTGGAAGGTCGGATTTCACCTTTCTTTATACCGTTGTGATCCTTGCGTCGAGGATAAGATCTACGTACCATTTTTATAGTATTTCCTTAAAGTTGGTAAAACCCTAGTATTGGGATTTGGGGGTTTTATTGTATTTTGTGATTGGTAGTGATTATATGTTTGTATGTTAGGAGGAGGATTTGTAGAAGAAGCTTTTTGATATCAGCTGTGAGACCGTCTGATTGTGTTGCTTTCCAGGTAGGGTTTCCCTACTCAGTATTAGCCTCATAATGTGTTGTTGATGTGTTTTGGTTGTTGAGTATTATCGTAATTGTATTGTGACGGTTGTTGATTGTGATTGTTTGTCTCTGGTTCTCGAGATGCGTTCTCGGCTGAGTGGAGTCACTTGCGGGAGTGGCTTCACGCCCTAGTTTTGCCCTTCGTGGAACCCGCCAAAGAAGGGGATGTGCACATTAATGGGACAGGGTTATCGTTCGGTGTGATGAGCGGGGCTTAGGTGGGAACGGCTGCGGTCCCCCACTGGCAGGGCTGGTCTAGTGGACAGTCGGTGACGGAGATTGATGGGAGTGGCGTGATTGTGTGTGTGTGTGTGATTGTATGAGCTGCATGTTTACCGTATTGTTGGTTTATATATATATTGTGAGATTAGTACTGACCCGGTTTAATGTTTTAAAAACTGTGGTGATCCATTCGGGATGGTGAGCGATTATTGAGCGAGTATGAGTTGAGTTCTTTTATAGGCTTTGGGATGTGCCACCGTCTGATGAAAGAAGTCTTCCGCGGTAGCTTAGTAGTTTAATAAACATTTCAGTTAATTCAGTAGACAGTAGGTTTGAGAACATGTATTTCGTATTTTGGTTTTTGTTTCGGATTGTAACCTTCCGCTAAAGTTTTTGTATTTAAATGTTGTTTCGTTATTGTCTATTTGATTATCAGTGCCTCGGGTAACCGAGATGGTAGCATCCTTATACCTGAGTGGTCCTGTTAAGGCACTTGGAGTATGGGGGTGTTACACTGTAATACTACGGTTTTATGAGTCTCTGGATACTCTATCAAGTAGGCCTTACTCTGTCGAGTAAGGGTGAGTTGCAGTTTAAAATAGTTTCTGACCTCTTGGGTACTCGATCGAGTAACGTAGATACTTGATCGAGTAAGGGGGCACTCGATCGAGTACCTTAGCTACTCGATCGAGTAGCCGGTTTACGGGGGATGATTTCTCGGGTTTTGTTAATAATGCGATTAAAGTATATATTACTTCCGTCATTTTTCTTTAAACACTTTTTAAAACCTAATTAGTGAGAAAAGAGAAATCAAACTACGTTCTTCGCTTCAATCGCATTGTTGGCAAATCCCGGAGTTTGGAAGGTCGGATTTCACCTTTCTTTATACCGTTGTGATCCTTGCGTCGAGGATAAGATCTACGTTCCATTTTTATAGTATTTCCTTAAAGTTGGTTAAACGCTAGTATTGGGATTTAGGGGGTTTTTATTGTATTTTGTGATTGGTAGTGATTATATGTTTGTATGTTAGGAGGAGGATTTGTAGAAGAAGCTTTTTGATATCAGCTGTGAGACCGTCTGATTGTGTTGCTTTCCAGGTAGGGTTTCCCTCCTCAGTATTAGCCTCATAATGTGTTGTTGATGTGTTGTGGTTGTTGAGTATTATCGTAATTGTATTGTGACGGTTGTTGATTGTGATTGTTTGTCTGTGGTTCTCGAGATGCGTTCTCGGCTGAGTGGAGTCAGTTGCGGGAGTGGCTTCACGCCCTAGTTTCGCCCTTCATGGAACCCGCCACGGAAGGGGGTGTGCACATTAATGGGACAGGGTTATCGCTCGGTATGATGAGCGGGGCTTAGCTGGGAACGGCTGCGGTCCCCCATCGGCGGTAGTCCGGTGGACGATCGGTGACGAGATTGATGGGAGTGGCGTGATTGTGTGTGTGTGTGATTATCTGGAGCTGCATGTTTACCGTATTGTTGGTTTATATATATATTGTGAGATTAGTATTGACCCGTTTAATGTTTTAAAAACTTTGGTGATCCATTCGGGGATGGTGAGCGATTATTGAGCGGTATGAGTTGAGTTCTTGGGATAGCCGGGATGTGCCACCGTCTGATGAAAGAAGTCTTCCGCTGTAGCTTAGTAGTTTAATAAACATTTCAGTTAATTCAGTAGACAGTTGGTTTGAGAACATGTATTTCGTATTTTGGTTTTGGTTTCGGATTGTAACCTTCCGCTAAAGTTTTTGTATTTAAATGTTGTTTCGTTATTGTCTATTTGATTATCGTTGCCTCGGGTAACCGAGATGGTAGCATCCTTATACCTGAGTGGTCCTGTTAAGGCACTTGGAGTGTGGGAGTGTTACACTGTAATAGTACGGTTTTATGAGTCTCTGGGTACTCTATCAAGTAGTCCTTACTCTGTCGAGTAAGGGTGAGATGCAGTTTAAAATAGTTTCTGACCTGTTGGGTACTCGATCGAGTAACGTAGATACTTGATCGAGTAAGGGGGCACTCGATCGAGTACCTTAGCTACTCGATCGAGTAGCCGGTTTACGGGGGATGATTTCTCGGGTTTTGTTAATAATGCGATTAAAGTATATATTACTTCCGTCATTGTTCTTTGAAAACTTTTTAAAACCTAATTAGTGAGAAAAGAGAAATCAAACTACGTTCTTCGCTTCAATCGCATTGCTGGCAAATCCCGGAGTTTGGAAGTTCGGATTTCACCTTTCTTTATACCTTTGTGATCCTTGCGTCGAGGATAAGATCTACGTACCATTTTTATAGTATTTCCTTAAAGTTGGTTAAACCCTAGTATTGGGATTTGGGGGTTTTTATTGTATTTCGTGATTGGTAGTGATTATATGTTTGTATGTTACGAGTAGGATTTGTAGAAGAAGCTTTTTGATATCAGCTGTGAGACCGTCTGATTGTGTTGCTTTCCAGGTAGGGTTTCCCTACTCAGTATTAGCCTCATAATGTGTTGTGGTTGTTGAGTATTATCGTAATTGTATTGTGACGGTTGTTGATTGTGATTGTTTGTCTGTGGTTCTCGAGATGCGTTCTCGGCTGAGTGGAGTCACTTGCGGGAGTGGCTTCACGCCCTAGTTTCGCCCTTCATGGAACCCGCCACGGAAGGGGGTGTGCACATTAATGGGACAGGGTTATCGCTCGGTATCATGAGCGGGGCTTAGGTGGGAACGGCTGCGGTCCCCCACGGGCTGGTCCAGTGGACAGTCGGTGACAGAGATTGATGGGAGTGGCGTGATTATGTGTGTGTGTGATTATCTGAGCTGCATGTTTACCGTATTGTTGGTTTATATATATATTGTGAGATTAGTACTGACCCCGTTTAATGTTTTAAAAACTTTGGTGATCCATTCGGGGATGGTGAGCAGTTATTGAGCAGGTATGAGTTGAGTTCTTTGGGATAGGCCGGATGTGCCACCGTCGATGAAAGAAGTCTTCCATTTGTAGCTTAGTAGTTTAATAAACATTTCAGTTAATTCAGTAGACAGTTGGTTTGAGAACATGTATTTCGTATTTTGGTTTTGGTTTCGGATTGTAACCTTCCGCTAAAGTTTTTGTATTTAAATGTTGTTTCGTTATTGTCTATTTGATTATCATTGCCTCGGGTAACCGAGATGGTAGCATCCTTATACCTGAGTGGTCCTGTTAAGGCACTTGGAGTATGGGGGTGTTACCGTAATAGTACGGTTTTATGAGTCTCTGGGTACTCTATCAAGTAGTCCTTACTCTCTCAAGTAAGGGTGAGTTGCGATTTAAAATAGTTTCGACTGTTGGGTACTCGATCGAGTAACGTAGATACTCGATCGAGTAAAAGGGCACTCGATCGAGTACCTTAGCTACTCGATCGAGTAGCCGGTTTACGGGGGATGATTTCTCGGGTTTTGTTACTAATGCGATTAAAGTATATATTACTTCCGTCATTGTTCTTTAAACACTTTTTCAAACTTAATTAGTGAGAAAAGAGAAATCAAACTACGTTCTTCGCTTCAATCGCATTATTGGCAAATCCCGGAGTTTGGAAGGTCGGATTTTACCTTTCTTTATACCGTTGTGATCCATGCGTCGAGGGTAAGATCTACGTACAATTTTTATAGTATTTCCTTAAAGTTAGTTAAACCCTAGTATTGGGATTTGGGGGTTTTTATTGTATTTTGTGATTGGTAGTGATTATATGTTTGTATGTTAGGAGGAGGATTTGTAGAAGAAGCTTTTTGATATCAGCTGTGAGACCGTCTGATTGTGTTGCTTTCCAGGTAGGGTTTCCCTACTCGCATTTAGCCTCATAATGTGTTGTGGTTGTTGAGTATTATCGTAATTGTATTGTGACGGTTGTTGATTGTGATTGTTTGTCTGTGGTTCTCGAGATGCGTTCTCGGCTGAGTGGAGTCACTTGCGGGAGTGGCTTCACGCCCTAGTTTCGCCCTTCATGGAACCCGCCACGGAAGGGGGTGTGCACATTAATGGGACAGGGTTATCGCTCGGTATCATGAGCGGGGCTTAGGTGGGAACGGCTGCGGTCCCCCACTGGCAGGGCTGGTCCAGTGGACAGTCGGTGACAGAGATTGATGGGAGTGGCGTGATTATGTGTGTGTGTGATTATCTGAGCTGCATGTTTACCGTATTGTTGGTTTATATATATATTGTGAGATTAGTACTGACCCCGTTTAATGTTTTAAAAACTTTGGTGATCCATTCGGGGATGGTGAGCAGTTATTGAGCAGGTATGAGTTGAGTTCTTTGGGATAGGCGGGATGTGCCACCGTCGATGAAAGAAGTCTTCCCCTTAGCTTAGTAGTTTAATAAACATTTCGATTAATTCGATGAGACAGTTGGTTTGAGAACATGTATTTCGTATTTTGGTTTTGGTTTCGGATTGTAACCTTCCGCTAAAGTTTTTGTATTTAAATGTTGTTTCGTTATTGTCTATTTGATTATCATTGCCTCGGGTAACCGAGATGGTAGCATCCTTATACCTGAGTGGTCCTGTTAAGGCACTTGGAGTATGGGGGTGTTACACTGTAATAGTACGGTTTTATGAGTCTCTGGGTACTCTATCAAGTAGTCCTTACTCTCTCAAGTAAGGGTGAGTTGCAGTTTAAAATAGTTTCTGACCTGTTGGGTACTCGATCGAGTAACGTAGATACTCGATCGAGTAAGGGGCACTCGATCGAGTACCTTAGCTACTCGATCGAGTAGCCGGTTTACGGGGGATGATTTCTCGGGTTTTGTTACTAATGCGATTAAAGTATATATTACTTCCGTCATTGTTCTTTAAACACTTTTTCAAACTTAATTAGTGAGAAAAGAGAAATCAAACTACGTTCTTCGCTTCAATCGCATTATTGGCAAATCCCGGAGTTTGGAAGGTCGGATTTTACCTTTCTTTATACCGTTGTGATCCATGCGTCGAGGGTAAGATCTACGTACAATTTTTATAGTATTTCCTTAAAGTTAGTTAAACCCTAGTATTGGGATTTGGGGGTTTTTATTGTATTTTGTGATTGGTAGTGATTATATGTTTGTATGTTAGGAGTAGGATTTGTAGAAGAAGCTTTTTGATATCAGCTGTGAGACCGTCTGATTGTGTTGCTTTCCAGGTAGGGTTTCCCTACTCAGTATTAGCCTCATAATGTGTTGTGGTTGTTGAGTATTATCGTAATTGTATTGTGACGGTTGTTGATTGTGATTGTTTGTCTGTGGTTCTCGAGATGCGTTCTCGGCTGAGTGGAGTCACTTGCGGGAGTGGCTTTACGCCCTAGTTTCGCCCTTCGTGGAACCCGCCACGGAAGGGGGTGTGCACATTAATGGGACAGGGTTATCGCTCGGTATCATGAGCGGGGCTTAGGTGGGAACGGCTGCGGTCCCCCACTGGCAGGGCTGGTCCAGTGGACAGTCGGTGACAGAGATTGATGGGAGTGGCGTGATTGTGTGTGTGTGTGATTATCTGAGCTGCATGTTTACCGTATTGTTGGTTTATATATATATTGTGAGATTAGTACTGACCCCGTTTAATGTTTTAAAAACTTTGGTGATCCATTCGGGGATGGTGAGCAGTTATTGAGCGGTATGAGTTGAGTTCGGGATAGGCTGGGATGTGCCACCGTCTGATGAAAGAAGTCTTCCGCTGTAGCTTAGTAGTTTAATAAACATTTCAGTTAATTCAGTAGACAGTTGGTTTGAGAACATGTATTTCGTATTTTGGTTTTGGTTTCGGATTGTAACCTTCCGCTAAAGTTTTTGTATTTAAATGTTGTTTCGTTATTGTCTATTTGATTATCATTGCCTCGGGTAACCGAGATGGTAGCATCCTTATACCTGAGTGGTCCTGTTAAGGCACTTGGAGTATGGGGGTGTTACACTGTAATAGTACGGTTTTATGAGTCTCTGGGTACTCTATCAAGTAGTCCTTACTCTCTCAAGTAAGGGTGAGTTGCAGTTTAAAATAGTTTCTGACCTGTTGGGTACTCGATCGAGTAACGTAGATACTCGATCGAGTAAGGGGGCACTCGATCGAGTACCTTAGCTACTCGATCGAGTAGCAAGCGTTCTGAGGGATGATTTCTCGGGTTTTGTTACTAATGCGATTAAAGTATATATTACTTCCGTCATTGTTCTTTAAACACTTTTTCAAACTTAATTAGTGAGAAAAGAGAAATCAAACTACATTCTTCGCTTCAATCGCATTATTGGCAAATCCCGGAGTTTGGAAGGTCGGATTTTACCTTTCTTTATACCGTTGTGATCCATGCGTCGAGGGTAAGATCTACGTACAATTTTTATAGTATTTCCTTAAAGTTAGTTAAACCCTAGTATTGGGAATTGGGGGTTTTTATTGTATTTTGTGATTGGTAGTGATTATATGTTTGTATGTTAGGAGGAGGATTTGTAGAAGAAGCTTTTTGATATCAGCTGTGAGACCATCTGATTGTGTTGCTTTCCAGGTAGGGTTTCCCTACTCAGTATTAGCATCATAATGTGTTGTTGATGTGTTCTGGTTGTTGAGTGTTATCGTAATTGTATTGTGATGGTTGTTGATTGTGATTGTTTGTCTCTAGTTCTCGAGATGCGTTCTCGGCTGAGTGGAGTCACTTGCGAGAGTGGCTTCATGCCCTAGTTTTGCCCTTCGTGGAACCCGCCACGGAAGGGGATGTGCACATTAATGGGACAGGGTTATCGCTCGGTATGATGAGCGGGGCTTAGGTGGGAACGGCTGCGGTCTCCCACTGGCAGGGCTGGTCCAGTGGACAGTTGGTGACGGAGGTTGATGGGAGTGGCGTGATTGTGTGTGTGTGAGATTGTATGAGCTGCATGTTTACCGTATTGTTGGTTTATATATATATTGTGAGATTAGTACTGACCCCGTTTAATGTTTTAAAAACTGTGGTGATCCATTCGGGGATGGTGAGCAGTTATTGAGCAGGTATGAGTTGAGTTACTGGGATAGCTGGGATGTGCCACCGTCTGATGAAAGAAGTCTTCCGCTGTAGCTTAGTAGTTTAATAAACATTTCAATTAATTCAGTAGACAGTTGGTTTGAGAACTTGTATTTCGTATTTTGGTTTTGGTTTCGGATTGTAACCTTCCGCTAAAGTTTTTGTATTTAAATGTTGTTTCGTTATTGTCAATTTCATTATCATTGCCTCGGGTAACCGAGATGGTAGCATCCTTGTACATGAGTGGTCCTGTTAAGGCACTTGGAGTATGGGGGTGTTACACTGTAATAGTACGGTTTTATGAGTCTCTGGGTACTCTATCAAGTAGGCCTTACTCTGTCGAGTAAGGGTGAGTTGCGATTTAAAATAGTTTCGACTGTTGGGTACTCGATCGAGTAACGTAGATACTCGATCGAGTAAGGGGGCACTCGATCGAGTACCTTAGCTACTCGATCGAGTAGCCGGTTTACGGGGGATGATTTCTCGGGTTTTGTTAATAATGCGATTAAAGTATATATTACTTCCGTCGTTGTTCTTTAAACACTTTTTAAAACCTAATTACTGAGAAAAGAGAAATCAAACTACGTTCTTCGCTTCAATCGCATTATTGGCAAATCCCGGAGTTTGGAAGGTCAGATTTCACCTTTCTTTATACCGTTGTGATCCATGCGCCGAGGGTAAGATCTACGTGCAATTTTTATAGTATTTCCTTAAAGTTGGTTAAACCCTAGTATTGGGATTTGGGGGTTTTTATTGTATTTTGTGATTGGTTGTGATTATATGTTTGTCTGTTAGGAGGAGGATTTGTAGAAGAAGCTTTTTGATATTAGCTGTGAGACCGTCTGATTGTGTTGCTTTCCAGGTAGGGTTTCCCTACTCAGTATTACCATCATAATGTGTTGTTGATGTGTTGTGGTTGTTGAGTATTATCGTAATTGTATTGTGATGGTTGTTGATTGTGATTGTTTGTCTCTAGTTCTCGAGATGCGTTCTCGGCTGAGTGGAGTCACTTGCGGGAGTGGCTTCACGCCCTAGTTTCGCCCTTCGTGGAACCCGCCACGGAAGGGGATGTGCACATTAATGGGACAGGGTTATCGCTCGGTATGATGAGCGGGGCTTAGGTGGGAACGGGTGCGGTCTCCCACTGGCAGGGCTGGTCCAGTGGACAGTCGGTGACGGAGGTTGATGGGAGTGGCGTGATTGTGTGTGTGTGTGTGTGATTGTATGAGCTGCATGTTTACCGTATTGTTGGTTTATATATATATTGTGAGATTAGTAATCGACCCGTTTAATGTTTTAAAATCGTGGTGATCCATTCGGGGATGGTGAGCGATTATTGAGCGGTATGAGTTGAGTTCTTTGGGATAGCCGGGATGTGCCACCGTCTGATGAAAGAAGTCTTCCGTTTAGCTTAGTAGTTTAAAAAACATTTCAATTAATTCGATGAGACGATTGGTTTGAGAACATGTATTTCGTATTTTGGTTTTTGTTTCGGATTGTAACCTTCCGCTAAAGTTTTTGTATTTAAATGTTGTTTCGTTATTGTCTATTTGATTATCATTGCCTCGGGTAACCGAGATGGTAGAATCCTTATACCTAAGTGGTCCTGTTAAGGCACTTGAAGTATGGGGGTGTTACACTGTAATAGTACGGTTTTATGAGTCTCTGGGTACTCTATCAAGTAGGCCTTACTCTGTCGAGTAAGGGTGAGTTGCAGTTTAAAATAGTTTCTGACCTGTTGGGTACTCGATCAAGTAACGTAGATACTCGATCGAGTAAGGGGGCACTCGATCGAGTACCTTAGCTACTCGATCGAGTAGCCGGTTTACGGGGGATGATTTCTCGGGTTTTGTTAATAATGCGATTAAAGTATATATTACTTCCATCATTGTTCTTTAAACACTTTTTAAAATCTAATTAGTGAGAAAAGAGAAATCCAACTACGTTCTTCGCTTCAATCGCATTGTTGGCAAATCCCGGAGTTTGGAAGGTCGGATTTCACCTTTCTTTATACCGTTGTGATCCTTGCGTCGAGGGTAAGATCTACGTACCATTTTTTATAGTATTTCCTTAAAGTTGGTTAAACCCTAGTATTGGGATTTGGGGGTTTTTATTGTATTTTGTGATTGGTAGTGATTATATGTTTGTATGTTAGGAGGAGGATTTGTAGAAGAAGCTTTTTGATATTAGCTGTGAGACCGTCTGATTGTGTTGCTTTCCAGGTAGGGTTTCCCTACTCAGTATTACCATCATAATGTGTTGTTGATGTGTTGTGGTTGTTGAGTATTATCGTAATTGTATTGTGATGGTTGTTGATTGTGATTGTTTGTCTCTAGTTCTCGAGATGCGTTCTCGGCTGAGTGGAGTCACTTGCGGGAGTGGCTTCACGCCCTAGTTTCGCCCTTCGTGGAACCCGCCACGGAAGGGGATGTGCACATTAATGGGACAGGGTTATCGCTCGGTATGATGAGCGGGGCTTAGGTGGGAACGGCTGCGGTCTCCCACTGGCAGGGCTGGTCCAGTGGACAGTCGGTGACGGAGGTTGATGGGAGTGGCGTGATTGTGTGTGTGTGTGTGTGATTGTATGAGCTGCATATTTACCGTATTGTTGGTTTATATATATATTGTGAGATTAGTACAGACCCCGTTTAATGTTTTAAAAACTGTGGTGATCCATTCGGGGATGGTGAGCAGTTATTGAGCAGGTATGAGTTGAGTTTCTGGGATAGCTGGGATGTGCCACCGTCTGATGAAAGAAGTCTTCCGCTGTAGCTTAGTAGTTTAATAAACATTTCAATTAATTCAGTAGACAGTTGGTTTGAGAACTTGTATTTCGTATTTTGGTTTTGGTTTCGGATTGTAACCTTCCGCTAAAGTTTTTGTATTTAAATGTTGTTTCGTTATTATCTATTTGATTATCATTGCCTCGGGTAACCGAGATGGTAGCATCCTTATACCTGAGTGGTCCTGTTAAGGCACTTGAAGTATGGGGGTGTTACACTGTAATACTACGGTTTTATGAGTCTCTGGGTACTCTATAGCCTTACTCTGTCGAGTAAGGGTGAGTTGCAGTTTAAAATATTTTCTGACCTGTTGGGTACTCGATTAAGTAACGTAGATACTCGATCGAGTAAGGGGGCACTCGATCGAGTACCTTAGCTACTCGATCGAGTAGCCGGTTTACGGGGGATGATTTCTCGGGTTTTGTTAATAATGCGATTAAAGTATATATTACTTCCGTCATTGTTCTTTAAACACTTTTTAAAATCTAATTAGTGAGAAAAGAGAAATCCAACTACGTTCTTCGCTTCAATCGCATTGTTGGCAAATCCCGGAGTTTGGAAGGTCGGATTTCACCTTTCTTTATACCGTTGTGATCCTTGCGTCGAGGGTAAGATCTACGTACCATTTTTATAGTATTTCCTTAAAGTTGGTTAAACCCTAGTATTGGGATTTGGGGGTTTTTATTGTATTTTGTGATTGGTAGTGATTATATGTTTGTATGTTAGGAGGAGGATTTGTAGAAGAAGCTTTTTGATATTAGCTGTGAGACCGTCTGATTGTGTTGCTTTCCAGGTAGGGTTTCCCTACTCGGTATTACCATCATAATGTGTTGTTGATGTGTTGTGGTTGTTGAGTATTATCGTAATTGTATTGTGATGGTTGTTGATTGTGATTGTCTCTAGTTCTCGAGATGCGTTCTCGGCTGAGTGGAGTCACTTGCGGGAGTGGCTTCACGCCCTAGTTTCGCCCTTCGTGGAACCCGCCACGGAAGGGGATGTGCACATTAATGGGACAGGGTTATCGCTCGGTATGATGAGCGGGGCTTAGGTGGGAACGGCTGCGGTCTCCCACTGGCAGGGCTGGTCCAGTGGACAGTCGGTGACGGAGGTTGATGGGAGTGGCGTGATTGTGTGTGTGTGTGTGTGATTGTATGAGCTGCATGTTTACCGTATTGTTGGTTTATATATATATTGTGAGATTAGTACTGACCCCGTTTAATGTTTTAAAAACTGTGGTGATCCATTCGGGGATGGTGAGCAGTTATTGAGCAGGTATGAGTTGAGTTACTGGGATAGCTGGGATGTGCCACCGTCTGATGAAAGAAGTCTTCCGCTGTAGCTTAGTAGTTTAATAAACATTTCAATTAATTCAGTAGACAGTTGGTTTGAGAACATGTATTTCGTATTTTGGTTTTTGTTTCGGATTGTAACCTTCCGCTAAAGTTTTTGTATTTAAATGTTGTTTCGTTATTGTCTATTTGATTATCATTGCCTCGGGTAACCGAGATGGTAGCATCCTTATACCTAAGTGGTCCTGTTAAGGCACTTGAAGTATGGGGGTGTTACACTGTAATAGTACGGTTTTATGAGTCTCTGGGTACTCTATCAAGTAGGCCTTACTCTGTCGAGTAAGGGTGAGTTGCAGTTTAAAATAGTTTCTGACCTGTTGGGTACTCGATCAAGTAACGTAGATACTCGATCGAGTAAGGGGGCACTCGATCGAGTACCTTAGCTACTCGATCGAGTAGCCGGTTTACGGGGGATGATTTCTCGGGTTTTGTTAATAATGCGATTAAAGTATATATTACTTCCGTCATTGTTCTTTAAACACTTTTTAAAATCTAATTAGTGAGAAAAGAGAAATCCAACTACGTTCTTCGCTTCAATCGCATTGTTGGCAAATCCCGGAGTTTGGAAGGTCGGATTTCACCTTTCTTTATACCGTTGTGATCCTTGCGTCGAGGGTAAGATCTACGTACCATTTTTATAATATTTCCTTAAAGTTGGTTAAACCCTAGTATTGGGATTTGTGGGTTTTTATTGTATTTTGTGATTGGTAGTGATTATATGTTTGTATGTTAGGAGGAGGATTTGTAGAAGAAGCTTTTTGATATTAGCTGTGAGACCGTCTGATTGTGTTGCTTTCCAGGTAGGGTTTCCCTACTCAGTATTACCATCATAATGTGTTGTTGATGTGTTGTGGTTGTTGAGTATTATCGTAATTGTATTGTGATGGTTGTTGATTGTGATTGTTTGTCTCTAGTTCTCGAGATGCGTTCTCGGCTGAGTGGAGTCACTTGCGGGAGTGGCTTCACGCCCTAGTTTCGCCCTTCGTTGAACCCGCCACGGAAGGGGATGTGCACATTAATGGGACAGGGTTATCGCTCGGTATGATGAGCGAGGCTTAGGTGGGAACGGCTGCGGTCTCCCACTGGCAGGGCTGGTCCAGTGGACAGTCGGTGACGGAGGTTGATGGGAGTGGCGTGATTGTGTGTGTGTGTGTGATTGTATGAGCTGCATGTTTACCGTATTGTTAATTTATATATATATTGTGAGATTAGTACTGACCCCGTTTAATGTTTTAAAAACTGTGGTGATCCATTCGGGGATGGTGAGCAGTTATTGAGCAGGTATGAGTTGAGTTACTGGGATAGCTGGGATGTGCCACCGTCTGATGAAAGAAGTCTTCCGTTGTAGCTTAGTAGTTTAATAAACATTTCAATTAATTCAGTAGACAGTTGGTTTGAGAACTTGTATTTCGTATTTTGGTTTTGGTTTCGGATTGTAACCTTCCGCTAAAGTTTTTGTATTTAAATGTTGTTTCGTTATTATCTATTTGATTATCATTGCCTCGGGTAACCGAGATGGTAGCATCCTTATACCTGAGTGGTCCTGATAAGGCACTTGGAGTATGGGGGTGTTACACTGTAATAGTACGGTTTTATGAGTCTCTGGGTACTCTATCAAGTAGGCCTTACTCTGTCGAGTAAGGGTGAGTTGCAGTTTAAAATAGTTTTTGACCTGTTGGGTACTCGATCGAGGAACGTAGATACTCGATCGAGTAAGGGGGCACTCGATCGAGTACCTTAGCTACTCGATCGAGTAGCCGGTTTACGGGGGATGATTTCTCGTGTTTTGTTAATAATGCGATTAAAGTATATATTACTTCCGTCGTTGTTCTTTAAACACTTTTTAAAACCTAATTACTGAGAAAAGAGAAATCAAACTACGTTCTTCGCTTCAATCGCATTATTGGCAAATCCCGGAGTTTGGAAGGTCGGATTTCACCTTTCTTTATACCGTTGTGATCCATGCGCCGAGGGTAAGATCTACGTACAATTTTTATAGTATTTCCTTAAAGTTGGTTAAACCCTAGTATTGGGATTTGGGGGTTTTTATTGTATTTTGTGATTGGTAGTGATTATATTATTGTATGTTAGGAGGAGGATTTGTAGAAGAAGCTTTTTGATATCAGCTATGAGACCGTCTGATTGTGTTGCTTTCCAAGTAGGGTTTCCCTACTCAGTATTAGCATCATAATGTGTTGTTGATGTGTTGTGGTTGTTGAGTGTTATCGTAATTGTATTGTGATGGTTGTTGATTGTGATTGTTTGTCTCTGGTTCTCGAGATGCGTTCTCGGCAGAGTGGAGTCACTTGCGGGAGTGGCTTCACGCCCTAGTTTTGCCCTTCGTGGAACCCGCCACGGAAGAGGATGTGCACATTAATGGGACAGGGTTATCAGTCGGTATGATGAGCGGGGCTTAGGTGGGAACGGCTGTGGTCTCCCACTGGCAGGGCTGGTCCAGTGGACAGTCGGTGACGGAGGTTGATGGGAGTGGCGTGATTGTGTGTGTGTGTGATTGTATGAGCTGCATGTTTACCGTATTTTTAATTTATATATATATTGTGAGATTAGTACTGACCCCGTTTAATGTTTTAAAAACTGTGATGATCCATTCGGGGATGGTGAGCAGTTATTGAGCAGGTATGAGTTGAGTTACTGGGATAGCTGGGATGGGCCACCGTCTGATGGAAGAAGTCTTCCGCTGTAGCTTAGTAGTTTAATAAACATTTCAATTAATTCAGTAGACAGTTGGTTTGAGAACATGTATTTCGTATTTTGGTTTTTGTTTCGGATTGTAACCTTCCGCTAAAGTTTTTATATTTAAATGTTGTTTCGTTATTGTCTATTTGATTATCATTGCCTCGGGTAACCGAGATGGTAACATCCTTATACCTACGTGGTCCTGTTAAGGCACTTGAAGTATGGGGGTGTTACACTGTAATACTACGGTTTTATGAGTCTCTGGGTACTCTATCAAGTAGGCCTTACTCTGTCGAGTAAGGGTGAGTTGCAGTTTAAAATAGTTTCTGACCTGTTGGGTACTCGATCGAGTAACGTAGATACTCGATCGAGTAAGGGGGCACTCGATCGAGTACCTTAACTACTCGATCGAGTAGCCGGTTTACGGGGGCTGATTTCTCGGGTTTTGTTAATAATGCGATTAAAGTATATATTACTTCCGTCATTGTTCTTTAAACACTTTTTAAAACCTAATTAGTGAGAAAAGAGAAATCCAACTACGTTCTTCGCTTAAATCGCATTGTTGGCAAATCCCGGAGTTAGGAAGGTCGGATTTCACTTTTCTTTATACTGTTGTGATCCTTGCGTCGAGGGTAAGATCTACGTACCATTTTTATAGTATTTCCTTAAAGTTGGTTGAACCCTAGTATTGGGATTTGGGGTTTTTATTGTATTTTGTGACTGGTAGTAATTATATGTTTGTATGTTAGGAGGAGGATTTGTAGAAGAAGCTTTTTGATATCAGCTGTGAGACCGTCTGATTGTGTTGCTTTCCAGGTAGGGTTTCCCTACTCAGTATTTGCCTCATAATGTGTTGTTGATGTGTTGTGGTTGTTGAGTATTATCGTAATTGTATTGTGACGGTTGTTGATTGTGATTGTTTGTCTCTGGTTCTCGAGATGCGTTCTCGGTTGAGTGAAGTCACTTGCGGGAGTGGCTTCACGCCCTAGTTTCGCCCTTCGTGGAACCCGCCACGGAAGGGGATGTGCACATTAATGGGATAGGGTTATCGCTCGGTATGATGAGCCGGGCTTAGGTGGGAACGGCTGCGGTCCCCCACTGGCAGGGCTGGTCTAGTGGACAGTCGGTGACGGAGATTGATGGGAGTGGCGTGATTGTGTGTGTTTGTGATTGTATGAGCTGCATGTTTACCGTATTGTTGGTTTATATATATATTGTGAGCTTAGTCGACCCGTTTAATGTTTTAAAAACTGTGGTGATCCATTCGGGGATGGTGAGCAGTTATTGAGCAGGTATGAGTTGAGTTACTGGGATAGCTGGGATGGGCCACCGTCTGATGAAAGAAGTCTTCCGCTGTAGCTTAGTAGTTTAATAAACATTTCAATTAATTCAGTAGACAGTTGGTTTGAGAACATGTATTTCGTATTTTGGTTTTTGTTTCGGATTGTAACCTTCCGCTAAAGTTTTTGTATTTAAATGTTGTTTCGTTATTGTCTATTTGATTATCATTGCCTCAGGTAACCGAGATGGTAGCATCCTTATACCTGAGTGGTCCTGTTAAGGCACTTGGAGTATGGGGGTGTTACACTGTAATAGTACGGTTTTATGAGTCTCTGGGTACTCTATCAAGTAGGCCTTACTCTGTCGAGTAAGGGTGAGTTGCAGTTTAAAATAGTTTCTGACCTGTTGGGTACTCGATCGAGTAACATAGATACTCGATCGAGTAAGGGGGCACTCGATCGAGTACCTTAGCTACTCGATCGAGTAGCCGTTTACGGGGGATGATTTCTCGGGTTTTGTTAATAATGCGATTAAAGTATATATTACTTCCGTCATTGTTCTTTAAACACTTTTTAAAACCTAATTAGTGAGAAAAGAGAAATCCAACTACGTTCTTCGCTTCAATCGCATTGTTGGCAAATCCCGGAGTTTGGAAGGTCGGATTTCACTTTTCTTTATACCGTTGTGATCCTTGCGTCGAGGGTAAGATCTACTTACCATTTTTATAGTATTTCCTTAAAGTTGGTTAAACCCTAGTATTGGGATTTGGGGGTTTTTATTGTATTTTGTGACTGGTAGTAATTATATGTTTGTATGTTAGGAGGAGGATTTGTAGAAGAAGCTTTTTGATATCAGCTGTGAGACCGTCTGATTGTGTTGCTTTCCAGGTAGGGTTTCCCTACTCAGTATTTGCCTCATAATGTGTTGTTGATGTGTTGTGGTTGTTGAGTATTATCGTAATTGTATTGTGACGGTTGTTGATTGTGATTGTTTGTCTCTGGTTCTCGAGATGCGTTCTCGGTTGAGTGAAGTCACTTGCGGGAGTGGCTTCACGCCCTAGTTTCGCCCTTCGTGGAACCCGCCACGGAAGGGGATGTGCACATTAATGGGATAAGGTTATCGCTCGGTATGATGAGCCGGGCTTAGGTGGGAACGGCTGCGGTCCCCCACTGGCAGGGCTGGTCTAGTGGACAGTCGGTGACGGAGATTGATGGGAGTGGCGTGATTGTGTGTGTTTGTGATTGTATGAGCTGCATGTTTACCGTATTGTTGGTTTATATATATATTGTGAGCTTAGTACTGACCCCGTTTAATGTTTTAAAAACTGTGGTGATCCATTCGGGGATGGTGAGCAGTTATTGAGCAGGTATGAGTTGAGTTACTGGGATAGCTGGGATGGGCCACCGTCTGATGAAAGAAGTCTTCCGCTGTAGCTTAGTAGTTTAATAAAAATTTCAATTAATTCAGTAGACAGTTGGTTTGAGAACATGTATTTCGTATTTTGGTTTTGGTTTCGGATTGTAACCTTCCGCTAAAGTTTTTGTATTTAAATGTTGTTTCGTTATTGTCTATTTGATTATCATTGCCTCGGGTAACCGAGATGGTAGCATCCTTATACCTGAGTGGTCCTGTTAAGGGACTTGGAGTATGGGGGTGTTACACTGTAATACTACGGTTTTATGAGTCTCTGGGTACTCTATCAAGTAGGCCTTACTCTGTCGAGTAAGGGTGAGTTGCAGTTTAAAATAGTTTCTGACCTGTTGGGTACTCGATCGAGTAACGTAGATACTTGATCGAGTAAGGGGGCACTCGATCGAGTACCTTAGCTACTCGATCGAGTAGCCGGTTTACGGGGGATGATTTCTCGCGTTTTGTTAATAATGCGATTTAAAGTATATATTACTTCCGTCATTGTTCTTTAAACACTTTTTAAAACCTAATTAGTGAGAAAAGAGAAATCAAACTACGTTCTTCGCTTCAATCGCATTGTTGGCAAATCCCGGAATTTGGAAGGTCAGATTTCACCTTTCTTTATACCGTTGTGATCCTTGCGTCGAGGATAAGATCTACGTACCATTTTTATAGTATTTCCTTAAAGTTGGTGAAACCCTAGTATTGAGATTTGGGGGTTTTTATTGTATTTTTTGATTGGTAGTGATTATATGTTTGTATGTTAAGAGGAGGATTTGTAGAAGAAGCTTTTTGATATCAGCTGTGAGACTGTCTGATTGTGTTGCTTTCCAGGTAGGGTTTCCCTACCCAGTATTAGCCTCATAATGTGTTGTTGATGTGTTGTGGTTGTTGAGTATTATCGTAATTGTTTTGTGATGGTTGTTGATTGTGATTGTTTGTCTCTGGTTCTCGAGATGCGTTCTCGGCTGAGTGGAGTCACTTGCGGGAGTGGCTTCACGCCCTAGTTTCGCGCTTCGTGGAACCCGCCACGGAAGGGGATGTGCACATTAATGGGGCAGGGTTATCGCTCGGTATGATGAGTGGGGCTTAACTGGGAACGGCTGCGGTCCCCCACTGGCAGGGCTGGTCCAGTGAACAGTCGGTGACGGAGATTGATGGGAGTGGCGTGATTGTGTGTGTGTGATTATCTGAGCTGCATGTTTACCGTATTGTTGGTTTATATATATATTGTGAGATTAGTATCGACCCGTTTAATGTTTTAAAAATGTGGTGATCCATTCGGGGATGGTGAGCGATTATTGAGCGGTATGAGTTGAGTTCTTTGGGATAGGTGGGATGTGCCACCGTCTGATGATAGAAGTCTTCCGCTATAGCTTAGTAGTTTAATAAACATTTCAGTTAATTCAGTAGACAGTTGGTTTGAGAACATGTGTTTCGTATTTTGGTTTTGGTTTCGGATTGTAACCTTTCGCTAAAATTTTTGTATTTAAATGTTGTTTCATTATTGTCTATTTGATTATCATTGCCTCGGGTAACCGAGATGGTAGCATCCTTATACCTGAGTGGTCCTGGTAAGGCACTTGGAGTATTGGGGTGTTACACCGCAATACTACGGTTTTATGAGTCTCCGGGTACTCTATCGAGTAGGCCTTACTCGTCGAGTAAGGGTGAGTTGCGATTTAAAATAGTTTCGACCGATTGGGTACTCGATCGAGTAACGTAGATACTCGATCGAGTAAGGGGGCACTCGATCGAGTACCTTAGCTACTCGATCGAGTAGCCGGTTTACGGGGGATGATTTCTCGGGTTTTGTTAATAATGCGATTAAAGTATATATTACTTCCGTCATTGTTCTTTAAACACTTTTTAAAACCTAATTACTGAGATAAGAGAAATCAAACTACGTTCTTCGCTTCAATCGCATTATTGGCAAATCCCGGAGTTTGGAAGGTCGGATTTCACCTTTCTTTATACCGTTGTGATCCATGCGTCGAGGGTAAGATCTACGTACAATTTTTATAGTATTTCCTTAAAGTTGGTTAAACCCTAGTATTGGGATTTGGGAGTTTTTATTGAATTTTGTGATTGGTAGTGATTATATGTTTGTATGTTAGGAGGAGGATTTGTAGAAGAAGCTTTTTTATATCAGCTCTGAGACTGTCTGATTGTGTTGCTTTCCAGGTAGGGTTTCCCTACTCAGTATTAGCCTCATAATGTGTTGTTGATGTCTTGTGGTTTTTGTGTATTATCGTAATTGTATTGTGACGGTTGTTGATTGTGATTGTTCGTCTCTGGTTCTCGAGATGCGTTCTCGGCTGAATGGAGCCACTTGCGGGAGTGGCTTCACGCCCTAGTTTTGCCCTTCGTGGAACCCGCCACGGAATGGGATGTGCAAATTAATGGGACAGGGTTATCGCTCGGTATGATGAGCGGGGCTTAGGTGGGAACGGCTGCGGTCCCCCACTGGCAGGGCTGGTCCAGTGGACAGTCGGTGACGGAGATTGATGGGAGTGGCGTGATTATGTGTGTGTGTGATTATCTGAGCTGCATGTTTACCGTATTGTTGGTTTATATATATATTGTGAGATTAGTACTGACCCCGTTTAATGTTTTAAAAACTGTGGTGATCCATTCGGGGATGGTGAGCAGTTATTGAGCAGGTATGAGTTGAGTTACTGGGATAGTTGGGATGTGCCACCGTCTGATGAAAGAAGTCTTCCCCTATAGCTTAGTAGTTTAATAAACATTTCAGTTAATCCAGTAGACAGTTTGTTTGAGAACATGTATTTCGTATTTTTGTTTTGGTTTCGGATTGTAACCTTCCGCTAAAGTTTTTGTATTTAAATGTTGTTTCGTTATTGTCTATTTGATTATCCTTGCCTCGGGTAACCGAGATGGTAGCATCCTTATACCTGAGTGGTCCTGGTAAGGCACTTGGAGTATGGGGGTTTTACACTGTAATACTACGGTTTTATGAGTCTCTGGGTACTCTATCAAGTAGGCCTGACTCTGTCGAGTATGGGTGAGTTGTTGTTTAAAATAGTTTCTGACCAGTTGGGTACTCGATCGAGTAACGTAGATACTCGATCGAGTAAGGGGGCACTCGATCGAGTACCTTAGCTACTCGATCGAGTAGTCGGTTTACGGGGGATGATTTCTCGGGTTTTCTTAATAATGCGATTAAAGTATATATTACTTCCGTCATTGTTCTTTAAACACTTTTTAAAACCTAATTACTGAGATAAGAGAAATCAAACTACGTTCTTCGCTTCAATCGCATTATTGGCAAATCCCGGAGTTTGGAAGGTCGGATTTCACCTTTCTTTATACCGTTGTGATCCATGCGTCGAGGGTAAGATCTACGTACAATTTTTATAGTATTTCCTTAAAGTTGGTTAAACCCTAGTATTGGGATTTGGGAGTTTTTATTGAATTTTGTGATTGGTAGTGATTATATGTTTGTATGTTAGGAGGAGGATTTGTAGAAGAAGCTTTTTTATATCAGCTCTGAGACTGTCTGATTGTGTTGCTTTCCAGGTAGGGTTTCCCTACTCAGTATTAGCCTCATAATGTGTTGTTGATGTCTTGTGGTTTTTGTGTATTATCGTAATTGTATTGTGACGGTTGTTGATTGTGATTGTTCGTCTCTGGTTCTCGAGATGCGTTCTCGGCTGAATGGAGCCACTTGCGGGAGTGGCTTCACGCCCTAGTTTTGCCCTTCGTGGAACCCGCCACGGAATGGGATGTGCAAATTAATGGGACAGGGTTATCGCTCGGTATGATGAGCGGGGCTTAGGTGGGAACGGCTGCGGTCCCCCACTCGGCGGTCGGTCCAAAGGACGATCGGTGATGCGATTGATGGGAGTGGCGTGATTGTGTGTGTGTGTGATTGTATGAGCTGCATGTTTACCGTATTGTTGGTTTATATATATATTGTGAGATTAGTACTGACCCCGTTTAATGTTTTAAAAACTGTGGTGATCCATTCGGGGATGGTGAGCAGTTATTGAGCAGGTATGAGTTGAGTTACTGGGATAGTTGGGATGTGCCACCGTCTGATGAAAGAAGTCTTCCCCTATAGCTTAGTAGTTTAATAAACATTTCAGTTAATCCAGTAGACAGTTTGTTTGAGAACATGTATTTCGTATTTTTGTTTTGGTTTCGGATTGTAACCTTCCGCTAAAGTTTTTGTATTTAAATGTTGTTTCGTTATTGTCTATTTGATTATCCTTGCCTCGGGTAACCGAGATGGTAGCATCCTTATACCTGAGTGGTCCTGGTAAGGCACTTGGAGTATGGGGGTTTTACACTGTAATACTACGGTTTTATGAGTCTCTGGGTACTCTATCAAGTAGGCCTGACTCTGTCGAGTATGGGTGAGTTGTTGTTTAAAATAGTTTCTGACCTGTTGGGTACTCGATCGAGTAACATAGATATTCGATCGAGTAAGGGGGCACTCGATCGAGTACCTTAGCTACTCGATCGAGTAGCCGGTTTACGGGGGATGATTTCTCGGGTTTTGTTAATAATGCGATTAAAGTATATATTACTTCCGTCATTGTTCTTTAAGCACTTTTTAAAACCTAATTAGTGAGGAAAGAGAAATCAAACTACGTTCTTCCCTTCAATCGCATTGTTGGCAAATCCCGGAGTTTGGAAGGTCGGATTTCACCTTTCTTTATACCGTTGTGATCCTTGCGTCGAGGGTAAGATCTACGTACCATTTTTATATTATTTCCTTAAAGTTGGTTAAACCCTAGTATTGGGATTTGGGGGTTTTTATTGTATTTTGTGATTGGTAGTAATTATATGTTTGTATGTTAGGAGGAGGATTTGTAGAAGAAGATTTTTGATATTAGCTGTGAGACCGTCTGATTGTGTTGCTTTCCAGGTAGGGTTTCCCTACTCAGTATTAGCCTCATAATGTGTTGTTGATGTGTTGTGGTTGTTGAGTATTATCGTAATTGTATTGTGACGGTTGTTGATTATGATTGTTTGTCTCTGGTTCTCGAGATGCGTTCTCGGCTGAGTGGAGTCACTTGCGGGATTGGCTTCACGCCCTAGTTTCGCCTTTCGTGGAACCCGCCACGGAAGGGGATGTGCACATTAATGGGACAGGGTTATCGCTCGGTATGATGAGCGGGGCTTAGGTGGGAACGGATGCGGTCCCCCACTGACAGGGCTGGTCCAGTGGACACTCGGTGACGGAGATTGATGGGAGTGGCGTGATTGTGTGTGTGTGTAATTGTATGAGCTGCATGTTTACTGTATTCTTGGTTTATATATATATATATATATATATATATATATATATATATATATATATATATATATATATATATTGTGAGATTAGTCTTGACCCGTTTAATGTTTTAATAACTATGGTGATCCATTCGGGGATGGTGAGCAGTTATTGAGCAGGTATGAGTTGAGTTACTGGGATAGCTAGGATGTGCCACCGTCTGATGATAGAAGTCTTCCGCTGTAGCTTAGTAGTTTAATAAACATTTCAGCTAATTCAGTAGACTGTTGGTTTGAGAACATGTGTTTCGTATTTTGGTTTTGGTTTCGGATTATAACCTTTCGCTAAAGTTTTTCAATTTAAATGTTGTTTCATT
This sequence comes from Silene latifolia, assembly GCF_048544455.1. Lineage (NCBI taxonomy): Eukaryota > Viridiplantae > Streptophyta > Magnoliopsida > Caryophyllales > Caryophyllaceae > Silene > Silene latifolia. The sequence goes on along the minus strand of NC_133538.1, from coordinate 478,571,048 downwards.
ATTGTCTATTTGATTATCATTGCCTCGGGTAACCGAGATGGTAGCATCCTTATACCTGAGTGGTCCTGGTAAGGCACTTGGAGTATGGGGGTGTTACAACGCAATACTACGGTTTTATGAGTCTCGGGTACTCTATCGAATAGGCCTTACTCACGAGTAAGGGTGAGTTGCGATTTAAAATTGTTTCGACTGTTGGGTACTCGATCGAGTAACGTAGATACTCGATCGAGTAAGGGGCACTCGATCGAGTACCTTAGCTACTCGATCGAGTAGCGATTCTGAGGGGATGATTTCTCGGGTTTTGTTAATAATGCGATTAAAGTATATATTACTTCCGTCATTGTTCTTTAAACACTTTTTAAAACCTAATTACTGAGAAAAGAGAAATCAAACTACGTTCTTCGCTTCAATCGCATTATTGGCAAATCCCGGAGTTTGGAAGGTCGGATTTCACCTTTCTTTGTACCGTTGTGATCCATGCGTCAAGGGTAAGATCTACGTATAATTTTTATAGTATTTCGTTAAAGTTGGTTAAACCCTAGAATTGGGATTTGGGGGTTTTTATTGTATTTTGTGATTGGTAGTGATTATATGTTTGTATGTTAGGAGGAGGATTTGTAGAAGAAGCTTTTTGATATCAGCTGTGAGACCGTCTGATTGAGTTGCTTTCCGGTAGGGTTTCCTACTCGATTAGCCTCATAATGTGTTGTTGATGTGTTGTGGTTGTTGAGTATTATCGTAATTGTATTGTGACGGTTGTTGATTGTGATTGTTCGTCTCTGGTTCTCGAGATGCGTTCTCGGCTGAGTGGAGTCACTTGCGGGAGTGGCTTCACGCCCTAGTTTTGCCCTTCGTGGAACCTGCCACGGAAGGGGATGTGCACATTAATGGGACAGGGTTATCGCTCGGTATGATGAGCGGGGCTTAGGTGGGAACGGCTGCGGTCCCCCATGGCGCGTAAGCGTGTCCAAAGTGGACGATCGGTGACGGAGATTGATAGGGAGTGGCGTGATTGTGTGTGTGTGTGATTGTAGGAGCTGCATGTTTACCGTATTGTTGGTTTATATATATATTGTGAGATTAGTACTGACCCCGTTTAATGTTTTAAAAACTTTGGTGATCCATTCGGGGATGGTGAGCAGTTATTGAGCAGGTATGAGTTGAGTTACTGGGATAGTTGGGATGTGCCACCGTCTGATGAAAGAAGTCTTCCGCTATAGCTTAGTAGTTTAATAAACATTTCAGTTAATTCAGTAGACAGTTGGTTTGAGAACATGTATTTCGTATTTTCGTTTTGGTTTCAGATTGTAACCTTCCGCTAAAGTTTTTGTATTTAAATGTTGTTTCGTTATTGTCTATTTGATTATCATTGCCTCGGGTAACCGAGATGGTAGCATCCTTATACCTGAGTGGTCCTGGTAAGGCACTTGGAGTATGGGGGTTTTACACTGTAATACTACGGTTTTATGAGTCTCTGGGTACTCTATCGAGTAGGCCTTACGCTGTCGAGTAAGGGTGAGTTGCAGTTTAAAATAGTTTCTGAACTGTTGGGTACTCGATCGAGAAACGTAGATACTCGATCGAGTAAGGGGCACTCGATCGAGTACCTTAGCTACTCGATCGAGTAGCCGGTTTACGGGGGATGATTTCACGGGTTTTGTTAAGAATGCGATTAAACTATATATTACTTCCACCATTGTTCTTTAAACACTTTTTAAAACCTAATTACTGAGAAAAGAGAAATCAAACTACGTTCTTCGCTTCAATCGCATTGTTGGCAAATCAGGGAATTTGGAAGGTCGGATTTCACCTTTCTTTATACCGTTGTGATCCTTGCGTCGAGGGTATGATCTACGTACCATTTTTATAGTATTTCCTTAAAGTTGGTTAAACCCTAGTATTGGGATTTGGGAGTTTTTATTGTATTTTGTGATTGGTAGTGATTATATGTTTGTATGTTAGGAGGAGGATTTGTAGAAGAAGCTTTTTGATATCAGCTGTGAGACCGTCTGATTGTGTTGCTTTCCAGGTAGGGTTTCCCTACTTAGTATTAGCCTCATAATGTGCTTTTGATGTGTTGTGGTTGTTGAGTATTATCGTAATTGTATTATGACGGTTGTTGATTGTGATTGTTCGTCTCTGTTTCTCGAGATGCGTTCTCGGCTGAGTGGAGTCACTTGCGGGAGTGGCTTCACGCCCTAGTTTTGCCCTTCGTGGAATCCGCCACGGAAGGAGATGTGCACATTAATGGGATAGGGTTATCGCTCGGTATGATGAGCGGGGCTTAGTTGGGAACGGCTGCGGTCCCCCACTGGCAGGGCTGGTCCAGTGGACAGTCGGTGACGTAGATTGATGGGAGTGGCGTGATTGTGTGTGTGTGATTGTATGAGCTGCATGTTTACCGTATTGTTGGTTTATATATATATATTGTGAGATTAGTACTGACCCCGTTTAATGTTTTAAAAACTGTGGTGATCCATTCGGGGATGGTGAGTAGTTATTGAGCAGGTATGAGTTGAGTTACTGGGATAGCTGGGATGTGCCACCGTCTGATGATAGAAGTCTTCCATTGTAGCTTAGTAGTTTAATAAACATTTCAGTTAATTCAGTAGACAGTTGGTTTGAGAACATGTATTTCGTATTTTGGTTTTGGTTTCGGATTGTAACCTTCTGCTAAATTATTTCTATTTAAATGTTGTTTTGTTATTGTCTATTTGATTATCATTGCCTCGGGTAACCGAGATGGTAGCATCCTTATACCTGAGTGGTCCTGGTAAGGCACTTGGAGTATGGGGGTGTTACACTGTAATACTACGGTTTTATGAGTCTCTGGGTACTCTATCGAGTAGGCCTTACTCTGTCGAGTAAGGGTGAGTTGCAGTTTAAAATAGTTTCTGACCTGTTGGGTTCTCGATCGAGTAACGTAGATACTCGATCGAGTAAGGGGGCACTCGATCGAGTACCTTAGCTACTCGATCGAGTAGCCGGTTTACGGGGGTTGATTTCTCGGGTTTTGTTAATAATTCGATTAAAGTATGTTTTACTTCCGTCATTGTTCTTTAAACACTTTTTAAAACCTAATTACTGAGAAAAGAGAAATCAAACTACGTTCTTCGCTTCAATCGCATTGTTGGCAAATCCCGGAGTTTGGAAGGTCGGATTTCACCTTTCTTTATACCGTTGTGATCCTTGCGTCGAGGGTAAGATCTACGTACCATTTTTATTGTATTTCCTTAAAGTTGGTTAAACCTTAGTATTTGGATTTGGGGGTTTTTATTGTATTTTGTGATTGGTAGTGATTATATGTTTGTATGTTAGGAGGAGGATTTGTAGAAGAAGCTTTTTGATATCAGCTGTGAGATCGTCTGATTGTGTTGCTTTCCAGGTAGGGTTTCCCTACTCAATATTAGCCTCATAATGTGTTGTTGATGTGTTGTGGTTGTTGAGTATTATAGTAATTGTATTGTGACGGTTGTTGATTGTGATTGTTTGTCTCTGGTTCTCGAGATGCGTTCTCGGCTGAGTGGAGTCACTTGCGGGATTGGCTTCACGCCCTAGTTTCGCCTTTCGTGGAACCCGCCACGGAAGGGGATGTGCACATTAATGGGATAGGGTTATCGCTCGGTATGATGAGCGGGGCTTAGGTGGGAACGGATGCGGTCCCCCACTGACAGGGCTGGTCCAGTGGACAGTCGGTGACGGAGATTGATGGGAGTGGCGTGATTGTGTGTGTGTGTAATTGTATGAGCTGCATGTTTACCATATTCTTGGTTTATATATATATATATATATATTGTGAGATTAGTACTGACCCCGTTTAATGTTTTAATAACTATGGTGATCCATTCGGGGATGGTGAGCAGTTATTGAGCAGGTATGAGTTGAGTTACTGGGATAGCTTGGATGTGCCACCGTCTGATGATAGAAGTCTTCCGCTGTAGCTTAGTACTTTAATAAAGATTTCAGTTAATTCAGTAGACAGTTGGTTTGAGAACATGTATTTCGTATTTTGGTTTTAGTTTCGGATTATAACCTTCCGCTAAAGTATTTCTATTTAAATGTTGTTTCGTTATTGTCTATTTGATTATCATTGCCTCGGGTAACCGAGATGGTAGCATCCTTATACCTGAGTGGTTCTGGTAAGGCACTTGAAGTATGGGGGTGTTACAGTGTAATACTACGGTTTTATGAGTCTCTGGGTACTCTATCGAGTAGGCCTTACGCTGTCGAGTAAGGGTGAGTTGCAGTTTAAAATAGTTTCTGACCTGTTTGGTACTCGATCGAGTAACGTAGATACTCGATCGAGTAAGGGGGCACTCGATCGAGTACCTTAGCTACTCGATCGAGTAGCCGGTTTATGGGGGATGATTTCTCGGGTTTTGTTAATAATGCGATTAAAGTATATATTACTTCCGTCATTGTTCTTTAAACACTTTTTAAAACCTAATTACTGAGAAAAGAGAAATCAAACTACGTTCTTCGCTTCAATCGCATTATTGGCAAATCCCGGAGTTTGGAAGGTCGGATTTCACCTTTCTTTATACCGTTGTGATCCATGCGTCGAGGGTAAGATCTACGTACAATTTTTATAGTATTTACTTAAAGTTGGTTAAACCCTAGTATTGTGATTTGGGGGTTTTTATTGTATTTTGTGATTGGAAGTGATTATATTATTGTATGTTAGGAGGAGGATTTGTAGAAGAAGCTTTTTGATATCAGCTATGAGACCGTCTGATTGTGTTGCTTTCCAGGTAGGGTTTCCCTACTCAGTATTAGCATCATAATGTGTTGTTGATGTGTTGTGGTTGTTGAGTGTTATCGTAATTGTATTGTGATGGTTGTTGATTGTGATTGTTTGTCTCTGGTTCTCGAGATGCGTTCTCGGCTGAGTGGAGTCACTTGCGGGAGTGGCTTCACGCCCTAGTTTTCCCATTCGTGGAACCCGCCACGGAAGGGGATGTGCACATTAATGGGACAGGGTTATCGCTCAGTATGATGAGCGGGGCTTAGGTGGGAACGGCTGTGGTCTCCCACTGGCAGGGCTGGTCTAGTGGACAGTCGGTGACGGAGGTTGATGGGAGTGGCGTGATTGTGTGTGTGTGTGATTGTATGAGCTGCATGTTTACCGTATTGTTAATTTATATATATATTGTGAGATTAGTACTGACCCCGTTTAATGTTTTAAAAACTGTGGTGATCCATTCGGGGATGGTGAGCGCTTATTGAGCGGTATGAGTTGAGTTCTTTGAGGATAGGTGGGATGGGCCACCGTCCGATGAAAGAAGTCTTCCGCTGTAGCTTAGTAGTTTAATAAACATTTCAATTAATTCAGTAGACAGTTGGTTTGAGAACATGTATTTCGTATTTTGGTTTTTGTTTCGGATTGTAACCTTCCGCTAAAGTTTTTGTATTTAAATGTTGTTTCGTTATTGTCTATTTGATTATCATTGCCTCGGGTAACCGAGATGGTAGCATCCTTATACCTACGTGGTCCTGTTAAGGCACTTGAAGTATGGGGGTGTTACACTGTAATACTACGGTTTTATGAGTCTCTGGGTACTCTATCAAGTAGGCCTTACTCTGTCGAGTAAGGGTGAGTTGCAGTTTAAAATAGTTTCTGACCTGTTGGGTACTCGATCGAGTAACGTAGATACTCGATCGAGTAAGGGGGCACTCGATCAAGTACCTTAACTACTCGATCGAGTAGCCGGTTTACGGGGGATGATTTCTCGGGTTTTGTTAATAATGCGATTAAAGTATATATTACTTCCGTCATTGTTCTTTAAACACTTTTTAAAACCTAATTAGTGAGAAAAGAGAAATCCAACTACGTTCTTCGCTTAAATCGCATTGTTGGCAAATCCCGGAGTTAGGAAGGTCGGATTTCACTTTTCTTTATACCGTTGTGATCCTTGCGTCGAGGGTAAGATCTACGTACCATTTTTATAGTATTTCCTTAAAGTTGGTTAAACCCTAGTATTGGGATTTGGGGTTTTTATTGTATTTTGTGACTGGTAGTAATTATATGTTTGTATGTTAGGAGGAGGATTTGTAGAAGAAGCTTTTGATATCACCGTGAGACCGTCTGATTATTGTGTTGCTTTCCAGGTAGGGTTTCCCTACTCAGTATTTGCCTCATAATGTGTTGTTGATGTGTTGTGGTTGTTGAGTATTATCGTAATTGTATTGTGACGGTTGTTGATTGTGATTGTTTGTCTCTGGTTCTCGAGTTGCGTTCTCGGTTGAGTGAAGTCACTTGCGGGAGTGGCTTCACGCCCTAGTTTCGCCCTTCGTGGAACCCGCCACGGAAGGGGATGTGCACATTAATGGGATAGGGTTATCGCTCGGTATGATGAGCCGGGCTTAGGTGGGAACGGCTGCGGTCCTCCACTGGCAGGGCTGGTCTAGTGGACAGTCGGTGACGGAGATTGATGGGAGTGGCGTGATTGTGTGTGTTTGTGATTGTATGAGCTGCATGTTTACCGTATTGTTGGTTTATATATATATTGTGAGCTTAGTACTGACCCCGTTTAATGTTTTAAAAACTGTGGTGATCCATTCGAGGATGGTGATCAGTTATTGAGCAGGTATGAGTTGAGTTACTGGGATAGCTGGGATGTGCCACCGTCTGATGAAAGAAGTCTTCCGCTGTAGCTTAGTAGTTTAATAAAAATTTCAATTAATTCAGTAGACAGTTGGTTTGAGAACATGTATTTCGTATTTTGGTTTTGGTTTCGGATTGTAACCTTCCGCTAAAGTTTTTGTATTTAAATGTTGTTTCGTTATTGTCTATTTGATTATCATTGCCTCGGGTAACCGAGATGGTAGCATCCTTATACCTGAGTGGTCCTGTTAAGGCACTTGGAGTATGGGGTGTTTACAACTTTGTAATAGTACGGTTTTATGAGTCTCGGGTAATCTATCAAGTAGGCCTTACTCGTCGAGTAAGGGTGAGTTGCGCTTTAAAATAGTTTCTGACCTGTTGGGTACTCGATCGAGTAACGTAGATACTCGATCGAGTAAGGGGGCACTCGATCGAGTACCTTAGCTACTCGATCGAGTAGCCGTTTACGGGGGATGATTTCTCGGGTTTTTTTAATAATGCGATTAAAGTATATATTACTTCCGTCATTGTTCTTTAAACACTTTTTAAAACCTAATTACTGAGAAAAGAGAAATCAAACTACGTTCTTCGCTTCAATCGCATTATTGGCAAATCCCGGAGTTTGGAAGGTCGGATTTTACCTTTCTTTATACCGTTGTGATCCATGCGTCGAGGGTAAGATCTACGTACAATTTTTATAGTATTTCCTTAAAGTTGGTTAAACCCTCGTATTGGGATTCGGGGTTTTTATTGTATTTTGTGATTGGTAGTGATTATATGTTTGTATGTTAGGAGGAGGAATTGTAGAAGAAGCTTTTTGATATCAGCTATGAGACCGTCTGATTGTGTTGCTTTCCAGGTAAGGTTTCCCTACTTAGTATTAGAAATAATGTGTTGTTGATGTGTTGTGGTTGTTGAGTGTTATCGTAATTGTATTGTGATGGTTGTTGATTGTGATTGTTTGTCTCTGGTTCTCGAGATGCGTTCTCGGCTGAGTGGAGTCACTTGCGGGAGTGGCTTCACGCCCTAGTTTCGCCCTTCGTGGAACCCGCTACGGAAGGGGATGTGCACATTAATGGGACAGGGTTATCGCTCGGTATGATGAGCGGGGCTTAGGTGGGAACGGATGTGGTCTCCCACTGGCAGGGGTGGTCCAGTGGACAGTCGGTGACGGAGGTTGATGGGAGTGGCGTGATTGTGTGTGTGTGTGATTGTATGAGCTGCATGTTTACCGTATTTTTAATTTATATATATATTGTGAGATTAGTACTGACCCCGTTTAATGTTTTAAAAACTGTGGTGATCGATTCGGGGATGGTGAGCAGTTATTGAGCAGGTATGAGTTGAGTTACTGGGATAGCTGGGATGGGCCACCGTCTGATGAAAGAAGTCTTCCGCTGTAGCTTAGTAGTTTAATAAACATTTCAATTAATTCAGTAGACAGTTGGTTTGAGAACATGTATTTCGTATTTTGGTTTTGGTTTCGGATTGTAACCTTCCGCTAAAGTTTTTGTATTTAAATGTTGTTTCGTTATTGTCTATTTGATTATCATTGCCTCGGGTAACCGAGATGGTAGCATCCTTATACCTGAGTGGTCCTGTTAAGGGACTTGGAGTATGGGGTGTTACACCGTAATACTACGGTTTTATGAGTCTCCGGGTACTCTATCAAGTAGGCCTTACTCACGAGTAAGGGTGAGTTGCGATTTAAAATAGTTTCGACTGTTGGGTACTCGATCGAGTAACGTAGATACTTGATCGAGTAAGGGGGCACTCGATCGAGTACCTTAGCTACTCGATCGAGTAGCCGGTTTACGGCGGATGATTTCTCGCGTTTTGTTAATAATGCGATTTAAAGTATATATTACTTCCGTCATTGTTCTTTAAACACTTTTTAAAACCTAATTAGTGAGAAAAGAGAAATCAAACTACGTTCTTCGCTTCAATCGCATTGTTGGCAAATCCCGGAGTTTGAAAGGTCAGATTTCACCTTTCTTTATACCGTTGTGATCCTTGCGTCGAGGATAAGATCTACGTACCATTTTTATAGTATTTCCTTAAAGTTGGTGAAACCCTCGTATTGGGATTTGGGGGTTTTTATTGTATTTTGTGATTGGTAGTGATTATATGTTTGTATGTTAAGAAGAGGATTTGTAGAAGAAGCTTTTTGATATCAGCTGTGAGACTGTCTGATTGTGTTGCTTTCCAGGTAGGGTTTCCCTACCCAGTATTAGCCTCATAATGTGTTGTTGATGTGTTGTGGTTGTTGAGTATTATCGTAATTGTATTGTGATGGTTGTTGATTGTGATTGTTTGTCTCTGGTTCTCGAGATGCGTTTTCGGCTGAGTGAAGTCACTTGCGGGAGTGGCTTCACGCCCTAGTTTCGCCCTTCGTGGAACCCGCCACGGAAGGGGATGTGCACATTAATGGGACAGGGTTATCGCTCGGTATGATGAGTGGGGCTTAACTGGGAACGGCTGCGGTCCCCCACTGGCAGGGCTGGTCCAGTGAACAGTCGGTGACGGAGATTGATGGGAGTGGCGTGATTGTGTGTGTGTGATTATCTGAGCTGCATGTTTACCGTATTGTTGGGTTATATATATATTGTGAGATTAGTACTGACCCCGTTTAATGTTTTAAAAATAGTGGTGATCCATTCGGGGATGGTGAGCAGTTATTGAGCAGGTATGAGTTGAGTTACTGGGATAGCTGGGATGTGCCACCGTCTGATGATTGAAGTCTTCCGCTGTAGCTTAGTAGTTTAATAAACATTTCAGTTAATTCAGTAGACAGTTGGTTTGAGAACATGTGTTTCGTATTTTGGTTTTGGTTTCGGATTGTAACCTTTCGCTAAAATTTTTGTATTTAAATGTTGTTTCATTATTGTCTATTTGATTATCATTGCCTCGGGTAACCGAGATGGTAGCATCCTTATACCTGAGTGGTCCTGGTAAGGCACTTGGAGTATTGGGGTGTTACACTGCAATACTACGGTTTTATGAGTCTCTGGGTACTCTATCGAGTAGGCCTTACTCTGTCGAGTAAGGGTGAGTTGCAGTTTAAATAGTTTCTGACCAGTTGGGTACTCTATCGAGTAACGTAGATACTCGATCGAGTAAGGGGGCACTCGATCGAGTACCTTAGCTACTCGATCGAGTAGTCGGTTTACGGGGGATGATTTCTCGGGTTTTGTTAATAATGCGATTAAAGTATATATTACTTCCGTCATTGTTCTTTAAACACTTTTTAAAACCTAATTACTGAGATAAGAGAAATCAAACTACGTTCTTCGCTTCAATCGCATTATTGGCAAATCCCGGAGTTTGGAAGGTCGGATTTCACCTTTCTTTATACCGTTGTGATCCATGCGTCGAGGGTAAGATCTACGTACAATTTTTATAGTATTTCCTTAAAGTTGGTTAAACCCTAGTATTGGGATTTGGGAGTTTTTATTGAATTTTGTGATTGGTAGTGATTATATGTTTGTATGTTAGGAGGAGGATTTGTAGCTTTTGATATCAGCTCTGAGACCGTCTGATTGTGTTGCTTTCCAGGTAGGGTTTCCCTACTCAGTATTAGCCTCATATTGTGTTGTTGATGTGTTGTGGTTTTTGTGTATTATCGTAATTGTATTGTGACGGTTGTTGATTGTGATTGTTCGTCTCTGGTTCTCGAGATGCGTTCTCGGCTGAGTGGAGCCACTTGCGGGAGTGGCTTCACGCCCTAGTTTTGCCCTTCGTGGAACCCGCCACGGAATGGGATGTGCAAATTAATGGGACAGGGTTATCGCTCGGTATGATGAGCGGGGCTTAGGTAAGAACGGCTGCGGTCCCCCACTGGCAGGGCTGGTCCAGTGGACAGTCGGTGACGCAGATTGATGGGAATGGCGTGAT